>NC_072770.1:14850719-16197154 GCF_022539595.1 Amphiprion ocellaris
GCTTGGAAACTGTAATTCTACATTTATTATCATTGCTGGGAGTAGCACAATACAATTTAACGTACTGTAATTACATTGCATTTGTCTTTAATGCAATAGTTTAATGCAGGGGTGGGCAATTAATTTTCATATAGGGCCACATGAGAAACGTTGACGGTTGTTAAGGGCCGGACCAGTACACTTACAGCTCTGCTCAATATATATCTCAATAAAAACAGTAAATGAAACATTACGATGATACAATGAAAATGTGGAACACAGAACACAACTATTTAATGAAAGACTTTGTTTTTTCATTTAAACTATGATTGCTGCCTATTGAGTTGTAGATATTTTTGATGGTGTGACTTCCTTCAGTGTGGGCATGTAGGTGAGAATGTTGCCCTCCAACTGGCTTGAGAGAAACTTCAGCTTTCTCATAAAAGCGGTCACCAGGCTGTACATTTCATGTGTAAAGAGGCCGTTGCCTTGCAGCTTGGTATTTAGTTCATTCATTAATGCAGTCACATCAACAGCAAAAGCAAGGTCTGATATCCAGGCTGCATCTGAGAGCTCGTGATGTCCCTGCCTTTCTTCTCACTAAACTCTTGAATCTCTTCTCTCAGATCCCAAACTCGTTTAAGCATCTTGTCCAGGCTGATTCATCTGACAGCTGTCTGGTAACCAAGGTCACCATGTTCACTATTATCTCCTCCAAAAAGACAACAAACTGTCTGTAATTCAATGCTCTTGCCCTGATGAAGTTAACTACTTTAGCTACAACATCAGTCACGTGGTTGATTTTTAGCACCGACTTGCACAGCACCTCCTGATGTATAATACAACGCAAAAAATATCAGTTTCTGTTCTGGGTTTATTTCAGTCACTTTATCTTGCATCCGTTTCAAAAGTCCAACATTTTTCCCTGTCAAATTTGGACAGCCATCAGTTGTAACACCAACCAAATTCTCCCATTTTACACCCAGCTTGTTCATGCGTGTATTTACCTCAGTGAACAAATTACTCACCGTCGTGGTTCCCTTCATTGGCTGCACAGCTGCCAGCTCCTCCGTCATCTCAAAGGTTTTTTGTTAGTCCACGTACAAAGATGAGTAACTGGGCTGTGTCACGGACATCACAGCTCTGGTCCAGGGCCAAGGACAAAACGTCAAAATCGTCCACTTTGTTGTGCAGCTGAAGCTCCAGATTTTCGGCGATGCTCTCCACCCGCCTCGTTACGGTTCGCCTGGAAAGGGTCACATTAACGAACGCTCCTTTCTTTTCCGGGCATATAAACGCTGCAGAGTCCACCAGACTTTCTTTGACAAACTCTCCATCAGAGAATGGCTTACTGACATCCCTTTATGTGTGAGCTTTGGTAACAAATCCTTGCTGCTTTAGCAGTTTAGCAGCAAACTTTCCGACATCCTCCCCGCTCTGCATCAGTCAAATGTTTGTATGAAAGAAACGGTACCTTAGCAGATCTTTCAAAGTAAAAGCAGTGCAGGCGTATCGCTTGCATATATTGTGATGATATATATTTGCATTGACTTTTAATATTTTCCAATGACCTCAAATGGGCCAGTCAGGGTCATCCGGTGGGCCGGATGTGGCCCGCGGGTCGTAGGATGCCCAGGTCTGGTTTAATGCATTAAAATTTTAAAATTAAGTAATCACATTAGAATCACTAATTTGAAAAAGTTACAATAATTATGAGAAAATACAGAACTTGTGCCAAAGCCACCTAATTCTATGATGTTTGTGCTGGTTTTTTACCCACTTTGTTGTTGGCTTTGTGCTTATACTCTAATAAAGAGCATGATATTGTGCTAATATATATGCATATGGAAGGTTTAACAATATAATGTTTACTGGGAGTTACATAGCAATGCATCTAACATAAGCTAATGAGTAGTGTAATGATTTCATTTCATCAAGTAATACATTACTGTTCAAAAAAAGGTTACGTGTAGTACATTATTTTGAGGAATGGTGGCTACACTGCTTATAGAGATTACAATGTTCAGTTTTTGTTTACATGGTGTTGCAGTTTGCAGTGGTATTGACCTGGACTGCATTATTTTAAAATATTTTCTGCTGTTCCACCTACCTCACCTAAAGACTTCTTTCACTGGAATACATAAAATTGTGCAGGTGCGCCCAAGAAAGTAAACAGGGCATGTATTTGTTTTTTTGCCTTTACATTACATAGGTTCCTACATAGTGACAGACCGACAGAGCGCGACATTGTTCTATAAATCAATAATCTTTATTAACACAGTATAAACAACAAACAGCAACAAAGGAAACCCTCCTGCAGAGCGGATATGGACAGTAGAGCCAGTACATCTCAGAGGGGCTGACCGAGACAGAAGCATAGAGACAAAGGGATGGTCAAGGTTCAGATTTCATGGTACACCAACAGTATACACAAACCTATCAGATGCACGAACCTTGCATGTTTCTAAAGCCATTCAGTCAGTTTGCGGATGGACAAAAGAGAGAGAGGACAAAGTACAGTCATGCTGAGCAACAGTTAGCTACAGTATGAAACAGAGTCGTTACATAAAAACCAAGTAAATCATCTCTTTAGAAAGATTCTTTTATATAAATGATTTGAAGTGTACAAAACAGTATATTACACATTTCTTGATGCATGATTCTGAGCAGGACCCAGTAGCCCACAGTACACTTCCCTTCAAAGTACTACAAACTACGCAACTGGATTACAAGCTACATACAGACTGCACTGTACTGAACTCACGTAGCACAGCAGTCCCACATGGCATCAGGAGACTATGGGAAAAAGAAAAGATCAGCAGCATTGTCTTTTATTAAGAATACACACCTATAAAAATGCACCAGGCCTCATATATTGCCAGTATCCCATGCGAAACAGCAAGAATGCCATTCAAACTAACCTCGGTAACCTCAGCAAAAAGACGCTGGCCTCCCCCCCCCACCACATACAGTTCCTATCGACGCAGCAGCATGTAAACATCAGCACGGCTGCTTCATAGTTCTATGTTTCTAATGTTTTTTTTGATATACATATGATAAGTTAAGGCTCTTTAAGGACCTGAGGATTTTGAACATATGATGAGGCACACAGAAGGCAAAGAATAGCTCTAGACACAGGGCTAACTGAAAGAATGAGGAGCATGAGACGACCACGAGGGTTCGGTCACCAGTGCAGTTCATTGGCCAAAGGTTGAGGAACCCAGGGGAGAAGCTCTCCACAACAGCTCGGTGCTACTTCAGGTTACAAGGTCAGCAACTATCCCGTCGATGGCTTTCAGTACTTCAACAACTTTTAGGGAACTCTTGGACGGCCTTATTGTACAGAGGACTAGAACCTAAACATGGCATGGTAACGCTTTGTCATCCAGCATGATAGATTATGACTAATAAATTACTGCTTGTTGTAATTATTCCATCTGTCCATACCAGCTGTCTTTCTAAGTGCACATATAACGTGATCTAGAGTCCTTGTTTGGTGCAGAAATACTTTCTGGAGTTCGGCAGAAACCAATATCAGTAGTCTTCAGTTAGCAAAATCTTTGTCCAGGTAGCAGGTTTATTGTCTGAGCAATCTCCAACAATAAACCTGTTGCAGCTCAAGAAGCAGAAACACAGATGAAGAGATTGTACATGAAAATCAGCAGAACTTTAGAAGATCGCAAGAGGACAGAACTAGTTAATACCAGGTTCAAACTACCTAATATCAGGACGAAAATTGCCGGATGTGAAAGATGGAAGGCTTCTTGATTAAAAATGGGCATCAGGCTTGTTTTATTCTCTAAATTACTTCCTAGTTGACAATCAATGTTGCATCTTGGACACCTCACAATGTTCATGTGAGATTCTGCGAGTTCTGACTGCTCCTTTTTGTACAATATCGCAAAGTTCAAGATATACTAAAGAACTGACAGCCCATACTGTCCTTACAGTGGGACCCACAGACTGATGTTTGAGGGTTATTTCTGTTTGTGGTTGTTTTTATAAAACTAGTGTAGCCCTTTTCAGACACTGGAGACATTGCTGTCTTCTTCAGTTTTGTAAAGTGACAGCAATCTGTCATAGACATGGATCACTTTTTAACTCTCTTCCTTTGGAAAGGCTCATATGGATCCCGCTGCTGTTTGAGGCTGAACGTATTGCACAAACTTAAGAGAAAGACTTCTTCAAGCAGCTGGCAGCAACAAAATAAACATCAGCTCCTTGTGTTTGATATATGTCTTCTTTTCTTACTCAGTAAAGTTTTTCTTTTTATGCATGTTTTAATTTGAAGCCAAAGAGTTTTTAATTTTAGGGTAAAGTGAATGAGAAAGGTGTTCTGTGATTTTGGCAGCAAACTGTCCTTTGCTGTCTGTGATGTTTTTGGTAAAATCTTGATATTGAAATGTGGAAGATCTCCCTTCATTAACTTACAACTGTAGGTGCAGCTGCCATTACTGGGACTGGGTGTCATAGTAACTTTTTCTACAAGGGGAACAGTGTTCAATCAGACAGAAGTCTGACATGTTCAGATGCCATCAGACTAACAGAAAGGGCTACATTTCTGGAGAGGGTCTTTCATACTGTAAACACAGCTTGTTTGGATTAGCTGGATTTCTCTCTACAATTATAAAGTATATGAATTCTACACTGAATAAAAATGAATTGAATGAATCTTATCAGAAATATCGTGTAATTCGAAGCCAGCAGAACTGAAACTGCAGCCTTGTGTTAGTTAAAGCTGAACTGTAGAAGATCTACTTGCACAAAACAGTAAGTATCACTAATTTTACCACCATCTGCTGCAATGTAGCAATGCTATGGACAGAAGGCATAATTACAATTTCCCATAACACTTCTAATGTTCACTGGCCATGTGAAGATTTAACAAAACCCCAAACCTGTCTTTTTTGTAATTAGTGCCAATTAGCATGACCTGATACATGACCTGAAATTAATGTTTTTCATTCAGCATTTTCTGCAGATTCATATAAGAAGGAAATCGTATTTCACCACATTAAGGAAATCCATTTAAATTAACTTTAACTGGTTAACTTTGCAGCTAGCTAACATTTTGCTAGTAAGGTAAAGCCATAGCATGTAATGTCTAGCGCTAATCCTCTCTTCACATACTGGTTAGGCTGACCAATAGCGACACCAGTAGCAAACCTGTCGATGCAATTCTGTGTGACATATTTTTGAAATAGCGCAGAAACAGCAATGCAGTGATGTACCAGGTGACAGTTCATTTCACGAGGAAAAATAACATCTTCTGATTGGCTGAAACTGAAGCATTACCTTACTTTAGAAGGACAAAAGGTGTGGTGTCACATCACATTCTTAACCTCCAAACTGGATATTTGATGATATTGTTTGCCATGCACTTAACTGTTCTCGCCCAATAAGCCCAGACCGACTTCAAATCGATTAAGAAAACAAAATCTATAAAAGCTCAACATGTCATACAAAAAGATGCATATAAGACATTTTTCTCATTCTTTTTTTTTCTTATGAAAGCTGCTTTGGTAACAACATAGTCACGACATCGGTCATTCTCCTTTACTTAGCCTGGGTGCTGAAGGGGACTCCTTTGCCTGTCATCTCAGTGTCTTCTTTATTTTTTTCATCAGCATCTTCCCTCTGCCTCTAAAATCTAAATGAATGGATCTAGTTACACCAGAGTGGGCTTTGTTTGCATTCCGCCGGAGAGCCGTCTCCATGTCAGATGCAACGTCTGCTGGTAGCCGTTTGTCATAAAGATGTCCGCGCTGTGAAAGACAGTGCTATTGTACTGAGGGCTGATAGAGTGGAGACCTTGGATGCTGAGCCGACTGCTTTGGGGCCTGAAAAGGTATTGAGAAGACAAGGCTGTTAGTTTTTCCACTGTGACAGAAAAAAAAGATCTTTGTGCCATTTGAACTCGGTTTTCTCTCAAGCCTGCTTTCACAATTATGAGCTGAAAAGACTAATTTCTAGACATGTTTATGAGTTATTACTTGAGCAGAATGAGATTCTACATACAATGCAGACTTTATTGTGTCACTTAATTACACAAATGTCTGATGTAGCACATTATTTTTCCTTCTCTCTCTGTTTCTTTGCAGATGACAACAGTTGATCTGTTCCGGCAAAACAGCAGCAGGGGAGTGGATTATTCAGCTCAGCCACAGGGGACACTAACTAGCTCTCCACTGACCTGGCAACCTTGGGATGGTGATCAGCCTGCTGCTGCTGCCTTCCCCTCCCTCTCCAAATGGTTTTATCTGGATGATATAACCCTCATCAGTGGGAAACGCGAGCTCCACAGAGGTGGTGTTGGTTTCCATGACGCTGGGACGGCTGTGTTGATTCTTCTTGTACAGCACCTGAATGCGAGGCCAAGTAAAGAGTCGGACATCACGGAAACAAACACAATTTTCTGATAACACGTAGAAACTGGGTGCTTACTTTGTAACCCGTGACCTCTGACTCATTCTCCAGGGCTTTGACCTGCTCCCAGTTCAAAATAATCTTGGAGTTTGATGCATTCCACATCACTTTAACTGGTGGTTGACTGGGCGCTGAGAGGAGAAAAATGTATTATTACCTCAAACACAAGCAGAGAGCCACCAGGAATTCTAATTAGATGTGATGCTTACGTGGTTTTTTGGTGGTAACATTGACGGTGGAGCTGGGAGGCCCTGTTCCAGCAGTGTTATACGCCCTCAAAGAGATGTAATATGTGGTGCTGCCTTTCACCCCGCGGATAATAGTAGATGTTTGATTTCCTACAGTCCTTTGCACGCTGGCCATGTCTTCCCTTTCACTTCTACTCCAGTATCTCAGCTGAAAAGCAACAAGGCAGAACCACAGACGTGAATGCAGAAAACACGACGGACACCTTAAAAGCTTTCTGTTACACCCTGTCAGTGAAGTGCAAACTGGAAACAAGAAGATGTGAACTCAACTGGATGGAGGATGTGAACTGGTCTGAAAACAAACTTTAGCAGCGTGTCACCCCATCTGCTTTTTTCAAGTTCATGCCTTTGTGTTGCGGTTTAAGTTGCGTGGTAAAGAGGGAGCTCAAATATGCCAAAAAATAAGAAATAAATAAACAGAAAAACAAATAAGAAGACAAGACAGAATCTTCAAAAAATTCCCTGCCATCAACTTCCACTGATAACAGATTTTATTTGTCACCCGGCTTGTCAGGGCTGAAATAGCTGGCACGCTCGACAGCACAAATATAATTTGTCTTTCCTCACAGGAATGGTTTGCTCGGGCCCTCCTGCTCCTCTGTTGACTTTGAGTGGCCAACAATTTATAATTCTGAGACTTTATGCAACTCCGAGGACGAAAACGGCACCTTTTGTTCACATGTTGGATTTCAATAATGAGCAGAATTAAAAAGAACTAACTGAGCGCAAAGCCACTTTGTGAAACTGCTTTGTAGTGTGGATTAGGAGCTAAACATTCTATCCCTTAGAGTACTGCATCAGTACGCTAATCAGGGTGGTTACAGTACTTAGGTAAGCAACAAGAGAAACACAACTAAACCCACAGGCTTGGGACCAGGCTGGACCATTATGCATGCAGCAAGCTATTATCTTGTGCGCCTAAGGTGCATGAGTCTGAAACACTCATCAATAATAGAAGAGAACAAGATTCAACAGAATAAGTTGCCACGTGCGTGTGCACACACACACGCGCACACACACACACACACACTAACAGGGCTGCATCTGACAGAAGCACACAAACAAGGTATTTCACTGGAGCTCACCTCATAGCCCAGCACTCTCTTCTTGCTGGCATTCCAGGGCAGAGCTTTCCACGAAACTTCAATCTCAGATGCAGAGAGGCTCTTGGCACGGACTCTGGTGGGCGCTCGGCCAGGCTCTGGAGTTAATGTATAAAGATTTTAGAAAGTAACACAGAGCTTTTGATGACCTCTCAAAAAGGGAACATCAAAACAATTTCAAAGCCACTTCTTTCGTCAGAACAACAGAGGGAGGGAAGTGTGGGGAAGACGTCTGCAAGAGCTGAAAGAAGAATGCTGGCTACAAGATCACTGCTGAAACTGCTCAGACCCAGGATGAATCTGGTGTTATAGTCCTGCATAAATGAGAGGGTGAGCGAGGAGAACAACCGACATGAAATCACACGTACCCTCCTCAGCAGAGTAGATAGTGGTGACGGGTCCGAATGGCCCTTCGCCCTCGTTGTTGTAAACTCCGACCTTCACGTGGAAAGGCGAGAAGGGCTGGATGCTCTCATTTTTAAAGACGTATCTGGATGCTTCGGCGGATGGAACGGCTGCCTGCATCCAGCCGGTGGCACCGTGAGGTCGGAAAGCCACGACGTAGCCAAACCCTGCTCCATTCTGCAGCTCCTCTGGAACTGGCTGCAGAAAAAAACAACACTTTAAACACTTTTTTTTTTTTTTTTTTTTTGCCAAAAAACTCCCTTCTGAGTTCATTGGATATAATAGCACAGTTTGGACACTATAAACTAAATGCAGAAATCAAAGTTGAGGCTTTCAATTTTTAAGGCAATGCCTGGCAACATCCCATTTTTCAGGTGCAATATTTCATGATCAAGTGTGATATTACTGTAATAGAAGAGAGATGGACAGAATAGAATAGAAATACTTTATTGATCCTAAGGGGACATTCTGTTGTTACAGTAGCAAGCAGTAAAGTAGTAAAATAAAGTGACGAAAAGTGAAAAAATTTAAATATAAATGTAGAAAAATATACCAAGATACATAAGGCACAACAAAGTGTAGAATATACTATGAATGAAAATGTACTAAATTGAAAAGTGCACCATAAAGTGTCAAATGCTAAAAACAAAACTATTTACTTTCTACTGGTCTCTCCTTGCCTTATTTTAGCTCTTTTTTTTTTTTTTTTTTTTTAAATTTTCAGTATTGTGTGGTACGTATTTCTTACTGCTTTTCTACTTTTTAGGCACTGCATGTCTTATGTTATGCCTTTTTTGAGCAGTATCTAGCACAAGAACTTCCTTAGATTAATAAGGTTTTATCTTATCTTGAACACAACTCGCTGAACACACAAGAAGTCCTACTGAACACATCCATTACACAGCACAAAGCACTCAGCATGATAACATAAACTCAGCTGTTGTCTGATAACATGCTTCAGACATTTATAGCTGCAGGCTACTCGATAAACCAGCCGGTCTCTCTCCTGCCTACTGAAGGATTCATGGTCATATAAAAAAGCACTTCATTTCTTTGTAAGTCTGACAAGAAATAGGGCCGACGGGTACTCAGAGTGTGGTGTATATGTGTGAACAGTGGACTAATATGGATGTTCATTGTCCCCAGAGATTCAATGTGACTTTCAGTGACTCTCAAAATATAGCACTCAGCCAGAGTAAATAAATGTAAAAGGCTTTCATGTGGTGTGAATAAGTTGTGGTGTCTATTGTTGGACCGCGTTTATTCCACTTCTTTATTATAATGATTAATCGCCTTTCATGTCTGCTGATGATGTTAGCTTATTTCTTTCACATAAACATTTTATACACTTATTTGTGAAGCAGCTTCTGAATGTGACAAATATTTTTCATCATTTTAATTTAGCTGACCTATTTCAATGTCAATTAGACAAATTCCCAAAACTTATACGCCTTTTCATTGGAAATACAAAAAATGGGATTGAGAAATCGGTTCAATAAAATAAGCAGTTCGGATCTTTTGCAAATGTTTGATAACTTTTACATATGTCTTGTTCATTGTAATATTGTTATATTGCTATTTATTCAACTTATAAGTAACACAATTTATTCCACCAATCTTTTTACTGTCTGTCTTTTCTATTGTTTTTTTTTCTAAGAAAAACTGTATTTTGAGCAGCTGTTGTACATTGTGGCCTTGTCATTCTAATATTTGACATGTACAAATCTTGTGTCTTCAATTGTTGACACAATATGTTTTCTCATCTTTATGTTCAACTATCCATCCATCCATCCATTATCTATACACCGCTTATTCCTCACTAGGGTCGCGGGGGGGGCTGGAGCCTATCCCAGCTGACTCGGGCGAAGGCAGGGGACACCCTAGACAGGTCACCAGTCTGTCGCAGGGCTACATATATAGACAAACAATCACTCACACATTCACACCTACGGGCAATTTAGAGTAATCAATTAACCTCAGCATATTTTTGGACTGTGGGAGGAAGCCGGAGTACCCGGAGAGAACCCACGCATGCACAGGGAGAACATGCAAACTCCATGCAGAAAGATCCCGGGAAAGCCGGGACGCGAACCAGGGATCTTCTCGCTGCAAGGCGAAAGTGCTAACCACTACGCCACTGTGCAGCCCTATGTTCAACTAATGTGTCATTATTCTTTTATTTACATTTTACATTATTTTGTTTTATTTAGAGTAAGGACTTTTTGTGTTGTATTGCATGTGCATCTAAATTACATTAAGTCAACATATGAACACTTAATTGAAGATCTGGCATCATTTAATATGCAGATTGCATGTGGGTTAAACCCAGGTTTACTGCCACCCACTGGACAGAATGTACAATTTTAGATCCGCTACAGGCAACAACCTGAGACTAGCTAAATCATCAAAGCCAGGTTCTGATTTTTCTTCTCATCCTCACCCTGGTTCTTGCACTAGTCTCTGGGTTACAACTTCTGTGTGAATTGAAATGTGCAGCCTTTCCTTTTCTTTTTACAGGAAAAAGTTAAAATTGCAAACGCAACCCTCCGTCCCTGCTTCTATATCAAAAGGAAAATGCCTCAGGAATTTTCAGGGCTGAGGCCAAATAGCGGTGACTTTGTTAAGCCCAAGTTCCACTCAGATTGAACTTTTGCATATTGAAACATCAACGCTGATTCTGTGAAATATTCCACAGCAGGAACTGATGATTTTGAGCAGCCTGAACAAATGTAAGCTTTTGGAGCCACATTGATATGCAGTGGCTTTGTAGAAATAAAGACAGAGAAAGAAAGCGAGCATGGCAGAAAAAGAAAGGAAGAAAAAAAACAGAAAAGGAAAAATAATCAAACAAAAAAGTTGGGACTTCGAAGGAATCATTGAGTTTAATTATCTTATTGAAACCTCAAAGGCATTTTTCTCTCCCCCAGGGTGACAGCAGCAGTTATTGCCTCCCTGTTCTTAAAAATGAAATGCCATACATTAAGGCGTTCAGCTGTTATTAATGAAACAGAGGCCCAGATCCAGAGAGAATAATGATGCCTGGCTGCCTCCTCCATGGGTGAGGGGGTCCTGAACAAGCTTGCTTACCTCCCATGTGATGACTAATTCGGAGCGACTGCCACCGCCTCCACTCACATTAGCCGGTGTGACCTTTGGAGCTGGAGGAAGAAGAAGGATCAGTGTTGGGCGTGTTGACTTCAAAAGACACTGCAAAGGTACAAATAATCATTTTCTCTGTTGCTACACGAGAGAAAACTTTTTTATCTAGAGCTTCAACGTCTGGATATCCTCAACCGCAAACTCCTCAATACTGAGTCCAAAAGATACCAAGAAAAAACGGACACACAAGGGACCTAATCCTGGCTAACTGCTTACTTCTTTCAGATATTTTTTTTTTTTTAAGCATTCGTTAGTTTGTTGAGACAGAGAAGTAATAACCATCACCAAGTCTGCTTTTCGGCATTTAATGACAATTTATGGCACTGACATTAAGGTCATTCCAATTCAATTCACCAATTTTTTAAAAAAAGTTCACGCCTGACCACCTCATATTTGTCTGTTTTTTTTATTTATTTATTTTTTCATTCATTTGTAAGTAAGTATAACAATTGCCCCTTGGGGATATAAAAAATAAAATAAAAAAAAATCAGATTCTGAATGTGTGGTTACAGGTTTTTTTTTGTTTGTTTGTTTTAATGAAGGGTGGGGTAATGTCAATTTTTGCGTCATTTTCTTCACGCCAATCTGTGGAGCAATGTTTGAAGTGCCATAACTTGAAAAATAATGTAGCTGCAGTGCTAGAATTTTTCAGGCTCACTGATATGTACACATGGTCTTCAATGGTACAACCAAGTGCACTGATAGAATCATACAAACCAGTTAAATGATGGCGTAAATTTGGTGAAAAAATGTCCATGTTTCTGTGTAGTCTGATATTCCACCAATCATAGAATCTTTGTTTTTTTGTCTGAAGAGGATAAATGTTCTCCAGTAATTGGCATAAATTAAATTAAAGGTGTTGCTTGATATTTGATTTTTACATTTTTTAAAAAGAATTTTTGTCATTATTTTACATGGATACAGCAATATTTCCTCACCAGAACCTCTTAAGATCATTAAATTAAGAGTTATATTCTGTCCAAAAGTTGATAACAGTATCAAAACCAAACAGTGTGCATTTACAGGTAGTTATGTAATAAAAATTACAATTAGTTTGGCTTTTGTATGGGTTAAAAAATACATTAGGTTAATTATTGAATAGAATATCTATATTTTTTCATTCGGCATGTACAATGAAATTGTATGCAAACTTTATACAAGTGCAAAACAGCAAAGTGCATCAAGTTAGATGTATATTGGTATATAAATAAAAAAATACAAGAAAAAGGCTTCTAAACTAACGATAAAAAGATTATTTAAAAGGTGAAGATGAGATTCTAAAACAAAAAGTAAAGAAACACCCAAAATGCCACACATACAAGACACTCATATTAGGCATATATTGAACTTTGGAAGCTGGATATTGTTTAGGCAGAGCGAGACTGTCACCCTGTTTCTATGTCCTCATACTGAACTACTCCTTAAAAAATTATGAAATTAAGTAAATTACGTCCATCTTAGACAGTCAGAACAAAGGAAGTCTGAAAGCGGTTCAGTACAGTACATACAGGTGCCCTTGGTCCTTGCTTGTTTGGATGGCTTGCTGGGCTCGCCGGTCCCGATGGTATTGCTTGCCAGGACTCGAAACTCATACTCCACCCAGGGGCTCAGGTCTATTACTGTCGCTGTCAGCCGGTGGCCCCCCACCACCTCAGGAACTGGCACAAAAATACACATTGCACGTTCAGTTTCGAGAAACTTGCGGTGTGTTTTGTATGTGTGTGTGAGCTTAGAACCAGCAGCTGGTCGTCCTCCAGGCTGACAGACCTGGTAGGATTCCACCACAGGTACATGAGACAGGCGTAATCCCTCACAAGGACACGTAATGCTCACAGAAAACTCACTAAACAAGCAACAACACAGAAGAATTTCATCTAAAGAAATAGAGTGACTGCTAATTTACCAACCTGGCAATATAGATTTAACGCAAGGCATCGATACCACTGTAATGCACAAAAAGGCGATTCTACTAAAAATGACAACAATCCCTTTCCTGTTTTGAATTCCCACAAGGTCATATTGTAGTTTTGTTTCAAATATATGATCTTAATGTGGTAAATCAATGAAGCCAGTAAAACTATCTTAGATTAAAGTGTCCTTAACTCTCAAAAACATCAATAGAGCAAGGTATACAGTATGAGATAAAAGCACTTTATATCCACCATGCGTGAATGCTAAGGGGGCCATTAAAGAGGATGTGGGGAAAAATGACACTGATGCTATCACTTAACTACCCGATCAAATTACAGCCCTGGCAACAAGCTTCATCATCAGGATGAGATCCATCTTTTCAGGATTCCCAGGAGTCCGATAAAATGGCGGTCAGTGGTCTTGGTACAATTGTGCAGCAGTTGGCGCTGGGCTAAAAAATTACATCTCCAATATTTTCCAGCTGAGGCAGAATGAAGAGCGACCCCCTCCATGTGATTGGAGGAGGCCACGGCTGGTTGGAAAGAGCTTACCTGTGGTGACAGCCTGCCACCCGAGGGTAAATGGTGTCCTGGCCTGGATGGTGTACGCCGTAATTGGACTGTGATTATCAGGACCGGGCCTCCAGGACAGAGAGGCTGTGGTATCAGTGATTTCTTCAACATGGATGCTGGTGGGGGGCCCCGGGGGACCTGATAGATGGCATAGCCAGGCGAGAAGGAGGAGAGAAAGACAGAGAGACAGGCAGTGGAAAAGAGGTAAAGGAGGGAAGGGGGAGGAAATGTAAATCAGGAAGAGATGGAAAGATGGCAGAGCTCGTTGCGGTGCTTTTAGCACCTGCGGCTAATGCAGTGAAGTCAGTACAGTGTGAAACCTTTGGGAGCTATTCGGTCTAATTAGACAGTAAATTTCCTTTAAACCACGAAGAGAGAAATTTCCATTCTCCTCACTTTTCATTCTGGCTCCTTATTTCTTCATCAGTGAGGTGCAATGAGACAGTAAACACGAATCCCTGACAAATTCCAATATTCTTCAGTGGTACAGAAATGAAAAAATTATTTAACAGCTTGGAGAGCTTAATAACTTCCAACCTGAAATATCTCATCAGCGGTTATTCTGAAATGAAGCATGTCCATTTGCAGTGAAAACAAATGTGGAATGTGTGCACATTATTGTGACTTACCTCTGACAACCAAGTCAACAGCAATGGAAATGCTGTCCACCTTCGTTTGCACAGCACATGTGTACTTCCCCGCATGCCTCAGCTGGATGTTTCGAATCATAATGTCTCCTGCCGAATGCTGCTGTCATTCAACACATGCACAATCATGCACACGCACACACACACACAAGCACACAGAGTTCCATAAGCAACACCTCCAGCTATTGTAATTCAAGAACAATACTTTTATAGCCTCATGGGAACAAAGCCAGCTGCACAGAAAAGCTCATTCTCATGTATGTGTGTCTAGAAAAATAAATCCATAATTCCTCCTGCAGCTTCTTCCCCCTTCCATATTTTAAAAAGGACACAGAAATACCTCTCTATACTGGACACGCTCCATGCATTTATTTTATCACTGTAATTACAGTAATGGACTTGCTCTAAAAGCTTGATTTAGATTGTGGAGCCGTTTCAGGTACATGGAGCACCCTAACGTGTAGTCTAATAGTTGGTTCTTTAAGCGAGTCTTTCATTCCATCTCTAGTTGCAATTCTCACTCCTGCATAATGATTTTATCTGAGTAAATCTGAGCAGATTCTGTAATAAATTGGACATGGTGGAGAGCTGTGGCACAGGGGCAGTAAGAATTCTATGGAGTGGCTGTTCGCTTAATCAAAGTAAGTGTAGATGAGCAGCAATTTATTAAGGAGAGGAGAATGTAAATCATGCTCCAAGAAACACCTAAATCATAAAAGAAACAGAAATACATCCCATGAACTGATTTTTTAAAATTTGCTTTACGCCTGCAGTTTTTTTTTTGAGGAACTTTGAATTTTTGGGCTAAAAAAACAAGACTGCGAATCGCATGCTGAGATATAAGCTGCAAACCCTTAAAGTATACAGCGGGTGACTGTGACTGGTTGCAGGGTGTGTATGTAAATTTCATTTTAAAATAAACCACAGGCAGCAATTTTCTGGCCATAAATAATATACACGATACAAACATTCCCTCTGCACTGCGGCTGAATTTATTATGACCCTGCTAAAAGGAGAAGAAGTGTAATATTGATGTACCAATGAATCTTCAGAGTCACCCCTCGACCTTTATTCGATGAAATCTCGGAAGGGGGGCTGCAAAATAAATCAATGTCTTTTATGTAGCTGGTTTTAATAAGAGCACAGTGACAGTAATAAAATGACAATTCTTCAACAAACCTCAATAAGGTTTGTGTCTTAAGTATTCCGCCTCATTTGAGAAATATGTTGCAAAAGCTGCAATGTGACAATAAGCAGGTTTCCAAACACTGCTGCTGTGAGATGTGCACATATGCAGGGCTTTAAAAACAATCTGCAGCTTATGGGATCAGCATAAGTTGTTGCGGGAATCACTAAAGTGATGAGCGGAAAATGCTCAGCATCACAGGAAGCTGAACTCCTTGTTAGCTCAGAGCGCCGGGTTGGTGATTTGCATGTGGAGCCTTGGATTTTTAATAAGGTCAGGGATGGTTCTGAAGAGACACTGCTGAGGAAGAAACGCATTTTTTAAGGACAGGTCACTGGAAATGTCTGTTTAATTGTGGGGGATGTTGCTGTGCTTTACATAAACAAAACAAAAAAAAATGACAAAAAGGTGTGCAGACTATATAATTGTGTGACGGATTAGTAGATTAGATTAGTAGAATAAACACTGAGCCCTGTACTGACACCAGTTTGTTATGAGTGAAGCTACTGGTGTCTAATGAGGTTTTGCACTAATGTAGCATATCTGGCAGGAATCTAGTGTGCTCTATTTTGATGGTGAACAGCAAGAAGTACAACACCTGTGCTCTCAAACTGTGTGGCAAGGAAGCAGAAGGAATTTCTGATATGTGTATGTACACGAGGCTTATAGAACACATTCATCTAAGCCATGTTGCTAGGTGAAAAGTCTGAAATGCACAAATGACCTGTAAGATCTCACCTTGTGTGGTCTTGGCTAACATTATCACTGCGACTAGCTGCCATTTCCCACTGAAATTCCCTGGAACATGTTGGGTAGCTGGAGTTAAGTTTTAGAAATGCAACGAGATATGAGTCACTCGATCTCAATTCACCAAATGCTCCATGCCTCATCATCTTCAATTTGACTAATTTTATGTTATCATATTGTCAAAGCATGTTCAGATATCAGGTATAAATGTAAAACACATAATTTCAACAATATTTTTTTGCATACAGTAGACCTTTGACTGGCACTTTACTCATTTTTAAAGCTCCAATTGGTGCCAATCACAGGAAAAAAGATGAGCCTCTTAGCGTTTTTTTGACCAAATGTGCACCATTACATAATTGGTTTGTATTGTCCTATCAAATCAGGGTTGCATCATTGAATATGATATTTGCATATCAGTGAGGCTACAAAGTTTCAGGAATGTAGGTACATTATTTCTCAAGTTATGGCACTTCAAACACTGCTCAACAGATTGGCGTGAGGAAATGATGCAACAACCCCACCTTTTACAAGAATTTTTAGCTTAAAAACTAATGTTATCTACGACCCAGATCTGATACATGTTGTACTTATTAACATACACATGCACAGAAAATAAAATCACACACATCTGGTGAATTGACGCAGAATGCCTTTTTATGCCTTTATTAATAGTGATATCTGAGAAGAGACAGGAAGCACCAGAAGTGATGAAGCAAATAGCCATGAGCTGGAACTGAATTGCTGAACTATCAGTGCACCCGCTGAACTCCAACATTTCACCAGGTTGCTCCACTGTATAAACTTTGATAACAATGTGGTACCCTGGACTGTTTGTTAGAGGAAAACCTGTCTGCACAGCTCTCCCAACATGACAGCTCCTTTGAAAATCCGAGGCCTGGCGAGCCTCACAGGTTGTCAGAAACCAAGAATGAAGGATTATGGACTTACACCTCCGACTTTTTCAAAAAATCCACCGTGGCTCCCGAAGTGGATGAGCTGCTCGTTGAAGAACCAGGTGAACTTGAGCTCCAGAGACGGGTCGTGGCTCACTTGGCAGGGCAGCACCACGCTCTCCCCCACGGTGACGTCCAGCGTGGCGGGCAGGGTGGTGATGATGGTCGGCTCTGAAACACAAACATTCGTATTTTTTTTTTGGCACATTTGATCAAACACACGTTGCTCTGTTCCTCCTTTTTTCCAGGCATTATAATTCAGCACAGGAAATGGCTTTGCAAAAAAAAAAAAAAAAAAGCCAAGCCCTTCCATCATCCTTATGGATATGTCAGACTCAGTTAATAGAAGGATATACGGGACAGAGCACACAGCAAACTAGGACGCACAGCTACAATAACTGGTATTAGCTTCGGCCTGAGCTCGTCTCTGTGGGGACTCTGAGTCGCGTCTCTCCTGCATCCTGAGAAGCCTCCATGTGTCACTGTCAGCTCAGCCTTCAGCCTGGAACTCCCACTCGATTCGCCCGAAATTCCCAAAACGCACTGCTAGGAAAACAGTAAACCGCACTTCTTTCCAGTCCTCGCTACTCTCTTTTCAAGCCTGCAGTACATTACAGTGGTGTCGCTTGGGAATTAGACAAGCGTCCCTTATCTGCACTTGTATGTGGGCAGCAGAGGAGGAAGGTGGAGGGACATGAGAGAGGCGAGATGAGAGGGAGAGGCTTTGTTGTTGGGGGTGTACAACACCTCTCTCCCTCTTGGGGGTGCTGTGATTACTTGGTTGAAATTGCCACTCTGAGCTCATGGACTAAATTAACCATGGCAAATGATCCCTGGACAGGCATAGATTCATGTAGAAAGCGCCGGCAGTGCAGTCTTCATCCAGAGTGAATTCGATACCTTCATTGTTTTGGCTCCCTCACCCACATACCACCACCACCACAATGTGATTTATTTATCTAGTCGCTTTCTGATTTCAGGCCAGAATGCTATCAACTGGTAGGTTTTGTCATACGCGCAATCAAAGTGTGTCTGAGAGGCCCAGTTCTTTTCTGCTGGGGCTAAATGGTGAACGATGGCGGTGCAGTGAAACAGTCATAATAACACACTGAAGGTGTTCCAGGGTCTGTGTCGACTGTGTCGTTTGTGCTTCTAAAGGTTGGCTACATCTTGGAGAACAAAATGCTGGACAGGAATAGAGAAGCTAAAAAATTTAAAAGGTAAGAAACACACTACTATAAAAAAACAAAGGGGTCAGGATGGTTTTGCAGTGGTTTAAATGGGGAGATAAATGATGTGAGGAGGAACAACAAAAGACTCAGGAAGGGAAATACATACGTGGGTCCTCAGTCAAGAAAATGTATTCCACTATTTGTGCGACATGGAAACACATAAGGATGCATTTCCTTCATTATTTCTCCAGCAGGGTTGGTGTATTTGACCGTCTTTTAACACCAACTCCTTTACTTCTATTGTGTGCTGCCTGGTTTCTCAGCGTCTCCGGGGATTCGCTGTGACAATGATGTTGGGAATATGCTCTCTTATTACCCTCCTCTGTCATCATTTGTGACAGATTATACGGACAACCAAGGTTGGTTACACAACCGCACACTGGGTTCTAGAGCGTAATTTGATTGATTTCTATCTTGTATAATGCCTTGTTACCTACTGACGCTGTAAACGAGAGGATAGTAACCCACTCACTTAGTGGGGTCACTGAGAGGCAAGATGGAGAGAGTGTTAATGCGCTCAGACAGGCTGGGCTGCACCTTAGGAAAGTGCTAAGGTGGGTCAAACATGCTTTGTCATGTTTCACTTTGTAGTTAAAATGCAGAACATTTTAGAAGTGTTTTCTCCACCGTTGTTACACACGGCGGTGTTAACTGTCCCTTAAGCCCCAGGCTACCATTCGAAATTTCCACCTGAGGAAACATCTCCAAATTCAGGCAGTGACAGCTCCAAAAGACCAAATTGAACAACTCTGGGCTCCATGGATAAGAGACACTTTCTCTCTCTGTGCCACCATGAGCCCAGAGTGGAATTAAAAAAAACCTCACAGGGTTACTTTCATCTAATCAATAATGTGAATAAGAGAGTAAATAGGGGCCTTAAAAAAGCAAATTAGTAAACAATCTAAAATCACTGATCCTGTTCTAAAAATGATCAACTGCAACTTAAATCCATTGCAACAGAAATGAAGCACAGCAATTGCAAAACTCATGTTAGTCATAGTAGCACTAGAATGCCTAGGATGTAAAAATGGCAGCAGTGGGTGTTTTTTTTTTGATAGGTGCAGTGGAGACAGACAGAAAAGGAAGGAGAAGACATGCAGCAAAGGGCCGTGAGCAGCAATCGAACCCAGGCCACTGCATCAGGGACTAGCCCCTGTACGTGGGTCACTCACTTAACCTGTTGAGCTATCCAGGCGCCCTAGCAGGTGGTGTTTTAATAACAAATATGGCCTGGACCTGGTACAGCATGATGTATAAATTGATCAGAACCTTATTAAATATGTAAAAAACAATACATAACACGTGATTTGCACAAATATGTATTTACGCATGTAACACGGTGCTCAACGTGCAGTTCCTCCACTCAGGAGTGATAATTTAGCATATAAATACAGCTAATACATACCTAATGGTTGTCACAGAGTAAGATTGCAACGTTCACTACTGAATCTCATTATACTTTAAATAAAATGGCTCTCACTGTGTTATTGTTTTTTTTTAAACTACTCTAAATCTGAAAATTACAACAACAAAAAAAGAATACTTAGTGTTTTGGGTATGTCTGTGTAAATCACAAATCATATTTTAGCATGCACTGATTAACTCAGGAACATCAAGTTCTCACACCAAAATGATGTCAAAAACACCAGGGAAATGGACTCAGAAAGCCTTACGGGCCTTGGGAAGCCAGATTTAGGTGACCTTGTAGGTCTTTAAAATGGAGAAAGTTCAGTCAAAATGGAGAGATGAGATGACAAGAACCTGAAAGAGGAAGCCAAAAACAAGGAGACTAAACTCCAGCAATATCAGTATTTTACAGGAAATGCAGAAAGTCAGCTAGAACGTCAATTAGAATTGCAAATGGTTGTTGACTATTTTGTGTCCATGGAACCAACACCTGAACTGCCAACCACAAAAGAAGCCATAAGGAGAAGTATAAGAGAATAACAGTTAGAGAAGATAGAGGTTTAACAGAGGCATTATTTTTTATTTAATCTCTTTAAAAGCATAGAATAGGTTGATTTGTTTAAGTGATTATTGCTTTACGTATATGTTATAATAATCACAAACAATACATATTTAAGGATGTTACACAAGGGATCATGAAGGTACTTGAACTAAAATAAACTCTCACACAACTGCAAAATTTCAGGTCTATAGTCTCTTTTTCCTGAAGATAGAGTACATGACTTCGAAAGGCAACAAACTGGACCTCAAGCACATCAAGAGCTCCATCATGCATCTGTAGCTCCCTGCAAAAGATCTAATGTGGGTTTTCCATATAGGGAGAGTATAAAGGGGTACAAAAACCTGTGTTTACTGAAAAACTTTTGTTTTAGAGAAACAGCATGCATTCCTCAACTGCCTGGGGACACTAAGTCACTCTGACAAAAAATACTGATGACAACAAGAAGAATCATCAAGGCAACTGGAATCGACTGCCAATTGTGTAGCGCCAGCCGAATTCAGCATCGACTTTGCAGGGCCTGGCAGAGCAACAGCAGAAATTGCCAACTCGTCAATTGCCAACTCATCAACTGACAATCTTCTTTGACATCATACGACACCTGCTACAGCTGATAACAATGATTTTCAAGATTTCCAGCCTCACCTCGCAGAATCCAGGAAGGTTGTGAGCAGAGCAGCCAGAATAGATAAGAAAGGGGAAGATTGATTTGATTGCTGAGTGATTGTTGTATTTCTGCATTTGTAACATTTGGATCAATCTGGTTATAACTTTCTACAGGTATCTGCATCGAAAGTAAAGGTTTCCTAACTTTATTATATCTAACTTCAATGCTTTTCTTTCACTTTTTCTTCCAAGTGCAACCACAACAACTGTTATAGTCAAGAAGAGAGAAAGCGTTTCTCATGAAGTATCTTTAAGGTTGGCCAGTAAGGCTGATAGTGAGTAGTGGGTAAGGCTTTGCGAAAAAGACAGTTAGTAGCTGGACAAATCTCCTTTACCTCAGCCTATTTTCTATGATTAGAATCTGGTTCTGGTGTTGAGTCAGGGGTAGCAAATCTTTTCCACTTTAATGTGAAGGTTGAGCAGGACTCCTTCCAGTTAAGTCGTCACATTCAAGTGGAAAAGAAGTCTGGTGTTCCCAAGTTACAATGACAAAATGGATTTCTTGTCATTGTCTTCTTAGCCTATAAAAATAACTGTCCAAAAACAACTAACTCAGCTGTTCTCTGACTTCTTCTGGTTAAGGTTGCTATAGGTGTTGGTACCTAAAACTCAGACATTCCCCAACAATTAACTTGGTAGTCATTATACTACTAACAGAACAGAAAGTGATATTAATGTGTACCCTAGAAAGTCTTTCAGTTGAGGCAAGCAAGGTCAGCTGAACAAGCAACAGGAATTACTACAATGATGTTGTAGTTTACGTCCTTGTCTGTCTGGACTTGACTTTTGACCTCCTGAGTATAAAATGTCATCACTTCATGATTTTATCCTGTTAGACATCTTTGTCAATTTTAGTTATGATTAACAGATGAGTTTTTCCATTATGGACAAAAAACATGTTTTGTGTATCACAGTGACCTTTGACCACCAAATTCTAATTCGCTCATTGTGAGTCTAAGTGAATGTTTGTGTCAGATTTGAAGAAAATGCCCCTCTAGGCATTGAAGAGATACTGCATTCATCAGAATGGGACAGACGGATGAACATACGGAAAACACAATGGTTTGGAGGCATAAAAAACAAGCAAATGTACAATTTTACATTTTAAGACTGTGACAGTCTCAGCCTTTGGCTGTGCCTGCTGCTGCTCCTCTCCCTCCTCCCTTCCTGAGGGTGGGCAGGGCTACCTGGAGCTGCCTGGCCCCTCCTCTCCTCCTGGGCCATTTAAATTGATGCAGTACACCTGGCTCTCTCGGCTCCTGCGCCCTGGCCACCATGCTGCCCTTTTGTTCTTTCTTTATTTTAGTTTAGTTTGATTAATCTACATATCCACACACCACATGCACCATAACACTTGCACACATACTGATCCACACTTTTCACGTTCTATTATTTAAATAAACATTTTGTTAAACCTTTGATTTCGTGTGGTCTCCCCTCTTTGTTACTTCTCATCGAGCCAGAGTAGTAACAAGACCATAATTTAAATAATAAATGAAAGCTTAAAATTTTCTTGGCTTTAGATGGACCTATTTTATCTATAAACAGTAGCACAAATGCGTAAATATATTGCTAACTTTGATGGAAATCATTAGAAAATACTAAACCGGTACAGTAGTCCAACCGTGCTTCCAAACCCCATTCCCCTAGACATTTTGAAGAAGGTGAAACGATGCAATGCTACATTTGCTACTAAGAGACAGACCAAAATTACCCTCATCACTTCAAGAGATCATTTTCTAGGAACTTGTAGGTGCTTTTTTGAACAAACAGCTGATGTATTCATTTTCTTCTGGTGAGAAGAACTGTATACAAGCCAAGCATCATTATAAAATAAAAAAAAAGAAAGAGGGAACGACCCCCAACCATGCTTGACGTGGAGATGAATGAGAATTGGCTCAATCTTTTATCTAAACAACATCTAGTCGTATTAGTTGCGTTACCAACAGCAACAACAGTCACAGCTCAGCACCACATGCCATTCCGAGGCAAAGGAAGTCAAGGAAGAGTAGGACCCCAGATACCTAATGTAGCCAGACAAATGACTTACTAACACTGGCTCACAGTGGGAACACTCAAAGAAGCTGTGTAACAATAACATATGGTTGACCACAAAGCAGAGCGCGCTAACAGTTACCAAATGACTCCCAGCTCCTCTCTGAGGCGTACTGGCAGCCTCACATGGCCACTTTCACCAGTCTCCCAACAAACATTGTAAATAATGCCCACACTCTTCCCTTCCTGCTGTGAATAATCCGTCCTCGCTTTAATGATCTAAAGCTGCAATGCATAAGTGTGTATTCTCCAATGAGAGTGTATACTGTACATACCCTCACAATGGTTCTCTCACAAGATGACTGATGTGAGCTTGACTAATGCATAGACGAGAGCATTAAAGAGCCACAGGCCACGTGATGTGGAGGATCTTGAAAACAAATTTGCTGTAGCAACAAAAGCTTCACTTTCACCTTCCAAGTCCTTCAAACTGAGATTCACACAGATGACTCGGAGGCATCCAGGTTCACGATAAACACAAATTTTGTAAAGAAACTATTTTTTCATTGCAGGTTAAAAGTCGTTCCTTTAAAGAATCTACAAAATCTGACAGTGTAGATCAGGCTAAGGTTTGTCCGGTGTATTTCAAGGTAAATCATTGTAACATTATGCAATCACCTTGGTGAAAAAGCTCTTCAATCCTTACAGGTCATTTTGGAACAAAAATGAACTCACCCTCATACAAAGAAATCATTCCACTCTCAATTTTACCTTCCATTCCTTTTCAAACCAACAAACCAAAAAGAATGCTTTCATCGGCACATCACAAATTCCTCCGACGCGCTTTTTTGAGCTCCACTTACTTACTTAAGGACAAATCAAAGGTTTCTCAAGGACAAATTTGAAAAGCAAGGAAAACCTTGTCTACATCGCTCAACAGATAGTTACAAGATCCTCTCAGTACTGTATTCGTATGCTGTGTAGTGGCCCATCTGTAGCAACCTGCTGGTGATTACTGACAGATGGCTGCTCATTATTTTTCTATATGGCTGTCAGAAACCACATATCGCATTTATTTCACATCGTTGCTGCCATTCAGCATGGGCCACAAAGCTTGTTGGGAAACACAGCTGTAACCATTCAGGACAAAAAGTGGTATTCAGGTCAACTTTTCCCCAAAATTCTGATCGAGTTGATCAGAAATAATCTTTTTTGTTAAAATGAATCATCAGCCACATGAGCAAATCTGTGAGCCTTCACTTGGCTGAATGCTACAAGAAGTATGCTAACATTCTGCATACTGACTATGCTAACATACTTAATATGGCTACAACAATTTTTCCAGTTTACTGCAAGTCATATATATATATATATATATATATATATATATATCAGGTTTTTAAATGGAATGTGATGTGCGACGTTTGGATCTGACTCAGATTTGTATTCAAATACAATAATGACTTGTCACTCCCAAAGTAGACACACCCTAAAACATACCCTGCTTTTAATGTCTATTGTACTCTACATGGGGCCATAATTTACAACATAAACATCATCCTGTATTTAGGGAGGACTGAACCTAACAACTGAGATCATAAACTCGTTAGGAAAATGTTTCCTGAATTAAAAAAGATCAAGAGAGAATCAGGCTAATTTTCTCATAGACTTCTATACAATCAGACTTTTTTTCCCATCTAGAAAAGCCACCTCCTGCTGGTGGTTAAAAAGAATGCAGGTTTAAGGCACTTCTGCATTTAGACCCAGATTTTTTTATACGCCACCTAGTCTAAACAAGGTCTTTAATGCTGTACAGAGTCCTGGAGCAAATATGTGATTTGGGATATTTGGGTGTATAAACAAAACTTGACACGGATTGACTTATACTGAAAATGTTTGGGCAAAATTTCGGACACAGTTTGAATTGTGGTTATCAAATTCCAAATGGACTGATTGTTAGTGCAAACAAGAACTGTTTTTTATATGTTTATTGCATGATTAGAAACTTTGATCTCAAAATCAACCAGTGTAAAGGGGCCTTCGGTTCATCAACATGCTAATATTTGCAATTCAGCTCTAAACTGAAAGTACATGTACGGCTGACAAAGGATCAATAAAGTGATAATAATTCATCCTGAGGGGAATATATATTTCTGTACTAAACTTTATGACAATGCATAATAAAAGGCACATATGTGAAGCTCATGGTGCTGCAAGAAGAAAAGTAAGATGAATATTCTGGGACCCATGAATGTCTATAAAAACATACAAAAAAGTCCCTGGAGTCATGTCACTAGCATGGCTAGAAAACAGTGTAAACACAATGAACATGATACATGACACAGATAAAATATTGCTTTTGTGCCCTCCAAACACCTCCAAAGCAAATGGCTGCAGTGATGTGTCACAATGCTGAAAAGATAAATTGCCTTCAGGGTTTGGAGAGACAAACAGAAGCGAACGCCGTATGATCTCCCAAGTTTTGAGTTCACTGACCATCTGTAATGATCGGCGGCAACCCTAATTGCAACGGCTCATCTCCAGTGTAATCAAAATTCAGGGAGCACATCTATAATCAAGTGCAATTAATCTGCTAATATCCCCCCAGTGTTGGAATAATGGGGACATTAACAGGGCTCATCTGTTGTGATTGCTCCTCCGCTGTTTGCTAGGTGGCTTATTCACAGCGGGAGACGGCGAATGCTTTTTGACAGGTATTTTTCAGCATTCATATCGCCAAAGTCAATTTGAATAAACTACTGTCATCTCCCATAAGGGCTGATCCAGCAACACAAATTTCTCCTCGCTAAACAGGTTTCCAATCCTCAATGAAGTAGTGCATGTAAATTACCCTATCCCATTTTGCAAACAATATCGATTGTGACGGAAAGGCTCCAGATCATATACAGGAACATTTGTACATCAGCTGCAGAAAACAGCTTTAACATATGATGATGGAAAGGAGGCGAGTGAGTGAGGGTGTCAAATAAAACCCATATTCCCTTTCACAGGAATAATAAGTGGGTAACGGTGCTGTCTATTTATGCCGAGACGACGTGTGCGGGTGTTTCCTTGCAGCTTGATTGGAAAATCACATATAGGCCATCAAACTGAACCTACAGCGAGAACGGCAGGTTCCACAGCCCCCCTTCACTCACACTGATTGGCTGGGGGCGTTCTCTTACCATTTTCATTTCACAGTGTGAGATAAATGGGAATGAGGAGAGTGTAACCGGCAGAGTGTAGCAATGCTGCGCTTTTCATCCTGCCTCAAAGTTGTGCTCAAAATTTCACAGCAATTAACATGCTCAAGTACCACAATACAAAGACATTTTACATTGTTAATTTCTTCACTCAATTATGCAAAGGTTACTGATTATTTTTGTGGAGAGGCAGCGTCGTCAATGGGAGGCAGAGTGAGGCATCAGCATAAATCAGAGGCAAGGTGCACTCTAAGCTCTCCCCACATCCTTGACTGCTGCTGACTTTCAAGCATTTATAATATATGAAATCTGTCTTTTATAATTCAACAGAAAAAGGAAACATGCCTTGATAGTGATTTACAGAAGACAGAGGTGGTCCAGAGCTATTCAAAATTCCATTATGTGATGCATTTTCTGGTAAAAACGGAATGAATGTATAGATATGGCGCATGATATTTCTTTTGCTGTTATTCATACTGACATTAACAAAAGACATTTTAAAGTATTCAATCTAACACCAGCCTGTAGGGCTAAAAAAAAGTCAATTAATCCAGGTTTCTATAGCAACTACTTGGAAAATTGCAGAAAAAATTATATTTTAGCAGGCGGCTATTCTGTTGACAATGCATTTCAAAGGATTTTTACAGATTGCTAACTTGTAGAAGAAAGACAATTAAATGGATTGAACCTTTGAGCAAAAACCATAAAGAAGAGGGAGAAGCTCTGTCTTCCAGAGTCTATAAAAAAATGATTTTGCTTCAGTGTGATGGAAAACATACAGCACTACTCATCACATAGTCTAGAAGGATTTTGGCACCGTTTGATTAGATTCTCTCGGAACCTGTGCAATTCCCTCCCCAACAGGTGAAAGGTTTAATACAGACTCCGCACATGATCAATGTGTGTTCACATATGGCTATAATGAATCTATTCTCTCTTAGGTGGTGAATGAAATGTGTGAGTGAATCTACAGAGCACTGTTTTGCCCGCAGGGTTTGCTCCTGTGAATATGCTGAAGAACGTGTGAATTGTCTAGAACATTTCATCTGAAAATTCCAATAATCTGTTGAAATACACAGCGCATGTAAATCCATATCAACCTTTTGAAATGAGGCATGAACTTTTCTCCTTAAGGCCAATATACCGAAGATCGATAAGTCAATAAATCTACCAGCTGACAAGGAAGGTCAAGGCAGAACAAATAACAATAACACAAACGAACCGAGCAACCTCTTGTGAAAAGAGGGTCACAATGAGGGTGTAGTTCACTGAATGTGTCGGCAAATCCCCCAGGAACCCGAGGAGGTGAGAACACTATCCCCCGTGGAAATAGGACAGAAAAACAGCAGTGTGGACAGAATAAAGCCACAGAATGCACAGCACTTTATACCCAGCTCACATTCATTTTTAATGAAGTATAATAAGTCACAGCACTGGAGCAGAAATGCAATCCCCAGCCCAGATGATCTAACAACACCAGGACTTTTCCACACAGCGTATCCTCTGACAGTACTGGAGGCGCTGAGGCAGTGAGCTGAATGTTTTCAACATCTCTGCAAACAGACATCGCGGCCGAGGTGTTTCTGTCTTTCTAGTAATGACAACACAGAAAAAAAGGCGGCACTCCTTGTGTGACAGAAGAGATAGAGGTGGTTGGATGCTTCAGAAATCCTTCTTCTCTACACTGGTCATTTTGTTATTTATGAAATCATGCGCTTCGGGTTGGTTTTTTAGTAATAAAATATCAAGCCATGCGCTATGTGCTGCCAGAGTAAAAAACATGCATTTGAAGAAGGCATCCAGTGGTTTACTGGAAAGGGTCCCTGCTGACTGAGCTACAAAAAAAGACAATGATGAAACGTATAGGAAAGCAGGAAATACCTTTAATAGTGATGCTTCCTGTGCTGCTCGCCACACCAAACTGGTTTCTTGCCATGCAGGTGTAAAGGCCAGCATCAGATTTGGTTGCATTCCATATCCGGAGGTTACCGTTGTCCAGAATGGAGATCCTGTGGTTAGAGAAAACCAAATCATTCACATTACTGTTGTAGCATCAGGTTGCACTATTAGTAATAACTGTTGCTATGCATACACTGTAAGATTTAACAATGTGGCATGGGGCTGACATAGCAGAAAAGCTAATTAACTAACACAGCGCCGAGAACATTTCTCAGTCTTTAATTAAGTTCTTCTCCTTCGCAGATGACAACCATGAGAAATAGTACAGTATTTTCAGGGGTGATTAATTCAGCGCATGACTTCAAGATATCTAGACCAACAGTGGATCCATGCCCTTTAGACAATGACCACAAGTGCTTCAAAAAAAAGGTTGAAAGGCCCTAACAGAAGTTGACATTTTCTAAATAACAAGCAAAAATGGAAATTGTGCCCTTGAAAGCAAGGTACTGTGGGAAATCAAGGGTGGACCACCTCATCAAAGCACACTGAATTTTAATTATCTGAAACGCTCTGCTGATTCTGCAAACTGTACATATAAAACGGCATCTGCCTGATTGTGAGGAAGGGAAAATGATGTGTGGCTGCTAAATTGCTCTGTTCACCTACGAACGCAGACACACAGGAGTCAAAGTGAACAGAGTCATCCACTGTTACATGGCAGGGAGGGTTTTAGAGATCCATGCGAACTGAGGATGGACCTGAACACACAGGCGTTGTCTATTGTTCCACACAAGGACTTAGAGCTGCAGTCATCAATTACTTCACATACAGGAGTAGCCCATTGCGACAAACCTACACAAAAATTACCACCTGCTTCCACAGTTCCCCTCAGGAGCATTTTAGCATCTTTAAGCTCATCATTTCAATCTTAGAGTCTGCAAATTCACTGTTTTTGGCAATATGCCAAAGTTAAATTTATAGCTTCTCTCGTGATTCACTCATAGTGCTTCATTTATATTTTTCTGTTTTACCTGCTGTTGAACAGTGGTCAGCAGATGGCTTTTGTTTGTATCAAAATAGAAATAAATACACTTCGAAGTTTTTTTTTCTAAAAACCAGTGTTAGATTCTCAAAATCACAGCAAGTGTTACAGAGCTAATTACCTTACAGTTGCTTATTTACACATCCAGCTGATGAAGAAGCAACATCTGGATTTGGGTTTTTGGCCACCTGGTGGACGTATGCTTTCATTTTAATTCAGTTTGCTCTCTTTTCATTCTCTTTTCTTTGTCTTTCTGCAGCTTAGTGCTGGATAGGTAGTGTACAAGAAAGAGCATATTTGTTGACAACAACTGCCTGTTAGATGAAAACTGCACTATGAGCATAAAGAGAGTGAAGCTGCAAAGCAAAGTTTTTCCCAAAAACAAATCTGTCAAGCTGAGAGGCACCATGAAGCTCAGTGCAGAGTTGAATTACAATTATCTGTGGGTTTGTAACAAGAGTTACAAGAGTATCTTATACAGCATGTCAGAACATTGCATATTTTATTATTGGAATTATAATGGGTGAAGAGTAAATGTGTTCATCACTTCAATGTTGCAGCTTATAAAGGTGGTTTCCCTACTTTATATTCAATTTAATTCAATTCAAAAAAGTTTATTTGTCATCTGGGGGCAATTCAAAGGCATGTAGAGCAGTTGGACACAGAATAGTAGCAACAAATGTACAGTAATAGTAGCAGCCATGTGGTAGTTAAAATAGGACAAAATAAAAGTAACTATGTAGACTGCAAAAGCTTAATATAATCTATAATTTTACATTATAATTTACTTGTTGATTGTATTTTGTATTAGGGTAATGACTAACCGTTTATCAATTAAGGCAGAAGATGAGGAACATGCATGTCAGAAAATGTTTTGAAAATTGTTTCTTACTCCTCCATTCAATAACGGAGGAGGAAGTAGTTGCTCAGACAACGGGAAGCTCTGTGTTGGCAATTACAAAGAACTATGGAAATAGGAATGTGAATGTTCAAACCCAAGTAGTTTAATAAACAGTTTTGTCATTGTTATTTCGGTTGTATTATATTTTAATTTTAATTGTTGCAGATTATTGAGGAGGTTTTCGGTGTTTGTGTTGTCTAAAGCACTGTGGAGGTTTAATTAGCAAAGGGCCACCATGACAAAGACTTCTGTAGCAGTTGACCTCCAGCCATAGTGAGCCCAACATAACTGCTGTAGTGTGCCTTTGACCATGTAGCACATTAAAGTGATGAACACGTTAACACATATTCCATTCTAATTCCAATATGCAATATTCTAACATGATATACAAGACACTTGGAAGTCCTGTAAATATAATTATAATATTGCTACTTTCACTTAATTACAAGATCTGAGGACTTCTGACCATTTCCTTTACTTACAGGAAATGCTTATCAAATGCAAAGTTGTTTTTGAAATTTTAGGGTTCCAATCATTAAGTAAGTGTTAGGATGGTGTAATTATTTATGTTATAGCATATATGGCTCAAAATATCTAGTGTATATTTGAGCAGTTTCTTAAAATTTCTAATGTCAACTTATTTTGCAGTGAACAGTAAGAGTCTGTGGTTAGAGATGGTTATATCAGCTTATCGAAAAACTCCACTGCATTTTAATCATTTTAATAATTGATTGATTATTCATTGTTACCGTGACTGACTACCAGTTTTAAAAAAATACTTAAAATTTTCATTACAATTTGCATTTACAAAGTATCTAAACCTGTCAAATAAATCTAGTGGAGTAAAAAGTACATTTCTTCTGAAAACGAAAATACTTCAGAATTGTATCTAAATACGGTACTTAAGTATATTTAGTTACTTTCTACCACTGCTGGTGACCTCTTGCAGCTGCACCCAGCAGTGTGATCCATAAAAGCAGTGTCTCGTTTTTATATTTGTACTAGCAAGTTAAGTGCAACACTTTCACCCCTTCAACTGACATAATGTTTGCTATTCCTCTGAAGCTCTATATTTACTGCTCTGTAAAGTACCTATTAGAACAACGTGTCACAACTGTGTATGTAAATACTCACGACAGCATTAATTAATGAGTTGCCGTCTGAGCTCAAACAGCCAGGGTAAAGGTCTAAATGACAAAGAACTGTTCATCAGCTCTGATTGCTATGCGAGTGATGTGTTTCTGTTTGCGTTTAACTGGATCAACTTGTGAAACGCAGCTTATACTGTGTTGCATTCTCCCCCTCCTGCTTCATTGGGTCTTTTCCAAGGGCTCGTGATAAGAAAGTGCAGAGACAGTTAGTGTAAGTGAATCTACTTTTAAACAACATGGTGCTGCTGAGTGGAGACTTCTGGGTTTATATCAGGGTGAGAAAAAAGTGCTGAATGCAGAGTAGCCAACAATGACCATCAGTTACACGAGGGCATATCGCACTGTGGGATGGTTTGCAGTTAACGACATCAAACCTACAGGCTGATAAATTTGAAGAAAATGGCCCATTAAATGTCACCACTGTCCTACAACTGACCATAACCCTGAGCAGAGTAAGCACAATTAAAACAACTGCTGTACATAAACTACGATGCTGGTATTTGAAGTAAAATTAAAGGTAGCACTGCAGAACACTGGAGTTTCAGCACATCCACTGACTAGCACCACTTTCGCAGTGAGCGCAAACAAATGGCAAAACATATAATTTTAACTAGAACAAGCTCTGACCCAATTCAAGTCTACCAGCACAAGGCGGCTCGCAGCAGTACCTCAACATAACTAAATACCTGCATTTGTTCACTGCGTTCTGTATATCCACAATCCCCTTATCCTCAGGGCCAAAATAGCTATCATGTGGCTGGTGCTCCATGCATCTTGTAAGAGAGGCTCTGCGGAGAGCAAACAAGTGGTGCTGCATGCCAGCACGAAGACAGTTAAATCTTCGGTAGCCTTCCTGTGCAGCCAGGACTGTTTTTGGACGTTCACCGGAGGACCTCTGCTTTTACCGACATGACAGAAAAAAGGAGCAGACCGGCTTTCTGCAGAAGTGTTCATCATTTCAGTATGAAGCTAATGGAAAAGCAGATGAGGTCAGATAGTCAACCAAAGCACAGCAGTGGTGAATAAGACATGGAGGCTTACTATTAACACGTTTCACTTTTGCTCCTACTCTCCACCGTGGCCCAGACACCATGTCTGCACGATGTGTCCATTATGTGAGGAGACATTTCCCACCTCCATGCCGAGAGAAGCCAGCGGAGGGGCAGGTATCAATAATTCACAGGTGAGATGAACACAAGTGCCACTCCTTTCATCCCCGCCTCGCATCGCTTTAATGGACATGGTTATAATTCTCCTAAAAGGAGGCGATTATTTCGAACACAGCGAGATGTCAAAATGCACTCGTGTAATCCTAAAAAACACAGGTGTGTATTTTGGAAGAGATCAAGCCTCAGAGGACAGGGGCTGCACAGTGTTGATCCTCCCTGCTCTGTGACAAGATGAAAGAGACAAATAACATCAGTCACAGAGCAGCTATCACGGGGGCACTGTGAAGTGGAAATCGCAGGAAAGAGCCCGGTCCAAAGTAAAAGCCTGTTTTTGTTATTTCCTTACATTCTCTTTGAGACGCTGTTAACAGATGCAGACGCTGCCTTTTTGTAAGCTTCCCCACAATCAAAAAGACACTTGAAAGCCTTGTTTTGATGTTTCATTCAGACATATTTTGTCTTTGATCCGTTTGATAAATTCCACGTTGTGAGAGGAAACTGTCACAATTCAAATAATGAATCACAGAAAAAAAAGGCAAGAAAATTGTGCATTGAGCACAGCGGCTTTGAACCGAGTGTGGGGCTGGAATGTAGAGCCGGTTTTCTAATAGGAAGCAGCAGCAGGAGCCTTGTGCCTCAAATAGAGAAATCATATTATCTCGCTTTCTACACAAACACACTAACTCGCTAATGCTGTCGAAGAACACAAATGCACTCATAAAAATTCAACATGCAAACAATATGCATAATCACAGATCACATTCTGATTTGAAAGTCCCAAAGGGACCCCTTCTTTAATACGTGGTGTTTCTGTGATGCCGCAGCTGATTGGCAGCTGGAGGGATGGAGGGTCTGTATGCCTCTCTACTTAATTAACAGGGTAAATAAAACCGGCTTGTGAAAATAGGGGTTAAGATTCTATCAGTGGAATCACTCAGCCGTGAGACCACGGGAAAAGAGATCGTCACAAGCTTACGGTGATTTCACCAAATTAGTCTCAGCTAAGGCCTTTTTGCACACAAAGATTACTGCCTCGGTGCACACACAGCAACTCACCACTTCAGCAGTCGTTCACTCCCAACTACCAGTTAACTAAATGGAAAGAAAAGTAAGTGTGAAAGAAAAAAAAAACATACTGCAAGGCATGTGTCTGATATTGTGTATTGCCTGCCGTGGTGAGCTCCCAGATAAGGCGAGGCGTGTCTGCGTTGGTATTTCCAAGCTACGCCTCCCATCGCCGACCTACCTGCAGGTGATGTTTCTAATCATAATTGTATCAAAACGTCAGCGTTGCTAACAGCGCTGGAGGCGAGAGACTGTAACGTCGGCGAGTTGTGCGGAGAAAAGAGGCGAGGTCACCGTATCCTCTGAGCCGGGAGAAGGGGTGGGACCTAACTTCAGGTGTTGATCTATGCTCTTGACTCCTTTAAAAACCCTGAAGTGTGGAGGGTGGGAGGGGCCGTCGGAGATAAATTGAAAGGCTGTCTCTCCTAAGGTTTCCCACAGCGTGCTGTGCTGGAGAGAAACGGCCTTGTCAGCGGCATAAATCAAGCCCAGCTGTGCAGCTTAGACTCAGGACGCTGAAGCCTACAGATGCGACTGTGGTACGACTCCTCGCTTTTATGCGGCATCATGGCTAAACGACGGGGCCTTGTGTTCTCTTGTGAAGTTGTCAAAATCAAGGTTAACGGTCAATTAGAGACCACAAAGCAGGTTTTATTTTGGTTCATTCCAGTCAACAATGCTATTGGCTGACGCTGGTGAAAAACAGGGACACCTGGGCATTTGCTTTTGACAATTCTCCGATAAAGGTGTAATTGATATTGATTCCTGCTGTACTCAGACCTGTACCAAAGACTCTCACCTTGTCACATGGATCACTGCCGCAGCAAATGATCTGGACATAATCACACGGATGGGGGGTGATTAGCTTTGAGTTGATTTGAAATGTAAAGCTGTGCCGAAATAAATGTACGTATGGCAAGGCATTTCTAACGGCTAGACTGGGTATGTATTGCAGAAATCCATAATTCATCTATTCCTAAGAACATTTCAGATATCCACAATGTAATTCTTCGTATGATAAATGACATTGCATCCATCGTTGATGTGTATTTGGTCTTTCATTAAAGAGATCTACATTCCCCACTGCAGATATCTGCAACTGAATTATGACTTGTAATGATTCCAGTTGCAGACATTTACAGTTTAACTTTGACTCTTCGTAATTCTAGATATCTTTAATTCCCCACAATTCACAATGTCTACATTGTCTTTTGTGGAAATCCTAATATATGAATCTGTCCAAATGACATTATGGAGATGATAAACTTGAATTCTGACTACTCAAAATGTGACAAGAAATATATTAAAATACATTAGAGTTGGACTGGGTGAAAGTGGCAGATATCTGTAGGTGTGTCAGAAACTACGAGTGGAAAGCGGAAGCAGTTTGCTTTTCAAACATTTTGTGACACTGCAACCATGACTGTTTATGACAAGTCATTTTACAACCACATCAAAACAGTCTTCAACTTAATCTGGACCACAAGTCTTTGATGAACAAAGTTATTGCTCTCCACACACTCTTTGCGGATGAGCTCCTCCTATTTCACTGCATTTTCCTACCATCTTATTGGTATTTAGGATTTAAATTCCAGATAGTCAAACTGCCACTAAATGTTAAAATACCTTGTCATCTGTACACAAAGCTGAACATAACAAGATTAAATAACTGGCTTGAGTACCATAAAAGTCTATATTTATTAGCGCTCATGGTTACATAATTTTCCTTCATATTGGACTATCAACCGGTGTACTGACCCTAAGTGGCTTTCCATGCTTTTAGGTTTGACTTTTTCATTTCTGGAACATCTATTGATAGTTTCAGGGAGCTGTGCACCATGAAAGATGGAAAAAGAATGCTAGAAGTTGTGCTTTAAATGTGTCTGTGAATCTTTTCTTAGTCTGATCACATTAAAAACACCTGGTAGCCACAAAAAACCCACAAATCATTCAGTCTGTGTTAGAAGTCATTACACAGCTCAATTACAGTTTATCCCACCAGTCTTTGAACTGTAAGAAAGCACTTTACCATGCAGACAATTACCATCAATCACACAGAAAATGCCCACCTGACAGGAATCTTTTGGAAGGAAGCTCAACAACACTATGACAAGTGCCTTTGTGTTCGCTATTGCTCTGAGACAAAGCAAATATTAAAGAATGATCGACACAGAATAAGCACCCATTCTTTTACTATCAACAAAAACAAGCTCTGCAACTGGGAGCAAGATTCTGTGCTATTTTTTTCTTCCTATTTGGCTACATTAACACTGGAGTACAGTAAGTCGCAGCCAGTACTTGAAATGACTTTCCTTTTGGTTCGCTGTGTATTGACACTTGTCTCCAGGGCACCAGCTAGCATTAAAGCTTCTTTGGCAATACTGTTGCTTTATAAAAACATGGCCAGGGGACAGAGGTGCTGAGCTGCGACACAAGTATTAATCTCTTACTCTATGAAATGCACACTGCCGCTACTGCTCCGGTGTGAATTACCATAATATAAGCAGGAAAATGGCAAGTTCTTTTACATAGCCTCAACAGCTTGGATGAATTTCTTTTTTTCTGTTTTACTTTTTTGATCGATACAGCAGGAACTGTGTGCCGCATTATAAAACTAAGAGTGCTAGGTGTAGTTTGTTTAACTGTTTGATTATTGGCTGTTCCATGCCAGGAAATGGTCACTTAATTAATTTTTTTAAATAACAAGAACAGCTAAGCCTCAATATTCATAGTGCGGAGATAAATGAAATCAAACATACTGATTTCACTTCAACAATAAAAGGTAGAAGTGCACAAGTGTCTCCAGGTGTGAAAATACTGTTACCTTATCCAAGCCTATAATGTAAAAAAAAAGAAAAAAAAAGAGACAAAAACCCCCTTTCTCATTAACTGTCTCACACACACATAGACCCACAGTCTCCTGTCTAAGGACCTCAGTGCAAATGAGCCCTCTCAGAATAAATGTTGTGTAAAACTGTGCATTTTTTTTATAGGAAGGTGTCTTAATGAAGCAGACTGATTGAGAACATCTTAATTCTCGCTTGTGGAACATGATGTGATTGTGCTGGTAATTGCATTGTGAGGAGAGGGAGTTTATCAGCCTGGACCACAGAGGGGCTTGTGTATGTACTTCCAGAGGATTCCTTTAATCACAAATTGCTCTCCTGGTTTATTCCCCTTCCAGAGATATTCATCTCAACTCGTGCGCTGAGGTATCCCTTCAGGAATAAAGAGCACACACATGTTCCACAGGAAATTGTCAGAGGAACCAAGATGGATTACTCATGCTGCGCAGGTGGATTCTCACTTTGAAAAACGATATCAGCTCAGTGTCTTCCAGATAAAAATAATCCCAGCGAGAAGTACATGGGATGCAGACGGGTAAAGAGGGTTCTGACCTAATCTTGGCAAACATCTCAGAATTCACTTTATCGCTAGTCTGAGATTTATTTGAGTTTAGTCAAAAGTCAACACCAGATTTCTCCACAGAAGCTGGTTTTACAATCACTCCCCTCCTGCTCCTGAAGAATAAAAGCTAATTTAGCAAATGTTCAGTGGGACTGATAGATGACTGAACATGTACTACATGACCCTATGTGTTCATGGCTTAAAGGGTATATTCTGTCTGTGAGTGATACAGGAGAATGTAAATTGATCTACAAATCATTTTGATGGCCTCTGAAGACAACAGCTCAATCAATTTTTGCTCGTGATCATGACTGACAAGCAAAGGCCAATGTACAGTTTATCAATCATGGAAGTGTCTTTCAACTTGATCACCTTTCCCAAGAGTCATAGAGGCACCAAATAAACGTTAAAATCCAAACGTTCAATTATTTGTTGGTTTAAATTCTCACAAAATCTACTCAGTCATCTTTGTTCCCTGTTGTGTCTCTTTTTTTCCTCACTGTGCACATGAAGACAGAGAACATACAGTAATATAGTCATACATTATATAGTAACTCGGCGGTTCAGTAAAACTTAAGTGGTCAAAGAACCACCATGTTTAGAGTACTGCGGTGTACTCGGTGGCTTTGTCGGTACACTTGACAATTTTTTAAAATGCTTCTGGCAATGGGTTTTCTAAAGGGAAGAAAAAAGAGGAGGAGGATTACACATGGGAGCATACACACCATCTTAAACCATTTAAAGAAAGAGTGACTGTGAAGTAGATGGGATAGACAGACTTTATATGAGTTTGAAGTCTAGAAGGCACAATATTCAATTAGTAATCGTCATACACACAACGCAACATCTGTGCAGTTTAAAATGATAACAGTGGCATAATATTGAGTGTATAGTTGTCTAATTATGACCAAACTTTATGTAGAAGATTATCTTAGAAAGCAAAACAGTGGTTAAAGTTAGGCTTTAATGTTCATATTTTTAAAGATTTCAATTCAATTCAGTGTAATTCAGTTAAGTTGAATGTCATTCAGTTTAACACAGTTCAATTCAGTGTAATTCAATGTAATTCAATTCCACTCAATTCAGTTCAATTTAACATGCTTTATTGGCATGGAAATCAGGTAAACAGTTTTCAAAAGCACGTGAATGTAACTGTCATATTTAGTTTTTATGTTTTAATTATGTGTCCCTCAGCTTATGGTATGCTGTCATACATTATAGGTAACCTGCATTTCCTTCTTTTTTTGATCGTCATCTAGTTTCACATTTAGCTAGTTTTACTTTTGACATTACATAAAGTCCACCAGAACGACGACTAACCAGTTTCTTTGGCCAACATAATGCTAAGTTTCAACTGAGATTAATAAATGTAATAAAAAGCTCAAATCTGATGTTAGCTTGAACTAGTAGCATCTATGATTCAGCCTAAACAAAGCGGGGGAATATTGTAGACAAAATTTCTTGAGTGTCTTGAACAGAGTTCGTTGTACGACAGCTTGTTACCCCACATAATAATGTGCTGTAGTATAAAATTCAGCTAGACTTAATGCAGGTCAGATGACAACCTCCAAACTTTTCATGTCTGTAACATCATGGATGTATTAAGGAGAACTGGATACCCAATTAGAACTGGAACATAGATCAAACAAGCTGTCCAAACTTCCTCCATGAGTTAGATGTATGTTCCGTTAGCCATAAAGCGAAAACGGGCATCAGTGGAACCCTTGGGGAGCGTGTATGACTAATTTTTGAGTCATTTTGTGTGGTTTGTAAAGCCCGTAAAATTTTATTCAGTGTTTTACAGCCACTACTTTTCCAATGAGTGCATGTGGGAGAAATGCGGAACGCTGAACATGTAGTAAAACGGTTCGGCCACCTCCCTAAAAAACTCAGAGCTGTTCTGGGAAGATTGGTAGTATCAGTCTTACTACAGTCCCACACAAATACACAACAAATATAAATACAAAGCTTAACAACTGCTGTGCTGAATCGGAGTTGATCCATGTGTTTTTTTCAGGGCCCATACAGATTATAAATGGGGATGAAACCGTGAACCAATATACATTTGCAGGAAAAATCTAAATCTTGATGTCAAAATTTACACACAGCACAAACTCCAACACAAAACTTTGTTTATTCATGAGTTACATATAAAAATGTGAGAAATTAGCCTAAGCCTGATCCTGGATGAGCTGTATGAGTTGAACAAATTAACCAAGTATGGAAAATCTTTAGACGATATTGTGACTCACTACATCTTAAAACTCTTGATCCTTTCAAACACAGATTAAATGCAAAGTGTAAAAACAAACTTAAGATACTGCATGTCAAAATTCTTAAAGATTCTGCAACTGCATGCAAAAAAATGTTTTTGGTGATTAGGTTTGAGTGAAGGAACTGGCAGTTTGAACAAGAAAATGTGTCTCTAATACAGATAAATGCCTATAATCCATCCTCGCTAGCCCTCAGTGAGCAATGTGAAGATCACAGGCTACTTGCTCATCTAAGCCCAAATTATCTGATGATCACAGCATGTCAAACACATGGTGCATCCCCCCCTGCTGAGAGCCACAAATATATCAGCCTGGTGATTCATATTTGTCTGCAGCGGAGTGACTTTCTGGGCATTCGGTGGCAAAGGTTTAGACACACATCATTGGGAAAAGACAAAGCAGAGGAAAATGCTAGTATTAAGAATACCTGGAATATTTATACTAAATGTTAATAAAATACAATGAGACAAAATGAATGCAGATGAGTGGGCTACTTATCTTGCAGTAACCCTTTCATGTGTAAATTAGTTTAATAGTTGTAGAGGTTAGCAACCCTGCCCTCATCAACATCAGGCATACACTCGTCATGAATGACTAATACCATTAAAAAGGTCTATCATTTCTTTAGATTGCTCATCAACCTGGACATGTACTCCACATTCCCTCCAAAAGAAATGTAGGACTCTGTCCACTGAGGTTTAAACCAACCAATGAGATTATTTCCGCCCCCTGAGCAGCTCTGTCTCCGAGACATGTTTGGATAAATAAAACATTTAATCTGCTATGCGGGTGTGTGTGTGTGTGCAGGCAGGCACCTCTGAACAGTGTTGGGTGTTGTCTGCAGCTGCCAGGATCAGCAAAGCACTAATCCTCGGCTTGCTCCCATTCTCAGGCGATGGGGACCCACATTCCTTCGAGTGACATTTTTTTAAGCTACAGACAGGGGGAGAGGTGTAGGCAAAGGCAAAATGAAAAGCACCAGTCAGCTGCCCATGGCAGCTTTGTCAGGTAGCAAACCTTTCCTCAAGGCAGAGTAACGAAATAAGTCCTTGTGGGTGCATTAGCTCTCAGTATTCAGACCTGGCACTGCTCACTCATGCTGCTAACCTCCACAGAGAGTCAGAACTCCACTTTACAAGCAGATGTTCAATTACAGGCAAATGAGGAAATTAGAGATCTGATGAGAAAAAATGTGAAGTGACATTTAAACATGATAAACAATGATTTTAATAAGAATAACAGCGTGTAGCCTGAGAGTGAGGATACTGAAATAGCAGTGATGGGCCGTCCATTCGCACAGATCATTTAATCAGCGCTTTTATTAATACACCTGTTTCCAGGCGGGATTTATTAATTCCAAGTCTTCATAAAATTAAGCCCTGAGACATTTGATGAGACTCTTATTAAAACCTCCTTGAAACAGAACAAAGGCATTATGGAAAGATAGGGAGATGTTTGATAAGTAAATTAATGCAAAGCTCACAGCTATGCCTCTTCCGCAGTTTTGGTGTTCTCCTGACACTGATTCTTTCTGGAGTGCGTCTGGCTGAGCAGATGGGCCTATAAATGGAGATCACTCTGCGAGACATCTCTTCATTTACGTGACAGCCATGCTTATTTGCTCTGCCAATGTAGGAGGGATATGCTGTATAATTTGCAGGAGGGACAGTGTACCAGTGGGCCATGACGAGAGATAAAATCTGTCCAATCCAGTGTTGCTCTCTTTACAGTCTAATGGACTAATCAGCATCCAGGCCATACAGAAACCCTCCTGCGTCTGCACAAGCCACTCAAAAACTTGTCATGTTTAGCTCGCACCTACAGCTCCGACATTAACAGACACCACTTAAAGCTTGAAACACACCTAGCAGATGATTTCCAAACTGCTCCAGGCACGAAATGAGTCAGAGAACATCCTGCGATAGTAATTTCTCATGCTCACTGATTTATGCGCCACATTTGCTCTTCAATGTGTGTGTCAATAGTTTGGCAAAAGTAGAAAGCAGAATTTTCAGGGGGCTCAAAGTGTACATCTGAGCTCAATATGTGACGAGTGATTAAAAAAAAAAAGAAATACGGGAAGTGAAGCAGGGCTGACATTCTGGCCAGTTTCCCAACAGCATTTTGATTTCTCCAAGTAAATTGGCAAGACATTAAAACCACTGGCCCATTAGCGTGTCAAGCTGCTCGGATGTGGCCACTTTGAGATTCGAGTGTTTTCTTTATGATATGTGAGAGCGTAATTTGGACATGCTAAACATGGAATTATTGTGCAATAAAATACACAGCTCAACGAAAAATGGCTGTTTTTATTCAGTCTCCAACGCTTCACTGGGAATGGACAGCAGCAGTGACTTTAAAGACTGGTGTTGGGTGCATTTTATTCTAGCCTTGTTACCCCCAAAATTACCATCCTTTATTCCTAAACTTCTCAATTAAGTTTTGAGGGAAACACATTTCCTGCCCATTACGTTTGCAATGTGTCATAAATATGTGCCATTCATTTTATTATTTTACTGTCATTCCTTCCTGCCAACCATTTGTCGATGGATGGATGGATGGATGGATGGATTGGTGGATGGATGGATGGATGGATGGATGGCAAGCGAAGAGCATTGTTCAAGTTCAGCTGGCAACAGGCACAATGAAGAAGATTTCCGTGGTATTTAATGTCCTCTGGCCAAAATTCATATACTGTATTTCATGAAAGGAATCCTAGCACTACTATTACCGCTAGCTGACCCCTGAGTGGCAGTGAATGCAAACTTTGGTGCTTATACGATACTGAAAGAAACCCATGTTTGCCCCATTCAAATCTGTAACATTGGTTTGGGACATCCCTTACTATTTTACTAAACCTAACCAAGTAGTTTTACTACCTAAACTTTCCAAGTTTCAAATTTGTATTGATAGTAGTGGAAAGTGTCAACCAACGTAGTTTTGGTACCTAAACCTAAACAAACAACTTAGGAAAATTAAAAGTCAACCATGATTTAAATTATAATTTAAGTTCAAAATCATTAATCCCACACAGGACGTAAACACTCTCCTTGGTCAAATATTTTCTGAATGAAACCTCCACCTCCTTAGTAGGACTTACAGGGCATACAGTTTACAGTTGTTCATTTTCATACAGATTTATCATTTTCAATAACTGTTTAAACATTGTTCAGATTGTCTTGACAGTTTTTAACAGTGTCTGGAAACACCTACTCATTCTATTGTCTACACTGTATTACAATAGTGAAAACATCAAAACCATAGAATCTACATAGTGTTCTGATTGGCAAGAGGAACACATTCAGCCAGAGACAAAGAATAACTAAATGACTAAATGCTGCATTAAATTTCACAGGAAGTCCCTCTTCCTGTGGACATCCAGTTACAAGTCTTCTTTCTTTCTGCTAAAATGACACAATTGTACAACTTCTATAATTCTGACCAATGTTTGCAAAGCAATTTCTTCACAGGAATCAATAAATTTTTCCGTGTAGAAAACAGAAACCACATGTCTGGTACTGTATGATGTGACCCATAGCTTATTTAATGCTTGTTTGCTCATGATCTACACCGATCAGGTGTAACATTATGACCACTGACAGGTGAAGTGAATTACACTGATCATCTCTTCTTCTTGGCACCTGTTAGTGCCACCTCAGCACTGTTGCAGACCATGTACACCCTTTCATGGAAACAGTATTCCTTGATGGCTGTGGCCTCTTTCAACAGGATAACGTACTATACCACAAAGCAAAAATGGTTCAGGAATGGTTTGAGAAGCACAACAACCAGGTTGAGGTGTTAACTTGGTCTCCAAATTCCTCAGATCTCAATCCAATTGAGTCTCTGTGGGATGTGTTGGACAAACAAGTCCAATCCATGGAGGCTCTTTCCCATCAAATATAATTTGATTTGTGCAACGTCTGTATGGATGGACATGAAAACACATTCAAAAGTATCACTTCAGTTTAAGCATCCACACTACTGGCAGGTAACTACGTAGCAAACAAGGTTGTCAGTAAACTCTTTGTAATGTTGAGCACATGTTCTGCTGCTAGCTTCTGCTTTCAGAGCTCAATACAACCTCAACAGCACAATGGATTCTTTCAAATGCAGACAACTTTAAAGCAACAACCATCTTACATAAGTTGCCACTGATAAACAACAGTGGAAAAAAGCAGATTTTTTGTCTCATCTTTTCAAACTCAACCTGCACACAATATATTCTCTTGTCCATGTAACCAGAAAGCTACTTGAAAATTTTGCAGAAGACCTTTTGAAACATCCTGTCCTAATCGCAGCAATCATTCTGGCCAGTGATGCTAAAAGTTCCTGCCATATGACCACGGGGCTCTTTGTGTTGTCGGCAACCCACGTCTCATCTGACTGCTTATCTGAATAAGCTGTAATTTACTCGCATCGTGTGACAAAGGTACTGCTTGTTTGCACTGAGACATCATGAATGCACTTACAGAACAAAGCAGTGCTGATTTAGATGCTTTGCACCACTTACAGCACTTAGAGAGAAATGTTTTCCAACAAGATTGGTGTTCTGTGTTATCATTACACATCCAAAGCAACCAGTAACGGTTGTTTTTGGTCACTGTCATTCTGGCCACTCAGAGATAGGTTGTGTGAAATGCATCATGACCTAATCTTAACAAGTTAATTAAAAATGTGTAAGATATGTAACTAATTTTCATCTCCCACTATATGTATATATATTTATATTCAGTATTAAATCATCATTGTCAGATAAAATTAAAGCTGAGTTCTTTGCAAACTAACAGATGAAGATGTTGAATTATGACATTTTACACAACCTCCAGTTTCCTCGTCTTTCCAGTAGCATCCTTTCTTTGTTTTTTTTTTTTTTTTTTTTTTTTTTGTCTTTGTGCTTTGGGACTCAACATCTGTAGTTGTCTGAAACCACTAATCTGGGGTAAAAAGTAAAAAGGAGCTTATAAAACTTTGAACAGATGTTACCTTGGCAACAAGCTTCCTGAGCTCACCTTGTTCATAGATGTCACTCAAGTGGTTAGACTCCCAAGTGCACAACGACTGCTGCAGCTAGGACGGTGTCCTGTTTCACACAGTTCACAATCTCAAAACATGAAAGAATGCTCAGCCTTTTAAAATGGGCTGCTGAGCGACATCGAAAATCAAAAAGGACAAATAGTCACAGCTCATGTTTGTAAAAAATACAGCGGTGGCAAATACACCATTGTGATCTACACTGTAAAAACTGCAGTGTATACTCTTATTAATTGTTAATTAACAATTACAAGTTGTCAGGTCTTAGAAATCCAAATTGGCAGCTTTAGAAGTAAAATTTAAATTATGCAAACTAAACAAGCTTGTCTCTGCTGTGGTTTTTATTTTGTGATTCAGTGTGGCTGTGTTTTATGGTCCTTGTGTCCCACCCCCCCACCTCTCTATCTCTACCCCTCTATCTGTATCCCTCTATCTCTATCTCTACCCCTCTATCTCTACCTCTCTACTTCTTCTGTCCCTCTCAACCCACCCGGCCAGCAGGCAGATGGGTCCCCCCACATTAGAGCCGGGTTCTGCTCGAGGTTTTTTTCCCTGTTAAAAGGGTGTTTTCCTTGCCACTGTCGCCTTTTGGCTTGCTCTGGGGTCAGGCATATGGGTTCTGTAAAGCGTCTCGAGACAATTTGACTGTAATTGGTGCTATATAAATAAAATTGAATTGAATTGAATTGAGTACACAACAAGGCAATTGTGTTGACTTTCTGTTCTTTAGTTGTGCAGAAACTTGTCTTTATTAATTACTTGTATAAAACTTTTTTACAATACAAAACTTCATGTAATAAAAGTAGATGAATCTAAAATTGGTTTAAGTTCAACTGTCATTTTAATATAATGAGTTCAGCTTACATTAAGATCCATTAAATTTGAAGTTATGGAGAAAAACTGTGAATTTATTCACATATGCTTCCCAGCCTGAATTGTATTAAGGCTGGCATTCCCCAGAAATACTTATTTTTTCATACAAAAATGACAAAAAAGGGACTTGATGGATGTGTTTTATGCACGATATGGGTCATAAAAGTCAGATAAATCTTGGTCTGTACTTCAGGAGTAAATTGTGATAATACTAAATAACAATGTGTCTGGGCTAAAGGGCTGAAGTTTGATGGAATAAGTGATGAAACAAAACAAAAAAATGAAAATATGAAGGAATACAAGGTCATTTGTGAACCAGCGAATAGATTTCAGATATCTAAACTATGAGTAAATTAACTGAATAACATGTCGCTTTCAATGGATAAGTAGTAAAAAGTCATAGCTGGATGAACTCAAAATTTAAATCAAATCAAATCAAACTACCCATCTCACAAATTTTCTCAAATCTGTTGCCTTAAAATGTTGACTGAAGGATTTTTTTCCCCATTGTATGTTTAAAAACAAACATCACCATTGCAGGGCAGTGAGACAGTTATTTTAGGCTAACTAAAAAAGTTTTTAACCCTTAAAGAAAATACAATTTCTCCTAAATTGAGTTTATGAATAATATTCTTATGCTATTCAATCTGAAATCTGTGAGTGAAAATCATTTCACTGCTAATTAACAATTATTTTCAGTTAGTTGAGGTATTTGGGATTTTTAATTTAAAAAAAAAAAAAAAAAAAAAAAAAAACAATTGATGAAACATTTTTAAATATACATTGTTCATCATCTGTGTGCACTTACTGAAGCCCAGTTGGCATTTTTACTTGGCAGCACTTTGCCGGGTGCATTTTGTTCTTGGAGTGGCATCTCCCCTCAGTGATTATAATACACACAAAGGACTCAATTCTGCTTCCATGGGAACCCAGCCACCAGCAGGGTTTTATATTCTTTCCCCCCTGAGACTGAATATCTTTTTTTCCAGAGGTATGATGCACAACCCAGAAAAAAATCATACATTACAATGACAGAAAATTAATTTTTTTAGCATAAATCATTTGCATAACATTGCCATATGTCAAAGCTATTTTAGATGTATGACCTTTTGGACTGAGCTCGCTAAAAGGATGCTGAAATTCTGACTGTCCATCAGCTCCTTGGGGAGAGGAGTACGGGGGCACAGAATAAATGCAAAAAAAGGCTAAAAAAAATATACATGTATCTAAAATTTTGAGGGAAAAAAAATGGCAAAACTCCTTCTTCTTCTGCAGTTAGCACCAAAACACACAACAAAGAAACATGCATCCGCTGTGCAGTTGAGGAAACACTGCAGCAGCATCGCAGCGCCTGAAAACAAAAGTGGGGGGATTTGTCCCAGCCACACCCAAAGCGCTTTAAAGCCTCCCTCCGGGGGTAAACACCTTCTTGAAAGGAATGAAAGATGCTGCTCAAATATTTGCATGACTGCCAAATCCGATAGAGATAAATACAAAAAGCCCTTTAAAAGATGCCGTTTAATGCAAGAGGGAGCACCGGTGGGATGCCAGCACATCCTGCTGCTGCTCGTGAGAGGACACTTGATTGAGAGCGTCTGGTGCGAGCGGCCTAACGGACTTGATTTCTTCCTGCCTGTGACATATTGAAATGCTGTGTTTTGTAGGCTGCTCTCCATGGCTGACACGGCCCACTTACGCACTCATCAGCAAGACCTGCTCGGCTCTGCGCTCTCAGCTGCTTTGTTCCAGCTGATGTCATCTAAACCTCGTCCCTGCAGGGTTGTCTGGGGTAGATAAGACATCCCTCCCTCCCCCCCAACTCACTCCCTCCACTGGTGTCCTGCAGGAAATAAAAAAAACGGGGCTGCTGCTATGAAGATGGATTACCCAGCTGGTGACACTAGTTCCCTTTCTGCCGAAGCCACTGTAGAGCGCTAACGCAATTACGGCAATTAATCTTCAACAAAAGGGGTTCACAGCTACCCCTCATGATTTCACACCTTTTGTACAGGTGCATAACTAAAGACACCACATAAACAGGCTGTACATGCATGCAAACTATTTTATCTGGGCTTAATAATGTATATACAGAAAAAAACAAGAAAGAACTCATCACACAGATAATGTGTGAAACCAAGATGATGCTTGCTAAACCATTTGCAATTCACTCATTTGTTTCAGTGCCCCGCTTCCACTGGAGTCTTCTGATTTTTCCAAACAAACAATGTGATGATACTGAAGCCGACCTACAAGCAGGACAGCTATTAGTGAGCGGCCATTTAAAAGACAACTGTTCTAATGATTTCCACAGCAGATGCTAAACATTTTTATTGTGCGGCATACAGCACAGGGGTGTGTGTGTGTGTGTGTGTGTGTGTGTGTGTGTGTGTGTGTGTGTGTGTGTGTGTGTGTGGATGTCACAGTCACAGATGAGAGAAAATGGAGATAATAGGAAAGAGAGTAGGGGGGAGCCATAATCAGCACATTTAAAGGCTCTGGCATGTGTTTTCAAGCTCTGTAAACAGTTACTCCACTTTCTAACTGGTAATAAAGTCTGGGATCGTGGCAAAAAATTCCCTTTTAATGTAATACAGCTGGGACTGTTTGAATTTTAATTTCAAATCTGTGCTTCTCTCTTTTTAATTTCGGAGCAGTGGCACAGGTGGTCTGAGCCAAATATCATTTATTTAATGTGAGTAAAAGCATTAAAACACATTACTGAACATCACACAGACTTTCAAATTACCAGAACAAAGACAGTGTTAAAGAAATCCATTTAATAATTGTCCCTATCAGGACACTTAGTGCACTAAAGACGCAAACTAAACAGTAAATCCGTATTTTCACAGCTGCAAGAAAAAAAAATGCAGTTGTTTTAATTATTAAAGACTAATTCATTAATTACATTTGAATGACTTGCATCTCAAATCATTCATTATTTATCACAGCAGTGGGTCATTGTGATTTGGAGTTAGGAAGGAGTGAAAACACTGAAGGACAAGAGCATGCAGCGATAACATTTTAAGAAAACAAAGCATCTGTTAAACTTTAGAACAGACACAACCAACTGATTCATCACTTCACGAGGACGTTAGTTCATGTCACACCCGAGACAAATGTGAAATCAATCCAAACTCTGAATTCAAAGCAACAGAATCAAAATGGTCCAAGTGCTGCGAGGCTCAGATCTGTGATGGAAGTGGCACAGGGCGAGTGAAGGGCACCAGCAGCGAAACCACTATGCAAATTCCCCGCCACTTTGTTTGACAAGCAACAACAGCGCTTTGTATATATGCAAAGCCTGGCAAGACACTGTGCACACAGCCCTGCTGTCAGAACGGAGTCATGCTAGAGTGGTGACACCCAATGGGTGACCCCTGTCTCCACTGAGGCTACTGGGCCAGACTTCACACTTCACTCAGACGGACGCACAAAAACTCTGGCAGAAGTTATCACACGTAGCACACGTCACGTCTCAGGGGTCAAACACGGCTGGACGCTGAGATCGCCCTCTGTTCCTTCAGGAACTTGGAAACGCGACAGAAGTTGAATAATTTGATTTCTGGAGCTTTTTATCATCCCTGCTGAGGTGAAAAGTACTTGATTAGCACTTTGAATTTACTCAGCAGCTGGTCTGTTTGGCCACCACTAAAAAGCCGGAGATAAGACACGGTAAACCCCATTAAACATTACTCTGTTCGGCTCCATGCTGTTTTTTCTCTTAGCTGAGTTTGGCACATCTGAGGAGTACATCAAAACCTCTCAGTGGAAATATAGCAGCAAAATATGCCACAGTGACTGGAGCCATTTGGTGTACATTATTTATTTAGCGAATGCAAAGTCCTCGAGTCAGAGCATTGATACAGTAATTTTAAGTTCTTAAAAATCCTGACTATTTGAGGATTAGATGGTCTTACAGAACTTCTCGCATTACAAATTCTGCATTCCTGGAATGTCATAAAGTCAGGAGGTAAATTCAATTCAACTCTGATGGAGCAACAAAACAATAGCCACTTGTGCTCAATTATTTTGAAATGGAACAACAGATAAATAATTTAATTTGCCTGAGTGCACCGCTGGGCTGTTATTGATTTTACAATATATCTTTTTGTGAGCATAATATTTCACACAGTTAATTTAAAATGCTTAATAATATGTGTAATTTCAATACAAATTGGTGCACTCCAGCAGGTTGAATTGATCCTGACTAGAATGCATCAAGCTCCAAAAAAGTCCTACATTTCCTATAATGCTCTTTGATAGCATCTTTAGGCAAAATCTGCATTCTAAATGGTCTCGTTTCGCCTCAAAATTTGAAGTTTCAAGCCCAAACTGAGATAACTATGATCACCTCATCAAACTGTGACAGCTTCAGCATTAAGTTTACTTTTATATGCTGCATTCAGAGCCAAAAAAAACAAACATATGATGCAACTATTTTCTCAGGCTGGGAGGTAAAACTTGCATCATCTGACCTTCTTAAAATCACCTGACTGACCCTTTAATGCTTTGACAGCACATAGGAAATTGTGTTTTTCGAAGATATTCGAGTCAAGCTGGCTCATACGTGCAACCAGCTGGGGGCAACATCAGATTGGAGATGACTTATACAGGAAGTTGCATAGTCAAACATGAACAAGGTGTCAGGTCTGGAAGGATCGAGTGTTCTTTAGCATAGGATGCCTCTCTAATCGTGCCTGCTGGGATCCCTACGTGGCTAAAAGCATCGAGAACACGTGCAGGGAAGAGTCCAGCGGTCCTCACAGTGAGATAAAAGCCGAACAAAGCTGCGTGAGTGCCGTGTTACCTGTTGTTCTCTCGGAGTGGTTCGCTGCCCTTCCGCCAAGAGATCACACCCCAAGGAGACATCTTGGGCTTGCACTCGATGAGCACATCTCCTCCTACCTTCACCAGCGTCTGGCTCCTCAGTTGATTGTGAGAAAAATCTGGGGCAACGGCTGAGACAAGAGCAGAATGTTAAAGCCGGTGTTTGTAAAAAGCCTCACATCTTCTCTTCCTCCAATTTCTGTCTGGTCATTTATCTCATGTTAAATGTATCTCTCATCATTTCTTCCTCCACAATTTTGCAAAACTGGTTCATAAATACATTAAATTATTGCCAGGGATAATTCAAAGACATGATTACAGAGTTTGATAATGCAAATAATTAGTAATCAGAAAGCTGCATAGTAATGCCCACAACTAAAGTGGAGATTGATGTAAGTTTATTATTATTCTCAGTCAGGCTGCATGTGAATCTTTTCGCTGTGATCATTCCCTCATAATAACTTTGCCCAGCACTTTAAAAATACGTGCCCTTTTCAAAAGCTGTGCAGCCGTCTGATACATTCTTGTTCTTGAATCTCCACCTTGAGCTCGGCCGGTACGCTTGAGCCGCATTGAGCCGGATTCCAATCAGCAGCATGGTCAGGATGAGACACGTTGGAGGCTGAACGGTGAATGAGAGCTGCTGCCACACTGACAAGGCTGACAGGCATTCATCTTATAATTAATGCTTTTCAATTAGCGGCCAATAAAGAGAGAGGGCCGGAGGTCATTCGGCGGTATTGAGCAGAGGGAAGAAGAAGACGGAGGCAAACTTGAAAACAAATACAATCTCCATGCCAATGCACTCAATGAGTGCACACAAACACACACAGTGTCTTACCTATAACTCGGAGCTCTGCATTGGAGTAAACCTCGCCGTGCTTGTTGCCAGCCACACACTGGTACATTCCTGTATCGGACAGGGTCAGGCGGCTGATCGACAACACTCCACTGGCGACCTGTATGCGCTCCTGTGGACACAGAGACACAAGACTTTAATATGCCTTATTCCCAGCTCTAATCTACATAAAAACAGCCAACCAGTGGGCCAGTGAATTATGGTCTGAAAGTGACAGACGTGGCAATAAATCTAGGTTTTCATCACTAATGGAGGGAAAGGCTTGGGTGGATGGAGGCAGGCTAGCAGAAAATGACCCTAATCAATCTACATGTTTATGAGAGTGAAATAAAACCATGCCCTATTTATATCTCTGACTGCACCACGGGGCCTGTTTCCCCTTGAGCACGAGCAGGGGATAAGAGGGGAAGGAATATCGTAACATCTGAGGTACACTGCACTGTGAAAATTGCTTTTCAGATAGGTATGCCCTACACATACTAAGTGCTGTGTACATGGTCATGCTGTACCTCCTCTTCATCTGTTTGCTTTGTCGTTTTTTTGCGAGCCTGCGGGGGGAAGTCTTGCTCATCACTGAGCCATCAAATTAAAATCTATTTAAGGGACGGCTGGGCCTGGAGACCTAAAAACTCAGCTGGATCAGTGTATCAGCTGGACATTCAATCCCCCAATATACATTTATCTCTCTAAACCTGACATCTTGCATAACTTCTTCTACGACAAACGAAATTCTTCAGCAGTTTTACACATTTCCATGCAGCTGTGTCGGGTTTTGCCTCCTCGTGTCCTACGCTTCCTGTTTTCCTCAGCAATAATGTCATTACAGTCAATTTCCATAGGAGTGTCGTCACGGCCTGAACCCCAGTCGCAGGGGATTAAGGTACTGTCACATGAAAAGGGAGACTGTCCTCACTAAAAGATCACAAACTAATCCTGTGTTTGAGCAGGTTGTGCCCGAATTTCCATAAATGCTCTGCGGCTGCGGATGTGCAGAGACGAATATCCCTGCTGGTGAGGGAGGCAAATGATGGCGTATATCAGTCTGTGCGTGGAGAGCATTCCCGTTTACGGCTGCTATTAATTAACCATGACGTTCCTTTCAAATCAGCAGTTTTTCATGCAGGGACCTGGGGGGACCATCTGCACGCCTTATGCTGAATGAAAATGATTGGCAATGTCATTTGCCAACAACACCGGGTTGATTCGTTTGATTTAAGCCTGCAAAACACAAAAGAATGGAGTGATTTTAGAAAATTGAGCTCCTTGGGTTTGATTGCTGTCTACAGCTCCTGTTCTCCAGATTTACTAAGTACAAAGAGCCATTGTGAGAGTGATGCAAAACACCTGTAAAAGTGAAAAAACTACTACTACTTTTTTCTATTCTATTGTGATTACAATTTCAATCCACTACTGGGGATTTAGAAGAAAAGGAAATCTTTTTATTATCTCATTCAAATGCAATGATGCAAAAGAAACAAAAAGCAACAAATACAAAAAGTCGAACACATTTTAATCTCATAAGCTCGATCTTTAATAAACGAAAAAAGGAAAATGTCATGACTGGGTTTAACAACAGGAAGTTATTACTGCTCGGCAGAGTAGAACTGTAAAAGAAATCTGCTAATTCCGGTCGCAGATTTTTGATCAATTTATCACAAGTGCCTGAGTGAGAAGGAAGCAGCAGACATGAATGAACTCAGCTCTACAGCGGCTTTGCAATAATGAGAACAAAAACTTTAAGCTGAGCCTGTTTACTTCACTTGAGCTTGAATGAACGGGGAAAGCAGGGAATTTCAACCATCTCTACTCACTAAAATGACATTTCATTCCTGAAATTCAAAGCCTTTTGCATTACAGTCCTCAAAGGAATTACTTAAGTTCAAGTACACTAAGGTAAGCTATCTGAATGGTGGTGGTCCCATACTCCTTCAAATGGACTAAATCCTGTTTCACAGTGGAGTTTCCTTTTAATTGCACAGCCACTTAATCCTGCAGCTATTGTCAATAAAGCAGCAGAGAGTGAGGTCCTTCACATGACAACGGCCACAAGAAAAGAAACAGTCAAACCATAGCTATTCTGACATGGGAGGGTAATAAAAGGTATTGCCAAGGAAACAAGTTAGCACAGAAGCATACTCGATGTCTGTCCAATAAAAAGCCCAAGAATTGTACAACTGGTACGAGTTACTATTATTAGAAACACTAATATCTACCATGCCATTTTATTTCATGGTCATGTTTACATTTCACTCAGTTCTGCTTTTCTTTGTTCTGAGTTGTTGCGTAGTTCTAGTTTTGCTTCCTTTGTTCTTAGTTTACCTGATTTATACTTTCTAGTTAATTTACTTATTTTTTTGCCTTTTTATATCTTATTTTTTATATTATATGTCTAAATGTATGTTTTATATATATATATATATATATATATATATATATATATTTATTTTTTATTTATTTTTTTTTTTTTTTAAATCTTTGAATCATGTAAGTGTTTATTTAATGTCTACTATGGCACAAAGAGAGAGTAACATCATCTCAATCCTTGGTATGTCATGTACATATTGAAGAATTGATGAAAAATTTTGAACCATTTATATACTGACATGCACACATAATCAGCTATATGACCTTTGACATGTGTAGCGGACTGTATTTTTCCAACACATATGGTTCAGAAGTGATTGCTCTATTTCTGTTGCTCGAAATAAGAAAACTACGAGCAGAAAGAAGCTCCAGTGAACTCCACAATCAGAAAAGGCCTCAATTGATTAACTGTAATAAACAACAACAAATGGCGCATCTTCTCCCCACTGCTTCTTACATCATTGACCTTTCACTCTTCCACTCATTAAGCCGCTGTGGTTAATGGTGGCATTTTCAAACAATGTAACACCTTGGCTGATTAATCCATTCGCCCATGCACTCTGAATATATCCATTTATTACTGTATGTCTATGTTAAGGAGAGATCGGCTTCACAAACATCACCACCATCAGTGTAACCTTTAATCATGCGTTCACTGCTTCCAGACGGCTCAGTGCGCTGAAGGTGTGGTAGCAGCTTTGCCTATTTTTAAAGGGGGCGTTTGAATGTAGTCAACCGACAACGAAAGGAGAAAGCAGTGCGAGTAAGGTCACATCAAGAAAAGAAAATTAAATCTCCTGAGATGTACTAGATGTAATTGTTTTTTCTTCTCACATGCAAACAACGTGGTTAACAAGAACAAGAGTGTTACCTTAAAAGAGGTGTTCATAAATATGCTTGCCATTGGCTACACAGATTGTTGATTAGTCCTGCCTGATAGCGAGCCAAATTTGTTTTTTATGGGAAAGGAGCTGAGTGGAGTGTTGCCTCTGGTGTCATAACGCCAGACTGGGTTCATTCTAACCACATGTATAACATTCAAGTACTGATCGATATCCTCTGGTGTGTTTGTCGCCTTTTTTGCATAATGAAGCAAATTAACATAATGTCTGTTTATTTATCAGGTGCAAGCTGTGCCTGAGTGTCCAATCAATCTTTTACAAACAACCTGGCTAAAGGATCGGATATAATAATCCAATATGAATAATAAAGTAATCACATTTTTTTTGCAAATGCCAACAACAGAGTTTTGTTTAAGTTAGATGTGAAAGTCGGCTGGCTGGAGTCATAATAGACTCATCTCTCACCAGAGTACTCACAGTGGAAATTCAGAGGAGCTTAAATTAAAGGAGAATATACAGTGTTCATACAGAAAATCACACTTTTTCGTCTTTGGTGGCACAGGATTAATAACTGCACTTGTTGTAGAGAGATTCAACTGAAGATTAGGGCAGCTCTTACATCACTGTGCTTTCCAGACTACCATGAAATACTTGGCCTGTTTACAGCTCAGTCTCTTAGCACAGCAAAGCACACTAGACACAGTCTAATTCCTTTGAAATGAAAGCTGTTTTGCAGAAGCGAATAACATAATGTACTACTGCTCAGGAGGCACTGTATTGTAATGAAGAACACAATAATACACGGTAATTAGTCAGAAAAGCTTGAACAAGCAGTGCAATAAAGCTTTGAAAATACAGTACATGGTTGCTCCCATTCTTCATTCAGCAGCACACAGTGTGTGAGAGACATCTGTGCCAAAGCTGCTACTGCTGCTGCTGCTGCTGCTGAGAGTCGAACCTTGGAAGAGGAACTTTATCTTCAGGTCTAGCACTTGTTGGCAGATCTCACCTCTGCAGGCTCCAGGTTCTCTCCGTTTTTCATCCATCTGTAAGAAGGCTTCGGCTTCCCCGTGGCTTTGCACTCCCACGCCATCGAGTCATCAATGAGCTTCTGGACATCGAGGGGTTTCTCAATAAGATGAGGCGGAGCTGCAAAGCATGAAAAATGTGAGGGTGAACGGGAGGTTTGACATAGGCAAAATAATAAGGCTGCAAGGAAATGAAATATTAGCATGGGCATGTTTACCACTGGGTTTAAAAATATACTGTTTTGATTTCAGCACAAAAGCCTCTGTCTTCAATACAAGATTTGCTCTGGGTTTTGTCTTTCAGGTTTATACAGGTTTAATACTGGTGGTATTTGAGATCATAATCAGCCTTGGAAGACAATTTGTCAGTGCTAAATGAAACCTTGTGTTTATGTTTTTAAGATTAAAAGAAAATCTATGTTTTTATTTACACTGAATTAATTCAATAGACACTGAATATTAATCCAAGATAATATAATGAAGAACAGTGTTTCATATGAGAAAATGGAAATGACAGTAGTCAGTATAATCATTGTTATTTCTAAAGAAACCAAAACATGATTATGAGTTGGTATTAGCAGAATAAGTGCATTTGTAGTGCAGCAATTTATACAGCATTTCTTTGCTCCGTTTGATTTAATTCCATTATTAAAGATGGTGTGATAACTGACCTTACCAGACTTAAAATGTAATTTTCTAGATCAATGCAAATACATGCATAGAAGCACATGAAGTTTCATTTTATAGAAAATGAACTTCACAACTAGTTGTTGCGCTGTGTGAGATGGTGTATTAAATAACCAATAAGTCAATTTAGAAATAATAGCACCTCTCAGCATCTGTGTTGAAGTTCAGTGACAGACCTTGAATCACACATTTACAGCTTTTAGTTTCAGGTGAATGATCACCTTTCATGGCGTCTTTTACTTTCCTAGTGTGCTTATACTTTAACAAAAGGGATGAAAACCAGATCTATATATACATCTGGGCGGCTACCAGTTCCATAAAAATGCTCCATTCAATACAATCTCAGTAAATGATGGTATAATTATACAGGAGGAGAATTGATTCTCGCCGTGTCATGCAAGTAACTCAAGGCTAGTTAACGATTAAGCCCCCCCAAAAAAGGAGCAGTGGGTGGTACATAAAACAAGATCTGTGAAGCTCTCTGCGTAATGCTGTATACATTCTTCTTGATGTGTAGGTCAGCTACTATCATCTTATATCACACAAGGCCAGTGGCAGGACAAGAGGAATGGCTGACCGCACTTTTCCATTCCGCGGACCTCACCTAATGCCGTTCTCAAGGACTGACCTCTGTGGAAACCTTTCACTAACGGCAGAAATCCTGCTCTAATTGGCTTCTGCTATACGGTATTTTGCCTTTGAATGAAGCCGGATAGCACAGTGAGAAATTCAGTAGCTGCAAATGTATCCCCACACTGCCTTTGTGGCTTCAGGATGTGGTCAGAGTGTGTTTGTGTGTGTGTGGGTGTTCAGAGCAAAGACTGATAAAAGGAGGTGGATGTAATGACCAGAGGGGGGTATTTGCGTGGTCTTGTGTAGTTATGTGAGAGTCTTGCATGGATTCGACATGAAAAACTGTCCAGCATCAAAGAAATATTTGTGTTTGTGGATCATGTGACGGACTATAGGTCTCTGCTGGAGGATAAAGCTGCTGGCTGAGGTCATTAACATTTAACTTTAACTTGTAGGCTGTGCTGTGCCCATCTGTGCCAACACCGTAAGAGTCACAATTTCCTTTGAAAGCTGTTGAAAGATCACTCCTTTGATATTTTTTCTGCCAGAGAAAAGAGACATTTATACTCAAACTATGTACTTTAACCTTGTCTTTACTGTATTCTTCACAAAATAATGGGATATACACATCCTATAAATTCATATAGACCTTTCTACATTGGTGTTAGCTTGTGACTCATTCACTCAATTGCACTATATGCACCTCTGTGTACACCAAAGAGAAAGATGGTAGAAAGTAGTAACTCTACAGACTTTGCCATCGCTAGTCATTTAGTGGCACATCCATTCAGGCAACTGCAATCCCCCATCAAAGCCGGCGTGAGTTGCCCCACCTGCTGCACCTTTAGGGAACGCATTGTCGTTGTATTTTCTCCCCTCGCATTGTCAGGGTCCCTCACTCCATCCCTCACCTGGTGCGAACATATCAACTCTCAGTCAACGCTCACCAAATGAAAGCAGGCAGCCCATCTCAGGCGGCGCCGGGGCCGAGCGCAAACAATTAGGCCAAACATCAAGCGGCCAAAGCAGAGGGAAGATGGGAATTTGCCTTATCAGTGGAATCACTGGGAGATAATGCAGCGGTAAGTCTGCAGAAACACAAATGCGAATACAACAGGGAAACTAACCTGTCACGGCTTTTGCATTCGCTTTCCTTCTGAGTAATATCGACATCAACAAAGCGAGCAAAAGCCCATTTCTCTCCCAAGTTTTTCTTTGAATTTAACAATCTTCTTCGACGTGAATTTGTTGTTGTTAAAAACCGCAATACAAAATTATGACTAATAAGCTGAAAGATGCACTGAAAGCAGTTCTTTTTGCATTAAGACATAATGAATCCTATTCAACCTCAAGCTAAAATGGGATTCTAAAGCTTTAATGCAGTTAATGAATTCCAGTTTTGGTTAATGCATTTACTATGTTATGAATATATTCATTAAACTACGTCTAAGCAGGATAAAGTAGTGAAAAAATAAAAAAACACAATCTGTATGTAGCTCCTTCAAATCCTCTATGTATTAAAGAGATTCAAGACAAACCAAAGTAGCATTTCTTGGTGTGTGAAAAATGGTATTAAAATGGTGGCAATGGTTTAACAATGACCACAGAGACACCATAAAGCACCACCTTCATTTCTTTTTCGTCTAACACAAAACCCTGCTCTCTTTTCACTGTAGCTGGCTTGGATGTACAAGAGATACCCTTATCGATCCCCCCATTGGCTTACACTGCTGACGAATGTCTCAAAGGCTTAATTCAAAGGGAGTTCAAAATAAGATTACTGATTTTTATCACCTGGCTGCAGACAGCAGGAGAGAGACTCACAAAAGACATCAAAAATGAGGGAGGAGAGGCGGCTCGAAAGGACAAATCAAGCCTCGGTGGATCACAGTGTGCTCCTGGGCTGTTAGAGTGAATGAAGCAAAGAGCTTCTAGGGTTGTTGTAAATAATAGCAAATTGTTTAATGCGCCAAATGAGTTATTTCTGACGGCTGACACAGCATGACTTGAAGGCGAGGAAATAAGACGGAGGGAAAACAGAGAGCTGTCGAGGTGGGAGGAAAAATCCATAGATTGTTCAAAGCACGAGCTAAGAGGCTGACGCACCTGAACAGAAGAGAAATGTCCCAGTCAAAATATGATTAAACATTTAAATGTAAAGCCACTGTTTTATCCAATTATTCATGACCATATTACTAATTAAAGTTAGAGGCTTTAAAATGTAGGATGAGAGAGGTTTGCTTATTCAAATGGCTAGCAAATCAGGATTCATAAGATTAGCTTCCTCTTCTCTTATTACTTTCCTTTCTTCCTGAGTGTCAGTTTAGTGGCGATAAGTCAGAGAAATTATGAATCTTATGCTTCACTAAATAGAGTTCAGCTCAAAAAAAAGATACATTCTCGTATCAGATATTTTGCATGTGTCCTGGATCCAAACTACATGCTAACATATTTACAACATATCAGTCATTGTAGTGTATTATTCTGCAGTTTGTACATGCACATACTAAAGATACCAATTTAAAAGCAAGTGTAAATACAAATGGGCTTAATGTATAAAATATATAATAAGGTTTGAAGGACTGAATCGGTAATGTGGTTTGGGTTTCATAAAAAAAGGTACAACATATACCACTACAGTGTTACAATAGTACAAAACTGCTGTACAGTACAGTATTTTTTAAACAATGTGTTCAATTTTTTGCAGGTTTTAAGGTTATCTGTTTATTTATCCATCGTCTAACTTACATTTTACTGTAAAATGTTCTTTATTCCGCACACTGCTTGACCTGAATACAAATTCAGTTTCCTCATGTTTATATATGTCTGAATGACAATGAACTGAACTGAATTGAAAAAAATTGATCTATTTTCTAGACTTTGGATTTTAAGATCAAATATACATGAACTGCAGATTATTATATCATTCAGGTTTCTTTTTAGTCGAAACAAAAGCAAGTCTGTGGGCTTTTCAACTGGAATGGAATGAGCAAATTCTACAATTTTGCTGGACATTTCTTGAGATTGGTTTCGATAACTGGATTCTAAATTCTATGAAAAATGACAAAGAAAGGAATAAGAATGAATAAATTTATAGAAATATAAATTTGAATAATATTTTTGGACCTGAAATTATGTGCAGAATTTTGTGAAAATGAACAGAAAAATAGTAAAAATATGAATCCTTTAGGCTAAAGTGCTGTAATTCTGATAATCCACAATACAGCCTACACATCTTAATGTAAAATGTGAATACAATATTATTATGTTTATTATTATGGTGGAAAGGTAAGAGTTTATTTGAAAAAAGCAGATATTAAATGTGACCACGAGTCATACTGGAGGAGCAGAAAGCGCTTCTAAAGTGGATGTATCCTTCTTGGAATGAATTTGTTTGTAGATATCTCAACTTCCAGTATTTAAACCCAGTAGGTGTGACTATCAGCAACAATGAGTGAGTCTCCTAACCCCCTTCCTGTTGATCCAGATGCTGCCGTGCAGATTATGTCCCTGACATATGTGCCACTGGTCTATGTATAGCACATTTAACGGCTTTGATCTCCAGTCAAGTTGGATGTCAATCACGATGCCATCTGGTGGATCCCAATACAAGGCTCACCAACAAGGTCGTATCCAAGGGCTCAGCCTCATCCGCATCACTCCTTTAATCTGGATCAAAATATTAGAGGCATCGTGGCTGACAGCCTTTAATCATTTTTGATGTGCTGTTAAAACGAGCCTGTCTCCTCATGTATGCCACACGAGCTGCTGCTGATCGTTGCTGACTGCTTTGGAAGAACAGTTGTGTCTGCTTTAGCTGCCTCTCAGTCTGAACGGCTCTGACAGATATGGCGCACGGTGGTCAAATATTCATGCATGACAGGATTCACCTACCGTAGAAAGAGAGCTTCCCCTTCACTGTGTTCATTCCCCTGGAGTTTTCAGCCACACACTCATATGTGCCGGCATCCTCCTGCTGGAAATAAGGGATTTCCAGAACGCCGCTGGCCTTTCTCATGTCCACTTTCCTGGGGAAGGGGATGCCGTCCACCCTCCTCCAGCTTATAGAAGGTGCCGGGCTGGAAAAAAAGGACAATGAAGTTCAATAAGTCATAAAGAAAAAGGATCTCTCCATATTTTTAAAGCTAACAATCTATTGGAGCAGCTAATCCTCCTATACAAACTAAATTTTTTATAGATTTTTGACAGACATGCAGTTGAAATTAAAGTTTTAAAAGTAAACTTATCTATAAAGTTACCAAATGTACACAGAATTGAAGAAAAATTTGATTTGCAAAATGTTTCAAAGTTTTGAAAAATGCTGAAACCAATTATGGGCAAGCAAATCTCTCCTAAAAAAAACTTAAAATTGCATAGTTACACCACTATCTTCATCCATACAGCCAAATATTGAGTCACAGTTTCTCATTTATTTGAATTCATTATGCAAAATTACAGTATATTTTGCTAAAATATCATAAAATCATGCTATTAAAATCATTGATATTCAACATTAGAGCAGATTATTCAGACTGATGATCAAATTCAGATATTTTATCCCATAGAATGACCTATTCTGCTGCTATTTTGCCATGATAGTAATAGAGAATATGCCAAATATCAGATTGAAAACTAAGCAGTCTAAACACTGCATGTAGATACGTATGCATGCTTACACAGTACATGAACCACCGCTTATATGTATATAAAGTTATGTTTTTATTATGCTCTTTGTAATTTTTTTCATTAATTTGCTTATGCAGTTCTTGAAACTGTGTGTAAGTACATCGTGAGCGCATACTTAGTAAATCTGATTTTGACGGATAGTTTAAAGGAGGTTTTACTCTTTGTGAAGGTGAAGCTGCTAAAATAAACTCACAGCCTCCACAGAGTCGAGTGCAAGCGTTCAGCACTCTAACTTAAGGCATTTTAGCTCGTCTTGTACTTTGAGCTTCAGTACACTGTGTTACAAAACCTGATATTTTAACTGAAGACTCTCATACCACATGTGCCTTCTAATTTCTCAGATGTGCAGCCTAGCTTGAAACACATGAGGATAGTAGTGAAATACATGAAAAAGAAAAAAAAATATCCTGGGCCTTTTCGAGAAACATTTTTCTTTTAAATGCTAGTGAGCCTTGCACTGAGAGTGGGCTTACTTTCCCAGAGCGAAGCATTCCAGCTTTACAGTGGATCCTTTGGCAACGTGAACAACCTCTGGAAACTGAACTTCAATCTTTGGCTCATATTCACCCATAACACCTGAAAGAGAAATAAAAATAAGTGTCAGTCTTAGTGCAAAGAAAGTTTCTTTTTTATACTCAAGTTAACCAACTCAGGCAAAAAACTAATTGTGGTTTCTTATTCAGCTACTGAAAATCTTTTTCAAGTACAGCCCGCTTTTTACTTTAAGCTGAAATGTGTTTTTTTTTTTTTTAACTTTCAACGCTATGCGATCTGAGCAGCAGAAACACGCTCTGCTCTCAGCGCTGTCACAGAACGCTCTCCCATTGAAAATAATGAGAAAAGGGAGCCAAAACACAGCTCTCTAGCGGACATGCAATACACTGATGTTCAATGGAAAAAAACAATTTTGAGAATTCATAGACGGTTTGAGCTTTTACATCCAGATGAGTTTCATCTTGTTGTAGTGCTAACAGCTATGAACCAGAAAATGGGCCCATAAAATCCCCCTGGGTACTGCCACTGTGTCTACAAAACATCCCATTCACTGTCGGTGAAGCAGCTCTGGCGGATTATAATATCGCTCTTGTGCATGCTAAAAATCTCCGGATAAAGGAAGAAGACAGGAATGTTGTGGCGTTCTAGCTTTGGTGCACAGACTTATTCATAAATCAAAACTGGAATGTCTAACATCGCTGGAAAAAAGAGAGAAAAAAACAGCACCAGTGTGTTCTTATTCTTCCCTTTAAATGATGCTAAGGTAAATGATATCAATGAGTTTGTAATTGGCTGTCATTCCTCGTAGCTCTCAGCCCGGCTGCTCGACGTGATATTTTAAGCCATTCTCATCCACGAGTGCAACAATAGGTTTCCCCCCCATTTGCTGTAATTCTGGGCTGTGTTGCACAAATAGCTCTAGAGATGGAGGAAACAGGCCAATTTCGTCACGTTGATTTGGTGAGGCATGCGTTATCAGGATGGCTCCCTGAGTGACTGTGAAAGCTAATTCAGATCCTTATCACAACTGTCTCATACTGCAATGTAGCCACGACGCTATCGCCCGTGTAAGAGCAGACAGGTGAAAGTGGACAGGTAATTGTCTTATACCATAACCTTTTGTAGCGGACACCTGTTTAATGTGTCCACCTGAACACCCCCCCACTGTGGCGATGAGGTAGGGCTGACGTTTATCTGCTGCTCCGGCTGCGGCGGTGAAATGAACGTATAATGAAAAAAGAAAGGGGCAGAAGCAGGGAAGGGAAGATCTCTAGAAGTGCTTGGATTGAGTCAAGCACAGACAAATGGGCTTATCTGTTTCCTATGAACTGGATTTGACATCACTAGAACGTTTAGTCAACCAGATACAGTATCTAATGTCAGATGATTAGGCTTTAATTTAAAGGATAACATTCAAATTCGATACAGTTTGCCACAAAAATAGTGTAATTCAGCCCTTATCCCCCCAATTATTAAACTCAAACTCATATTAAAAAAGTAGAACAACACAAGGACAGTTACAATGAACCAAATGAGCAGCGATTATGGGAACAATCTTTCTGATATTCTGCAAAACCTACAGAATTGTAGTTGTACTTCTACTTTGGTGTCAGGTCAGGTCATGGTTAACCTGCTACTGATAACCATGTAACTTGGTGTTGGCGACTAAATGAGGAGGCTGACACTGGACATCCTGGTGGAACCAAATATAATGTCCACCAAAAGGTCTGTGGTGGACCATTGCTGGCCAGTGCATCGCGACAGGCACTTCCCCAAGAGCGATGACAGACATACCAATCTTCCCGTCAGATGCTGCAACAGGAATTGACTCCAGTTTGTCTTGGCCTGCCCTTGCCACTGGATATGCCAGCTATTGTCAAGAATGTGCTCTTAGTCCACACAACAGCTAGCAGTACAGCAAATATCTTGCAAGCATTTTCATGAAAAGGTAGGCCTCATGAAACAGTCATTGTCGGTTCGACAGACTGCTATGCTGCTACTGCCAATATTAACACCTACCTTACCTACATCTTTATCATTTATAAGCAGTATACAAGCAATAATATCACATAAAATGCTCCTGTAAGATGTTTTTTAGTATTTATCTGGTGACAGCCCTTTCCAGTAGAATGGTTTGTGCACAACAGGGGTATTACACAATCTGTAGTTTGGTTTCAGGTCACTGAGGTGCTGCATGACTACAGTTATACCACTGATTAACAGCTAGCACATTTTTTATTGTTTAATAAATATTCTTTCCTGCCATTTTGGCATTTCTTTTCCCATTTTTGTCACAACTGTGTTATGACAATCTGTGTAAACTTGGTGTTTATATCTGTTTGCTTCTCTCCTGCTCTTTGTGTTCACATATACTCCATTTTATAACAGTTAAATTCCCAATAAAGCTGTTCTCATGTGCACATTTTTGTGTAATCTGTGTGTATTTCTGTGCTGTTTCCAACTCTCAACACAATATATGATGCTGGGGAAAAATAGCGAAGCTGAAATTCAATTAACCATTAGAGGCTAAACATGATAAGCTAATATTAGCGGATGTGTCAACTAAGATTTTAGTACATGCATTGGCTAATACATAAAAAGAAAGTCCAATTTGAAAATTGCTGTTTTTAAAATTGCAAATGTCTCGCCTTCTGGAAATTTTGGTCAGAAATTTTTAAGAATCAAATTTTTGGAATTGTGACAAAAGCATTACAGTGCATACTACATCTATGTTTATGTAAAAATAACGGATTTGAACAATACTGCATTACAATTATAGTGATTCAAAATTACATGCTCTTGTGAATTTTACTTACTCATTTTTGTCAACAATTTTAAACCTTCATATGAATAATTCCAACATGTACATAAACTTCAAGGGATGTTTTGTAACTCATTGTATGGAAGTGGTTTGTAATATTGATGAAAACAGTAGAAATACTGTTGGGTGTTAAAATAACAGTTTCACAAGAGGTAATGTCTATTCTCTGAAGGGTATTTAATTGCATAAGACCAGCTATGATAAAACGAAAGACAAAAGCCTACGTAAATGTCAGAAGAGAGATTTCTAGCAGAAATTATATTAATTTTCATATTTCCTCATATTTCCCTGCATTACTTTAAATATGGTAAAGAGCATGCTTCTGGGATGGAAGCGTACAATTAGATTACTTGCTGACAATGACCTTTCTTCGGGAGTGCCTTGATAAGGCCAGCCTAAAGCATCAGATCCCCATGTTAAAGGACATGCTGAAATTAGCGAAGAAAGAGATAATTAACCTTTGGATTTCATTTGTATTCTTTAAAAATGCTTGTGGTATATTAAGGCACCAGCTGAGCTCAGATTGAACAGTTCCTGTGGTTATCCTGCTGGGATCTGTGCAAATTCTCAGCTGTGTTGTATTAAATCTACCAAATGATTTCAGCTTTATCTGATATAACGGGGGATGTGCATTTTTATTGAATTGCAGAACTAAAAACTAAAGATTTGATTTTAAGATATAATTAAATTAGAAACAAAACATATTCAATAAAGAATTAAATATGCCTTTCTGAAGTATGACATGTTTCATAATTTAATTGGAAATACTGTTTATAGAACAGCCATCTAAAAAAATATCATGTACACATCAAAATATATGTCCATATATGCAGTGTGTATGTGTATTTATGCAGATACAGCATATTATTGTTTATGAGATGATCTATTTTACTTCTATTTTCACTTCTTCTGCACCTTTATCATAAATACCAATAATTTGCACCTTTATTAAAAATACCAACAATTTTGCACCTTTATTGAAAATACTAGCAATTTTTGCACCTTATTGCTTCGAAACACACAATTTAATTACAGTTCTTTTGTACATTGGCTTCTTTCTTTTTCCTAATGGAATGTGTGCGCTACTAGATACCTTGAATCTATCCATCCATCCATCCATCCATCCATCCATCCATCCATCCATCCATCCATCCATCCATCCATCCATCCATCCATCCATCCATCCATCCATCCATCCATCCATCCATCCATCCATCCATCCATCCATCCAGTCTTAATTTGGAAACTTTGTCAGCTTTGCAATAAAGATTACTTTACTACTCCACAAATTTAAGCCATAAATCTTATGCGCTGTTTGCTTGTACCTTGGTTTGTCCAATAAATGTTTTCTACAAGCAGAACTCACCATCGCTACGGAGCACCAGTGGAGTGGGCGGACCCTGGACTCGGGTCTTGGTCACGGTGTTGGTCACCACACAAGTGTAGTTGCCAACATCCGAGGGCTCCACTTTGGCGATGTACAGATTGCCCGTTTCCTGTGAGATGAAGCGACGAGTGTCCTGCTTCACAAACGTCGGGTACTCATTAAAGATCCAGGAAAAGATCAGATCTGTGGATAAACATGAAAAAGAGAACTCTTAATTTAAATGCATGAGAGGATAATGAAAGAGGATGAAGGCAACCGAGATATTTTGGTTGTGATGGTGGTGTGAAATAAGCTTTAGACCACCTCTGGGTAGCGAAAATGGTGACTAAGTTCTATCACGCTAAGGTGAAAATTGATGACAGGATCTGTGGGAGGTTACAAACAAATGTAATTATCTGGACTCACTTCAAATGGCCATTTTTCATGCGGACAAGATCTGCATATGCAATTAGGGATTGTTTTTTAAACTAATTACAGTTCCTTAGACCACCAACTAGAAGCAACAACAGAGAATTATAATTATTTTTAAAAAGGCACTTAGGACTTCACAGTAAGATACACAAACTTGAAGACACTTGACTGTTAGCTTTTTGTTTCTCCTCATAACATTACAGCGTCATTCTACTCAATGGAAAAATATCAAGCTTTACAATAAATTATAAAAACAACTACAGTTAGAGCACATTTATATTTATATTTATACATAATATCCCGTTATCAGCTCACAGTCACACTACATGCTAGCCAGCTAAAGTCCCCAATTTGTGGTCCTCACATATTAGCATAGCTTTGTGTTTAGTTAAGCTAATTAAGTAGCTACATTAACAATGCTACAAACATGGTTGTTTGAAAAGACTTCCTGTTGTCCTTAAAGTATCTCTGGAATCCTCAAAAACACTTTAAATTGGTTGAAAAAAAAAAGGATGAAAAAAGAGATTTAATCCCATTTCCCAGGTTCCTCTATTGTCAAATCAAGCCTGCAGGCTACCTGACTAGAAAACGGAAATCTTTTTTACCCTCAGTGAATGGATGGACATTTTTTTGTTTTATCAAGATGGGTAGAAAAGTCTTTGAGGATTGTTGAGTTAGCTTCAGAATATGATACCCGACTCCCTGAGGATGATTTTCACTAGAGGTGGTCTTTAAACACACCCAACATGAAGAAGCTCTGCTACTGATGACAAGTAAGGTCACAACACAAGCTCTAGCCAGAACATCCAAATGCAACTAGGAAAAAGGGAAGCCAATAGAAAAAGTCACTCCCATCCAAACACTTAGTAATTTACATTGAAGCAAATGCTTTGTTACTCAAATGTATGCTAATTTTATTCAAACAAATGCTGCAGTCTGTATCAAATAACCAGGTTCCCTTATGTCTAGTATGTCGAATTATGTCTAGTAAATGCTGTCACACATTTTACCTTTAACATAAAACAGAAGCTTTACCAATTTAGATTTTGCACTTAGTCACATTGCGATTTCAATTAACTGTTCAGACCGCGTGCACAAACTTGGGCTAGCAGCTAACATATAGCATTATGTTGTGGCTGGGTCACAACTGACAAATCAGTCTCCATGTTTTCTTCATGCTTCATTTGTAAAGATTCTTCAAGATGCTTCCACATTTCAAACACTAAGACAGTAGGCTACTTGCTGCTGCTAACATTAGCCAAACTGAATACAAAGCTACCAACATAAACATGTCTTTCATTGCTGAACTAATGGCCACGGATAAAACTAAGGCTGTGTCTGAAATCAGTCGCTACACACTACATAGTGAGTTCAACATTTTTTTGTGCTGTCTGAATGTTAAGTTACAATTATTATACATTATTCAGTGCACTCAAAGTATCCCACAATGCAGTGTATAGCCTATAGTCAAGCAATATGTACCATCATGCATTGGAGAATGGCAAACAGATGAGAGAGCCAATTTAGGACTGGTGGCATTTTCACATATTTCTGTCAGTTATTTTATAGTGTTGAAATGTATTTTATTGTGTTAAGATGTATTTTCTATGAAATATATCTTTTCTATATGTTTAGCTTGTTGAAATGAGTACAGAATTCATGCATTATGGTGTGAAAATATTAAATTCATAATAATATGTTCACTGGAAGCGTAATGATGTATCACAACACAAGCAAAGAAAAAAAAATTTATTTTCATTTATGAAAATTGAAAAATGTGCTTAGTATAATATGAATTTATCACAAAAATCCCAGGCGGTTCATTATCAAAGTTGGTATTGATCTGATACATTTTAATTGAGCGACAGTGGAGACATAATTAAAAGCACCATGATTCAAGTAGAGTCCCAAAGTGACACTTTTGCCGAGGAGCTCCCTACATATAGTGTTCCCCAGATAGGGAGTATGAAGTGGCGAATGACTGGATGATTTTGGACAAAACCTAAGAAAGAGGAAGAACATGTTTACAGCATTGTCTGCTAACAAGTAAGGTCCTTCCAGCAACATGTCTGAAATTACCAGTTCTGCTAATGCTAAGACACTGATAGACTGCAGTAAAACATACTGTAAAAGCATTCAGGTGTATGTAGTAACATTAATAATGACTCTGCTCCACTTATGTGTCCATGTGAGCTGCCAATCATGACACAGGATCCTGAACCTGGAACATCTACACGGAGCTCATTATTAAATAAAAAATGTGATTTGACATGCAACAAGTACAGATGTCTACAGTGCAGAGAAAAAAGTGAGTTTCATGCCATCTTCACAGTTTTAGGGACAGGTTTGAAAACATTAGTGTACAGCTTCAGTTTTGTTCATGCTAATGTACTAAGACAGTTTTTTAAACCTTGAATAAAATCAATATTTTTTCTTGTAATTATGGTTATTTAGCAACATTTTACCCACTTTGCAATGCTTATTTGGTGTATGGAACGGTCACAACTTGAGCTTAAGTTTAAAATCTTTATTGCAACAAATAGAACACATTTAGCTTCACATAAGTATCCTCAAATAATCTTGAATCTCTTTTTAATTTTTTTTTTTTAATAGAATCAACTGCTCTGTCTGTTTCATCTTAAATCTGTGCAACAAGCCATTGAAAGTTAATTGAGGAATAATAAGGTCTCCCTATTAACAGTTCTGTATGATACACTTCACTTGAGGCAGAAAAATAGTTACGCATACATAATAACAAATGATTAATAGAAATTTGATTTTGTACCTTATTAATTCCTTGAATTCTACAATTAGTCTTATCTAAACTGTGCATTATAAGTTTGCTTGGCAACCTGATGCTCCTGGCAGACAGAATATGATTTACCAAAAGAAGTGGACTCATTTAAACTCCAAATAATTGTGTGTTTGATAGTTTTTTTTATGTTGTAGAATGCAAAACAGGCTGAGTTTTATCTTTACATTCATCAGAAAGCCATCATTACTATCGTTTATAGGAAGGGGGGCATCATATTAGTAAGTAAACCTTGCTAGATCTTGAACAGCAGCCTTTTTGTAATACCACATGATCGCGCAACAGCTTTTCAAAGTGAGCAAAATACACATTTTGAAGCGCATGAGATCAGTTTACACACTATCAAACACCTACAGTGTAAAAGCATCACTATGATTTGTTGGCTTTTGCCAGTAAGGCATAAATTCACAGCCACCAGTGGTGTTTGTCTCTATTGAGCTTCATGAATGGCTTCTGAAAAGGTGTGAAACTGAAGCTAACTCAGCTCATTTTAATGATAATTAACGCGTTTGGTAAGAAGCCAGATCAAGACAGAAGACTTCAGTTTATGCAGTTATCTGGTTCATTAGGCTCCGGATTTGACATCATGAGATACTTTCAAGAAAGAGAAGTAATTACAAAAAGTAACGGTCTAGACAAGTATTAAGGATTTAATAAAATTATGATAATTATGTAATTACCATGTAATAATAAGTAATGACTTACTGTTACAGTGGATTAAATCAAGTAATTATGGGACTCCATTAACCTGGTCAATAATCCAATTTAGTGTGAGCCTGTGTTTAAATTGAGACAAATGCACGGCAGAAAGATGGGAACAACGAGGGTCTTTACGAACAAAATACAAATAATACATTGTGGTCACTTTCACCAGAATCAGCACCACAATGCAACCACTGATACTATGTCTAATGTCGCTTTTATAAGAAAATCATCATGCAATTCAGAAGTGATTGCAGAGCAGAGTGTTGATATGGCATCTACAATGAAATATAACCTCGTTTCACAACCTGGTCTCCAATGATTTCATGAAATAAAAACCACACGTCTCCATATCAAAGAAATACTGAATGTTTGCTGTGTATTATCTTGAATGTGTTGAATAAATATGATATGAGTAGTACTTCTCTATAGGTCAGGTTTCTTTATTTAAGATTGACTCCCTCACTTCACCCATGTCTACTCAACAGATCTGAAGGGTATGACATAATTTGCTGCTATGGAGTTCTGTATTCGGTCTAACTGACAGGGAGGCTATATTCCTGCTGAGCTTAATCAAACCCTATCACTTGTTAGGAGACTAGCAATTAAACAAAACAGTCTTGGAGGAACCCTTTCCGTTCATCTCCCGAGCAGCTTGGCCATTTATCACACCAGGATCCCCTACTCCTGCTGGCTGAGAGGGGCAGGAACTGTACCCATTAGCGCCATTTGGGGTTTGGGCTTAGGCTTTGGCTGCTGTTTGTGTGGAGCTGAACACAGAATGATGGCACAGCAGAGATCCATAGGGATGAGGGACACTTCAAGGCAGGATAAGGCATGTTGTTTGTGTTTGTTTCCTCTCCAGTGCTTTTGGACTATCTGCACCTGCTCTCGTTCTGTGTTGAAAACCCACATGACTACGTGGCACAACATGAGCCGCAGAATTCCGCAGAGAGCAAAAAAACATAATGAGATGCCTCACACAGCTGGCCGAATGGTCTTCACGAAATCATCCAGGACATTGATTTTATGGGTTACACAATGCTCCCTAGTACAAAAACAGGACGTCTCCAAAACAAATTGAAGAAATCCAGCTGCCCTGCAGCATAACAGCCACTACCGTCGTAACAGCAAAGCCTTTGCACATGAGCAAGCTGTTTTAGATTACAGTCTGAAAATTAATACAAAAGGTTGCTTAAAGCTGGAAATGCACAACAATCATGAGGTTGAACTATTTGTAGGACACCGATTTTGAATCTGCTTTTGATCTGTCAAAAAAATGGTCACATCCAAAACACGATCCACTGGAGTTCTCTGTGGTCCCTCCTGGGTTAAACATCACTTTGCAGGAGTCACAATGAATAAAGCTGCTTTACTCACACAAGGAGACCCAGGAGCAGCTTCAAAGGACAGGCCTAAATGAATATTCAAAGACAGAACAAGACGTGCAAGTCAAACATGCCCTTCTCTTGGCACGGCTCAGATCACGCCCAGACAGATTTGTGATAATGGAAGGGACGGAGCTCGAAGACAAAGATGGTGGGCAGTAATCCTGTCTATCATCCTTTATTAAGGCCCGAAAAGAAAACGACTCAATAAAGTTGGGGCATCTATGGATGGACACGTATGTTGAGATGCATGTGTATCTCAGCCCATATGGTACCTTATTACACGAGCAAGTAGTTTTTATGAAGAGAAGTATATGCATTCTACTACACTGCCAGGAAATAGTGCACATAATAATGAAAATGTATTCCTTTTTTAATGGAATATCTGCATTACTCCAGCATTGCTCATTGATTTGCACTTTATTTACTTGTATATCAGGAGAAAAATGACTTGATTCAGTATAGTACGCTTTTAAAACTTTGTTTATCAGTGAATACTCTGAGCATGTGGTATTTAAAGTAACACTGTAGTAATAATTCCTAAATAAACCAATTGTGTGTCAAAAATTTAAACAATTCTACAACCTTGAACTGGATTACAGTAATATTTCAGTGACTACCAAAAAGATATATACATTTGAGATTTTATTTTTTATATTTTGGGATTTCCTTAATGAGTCTAAAATAAATCCACAAGGTGGCAAAAACTGACCATAAATAACCTAAACGTTTAGAGATGAAGCAGTAGAGAAATGTAACAGCACATTCAGTTTCCTCATTCCAGTTCAGTCTGCAATATCTATGCAGCATGCTCAATTAGCAAACAGCTAATGGTAATGCTAAAGACTCTTTCAGACTTCTATTATATGTGTTAGTTATTGCACAACAAAAAGACAAACACGAGAAGAACAACAGTGATTTGGTGTTTTACTCTGATAAAGTTGGTGGACATGCAAGAGACAGCTAGAACAAAAAACAATGCAGCATTTTAATAAAATATGGGTCAGTCACTAAAAAAGCTCGATCCTACACTTCCCATAGTGGAACTCAGTGGTGTTTTAAGTTTGACCATCCCTGCCTGGTAAATACGTCACATACAACCAACACTTTGGAACACAGATGAAGTGTGAGGAGTCCGTCTGTGTGAGTAAACTGAGCCCCAAGTGTCAAATCAGAAAAAAAATGTATTAATTAAACACAATAATGATTGACACTGCCACTCAAAGCGACAGTTCACATCAACTCTACGCATTTCAGTGCAACTTGCCATACGGGCTTGTACATAATGCATCCTCAAAGCCAGCAATGGGAAAAATCATTATGTGCACGGCTTCTTATGCTAACAGTTCATTTGAAATAAACAAACAAAATGCAGCCAATGACATCTGAGCAAACTCATGGAAAAGTAGAGCAATAAATAACTCCGACTGCTGTTACAGTCAATGACGTAACCGGCGACTGAAAAAAAAAAAACAGTCATGTTTTTTGTTTCCTGTAATGTGATTAATTTGTACACAGCACAGGCTCTGGCCTGCTTCTCATCCTGCTGCTGCAGCCCCAAAGCAAAGCCAGAAAGTGATGCTGTCCCTGAGGGCGGCTGGTGTTGTGTCCCTCCTGTTTAAAGCTACACATATTCGTTTGGACACATACAACATTTATGACAAGCTTGAGCAACAACAAAAAGAAGAATATGTGTATTTTTTGCCAGGAAGCAAATCGGCCATCTGTCAATACAAAGGACTTCTGCAGCTTTGCTGCTACATCAGGATGTTTTGGCATCATAATATATTATCAGCATCAGCTGCCTCATCACTTGATATCAATAATACATGTAAGAGAACACTGTGACAACAATATGCATTTTTAATTACCCAATTACAAAGCAGTGGGATGTGGGCATACTGTGAAATGCACAAATTTGCAACAAAATGATGCAAAGTTGTTCTTTTCCAGGCTGGATAATACTCTGATTGCAGGCGTGGCACTGGATTCATGAGTAGCAGGGGTTGCTGGCCATGTGTCAAACCGGGTAAAACACGCTGATCTGGTACAACATGAACTACTTTTTCTGAAATACTTCCAGAACCACGGAGAGGAGTGTTCATGCAACCAAACAACATGGCCACAAAATCCACATATGAAAAATTCCCAAAGTCAGCCGAGAGAACAAACTCACAATTTGGTCCTGTTGGAATCTACACATTTGCTGACTTAGGAGAGCATATTTGATAGGCTGCCTCTCTGCTCAGAAACAAACAAACAAACAAACAAACAAAAAAGGGAAACTCAGAGAACCCCTTCTCTGTTAAACTACTGTCATCCCACATCGTGTTACTGAGTGCAGTTCTCCCATATCTGCTGCAGGCTCCAAGAATCCTCTGATCCACTGTTTCCTTTACAGGACTGGACAGGATGCACATGCTCGGCACTCTCGAAGCCTCGGGTGGGAGGAGAAACAGGGACAAGACACACACACACTCACTCACACACACACACACACACACACACACACACACACTCTAAAAAAAACTACTCTAAGAGGAGACACACACAAGTGATTTCAGTCTTGAGTGCCCCTTGAAGGTCTCTCCCCATTAGAAAATAGAGGTCAGCAGCATTAGCTCCACGACTAAACACAGTAATCGCGTAGTACAAAGAGCTCGGCTGGGTCACACTGGCAGCCCATTAATGCAGTTGGCTTTGAAAAAGACAGAAACTGACAGCCTCTCAGCTCCTCTTGCTACCTCTGATCCACAGTGACAGACAGGAGGGGGAACTGGACTGCACATTTGGGAGAAACAAACATTTCGAAGGCATCTTGGTTTGAAAAAAAAATCCAACTCATGATGCAACCAGGTTGTGTTAATCCACTCTCCTTCCTCGAACTCTGCACATAGTAATTACCATTTATTTCTGGCATGCCCTGACATTGGCCTGTCAGATGGAGAATGAGTGTGAGGGTGCAGTGTGAAGGCAGCATCCCACTCTGCCTTTGTGCTGGATTCTGGCCTGGCAGGGTGTGTCATGGCTGATCTGCACTCAGCCCTCATCTCTCCGTCTACTCACCACCGACTGAAAGAGCAGGTAGGATGGCTGATGACACAGGTCACATTAGAAGGCAATAGAAAGACTGTAGAAAACAAAAATAGTCCCTGCTGAGTGAAAAATCATACTGTGTTGCCTGACGTGTCTTTGGAAGCTAGCCATCTATTTTTTTTTTACCTATAGCTATGAATATACAATGAATAGTTACACATATTTTCCTGTATATATGATAGAAACAAATATTATACACTACATATTTTACCTAGATTTATGTATTTTGCAAGTTATGCCATCAAACTGCCCTGAAAAAAGCAACTTTGACTCAACTTAAACTAGTGTCCTCCTTTCAGTTTTAGTAAAACTACTTATTTAAACTCAAATGGATCTTTTAACCTTTTAAAAAAATCTGACCATGATGTCAAGGTACAACGCTGAATTTTAACATGACTATGTTTTGCAAAATGTGACCTTCTCCCCATTCATTCCTACTGTCCTCCATGCCTACACTGAATAGCTATAATATGAACCAATACTAATACTGAAGCTCTCATTTAGGCTTGAATAGGAATATTTTAATGTTTGTCCTCCAGTGCCACATCTGCATATCCCAAATAATTAAAATTACTGTAGTTAAAATGCAATATTAAAGAAAAAAAATCGATTATGAGAATAATTACATTTCAGGCTGTTTTCATTATTAATTGAGTGAAGAGCAGCATTTTTATACAACTTTAGATGTCAAATTCACATTAAAATTCTTCCTGTGCTGGCTTTATATTGCAGAGTGACTTCATAATCACAGCTGATTACAGGGACTGTATGGTTGTGGAGCTCCAATATGTTGGAGCATTTCCACATTGCTTCTAGCAGGGATCTCTATTTTGCTTTTCTTAGCTGCTGCTGAATGAATAAAGGATGCCACTGACAGCTGACCCTGTGCATAATATATGTGTATGTGTGCATGTGCAGAGAGAAAGTGTCATCTATTTGCCCTATATGTTTTTGATTTATGCAGCATAGGGTAGAGGAATGTGCCACTTGCCTGGATTGTCCATTCTCAAAATTCTATTCCTTGTATGTAACTGGATGAATGATCACGTGTGCTCAAAAGAAGCAAGTCAATTACTGTCACTGTTACTTTAACCTTCAAAGCGCCAAATGGAACTGACTTTAAAATAGAAGAATACAACAGAGACATGTGCCTCTGAGAAGTTCAGCTGTTATGACTACATCTTTTGCTCCCTGAAGGAGGGGAACAAGATTGCAACATCCATGCAACATCTACCTGATGCAGCAAAGGCTCTGGCTTGCATCATTATTTCAACAGGTGAAACTGAGCACACTGGAACATATGGGACAAAACTGAAGCCCAGTGGTTCTGCACTCATGAGACAGTTGGTTACAGCCATGATGCAGCTTCTCTATTACCTGACTGCATTCTTATTTTACTACGAGGTACTCCATTAATTGAACATTACACTCCCTTAGCATTGTCTCATAATCAAAACAAATGATCAGAATAATTCAGTTCGGTGGGAGATTTGGATGTGCGATGCTAGTATTGGCCGATGTAGCCTCAAGATGCTACCCTCTAGAAGAGACTGGGTGAGCTACAGAGGTCTGGTAAACTCATTTCTTGCTTTCATTTTTGCACTTCTTCAGCCCCAATCGCTGCTTGGTTGGATTGCATCAATTCAGGTAATATTTCAGGCTGCATACAGCTTCCTCTGGAGACAAAAAGATGTCAGTTGTACTCCTCAGCACTTGTAAACATACTTTGGAGAGATGATTTTCTCCTACAAGGCAATTATGCTTTTATGTCAACACCATCACTAAGAGGTAAGAGATTTTGACATATGCCAATGAAACACTTAAAAACAAAATTAATAGATTATTTAATTAGCCGATTGTCTACAAATGTTTGAATCTCCAGTGTGAGGTTTTGCTCACATTTCAAATCATTGTAAACTGAATAGCTTTGATTTTGGGCTCTTACTTGGATTATTTTTGGCATCTAACATTTTTTTACCCGAGATTTTTGGACATGATGATTATTTTTTGCAATTTGCCAAGTACGGGCGAAAACAATAAGCACTAGTTGCAGCTTTAAACTAGACAATGGTGACTATTGTCGCTAGATACCCAGGTCTTCTTCTCTCTGTCCCATAAATGTCGGCGCTTCTTGTACACCAGAGGAGCTTTTCAAGAAATGACTGACCAGAAGCCAGGCACACACAACTGTAAATGTTGCATTCATGTAGCAGATTTGACTGTTTTATCATCATTTATCAGTTTTGCAATGTAAATAAAACCTATTTTACTCCAAACCTCTTTGTGGAAATCAGGCATCTACAGTCACCAAGTAAACCTGCTTTGTTTGGTGCAAAAATCACTCAGTGTGACTGTGGTGAACAATCCCACTAACTGAGTCGCTGAGTTCGGTGTAAGACTAGAAACAGTAATACAGCTGTGAAGGCTACCCAGCTATGGGGTGTTATGGATTCAACTTACAACAGCAGTCCACTGCTCTGGTAAGCAAGCTAGGCGTGTGGACGGAGCTGTCATGTTTTCTACAATTGTTATTTTCCCCTTGCACAGCAGGTGACAGCGCATTTCTTCTGGGATGAAATCCCCACAGGCACTGAGGGATTTGTGTTTGTGTAGCAGCACAGAGGAGCCTGAGGACACGCCGTGTGACTGTAGCCCGGCAGACGGGACGGCGGTGCTTACACACCAGAAAAACAACCACAAAGCAAAAGGAAACGGGAACGCTCTTCACACATGGAAACAGCTGAACATATGTACATGCGAACCTGTGCTCCACGTTTGTTGCTCTGCCCTTTCTTTTATGGTTTCCTATCCCACACACAGGCTGGCACGCTCTCCAAATTCAACAATAACGAGAGCTATGTGTACTATAAACTTTAAGGAGCTTAAAAGGAGATTCAGGAAGCATGTCACTCACACGTCTTCTGGGAAATGTGCGCGCTCTATGCTCAGACTCCTCCGTGACCTTTTCATACGTGATTAGAAACTCCAATCAACTCACAGTGTCACTCTCAGAAAATACAGCAGATCCCATTTCATGCTGCTGCCACGTTGTTGGCTGCTTGTCAGTAGAGTTTCTCTTCACTATGAGGTAACTGCTACATTATGTCAAGACTGGAAGGGTTTGGAGGAAAAGACTCTGTGAGTTTGGGCATGGATGCCGTGACAGTGACATGTGATATTATTTCAGAGAGCTGGAGTCCCCAGACAGATGAAGAGGGAGAAATATGATTGAATATGGGATTGTGAAAGGAGATTACTCATGGAGATTGTGAAATGTGTCGTCTGCTAATCAGATTAAGAGCAGAATAATCCCTGATGAAAAAAATGAGAAACTACTAAATATGAGTCATATACAGTGTCATCAACAAACACCACAGGGATGAACGTGTCCTTCTTCGTAGTGCATGGTAAGATTAAAATGTGTCACGTTCATCTTGGGGGACCTTCAAAAACAACTCAAAACTGCTGAACTGGATGGGGGAAGCCACAATCTGAGGGACATTCAAGCTGTTATTTGATTAGAGTTGCTAGGCGCCTGACGCAGCAACAAGCAGAACAAATATAAAATGGGCTACTGTTTGTTTAAAAGCATTTTATCTGTAAAACTGTGTAAATTAATTTCCACAAGGTTGTCAATAACACATCTATGGGTCAAACTGTCCAACCCTAGAGGCCTCGGTGAGGTGACTAGGCTATGCCCAGCAGTGAGCATGATCAGCCCTCAGGAAAAACCCTGACTTTGCCTGAGCTCAATTCACAGTTTCACACCAAAGGTGTGCTCCAATCAAAGCTTACCCAACAGTGCTGGAAGGGATGTGTCTACTGATTGCTGAACGTCTGATTCAGGAGGAGATTCTGTCCTGGCCATGGAACAGTGGATCAACTCTTTGCTGAAGGAGTCGTGGGAGTTTGACCATCCAGTCTAGATTTGTTTTGTGCATCTGCAGAACGCCTACAGCTGTGTCCCTGAGGGAATCCTTATAGGGGTATTGCAGAAGTATGGGGTACTAGCGTCATTGCTACTCGCAATCCAGTCCTCATACAATCAAAGTGAGAGTCAAAGTCAAACATGTTTCAAGTAGTTGTTGGGCTTTTTGCCACTTGTCTCTGTTCCTGCATGTTATATTTCATGGACAAGACGTCGAGGTATAGATGTGAGGAGGGTATCCAGTTTGGGAACCTCAGAGTCAGATATCTGCTGTATATAGATGAAATGTTTGTGCTGCCTTCATCAGACCGTGACCTTCAGCGTGCACTGAGGCAGTTTGCAGCTGAGTGTCAGCACCTCCAAGTCTCAGTCCATGGCTTCACTGCTGGAATGGATAAATTGCTCCCTCTGGGTTGGGGGTGAGTTGCTGCCCCAGGTGAAAGACTTTAAGCATCTCAGGATCTTGTTCATGGGTGATGGGAAAATGGAGTGTGAGATGGACAGATGTTTTAGTGCAGTGTCAGCAGTAATGCGGGCATTGTTTCGGACCTTTGCAGTGAAGAGGGAGCTGAGCCGAAAGGCAAAGCTCCTGATTTACTAGTTGATCTGTGTTCAAACCCTCACCAATGGTCATGAGCTATGGATAGTAGACATAAAGAATGAAATCATGGATACAGGTAGCTAAAATGAGTTTCTTCCAAGGGTGTAGAGCTTGGACATAAAGCTCAGAGTACAGTCTCTTCTCCTTTGCATCGAAAGGAGTCAGCTGAGGTGGTTTGGGCATCTGATTAGGATACTTCCTTTGGAGGTTTTCCAGGAATATCCAACTGGTAAGAGAGTCAGAACTCACTAGAGGGATTATATGTCTCATCTGGTCTGGAAACACCTTAGGATCCCCCAAGAAGGAACTAAAAAACATTACTTGGGCGAGGGACGTCTTGAATGTCCTGCTTGGTCTGCTTCCACTGTAACCCTACACTAGATTAGCTGATTAATATGGAGGAATGGATTTTTCGCTATGCAGAATTTTAAATGAATGTTTACATGACCATCTGAATAAGCTTCCTGCAGATGTTCTACAGGAGAAACTGACTGACTACTGTAGATAGTTAACTGCCAACACAAGACAACTGTTGTCTAAACGGCTACTTTGCTAACAACAAGACAGCACTGTCACTAATGGAAAACAATTCACATACTTCCAAAAAATTATTAGTCTCTATCAAAAAACCTTTTTGCAGACCAGTTTGTACTCTGGCTTAGTAGGATTAAATGAAAGTTAAAGGTGAAGCTCATCTGACAGTCTATTACAGATTCTGCTGTTTTGGTCACTCTGACTCTTATGCAACATCCAGGACATATTGGAGTCACTGTGACCAACATATATGTGGTATTAACAACTGTGAAATTCACATTTTACTGAAAGTTATCAGACTTCATATGAAACCAAGTGTTGGCAAAAAGTGGCCAACGTGGACTTCTCTCATTTGCCAAAATCTTCTGCTAATGGAAATTAAATGCCGAAATTTAATACATTTTGTGTAGTATTGAACAAATACATACTTCTGACAGGTGTTACGACACTGTATGTCAGAACATTTCAAATTACACTCTTGTATTGTCATTGATAGTGTTTTTGATCAACTTTGTTTTACGAAGTTCTTTGGAGAAATATACACTCCATTGTGTCTTTCTGATTTGTTAATGTAACTGGTAATAATATTGCTCTCTTTCAGGACCAAAGCAGAGCCATATTTTTCTCCATGTGCAACAAAGGAAATAGTAAGTCAGCACCAGTGAGTGAGAAGCAGCTGTCATCTGTAACGACCAAATAATGTGAAACCTTGCAATGGGTAAACATGGACATCTTTCCCATCTTTGCCTTTCTTCCAGTATGACGTGAATGTGGCAGAAGTCCCCTCAGGCATTCACATTGTCAAGACAGTCCAGAACAAATTTGCCTGTCAAAGCTGATCATGACAGATCTACTTCACCCCTTGGGGTGAAGCCACTGATCACAGCAATTTCATTAAAATACATCAATTTTGCAAGACATTTTGCTGTTAAACGAAAGGAGAAGCATGACAAATGCAGCGAATCATCTGTCATGGTCCTTGCAATCACCATATCTCAACCGTCTGTACTGAACACCTGTGGGAGACTTTGGAGCGAGAACGGTTCTCCACCACTAACCTTAAAACGCCAAAAGAGATACTATCATGTGGAAGGATGCTGCTTATTCCTCCAGCAGGGTTCCGAAACTGTAAATTGTGGCAGTGTGTGAAAAACAGGGTGTAACAGTCTGACAGTGTGTGAAAACTCTCAGTTCACCACAGATCCCTCAGTCTACAGGCAAACGTATTTACCTACAGCTTCTGAGAGAAACTGGAGGAGAAATGCTTGCATTATCCATCATCCTAAAATATGGAAGTGTGTCCACTGCACTGTCTTTGTAACTCATTTCATCAGATAGCCCGGTTACCCAATTCCATTCGTTGACCTTCTATTTCTCTGTCAACATATTATGCTTTTACTGACTGACATAATCCATATTTATCACTCATTTCCATTTCATTTATCATAGTCCATGTTGCTGCTAGCGATATATGTAGTAAGCTGGCAGCTATCTATGCACTTTGGTGAAGTTTATTGTATTATTCCAGAATATCTATACGCCCGGAGTCTCCAGATGACTTATATGTATGTTTGTCACACCCAAACCACGCTTCCTACTGGTGGTTGAACATTCTGATAGCATCTGTCTTGTTAGTGTGCAAAGTAAATACAGCACAGTGACACACATTCAGTGTCGCTCCTAAAAATACACATGCACACATCCACTGAACACACACTAAAGCACCCTATATAGTCCATCTATACAGCAGATGTGTACTTTCCCTGCTAGCAACACACTAACACACACTTTTATATTCCCTTGAACTCTCTCTATCACATGCCCACCCATTTTCCAAGCTCCTTCTTCTGTCCATACACGTCTTTCTGCATGGGCGAGTTCACGCTGCATACAGCGGGCAGGACAGCTGTCTGCCATGCATAATGTGTCCTCTGAGAGCCCCTCTGGCAGGTGGAAACCCACCAGAGCCTTGGGCGTACACCGAGGCCCCCACCACTATGGGAAGGTCTGCAAACATATGGCACTGAATAGGGATGTGCAGAGGCTTTCCTTGAACGCCCACATGCAGATCTGGATTAAAATGCAATGAGGTCCTTGTGAGGGAGGGAAGGTGGCTTAGGTGGCCTGACAGTCATTATTGTCTTGTTATTGGCTGTCAGGCTGCTGATGCCACAGCGAGATACATTTCCTCTGTGCCAATATGAATGTCATGAAATATGACTGCACATGACTGAACATGTGAACAATGCTCAGACTCCAAGCACACTATCATCTTTTTTCATGTTTTATTTTTTCATAAATAGTTTGCTATTCATGGTTGGAGGCAGGGATGGATTGCCGCTCAGAGCAACCTGATGAAACTTGAAACTGTCCAATATTTTCTCTATTCAGAAGCAGGAAAATTGCCTCTCAAAATAGGACCTTGAATGGCCATCACCCTTATCAGGATGGTGTCACCTACACAAACAAACACAACAACACAAACCAAATTAATTTTGACCAATTGACAGGAAAGGAAAGTTTTCTCTCTGGGTCAAATAGCCCTCACAATGGAGAAAAATACATTTCATGAATATAAAATTGCATTCTGTTGTTATCACTTCCCATTCGCCTTTTAGGCTGCCTGAAGATTTTTACATTTCTTCGCCTCTTGGATGCATGGTGCTGTAGTTGGCTTTTTCCTCATTAGTCATCTCGTTCCAGTGAATTTATGTGAAAACACACACCATTGCATATCTTCTGACAGGCCAAACAGATTTGCAATAAAATAAGAACACAACTGAGATTGATGACTGAGCTGCTTCCTGAATTCATGCCCCTAGTAGAGCATGAAAAAGCTTTTCCACTGTGGCACTGCAGGTTTTTACTACTGTCCAATATAGTGTTTCTAATCACATAGGCGATGAAATTCATCAAAATAATGTCACACAGGAAGCAGATGAGTGTTTACTTTCAAAGCACACTGCATCATCGGTTTAGGGAGATTTAAACGCTTACTATAAGTCACTTACAGCTAATAGTTGACCATTTTGCTGCTGCATTTTAAATGTGAACGTATTTATTCTACTCTCTCAAGCAGCTCTTCTTTCATTTTTTCTGTACAATGTGTAAGTTAGTCTCAGTTAACTTGATTCAGCACAGAGGGTAACGTAAGTCTTGCTTGGAAATATGGTTTGAGTGCAGATTTGAAAAGCTGACAGTGTTTTAGCTCTTAAAAATCATGTAACTAAATATGTATGCAACACTGAAACTTAAATCATTGCAGATCTGTCTCAATAAATTGTTTATTTATTAAAAGAAATGTCAGCAAATGAAAAAAAACTAATCAATTTACATGTGTTTATTGTCACTGCATGTACACATACAACAAAATTTAATGTCTCATACAAATAAATTGTTGATTTTAGACATTGACAAGAAAAACAAATGCAAATGTCCCTGTGTGGTCCTTTGACAATTATAAAAAAAGAAAGAGAAATGACCACACAAACATTTCTAATAATAGTTAGTAAAAAAACAATAAAACAACCAAATGAAATCTGTCAAATTATAAACAAGCATCAAAGCACTCACCAATTTTAATTCAGCACATCTTACGCCACTCATTTCCTTCCAGGCTCATTTCATTTAAATTGATTCAGAATCTATATTTTACTGACTGCTAACAAGGCTTTCTGTAAATGGACTGTCGATCCTAAATTTTCATTTTGATTTCTGCATGAAGTGGAATTAACAAGACTTCATTACCAGATTACCGGCAGCACGAGCAGAGCAAAGTGCTATTTTAGATGCAACAAAGCTGCATTTCAGATCAACAAAAAAAAAAAAACAAAAAAACACTTTGGGCTCTTTGCCTGCTGATTGATTGCTTATTACTTAATCTTGATTTGGCGCCTGTTGTTGTATATTCTATTCTAAATGAGTGACTGGTTAGATGTCCTCTATGGTTATTTCTCAATAAAAGTCTAAAACATGCTGAAAAAGATGCTTCTGCATGCTGCAAACCAAAATTTTAAACATCACATTGGAGGGTTTTGGAGCACGATGAGTGAGTTTACATTGGAGACACATCGAAAACTTTGTGTTTATAGCATCTGCTTAATGCAAAAAGGATCACAACAACAACAACAACAACAACAGAGTGACGAGTTGCTTAATCCAGCTGAATGACACGTTGAGAGTGGCTTCTATTACAACGGAGAGATGTAACTCACCAAAATGGACTTCTAATTGACAGCATGTATCGGCTCTGTTTATTAGTACGAAGACAAGTGTCTTGAGGGGGCTTTTCATGTGCCCGAAGATGCCTGACATGTTTGAATTATTTCCCTGTTGGTCTTAAAAACCAAACCCTAATTGGATTACTTCAGCACAAATTGGCAGATATGAAGAGAGGCAGTGAAGCAACTGTTCACAGCGTAAAGAACGAACAAATACAGGAGTGTCAGTTCAACTATTTGCGAATAAATCTAAAATTCCAGATTGCCAAGTTTTCACCAAGTAAAACCCCGAAAGGATGCAAGATCCAAACAATTACAATCAATTCCAGGCAAGCAGCATTTCACAGCTGACGCGTATGAATCAGTAATATTTGTTAGGTTCTGTCAGCTGGAGGGATGTAATCCAAGCAGCTGTTGCACTTAGCAGTTCCAGTAAGTTAAGAGAGGAGGCTACAAAAGGATACAATCTTTCTTGGAAAACATATTTTAATTTAGAAATTTAGCACATTAACACATTTAATTTCTGTGTGTGTAGCAGCTGAAGATAAAAGCCCCATTTAAAATCCAGTATTTTGCCAATTTGGGAAAATTCCTTTTTTGTTTTGTTTTGTTTTCATTTTTGAACCAAATCATTTCGGACATTAATGCCATGTTCATGTCTGAAGCTACACCAACCATCAAATGACGTGCACCTGTATATAATTTCCTGTAAAACCATAGACTATGCATAAAAGATAGACCAATACTCTAGTTCAAAAAGCTTGTGCCTTAGACCTGCATTCTTTCTAACAGCCAGCAGGGGGTGACTCCTGTAATTGCATAAAGAAGTCTGATTATATAGATATTTATGAAAAAATGTTGCTACTTCTTTGATCTGTCACCTCAGCGAACATTTTTCTACTGAGCTCATGGTTTCAATCCCTAGTTTCAATATTTTTTGATTACAACATGATGTTCATTCCTTAAATTATGGTCGTACTTAGATCAAAGAAGACAATAAACCAAGACATATATTAGGGCAGTGCTTAGTGTACTTGAGTTCTCTGTCAGCTCCAACTTTCACACAATACAATCAGTTTCAAAAAGACCAAGATGGCGACATTCACATAAGGAAACACGATGTTACAAAACCATAATCCACAAACCGATGACTGATGTCACAGTGGATACAGCCATCTTTATCTCTCAAATAAAAAAACATAAATAAATTATGGATATGATACAAACAAAGCAATAATGTTTGAAAAAATATTAGTAAGTTATAGTAGAATTTGTAAAAGCATCGGTAGACACAACTATAAAATGGTGTAAAACAATGCTAAAGCTGCAGAGTGGAACTTTTGTCTCTCCTTTTGGCAGAGACACTGTTAACACATTAAGGAAATTTGGTTCTCCAGTCTTTATGCTACTTTAACTGAAGCTCATTCTGGTATTGATCGTCTTATTTACCTCCAAGTAAATAATTTGCAACTTATTCTGCCTTCTACACTTCAGGCTATGCTTGTCTTCAGCTTGAGTACAAACGGTGGTACATAAACAGGACTGAACAATAGTTTAATTAAACTGCTGCGGAATGGAAGCAGAAAAACGAAGCTCTAATCAAAGCAGACTCAGCTTCAGGCTCCTGACGGAAGGGCTGTCGCACTTCCTATGGCTCAGCTAAGACTGATCACACCTACGCAATGCTAGGATCATGTGAAATCTCTCGTTATCCGGAGCGGCAAATATAAGGTGTTGATTATCGAGTCAAAGGTGCCTCTGAAACAGGTGGAACTTAAAGAGCACCAGCACACACCAAAAGCCAGGCACCAATCTGGAAGCACTTCGAACATTACAGTGTCATCCACTTTTTTCCATTTACAGCTAGTTAACTTCTCCTTTTCAGTGAGAGAAAGACATCTACGTTGATAAAAAAAAGGAGAATATATTGTCTTACCTCCAGAATGCGGTGGAGGTCCGCACAGCAGAACCACTCCTTGACCTTCCCGGACCGAAACTGAGCTTCTTCTGTGAGTCTTGAAGTTTTCCAAATCTGAAAAATAAAATTAGAAGCTGTAAGTAAAATATCCCCACAAGTCAGAGGCTGCTACAATTGATCATAAAAACATGAGAGCTCTGTCAAGAGCAAATTACTGTTTTCTTGCCTGCTCCTCCTTCTCACTCCTATTCAAGGTCACATCACATGGCGCCTAAAGCAGCGTGCAGCAGGCGAGGAAACACTCACAACAGGTTGCCCGTTTATTATAGAGCTCACACAGATAAACACACCACACACTTGCAGGGCACCAGAAAGTTCCTGGCCTATATTTCTTTGGACTGCAGGAAGAAACTGAAGCTTTATCCTGACAAATATACTACTTGTAAACTCCAAGGGGCCAAAGGTTCAAGCTCAGAGTGCATCAAACCGCAGCGCAAAACCACCGAACCACTGTCCTCCCTCATAAGTGTGTAAAGCAAATAATATAGGAATACAGAAACATGAAATCTCTGCAGCTCCGGAAAATTTTAAAAATGAAAATAACAGTTAAAAGAATGTCTGAATCTTCTGCCCTAACAAATTGAAAATTTTTGGGGCTTTAAACAGCCTTTGGCTTTGCCTCAGGCCAAATCACCCCCTGTGTGCATCTGCACTGTAGATATCTAAGACTCGTTGTGATGCTGCCACAAGTATCAGAAATAAGTTGAATTAAGGGGCCCCAATGGGGACTTTTGCCAGAAGAAGACAGCAACAACTGGTTAACTAGTATTAAAAGTTGAAAGTTTTATGGAAATAAGCACAGGTAGAATGAATTAATGCTGAAAAAACAACAACATATACTGGCATGAATCTAATGACTGTGCTACATCTTTTCAGGTTTCTATTTGAAGGCTGTATGCTTTATTCTGTGATCATTTTTAATCTGTGTTGATTTTTAAAATAATTTTTTTTGTAGAGGAAATTAACATTTCCTTCTCTTCTATCTGTAGGGTATGGATGCCCGAAGCTCACAGTTTAGTCCAATTACAAAGGACCCTCTTTGGGTCCAATTTGCCTGACTGAACATGCTTTTATTTGTTTAGAGTGCCTTGATTGTATTTAAAAACAAAAAGATAGAGTTCTGTCATTCATTATCTGTAAGGATATGAGAAGCCATTCCCCAAAATCCCTATTTTTAATTGTACAGAACACTAAGTTAGGATTGCAGATGCAAAATGCAGTTTCAGCAGCCAGAAGTTAATTAAAAATAATGGAGACTCCTAAACCTCAGTTTACTATCCACAGAGAGGGACATTACTATTGATAAGAGAAAGGTTTGCAAGGCTGAATTAGAGGAGATGCTGCAATAAGATCGAAACACATTCCTGTATATAGTTTGGGAACATGTCTGAATATGACATGATCACTTGTGTTGGACGTTTTTTGGATAGTGGACATTTTGGACATTGCGGGCTACGCTTGACTCCATGTGATTTTTGCTGAACTGCATTTCAGCCGACAGCTACTGTTGCTTCATATTTACTATTTGGGGTGAAATTGTCATAGATGCTGACTGTGTGTCCTTTTTCAAAAACAGCGTTGTTTGTTGCTGCTTTTTTTTCTATCGTAGCAACAGTAGCAGGGTTCATGTTGCTTTCACACTTGCAGTTTGTTGTCATGTGTGGGTTGTTGTGACTAAATAATGCCGGTTCTCTGGCTGTGTGACTGTATCGGGCATCCAGCATGAATATCAAACTGTTTGCCTTCTATCCTCAGTTGCCTGCCTTGCTAGTTTCATTTGCCTTACTTTCCTGTCCTTTCTTTGACTGAGGTTTTCACAAATTACTGGTGAAATCCACGGCGCTGGCCATGGTGCTGAAATAGCCTATCAGCAGTTGTGCTGCTTAAATATTGGCAGGTTGCTGTTTAATGATAAATCCATGGCACTGAAATAGCACACCTCACTGTAATCCACAATTTCTCTCCGTTCCGCCCTCCTGTCTCTGCAACTTTCACCTTGAATCTGTCTTGCATCTCTATACAGCCAATAATAGACTGCTTAAGGGCCCATTACAGGTCTTCTACAATGAGCCGTCAGCTCTACACCTGCTGTCAGATTCTAAAAGTATTATCTCAGTATCAAGAAAACTACAGTGCGTCTTCATGAGGAAACGCCACATTTATTGCATGCAAAATCTGGATAAAAATCCTCTTCATCTGAAAGCATCTGTCAATTTTTAGGCGAAAAACTAGAAAATGATTGTGAAAGTTCTAAGAAAGGCGTTTCTAAAAATGTATATATACATTTAAATGCTCACAACAGACTGTATGAAATTAAATTACTGTGCATTATTGTACATTAGTTAAGACACTTTTAAAGAGGATCAAAAAATTCCAGAAAACTTGCAAAAAAAAAGTGATGCAACTAAAATGTGTTTCCATTCAAATATCCAGACATTAGGTATTTAGCGCCACCAAGACAAACTTCCGGTTGTAATGATTTTCCATATAGGTGCTGTTAAACCATTTCAAAAGAAGAGGATGTAATGAGATGATGCATTTAAAAGAGCACCAGGCAAACATCAATGTAGCTACATTCTGCTTTTCTACTTCATAGAAAAGCGTAAAATCTGTTTTGCAATATTTGGATATTGTTTTGAAATTCTGCAGAGGTTTTGTTTTAAAACCCAAATTAAAAATGCACATGAAAACAGGTGAATGGAAATGCAGTGCTTTAGCTTTGTCTGCTTTGTACTACATGGCTGTCTGATCCTTAAGTGCTTCCTGCTTTGTTGGTATATTACTTGTGTGGTTTAATTTCCTCTGGATGTGTTTTTATTTTGAACAGCAGGCTGTACGTATCAGAGAACATATGGTATATAGGAAACCTGCTAAATAACTGTATACCTGAAGAGACACACTTGAGAGAAGGAGAAAATGAAAAGAACGAGGACTCCCTCCAACCTGTAGTGTTGTGTTGCAGATAACGAATATAAGTCCAGCATGAGCCAAACACATTATGAGAAAAAGAAAGTGTTGAAATCAATAGTGACACACACCCACTAATATGAGGCAAACAGCAATCTGCAGCCGTGCCGCTAAGCAGAGAGGGTTGCTTTGGCAGGTCACACATGAGGGATTTTAATAGCTCCGGTGGTAATCAGGTTACCTTTCATTCATCACGCCCACCACCACTGAACATTAGAAAGGTATCCCTGGTATGGATTTGACACCAAAAGTAGTGTTAAACTGAACTAATTTTCTTTTGACAATTGACGGAAACAACAGCAGGTCATAACCACTTCCAACAACTGGCTGCACTAATGGTGTGTAGAGCTCGGTAAATGGAATTCACACATCACATGGAGTCTTCATGTCTGCACTGATAACTTGGGTAGTAGAGGGATAAACATGTTCCTATGGGAACTGCTTAAACCTGACAGCTGTTAAGCAATCCGGCGTAATGACACATAGATATTTGAAATATATAGAGAGAAAACATGAATCAATTAATACAATTTGAATTTACATGGCAAATGTATAAATTAAATGCCTCACCTTTTACTATTTCACTTTTTTTTTTTTTTTTTAACAATTTTAGCATTTAGTTTGTAAATTTGTAAATTCGGTGGCTGCTTTGAGGTCAAAGGTAATTAAAAATGTGATTCATACAGACAGGAAATTAATATACAAAGACGGGTGATATAGTGTCTCTGATTTATCCATGCATATTCCCAGATTGGATTAATTAACCTTAATTAACCTTGTTTTACAATACGCAGCATATTGTCTAGTCAGTGTGAGCATCAGCGCGGACACGAGTGTTCTCTTTGAAGACCTGCTTGTCGCAAAACTGCAAACAATCCACTTTAAAATGAGATAACTGATTAGTTCAGCTCCAAGTGATCTGAATGTAAAATTATTGGGCTCACTGATTTATGAAGAGGACTATAAGGTCAGTTAATATGTGTTGTATTGGCTGCAGGACAAGTCAATTAAGAGGCAGCCTTTAATTATTTCTTTAAACATAAATCTCTTCTTAAACTACGAGCACAGTTTAACTAATGGCTATTTGAGACTCTTAAGACCTATTAAGAGAGGAATTATGAATTTTTCTTTAAAGATTAATGCCAGATTCGGCCCTCAGGGGTTAACTGGATGTGTCCACTGCATTGATATAAAAATTAACCAAAAAACATACACAAAATACATAATTTATGGCATTATGAACAGGAATTTGAGGGCTGATTCCCAGGAATAGTCTGTAAAATATCCCAAACAATCTCAGTATTCTTGGTTATCACTGCTGGGAAAAAAAAAAAAGAAGTATATTGTGATGTTAGTGCAAACCAAAAAACTGCAGCAAGACGTTGCTTTTGTTTTCCTCTTTGTGTCTCTGGGGTGTTTGCACCTCAGCTCAGTGAGATACAGCAGCTGAGAAAAGCATCTTGGACAGCCCAAATGCCTTCCTCACACACACACACACACACACACACACACACACACACACACACACACACACACACACACACACACACACACACACACACACACACACACACACACACACACACACACACACACACACACACACACACACACACACACACACACACACACACACACACACACACACACACACAGAGAGAGGACACTATGTATTACTTCACTTTTAAAAGCGCGTTGTCAAAACACACTTGTGTGAGTCCACCGCTGAGGAAACGGGGCTGAGGTTCCTGCTGAATGCGCTCTGGTCTGGTGGTAGCACAACCAGCTGTGAGGATGGAGAGCGAGACCCCATGAGCTGATTGTAACTGGGGGCATTTGTGCTCCAGTTGCTCACCAGCTGCAGTGGAAATGAAGCCACTGTGCTGCAGTGGTTTTCGTCAAGGACTGGTTGAGCTGGTGTGGGGGGAGAGCAGAATGTTTGACTATAGAGGACTCTTCATAGAGAAGAGAAACTTTGAAACCATTTAATGTGGCAGTTTAAGAGTTTTCCTGTCATGCCTCCCTCTCCAAGCTAATTTCTCTCAGCTATTAACGATCACGGGTAAATGTCATTTCACCAAAATAACACTGTAATGAGCTTGTAGACAGAAAAAACACACAAGGCTTTTCTGTTACACTGACAATGAGAGCAAAATACACTTCATCTAATATTTTGGCTCAGGTTTTGACTGATGTGTTTGCTTGACATGCATCGTCTGTTGTTTTTTTCTTTTCTTTCCTGTCAGAAATCTGTCCACTGTCCATTTGTATTTTACACAACTGTCTGAATCCTGGATCCTGGCAGCAATAGAAGCCTAAAAGCTTCCTCTTTTTTTGGTTTACTGTTCTAGCATGAAACAGATTTATTCAACTTCACAACTCCAATCCACATTTTTCGCCGCTGTCACGCTCTTCCCCCATGCGAGGCCTCTATAAGCCCCAGGTGGGGTCTGCCCCACAGTTTGAGAACCACTAAACTCTGTCGCTCCCAACACGGGGATCCAAAACATCACATGCAGGGCCTCAACTACAACAAAACTGAGAAAGAAAGTAACAGCTTCGAGGTACTTGTGCTTTATTTATGTCCATTACATGTTAGTGAAACTTTAACTTCACCACATTTCAACATCTTTAACGTTGCTCCATTCTTTAACAGCTGTGCACATAAATTTAGAGACACTGCATACAGAACATATAATTGAACAAAAAAATTATCATTTATACATTAATGCTGCAATGTATTAAATTTGCAGTGACATCTGCAGCTCCACTCAGCTATACAGACACTTTATAGTGACTTTCAGCTCATTGTTCAGCTGTCCAGCCCACAACTTTACTGTTCACTCACTCTCATAGCTTCCTTTATGGCTGCAGTAAGACGCTGTTTACACTAAAAATGCTCTTTAAGCCCACTGTGAACTACTTGTCTAGTACTAAACAGCAAATAGTGACAGTCCGAGATTAGGTGGTGACAAGCAGATATTTCCTTCAGATGTTGGTGACCAAACACAGAGTTAAAAGTAAGTGATTTCTTCGATCAGAATCATTAAATGGCCAAAGGCACAAATGAAGTTTAGAGCAACCTGTCAATCATAGAGTAGCCCCACCCAAAAACATATGCTGAGTTATTGTCTATTTTATTCTACAAGGAACCATAATTTGCAAAATGAACATCATTTTGTATTAAACAAGACTTGAAACTAGTGATTGAGATCATAAACTTATTAGTAAAATGTTTACTGTGGTAATTGCAGATATTCAGCTCCACCATGCAGATGCAGCATTGAAGTGCTTTTTAAAATCCTGCAAATGTAATATAAATATCACACATATACATAGTGACAAACGTTGCATTATGACTATTTTTACTTGTAATGCTTCTGTACTTTTACTTAGAATAACGGATTTCATTTGTAATGGAGTGTTTGTGCTGCTGATAGAGGAAAAAAACATGTAATCAAAACTGACAAAGTTGTGTTCTACATTTTTTTGGTGTGTTTTTTCGTTTTACCAGAATATGTATTATATATGATACTCCTGGCAGCTTCCACACCATTACTTAGTAATACGATGCAATGGACACAAATGCTATTGCAGAACTAGATAAAAAAAAAATTTATTTAAAAAATGAAAATGTGAAGAAGAAAAAAACACTTTTTTGCAGTGATATTTCTTCGCAATCATTTTTAAAACTATTAAACCACAGTTATGTTCCAGATTACAAGATAAATGTGTAATGTTGGGAAAATAACACAGGCTGAAAGAAATAAAATTACTTTTCTTTTTTTCCTCGTCCTTTTTCCTTGAATAACACTGTGTAGTTTTACCTCTCTGGGCTTACAAAAGCTATGGAAATGTTAACATTTGAAGGAAAACTCTCACACAATTGCTCACAGACATATACAACCTGTGAAAATGGCCTGCAAATAGAGATGATTGTTTTTAGGCATCATAAACCAAGAAAGCTGGAAATCACTGAACTAGACCATATGTACTGACATAACGAGTCATATTCCCAATTCTCTCAATAGTAAATCGTCATTCCTACTTCTTCTATACAATATAGCAAATCATCAAAGTGCAACAAAGTGCTACATGTTGCTATTTGCTGCAATAAAGCCTTCATGACCTGCACTGTACAAGGTAATCCAAGCTGTACGGGGTCTGTTTCCTGTGTCAGCTCAAGTGTGAATTATTTAACCACCATCAAAGCAGGAAAAGAAGATTAAATTGTGGAATTAAACTGCATGTGCACATGTAGACACACATAGCAGAAAGTGCAGACACAGCTTCATATCCCAGATTAGCAACATTACTTATTAGGACTTTATTTTAATGTACGGATGACTGATTGTACCTTAATCTTAAAGGACTGTAAATAATTTAACCCTCATCAGATGACTAAAGATTTCACCCTTGCTTGTAAATCAACTCATTTGATTTATGAACTTGTTTGTCCCTGCTCCTTACTGCAAAAACAACATGTCGTCCCCACACCCGAATAATTGAGCTTCTGAGTGTAGTCCATAGATGGGATGACAAACTTGCTGTCTGCAGTCATTTTTACACAACACATCACTGTCCGTCCAAATTATATTTCCTGGGCTGCGAAAAGCTGCCGTGCGACACTTGGCAGGGCAGTGACCAAAGTGTAAAAGGAAAGACAGAGCAGAGATGTCTGATGATCTGAATATGAGATGCTTTCTTGAAGGTTTATGATGTGTGTGGAATTCAATCTGGCTCCGACGCTTAAATTAGGTGATTTATTTTTATTGCTTCTTTTCAGTAGCTTTTTTAAGGAATGCGAGCTGCATGGTTCATCTCTTAACTGTCACTCAAAGGTGATTAATGTTGTAGCAAGGCTAATTGACTCCCTTCTTGTCAGTGGGCTTTATAGCTGGCTGATGTTTCTGAGATTGCCGCTGAAAGCTTGTCGCAGAAATATCAGCTTCCTTCCCCCACCTCTGCCCCTTTCGTTAGGCTAAATTAATTAAAGTGAATTATCTTGACTGCGCATTAGTCCCTTTTGTTATTCGTGAAAGAACAGCAAAGGGCTACAAAGAGAAAAACTGTTCTCCATCTAAAATATCTTGAATTAGTGGACAAAATACTGCTTTTTTAGGGGGTGGTTGGGAGGGTCCTATACACTCAAAATTGGCAACAAAAGGTTTTTTGTTTTTTTTTTGAGTAACCCAAGCACTTACTTTCATCTAAAGGCCTGATAGAAGGTTAGATAAAAGCACCCTATCCGTCCCCAAAATATGAGCCTATAGAACAAAGTCAACAAAAGCAAGAGACATCTAAGGTATTGACTTCATTCCCCCCATCCCCACTCCCCCAAATAAAAAGTCTTTTTGGCATTATTTTGGCTGAGATCAAAGCTGATTTATGAAGTGGTGATGTCTGCTTCACTAAAACCAATGATTGTACCTGTCCACAGCAACACACATGGCCTTGTCCATGCTGAAAGCATGCTGCAGTGGTGAGCAAAATCCAACACCCCCCTCCCATCCAACCCCCTACCTCCACTTCTAACCATGCACTCTCTGCAGCCCAAAAAAAAAAAAAAAAAAAAAAACGAGCAAAAGAAGCATTGTTGTGAAAGGGGCTTTGGGTAGAGCAGCGAAAAGCCCAATTTACAATACGGTACGGTCGACGCCTTTAGATGCATGTTGTGGCGGCGGTGGAGTGGGTGGGCTTGACCAAAGGCATGTTTTTCCTAAGCGCACGCAGCTGTGCAAATGTTCAAAAGAAAGCATGAAAGCACAGAGTTTGCCGGTGAGGGGCATCTCGAACAACATATCCATTAAATTTGTCACATAAAGGAACAACAGTGAACACAAGTCCTTTTAAATTTTCATTAAAATGTTATAGAATGGCGCTAATGTTTTCCACACAAAAGCGTCAGTGTAATTTTCAGGAAGGGAAGTGGGTAACAATGATTAATAGCTTCAGAATAAGTAAACGTGATGTTCCATCCAGATCCATTAGCATCAATTATTGCAAACCTGGGTTGGCATTACAAACAATGATCCAGATTAGGCTGATGATCACATCCCAGACATATGAGCTTTCCAAATGCCAGCACAACTTATCATACTTTAACAAGCCCGTCCAACCGTGACTGTTAGATTCATTCCAACCTGCTACTCCTTAAGGATGCTCTTTGTCTACAAGTGGATAGTGTACGTGTGTGTGTGCATCACAGCTCAGTTGGTACCAGTTTACTTTTATTGTTATTGTATTTTATGGCCGTTTTGGAGTTTGTGTTTATGATGCTTGATTATTTTTTCACATTTGGTCACTGAAATAAATGGGTGAGACAAAAACGGCAGCACAAACCACATCCTCAAAAATTACCTCCGCAAATCAGTGTCAACGTGAATTGAAGGTTATAAATATAGATTATAGTGTTCTGGGAGTTTTACCTGGCAGTTCATAATAAATATGCATGAGAACAAATCTTATTCTCCACCCAAACCGTCTGGGGTGGAGTGGAATAAAAAAGATGATAACTTCAATTCTCTCAGGATTTGTAGGGTGTAAAGCTGCACAAAGGTTGTCAGTACTAATTTTAGAACTGATATAAATGGGATTACTACAGATATTTTGGTTTTGCGCCTCAATAAAGTTGGGCATCTCATAACATATGCATTAAAATAGACAGTGAAGGAGCAAGTAGGATGTTCTAGTCACCCGATTTAGATGTTCTCAGCCCATTAAATGGTCACTATCAGTGCATATTGTTAGTGTACATATAGGACAGAAAGAACCTACACCACTTTCTATAGGCACCGTAGGGGCATTATCATCACAGACTGTATATAAAAGATGGATGTTGGTTTGTGGACTACTGTTGTGAAGCCTTAAACAACCTGAGGACACTACGCATGGTGATAAGATAGTATCTATTTTACTCTAAATGGGACAATTAGGTAGAAAATGAACATCACACTGTATTGAAGGAAATGTTAAACCAGCAATTGAGACCATAAAATCGTTAGGAAAATGTTTGCTGAGGTTACAGATCAAGCGAGAAGTTGGCACATTTTCTCATTTGGTTGGGTTGATTTTTGAAATCACAGGAGTTGCCCCCTGTTGGCTGTTAGAGGAAGTGTTTGATCAAGGACCTTCCACATTGCCTTCACTTTCAGGTGTGGAGACTATGTTCATGTTTCCATACAGTCTGTGTCTATAATTCATTCTGCTAATTGATAAACAGAAAGTAACATCAATAACATCAACAATTTCTTGAGCTGTAGCATTGCAACATATGGTATACATAGCAACAGGGTTTGGCATGTGGATTCTTATGAAAATCAAACAAGTAATTTTGGAAAATACCAGTACACACTGCATTAAAAACAGCAACTGAAAGCTAAACAAACAACAAACAAAGTCAAGTCTCCCGGCTAGAAATTTGACTGGAAGTGGCAAATTTGAAACTCAACCACCATTAAATTGGATGATAACAGCCTACTAGAAGGTGCAAGAGGTCCCCTTTTGGCCCATAGTCCTGGTCCATTTAAAAAGAATAAAATATTCTATATTTCCAAAAATGGAAATTGATACGATGTGTTATGTTGCATTACTGTTAGACTGACTTGTGACTGTTCACACATACCTCTAAGATTTTGTCCCCATCTTTAATCATTAAATTGGGTATCTTTGCAGTGTTATATCAACAGTCCTCACACTCAAACCACATATATGAGTGTCAGCAGAAACAATTATGTTTGTTTACAACCGAGGTTGTATAAAGAGCAAGAAAATCCACAGTGATTGGATATACAGCCATTATTTTTTTAGAGGTTGTCAAAATATATCTATTTAAATGTTATGTTATTGTTAAAGACAGCTAGACTAGCTGGTTAGGTTTAAGAAAAGATTATAGCTTGGTAAAAATGCATCTAAAACCTGCGACAGTGATAGCACTGTCATCTTTCTGAAAAGTTCTGGGATTTTACCGGCATTTTTTCCATACAGTTTCAAGCACTGGTTGTTTTAACCTCCCTCAAAAAATGCCCAGTAATGTCATTTTTATAGTGATATCGGGGTGGTTATGGAGATATAAACAAACATTACGCAGCTCATTTTACTTATATTTTACTTAACTTCTAATTGGCTGCAGACTGTGTTAATATTAGTATTTATCTAGCTGTAAAGCCGGCTGTTCACACTTCTCTAGTTCTTTCCACTAAGTGAGAGATAATTTCACTGTCAGAAATATGTGCTCAAATTTGAAACCTGCATGATTGCTGAATTCTGCTCCAACAGACTTGTTAACACCAAACTCCCTGATTCTGCAAGGTAGGCTTTTTGCCTGCAGCATTACCCTAAAAACAACTTAATTTTCTCAAAGTTGTCAAAGGTTTTCTCAAACAACAGAGTCGTTCAGACTTTATTTTGCCAGTTTAAGACAAGTAAGCTGATTTAGATGTTGTGTAAATGGGTGAAATATCCCTTTAACAGCCATTCTGGTGTACACTGCTACCAAAGAGTTTAGTTAAAAGTTAAAAGTAGTGACACTGCTGAGTCTTTTTCTTAGGGACATCTCTACTTGCCTTCATTTATCATCAAAGACAGCTCTTATTTGAAGTGGACGGACAGTTAAAGAGCTAAGCAGTAAATCCTGTTGTGCCACTTTATAGCAGGTTCTTAAGAGTGATATCTTGATAGTGTACTGCAGATAAAAAGTAAGAGCCAGTGTATACCCATTAGCTATTTACACCTCATTAACTAAGTCAATATACACACTCCACATTATCACAACAGCTGAGAGGAGTCCAAAGGATTTATTTGCATTTAAATGAGGTATTCATGTTTCCCCTCCAGGTTTTAAAGCCTACTCCGGTGACACCAGGAATTTTCACCCTTATATGCTTAGCAAAATATGAGCTTGTCTGATGAGACGCTGTACAAGTAAGTGAATACACCCTCCCACGCAAAACCAGGATATGTTTCAAGGCAAGATACATTTTCAACATTTTATTTTTTTTCCCATCTACAGCTGGACCTTCTTGACATCTCCGGTCACGGAAACGTCAACACCGAATAAGCTCGTCACTGAATTCAAAGCACAACCATCTCAGTGCCACCCATACAAGAGTCCCACGCCGTAACTCCAATATTGAATATACAGCCTGTTCATCAGTGAGAATTATGGGTGTACATCTTTTACATAATCACTGATACAGAATCAATAGACATACTAATCAAGGGCAGTGGGTATTGAGTGGGAGCGCCTAACGCCCATCAGTTATCCTTGCCTCAAGAGGTAGACAGCCACAACCCTCGCTAGGAGTACCATCATCCATCAAAAGTTTGTGACACGGAGAGGAAGGCTGAAGCATCTGGAGTCGCGCCAATTTCAAAGAATAACCTTGAAGGCGTCACGGAGCATGTAGACTAACAAATGTTAACTGAGGAATATCATTGTGCTGAAGAGCGCAGAGCGAAGAGTTTTATTCCATCTTTTGTTTACTATTGTTCTACAGAATACAGAACATATTCAAGTTCAGGAAAGAGCACACAGTACACAACAATGAATATTAAAATCAGATAACATGAAAAATGTTACAGAAAAAAAGATAAAATTTACATTACAATTCAGATGGAAATGTAAGATTTCAGTTAAGACTTGTATACAAGTCTGAAGTGACAGTACATTCCAATTTAAGCAACACCAATAATGCATTTTTAGAGAGATTACTCACCAAGATTAAGACACCGCTAATACCCATTTAATTAAAGAAAAGGCAGAAATCCCTCACACCCAGAGCTAAATGACTGAATTAGAAGGCAGTGCATGTTCACCGAACAACAATACGTTCTTGAAAACAGGAGGTCCCGCTTCTAATGACTCACTATCAGGATTTCATTATCAACTTAAAGACCCCGTTCAAAATTAATATCATTTGACCTTCACGCCGAGTCAAAACAATTAACTATGACACTGATTCGTTTGATTTTGTGAGAAACTAGCAGATTATTTTGGTTTGCCATCACTAAGCTTCTGTACCATGCATTCAAGTTTTAGTCAAATGTTATTTTCACTAAATAACATGACACAACACTATCTCACTCTAAACAAGATTTGATTTATTATCTAATATTGTAATAAAGGTACCCACTTGTAAATATTAGAAACTCACATGGTTAAGATAAAACCAGTTTCCCAGTGTCTGGTCATTTCACCTTTATTTATTGTCTTTTTTTTGTCTGTGTTGACAAGTTATTCATTTGAAATTTCAACGCTTTCTTTGGTCTTGTTCAGCTGACAGTAACAGCACAAGACAGCAGAAGGTGAAGTGCTGTCAGCTGAAAAAGAAGAAGTTGAGGTAGCCTACAGTGACCAAATTGAGTGAGCAGAGTGGGCAAAACTCTTTCCTGGTGTGCTGACTGGCATCAGCGCTGGAAAGCAGAACAGTGAAGCACTCAACAAAGGCAGCTAGTTTGATGTGTTGTGTGGGCATTGAGTTCCTAAAGCGCACTTTCCCAAATCGCACTGCTACGGATGAACACACTAAGGTTACTGGCATCACTGAATGTAGTCTGAACATGTTTTTTCATTCTGTTTTCCTGTTTGTACTGCAACTTATGCATGCTGTGATATACAATATGTTTTGAGGGTTGTACTGAGCAACATCTGTTCTCTCAGAAAGTCTGTGAGTTCAAAATATAATGTATAAAACACATGTACATATGTAGATACTGAGCTACACAGCATATTTCATCAAAAATTTAGTTTAGTGTTTATAATAGAGTCAGCTATGCATGTATTTATAGTGCATTTATAGAATATGTAGTCACAGAGCAGAGTTATAACTCCATTCCTGCTTTGTTGTTTTGTATTTGAATCTTTGGGGCTATTTAGAGGCAGAATCCAACAACAAACTGCACATGAGATAGACATTTATTATGGCCCTATGCGGTTAATATGACCAGCATACTGGTACCCATTTACACCCATAACAGATATGAAGCTACATTAGCATTCACTCAGAGTTGTGTTTCTGACAAATGTTTTTTCGCTCTGGTTTGGTCTTTAAAATTTGGTATTTAAAATTGTGGCTTTTAATAAATTGATAATCTGCAGCACTATTAATAAATAATCAATTAGTCTATAAAATGACTCATGTAAATTCATGTTTTGTCCACATCCTGATAAAACTGTACCACTCAGCTCCATGAACACAGTGCTAGCAGGTGCCCCCATGCCTTGTATACGTTTTATACACTCTAGCAGGGCAACTAACTGCCATGGAAGTCTCTGTCATGGTGCCCCTTGCTAGCTAAATGCTCTCTGCTTGCCGACACAAAACTGCATGTAGTCCAAGCAATCGCTACAATATTATCTGCAATCCATTTTCACACATGCATGTCCTTCATTTTCGGCATTATTGGTTAATACATTTGCATTTTGCTAAATTATCAGCAGCAATCAATCAGTTAACAGTTCATCATTAGCCTCTACCAACTCCTAAACAGAATTTGTAACTGTCAAATGCTCAACCGTGTTCACTACTCTGATGCTAACTATGTTCATCTGCTGTTTGGTCCAGAAGCTTTACCTTAAGAAAACAGCTGCTGGAAGGACTGATGAGAGCTATGAGTCTGAATCCAAACAGTGGCATCAACACACTGAGCTAAAGATGCTAAAGAGTCCAGGAGAGCTGAGTCAACCTGCAAATTCAATGATAAGATTTCAAGTTTTAAAGTTATTTATTGTTCTCATGAAGAGATAACATTTTAAACATATTACTTTATCAGTGGCTTGAGATCTTCCACAATCCTGCCCACATAGAGTGGCATGAACCCACGTGAGGTCCTGATCCCTAAAAACCAAACGGCAACATTAAGACCTGCTCTCCCACTGAGTGCTGCAGAGTGATTAGGTTTGATTTCTGGAACTGCCTGTCTGTCATGTCGTTCGGAACATCAGGTTCAAGGGATCCCTCTTTAAGATAGCTCACGCTGACTCACACTGGAGTTGCAAGAAAAGAATAGCTGGCTGATATGAGAAGCACATTCTCTTCCATCACCGTGCTGTGACACAAAAAACAGGTTTTTGCTGTGTGTCTGCTTGTGCGGTTAAGAGTTCTGACCTCCTGTTCAAAACGCCTTGTATGGTTGTATGGCAGTCTAATATCCTGACAGCTCAAAGGTTGCTTTTTTTAACCTAAAGTTGTCATATCAGCTGGTATGTATTGTTGAATAAAATCTATATCTTATAATGTGGCTATTACAATGATGGTATACCATTTCTAATGAATGTCTCTATATGCATGTGCTGCGTTCTGTTTGTCCCCGCAGCAGAGAAAGGTTTTAGATGAAAAGGGTTGGCTAAAACTGAAAAAGATTGGAATCACTCACTCAGTACAGAAACTCAGACAACTGCAGACACTATACAGGTTGTAGCATTAAATTCAATCCAAGGTCAGACTACAAAATTGTTCAAATCTCATGAATCTCTGTTAGCTCAGAGAACTCTCAACAAGTAGCTGTTCATAGAAGGCGATGGCAAAGACATGCATCACAGAGATCTCACACCACACTGTCTCCATTATTAAGGAATGAGTCTTCAGTTCTACAACGGTTCAATGTAAAACTACAAAATCAATGTCATAGAATGTAGTTTTTTTTCTCCTAAACTACTGTCATAGCATTAAATTACACTTATTCTGACCATTTTGAAGTTTTTATTTCTATTGGTCTGCAGCAGTTACATAGATCTTGTTGAAAAGGCATAACATCCACTTAAAATCACATGAAAAAGACGAAAATCAACAACACGTCTGGCTCCAACCTCACCCAGTTCAATCAAAAGGTGCAATAATTTCCTTAAATGACTGGGCGTTGTAGTTTTCAGACAACATGACTCAAATGGGCATTTATTTTTTTTCATATTTTTAGCTGCAAATTGCCGCACATTTTGTGCACTAATGAGTATTTACTGCAGCAGGACAGCATCTGTGGGATTGATTCAAAGCTAAACACAGTTTATGAATTCATGGTAGGAAGAGAAATGTCGCCCAGTGTGACTATGTGACTCACTGATGTGTTTTCAGTATTTTGTGGGCAACAATGAAGCTCTGTGGCACAAAGATATAATATGGAGACTTTGGCTACGTAGACCATAATTGTTAGAAGGATCAATCGATTGTTGATTTTCATGGGAATTTCACCACACCTATCCTGTCCTTAGATGCTAAATTCCATTTGGTTGTATCAAAAACAATGCTACAATTAAATGCAAACCAAATGACCATCAATGCCTCCCATCCATGCTTCAGTCAGGTAGATGTCCCTTTGACACTTTCATTCTCAGTGATATACACTCCTTGATTCCCAAGCCCTATCCAGTTTCAGAAGGAAATAAATCAATTACTGGAAGTAGATGCTCTCAAGATCATGCAAGATTAGATAAAAGATCTGACAATCTTTAAATCCCTTGACTTTTGACTTTTCAGGTGTACCAGATGTGCATTTTTATAGTTTCAAATGATTACTCCCATTTTAACTCTGACGGCTGCAATTACCACTGGTCTTATTAGGGGTGTGAGCAGGGTCAAGCTCTGCCTTGTGTCAAAATCACAGCCAAATTATGCATAAAACTAATTACCGGGAAAAGGTTACGATCTTACTGCAGACTAGTGCTGAAACACTACCAATACCTCAAGTGTAGTACAATTCACTTTGTGTATTTGACCAGGAGTTACAGAAGCTGGAAATCTCTGCCTCCCCCCTGCAGGAGGAAAAACTCAGGCACTTTAGTTCCTTATATTTCTATAAAGAATTACATGACAGTCTCCAGTAATACCAGTTGCCCTTTAAATTATCCGCTTGAACCTTCACCATTCAATCACGCTGTGGAGTTAATTAAGCTATACCAAGAGTAATAAAGAAGACAGATGACACTCGGTCATACATGCACGCCCTGACTTTGTGACAACAACTGAAGGCTGGTAAGGTCAGAGCCCAACAATTGATGGAACTGTCATCCTATCATAGTGGAAATTCACCAGCAGAATCAGATTGTGGAATGACTTCCTACTGGTCCAGGAGACCAAACAAATGGCCTGAGGCATATCGGTGGCCTTGTCCCCAAACGCTGAAGCCCAGAAACTAATCTGAGCAAGCAATCACTCACTTGCTGTTAATGTCATCATTTACGGCTGTCCAATAACCGGCACATACAGTAGAAATGTATTGACTCACTCCTGCTGTAGGAATATGAAGTTCAGAGGCTGTCAGTTAGACTCATCAAGATCCTGCAAACAATCTATCATCCTGCTGTTCAGAAATCAGTATAAAAGAGTCATTAAAAAAGCATTAATCTGCAAAAGTGACAGTGCTGACTTTGCATCTCGGACTGTTTTTTTTTTTTTTTTTTTTATTGGCGTTCTTTGTTCTTTAAAGAGGTGGAAGTTGAAGTAACATCACTCAAACTGATCAAACCGTATTCTAGGTAATGATCCATCATCACACAAGCAATGTTAATGCTAAAATGTCAAGAAACCTCTGCCAAATGTATCAGCTGATGCATAATTCAAATAAATATGCACTGCAGGAGCAGGTAGTGGCGGCAGAAAGTGAAATATTTAAGAGTTTGCACCTCAACTTTCTCTTTCATGTCATTTAATACCTGTACTTCACTACTTGAAAACAAAATATTCTACTTTTGACTCCACCACATTTGGTTCACAGCTATTCTTCGAAGCTCTTTTGTAAATTAGGATATGGCCACATACATGCGATCAGCTCAAAATATAATGCAGTTACAAATTAAATAAAGAGTAATGAAATTTTCTTTAAAATACAATAAAACTGGTAAAATAGGAACCATGAATAACTATAGGCTAATATAATTAAGGTGTTATTTTGCCAAATGAATGTTTTTTGGGCAGCAAAATGATCTTAAAACACAATGCTGGCATATTATTACCTTATGATTAGGTAAACATGGTGAACGCTTTAACAACCAATGATCTATTTCCCATCCTGCAAACACAGAGCAACTTTAGTATCGCTTTAGAGTGGTGTCTCCAGCCACATAGTGAATTCAAAACCATTATTCAGTCTACTTTTAGCCCCGTTTTTGGTCTCCACCAGTAAATAAAAATGGACTATAATGGTCCTTAAAGTCAGGAGGAGCTGCAGATTTAATGGGGAAGTAAACAAAAGATCTTTAACAGTTGACAGCATCAACAGTGGCAGATCTTTCAATTGCCATACGTTGCTTTCACATCTTTGTTTTGTGTAGGCTGATTTTTGATCTGCAGCAATGATGAGTGTAAACTGCAGTCAGCACACACAGAGAACTAATAGCTCCCCAGGGAGCTCTTTCCCCATGTTGATCATATCATCAAACACAACCCGCACTGTTATCCTCAGTTGCTACTGAATCGACTTTTTTCTGCTGCCTCTCTTTTTTGTGCAAGATCCAAAGTTTACCCAGAGAAAGACAGAAAAAAATAGACTCACAAGCAAAGGTTAGACTGGCCTCTCGGCTGACGATGGTCCCAAAAGAGTTGGAGGCGAGGCACTGATACGTTCCAGCATCTTGGTCTTTGTTCAGATGACTGATTCTGAGGTTGCCTCCAGAAAGACTGTAGTGAGATCCAGATTTGGGACTAATTTCCGTGCCATTCAGTTTCCACCTAAAAAGAAAAGAAGAAAAATGGCCATGTAAATGAACAAATTAAACACTGTTCAGTGATGACTTGGGGATGGAAGTCTTCCAGAGTACAAGAAGACGGAGAACGTGACTTGTACATTTGATTGTTTCTCAACAGGAGGGAAATAAAAGGTGGAGTGGGCTCAGAAATCATGGCCTCCAGCTTTGTGTTAATCTAAGCAGCAGTGAACCACTATGGTGCCAAGGACTCGACTCCCTGAGAATAGATAGCATTGCAGGCCATCCATCTTGCCAGACCCCAGTCAGACCGCATAAAAATCCTGCTTAATCATTATGGTGCAACAATTAAAACAAATGCCTGCAAGCTTGCCTCCACACTTGTGCATTCCAGGCCCGTCCATATGATTATCATTGGTGTTAGGGGTGATCAACGAAGGGTGTAATTCACTTAAAATGGCAACAGACTTTCCAATCTCTCCACACAGATGCACCTTCTTAAAAGAAACACGGGTAGGAGGAAAATCAGTCACTGCACAAAACTGGCTTCAATCATACATCTTACTTCAGCCAGGGCAAAAAAAAAGGGAAAAAAAAAAAACACAGAAAAAGATCTCACACACTGTTATTTGCTATCAATGATGTGTAACCATCAAGGCAATAAAAGATTCTGCAAAGATAAACAAGCACAAAAAGAGCATTTTATATCGCATTGGAAAATGGACAATCAAGATTTGATTAGGGGCCCAGGGCGATTTTGTGGCTGATTATCTCTTTGAGGAGAAGTTCTAGATTTCCTTCGGCTTTGATTTTTTAATTTTCTTTGAATGATTTCAGGTCCAGCCGGGAAAACAGCGTATTGTTTCATTTGGAAAAGAAAGCAGCTTTGATGTGACGAAAAGGGGGTTTGCTAAAGCCCTTTTGTACAGTAGACAGAAGTTGTACAAAGCTGTTTGGTGTTCTGCTATCTTTACTCCCCTTGGTATGCCAATTTGGTGCCTTTGAGGCAAAATAACCTTTCAAAGGAAACACTGACAGTGCTGTTGTCTTATTGATGTGGTAATTTCTTGCTATATTACATCTTTTATAGTATAATATGCCCTATAGAGTAGACTCGTTTGCTTATTGCGTTGCAGAAAATGTTCCATACCGTGGCCATGAACTCCTGCAGAGTCGGCGCAGGATTGTCGTATAACACAAGCAGGAGCTGATTACATGAAAAACAATGTCAGACTGTGTTGCTTGCCAGCCTACTCGCACTCAAACGTCTCACAAGCAGCAGAATATTTGTGGGCCGGGGCATTGCAGCACTCACAGAGCGCCTCTACACACTTTGTTCTTTTAATAGACAAAATGTGTAGCACAATGGTCTTTCATGGCCCTTCTCCAGTTCAGTCATAAGTAAGTGCACACTCTCAAGAGCCTTATTACTACACAATAGAGAAGAGCCTGAGGGGGGGTGGTTGCATTCTCGCAGGACTACAGCAAACAATTTATTTGCAGCTGAAGTGGAACAAACAGAAATCAACATAAATATTTCACACCTTCGACTCGAACGCCAAAATAAAGTGGACAGGAGGGCGAGGAGGAGGAGGTTGCGTTCCAAAAACCTCCGTATCATGCTCAGATAGTGACATCCTCTGTTTCTGAAAAAAACACGGCATCAAACATGAAAGCAGTCTTTTCATAGTCGTAATTGCTCAGAGAGACTCAGCATTGTATCCACAGTGAAATGGTTTAATCATTGACAGCTTGAAAACCAAATGTTGCAAAAGATTTTCTTTGCCAGCCGTCAATTCTGTGCTTTATCTGGGTCTTTTGCTAATTGAGCCTGGAAAATGTTTTGATGTATCCGAGTGAGTAATCATGTCCCATGTTGAAAAGGAAGAATTTACGCAGTTGGAGGAAGACATTGTGGATCTCTAAAATGTACCATATTGTGTATGTGTGAGGTAGTAAAACATGGTGGTTGTTAAAGATAATTGCCCACCCAAAGCTGCCATTGTTCTTTTGTGACAAATTATACGGCCTGTGACAACTCTTGTCACTTAAAGCCAATTAAAAAAAAAAACTACCTAAGCTGCTAAGTGACAGATATTCAAAACTTGAGCGCATTTTAACGGCAGATAAATTGAGAGCAAGAGCCATGATATAAGGCAGCACGAGGGGAGCTCAGTGCGAGATGGTGTCACCGCACATCCTCTGTGGGAAGCAGAGCAACAGATTACATCAAACACATGTAAACTAGATGATTTAATAATTCTATTTACAATGATTTATGATGGCAAGCAGGCCAGAACAGCAGTTCCATTTGTTAGGCACATGCTTTATCCAATCATGAAACAACAGGCCGTGTACACAGTGGCATAATACCACGCCATCTGGCTCATGAGGCTGGGAATGTTAGGCGGTCTGCTCCTTTTCTTAAGCCCCGTGCATTGAAGTGCTTAAAAAAATACTTTGTAATTGGCACACCTGAGATTTTTCAGATTGATGTAAAGCCAAATAAGGGATATTTAATATGTATAATAAAACATTCAATTTCAAAAAAGAAAATCTTGGGGTATAAAAAAAAGAAGAGGGGAAAAAATGTCATCATGTGTGAGGTGGCATAAAAATCCCAAATCTGTTTCAGAGGTGGTGAAAAACCTCAGTTTATGCACTATAAAAGGTACTTCTAAGGTTTTTCTTCACAGGACAGCTCTTCCAGTTCTGGGTTTTTTGAACTGTAACGCCACCCATGCTGTCTACATGTTTGATTCCTCTGCGGCTGTTTGTACACAAGCCAAAGTGAAACAAGACTGACGGTGGCTGAGCACTGCTATGCTATTCGCACTGGGAAACTCATTTATCCACCAGCCTGCAACTATCTGGGTGCCCAGCCACTGCAGGCATCAAGGCTGTGAGTTTGAAAATCAGAGGTGGCCAAGAGATTCATTCTCTCTCAGTGTCGACTTGGGCTGGATCAACCATTTTGAGTATTCAGTGGTGTGCACTTTGTAGAGTGCACATCACACTAGGGATTGACCGATATGGGTTTTCCTGGGCCGATACTGATGCCAATTATCAGTAATCAAGAAAGGCCAATGACCGATGTTCAAAACCGATATACATTAGATGCAATGTTTTAACAGCATGTGATAGCAACGAACCTGTCATTAATAATTAGGCTTCTTTATGAACAAGGGTGATTATAGCTGAATATGTAAAATGGAAATGGGAGCGATTAAATTAGGATTCTCTTCTCTGTTTATGGTGAATCGACTGAGATTGATGTGTTTGATTCCTGCAGTTCCATCTGCTGTTCTATTTTCTTAAATTTTCACAGTTGTATTTTTTTGCCCAGTTAGGTTCATTTCTTAAAGCATTATTAATTATTGTTTTCTGTGGCTGCCAACATAGCCGCTAGCTATGAACATAGTCTTAGCCACTTAATTTCCTGGTTTGTGACAACGGCTTGTGTTTTTTGCTCAGTTTTTGCAGTCTCTGCTTGAGAGACATCCTTGAGTGTCCCGAGACCTGAAGCATCACATTTAATTTATCAATAATCGGCCAACAAAAACATGCTAATGATCAGAAAAAATGCCAAATATCGGCCACAGTACTCAGCCAGGCCCATAATCGGTGTATACTTATCACACTAATGTGACATTCATGCAACCAGTGAAAGTAAGACCACTGTCTTCCTATCAAACAGTAGGCTACATAACTTGTGAAATAAAGCCTTTTAACTGTGCCTAATGACTCTGCTGTGCAACTCTCTTCTCATCCAGGGTCTAACAGGGGTCAAACGCTGCATGGTTTTGGTGACCCGCCACCAGGGAGGAAAATTACTGAAATGATGCAGATGTTTTAATGTCATTTCACTGACCCCACAGAAAACAGACACAGAGAGTGAATTAGATAAAGAGACAGAAATAGTTGGAGCACGCAGATGGACAGAGAGAGGGATGAAACTGAAACTGACTTTCTGCTGGCATTGAGAAGCGACAGCTGCATCACATATATGGAAGATAGAAGAGGTGCAGCGGTGTGTATATACAGGTATATGACATCTACCCACCTGTTGGCAAGAGGGTTGATGATTTGCTTAATTGAAAACAGCCACATAAGGCATCCAGAGGAACTTTTTAAATTGGTTGCACTGGTGTTGCTAACTTTTGGTGCACAGAATTTTGACGCAGTCAAAGTTTGTCACCGTGTCTTTTGGGGTCAAATAATACATTCAAGCATTCTGCACATTTCAGAAATTTTTCAACTATTAGCACTACATTGTTGTATTCTTACAATGTATTCATACAATACTGAACACACGTCTTGGCTCACGACATTTAATGTAAACACTGCAGCTCCGCCTGTTACAGTTTACTGCCACATGTGACATGCAATTAATGAACTTTCAGCTTGATTTAGCTCTTGTCTGCTTGCTGCAACACATCTTTAAGAGGCAGCAGCCGCTCTGACGGGGACCACACAGCGACCTTGACAGGAAACAGCTGATTAGGTCATCCTTTAAGCTGGCTCAGACCCAAGTATTAAATGTACCAATCCTTCCAAATCTCACCCCAGCAATTTCAGTGAGCAAACATGATTGATTTGAACTCTTACTTGTCAGAGATGCTGCAAACACAACACAACACCCTTTCAATAGACTAATGGTCCATGCGAGGAGGAAATAAAGAGGGGAAAAAACTGCTGCTCTTTGAACTCGGCAGCGGAGAAAAGATGTTTGAGGTCGGCGCATACAAGGCTTTACATGAATTCCTCTGCTGCAGACAGACAGCAGGCTTCGATCACGAGGTTGAAGGGAAAATCCAGCACAAAAAAAGAAGTCATGTACTACATTCCCATGATCCCGATCAGCTCAGGCTTGTTTTCGGAGGATGAACAAATCTTTTCTAAAGCTAAAAACAACACAACCAAGACTCTCTTGTTGCTGCATCAGAAGACAAATCCTGGAGCCTGAAGCTGAGGACGCAGTTACAATATACTGAATATAATGCTGGATCTGGACACTCTCTGCTTTGTGGGCTACAGTAAAACAAAGCACACTTGAGTCCTGGAGAACCAAATCTAATTCTTAGTCATGAGGCAACCTCAGGCTTTGTCAGATTAGAAACTTGCTGCTTTCTAGTTTTAGAACAGAGGTGTCGCATTGACTGTGTGGCTTAAACTGCCTTAGATCAAAGGAACAACATGTGATCTTTGTTGTGCAGTTCATGTTTTCGGGTTGTCACTGAGAGTTTGAAAACTAAGAGAAGGCTGCAAATCCATACATCTGGAAATACTTTATATGAGTAGTACTTTATATCTTAGCATATTATCAAAAACAACACTGACTAAACACCCTTGCTGCCCATTCAGAGTTCACATTTTACCAGCCTGAATCTACACCAAAGCAGCTAGAAGCATTTCAAATGTGCAAAACGTCTTTATATCTGCCGTACCTTTATTTTACTTGCTAAAACTAAATTCTGTCCCAGTGTTTTATGTATTTTTTGAAGGGTTTTTAGGGTATTCAACACACTGTAAATACACGGATAGAGGATAGTCTTCCACGGACATAAAGACTATGCTCTAAATGCACATTTCTCTTTTTTTAGTTATTGAGTTCCTGTTCCTATTGCTATGTGCTTTGGGAGTAGAGTATAGGTATCCTTTATCATTTACTTTAGAAAAGGTTGATTAAGATTCCTTAAGTGCAAATACTATGTTTGTTGGCTGCAGATCAATACACATTTTATACATCCCAGAGAATTTCAACAGCAGGAAGCTTATGTAGAATTGACTCAAAATAAACTACGATGTCCATTTTAATCCCGTTAAAAGATGACATCAATCAGTGTAATATTGTGGCTAATTGATTTGTTTGTAATAGTTTTGATAAACAATGGAGTACTAAGAGGCAAAGGTGTTCTAAATGGCAGGCTTACATTTGGAAGAAACATATTTTCTCCCCAAAAGGTAAGACTACGACATCTTTGGAAGAGCTTCCAGTTTGAAAGAGTCTCAAATTCTGCACTGAAATTGAAATTGTGCACCACTTGATCTGAAACAAAACTTTAATCTGTAGCTGACTCTGGTTCACATCCTGTATGGGACCATTATTCTTAGAATTAAAGTTCATTTTACTTTGCTATTTAGGTTTATAGGAATGTCATTTTAGAAGACATGGCTTAAGAGACCTGGTCTGGGTAATTAAGTTTTCCAATACTTCCTTCTTATTGGCATTCAGAGCTACCAAAATGCAAACAGGGACTGATGTGCCAGTGATATGTTTTCTAAAACTGAAAGATGTTAAGACGGATACTAGTATAAAAGCAGGTATCATCAGTGTGGAGGAATAATATGCAGAGGAAGGCAGGCGTAGCACTGCAACCACACACTCACCGATACATGGGAGGTGGGCTTCCCTGGGCTTCGCAGCTGAACACCACCTCCCTATTCTTCTCCACAGTCTCCACAGGATACACAATGCTGCCAGGCTGCTTGCTGAAGACAGGACTCTGCAGGACACTGCTCTCTGTAGGACGACAAGGAGAGACAAAACTTATACACCAGACGATTTGCAAACCAATTAGTAACATGTTGAGGCTGCTTTAATTCTTCTGTAGGGTGAAACCACAAGCGGAGAAAACATATCAATTTGAACCGCCCGTCACAAAACCGCGGCGTCGAGAAGAATGATTTGAAGTGAGACGTGTCTTCAGCAACTACTTAGGTGGTAATAGGATATAGAGGCTGATTTATGCAGGACAACTATCTGGAACAACGTCCACCTCATTCACTTCGATCAGCTTGTTTTTCGTTGTTTATTTATTTAATTCCCCAGTGTTGTAAGCATTATGCGCCCAAACAGAGGTGTAATCAGACAGTTTCATGTTGTTAGAGCGCTTTGGCATAAATGACAAAACAGAAAGTCTCAGTTCATCCATTAGAGCAGCCATTAACACTTTTTGTGCACTCTCTTTTTTTTGTCATTGCATAAATTGCAAGCAGAACCAGTCTGATTTGGTTGTTATATCGGGCCTGCTTTGTGTCGAGGCTTTTATCAAATCGAAGAAAAATACGACTCTTGGATTTTCCTTGAAGAAGTCTGTAATCTATAAATGAAGACAAATTCTCTCTTTTTAAAAGCATGTTTCTCTTTAGAAGTCTGAACCCATTTCTGGTGGAAATAGTTCACCTGAACAACAGTGTTGATGGTGCAGCACTTGATAGAACAAATTTTTTTCAAAGCGTTATAACCAAAAACATAATACGGACTACAAAAAGGCTTATAAAATCAAACAAGTATAGTAAAAGTATGAGAGGCTACAAGTGCAAGATCATTTATTCCTGTGTGTGTCCTGGGTAATGTAGTTGGCTGTATGTGCAAGTAAATGCATACATGATTAATAAGCTAAGACAAAGAAAAAAGAAAAAAGGGACTGTTCCAAGAAAATGACAAATGAACACCAGCTCACAAACTAGGTCTTGTGAGGTTACAATTTGCAAACTGAACCCATAAAAACAACCCAAAAAAGCCCAAACTATAAGCTTGGTTGTAAAACTGTTTTTTTGCTATTCTCTTTATTCATAGCAGTCCAACCACAAGTCCTCGAATTGTGAATTGGTGAATTATGGCATTTAGACGTTTCCTATTCAAACAAGACTACAGTGGCCCTGAGAGATCGACCTGCTGTAACCGTGAGATAATAGACAAAAAAAACCTTGTGAAGAGTGGAAAAAATAAAAAAAAACTCTCAAATTTGACAACAAAGATTCAGCATTTAGAAAGAAAGCACTGCAAATCCACAAAAACACAATCAACTACAGAAACGAGGTCCAAATAGTGCAGAATACAATGGAAACATTACCAGAGGGCACTAGAAGAATTATGAATACAGCTGGTTGTTGTTGCAATGATGAATAGTGACTCATGAAATAACCGAAGTGCTTTATCTGTGCTGTTGGAAAATGAGCTAAAATGGAAGTCTTCTGTTTGTTTTAACCTTCTGATAGCCTGATTCATGTATCACTGCAGATGTCTATTGTTAACTGGGTGCTATCAATTTGCCCAGTATTGGGTTACCAATTGAAATGCTGCTTATGATGAGGGGTCAGAGGATTAAAATAGTAAATTTGTGGTATGTATCCATGGAAAGAATGGAAAGTGAGGCAAAGATTTGGGAGACTAAACTGTAACATGACTGTATCTTTACTATAAAGTCAAAGCAGGAGATTGCTTAGTCACTGGATGATACAGCTAAACATTCTTACACTGGTGCTGTTGACAGGTAAAACACCACGTTGAAACAAAAATTAAAACCTTCACACATTAAGTAAAGTTGTCTGAAGTCGCCTGATCCCTTAACACAGTGTACATACTGTCCTTAGTGCAACTCAAAGACTCATTCTCCCTCCTATAAAGAAGTATCTCAGCGAACATGACAGTAAATTTGAATATTAGAAATGATTTTGTCATGCATCACGACTCAGCCAGCCACATATTCTCCTGCAGCCAGTTAGGGAATCCTGTCATACTGAGAAAAGTTTACTCACACAGCCTGTGACATGGAATGACCATGGAAGCATAGATTCAATGTATGTTTCAGCAGTTACAGTGAATTCATGGAAATCAGGCTTTACTGAAAGACATGGGGTACAGATTTCCTCCTATGGCAGAAGATGAGAAGTGACTGCTGTTCTGACTGTGCAGTGGATAATGAGCTCTAAAATATTCACACAGGCTGCGGCATACAGCTGAATCATCCTCTAAAAAGTACGGGACTTAGAGCCAGATGATGACATTAATAAATGATCAGGAAGTCAAGCACATTTTTTTTTGCCCTTCCCATTTCCTTATTGAGTATCCATGCTTGTCCAAGTGGAACAGAATATGGCCTTGTGGAGCCTGTCTTGACCAGGAAGTTGCCTCGCTAATGACTCTTGGTTGTGGAAGGTAGAGGTGGAACTTACGGTGCTTTTGGACAGCTTAAATTACATTTAAACGGAGTGTGATTGGCATAGTGCACTAAAAAGTTAACATCCTACATTGTTGCTTGTGCAAGATTTCAAATATAGCTGTGCATGCTTCAACAGGGCAGGATGGAGGTCGCAGGGAGTGTTTCTGAGTGAGAATTTAGGAGGATTTCAGTCTCAAAAATGCCCCAGTTCTGCAAAATGTGGTAAAAACATGCTCAAGATGTCACAGACTATAAACCTGACAGTATAATAATTCTGTACCTTAAGCACAAATGACTTCATACAGCATTAAAACAAATTGTTAAATGATATCAAGTTCATTAGGTCAATAAAAGTATTATTAATTACAGAATTAGACTCAAAGTAGCCACTACTTGCCTTGATAACAGCTCAACACACTTCCAGTAAAATCATAACCAGCTTCACGAGGTCATCACAGTTTTCAATAATCAATGAGCCTTTTTAAACATTAACTGGCAGGATTTCTAGCCTTAATAATGTAGACCATCACTTGTTTATCTAGGTAGTGTTATTATTTGACTACTGTAGCAATCCATATTAAAGCACAAGCAACTCAAAAACCTAAAGAGAAAAACAGTCAAAAAAAATCTAGAAATCTTTAAGTTCAGCCACAAAGTGATGAAAAAAGCTCCCATGATGACTGTCCCCAAGAACGGAAGAGTTCCCTGCTGCAGAGGATCATTAGAGTTTCAGCCGCAGATATCAACAATTAATGGAAACTCAGATTAGAGCGTAGGTCAATGCTTCTCAACTGTTGGTGGGAGACTCAGTGTGTGAATCAGGAATTCAGATGCAAAGAAACCGCTACTGAGGAAAACCAAGAAAAAAGAAGAGAACTGCTTGGACTAAGAATCTCAAAATCTATCTCCAGTTTCAGGAAAAATGCACTTAACAAGGCCCATGTCTTCAAAGAAGTCAAAGTTCCAATCAGGTGTTATTACATGAGACTATCTGGCCTCTGCAGAACTTCCTAGACCTGGACCAAAGCTGAGACTTTAGCCATTTCAATAAGGGGCAGTCAGAAATTTAGACTTCTTTTTTTTCTCCCCAGTTGCACCATACATGTAAATGGAGAAGCTACTTTTATTAAAAAGTCTGCTATATGCACAAAAATCCAACCTTCATCAATGTGCAATGACTCTTGGGAGGTCAGACCACAAAACATTCACTCATTTTGCCTTCAAACTGGGACAGACTTCATCATGTCACTGTTACACATTTGCTCTTTGATTGCAGCCTTAGAAAGATGCAGCGCCTGCATTAGGACAAAGCTATGGGTTGGACATTAGACCAATGGAAAGCTGAACTTTGGTCTTAAAAGACCAGATGTGAGGAGAATCCAGAATTCTTGCAATACTTAATCAGCAGTGCTAACACAACATCCTGCAGCGACACATCATCTCAGGATGAGATGAGAAAAAAACCCATCTTCAGGCTCTGTAAAGGCCAACTTTGACTGGTACTGTTATATATTTCAACTTGGATGCCACACTTTGTAGCACATAATGTGGAAAACTACAACTGTCCAAATGCCATGGACTTTAGTATCAATATTTGTAGATTTTTTTGACCTTTTGACCCTTTAGTATCTTCATGGAGCTAAAATTTGCTACTGACAAACCCTGTAGTCCTTAAAAATCTCTGTCCAAATCTCCTGACAGGATATTTTTGAAATTTGTTGGCAATTCTTAAGTTTCTCTGGGGAGGAATTCTTACATTTTTAACCTCTCACCTTTTCTTTATGTCTTTAATCTTGGGGCACTTTCTCAAACACTATGCAAACACAACACTGCATGTCCATAAAAACACAATATTTACAAAAAAAATAAATAAATCAGCACCTGAAATGGTGAATTCAAGCAGTGAAAATAAAAAAAAATATATCCTCTTGTATATACATCCTCCACAATGGAAATCGCAACCCTTTTATTGTGTCCTCAAACCATACCAACTTTTAAGCAACAGAAAGATTCAGCATTGAATTAAGCAGTGAAAGTAGTGACAGATCTATGCATAGCTGGATAGAATGACATGCTCAGGGTAATGCATAATTCAAAGAACTGCTCAATAGGCAATCTAATTCAAGACAGTGTTTCCCTGCACACCTCCCATTTTTACAGCACCAGAGTCTGCTTCCAATCCCCCAGAAGCATTCAGGCTACATGTTAATTTTAGTGTGGGGTAAGCTATTCTTTTTTTATGCAAAACTGAACACAAAATTTAAAGGTATCACCTCTGACGAGCATCCAATCTGCATAAGTCCGGAGAGTCAAACAAAAGTCAAACACAGAGAAATGAAACCTGCATCCACTGTCATTACATCGAGTGCAGCGTGGCTTAGATTTATATTTTTAATTGTAATCATGACTTACCACTGCTCTGCATAGAGAGCACAGTGCTGCTTGGTTTTGTTCAGAAATGCCTTTCAGCCATTAACCAACATCCATCCAAAAGAGGATTTAAAAAATAAAAGAAAACAATACAGCAAAATGCATGCTCATCTTTTCCCTTAAAATTGCTTTTGGCATGAGTTTGTTGTTGCCTGATCATCCTTTAGTAATTACTCAGGATATTCAAGGACACAATGAGTCTTATCTAGCAAATAACTTCTCCATATTTTGGTTACAGACAGCCCACTACATCCACTATAACCTCATCAATTCTTGGACAAAACAAAATAACAATGTGTTTATTCCAACAGGCACCAATTGCACCAAAAGATAAAACTGACTGTAGTGAATTGGTTGAATTTAATAGCAAATTTTTCCCTCCTATTTCAGAAAGCCAAGGGCTTATCAATTCTGGGAATAATTTTAACATTTTGCAAAAGGTAGAAAATGGCACATCTTCTCAATACTATCCAAACTTCCTCGCTAAAACACAAAAGTGGTAGAAAATTAAAAAGCAAAGCAAAACAATGATGAATCCTCAATGGGCTGCAAAAGGCTCCATTAATCCACACTTGTCAGAAAAAAAAACTTGCTTCATGTGAACTGATAAAGTGACAGAAATCCTACATCACTTAATTTTATTTCAGTGAAGATTAATATCTGATTTACAGTCAGCAGAGCTACTTTAACAGGACTGCTGTGAAAACATTACTGAAACCATCTGCCAATAGATTTCCACCCTGATTTATTGAATGTGTTTTTTATGTTTTTATTGCAAAATCAAATTACCAATCCCGTGTTAAATAAATATGAGCAGACAATATATATATATTTTTTAGCAGCGTATCTATCTTAAAACAGTTATCACTTCATCATTATACTCAAACTTCTTTTTGTGTTCTTCAAGCTATAATTCCAGTAAAGGTGTTGACTGTATATACTGTGGTAACATAATGCAAATTAAGTAATGTCTTCAGCATCTGTTGTAAGAGTTGCTTTAGGCAATTTTATTTCTTCAAAACAAGAGGTAGGGTAGAAGTCCGGATTAATATGACATATAAAATCTGAAAGTTATAAAACAAATTGGGAAAAATAGAGTCATTTTGCAACATTAAAGAAAAAAAAAGTATATAACAGGAGGAGGTTACCAGACACAGTTGTACTCTGGTGATTATAGCTGACAGTCTGTCAAATCTGTAATGTGCCTGTTGGCTATTACACTCTGAAAATAAAATTTTTAGCTCATCAAAAAACATTAATGCAACAGTTTGCATTGAAATTGGATGAAAATATGTCTCGCCTCGACAAGCTAAGTCAGCTGGGATCAGCTCCATCCCCTCTGGGGGTCCTCCACAGCAAAATGTGGCATATAGGAAATAGGTGGAAACTTGGTAGTTGGAAGAGGTATATTTTCCATATATATATATATATATATATATATATATATATATATATATATATATATATATATATATATATATATATATTCATATTGATGAATGAAGCTAAGCAGCTCACCGGCTACAGCACCAAACTTCCAGTCCCTGATTTGAATCAATGTCAGTTTGTGGTGTGACTACGGGAATGAGGTTAACCACAGCTTTGTTTCAGCTTAACATTAACAAAACAGCTACAAAAGTGTCTCTTATCTGGTGCAAATGACACTGTTTAGCGTGTCCACATGTGCAGAACAGAAGTAGGTCACCATTAAAATCATAAAACGCTATGTTTTTCTAATGCTCAGGTACCTTTACCAGTTCTCCCAGTAGGCTTCACACACCTGCAATGGGCTCTTCTCAGTCCTCCAACATGATTCATCTACTTACAATTCCGTTAGAGAAACATGTCAGCCCAAAGCACCAGGTTACTGCCACAGGGAATATCCTCAGTGCTATGAAAATTGGCTATTGCTGACATTATGATGACATTCAGGGATTTTTAAAATCTTAAATAGAATGAAAAATATGTACACATGTGGAAAAAAAAGCCTTTGATCTTTGCAGTTTTCACTTTCTCTGTGACAGCCTGAAAATTCTTGCTCACATCTGAGTGTATCGCAGGCGACTTCCAGATTTATTTGGTAGTTTTGCTTTTCCAGGTGTCATCTATTCTCTTGAGATCCCTGGATTTATTTATTTTTTTTATACAGTCTGGCTCACGGTACATTCTTTTGTTCATGCACATGAAAATTCTGCAGCAGATCTCATCAAAACTCTACAGAGGCCTCGAATTGAAGAAAGGCTCCCCAAAAGTTAACACTAACACAATATGGGATAACAGCCACTAATTGGATTACATTTGAGAGAAAAACTCAGCAAGAAATCTTTGTTTTTCTGGCCTGTTTTTAGATAAAGTGGCATAAGGTCATCCCAGCATTTCTATGATCACGAACATAAAGGACTTACTGCACAAAAACAGATTACCAATCATGGTATCAGTCAGCGAAGTTTAATTAAGAAAAAAACAGTTCTCTGGTGTTTGGGCTGATTAGGTCAGACCTCAAACAGAAGCTGAAACTGATTGGCTCCCTAATTGCAAGCAGAAAGAAATGACACAACCCCTACAACAGTTGAGATTAAATTGTATAATTAGGGTTTGATGTGAACGCTTCTACATTTATCAGCTGTGAACACATTACAAACAGAAAGTATAAGAACTAGAGCGAAATGGAAAATATATTATCAAACAAAGGAATGTGAAGCAGCACATGTAGCGGCCAGCCAGAGAAGGAAACTGAAACTCCTGAGCCAAACCTCAAACATCTGGACAATTACCACGTTAATAATTGATACAGCTGTTCTTAAAATTAGATAAATGTTTCATTGGCATCTGAAAAAAATCCCTTAGAAGGCAACCTTGCTCTGCTTATAAAAAGATGGAACAGATACTGGATCTGGTTTGACAGTCGCTACCTATGATCTGAATGAGAAATTGCTATTTAGATGATATGATGATGTCTCCTTGGGAGGTTCCTCATGTTCAGTTTTGTGATTTTCCTCTTCTTAAGGCGTTCTTTATGAAATTTCTTCACTGAATTAGCAGGTTGCACAAATATTCGGAAGACATCTGACTTTCCCCACACCAATGTTTGCTTTTTTAAACATGTTTCTTCACCACTACAAATTATTTTTGCATAAACATACTTTACTTTTGAAAGTTTGCTCTTAAAACAATGATTTCAAATTGTGTGTAGTATCAGTTTTTAAAGTGAGTGCTTCTGCTATCCGTGTCTTCATAGATCTTTCTTCATTCTGTGGAAATATTTCCAGTTTGGATCTATAAATGTTTATTGTTCAACCTGCCTCCCCAACATCATTTTGAATTTGTTTTCCTTTTACAATTAGTAGATTTAAATGTTTTGGATGTATATTCTCATTTTAAGGTATTGAAAAAATAATTAATTAGTGGTTTTAGCTCCGGTCACATTTTACTCACTTATTTATTTTATTTTCATTTAATTGAAATGTTATTTTATTTCATTTTGTTTTATTTATAGTGCAACATTACATCCTATAAATCCATGAAAACAGCACAGCCATAGCTAAAAGTACAGTTCTATGGATTGTGACATGTTTAAATGCCACTAATCATAGAAAAATCTGAATTTTCTATGATTGATGATCTATGATTATTTATCTTGGGAAATTTAATCTGCATGTCTGACATGTTGATTCAATACTGAGGGGTTGTCAGTATCAAGGAAAATAACATAGTATAGGAATTTTTCTATGTACATTTTGCATTTGTTCCTGTGTAAGTACTGCCTGCAGTTCAATCAAAAAGTCTCAGATGTTGCCCTGTGATTGTTGGTTTCAGTTCAGTCACTAACTGGTAAATAAAAACATTTACTCTAATTTAATATTTAAATGAGACTTGTAAAATTGTGTGATTTTGATTAAATATTACAATTTTGATACTGGATTTAGTCGACAAAACGGCACATCACAAATGTGTATGTAAATGAGTCGTTCAAGGTTAGAGAATTGGACAATCTGTTGATTCTGTTTTTGCAGTTTCTGGTTCTGATAAATGGTCTCATTTTGGTGATTTTTTTGGAAAAAAGATAGTATATCTTTCAAACCTATAGCTGGGATTTGGGGTTTGGAGGGTTAGTGTGTTAATTGTCTCAGATTTTTTGAGCTTTTGACTCAGTAGTTTTGGCTCCTCGTTTTGATTTTTTGGTGTAGGCTGTAAGTATGAGATAAAGTCTTTGTCCACTTTATCATTTTTTATGCCCAGAGCACTGATTTACTTCTCCTATGTCCTTGACAGCAAAAGCTGAAAAACTAAAATGCAACACCTTATAACAAATAGAAAAAAAACCCAGAAATACATCAATGTATTCCCAAATATGGCTCTGCGAAACAGCTACCTCTTTGCAGAGTCCTCAGTCCATCAGTGGCTGCTGCAGTCTTGTGTGTACCGGCTGTTTGAAACTAATCCACTGAGGGCTGGCAGGTTTTAATGTCATCCAACAATGCCACAATCAAACATCTATTCACATGGTATCGGTACGGATCTTCTAAGAGCTGGAAGGGAGATATTTTGGGCTGACTATGCTGTCCCTCGCTTAAGCTGGCCATAATAAAGGAGAAGATTAAGGGCCTGGAAACAGTTCTCATTTGGTCGTCCTGAACTGACTTCACGCACCGACTCTGACCTGCTGGACAGGTTTTGCCACTATTGGAGCTACAATAGAACACCTTCAGAGACGAGGCACAAACTATTCCCAGAAAGGAAATTTGAGGACAGAGTTCTTCATGTGTGAAATGTGAAATAGGCAGCAGGTTTTATTGTTTGCTAGGCTTAGGTTAGCGGGAATAACATAGAGCAAGTGCTCTATAAAGAAGCTGGTCAGTGGATATGAATTATTTTGAATGTTTTGGGAAAAAAATGAAATAATGAATTTATTTGTGTAATTTGATTAGCAGCTTTAAATCTTAAGAAATATGCATTTAGCATGAAAGAAAAAGGATGAATAGAGTATATTATTCCTGCAAGAGCATGAACACTGTCAGAAGAAACTCCTGACTCATGGTTTCCTCTATAATCCCTGAAAGTCCTGCTTGTGTTTTGGAACACGGTACACTGTGAAACGATTGCTTCTAAACACACTTTGTGTTTGTTTTGCCCACCACCATTGCTCTTCTGCCAACACTATTAAGCATGCTGTAAATTCATTGTGCATGGTTAGTGACCAGCATGGCTCTCTAATGTGGCCCTTTTACTGTTTACTGCACAGACTGCAGTGCAAACACTCAGCGTTGCAAGATCCTTCACCAGCATACTGTACAGGAAGAGGTTTATTGAGACAGGAATAAATCGGGTTTCCTTATTCCTTGACTCTCCAGTAATGATGCATCTGAACAGTATAATTGGTCTCGTGTTTTTTCCCCCCACTCAGACAGACATGTAGTCCTCATTGGGGCAAGTGAATTCCCCAGTGAAGTGATAAATGAGCATACAAGCCGTAGCACGTATGATGTAACACCGGCATAGCATCCAGGCAGCAATACCTGGCAGGAAACAACAAAGGAGAAAGCTCACCTTCACAACAACTCTTACAAATGAAATGATGAAATACAGGGCTTAAAACTGTCCTACACAATGACACAAATAGCTGTTATGTGATCTGGATGCTCCTGCTAGCTTGGCAACATAATTTGTTTTTTTTTTTTTTTTACATACATACATGAGATTTGCTACCCAACACTGGTTTGATTAGGTCTAGGCAGAAAAACAACCAGTATTTGTGTGTAGGAAAATTACTTCTTGTTAAATAAATTGCTTATTTATTTTTTGGAGTCTAAAAGTGAGATGTTGGGACTAGTTGGAGACAGAATATCTAGTCAAAGGTAAATTCTTTGATGTTTGGATGGAGCAGATTAGGTATTTTCCCCCACTTCCAAGCTAACAGTCTTACAGAAGGTTGCGCATGACCAACTCTTGGCAGTAAATACGCATAATAATCTGGTGTAAAATGCTGACATCATTTTGCACGTGTGTTCTGTGTATTGCATACATTTTTGACTGTAAGGCACTGCTGAGCTAAGTTAATCAGTACATTTTGTAAAATGCCACCTTTTACTTGATCTTAAGTGATCCCTTTCAGTATTGTTAAAATGATGAATATTTAGAGAATGGACTGTTGGTAGGAAATATGAAAATAACAGCATTCTTTGTAGACCCATCCTCTACCCAGGGCTCCTCCCATTGTGATCTTGTCAGAAAAACGCATCACAAATGAGTAGTTTCAGGGAAAGGTGACAATATGTCAATTCTTCTTGTGTCTGCAGTTTATGGTTCTGGTATATGGCCTCATTTTGTTGATTTTTTTAATAGATGCATGTGTATTTTTTTATTACATACATCTATATTGTTGATCTTAAAGCATTGTACATTATTTTTGCTAAGCTAAGCTAATTAGCACATTTTCCAAAATGTTATCTTTCACTTAATTCTAAGTGACCCATGTCTGCATGGTTAAAATAATAAATACATAGAATATGAACTAATGAGGACTGTCAGTAAAAAAAAAAGAAAGAAATTAACAGCAGTCTAAGGCTTTGTTGACCCATCCAACCACCCAAACCTCCTCCCATTGTGACCATGACAGAAAATTTGCATCACAAATTAGCAGTTCAAGGAAAAGTTGGACAATATGAAGATCTGGTGATTCTTTCTGTTTCTGCAGTTGCTGGTTCTGATAGATGATCTCATTTTGGCAATTTTTATAGATGCATGTGAGTTTTGTACATTACATACATCTATATTTGTGACCTTAATGCATTGATGGATAGATTTAGTCACTTAGGTAACTTAATTAGCACATTTTCCAAAATGTTACCTTCACTTAATACGGTGTCAGCATGGTTAAAATAATAAATATTTAGAATATGAACTAATGAGGACTGTTGTAAAAAAAAAAAATAAATAAATAAAAAATTAACAGCAGTCTAATGCTTTCCTGACCCATCCAACCATCCTGACCTCCTCCCATTGTGAACCTGACAGAAAAGCATGTGACAATTGAGTAGTGCAACAGAATGTTGTAGAAAATCTGTTGATTTTTTTTCTGGTTCTGCAGTTTCTGGTTCTGATAATTGGCCTCATTTTTGCGAATTTTAAGGATACATGTGCTTTGTACATTACATACAATGTACATTTTTGATTTGAAGGCATCAATGGGTAGATTTTGTTACCTTTGCAAAGCTAACCTTTTACTTAATCTTAAGTGATCCTTGCCACTATGGTTAAAACTACAAATACTCAAGAGCATGAACTAATGAGGACTATCAGCAGGAAATTAGAAAATAGCCATTCCAATGCTTTGTTGACCCATCCAACCACTCACACCACCTCCCACTGTGAACTTTATGACTCTAAAACAAAGTCAGACTATTTACAGTTTATAGCCATTACATTTACTTGCTTCTTTACAATGCAATATGTTCTTTTAGGGGCATTTGCAAGGCAGCATTGATAGGTGCACCCCAAAAGCCAAATTATAAGTTTCCACCAGGTGTTAATGACATTCACAGAATACAGAGTGTGTCTCCTTTGCTGTAGTGGGATCCTTATTGATACTGAAGCATCATAACTCTGGTTTTATGGTCGCAGGCGGAGCCCCTTAATGAGTTACCCTTCCTATGGAGTCCCAGCCTGGAGAGGTCAAAGTCTGCATGAAGCAGAAGTACGTGTTCAATCTGATAGCAGCTTGTGGAGCCATCAGATAATCACATAATCAGGCAAAACTTTGAATTGGCTTGCATAATGCACTGTAATAGTCACACACATGCACTGATTTCACAGATATGGCCTCTACTGCAGCAGGATCTTGAGATTTAATAAATGTCGACATGATTATGATAAAAGATTTTTTTAATTAAAGTTCACATCTTTAGCATTGTGATTAACATGAAGCCTGGTGAAAGAGTTGCTGCTTATCTCCCCTTATGGGGATGTGGGTAGTAAACCCCTCCAGATCAGCCTCCCCTCTCCTACCTTACCCTGCCTCTGCCAGCAACATCTCATCAGTGTTGTTTTCCAGCCACTCAATTAGCATTGTTGCCTCACTTTAGAAAAAAAAAAAAAAAAAAAAGCTGTCGGAAGACTGAAAAGAATGATGTGGGATGGTCTTGGTTGTTCTGCACTCTCAGAGTGACAGTCACATAAATCATTCATTTCTTTGGGTTGCATGAGTGTGAGGCGGCGTCACAAAATTAGCTTTGAAATGGCAGCTCGGAGCTCACATACACATGCCGAACAGTTCTTGCGCCTACAGACAACAGCAAGGTGATCTTGACTGATTTTACTCCAAAAGGCCATGAATAAAACATGTATTGATATGCATATCAAAAGCCAAGAGTTGACAAAGCAAAACAATGCAAAACAACGACGTTGGGGCAGTGGAGAGAGGAGAGGAAAGCACTCTGTTGAATCTACTCTGAATCCCTAACACTGCCAATTAGCAAGGGCTTGGCTCATAGGCCTTCTGGGGAAGTGCCCCCCCCTCCCCTCGCCTCATTCATCTCGACATAATTGCCCCTCTTGAGGAAGAGCAGGTGAGTGCACCTAGAGACGCCTGCTCCAGGTTAGCCAGACATACACTTCAGTTTCGTGGGCTACATCTGAGCTTTCACTAATACTGTCATCAAGCAGATCTCAGCCCTAATGAAAGCTTTAATAAGCCAGAGAACAGTGTATAAAACCATGAAAACCCGAGTGAGTCAAATCATTTGAATGGTGGAGTTATGAGGTCATGCTACAAGGTACAAATACGCGAAAACGTGACGAGTTTTTATTGCCTGCGGTTGCCTTCTTAAGCAGGGCTGTGAATAAGATCATCAAAGCCAGCTCATGAAGTAATCTACTCCTAATCAGCACATAATGAAGTGGGGACAGCTGGGCCGACTTGGAGGTGTGCGTGGCCACAGACCCAGGGGCAAAAGGCCACCGAGTCTGCCTAGCAGCATGGCTCAGCTGGCCTGGTACCGGCAGCCTCACCGCAGGTTGCTCAGCCAGTGGAATGACAGAGGGCAGTGTTCATCCTGTCACTGTAAAATGGCCTGAAGAGATCGGGGCAACACTACTGGAGGAGACCTTGACATAAAAGGCCATCTGACATGCACGTCAACCTAAGAAATGCCCTTCACGGTCAACGACGATGATTATGGAGAGACATTAGGAGTGCATTATTCTGGGTGGCAGTTATTGCAACATCAAGGAGCCGTGCTGCTTTTCCAGATGCCACATGTCCTTTAGTTAGTCAACAGTATTAAACCTCACATCTGATTGAAGAGAACATGTTCATCAGTGAGAATCCTCAGACAGACGGAATAGTAAACACTAGAGGGTCATCTATCTCAAATCATCAGTTATAGAATAATTTTTGTTTTACCATCTTTGATTTTCCTGAAAGACTAGCCCTGTTTCATGCTTTTTTTTTGGATTATGACAAATAAATCCAAATGTAACTATTGAATTTACTACAAATTTAGCTCTAACATTTCACATTTTGATCATTTCTTCCCACACTCTATGCAGTGGAAGTGTTTTTCGCTTCTCTTTAAAACTTCCTTTATGGAACCTTAACTTGAGACCTGTCACTCATCACAGTGAACATCTGTCAGCCTCTACTGCTGCCACAGTTACATTATGATTGAACGGTGGTGGAAGCACTGTGATGGATTACCTGTCTTGAGTTGAAGTTTTAACTATTTTCTATATCAAGGAATGGAAACTACAGGCAGCACAAGCAGCCTTCACAAAAATATAGTGAATTAGCTCCCAGTGAATTCCACAATATCACTGGAGCCATCTTTTCATCATCCATTGGAAGAGTTAAGAATTCTAGTCTCAGTTTATTTCAGGCAGCTGAGACAGCAGTTACTACATTCCTTACCAGCAGCTTCAGCGTTAGGTGCTTTAAAAAGTGTTTAACCTGATATATTTATTTATATACATATACATACAAATTAAAATGGAATAATGAACACATAAACTGTGGGTCCACATTATTAGGCACACTTGTATAGTGTAATGCAATTCAGTGCTTCACAGTTTTTGTTGATACCATTGGAGAGGAGTTAATTCAGAAACTTTATTGTTGCAGTTTGTGGTAGCTTTATATTGTCTCTTCGTGCATATAAATTGGACATTACAAAACCCCTGAAACAAACCTGAACATTATAAAGTCTGTAAAGGTAGAATTTATTGCAAAGCTGTTGTACTGGATTGCATTACAGTGAGCAAGTGCACCTACAATAAGAGTACAATAACCTACAGCCAAGGCATTATGTAACAACACAACAAACAGATGTATCTCAGCACGGGCCAGAGCTAGTAGCAACAACACAGTTAGAAACTCTTTCATCAAGTGGGGATTATAATACGAGATCACTGGCTGGGAAACAAGGCACAGCGCCACATGACTAATTGGCTGATTTGCTATTGGCCAACTTAGAGGAGGCAGCAGTCCTCCAGTCAAGTCCCTGAAAACTGCATGTGCATGTCAAATAGCTCAAATGCAATTAAGAAAGTAATCCCATTGAGTTTCAAAGCATTCCATTTAATGTCAAGCAGGGTTTCTCTCATTAATTCAATCTACACATTTTTTTTTAATGACAACGAGAAACCCATGGTTTCTGCAACTTGTTCACTTTAAGTGTCAAAGTGCACCATGTCACTGTGCACAGTTCAGTCATTATTATTCAGAATGTTAAAAAGAACCACTCTTCTTTATCTTGACTTCAGTCAGGGTCTGCCATTAATTGAAGAAGCGCTGATGAAATGTAAATTTTACACATAAGACAGGACTACTGAGTGAAATGTTCATAGCCAGTACAAACACAAATAATAACTCTGCAAACTGGCGGAGGAGGGACTCTTTGATATGCTAAGGAGTGCCATCTGTTGCCATCAATAACTTAATGTACTGAGTAGATAGCGCCATCTGACTTCATTACTTTCAAAGTATGTTTTGAAGAACAGGTAATGATCCCCCTCTTGCTCATAACTCTTCACCAACACAAACAGGAAATGGCTGCCTGTTGCTGAACCTGTACTTTCACATGTGTGGATATCACACCAGATAGTTATCGTCTTTGTCGCAGCACAGCCGAGGTGGGTGTAACATTCTATTCTCAGAGTTTATCTTACTGAATGCGCAGCCACTTCATAATTTGCTTTCGGGCCAAATGGAGCAAGTTCCTCACCGCAAAAAACTGCCATAACACCTCTACCGGGATCTCTTTAATGAAATGTCATAATTAAGCCTACAAGTTATCTATCAGTCTGTCCTAATAACTCACTAAATAAATTCTCCCCCAGTAGCACCAATGGAAATCTGCTGGAGCAGCTCATTACACAGTGTAATCAGTTTGGATAATGCATAATGCATAAGTGTACTCCTGACCTGAGAGTCTTCAACCTTTTTACAATTTCATTACAAGAGAAACAGTTCCAAATTGGTCTTGTCCATTTTGGACGTTTGGTTGCTTTATGTTCTGCCTGGAACGTGTGAACGAACTGTAAATTTATATTAATGTGACAGTACTATTGGTACATAGTTGCATGGTATCTGTGCTCTGACAAGGAAGATTGATTAGCAGTAACTCCACTGCCAACGATTCATTTGCACAGACTATCCACATTAAAACCACCTGCCTAATGCTGCCAAAAAAGCTCTGACCTGATGAGGCATTGACACGGGACCTTTGCACATGTCTTGTGGTGTCTGGTACCAGATGTTGCCAGTGGATTCTTTGGGTCCTGCGGGTTGTAGGGTGGGGCACCCGCAAATCGCGTTTCTTTCAGAAGCTCAAGTCCCATGGATGCTCGATTGGATTGTGCTCTGGTGAGTTCTGAGGCCGGATCAATGCTTTGGGGTCTTTGTCTTTTGTCCGTGAGCAGTTTTTCTGGTGTGGCATGGCACATTGTCCTGCTGGAAGAGTCTGCTGCCATTGGAGAGTGCTGTTGCCATTGAGGAGCTGTGTTTTCTTTGGAATGATGTTTAGGCATGTGGCAAAGTGACACCCTACGTGAATGCCAGGTGCTGCAAGGAGGGGTGTAGGTAACCTTGTGAGCCATGCAGAGGACAAACACCACATTTGTTAAAAAAATAAATAAATAAAAAAAAGTATTGGAAAATAAAAAGCTGTTTATTTGCAGTTTTTGAACAAACAGCACAACTCCATAAAGAAGAAAGAAAAGAAAGTAAGTCCTTTCAAGTCCTTCATTGTGCCACCTTTTGAACAAACCATTTCCTGGCTTCTCTGATATATATAGGAGAAGGGGGCTTGCCTTTCCTGTTTAAACTGGCCAATCAGGACAAATCTATTATCCAATCATATCAGAGATCCCACCAACTCAGTGAACCTATTAAAGAGCTGCTATGGCAGCACGCCCACTCTTTAACCTCCAGGACAACTTGGCTTCTGCAATGAAGAAACTCTGACAGGTATCTGATGGCTTTCTTTAAAACGTAATTTCTTTTAAATAGGCTGCACTCTTTAATTAGACAAGTAAGCTTAACTTTAAGAAGTGCTATTTTCTCTGTAGCCACTGGAGTTGCAAAACTAATCAGAAAAACCAAATGGTGTCCACCTCTCTACACAAAAGATCTGCATGTTGTCACCCACAAACCTCATGCCTCCTAACGCCAGCAACCAAGATTTTTCCAGCAGAACATTGCATCATAGCATAATGATCAATGTTATCCACTTTAACTGTCAGTGGTTTTAACGTTGTGGCTGATTGGTGGATGTGAAGACTGTTTGCTATGTTGCAGCAGTTTGGGTTTTTACTAGGAGGCCTGCAGTCTAAATATAGCCCTCTAATTAATATGTGTCTGCACGCAAGATCACACTGAGCAAAGCTGATATATCTGAAGAGTATTCATGTATGAACACATGACGCTGCAGCATGTCGTACACAGCAAGGTTGTTCCTCATTGTGCTGACATGAATGCTTTTATAAGGCTGAATATTCTAGCATTGTATTGTTGAAACTGGAAAAATGCATTGGAACGGTGTATTATGTAAAAATGTACAATTGTATTACATATGTACAGGAGTTCTGTATTGTAGTTGTACTGCATTGCTCTATATGTTCTGACATTAGAAAGTTTTAAACTGCGACCGCCTTTTATCTGCCCAGAGTTAAATCCATGAACCTAAGCACACTGCATCCAGAATTTGCTGAATAACTTTTAAGATAAACAACTTGGTAACAGCTATATTGCGGTTTAGAAATGTGAGCAAACGAGCAGCATTCTTGCTCATTTAGCATAACAAAGACCCTGCAAAATACTCTTTTAACCTTGTTTTTTAACATCAGCATTCTCAAGCCTTTGCTGTGACTTCAACAACTTGTCCTATTTTCCTATTTGTGATGGCAGCAGTTCTTGCAGTGGTGAGAACATACTGTGTCCTGCTCAGGGCAGCCTATGACTCACTGAGTGAATCTAGTCTTGGGGTGACACATGGCTAAATGGCTGCACAGTTCCCCCAGCTATGTGTCTGTCTCAGCATTAACGCTCTCTCTGCCTGCGACTGGAGCTGCTAAGCTGCTCACTGAGCATTTTAGATGAAGACTTGCATGGGCTGCACTTCTGCCAGAGTCTCACAAAATGCTGTGAGAAACACAGCTGACAAGTTGACAAGGACACGGATGTGGTGTGTAATCAGGTAGCTGGATGTGCAATAGGGTGATGACTTTTTGACTTTTTTTTCTCAAAAATTATTTCCTGTAGCACTAATGAATGAACTTTTGCCTATTAATGATTAAAATGACATTTATTCTGTTGAAATATTGAAAAAGGTCACGCACAAACCACTTTGAAAAAATCACTATTACTATCAATGGGACTAAATTCGTTAAGCCCAAAGAAGCATTCACAAACAGTACCAAATGCACCAACCATAGAAAAGTAAATGATTCAATGCCTTAAAAGATAATCTAAGTGTTGGTAGTTGTTTTGAAGTTGATAAATTCTGGCCAAAAAGCTGATAATTAAAATGTTTAAAATCATTTTGTGCGTGAGGTTTTTTAATCAAATCACCTTAAAAGTAAGATTTTATCTAATCTTTAATAAAAGTTCATCAAATTATGATACAGGGATATGAGGTTGTAAAAAAGTCATCACCCTAATGTGCAATTGACATGTTTGCCTGCCTGAAACTTGGGTAATGGTTAGGTTAAGCTTGGTGAGGATTTAGGTTAGCCTCGACTTGGCTTGTATTAGCTTATTGCAGGTATATCTGTGTCAGTGTAAACTGTATGTTGGCTGGTATGTAATGACAAATTGCAGTAAAGAAAAGCCAAACCAGGTTTTAGTCAGATGGTTTTGACAGTATTATCTGTCAGTGCTGAACTGCAAAATACCTCAGTTAGCATATATCTTAGGCCCAATTTAAAATCAAACATAAAGCCACTCTTAAAGATTCCTATTAAGATGCCTTGCTTACTTAATATTAACATTATTAGCCTTCAATATCTTGAGTCAATGAGACTATATTTGAAAGTTAAACCTAAAATAAGAGTTAGATCTTGGTTACTAAGGCAAACAAGTATAGAATTCTACCACACTGCACTGAGTTTTTATACCATTTGAATATGCAACTACTCAAACACATAAAATGTTATCAAACTAATCTGTTTGCTGCTATCAAACTTCTTCACCTTAATTATGTTTGTGATGATGGCAGTGATCCGCTAATGACAGTGATAATGACACCAATTTTGATCATAATCACAATGATCGCAGTGATGATAACAGTGAAGCTGATTGTGTTTTATTTTCTTGTAGCAGAGACTTTGTTAAAGTCACATTTTACCAAGAGCAGCAGATATTGAGGTCACGTTGGTCAGTCTCCAACTGATAAACCATTCATAAGTGATGTGATCTTAATTTAGCACTTTGCTTTAGATCTGTCTGCTTTGTATGTGGGAGGATAGTAGCCACTCTTAAACTAGTTGTTCCCTTCCTACACTAGTTTGTGATCAACTAAAAGGCAACAAAATGATGTCAACATGCTGTAGATCTCCTGGAATCCCAACTTTGTGATGCTGTCTTGGTGTATGGCTGTTTTTAATAGTCTCCTGTTAGCATTTACCTCCCAGTGTAGGAAGTTAAATTGGGTCAGTCACTGTCACAGTGTGTTATTGTGATCTATTTTACTCTTTGTCAGAAAATCATCTAAAAATAAATGAGTGAAGCCATAAAAAATGTGGCTAAACTGACAAGCATGGGTTACAAATAAGATATCAGCTTCCTATTCATCTCATAGTCTCTAGCTAGTGTTCAGAGGAGCAGCTTTAGTCTGTCAAGGAGCAATTTCCACGCTGACAGTTTAAAGACGAAAACCAAGAGATTCTCTCATACAATAGCAGGCGACGTATATGAATTTATAGAACATGGCTCGGCATAAATAAACTTAAAAGCAGCTGGGTTGTGAGGCAACTAAGTGAGTCCACTTTGTGAAATAAGCTTCTAATCAAGTCTCATATATTCTAATGCTCATAACAACCTGCATTCAACGGCAAAGCAAGAGATCTTCGGAGAAGGCAGATCAAACATCCTGTGCAGATGATTTTTTTTCTTTCGTTCTTTTTTTCCTGAGTCTCTATGTGGAGTTCATTAGAGATGGTGTCCTCTGTGATTGTAGGAGATAATACATAAGGCGCCGTGGGTGGAACAGATACAGCTGCGACACATGAACTTTGAAGAAAATGTATTTTCTCCATGATGCTTTCAAGTTTGTCGAGCCGAATGTCTGTGCAGAGCTGTGACTTCCAAGTGGGTTCAAGGTGGCAAGAGTGGAGAATATCTGCATGTATCTGTCATGGTTCCTTGGGACTATTAGAATAGATCGCTCTGTCACGGCATATAAGTAGTTCACTGGGCTGCATAAAATCATTTTCTATAGTCAGGACACTGATGTATTGCGTATGTTTTAAAAAGCAAGGGTCCATTTCACATGCACTGCTCTGGGAAAAACATTTAATGGAGTCCAGATTTGATTATGATAAACTTTAAAACAAATATGTACCAGCTGTTGTGGCATGCTCTTAAACGTGCTGTTTTAGGGTGTTTTTTTTTGCTCATGTAACATTTTTACTCATTGTAGGCTCATTTTTCACTGTAACATAAAGTCCTGCACTGCTGTAGACAAAGAAAAAACATAAAAATTGAGAGAAAATGATCTTTTGTGCAAAGAAAAGTTGAATTTTTAAAAAAATTATTTCACAAAAAATGAAGAAGAAAAATGTAATCAACATATCCGGCATTGTTGTAAGTAGCTCAACATACTACAGATATTTTACTGCTTAGATAAGCTTGTCTGATCTGCTTTGTTTAGACACACAGTCAGCCCAATAGTCTGAATTTCATTAATGGCTTCTCAGTAGTATTAAGAAGTATAGAGTTTGTCCTTATTTACACAGTTTAGTTTTAGTGTTTGTTTTTTTTTTCCAAATGAGACATAGAATATACTCATGTCAATAAAATGTTGTGACTTCAAGCTTAGATTTAACTGTCACTCTGGCATGATTAGTTCAAAGACAGTTGGGCAGTCGAACATATTTGTGTTTACAGTCTCTTGCTCTGACAAATGTTACTTTGGTGTTTGTTTTTTAAAGATTGCATGCTTTTCATTGAGAAAGATTACTATTATTTCTGCTGCCTATTGTAGTTCCATGTGTGACATTAATTGTACAATGTTTCAACATTCTTGTCTCTAGCATCCATCAGAGATGTTTGTATTCATATTGCGATTATTAGAATTTATAGCTGTGTGTCAGTCCAACTTTTTTCAGTCTCCCTGACCTATTTTGCTTTATGACAATACTTAACTTAAAATGCCTTGAATTAGTTTAATCTAACCTTGTATTCAGCTGCTCCTTTTAAGCTTTCACTAATGATTAGTGTCGTACAAAAGTGCCACTGGTTCGAACTAGTTTAGTTAAATATTTCAATATGTTTTTTGCTGTTACCGGTAAGCAGATTTTTTCTCAGGCAGACTGTGGTATTTGGTATCAACTGAATGTCATTACTGACGGCCATACATGATGGAATGATGAGTTGTGTGGCATTTATAGTTATCTTATAAAGACCCACTGAAGATGGTGGCAGGCGGTGAGTTACAGCGACTCACAAATCAAAAAAAAATCAAGCAGGAGGAGTTTGGTCTAACTGCAAGGACAAGCATGAGTGGGTTGTCTGAAGGTCTTTGTAGGAAATGGATGTAGAGGGCCTTAAAGGAAAATACCATCCACTCTGGTGTTCTCAACCGATAACCCTAACATTTGCATGGTTTGGTTAGCTGCCTTTAAAAAAACACAAAACAAACAAAAAACACAACTGAACATTTATTCTCGTGCATTAGCTGTGAAGGAAAGATTATGAAACAAACATTACAAAAATACAGCCTAGTTTACATAATGAGTGGTGCAGGGTTAGGGTTAATATGAACATTTATATCAACCTTGTAAAGAATATGGAACAGTTTCTAATATAATGCCTAGAACAAACTAGACAATAAACTTTACCTGTCTCTACCAGTTGTTTGTGAATCATCTACTCTCTTTAGAATGCGTTCATGAAATGCACATATTTAGTATATATAATTAAGTTTAAAAATATACTGCATTTAGCAGTACTTCTTTTTTGAATACTGAATGCTGTGTTTTGTTTTCTGACATTGCTCTCATGTGTGCATGCTAATTATCTCAGGCTAACTGAGGCAAAAGCCCTCATAAAAGACTGAAAACACAGTTATTTGTGCCTAAAACCTGATCTTTTCACTCTTTGTGTGAAAAGATCTTTTGTTTCACTCTGGGCAAAAATGAGCTAAATGAACATGAACAAAAAAAAAAAAAAAATCAGAATTCTTTAACAGTGCAGGTTTCATACATGTCAAACCTGGTCAGCACAAAGGCAAGTTCTATTTTGATATTATCACAATGGGAAGTCAAATGTAGCCGTTTATAGACATGTTTGACTAATGCAAGTCAGTGGATGCTATGTTTGCATCTCACCTCTCCTCCTCCTCCAACACTCCTGGTTGGACCCCAGGGGAAGTTTTGCAGCTTCAGAGGCAGATATGTCACAAACTTGGTACATACAACTAAAATTAGCTGCATGTCTAGATATCACTTGAGGCCAGTGAGAATATAAGTTTCATAAAACCTCTTGGTGACATGTATGTTTCTTTTCAGAACCCTTTTGTGCAGATTTTTGAGTTTAAGCTATATGATAGTATTACATAATTACATTTCTGTCATATTCTACTGTACTTTACTAATACATCATAGTGTATGTGTGCATATATAGCATTATTTTCCAGGTAGTATCATATATTTATGCAAGTGTTTGGTATTGATACCTCAATCAACATACTGTACTAATGTTATTGAAGTGTATATATTAAACAACTTGTCATACTCTCCAACTTTCCAATTTTGTTTCTTTAATTTGCTTCAATTTCAGTCAAATTGTTATTTATCCATTTTATTTTTAACTCTTAGCTCGTCTGTCGTGCTGCTGTAGCATGAATTTCTCTGAGATAAATAAATTCTCATCTCATCTTATCTTAGTTTTCTGTCTGACATTTCACTTGTTTCTGTAGGTGACTAGACTTGCAAAAGCCAGCTCGGTGTTTATTTAGCTGTTACCTCAGCCACAGCGCTCTTCTTAGGGCTCCATAAAACAAAGGCTGAGATGCAATGAATATCGCAGATGGGAGATGTATATCGGTGGATAATCATACTTCAGCGGAAGTGAGAAGATTGAACTGATTCAATCTGTACACACACAAACACACACACACACACACACACACACACACCACCCTCAGCAACTCCTCTTGAGCAAAGTAACAGAGCGGCTATATGGCTAACAGCATGAACAAATTTGATCATACTGGGGAGATCTCTGGAGAGATTGTGAGTATGAGCATAAATCATGTAGAGCTGGAAAAAAAAAACACCCAAGTGTGCACAGCAAACGATGCTCAGGTGAATAAAGCTCATAAAAAAAGGGGATACATATACAGTATATAGTACCCCAGATGACCCAATATGTGATCCCCCTTAATGAATATTCAAATACAAAACCTTCAAATCAATATTTAATAATGTACAGTACTGAAGAAGCTTTGTTATATTAGCATAGTTATTCACTTCAGCGTTGAGCTGGAGGCAGTTATCTTTACATATGAAATATTAAGGAGGCTGACACTGTGAATCATTTATTATAACTAATGTAGATATGATCGGTTTAATTGCTCTATTTGTTAGGTGTCTGATAAGTAAGACACACCTTTGATGAATTATCTACTCATAGTTCAGGATTCATTCTGTGCCTCTTTGGAATGTCTGAATAACATCAACCTAGCTGTTTTTTGTTAATGAATAAAACAAAAATGCCTTGTATGGAAAAATGTGCTGTACGTTTTATTATTTAAGTTTTCATGCAGTATCAATTATTAAGCTGTGTGTGTTTGTCCCAGCAGGTTAAGGCATCCTGCTACAACACAAAACTGGATCAAGAGCAGCTCGAGGAACATGAGCAAGAGCACCATACAAGCCCGATCTGCAGAGGCAGAGGAGTTCATACCCGATCGGTTATAGCTGTTTTGGAAGCCCAAGAGGGATCTACACGATATTAGGTATGTGTTTTTAATGTTGCAGCTAATAATAGTAATAATCAACTGCAGTAGCAGGTGGACAGGTTTGGTGTAAAGTTATTAAAGGTGGAATAAGTAAGAGAGGAAGGTTGTAATGTGACTGATTTGCTTCAGATTTCAATCCTAGTTGTTAAAAATGTAGGTTCATTGGATAAATTACAGTATGGACAAACATATTTTTCTGAAAATGAGATAAAACCTTTCTACATGTCAACAAATAACGAACTGCCCTGCCCTGCGCTTTTTTGTGCTCATTACTATACCATAAAATTAACCAAATGCTTAATTTTAAAAAACAGCTTTTAAATCATTCTTTTTTTAAAATTCTGTTATTTATCATATATAAAGGGATAAACAACTATGTAGTGGAGGCATCATTATAGACCTACATGTCCTAGTAGGGATTGTAACTGATTGTAATGCACATTTTATCCAAGTTTTCACTTTGCTTTTAAAATGACTTTATTTACAACATTTTGAATTTGAAGGACAACCGTTTTTTTTTGCTTTTTCCTACCTTTTCAAGTAAATGTAGTAGTAATGTAGTTTGATTGGATCTGCACTATGGTCACTGTATGTAAGACACTAGCAAAACATCCCTTGGATACTGTCTCTAAGTGCTGTGTTTACATTGAAACGTAAATATTTCAAATCAGAAATAAAAATAGAGAAGAGCAGTATTAAACAGTACTATGATTCAAGGTCAATAAACAAAGCAAATTACATAGAGGCAGTCCAAAGGAATGCAAGTGTTTTGAAGCATAACTTTGAAAGATCATCCAGGCTAATCTCCTCAGGCAGCTTTCTCCACAATCTGAAGACCCTAAAGCCAAAAGTTAAAAAACAATGTGATGAAATCTAATCTTTCAAGCTTCTACATTTCATACAACCTCGGTGCATGAGACTTTTAACAAAGCAAAAAGCAAAAACAGAACCTCACAATACTATTAATAATAAAAACCAAGGGTGACAATTCTGTTTTTTGTCCTTCTTTTAAGGTCACATAAGGATAGAAGATGCTTCACCGTTTCATCAATTTGTCTTGTTTTTTTTATAGAACAGGTCATGGAATGAATATTGCATTGTTTTCACAGCACATTAACGCACAGCAGTTGGCGAATAATGAATGAAATAAACAATACATAAAAAAGTCATTTGAGTGTGGCTCATATTTTACAGTTTGTAGAACAGGTGGCTGCATTCTCAGTCTGTGTGGATTGATTTTATTGAGCCACTGTCTGAGAATAAACCTTATGAGAAAAGTTTTATGTTTAAACTAAAAGTGGACAGAACACCTGAGCTGCTGCATGAGTTGGTGGGTGTATGTGAAGTGCAGATAATACACTTTATGCACTGACTTTCATTTCAAGTGGGAACAAATCTCATGTAGCAGCTAAAAAAGAGTCAATTAAAGTACAAAGGTACTCCGGGTAGCTGTATCAAGGCCAACACATGAGTCCTGCTCTGCTGATTAGAGATGCCATGCATACTTTGAGATGAAAAGACAGCCATGATAGTGCATTAGTGGCCCAACTATCCAAAGGAACTAACAACAGGTTGTCCTTTGGACATTCCTCAGAAATATTGAAAAAAGCAATGTCTCGTTAGCATGCAAGGTCACCTCTGTCAGTGGCTATGTTCAGAACTGAAATCTGCTTCTTTTTACTCCCTCTTTTCTTCAAATTTTACACCATTAACCAAGTGGATACAAAACAAGCTAAGACATTCTTCAGCTGTGAAGAATCTTTTTGAATTACAGTGACATGAATTAAGTGTGTCAGTTTAACCTGGGAGGTATTTCAATGGAGGCTGACATAAATAGAAAACAGCTTTCATTAAATTTACTGTATTCTTGTTCATCATGTGTGCAGTGCAAACGATTTTGACACTTCAGATGTTAATTTCTTATCCATTGATATGTCTGATTAGTCCCAAATTCTTTCTGCAGCATGTCAGTGACCCCAGATAGAAAGCAGTCCCTGCTGATTGTATGGAGTCATTACACGATGAGACAGAAGCCACTGAAACAGCCTGAATCAACATTAAAACTGAGGAAAGATCTCCAAGATGCTCTGGACAACACGTATTTCAACAGGTATGTTCAAAACCTGTGTCTAAGTGTATCTATTGGTGCTGTTTGAAAGGCAAAGGATAGACTTTCCAGTCAGCATGTGACAGTAAGAATGTTAGAAACATACACCCCAACAGTTGTCTGCAGTCCTTTACCCCTCCGACACTCTCTCCCATCTTTGGTCTCTGTAAGTTTAGGTTGTAAATTCATAAAGCAGCACCTTAGCTTCAACATGTACTGAGTAAATTGTGTGTCTTATGGATCACTGCTGCATCTAAAATTCTCCTTATATTCTGTCTGAACACATCTTTAGAAGAATGAGTCCATATTGTGGCCGACTACACTGAAAACAGGGTTACAGAACCTAGTCTGACTTTGTTCAAACTTTAAAATCCACCTTCCAACACCTCTAAACATTAGTAAATTACATGCCATATTTAAATTACTAAAAGTGCACTCAAAAAGAAATTTGAAGTGACAAATTGATGTTTTTTAATTCAAGTCTGTTGCTGCATTCACCTTTTCATGGGACAATGTCAAGAACAATAAAATCCCCATTGTTCTAACCTGGAAAAGTTCACACATGGTCAACTAATAAATTATTGAACAAACAAGACAACAATTCAATGAGCAAATTAGCACATTTTTTAAGTATTTCAGACTTGAAAACATCCCTTTCTTTTGGTTCTAAAACCAATTTAAACCAAACAAAGACTATTCAAATGTAGTTTTATTGTAGAAAAAAGCCAGTTTAACTGCATGCTTTTGCTTCAAAACCAATCCTTAAATAAACAGCTCTAGTTTCACACTTTATGAACAAATATTAGGATGCCATCACATTTTTGCCAAGAAAGTAAATATGTGTGTTCCCAGAAGTGTTGAACTATTCCTTCAGGGTAAAGCATGTGGCAGTCATTATGAAAGTAAGCAACTTTCAATAAAATATGTAGTTTTCGCTCGCAGCAGAAAACATCTTGGTGAGGCTTTTAAAATGCCAGACCGTCAACCCTTGCTTTCCGATTTCTGTTTCAAATTTCCTTTTTTTGTAAGAAAACATTCACCACTCCGACTCATATTAGCATTTTACAACACTGTTCCCTTAAAAAAAAAAATCTCTCTGGAAGGCGGCTTGTTCAACTCAAAAAGCAGAAATATGCCTCTGTCCAAAGTGTGTATGCATTTGTATGTGTGTGAGTGTGTCACTCCATATAAAATATCGAGCCTGCCTGTAAGACGGCTCCCTGTAATCTGCTCCACAGCAACTCTGAGGGTGAAGAAATCAAATGGTTGTGAAACAGCACCCAAAAAATCGCACACAGACACGCAAAAAAAAAAAAAAAAAAAAAAAAAAAAGAAAAATACAGCCTGGTGAAAAATGTGCAAGAGAGCGTGAACAGAAGTAAAGGGTGCTTGCTGCCATCATCATGGTAGAATAAGCTGGGGCAACGAGCAGGGAATTAAGATTCCGGATGCATGGTGAACCAGGAGTGTGGGAGGGAGAGTGGTGGTGGAAATCTGCCGCTAACAGAGAGCAGCGATACACCGAACGCACGGGAAAACAAAGTAAACAGAATAACCAACAGCATGTACTTACGCTAAATCACCCTTTTAGCACCTCGGCCCTTTACCCACACAATTTACTACTTTTTAGCACGCAGACGCCACATCAATATTGTGGATTTCATAAGTTATTTTTGGGCAACAATAGAAAAGTCAAGCTACGTTTGGTTGATATAAAATCCCTCAGGTTTTCAAATCATTCTTTTCTAACCTGCTTCTTCAACCAGACTAAGCTGAACGAAGAAAGCGTTGCATTTGTGTTTAAAACCCTCCAGTTGCTGGTTTTATCTGTCTTGGCTTGTTTTTATTTGTAATGGGCTTGTAATGTTACCAAAAAGTGATGTCCTTCGAAGGATAAATCCTACAAAAATTTAGTTTCACTTTTAAAATAAAGGGCAAAATAATTATTAGGCAATATTAATCAAACAGGGGTAATAATGTATTGATTGGGGACTATTTACAGCTGCGGATTAATACACATTTAGTTCTCTTAGTATATATAGTGTAGGTGGTTTGAAAAAACAAACAAAAATCGCATTGCCCATGTTCACCAAATGAAACTGACACAACAGTTTGATGTGTTTTCAGTTCTTTTCAGACAAAAATACAGCTCTATTGCATGGACAAATAGCCCCAAATAATGTTGTCAGCAAGGTTGCTCATCCTCTTATTCTCTCCAATATAACTATTAATTGTGATATTTCACACATCACCATTGTGTAAGAAATTTTACACACAAAAAACAGGTTAACAGAAATCATCTCTAACTCTTTTTAATCAAACTGAATCTAAGCACAGAAAATAGTTGCTTCTTGATCTGACATTTTTCTGCATTTTCCAAATTTCTACAACAACATGGTGAATAAAATGCTACAATATCTAATAGCAGGCTAATTATGGGGGGGGGGGGGGGGGGGGGGGATGAGACAAAACACAGAAACATTGCATCAGAAATAGACCTACGCCCGTCTGTTATTGCAGAGTCCAGGCAGGTAACTAATTTAGAATTCTAATTGGATTTTTAGTTTCAACTGGTGCATATGTCATTATCAAGCTTTTGATTCATTTGTGCATGAAAAAGCCATCAACTTATCAACTCCCCAGGCTGGGGAGTATCACTAAAGCTGCAATAAACATCTGTACAATCCCTTTCCCTAAGCCTATATGAGGTCCTTTTCAGCTTGCAAATCCATTCTTACACTCGGTAGCTCATGAAAGCCCAAGGTCTTTAGGTCTGCATATTGTGCATTATTCTCATTTCCAGTAGTCAATTTTCAGCCACCTCTCTAATCCATATCGAGGCCATATCATCTATTGTGAAGCCAGTTTTGTTCCAAACTGATAAGAAGGAGGGTTAGTACATTAATGCTGCTCAACCCGAAAGCTGGAAAAATGCTGAAAATTTCCAGCAGCTGAAAATGTATAAACCGTATGAAAGTCTGTGTTGATGTATCTCTGTTGTTAAAACAAGTGTTTTGTTTTTTAAGTGAATTTTGCGAGGAGGATAAACCAGTTTCAGTTGGAGGAGAAATCGTTCACAGTTGTTGTTCACGGACGCTCAGTTGGTTTGTCTGTAGTTTAAAGTGTAGGGGATGTGTCCTTTGATTAATACAGCTTTTCCAGTGATGTAAACATTCATACTCTGCTAATAGAACTGTCTGAATGTGAGAAAAGACATATTGAGATGACTGCAGAGATCTGGCTATACTGGTAGGATCTTCTCTCTGTTTCAAAAGGCTACGTTTTATTGTTGCTCTAACTAAAAATTGAGCTGTTGTAAAATCTGTGTAGTTTTCATATCTCTTGTGATTGCTTTCAAATTTTAAATTAATCTGCAACACATAACTCATGTCAAAAGTGTTACAATTGTACCTTGTGTATATTATTGATATGCTTTCAATGAATATTAACCATGGTGGTAAACATTCATTGAAGATGTATAAAAATGGAAAGATGTTGTACATATTATCGTTGAAAAATGTATGTAAAAGGCATTACTTAGACTAAAACTGAAACTGTGGAAGCTTTACAAAGGAAAAATGATGGCAGAAATTTGCATTAGATTACATTAGTTTTCAAAGATTCAAATAGAAAACCTTAAAGTCGTCATACAAATACCAACTATGAAATAAAAATACTGAATGTGACGTTACAGCAAGTTAAAAGTCTAGAAAATGATCTATTTCAAAAATATATTAAATGGTAGAGTAATACAACATTTATTGTTTTATATAGCTGCAATAAATATTAACTCTTGTCCATTAAACAAGTTTCAAAGAATTTAAAATAATTTATTTTTTTGAAATTATGCAGTCAAAATAGCTTTAAAAACTGTGATTTTAACTCTTACATTTAACAAGATCTTTGACAGTAAATTTCTACTGCGCTACCAAATAGATTAACTACAAAAAACTATACTAATACTTCACAGAATTATAGTTTGGTTGCATATTGACTGTTAAAAATTGAACGTTCTTTAAACTGTGCTTGTTGTAATTTAAGTGATTACTGTAAAACATCTAGCAACATTCATTTAGTTGCACCTTTTCCTCAGGGTTTCTGGAATGTTCAGTGAAAGTTTCAACCAAATCCAGAGGAAAATAAACATTTGGTGAGGCTTAGAAGAAATGGCAAAAATGATCAAATTTGGCTTCAAAAATTAATTCAGCTATAAACAATATTAACAGTAGAGGTTTTGGATTGTGCAGGGTACCATGACCCTGATAGAAGTTCTGACATGATTTCTCTAAAGAAAATCTACAGCATGAACTGGGACTATAAGGTTAGTTGGCATTAAATCACCCAAATATAGGTAAGAACACTCTTCATATTTCTTATATTTATATATTTCATACATTGTACTGAGGTACTGAAGCTAGTAAAACGGGTACTAAGTACAATTGTAGTTAGAATAAAGTAATAATTATTATTATTTCAAAGTTCTTTTTGTCAATAGGACTGGTGAGACATTAAAGCTAGGCACATTAGCAGCTCCAAAATTAGCAGCAGAACCTGACTTACTAACATTTCTGATACACTTTGGGTGACATTGAAAAAAAGTGGTCCGGGTCCTCTGATCCCTCAGCATGGCGATGATGAGTAGGCTGTGTTTTTATATTGCAATATGCTGGTACTTATGTCCAAACAATTGAACTGCTCAAGTAAAACAAATGCAGCCACAAACCTCATAAAAAGGGTATTTGTACAAAGATAAGTTTTTTCCTGGTTTTCTATGCTGTCATCTCTCCAGAATGAAATGGCACTATTGCTATGAGGATAACCCAGTTACTGTGAACTGTCAAACACCAGAGGGACTTCAATATGTACATGACAAGATCATGTTGCCCTCGATGCAATGATCGCTGAGGTCTCAACTCCAGGAGGATTGGGCTGGTCAGTGATCACCAGCTGTCTGCTCTGGGATCATATGGGATTGTTAGACCTACTGTAAGATGAGCACTGACACGCACAGGCAGCTCTGCAAGGGCGAATGTAACATAGATCAAGGTTTCTTTTAACAAATCTGCTAATCGTACGTGCGGGGCACAGAGTTCACAACGGGCCAAATGTGCTCTGAGTAATGAGAAGGAAGGTTTCACCAGAACACAGAGCTCATCAATAGAGCCTTTCTCTTCATCTTGATTCGTATAATATGTGTTGATTAAGCACTGAGTGATTCCTCTGATGCTCTCCGGTGACCCCTCCTATTTGTAAAGGAGACAAATTAAAGTCCTCCATCAAATTGTGATCAATGCCAGAGAGCCTCTGGCTGAAATGGGCACCACAGAATAATGAAGCTATAATTCAACTTTACTGCATGCTAAATGAATGATGGACATTTGAAAGAAGCCAGGAAGGATTTCCTGTTAACTCATTGCCTCCGTTAGATGTCAACCTGAGTAATTAACCTAAATTTAATCTTTTACACAATAATTACAGTTCCTACAACATTCCCAGTGATATTTTTACATATAATGTTGATTGATTGATTATGTCATTGGCTAACTGAATCATGGATTGATTGGTGAAGTAATGGAAAATGCTACATCCATTTCATGTTCTCAAATTAATCCAGGTGACTCTGTAATATTTGACAAAAGTGAATTTAAATGAGATTATAAGCAGCTCTCTGAAACAGATCTCAGGCTTGGATTCATTCTGAACTGGGGTCGACTGATCTGGGTTTTTAAGTACCGATATCGACTGTTGGTGAACCGGAAAGGCCGATATTTGGAACCAATATACATTAAATATAATGTTTTATCAGCATGTGATGGCAGAGAACCTGCGATTAATAAGTAGGCATATTCATTAATAAGAATGACTATAACTGAATATGTAAAGAAGAAAAAGGAGTGATTAAATTAGGATACTCTCCTCTGTCGATGTGGGATTGACTGAAATTGATCAGTTTGTCTCCTGCAGTTACATCTGTTGTTCTTCTTTATTTTCATAATCTTTCACTGTTGTATTGCTTTCATTGTCCACTAAGGTCAGTATCTTAAATAATGATTGATTATTGTTGTCCAAACTCTGTTTCAGGTAAATCTGTGGCTGCCTTCTAACTTAGCCACTATCCGTTAGCATAGCCTCAGCCACTGTGAGAGAAGCTAATTTACTGGTTTGTGTTTCTTGTTCAGTTTTTGTAGTTGTTGCTGGAGAGACATTTCTGAGATGACAGACAGAGAGAGGAGGCTGCATCCGAACTGAAGTAGCACATTTCATATATGGATAACTGACCAATAAAAATACAGATATTTAGAAAAATGGCAACTATTGGTCACGATAATTAGAAAAGGTGATAACTGGCATATTCCTAATTTTGAACATGAAAAACCTTTGAGAAAAACATAAATGTAAACAGCAAACTATATAACGAGAGTTAACACTGATTCTGTACTGGAATCCAAATGAAGGGTGCACTGTGCAAACAAAGTAATGTTTACATTTCATGGATCTTCTCACAGGAACATTGCTCCACAGAACTGCTAGTGGTCAAAACATAACAGCTTTAGTATGTGTGTGCAAACAAGAATGCTCATTATGGAGCTTTTATTATGTTAGTAATGTGTATAAGATCATTACATTATGTCTTTACTTTTATATCAATCTGGTTATTTGCTTTGAGTTTATGTTAACGATGCTGTTCATTTCCAATGTTCTTTATAATTGTAGATTACAATACTAAAGTCTATATTCGCACATCTAACAAATACAAACTTTTATTTTGTACTCTAACCTTGCCATCCGATATCATTTACTGGACGTCTTTTAAAAACTATGCTATGTATGCTAGCCGGGTTCCAATTAGGGGTTCAGCGAAGCTTTGCAGTTTCCCGCTCTTGATAAAAAATCTTACTCTTATTTGTGATCTGTGAAGCTGAGTTAAAATGAATACTTTCATCTCCACTTTATTGCTCTCATTCACATGCAGGATGATATCGCTAACCTTTTGTAAGTGCCAGATAAAAGACTAAAGGGGAAGCTCAAACCCAATATTGCCTGTGATTGGAAGCCTTTAGCAGACGATGGTTTACTTTGGCAAAAACGTCCTTGTTGAATGGATTCTTATTTTTCTATACCAGTGGGAGAAAAGGTGTTTGCTTATGGCTAATCTACTTGAGGTTGCTCCTTTCTCAACTACAGCATTCATACTGCCACCTGCCCCAAATACATATGAATAAGGACTCAGACTTCACAAAGGCAGCTTTGGCATGCATCAAAAGTTCTTAATAAGATACTTTACCTGCAAGGCACCCCATAAGTGACTGCAGCACCAGCAGTTTCCATAGCAACATCATCTTCAATTTTGTAAGGTCAGTAGTCTCACATCCAATCACAAACGTATGGAGTCCGATTTGCACCTCTCTGGTTTTCCAATCTGTGGAGAAAGAAACAGGTGAGATGAGTCGGTAGTAAGGTTCTCATTAGTAGCACCTTTAAAAATCAGACGCTGCTTTATCCTGCCCAGCGTTCTCATTTCACATGGTGTGAAACAAAAAGACATAAAGAAAGAACAGCAAATACCACAGAGATATGCATTAATTATGAACCTGATTATAGTCAATTTAGCTGAACCCAAACCTGTGACATTAAGTTGCATTTAATTAACACCATTTATAGTCTCGGCAATAAATTCTTTTAGTTTCACTTTCCTAAGTTGCATCACAAAAAAAAAAGTGCTTCAGTGTTGGGTTGGGATGGTGGGCACATGAACAAAAAATAGTTCATATACATTCATTTCCATATCTCCAGCAACACCAGGGACAGCCACTTTTAAGTCAATTTGAAAGCAAAGCCGCTCCTATAAGTTCTCATAGCGTTGTTCTTGCTTAAAGCCTTCCAGCTTTTGTGCTCATAAAAGTGCGAAGCCAAAAGATGGAAAACGCTGAAGAATTTCACAACAGTTGCATGCTTTTACCTCAACAAAGACAGTATCTCCACGGAGCGAGAATTAAAACTCAAAAGTTTGTCGAGTGTCAGGAAGGCAGTACTCAGTGTCTCAAACCTGAGCGAAAAGGAGGTAAAAAAAAAAAAAGCTGAAGGCATGAATGAGGCTAAGGTGAAGACGAAACAATGTCAAAAGACTGTCACTACTCATGAAAATGCTTCATTTATTTCTTTATTTGTCAAAAAGCAAACACAGGAAACATTTTGAAGACGTGAGTGCATAAGAGGATTAGCATCACACCATTTCTTTAGTCAGTGGTCTGTATTAAAAATGGAATAAGTAACACAAATACTGTTCTCCCCAAAATCCCCCTTTGGATATATTTTTTGTTTGTAATTTGTTTTTGTTTTCACATCTACAGGCTTTTGGCAGAGTACCTACATATCTTACATAAAATATGATTATATTTGGCCTGAAGAAGTTTGGCTTTTTGCTTGCAAATTTGGATTCATGTATAAAAATTTGTTAGAATGACAAATCAATTGGAGAAAGTGGCTCCAGTCCATTTGTGCAAAGTATCTATCAGATGGTGGGATGCACACTATCGTTCAAAAGTTCGGGGTCACTTAGAAATGTCCTTATTTTTTTAAAGAAAAAGTAGTTTTTTTTTTTTCAATGAAGATAATATTAAATGTTTTTAATGGAATATCCACATAGAGATACAGAGGAACATTTCCAGCAACCATCACTCCTGTAATCTAATGGTACATTGTGTTAGCTAATTGTGTTGAAAGGCTAATTGATGATTAGAAAACCCTTGTGCAATTATGTTAGCACATGAATAGAAGTATGAGTTTTCATGGAAAACATGAAATAGCCTGGGTGACCCCAAACTTTTGAACAGTAGTGTATTAGGTTCTCAGTGTGTACCCAACAAAAGTGGCCTCAAGAAGGACATAGGACGTGGTTGGTGTATATGGTTGTGTTTGAGCATTTGTTGCAAATTCTTCTATCCTTTAAAACCCAATACTTGCCTGCAGGCACATCTTGTAAAGCCGCATTGGAGAACATGGAATACAAAAAATACAGGCAAAACTTTGCTCTGCAGCACCACTGACTGCTAAACACTACACAAGGTACATTGAATTCCTCTTTCCTTGGCTGAACATTAAAATGCTTTCTAACTTTGGAGCCAAATTGATAGCTATTTGGTTTAAAGGGGTTGTCGAGTGAAGCAGGATGTAACTAGGACACACAGTGAGGGGAGGCAGATTTATCCGGTTTGCCAGAAACTCTGAGGGAAGAATATGGGATAACTGTTGTTGGAAATGTCAGAGGCTGCCTCTGGAAAGGCTGCACTGTTGTAAGAATTAAAGCAATACAGCCAGTTTAGAAGTGAAATCTACCTTTTGCAGAGCTCCTCCAGGAAACTCGCAGCATTAATCTAACGTCTCCTGGGAAAAAATATATTTAGAGCCGAGGCAATATTACAATGATTTATGTAATTTTGCTGTTACAAAAGAAGCGCAGAAGAACTCTTCTGTTATTCCGCCCCTGCTGTGTGTTCAGTATTGACAGCTCAAAGTTTTAAAGCACAGTGAGGAAAAGTGAGACAAAACCACCTAAAAATATGTATAAAAAGGCACCTGAAAGAGTTTGAGTAGGCCAGACTCTCATTAATCTCAGATTTTCTACCTTGCAGCTCTGTCTCCTGTCTCCACCTACAGAAAAGAGGCCTTTTATCTCCATACATCATATAGCAGGATGTCAATTCTGACATCTCGGGTGCATCACTGGTGCAGAGCTGTGCCACACTCCTAGAGAGCAGTTTTATGCATATTAAAATGCATCTTGTGAAACCATCAAGCTCTGAGCCTATTTGGCTAATTCTTATTTTGTCTGTGGTGTTGGATCCCTTTTAACATTTTACACAAGCATTAATTTGCGAGATATAATTAGCACAAAACATTCAGTATGACGCATGGGGGAATGACAGGTGTAGCAGCAGGGCTCTTTTTGGGGGAAACACCTAACCTCACAACTAATTGGCAACATGAAAAAAATCAGACAGAAAGGTCATATTAAGACATGCTAATGAGATAATCTATCAAGAATGAAATATTCCTGGTAATGTCACTTCTAAGAATCAATTCATAGCATTCTTTAGCCAAATAAGAGCAATTATCCACACAGTGATTTGGTGTTACTATGGCCACCATATTGGAAAATGTAGGATGAATACAACAGGAACTAATACCAGTGGATGAAACACCACATCTATGAACTGCACTAGAATCACTGTGAGGAGGTCGGGGTGGATGGTGGGTCCACTCATGTCTGTGGTTTTGGCAACACAAGCTTTTTGGTTGAGGTTAGGCTAAGATAGTGCTTTTGGTTCAGTGTTATATATAATAATCTTGTTCTGTCTCAAGACACTGTGGACTTTTTTGAATTAAACCAACCCACAATCATCGTCTTCACTTTGCCAGTGTCTAATAGTTGGACTTGCCATGTATTTTAATTCATTTCCTCACTGAGTAAGTCTAATACTTAATGTTTTGTTTTTGTTTGTTATATTTCAATTAAAAATGTCCTGCTGCAATAGTTGTACATACCTTAATAAACATTTACCTCAATTACCAAAAGCAACAATAAGCTACATAGAATAACAGCCAGTGCAATTCATCTATTTTTCCAATCAAGGACTCAATCAGCCAGTATCCCTTACAGTAATATAGTAATGTTTTCAATGACAGTATGCTGGATGAAAATTATTGAATAACTATTGTAATTTCCAGCTTTACTTCATGGTGGCAGTGTCGTCTCACTGTCACAATGCCTAAATTCAAACACAAAGATACAGAAGTGTCTCAATTTGGTGCTGCAGCTCCATTGCATGTTTATTCCAGAGCGTCATTGTCTTTGATATGGGAGGGTTTTTCATGATGGCAGCTCTGGAAATACAGACATACCCAAGGCTGCTGATGATGAGGTCTTAGTGTTTCTGCCATTTATGAATCAGACAAATTAAAAGAAGACCCAAAGCATGAAAAATAGATGTGCAAGTAGTTTTCCAGGACAAATGTCCAACTGACAAAGTCAAAGAATCCCCCCCCCCTCAAATGCACACTGGCATTCAGCTGCTCTCGCCACAATTGGAGATAAGCAAAGAGCTGCCATGACTTCCAAAAGCTGATCAATGCTTTAGTTTATCAGGAACTGGAACCGCTTCAGCTGAAAAGCTCCCAAAATGCTACAGATATGCAATCTGTCCATTCACAATGAACCTCTTAACAGTAGCACTGTACATTAACGTGTGCAACAACCACGAGCACGTGATTGTTATTAGTGATTTAGGTGTCAACTTTGAAAAATTAGAGCAGACTGTGTGTAAAATGAGAAAGTATAAACAAGAAATGCACCAGTCTATCCTGAAAAAATTACAAATTGCAACACATTCTCTTCCATCTGTACCAACAATTAGGACGACGCAATCATGTTAGAAGAACCACACATGCAGTTCAGGTTTATACACATAATATGTATCTGGCCAACACAGTGGAGGATTTAACAGCTAAAGACTTTTTTTTTTTCTTAATTAAAGACCATATTTTTCTGAGGTGATGGTGGAGATCAAAACAGAGTTAAAAGGAGAGCACATATATACTGATATGGTAATAGTCAACCTTGCAAAAAGTAATGTCATTTCATGTTCATGTTCTTTCATTTGCCAAAACAAGCACTTTCAGCTGCTTAAACTTGATTTGGTATCGTGTCAGGTACTCCAACATGTCTTTGTTAAGGTATGCAGACAAATTTACTCCTTACCCAGCTATTTTTTATCTCAGTTCTCAGCTTATTCAAGAAGAAATTTTAAGCATTTCTCCCTGCTCATTTATAAGTCTTGTTTCCATGTGATTTGGCAGTGGGCAACTGATCCGTATCTGTGTGCAAAGCTACGGGGTCGAGATTATAAGTGGCATAGAATTACTGTTACTCTTGGTAACTTCGTTTTCCTCCAGTGAGTTAAGATCTATTTTTACAGTATCAGAGACTTTCTTTAGCTCCCTCCACCCCTTTCAACTCGACCTGATAAGGCACCCCAGCAGCTAAAGATAACACACCACTGAGCACCTCACAAAACTTGCTCTTGCTTATTGTTGCTGTAATCTATTTAGTTACTTGATGCCAGGAAATTGGAAGTTGATAAATGTTCTGGACACACGAACCATATCCAGCTGTGCCTTGTTAACTGAAGGACCAGCCAGCTTTGCAGGGCTTTCCAGCACTTGTTATGTTACAGTGACAGGGATCATGACACGTTCGTCCTTTGTGCTCATTTATAAGTGCAAAATTCGAAGCGCTTAACAAGCAAAATGCAAAGACAGCAGAAGGAAAATAAAAACAAGGGTGAATTGTAGCAAGACTGACCTACAAATACTTCAATGTATGCTGATGTTAGTGCACAGTGATTAAAAAAAAAAATTCAAATGGGACAAAATGATGAGTGGGTATCTTCTGAAAAGCACCGCTTCCCATTGGCATTTATTTATTATTAAAAATAGAACAGGGCTGCTGCAATACCAGAAAGAATACTGCTAGACAAAGTACCCCTATTTCCACTAGTATTTCTGCTAATACTACTATCACCATTACTACAGTGGTAATATTTTTGCTCTATATGCTAGTCAGGGTACTATGAATAGCAACAAGAATTAAAAAGCAATTATAATTCACACATATCAGTCATGTTTTGTAATGCTGCTATTCACTGATTCTGTGCAATAATTTGCAGTTGGGTTCAGTAACCACTCAAGCATCACATATCATAAATGTAATATACTGCAGTTGCATTGGGTAAAAGGAAATGACTGATGTTGCTTTGGGGCATAAGGGGAGGAGATAATCAGTCAAATTCAGTCAGTAACAAATTACCGGAAAATTGAAAGATTGATAGATTTGCACACATTGTACAGTTAACAGCTTATTGGAGTTTTCATCAGCAATATGAGGACAATAAGTGAGCACTGGTACCTTTCTGTAGCATCACAGAGCTACTGTGATGTGATGCAGGTAGAGGGAATGCATATGTGAAAATACTCTCATGACATTAGCGAATCTTTGTTAGAAAGTTGCAAGCAAAGAAAGGGTGCATTTATTTTCTAGTTATTTATGTCCATAAAAGTCAGTGGCTCTCAGTTACAGCTGCAGTTTCTGGCCACAGAAGGGGCATAACCCATTAAATCAACTTCTCTCTAACAAGAGCACACTGTTTGCCACTCCAAAATTCAGCAATACGGAGGGCAGTCCAAAATCGATTTATTATAAATGCTTGTTTCAAGAGCAAACTGATGTCGTTGCAGAGGAGGTGCAGGATTGCAACTTGAATTAAATTAGCTTGGGAGGAGATAACACATTTGGTTAATGTACTGCACTGGTCCTAAGAGATCCATCGTCCAATGATATCAGGGCGGAGAGCCAAACAGAATCAGCGGTGATCAAAGGAGCAGCTCAGCTATAAGACGAAGTGTATCAGCTCCGTCTTTAACACCCGTGAGGGATGAATGTAGCCACATTTATGTGACTATATGACATGTCCATATAGCAAGGGTAAAGTGGAAGTTAAAGAAACAGGAAAGCTTCCGAATGAAATCTGCTCGTGCTCACATGCTGTGCAAATGGCACCAAACATAATAGCGTTCTGTGCTCTTGACTTTTTTCTGAGCACATTCACAAGGCAAACTCACTGCAAAACAGCATCATGAAAGGAGACAGATTTATAGACTCAATCATTGCTGTCTTCTGAAAGACCATGAAAATGCAACACTTCAAAAAATGTAGAAATTACAGTATTAACGCATATCTTCAATAGATTCAAAACAGAAACATATTCATATAATATTGGTACAGAATGAAGGAAAGGAAGCAAATATTCATGTTGAAACATTACCTGGAATTTCAATATTTTTGCTTAATAAACAAATAGTAATGATCAGAAAATCCAGTGAATATTTTCATGATGTGAAAAAAATCACTTTCTTCCTTTAGAATTTGTCTTTGACCACCAAAACAAAGATGAAAAATACTCTTTCACTCGTGTTCTGCAAGCATTAATCGGTACGACACTGAAGCAGAACACAGAATTGTAGTTGATAAAGGGAGGAGTAACATAAAACACATAATATTAGAAAAATGTGTATATTTAGTGTCCAAAAAACATCTTTACATATATACGGCCTGCAATAAACAGTCAAAGTTTAGTGTTCTTCTTTCTGTGGACCACCTTAATATCAAGGTTACATCAGGTCTCAGTTTAAATTATGGGATAAACCACTTTGTTGTTTGGTTTACCACTGATACTGAAAAAATTATAATTTCCTCCTTGGTTTGATTTATGCTTGATTATATCTGAACCGTGACATAACCCTGTAGAATATATGGGTTTGCTTCAAGGTCTGATATTTACAGTGCAAAGAAAGATACATGAGATGCACACTGAGAGATATGTTTATCAAAAGCCGATTCAAAAATTCCAGTAACTCGGCCGTATACAATTAAACTGCATTCTCAGTTTAAAAGACAGATACCTTCTTCTGGAAAGGTAAAAGTATAACAGTAGCAAATGTTCCCACTTTTAAAGAGCCACAAAGTCCATGTTTGGACAACAGTGCCCTTATTTATTATATATTTCACTTGGTGAGGTTTATTCATCCAAAGTTATTGGTTAGGTTTAGAGGAATATGGTTTGAGTTAAAGTAAACCCCTTCGCAACATGTTTGGAGCTTCTCCTCATCACCATAATTGCTCCTTCTAGTTCTAGAAACAATACCAATCCTATTCAGTCTGCTTTCAGCACATCAGCCACTTTTGTTAAACAAGAGGTCTAATATCTCGGAGTGGTTTTTGATTCATGTCTCAGGTGACAAAGGTCGAACAGTCTTGTTTCATTCAGCTCAGGTTGATCTCGAAGGTCAGGTCCCTTCGCTCTTTTTCAGACTTAGAAAAGGTCATCCATACATTCATCACCTCCACACTCTGTTACCGATATGCACTTCACTCCAGTAGCAGTGAGAGGAAACATTCATAGGTTTCAATCAGCGCAAAATGTTGCTGCTGGGCTTTTTATCTCATTCCAGTGTAAGTGACCACATTTTTCCAGTTTTTACTGGCGTTTACTGGTTAATAGTTAGTTTTGAAATTGATTTTATGGTTTTATTGCTTGGTTTTAAAGCCTTACACAGACAGCTGCCAGCTTAAATTTGTCATCCCTTGACTCCTTCTGAGCCTGATCGCTGTTTGAGATCCTCTGGTGGAGACCTTCTGACTGTTCCCAAATTCAGCTAATGATAGTAAAATTACAATATCAGCAATGCCAAATAACTTTATTTTTGTAGCACTGCTCTAAAATGAAGTTTCAAGGTGCTACACAATGCAGACTTTAATATACAGGGGATAAAACCAAGCGTGAGCCACAATGCAAAGGATAAAAAACAAGAAATATAACAGAGTAAATGTCTTGTTTTAAAATGTCAAATAAAATATCAATATCACATATTAAAGTCTGACAACCTCTGGGAGGAAACACAATGGTCTGATTTCCACTAGTATTATCATTTATTATCACTATCCTTGATTATCATGGTGACGAATCTAATATGTGATTGGTGAAATAGTTTTACATAAGTTGGTAAGAGATGTATGCATTTTTGTCATAAACAAACAGAATCTGGGAGGAAATATGCTTCAATCAAAGCATACTTGAGAAAGCAGTTGATTTTTACATCCAGGGTTTTGCTTACAGTCTTGATATTAGCTTCTTGCTTGTATTCCATTTAATACAGCAAACCTTTTCCTGCTATGTATGGACAAAAACAGCTAAAAACAAAGAGAGTATTAATGTAATTCATCATGAGTTACAAAAATGATGCAACTATTTTAACAACTTTAGCAACATGCACCTGTTCCCCACAGCTCTCATCAACTTCTGCTGTTTACACCATTTACTTGTTTGAAATAATGAAGTCCAAGAAACAAAGGATGATGTCATTTGTCTCTTAGCATTTTAGCGCCCAAAGCATAGCAATCAGTCATGTAAAAACATCTATACTTGTGGGGTGGTAACTACTATATTAATCTATTTTTGTGTTTTGAGTACAAATTATTTTTTTATTAGATGTGTGTTGAAGCTGGTGTCCAGGCAGTTGCTTTAATCAATATGTTGTTTATGGAGATGTTTTCCACATGGTGCTCTTTAGATGCTGATCAATCACAGCTTGTCAAGATGACTTTATCAATGAAGACTATTAAAATCGGAGCTATAATCAATAAAAAACACCTGAGGTCCATCTGCGCTACAGCAGCCTGCATCAACACAAACAACAATTCTTTTCCACTTACTATTGTTACCTTGATCATTTCCTCTGTTCTTTTCCTTTCACTGTATTATAGTTAGCTCCAATAACAATCACAATTTAGCTCCCCCCCACTAACCATTAAACTGAATTTAATTAATTTCATGTGCATACATTTACAATAATCAGCTGTACATTTACTGTACAATAGGTTTAGCTGTGGTAGATTAATAATAAATAGCATTAACACCTTTGTTGTGAAATAATTTACATATGCCATAGGCCTGTGGCATTCTAGTTTTATTCCAGCACTGTATATTTTGCATTTGATGCTATTATAGGGGCTCTGCTCAGCTTTGGTGGTGATAAAGCCAAACTGTGACAGCCCCATGAAGCAGCTTTCTGCTGTGTTTCCACATCACTGCTGATGTGGGTGGCAAATTCGGACAGTTCAGAATTAGAGTGACTTCTCTCAAATTGTATCATCCTGCCAAGTGCCAGCTCAGTGTTGAGAACTCCTCTAGAAGAAAGATGAGCTCAAGCTTGAACAAAATAATTTATTTTTTTTAATAGGAAAAAACTTCAAAGTCTTCGTGATTTTTCTCTGATATGACAGGGACACAGTCACAATCGTTATCAAAAATTCTGCATGAAGCTGCCATGCATTTCCAAATGCATTTCTTTGAACAAAGGGGGATACAAAAGATGTGAGGTTTAAACTAATTGTTAATCTGACTGCACATGGTGGGTTAGAAATTAAGATAATCCTTTGTGAATTCCACAGTGGGGACATTTGCAGTGTAGCAAAGATTTAAGGAATGAAGAACAAAATTAAAAACAAACCAAGATATACATAAGCACTAACTCTAAGAATAACATTATTACACATAACGGTGGTACTGCATAGATTTTTGATGAATAGAAAAAGTGAGTGTTAATAATGCAGATTGTACTTAAGTAGAAAATCAATAAAATGGCATATATTCTAGTTTATGTAGAAAAACAGATACTGCATTGAGTTCTTTCAAGAATTAAATATTCATAATTCACAGAAAATCAACTAAATCCAATATCGTTGCATGCCTATGAATAAAACTGTTAACATAAAAGATATAACAAGCTACCTGTGATTACTAGAGCTCCACTAAGAATTCCTACATTTGATAATCAGGCTGTTATTGATGCTGTGTCTGTCAATTTAAAGATATCCACACATTGCAGGGTAATTCAAAATGTATGTGTATCCTAATTACAGACAGTCTCAGGTTTAATTGCTTGCATAGGGGCATTTTTTAACATGGTTACGCTTCTACAGCTGGCACCAAATGGCTCTAGAATCCACAGTACACCACTCACTGCACAACATGTTAATTGTCTCATTATGACAAAAAGTCTATGGGAAGTCAAGTGATATGCATTTTTATAGGGGCAGATTTATTACCTGATAAGAGGACGTACCACACAGTCACTGCTTGCTGCATATACACCCTTTCTATATTTATTTTCAGCTCAAATTCTGCTGATGCACTGATAACAGAATGACCACATACAGGCTAAGGAGAGTAGACTAGATTGACCTTCCCCCATAAATACGGCGCTACAATGGGTCTGCATTTCTTATCCACAATAGATGGCGTTGTGTTCCACAGTGAAGCGAAACAGGCATCATTTTTGTTCTTTTTTTCATTCTCTGCTGTCCTTGGTGTAAATGGATGAGCCAGCTAATTGCACTTTGATACAATGACTACAGAATCTCATTTATCAGAACCGCAGACATCTGAAATGGTCTGATAAACAAACAGCGCCTTTCTAGAATGTCTGATTATTCCATTTGAAAAACAGATGAGATTTTGAACACCTGCACTTTACAACATCTGAAGGTCTCCCGCAGCCTATTTCATATTAAGGATAATATTCATAGATGTGAATGTGCACTTTTGGGAGTGTTGCACTTGAGAGGTAATAAAAAAAAAAAAAAAGTTCCAAAAAAAACTTCAATGAACAACTAAATGAAAGTAATGATAATGAATTGAGACAACATCATATTCTTTTCTTTTTTTTACAAATTAGAAAACATCCACTGAGCAGCAGCGAAATGTGTCTGTTCATTATTTGGCATATTACCAATTTTCTGTTTAATATGCTTCTGTATTATAATCATCTTTTCATGCATGTGGGTGAAAAACTCTCACTGTGTCATCCTGTCTGATTAGTTTAAATAAAAGGCATTTATATTAGTTTCAAAATAACCATAAAGACAGAGACCACAGGCACCAAAATCCAAAGTCCTTTAAGCCTCTCAGAGGCTTTTGGTACCATGAAGGTGCCCTTGAGCAAGACACCAGCAAACTGAAGTAGCAGAAGCTCACGGCTCTAAACGTGTATATTTTTAGCTTTGAATAATAAAAACTGATCTACCTATTGCTGCCGAGAGAAATCTGAGAAGAAACACTCACTCTGTGTGAAAATAAGCAAATGTGTCTCCTTCATCTCCGTATCTAATTTCTTCAGTGGCTTAATATAAAATGTGTGCATGAAAATAAGTCTAAACATGAGATCTATTATTGATTATGTTTAATATATTTCATTTTTGCAAGTGGCAGACTGTTTTAAAAGATAAGCAGTCTGCAGGTGGGGAAAGGATCAATAATTAGACAAATAAATGAAAAAGTGCTTGTTCACTTGTCATTGCATTATAATAAATTTTAACAAGTTAAATATGTATTTATTTATTAGAAGCTATATTGTTAGTTGCTGGTTTTGCAATTTGTGCTAAATATGACAACTCAAAAAAACATGAAAGGAAAATCGAATGGGCAGACCTGTGTGAAGATTATTCACCTTTTGAAATCAAACAAATTAGTGTTGGTATTAACATATTATAGCATATATTAACAATTGCTCTGTTAAACTAGCGCAGTGCACATAAGGCAATGCACACCACTGATGTGTTACCTCCATTTTACTGCCTGCTTTACATTTCCATGAATATTACATTGTGGTTGCAGTGAATCTGTGCTTTATCATTACGGGGTTTAAGTAATTTAATAATGTACTTTGTTACAGTTGCTGGATTCAGTAACAGAAAGCAAGAATGGTGAAAATCAAAGCAGTAGAAGACGAGTTCTCCTGACTATTCGTCTTTAATATGGGTCAAGTAGCCAACACTTTGAATTTTCCAAAAACTCACGTCAATAGCATCTTTTAACAGACTCCCACTGCAGAGATACTATTCAAACGATGCTCTTCATGCTGTTCAAACCTCCAGATCGTGATTTGCAATGAAGCCTATTAAAATATTTCAAGTCTGATGCCCAAGTCAAGTTTAAACCATCTCACTATCCATCCAGAGCTACAAAAGACATACAACTGTTTTCACAGGCCTCCTTGATAAGTCAACTCAACCAATGTGTCGCATTGGTTCAGTGCACTTTCAGCCTTCTGGACTGCATGAACACATGAACTACAGTAGTTATCTATTCAGTGAAAATGTCACCTCAATGGAGAAAAAGCCTACATAGCCACAGTGTACAATATGATCATGTTACTTTACCTTAATCCCATCTTTCGTCCACATTTCCTCTTTTTATTTAAAAAAAATCCTTTAGTTTTAATATGATTAAGACACACTTTACTGTGAGGCTCCAGTTTTGTGTTCACAAACCCTTTGCATGTAGCATCACCTCAAGACTTTGAAGAAATATGCAGTCTTTCCTTTGAAATCTTGTAATTGCTATTTTGAAGCTCTTATGTAATGCAAATCAAGATACACAATCAACACAAAATTGTTCACAGAAAGCAACTGTTTCCTTAGCATGCATTTTAATGCCATGTAAGGGGAAAAAATAGATAATGCAGGAGGAAAAATTGCAATATGTCACTCCTGCAGTTTACGATAACCCGTTTAGTTTGTTTGCCAGCATGATTACACCATCAAAAAACTTTATGACAATATTTAGTGTATATTTGTAACGCTCTTTTGAGTCATCCAGCCGCTCTATTCAGTCCTTTAATCTTGATTCAGACAAAGAAAATAACAATGCCCTGCAGGGAGTGCAGTTTTATCAAGTGCCTCTCTTGTGCGAAATCAGGGAGGAAAGATGTCTCTCACACAACAGCCACACCCAGCGGAGCACAATACACCTCTGAAAATGTGCTCTTGTGGATCTTTGGTAAAAAAAAAAAAAAAAAAAAAAAAAATGACAACAACAAACTCACAAACAAGGAGGGTATCTTATCTGGCCTCATCCCACAATTGCTTGGAGAGAAGGAAGATGTTTTCGGGGCTTATATAAGTACATTTAATAATGTAGCAGTCCCAGCGCTCAGATACCCCCTGAAGTTGGTTTGCTGTGTGGCGTTGCTCTTATTAAGCACTCAATTAAAGCCATTCCCAGGGAGAGGCGGCGTGCAACAATGTTTCATCACACAGTCTGTGAAGACGTACCCCAAAGAAACACGGTGCCTTGAAACCAAAGGCCTGGAAGTGACAGAGCATCATAAAGCATCACCAAAGCAGGGAAATTATTCTAATGTGATTGGATTACAAATAGGGCATTTACAGAACCAATGAGACTAGATAAATAGAGCAGGCGATAGAACTGTCTCGCTGAGCCATCTTGGATCTTTTTTTTTCATATTTAAATATTAAAAATGAACACAGACATGGGACTAGGTAGACAATACGGAGGAGCTCTGCTATATACTCGTGTGCCTATTCCTGACAACTGACAGCTCCCAGGACGCAGCATCAGGCATGCAATCGCGTTTGATGGTGACAATAGAGCATATTTTTGTGTAAATTGCACTTAGTCATGACCTCGCTTTGCTGAATTGAGCAACAATTCTTCATCAGTGGGTGGAAGACTTTACATGTAACCCCCATGCAGATGAAAGATTTGTTTCGATGAAATCCGCTTTGTGCTGTGCAAGAAATGCATTTAGAGAAGCTGCAGTAATTGTGTTATTTTTTTTTTAGCAGATCCAGAAAGGGAAAGCAAAATGTGCAAAACTGTAAGGCTTGCTGTGAGTTCACTACATTACTTTCTTGTTTCCTTCCACACTGACTCTGTAAACCACAATCACTTTCTTACAGTGAAAACAAAATTCATCTTTTGTGTATCTCGCTCGCTGGTGTGCTGACACTCCAGGAGCACAGCCTAATCACAACTATCGTACCTTCTTTTTTTTTTTTTTGACGAGTTTGGCTGAAAAAGAAACGCTACTCTTCTCCAGGATTCTGCTTGACGGTCGAGATTTCTTCACCACACGCAGGCTCAGCTTGTCAGACAACTCTATTATGCCAGATTCAAACAAGTAATGCATGGCATACATTAAAACCACACAGCACACTGGTAAAGTAGCATCAGGGACCCGCAGCTTCCTCATCCATTACAGTGCTGAGGAAAATCTCACAGCGTTGTTTACTTTGAAAATCCAGCAGAGAGAAGCGAAAAAAACAAAAACAAAACAGCAGCCGTGCTAAACAAGTGACACTGGGCATTTGTTTTTATTTGCTGCTTGTTATTATGCAACCCTGATAAGAGTGATTTGAACCTTATCTGTGAGGTGGTTGCAAATATACAGCTGTGTCAGATATTACACTGTCTGTATGACGCAGATATATGAGGTCAGATGCAGGGTAGATGGAAACTCTGCAGCAGCCGTTGGCAACAAGTAACCATTATTATGTTTCTTTTTAAACTTTCCTTGTGAAATACATTGTATATGGGCTTCAGTTGACAGCTATATTTATAATTGTTTAATCTGTGGTTTAAATTCTCAAATATTCAATTTTGTCTATAAAATGTCAGAAAAAAAGTTAAAAAAAAAAAAAAAAAACTTCCACATGCAAATAAAAGCTGCAACAATTAGTCAATTATTCAATCAACAAAAAAATAAGCAAGTTGTTAATTGTCACGTTTTAAGCAAAAATTCCCAACTGGTGATAGTTCCACCCTCTCAAACATGACAAATTACAGTATTTCTTTGTTTTTTATTTTAGTAAATGGAACATATTTTACATACACGTGAACATGCCATTATACAGTGATGTTTTCTTTCCCAGTTTACAGTTATTTCTTTAGCCAATTAAATAATCACTCATTTATTTTATTCCTACCAATTTTCTGACCTGTATTTTGTCCGTGTATATTCCCACAGCTAACTCGGCTACACCAAAAGGACTAACGATCATGTAAGAGAAAGAAAAGTATCAAATCTTCACACTCAAGAAGTTGAAATAAGAGGAATTTTGCAGCAAATAATCAATTCAATGCAGTTTTAAATGTATAGCACCCATTCACAATATATGCAGTCTCAAGGTTCTTCACATACCAAGCTAGGTGAAGACGTTACAAAGGAGACACATAGAGGCACACCCACCAAATTTTAATTATTTCCTTCCTAATCTAAGTAAATTTCTGTCAACTGATTGATTTGTCTCTAGTTTGTATTTTTCAAACATCTAAAATTGTTCAAAGAAACTAAACCTGAACTGCCCCGAAGTTGAAAACATGTATTCTGTGTCCAATTGTCCAAAGTGCTTTGAAATAATGAGCAACAAGAAGACAAGGTTTGGTAATATGGCTCTAGAGAACTTGGGAAACTGTGTTTTGCTTTAGTTATATTCCTTAACAGTAAATCATCAACTAATATTGGTCAACAGCAAACATTAGAAAGGAAATAGAACACAAATATCATGGTTCTGTATGTACATCAGTTTTGAGGTCATGATTTAGCTTGTCTTTGGTACCGAAAACAAGAAATACACATTAAACTGCATCTTCTTTCTTTATTAAGCACTGGTTTACTGAACAGACCGAGGCTGTCAATACTGCTGCAACTGGCTGCAACTTACTGATAAAAAAGCAAAATCTGTCAAAGCAAATCAAAATAAATATTCTCTCTAATAAGTAAGTTATAATAAATACCCATTAAAGTGCAGAATTTAGAAAATTAACTGTGCTTGAACTGTATTTGTACTCAAGCAGATTCATTCGATAACTTCCGGACAACTGTAGCATGTGATTGTTTCTAAAGGGCTGCTAGGACTTGCTGGATGAAATGTTTTGTAACTGGGCTCCATTACTTTCAGCATGTGTTTGAAACCCTTGTTCTTGACAACAGAGAATGAGATGGCATGTCTGCTGCTTTATAAACACCTGCTGTGTTTGTTATCACTTCAGCCTGGTGTGAAATTGCTAGCAAGAGGCTGCTTTAATACCACAAGGAGTTGGATTTGCAATGCAGTCACTTTTAACTTGTACCGCTGATGTGATACCATCTCCAATGGGGAAGCAATACTCGATTGCAGTTGAACAATGTCTGCGTACAGCATTCATCCAAACCACTGCCACTGGAGTTAACTGAGAAACCATAGTGTTCCCAAACAGCAGAGTTTAATGATGGTAGAGTCTTAAAGCTCCGGTTGGTCTGTGGTCGCCATAACTATGAGGCTGCACTGTGCACATGGAACCAACAACATGTGGTCCTTTGCTAAACTTGCTAAAGGGAGAACATTGAGTTTCAAACTGGGTCCTGCAGAAACACATTCAGTGACTGCATTTATTCTGTGCACGTGAGCTAAACTGAGAAGCCCAAACCGAAAATCTCCACTACAAATACGTGCACATCCCTAACAAAAGTACACAAAGAGGCGTAACGAGGTGTAAGATGAAGCAACAAGTCTCCAGCTCCCTGCCTGCCTCTGCTAAAACAGACGGACAGTGAGACTCCAGTCATGACTAATGCAGAGGCCCGTGTGGCTGTAATGTCAGTACTTGCAGGATATCCAGTGACAAAACAAGTCAATGTGAAGAGTAAAAGGCCCCACATTGAAAAATCGTATCTCCAAACACTTTGCACAGAAACACATTCTCCTGTCCTTCTGTTCCTGAACAGGCATGAAATAAAAATGACCAATGTGACACGTTTCTTCGAGACTTCCTGAGGAAACAGCGCGATGAAATTTTTATGCCGGGCCTCTATATGCACCCTTCCCCGGGTATTTTTAATGTCACTTCTGCACTCTCACTATGCTTCCAGGATGTCGCCCCAACCATTAAAGTGCTGTTTCCCTGCGAGGCTGCATCTGGGAGAGCCTCGACCACATCAAGTAGCCGCCGGATATCATTAGATGCCAGTCAAACAAAGGCAGATTACACAGCAATTACCATTAACATTTGTGTAGCATGAGCTGAAGCCAGCAGGCAGTTAATTGTATCCCAGTTTGTGTCTTCATTATGCATCCTTGCACAGAAAGTTTTTGGTCGTTTGTTAGGTAAATCAGATGCACAATCTACCCTCCACTCCCCAGCCCTTTAAAAAAAAATGAAAAAATTCTTAAATATTTATGCTTGGGTCTCACGAGAGTCTCTTGTTTCGAGGCGATATCACACGCTGACTCAAAATCCCCGATCCTGAAACCTCTTAAGGTGAAGTGTTTCTCCTTTTTTTCTCTGTTAACCTGTAGAATAAGTTCAGCTCTTGTCAAGGCAGATGACAAGATCTCACACAGAGAGTCACTGGAGCTGCTCCTCAGTCTATGTTGAATGAACAACGTACATACATCAACAGATTGGTGCTCCTGTGCAGCACATGGTCAGCTCTGCCTGGTGTTATCATCACTCTGACACATTTTCACCTGACTGTGCCGCCACACACACATACAAGGCTTATTTTTATTTTTCCGCAGCTGAAAAACTCTGCAGGAATTGCCCTCAGTTATCATTTGAGTGGCAGACGTTTGGCACGTCAGATGTGCTGAAACTGCACAGATGCTCATATCTATTAAACATATTAAAAAGGAGGTTTATGTGGCATTTGCTGGCCGTTGGACTTCAGCATGGGCAGCTCATGGAGTGACTGACAGATGCACTGATGAGCACCATTAGAGCGGTGATAGAGTGGCAGAAAGGCTGATTTATTCAGATCTGCAACATGACCTCAATCAGATTGAAATCTTAGAAGTTTGAGGGCACTTTTTCATCCAAAGGGCGCACAGATCGACGTGGATGTACATTCTGCTATTCAAGGCTGAATCTAGAGGGTGTATACATGCTGTATTAGGGCTGGATCTCAAGTTTTTCCAGCTTAATCCCGCAGCATCCAGGACTTTAGACGGATTCCGCGGTAGGTGGTCAGCAGCAGCGGCGGCGGAGGCGTAATCAGTGAAATCCGCAGGGATTACTGAAGGGAGGGTCAACGCCGGAGGATTACTAAACATCTGCACTGATCGAAGAGACGCTCACACACTAGCAGATTACTTTCTTTCCTCCATGATAGTCCCACAACAAAGTAGACACAGTGAAATGAGATCAGCGGAGGGTGAAATTCCGAGAAGGCAATCCCCGTCTAGCTGCGTCCTTTTACGCAGCGTCAAGGCTTATTGTAATCTGAGGTAAAAAGTTAGGATGAAGGCTGGGGCTTCAATTGTTTCACTGAGTGCTGAGTGAAGCGAACTTGAGAGATGGTGAAGTTTGGGTACCATGTGGGGAGGAAATCGCAATAATAATAATAATAATAATAATAATAATAATAATAATAATAATAAGGATAACAATCTTACCTACTCTTGCAGCTGCAACGTCTCCGAGGAATTCACAGCCACAGATTAATCCGTATTTTGTCACCAAACAAAATTCTGCACACAGACATCACTGTCGAGTCTCAGCGACGCTCCCGGCCAAAAATAGCCCCTCCGTCTGACTTGTGCGCAAAAACAAAAAGATGCTGCTCCTTTCTTTTGTGTAGCGCAACATTCACGAGCTGCGCTGTGGTGTTCTGTGCGGCACCACCATCCCTGCCTCTCCTCCTCTCTCTCCCTTTATCTCCCTCTTGCTCTCTCTCCGTCTCTCTCTCTCTCTTTCTCTCTCTCTCTTAGTATCAGTAGCACAAGTATCTGACGGCGTGGCGTCTCGCAGGTCGCATATTGGAAAGTGAAGCTTCGGTGTGCGCACCCACTCCGATGCGTCAAGTCTCACCCTCCCTCCCTCCCTTCTCCTCCTCCTCCTTCTCGAACCGAGCTGGAGCGGAGCGGGACGCACACAGGAGGAGAAAAGCCAGAGAAGGAGGGAAAGAGAGAGGAAGGGGGCTGTCTTGTCTGCCTCCACTCCCGACCAGCCTCCTCGCTGCTCCGGCCATCCAAGCGGAACAGACTCCCTCCTCCTTGTCCTACTACAAGGCTACTACTCTTTCCTCTCCTCCTTCTCCTCCTCCTGCTACTGCTGGGATGTCCAAGCAGTCTGAGGATGTTGATGGGCCAAATACCTTTCGGCTGCCTTGCTATGCTGTGGTAAACAGCCGGTAATACCTGTCAGCAGCAGTGGGAATGGCACCACACTGACACTCTCAAGCCTGTTATATGTTAAATCCAAAGTAAAATTTAGAAAAAATGTGATCACGAGCATGTGTGGTTTGCTTAAATTTGATATGGAGATACTTTTTTGCGCGTCAAAATCTGTGTAGATCTCAGAAAGTACTGTTCCATATGAGGGTGAGATATAGAAAAGTTATAGGTTATAGCGAAAGTCTTTAGTGTCTCCAGAGGAAGCAGCTCAATATCTCATAAATTGCCTCAGGTGATGTCACGTGAGTCAGCAGTGGTTGGATGCAAAAAAAAAAAAAAAAAAATCTGATGGCATGGACTAAAATTGAACCAGATTTCTGCAACTCACTGCTCATCCCTGCTTGAGGCCTGAGCAACGGTGTTCATGCCTCACCTGTGATGTGGAGCCGCTTGGTTTTCATTTCACTGCCCAATTCAAAAGAAGTCCAGTCCAGTTAAAGGGCACATTTAAAACAACAGGCAGTGACCTAAAGTGTTTTTCAGTAGAGAAATATGATTAATGTAGCAGATTCAATTGACGAATTTAAAGATTAAGGTTAAAAATCTACAATATTATTCTTACTTCACCACATAAATGTAAAAAAACAAAAAAAAAACAAACTTTTTTTTCAGTATTTATTTTGGAAAACTTTTGGAAGTATCATCATTTACCTATCCAGGAAGTATTACCGATAAAAATGGAGGCACAGAGGAAGACGTGGAAATCAGAATCCAAAAAGCCCAAACATCATGTAATATGCTTAAATATATTTTTGAGTCAAAGGAGATCAGAACCAAAATGAAAATTCAAATTTTTAACTCAAATGTCAAGGCAGTGCTGCTATATGGGTCAGACAGTTGGAAGCAAATATCTTGTACAGTTTGACCACATTGCAAATCTTGCAGTCTGGGAAAGAACCAATCGAAAACCTGTGGCAGAAAAAAAAAGAAATAGAAAATGGAGATACATAGGTCACACTTTAAGAAAAGACCAAGGAAATACAGCAAGAACAGCTTTAAAACGAAACCCACAAGGGAAAAGATCCACCAGAAACATCATGGTGCAGAGGCATAGAGGCAGAAACCAAGAGAGATGGACACGCATGGAAATGGAAAGACTGGCCCAGAACAGAGATTAATGAAAAATGGTTGTTGATGGCCTGAGCTCCACTTGGAACTGAATGGCAAAAGAAGAAGAATTTTGGAAAAGCCTCCTTCATTGTTCATCCATTATTTACGTAAAGAAACAATGTTATACGTGTTACGGCCACAGCATTGAAAACAACACGTACGGGTTAGAGCAGCCACACAGTGCATCTGAAGTTCACCAAGAGCTTCACGTGGAGCCTATTTTTCATGTGTGAGACGGTGAAAACATCTGTTAGTAGCCACGGTGACATCAAACAGTAACATCATATAAGCAACACCGTTCATTATAGTTTCAAGGTCACGGATGTATGTGAACACACATGAAAGACGATGTGTGCCTTTTGACAGCACTTTGCAATTGCATGTAATTAAAGAAGAATGTGGAGGCTACATGTGTACTATATAGTCAGAGTATCAACCCAGTGTAGGCTATAATTATGTCCATTAGTAAACAGAACTGTAGGTGAAAGGCAGTATTTCTCCAGTGCACTCTCTCTAAACACACACACATAGATAGATAGATAGATAGATAGATAGATAGATATTCCATTAAAAAACAGCTATTTCCAGCTAGAATAGTCATTTACCACATTAACAATGTCTAGACTGTATTTCTGATTATAGCTCAGGCTAATAGCTAAATGATAAATTACCTTTTATTTTCTAATTTTTCCCAATGACTAGTCCAGTTGAAACAAAAAATACTCCATCTGTAGAATTGGGAGATTATTACATTGTGTACATTAACTTGTTTAATCTGTGGAGGTTTTATATCTGTAAAGTTTCCCCACAGTCTAGAAAAGTGAGTTATCTTTTTTGAAAGTTATTTTTTGGCCATTTTTGGCTGGTTAGTGATGAGGCAGACAGCAAAGCAGGTAGAAGAACGGGGGGTAGACTTGCAGCAACAGGCCATGAGCAGAAATTGAACCCAGACCACTGCGTCGGGGACTATAACCCCTGTTCATGGGTCACCTGCTCAACCTGTTGAGCTCTCTGGGCCCCCCACAAGTGAGTTATCTTTTGATGATATCTATGGACCAGTGGTGCAGGTGCAGTGTGCAGGCCACACAGCGTGAAACGTTTTTTGGTACAGTTAATTCAAGTTACCAGATGCTTGTTAATTTGGGGCTGTTTGATGCTTATAACACATGGTAGTAGAGTTGAATCTCTGAACAAACTGCTAACTGTGGAGGTGCATTATAGAAAAAGAAAAGATTGATTTTAACTCTTTCTTTTAAGCATCCTTTGTCAAGCCGACAGTACTATTGTAGCATGATGCTAACTCTAAGTAGGTTGAATGCTCTCAGCATTATTTTATCACCCTAAAACTTATGAAGCTTATTTTTGAGCTGATAACGCAAAGAAGTCCATGACAGGGACTGGTTAGTTCAGCACAATGGATTTTATTTTGCCTTTCATCGGTGAGCTTACACACCACTACTATCCCTAAATCCCCAAATTCTTCTCTATTCTTAGAGTTTTTTTTTTTTTTAAAGAGTTTGAAGACTGAGTTAAACCTCTCTAAAGTCAAAATGGCTTCAAACATCAGTACATCTCCTTAATATCACATTTTTCAAAATCTGTGAATGGCTTTTGTTTAGCAAAATAAATAAACTACATATTTGTTCAAGCATAGTGTAGCATATTTAAAGTAGTATTTAATTCTACAAGCAAAATTTAGGGTAAGTAAAAGGGTTTCCTATTCAATGTCTTGCCTATATTTATATATTTTTAACATAGTAAGAATAAAAACACAACAAAGAAGCATCCATGTGTGTGGTTTGCTTTTTTTCCCACCATATCTTCTCCACTAATACAGATGCATATTTTGGCAGTTTTTCTGGCACAATAATGGATTCTGTCTAATCTAAATTCCACTTTCACCTAACTGTACGTTGTTCTTCTAAAGTGCAGCTATCTTGAAGTTTTGCAAATACAGCTTTTTTTTTCGCTTTTTGATTTCAGGCTTTTGACTATTTAAGGTGCTAAGTGATGCTAAGTAGGTGGAACACCCTTGACATGGTTTCACCACTTTAAAACATATTATTTTAGAATAATATGTAGAAGACAGTAGCCTAAGCTAGACTGCAAAACATAGTTGGACACAATGGACTTAATCTGCTTTATACCTGTGATGACTGGTGACGACTTTTCACACAGCACTGCACTCTGCTTTGAACTATATCTTTTTAAGAGTGAGTTAAACCTCTTTAGAGTCTGAGCAACCTCAAACATAAGTAAATAATAACACACTTATTTGTCTGTCAATGGCTTTTGATTAGCAAAAGAAAAATACAGTATATTTGTTTCAGCATAACCCACAGCATTATTGGAGAACTGCTGTACAAGAGTTCCTCAATAAACAGGAGTATTCGCAGTAGAATTCAACACGATCTCACTTTTATTTCAAACCTTTCTAAAATGAGCACTTATTCACTTCTTTTTCTAGGTCACGTCTAACAAACACCCTCACAGATAGGAGCGAAGTGGGACAAAATCTTATCAAATGAGGCGGGCCTCAAGCCTGATGTGTATCTGCTAAAAGGTTCTGAAAATAAAGACGGCAGAAGGAAAGAAACTTTTGTGCACACTTTTGTAACTACTCTGCAAATCTTATAGAATATCTCTAGAATAACAATCGCTCCTGTGCACAGAGCAGTTTGGATTCAGGAGTGCACCTCACCCAGCTGGAGTCATTCAAGCAACTTGCTCATGCTTGGGATTTTGAGACAACACAGAGACCACCCACAGAACCAAGAGAACTATTTGCATATGGCAGGTTCTCTTGAGGAACTGAGAAAATATATTGATATTAGGGTATAGGATGCATATGAAATGATCACATTACACCAGTCCTTGCTACTGTTCACTAGCTACCTGTGAATTTTTGAATTGATTTTAAGGTTTTGCCGATTGTTTTTAAAGCCTTTAATGGCCGGGCTCCTGCCTACATCCAAGAACTATTAATTCCTCAAAAGCACGAACGCAGTCGGGGATCCACCAGTAGTGCCCTTCTGAAGGTTCATAAGTCCTGTTTGGTCAATAAAGGTGACTGAGCCATTGCAGTTTGGCCCCCAAGCTCTGGAACTTTTACATCTCTTCTTAAAACTCACTATTATCATGTGGAATTTTCTTTACTGCTTCTTTTATTTTTACGGTTTTACTGTGTTTTTATGCAATCTTACTGTTTTGTTTAGTTTTTAGTAGTTTTTTTTGCTTTAGTTTTTTTGTTTTCTCTTATTTGTTCCTTCTGTAAAGCACTTTGGGTGTTTGCGCTGTACAAATATAATAATAATAAAAAAATAGCAATTTATTTATAATAATAATAATAATAATAATAATAATAATAATAATAATAATAATAATAATAATAACAAATTGAATAACTGTCTTGTTTGTTTTTTTACAGAAAAGCACTGCGATATCAAAATAAGTTTCAAGAAACTGAACATTTTCAACCAAAAGAGCCCAAACAAAACCAAAAGGTCACTAGTCTTTAATACCACCCACTGTTCCCATTACACTGAAAGGACATGTGGTGATCCATCAGCTAATCAACTATTTCACCCCCTCAAGTGGTAAAAATAACTTTCCCATCATCCATCTCTTTCTTTGACCATTCAATAAGGAAAACAGGTCCCTTCAATTAAGGGGATTGCTTGAGAAGATCGATATTCGACACTGATATTGACAAGGAACGCGGGGGCAAGAGGTCAACCGGGTCCATAACCCTCTCTGGATCCCCCGCTTTAATCAATAAACTGATTCTATTTACACCTGTGAGTCAGATGGTATTCACTATGGACTGTCACAAAGGTGCAGTGTGTTGCCAACGCCAAACCACAGACATTTACATAATCACACAGCCTGTCGGAGCTAGAGAAGTGCAGTGTATCAGCAGGACATCAGAGTGTCTGCGAAGGGAAGTCTCAGTGAAGTTCAGCTTAAAATGTGTCAAAAGCTTTAAAGGATGATACCCGGCAGCTTTGGCAGGTCATTCCCGCACTGCATCACTCCCGCCTCAAATGGAGTTCATACTGAAGCTCTGACCATCATTTAGCAGAGGGTTTGCACTATTCAGAGACATGGAATATCCATTTAATGCCAAAATGTTAATGTTTGTTTATCTCTGCGTCAGTGATCTGCATATTAATTCCCCGGAGACTTCCAGGACCTTAACCATAACCTCCACAATGCTACAAAACATCTCAGCTGAAGTTAAACGCAACTGCAGTTTTTAGAAAAAAAACCACCTCTAATGTCCCTAATTAGACGCGCCGTCCAACTTTCAGAGTTTAAAATCCAAAAAATTGGTCCAGGAATGTGACAAAACACAGACCACGGACAAAAATACAAATACATGCTCAGTGAAAAAGAGATTAAAAAAACAAAAAAACAAAAAACACACAAGCCACATTTGGCAGCTTCGTGCTTACTTCAGAGGTGAGACTTTGCAAGGAGGTTGTCTCACTGTGCCTTAATTTATTCCCAAAGGAAAGTGTATTTATAATGATTTCACCTTCCTCATTTACTGTGCCTATAGTAAATAAATTTATGTCTCCCTGGGCTTTTAGACACCACACAGCACCACACCACAGTTTGTTAGGAGTTCGGGCTTTCAAAGAACAGCCAGATTGTGCATTTATATCAGACAATTTGCAAAGGTGTAAAAACTAAAGTTGTGGGGTGATTGGAAACTGCAGGACATTGATATTAATTTTAAAGAATAATACGATAAAGAGGGGCTGCACAGTGGCGTGGTGGTTAGCACTTGCACCTTGCAGCAAGAAGGTCTTTCTGCATGGAGTTTGCATGTTCTCCCTGTGCATGCGTGGGGTTCTCCAGCTTCTTCCCAAAATATGCTGAGGTTAATTAATGATTCTAAATTGTCCGTAGGTTTGAGTGTGATTGTGTTTGTGGGTTTTTTTTTTTAACTAAACAATATCTGAATGTAACATATGTGACATAATAGGTAAGCTTTAGAATAATCATGTGTGCTACTGTCCTATTATACTAAGTTAAGCTAATCATCTGTAGCATTATATTTCATTGACAGACATTACATTTTTAACAATTTTCTCATCTAACCTGGAATGATGCTTTGGGGAAAGGAAATACTCATATTTCTCAAAATTCCCAGCAATTCCTTTAAACTCCTAAACAATTAATTTCAGTTAGTTTTAAAAGTGAAATTTAACACAGAAGTTATTTAGGTTGGAATTAAAGTTTTTGAAAGTTATCTGTAAGAAGTTTGTGGCCAGTTTTGCTTTTTGCATGTTGAGGTAAACGCTACATTATTACAGTAGGCTGTTCAGTTCTGGTTTATTGGAGGAGATGTGGTCAACAGAAGTACATTTACAAAAACAGCATACCTCCTTTTTTCTTTTCAAATTGAAACGCATTTGAAAACCCTTCCCACAAACCATGAATTTCATCTTTGTGTGTCTGGCTGAAGTTCCTTTTTAAGTATGGAATGGACATACCACTGCACTGGAACCTTCAAAACTGCAGATTATTTTCTGCCCTCCGGCTTCCCATTGTGAAGGTCATTCACTCTTCTTCATCCATCCATTGCTAGGATTAAACACAAAGTACAGCTGAGGCTCATAGAATGTCATTGGTTTGGAGTTTTAGATATTTTACAAGAAGATGGTGCTGGAAATGAATGAATGTTTACCAAAATTCACAATAAGCAATTGATAGTGTTTGAGTGTTTGGTTAGAGGAAATGCCCAACGTATGTCATTATGTGCTTATTTTGCTGGTGGGACTTGCAGAGTGAACCTTAAGTGAAAATTACAACAGGAAGTATATATACCACTAGGGGGCAACAAGCCTGAAGAAAATGCCCTTTTTTTTTTTTTTTTTTAACAAAATCTTCATAACATGAACACATGTTAAGTATGTGCCTGACATCTAGAATCTATTTCTGTCAAACAGCTTGATGCACCTCAGATTTTTTTGGAGTAAAGTCATCTCTTCCCTCTCACTACCTGAATTACATGCTCAAGTCAATTAATTCAACCTTCGATCCACCAGTTTCCCATTATCCCAATATAAGCTTTAATTATAGTAAGAGGGATTTAAGAAGATCTACTACTTAAAAAATCAATTTATATGCTGGACTAGTTGTAATTAGTGAGCATGTATGGAGGGGGTTTGTTAGTTGACCTGCAAATGGGTGGAAAACAAGTGAGATGATGAACTGGTAGGCAAAAAAATGGCAGTATTAACCAAGGAAATCTCTTATTTCCAGTAAGGGAGCGAAACCCATTGATGCTCTGCTTAATCAGCACAATAAAAACACATCTCCATGCATTGTAAGAATTACAGACTAGAATCGAAGCCTTTGAATTTAACATTTGACTGTGTGCCATCTCATAAAGCAGATTAAGAAAACATTTCAGAATGATTTCTTGCTGTGTGAAAGAAAATAGCGCGGGTGCATTGTGTCGAATTCTGAGTAAAGTCCACTAATGACTGCTTTGCTTTTTCTTCTCCAAAGGACTGTAATATCTTTGAAACATGGCAGATTTTTCCCAATAATGAATGGGATCTTTTCCTCATGATATAAATGAGCAGTTTATCGAGTGTACATTAGCTTCAGCAAAGGCGATTTAATTACTTTGTTAATTAGCGTTTCAGGTGTGCTGAAATGTAAAACCTGCAGTTGACGTTATATTTTTGTATGCTTTAAACCACTGTGGACCGCACTAAAAAGATTCATCACGCAATGTGTGAGATTGATGCAACAGCTTTTCACTTGAAAGTGCACTAGAGTCACACAGATAGAAGCAGATGACTGAAAATGGAATTTCTCATTACTGTCTCTGTGATACTCTCAGGTTATTTTCTCTCGGAGACCACAACCATTGTGTCTGAGAGGCAGCAGTGAATGAGAGAACTCACACTGAGGTTTCAATGCCACCTCCCTCCCTCCCTCTCTTCCTTCCTTCCAACTGCCACCCCGGACCTGCAGAGCAGCGTATAATATAGAGCAGAGCTGTCATCCTCGGCAGCTTGGGTCTCATTACTCAGGCTGTATTTATCCATCCATGCTCAGGAAGTCTGCGTTTATCAGGCCTTTTTATCGATAGCAATCGGGGTCATTACTAGGGATGGACAGTATTTCCTGTGCAATCATAATTAAGTCACACTGCCGCAGTCATTCATCGGTAACAAAATAGTTTGACTGAAAGCTGTGAACGCCCTTATGGCCAGATTTTCTAAACAGACTATTGCAGGATTTCAACATCACTTGTCTTTTTTATGATACGTTGTCAGTGGACATTGTGCTAATTGAGTGGTGCACACGCGCTTGATTTGTGAAACCCCGGTGTTCGTGTTTAACAAAACCTCATCCTTCTACATATATAAAATCACACTGTCATCCGGTAGACCCGAGTCATCATGTATCCAACCCCTGGGGTTTGGATCAGAGTTATGGGTGTGCTAGCAGGTGGGAGAATTACAGTGCCGCTTGGCTTCTATAATAGTGAGGGCTCAGCATTTTAAAGCTAATTTCAGCATTACTGTCAAGTTGATTTCTGCTGCTGCAACCTTGTGTTTTGACAATATATATAAAAAACACACACAACCTGCATAATATGCAGTAGGGAGGTGAAATTTCAGGACACAGGTTCTTGTTCTATGACATGAATACTTGTTGTCAACATGCAGAATGCATCAGAGCCGTTACCTTTACCGTCGTTCTCAATAGATTTTTTAAAAAGTGCATAAAGATATGGGATACGAGTGACATATTCACCAGAGACCCTCTTCAATTTGTGGCGAAAGCAATGCGTAAATGTTGCTGCGACACAATAAACAGAGAAGACAGTTAAATCTCTATTCATCCCTTGATGGGGGAGAATAACCTTGTTTTATGGGCTGTGCCACAAAGCAGAAAATTAGTTCCTGAAAAAGTCATTAGCAACTTGCTTGTTTTATAGGGTGACATGCCCTCTTGTGACCAATACTGTGCATTTTTTTCCTCTGTGGAAGCTTTTTCTTGTCAGATGCTTAAGAGAACGCTCTGAGTGGAAAATACTTATAAACATACAGTAAATTAGTTTGGTGCTGATCTGTGAAAGGCTTCACTGTAAACATTTGGTTAAACACAAATATGTTGTTATTTGCACATATAAAGGCAGGATTGATTGATTTTATGGATTTCGGGTATTAAACACACTCCAGAGGATAATGTGTTAAAGTGAAGACGCTGCTTACCAAAATAGTCTCAAGATGTAAATAAAAAAAATGAATAAATAAAAAAATCAACACAAACACAAGAATATCCATCCATCCATCCATTATCTGTTCGCCACTTAATCCTTGTTAGGGTCGCCAAACACAAGAATAGTGAATTATAATAAAGGATAATATGAACCTCATTTAAAACACCTAAATAAAACAACAATGATGTAAATACAATGAAATAAAATTTAAAAAAAAAACATAAACAGTAAAGAAATGTGGATTATTGAATTCTAATTCTAATTCAGGTGCTTTATGTCATCAAAATATGTCAGAGGGTGATTGATGAATGTGTAACCTTAATTTTAGGTGGTTTCTGATATGATTTTCAGCCATCAGACTCTTGAACTCAAATAATCCCTCTGGGCACCCGTAGTCACTGTAAAATATAACTGCTGCTACATTTCGATGTTACGTGCAATACTGCTGCTACATCTGCTCTGTAAAATAAATGTGCGGATGTGTATATTTACAGGTGTGTGTGTGTGTGTGTGTGTGTGTGTGTGTGTTTGTGTAAATATATACACACTGTATATTCCATTTAGATCCTGTGGCTTCAGATGTGCTTGTGATAAAGATACAATGTTGTACTGTAGACGGTGAGAAATGGACTATCGTGTGTCCAGGAACACTTGGCCACCTCTGTTTTATTATAGAAGATGTGTTTCCGGGCTGCACAGTGGTGTAGTGGTTAGCACTTTCGCCTTGCAGCAAGAAGATCCCTGGTTCACGTCCCGGCTTTCCCAGGATCTTTCTGCATGGAGTTTGCATGTTCTCCCTGTGCATGTGTGGGTTTTCTCCGGGTACTCCGGCTTCCTCCCACAGTCCAAAAATATGCTGAGGTTAATTGATTATTCTAAATTGCCCGTAGGTGTGAATGTGAGAGTGATTGTTTGTCTATATATGTAGCCCTGCGACAGACTGGTGACCTGTCTAGGGTGTCCCCTGCCTTCGCCCGAGTCAGCTGGGATAGACTCCAGCCCCCCCACGACCCTAGTGAGGATTAAGCGGTGTATAGATAATGGATAGATGTGTTTCCTTCCAGGGCCTGCACAGTGGCTGGTGGTTAGCATTGTCGCCTTGCAGCTGGAAGATCCCCGGTTCGCGTCCCGGCCTTCCTGGGATCTTAACTGATTATTCTAAATTGCCTGTGTGAATGCGAGTGTGATTGTTTGTCTGTATATGTAGCCCTGTGACAGACTGGTGACCTGTCCAGGATGTCCCCTGCCTTCACCCCAAGTCAGCTCTGATAGACTTCAGCCCCCCCACGACCCTAATGAGGATTAAGTCATCTTATCAAGGGTGGATCTAGAGATTGACAGGCTGTTCTATTAACATAATACACATGATACACATGATACTGCTGAAATAGCCACCCATGTCACAGAAAGGACATTTTCCCCGAAACTTCTATCCTTCCTGGTGAGGTGGGGAAAAAACAACTTGAAAAAATTCAAAATGTCAGCCTATCTCTTTAAGATCCAGATACTGTGCAGTTTTGTCAAAATAGGAAAATATGAACTCAATGAAGACATGACACCTTCAGAAGCCTTGAAGCCTGTGGGTAAAGCAGACTCCAGAATACTGCTGGGAAAAACAAGCATGAAAAGTTGCTGTAATGTTTGTTGCATAAACTGAACATGTACTGTATGTAACAAAACCTCTTAAACGCCATTTCTATTCTCTCAGCCTCCAAGAAAAAAAAGCACAGGCAGAACAAGCTCTGACTGGCCTTGTCATGTTTCTTTTTTTTTCCAAATGAAAGAACATTTTGTCTTGTAGGAGTAAAAGCACATTTCAGTGGATATGATGACTTGTGTTATCCCTGATCATTGTTAATTAACTGTTAATGAACAGCAGTAGAATAAGTAGAAATATTGCAAACAATTAGACAGGCGCTCAGTGAGTGGCTGCACAGGTGAAAGCGCAGCAGATTAATTACCTCTGTCACCAGCAAATGAAAATGGAAGTTCCAAGAGAAAGTACACTCACAAAAGGATCAACTGATGCGGTGTAATTTTCTCCCAAGCTATTTTCAGGCAAAACAGGAACATGATCTTAAGATTAAAGCCTTTGAACAGTGAGCTGAGGAGAAAAAAAAGACAGCAGCATATACCCCAGATACACCTATGTTGCTCCAGTGAATACAGAGATTTCTTCCCTTTTTCTCAGTTTGGAGAAAGATCATAAACAGAGCGTGAGGAGGCAGCGGGGGAAAGGTAGTGTTTTAAGGCTTGCCTCCCCATCACCCACACGTGACGCTGACGCTGATCTTCATTTCCCTGCTCACTGTAGCACATCTCATCTCATCACGCCTTTCCAGGTGCAGCCTTTTGAGCCGTTCCCTGGTGTCAGCCGAGGCCTGCCGAGTTGCTAGAGGACATGCTAACGAGGATATGTGGAGGGTGGCCTGCTCTGCTCTCACGGCGTACAGCGAGGACGTGATAATGGGGGACCTAGTTAGACTTAAGATCAAGTTGAGCACAGTCACATACACCACAGTTCACCCGCAGTGTGTGTGTGCTTTGGGATTACATGACATGACAAGTGGCATTTCAGTGAAAATGACTCACCTATCTCAGCATGACTAACGGTGCGTACTTTTATGTACAGAGGAATCGCTAGTTCATTTCATAGCACCCCTGCAGCCATGTTGGCAGACCAGCATCTAATTCTAACATAACTGTACGGCCAGATTCGTTTACTACAACACGATGGTCAGTTTGTGTTGGGTGATGGGCTGTTGCAAGTTGGCAGGGAAGAGATAAATCCATAGAGCCACAAAAAAACATGCAAGTAAATTAACAGAGTAACATAGTAAATGTAAACTGTTAGTTTAGTAACCTGGTTAGTGACCTGGATATTTTAGGAAAGTATCTGCTAGCATTAGTTATTAGCTAACTGTAAGTGGTTTTTTAGCATTCAAAAAGGGTAATAGCACAACACAGTCAATATTAATCTACACTGGAATAAACTCTGAGCTAAATGTTAAGATCAGTAAACGTTAAAATGTGTTAGAAACATGCCAACTTATGTCTTCATGGGGACACTTGTTTGGTGTGACATAAATATCAAAAATAACATTATGAATGATCGCATTGAAATGTGTCCATATGCTGTTGTGTATATGCTAGAAGATATGTCTTAAGAGAAATATGTAGTGAACATCATGACTGACTCTCTTCACCTTGAAACTGCAGTTTACAGGTGACAGTTTCAGAAAAAATGGATTCTGAAAGGCACAGTTTAATACGTAACAAACTTAAAGAGCCAATCCTGTCGACCTGCAGAGTGAGACTTTCTGTATCAATATTCTCTCTTACAATTAGTTTCTTGCTCATATGTATCTTGCTGAATGACACCATTGTGTACTGTGGATTAATTTTACAGTGTTTGAGCAGAGTTGCAGGTGAGCAGGTGTGCTTAATTTGCATGTGATTGAGACAGACGCGGAAACCAATTTGCATGTTCATAGTTTTGCTCTGGGGCTGAGATCAGTCTAGGTCATCTGAAGGCATGATGGGATTATTTATTTATTTTAAAGTTGGTTTTATAATGCACGGTAGAGAGAGAGACAGGAAACATGGGGAGAAGAGTAAGAGAAAGACATGCAGTAAATGGTCATGGGTAAGACTGGGACCCCGCTGCACTGGGACTATAGCCCTTGTTTATGAGTTGCCCACTCAACCTGTTGAGCTACAGAGGCACCCATGATGACATTATTTTGATGGAAAAAAACTTCTAAACATGTAACTTTGAAGACAAAGATGAGTCTTATAAAGTTTAATTAATGCCAGCAGAGCAATTTTAATATATATATATTGATAGGTGGAGCTTTAACATAAGATCTAATGACAGGGTAGTTGAAATGGGTGTTATTTGTAGAATTCAGTTTTGAGTTTCACCGTTAGCCTTTATCACCTATCCAAGGAATAATCAGGGTATTCAGTATATTTGCTTTGGCTTTAAAGAATATACCAAAAAACGCTACTGTGTTTGAGTTAGACTGATTGAGACAATATTAGCTACTTTGTTTGCCCTTCTACACTATTTCTAAAAAACTAAAGCAGATGTTTAATGCAGTTCTGTTTTCTGTTAGTCGTATACATTTCAGTTGTGATTCTGCCACCGACCAGCTGACAGTTGTAGCTGTGTTTGTTGCAGTGTGAGTGTTATAAACATCGGGATCCAGTGCCTCTGTGGCAGAAATCATTTACTGGCAACCTCTAGATTTATTCATTTATTTTTATTTTTTATTAGAATGCAGTCATTTGATTTAACCTACATGGGGATTATTGGGAAGTGCAAATGCAGTTGGAAGGCTCGAGTTTCTGACTTCATGATAATGCACATCGATCAGTTCTGAAGCATATCCTGAAGATCTTTAATGCTGGTGTTGACCAAAAACCTTTGTGATTATACAGCAGGGTGATTGCTGGCGGTATGTACTGCACCACACAATAATGAACTGACATCTCTGTTGTGTTTTTTCCCACAATATGTACTGACTTTTGTTCTCTATAATCGGAATTCACAGTTAAACACAATACAGAGTCATGAAAGTGTCCAAACTGGGACTTTCAAATGTCACATGAGAACTGACATTGCACATTTGAGTTTTCTCTACAAAACATCACACAAGATTCAACATGTATGTTAGATGACTACCAGATATTTAAAAATTAGGACTCCAGGATTAAATGGGCTATAAGTAAGGATTTAAGTTTAAAACATTAATACTATTTTGTAGTTCCAGTAATAGTGGCACACTTATTTTTCCCTCAGTCCAACATCTGGTTTCTCCTCAACACATTTCCAGCAGCTTTAGAATCACTTGTCCAATGTTGAAAATCAGCAAGCCTGTTAAAATACTATTGCTATCTTATAATTGTCATGTGATGGTAGCCTGCAATTTACATTATAGATTGTGTAGCTGTGTTTTTAGCACAGCCAATAATATAGATAAATGCCATTTGGAATGTTGTTTTGGTTGGATTTTTGTTTTGGTTAGCTGTACCAAAGACTGGTTCTGAATCTTGCAAACAAGGTCAGTACAGCTGGTTTATTTCTACATAAAAGCAGTTTTTATTTTTATTATTTTTGTGCTTCCTGGGAAAGAGGAGGTGTTTTGTTTCTTCCCCAAACGCTTGCTCAAAGGGAATCAAGAAACATCCAAGGAAAACACTGGACTTGTTGGATTTCTCCGTTTTTGGTCTTCACCCTATTATGTGAAGTGCCATGAGATGACATATGTTGTGAACTGGCGCAAAACAAATAGAATTGAAGTGAGAAAATAAAGAATGATGCATGTTTGCAGCCAAGAGTGCTACAATATAAGATCAGAATGCAGATTTGACAGCTGGTAAACCTTCAGAGTAGTGCAACAGAACAGCAGAGGCAGGTATGTGGGACTGCAGATAGTCACTTCTGGAACTATTCGTCAGTGCCTTAAATGTACATATTGTTCATTAACAGTGAATAGATTAGAATAGCTTGGATGCTATTGCTTATATATTAATTTTTTAAATTTTGTTGTGTTGGCTCAACAAATGTATTAATAGTGACACATTTGAGTGCCACTGTGCTTGTATATGAAAGTACTTTTGGTTGTCAAGCTGTAACTTCAAGCTAATTTAATTGTATTGGGATAGGATGGACAAATTAAGCTGAAAAGAGGACAAAAAAAAACAACTTTAAATTGACGCTGTTATTGACAAAGTGGAAAACAACTGGACTTTGATGTGACAAATGTGAAAGGAGTTCATAAACGATGGGTGTAGGTGTTGGGTTTTCATGTGTATTTTTGAGGGGTCATTTAGCTCTAAATTGGTCAGGTAGTGCTGTAGAGCGGTAGTATTTGTATTAATTTGGTCAAGCTTCCTAATTTATAATACCATAAGGTTTGTATAACATTAGTTAACTTTCATAATTAGTAACGCTGCAGGGTCTCAGCCTTAATATGTAAATGTAGCCAGGGAAAGTAGTATTTTATGTAATGTTTGTAGGGTTTTAATCCTTCCTGTGAAACCCCCCCAACAAAAAAACTCAGTCTTCACACTATGAATAACACTATGGGGACTAAACTCAAATATCGAAATTTGTTAGGTTAATTTTGTATGTCTTTATTGTTTGGCACAAACAATATCAATAGAACTCTATCTTGTGTAGACATGCATGTTTGTGGGTGCAGGTTAGAGAAGACGTGCCAATTGTGGTAGTAGATGATAATGGTCAGAAACCCAGTTGGATTGGTATTAAGAAAACAATTCCAGGTCAATGTGAGTGATTCTACCTCAGATAATACCTGCTGTACTGGTATAATCACGTGTATTCATAAAGTCATTGAACTACAAAAAGCTTTACCTGAGACTTGATGATGAAAAAGACAGTTTCTTGCTATTGTAAAAGTCGACATATAATTACCCAGTTAAATGGCCATCACCGGCTTTTATAGTGTTTACAGGTCCTGCTCTAAAAAGGTGCATTTATAGCGGTGCAGTGTTTCTTCTAAAGGATACACTAAATGCAAATATGCATCCCTGCTTTGTAGCCTCCTCAGACTTGGTCCCCATGAGGGGTTCCCCCTCAGGTCAAACCAGCAACTGGCAGAGTTGTCAGTTGTCCTCTCTGCCCTCGGATAGCAGAACACCCTGCTGTAGCTGCACACCTTCAAAGTCATTGGAGGTCGATCGTACAAAATTAAGGAAAACATCCAACCTCTACAGCAAAACTTAATCCCTGTACAACACTGAATGTGCAGCACCTTACAAATATATTCAACCCTCTTGACAGACATCACCATGGTGTTACCACCCGGCTGCCCAGGGTGAGCTAGGGCAGCAACAAAACAGCAGATGGACGCTGTTTACCGGAGTTACCAGAGGTAGATTTGCTAAAAAAGCAGGTATTTTAACAAAACAAAATGAGGAATTGAGGGTGGAGGGTACTGCTTAAATAAAATAGATATTTCCAAAAGAGGACTGCTACTAGAAGCTGGCAGACAGAAAATACACAGGAAGTAGCACCCCTGTCTAAAAACTAACAAGATTTACAAGATCTCAACAATCACAGAATCTCTTACTGAGCCTTCGAACCTCAACAATTGTTTAACTAAATGCTTAACAAGGTTATTAGAGAGGCATATACATAGGCAAGTTAAACACCACAATGGAGCTGCCACTGAATGCTAGAAATAAAAAGTGTTTCAAAGCCACATGTAGGTCTTGATTGGTGGTCTGGCTTTGGGTTTGATCCAATCAGCCATGAGCTCTGAAGAGTTCAATCAGGGTGCAGGGGTGTACAAGGCTGTATACAATAGGAGGTTATTGGTAAGCAAGGGGAAAATTCATGCAACAGCCTCCAAATAAGTGAATTCCGTGTGCTTTCCCAGTCACTTAGTATGTTTTTACTGGTGTACACTGATACAAGAGTTGAATTTTCTAGGCTAAAATAAAATAATTAAATAAATAAGATTAATTCCTAACCTCTTAACATCCACTCCCATTTTAAGAAGAGTTTGTAAACAAAACAAAACAAACAAAAAAAAAAAAACAAAACTGTGATTCAAGCAGTACATGCCCCAACTGATGAAATATAAGGGCTGTGTGCTCACTCTTGTTACAAAGTCAAGAACTACTGCTGCTGCTGCTGCTATTGTAGCTCTGGTATGGGTATCCCAAAATTTCTTTCAGTGTGAGTTGAGGCTTCCTGCTTCAAATGGGGTAGCAGAATTTTCACTTGGCCTGTATTTGGAAGAGGAGTTGGAAGGGTTAATAAATCATTTTCTATGGTAACACAACAAGTTCTGATGACTCCAGAGGGGGTTGAATGCTTTTGCCAACCCCGTGTATGTTAATGTGGCCATTACTGTTGAGTTGTGAGCAATTATAATCCTATTGTCTTTAATTCACACACAGAGAGAAACGGGAGCTTGAGCATGCACATGTTAAATTTAACCATGAGACCTGAGTGTTCTTGCACAACCTGTATCCTTTCAGTCTTGTGGTTGCAGGACGCGACATTTGCAACTGCTGTCAGGGGTATTTAAACAAGGGCAACAACCATTGTGACATATGTCACAGGGCAATTGGAAGAATGGAATTCTATGAAAAACAGCTCAGTAGGCACACATCCACAGTGTCATCTCCCATCTACTTGTCATTTAAAGGGACTGCTCTTTCTATACAAGTGCAAAAGGGACACTGAATCAAAGCATGACAACATGTGAGCTGGATAAATGCCATGAGGTTCAGGAGGTCACGAGAAGATGTGGGTTGGCTTGGCATGAGTGTCAAGATTTAAGGTCAACCGTTGGAAAAATGGTTGACCAACAGTCGAGTAGAGGCTTGCCGAAGACAACAGGAGACTGAGGGAACAGCAGTGATGTTCACTGTGACTCAGGTGAAAGGCCAACAGCATGGAACTCAGTCCTTGAACCTTAGGTCACAGCTTAGCTCAGTCATGTTTTCAAATGAACAGTGTAGATGATGTGCAGGACGGCATCAGTGTGGATTCTGTGGTAGGGAAGGATGTAGTAGAAAGAGGATCTGCAAGTCTTTCCCCTATGTCCACCCAGGAAGGAAGAACTTAATGGCATGTTGCAATAAGGCTTCCTGTTGCTGCCAGCATAAAATTCAAAACCCTGACACTTGCATTGAAAACTACAATGAAAACAGTTCCCTCCTACCTGAACTCTCTCATTCAGGTCTACACTCCCTCCTGCTCACTAAGCTCAGCCAACAAAAGGCGCCTGATACAACCACAACAACAGGACCGATCCATAGCTAGATTCTTCTTCTCTGTGGTTCCCCAGTGTTGGAATGAGTTACCAAACTCTGTTCAATCTGCACAGTCTCTCTCGGTCTTTAAGAAAAGACTAAAAACCCAACTCTTCACTGAACATCTTTGCATTTGACATACAAATAATAATTTCCTATTACCTCCCGCACTGCCTATAGGCACCAAGGTCCTATTACATGGCTTAAAGTATTATAAATTCCAGCGTGTGGTCCTTGTGTCATTTCTGACCTTCCATGAAAATTTCATCCAAATCCGTTAGTCCACTTTTCTGAGTAATGTTGCTAACAGACAAATAGAAGGACAAATGTACGCTGATCGTCACAAAACCCTGCCACGTTCCTTGGCGGAGTAAAAATAAATGGCGCTTCGCGAGGTTGGAAGAGTTAAATAGAGACAGCAAGCCCTTCGGTTACTGGTGCTTGTTTCTGTACCGTGTGGTCAAAAAAATTCATGCACGCAACTAACGGCAAAAAGTGCTGTCAGGTCACGAGTCAGACCCATAGAGCTGCTGTCAGCTCTGACACTCACAACTTGTTTACCGGGAGCAACATCCACCTCTGAGGTACTGACATCAGACTGACTGGGTTTGTGATTTAAAAACACGCGTGTGCTCATTCATTGCAGAACACGGCTTGTCGTTCACCAGATCTCAGCCACTCGTTAAAAGTAAAAAGTTGTAAAAAGTTGACTGAAGATGAAAATGCGTTGTCAAAACTGTGTCAAATGAGCATGCTGGTTCCATAAATACACGAAATAGCACCAGCATTCAAGAAAAGTCTTTCTGAAAAGCTCAAAATATGTGTTTTAATTGAATATTGATGAAGTTACTAGCCAGAGCATGGACACAATTCTGTGCTTGTTCGTTTTTTGATGATTATGCGGCCAGAGTAACTGCTCAGCATCTACTGTTATTATTTGAACTGAACTATAGTTTGCTGTTATTTTTATTATTTACTATTTTTATTTATTTTTTGCACTGTAATTGTTTACATAGTTGTATTTCAGAATAAATAGTGCAAATGGTGCACATATTGTGAAAAGTGAATTAATGTCCTTTTCCATGTCTTTTACTGATCTGTTGTAAAACAATAAATTTGCACCATATTGTAGTCAGATGGAGTACCTACCACGACCTACTGACCTTTATTGTATTACTATAATCTGTAGTATGAATTTGTGATGACAGATATCTTAATTTCCTATTCGTTAGCTAGATTGTACCCTGACCCCCATCCAAAAGCAAAAAAGTTCAGGCTCAGGATTATTTTTCACTTTAAGCCCTGCTATTATCACACTTGAACTTGTTTTATAGCACTGATCCAGGTTGTTTTCTTCTGACTAGATCCTTGCTTGTGTTGTATCTACTCTCAGATGTACGTCGTTTTGGATAATAGCTTCTGCTAAATGAAATTGTAGAATATTTAAGAAAGCTCTAGTGTCAGGCATCCTTAGCAATGTTTTGTGTGCAGTGCCACTTGTGGATATCCAGGCAACCTCACACTGTCAAGTGAAAGAATCTGCTTTTCTTGGAAATTATAATCAAGTGTATGTTCAAAACGGCCAGTTTTAGGATGAATTTTCATATATTTACTAGACATGCTGAAATATATAATCATAGAAGCAAAAATGTAATCCATGGAATTATTTAGGAGTGAAAACCATAATAGTAAACTGTACTGATGGTGTATGTGTAGAAGAAAAGGCCATATGGTTTTATGACCCAGGAAATAGATGGTCAACATGTGAAGTCTGAAAAGGAGCTTCATTAAGACATTGTATGAGACCTCTGCGCGTCACTGTGCTCAGCAGGAGATGGATCACACACAATGTGATGATGCAGCTCACGCCGGGAATTCAGAATCAGAAGATAATTATACTTTGGTGACGTCTGTGACACATGTTTTGCAAAGTAAAGAATCTTACATAAGTTGTTGCCTTCTGTGACCAATTCAGTTGACCTCGAGACTGGCTCGGTTTGTTGGAGGTTGTTCTGTGCGGTGTACCATAAATGTACACGTATCTGCTCCTTTTTTCTTTTCTGAAATTTGGTTTGTGATTATTTGGTGGTAGAGTAATTTAGGGAGTGTGTTTGTCAGATTAGAAGAGAAGTTCACCACACTCAGAACTCATGGAAATAACTATAAAGTTGAAGGTTGTTTCTTTCCTTTGAGTTGCCAAGGATGATGTTTAAATTATGTCAAATTATGCATTTGTTCCCCAGTCGTGTGTCAGTCAGTGAGCGTCTCATTGTTAAATAATTATTTGTGTATCTCTACAAATGGGTGTGCTAGCTGTGGACTCTTCTGCATAGTAGTCTGGACAATGACTACCTGTTAATGAACCAAATTTGCAACTCAGTAAAGGGAAAATGGCAAGAAAATAAGAGTAAACCCTTAGTTGGACAACACTGACTAAATGCACAAGAGACTGACCTTTTTTTTTTCAATGTGTGTATGAAGCACATGCAATAGCCTTTTACAGTGCTAATGGAGTGAAAGGGAATCTTTGTATGTAATATCTGGTTTGACCTTCACACAAGCAATTCTGACCTTTTGAACCAGAGTTTCATTAGTTTTTTTAAACCTCTGCTCTGAATGTTTAATGATATACTCTATGGGCAAATGCAACACAATAACTCATGAGTTGTTAATTAAAACAGATTGTGCTTCTTCATTGTACATGAAGAACCGACCATATTTTTACCAAACTCATACATAAATGCAAATAATTCCATGATCAATATGAGTTGAGTATAATTAAATATCATTGTTTTCAAGATGTTTTGTTTGCTACTAATTAATTGCAACCTGGTATACACAGCTGTTGGAAGGATTTCGGATGCTCTAGCGAGCACCAACAATGCAAAATATCTAGACCACAGCGCTATGGTGCATGCAAACCTCCATTCTGAGGCACTCAGATCTAACAGTTTCAAATTAATGCTGTGTGAGTTGTGGACATCATCCTCATATTGAAATAATGGACTTGCACAGTAAGGGAGTATTTCGTATGCCTAGTAAGTACTCCGCAATGCTATAAATAAAGGGTTTATTTGCAAAAATAATTATCTCTGGTTTGTTTTCCTAAATGGTGCTGTCTATTTATGCACTCCAGGGAATATCAATCAAACTGGTGTTGGGTCATTTTGATATCAAATGTTTTCACTTTTCAAAAGTTTTTTTTTTTTTTTTTTTTATTGGGCAGCCAAAGGAATATCAATTAAAATGGTATTGCTTTATTCATTTTAAGAGCTGTTTTTACAAACAAACCCCTAATATGGTTCAGATAACATGAGTCATTACCCATGTAGTGAAGCAAACCATGACTGCATGTGTCTCCTGTGGTGACTGACATTAAAATAACATCCCCCTGGTTTTAATGGGTGGGTGGACTGTTAATATGTATTGCTTTCCAATGTGGAAGAAATATTAGGGGAAAGAATTGTCATGAACAAGTCATTTTTTGGTACATCTTCAACATTAGTACTGATAATATGGAAGAAGCTACCAATTTGAATATACCCACACTCAAAACTGCAATTCCAACTGCAAAACTGTTTTACACTCGACCGACTTACCAAAATTGGGCTGCATGGATAGTCAGCTTAATGACAGGTAATCATTAAGAATTGATTAAATCCTACAAAATGCTGAGCAATATGTATTTACAAGTTGATGCTTGTGAAAACTTGCAGGTTTGATGTGAATTAGACAAAAATTGTACTCATCTTGTGGCTACAGGCTCAGTTGTGGCACATATGACAAAGTGTCTCAACGTGAAAACCTGTTTTTGTAATAGTGGGTGGTCATTTGCATTACAAATGTCTTAAATGAATCTCAATTTGCATTTGTAAACATGAGGACGTAAACAAGTATTGTAGTGGGCAGTTGCTTAGGAGACGTTATTAAAACAATATTAATAATCCATTCCAAATATCTCATGTTTTGTTTTTCTCTGCTCAGCTGGCTGAGCTGTGATAATGTGCCCACTTGCAGTAGTGTATACAGTTAAATGCAGCATCAGAGTTATGCCAACATGTTGTCTTACAAATACTTTTCTATAGCCCTCTGTTACCTTCAGAAACCAGATTTTATGCCTTTCTGTCCTTCAGAGAAATCACAGAGAATACACCACGCTTTTGTTTTGTTTTTGCTTGCAAAGGAAGGTTTGCCATGTCATGGCTGCTGACCAAACTGAAACCATGTGAAGTTAATGGCCACAATTTCCCAGGATTGGCTGGCCAAGCCTTCACCTTGTATGAAGCCAATACAAAAGAACCCAAGGGTGTTCTGTGATGCATTGGCTTGGTTCCTGAACTTCATGGATGGCTAAATTCTCAAGTCACAGAGCAGTATTTTTCTCAGACATTACCATGTGCTCACCAGTTAGCCACTGCTTTCATGATGCAATGCCTAGTCCACCGACAATAATTACCCTGGACTATCTTGGAAAGGTTGTTCTTGGTATATATGGTGTTCAGTGCATTAGTAATTCTTGTTGTAGCTCTCAGAGTGTAATATATGCAGATTCCTTTATAATGATAAACAAATGATATGTAAAACTGTATTTGCCTCTTGTGCTCATTTTTATAAATCCTATTAGCACCCTATGATGTCTCCAGGGCAGAAGCTGCTAGCCTTTCCCCAGAGACAGCCCAGAGCGTCAGTCCTCCTGAGTCACATGTTGTCCCCCCAGCAGCCAAGAATGTCCTGCTGACCGAGCAAAGAGGAGGTTGTGTCCCAACTGCCATGCAAGACCACTGGCTTTGGGCTGTAGCACAATGTGCACTCAGCTGATAAACACTATTACATGAAGAGTTTCAGTCTATAGCTGTGGATTCTCTAAATATGGAAGAATATAAGCAGTGTGTACCTAAAAGAGCAGAGATTGTGAGGTATATTCAACATCAAGCCCTGTAGAATGTCATGTGCCTCTTAGGGCCATCATCTACTTCAACTGGTACTGGTTTACATCCCTGTTTCAAGGTATGTATGGAGCGTTCATGGATTGGGCTTGTTGCAGCACATCTGGAAGATGTTAGAGCAGATTGGAATCTGAGGATTTAGAATCCTGATCAGTGGTTTGGGCTCTTTGGAGTGTTCCTCAAGCCATTCTTGAGTACTGTTTGTAATGTGACTAGATGCATTGTCCTGCTGGGAGGAGCCTGCTAGCTCTAGAGAGTATCATTGCAATGGAATGGCATGTTTTGTTTGCGACAATGGGTATCCATATCCATACTTCTAAACTATATAGTCTTCCAGAAAAAAAAGATTTAGTATGTCCCAATATATAGTATGTTAAATGCATACCAAAAATACCAGGATGTCCCGCTACATCCGGTCACATTTTGAGGAGAGACATACATTGCAGTGTCTTGTGTGAGTATAAACAAACTTGAACTGCCAAAAGTGTCTAGACAGGTAACAGCTAATTTTACACAACAAAGTTTAGGGTGCCTTATTATATAGAACAGTATACCCTAATGGTATGCACACTGCAGGAAACAGTACCTACATTGTGAGGACAGCTGTTGGACATACTGAAGTAGGGCTGCAACTAACGCTGAATCGATGTCTATATGGAGTTTTTCATTTGTGCTGTGCATTGTTTTATCTTCTTTTTTGAGCTGAAGCTGCCCTGCAAAACAAAAAAATAAGTTCCTCTTAGTTTCTGTTTGCATATCAACATCTTCACAGTGCCTCCTGAGATACACTATGAAATTAGAAGTTGAGTTTGTATGACAATTCTGCTGAAAATTATCAGAGATTTATGAAAATGGACACCATACTGGTGGAGAAAACCAAATTAGAAATCTGTTGTTTTCGTTAACTTGATCAAATCTGAAAGGCAACATTAGTGGTCATGTTTTACGACAGAGGTACATTAAATTAGAAGAATAAGTCCTTCCAATTAATGTCATTTGTCACATTTTCTTACTCATCCCCTTGACATTCTTTGTCTTGTTCTAAGCAGCACCGGATGCTTCTGCAGTAAAGATGAAACAGCAAACTTAGAGTTATACAGGATAGGCCAGTTGGGATTACTGATGATACTGTATATCCCAGTAAGGTCCAGCAATTATTTCAGCCTTGATTTCAAGTTAAAATCTGGGGGCTGTGTCACAAAACTCAAATCATATTTCTTGAAACTGGGATGATTTTATAGTGTGAAGGGAGTATATTGTACTGGCAGGTGAAATGCGTTCGACACAACGACATAGCTTCACCACCTTTAATGTTTCATATAAAATGTCATAAATATGGAATTATATGGGATGTGTGCTGCCAACACGTAGCCGCCAGGACATCATAATGGGAGCAGCTGTATACATTAACATAAAATAAGACATTGCACTTACTGTGTAATGGACACATACAAGTACCTGATGGTTACCGTTTGAACTCAACTTACCCACTGGCCCACTAATATAAGTAATACAAGTCTTATGCGTCTACTTTTAGTTCTGTTCTGAAAGTATTTTCACTGGTACCTTACACAACACTCATAATATACATGTGTAAATCATAGTAGTGTAACTATGGATAGCTATTGTGAGAGAAATGATAACGGGGATGGCATAAAGCTTTGATTGTATTCTAACTCCATCTCTTTAAAGCTACATTCATACACAAAATGCTACAATGAACTCATTTGCAACTGAAGCTAGGATGCTGTTTTTATGTTTGTGTTTAGTTAGCTCATTACTTACTAAAGTGATGTTTCTTCAACATTTAACCTCAACTACCTTTCTTTCTCCAATTAAATCATTACCTTCATCTTAACAAACATATCCATTTATATTTAAATCAAATTTTGACTTCAGCTATACATGAGTGAATGGCAATGCTTATTTATCTGGGGCTAAACAGTACCTATAATTGTTCTGTTCTGTGTTATTTTACAAGAGAAAAAGCAACACAAATTAAGAACAGAATTATCATTGCTGTTTTTTGCTCAAATCAAATCAAAAATCTTAATGCAGGACAGTTTGTTATTGTAATTATACACCATACTATATTAATAGTCTGACTTAAGGAAAAAGCTTTGAGTAGTTATATCACTCCATTGTCAACAATCAGTTAGAGAAAGGGTGAAACTAAATGAAAAATTTAACTGCAGCCCCCAAATCAGTAAATATCACTGAATGTCTGAGTGATAATTCAGGTGATCCTCTAACCACGACAGATGGAATTTTATTGTTATTGTTATAAACACACTCATAGCTGAACAATCCTCTGGCTAATGGTTACTTCTAATTATTAGCCTATCCCAGCACCGGAGCGGCTTCTTCCTTCAGGCCAAGTCCCTAGAGAACAATAAATCAGGAAATCATTAAAGACTCCTGTTTCAACACCAATGCAATATCCATTACATGTACAATATTTCTATCTGATCAGCTATACTTTAATTTGCAATGTGCAATATTGCAGTTTAAACTGTACTCTAATTTATTTCACACAGTACTTTATTTACACTCTACTTATTTACACTGTAGTTTTTTACACAGTCCATTTTATACTTCTCTTTTTACATATACTTTTTTATTTTTTATCTTTTTAGAATTTCTCAGATTTAGATTCTATACTTATTCTTTGCCGTCTTGTTACTGAGTATATTAACTGCATTCACCACATCAAATTCCTTGTGTGTGTGAGCTCATTTGACAATAAAGGCTTTCAGATTCTGATTCTGATGTTCATATAATTAAATTAACTCCATGTATGGCGATAAACTACAAGCTGGGCTGTAAAATTTTGCATCTCTTTGCCTGTCTGTGACAAACTTATGCTGGATGTCTCCACAGATTGATCGTGTTTCATATCCTATTGGGAAAGACTCTTTAGAATTGTCAGAATTGACTCTAATGAAGAAAGCCTGACTCACCAGGTGCAGACTTTGTATCTAATCCTGTCATTTTCCTCTGCTTTCTCTTCCCCTTCTATAATATGTGTGGAACTGATTGTCAGGAAAAACAAAACAGCAAAGACCTCCAAGCAGCAACCTATAGGCTTAATAGTTTTGGCGAACATTTGGTTTGTGGCAATGAGGCTATTTTTTCACCGCAAGTTAGCCAATTTAACAACAGTACTCTCCTCCCTGCATGCAAATGGTCCACCAAAAGAACGTGTCCATCACTATATTGCAGGGGCATTGTTGCTGCATCCTGGGCTTAGCTCCACAAAAGGAGATGATGATTGTTTCAAAGTATACAAACAAGTCCAAGCATTTTTCCCGCTATGGCAGAATGATGATCAGATGCAGGTAGACCATTCTCCAGCACTGACACCATGCTGTGTAGATAAGCTATGTGAGACCAGTCATGGCTAACATTCAGTGTAGTATAGCTGACATGAGAGGAAAGAGACATAATTAAACTTACTTCATTACCTCACTGTGTCCCAAAAAGTCATTGTGCTCATGCTTGGTAGAGGAGACCTGAAGAGAATTTTTATTCTCAAATTCAATTTTTTTGCCATTTTAAACAGCTAACTACAGTAATTGCACAGCACTGCTAAAACATGGGCGACCTCCCCCCATTGTTGTGCCTGAACACCTCCTCCCGAGACACACATGGAGCACTAAAACGGCTGCTGTTCTGCTAACATGCTGTTCAGCTAGACCTCCTGTGTAGACATGATGTTATTCTAATGACAAAGGGGGCTCAACATAAAGGACTGAAGTACTTTATAATATGGAAGAACATTTTTGTCAAGTAAATAAAATTATCCTTGCTGCTCGTACATGTCCTCCAAAGCACAATAGAAAATAGAAAACTATAGAAAATAAACACAAAGTTGAGAAGAGAATGCTGGGGTGCATTCAGCACGACAAAGCATAAATCAACACAAACAACTTATGTAACCACGCAATGTGCACTTTGTGTACTGTTTTTCATTCCTCTTTATCCATCGCCTAGGTAGATATATCATGCACTTTCAACATTCACTTAAGCTAATTAGAGCCAAGATCCAACAGCAGCATCCAGTCTGTGAGTTATACAGCACTGTGTTTGATACTGGAACAATTGTTCTTTGTCATTTGTTCTTTGGTTACACAATGAAATGCCTCTATGGCAATCGCTCACTTGTAGCACCATCCTCTATTGTTGTGTTGCTAAAAATGTGAATAGAATGAGAGAGTAATGTCTTGTTGACATTCCAGCAGACAGAGACGTTTGTTTCTGAAACAAGTAAAAAGAATCATTTATTCTTGATTTTTAATAGCCATTTTTTGTAATGAAGGAAGAAATTATGGTCACTACTAATTTTAGTTTAGTTAGCGGTTATCCACATTTTTGACTTGTCTTTGAAAAATTCTGAGGCTTACTTTAGTTAAATGTGTTGCTCTTATCTGTTTTGAGGTTTGCAGAAAAATTAAAGGTTCTAGTTTGAAGAGGAGAATTTAAACTGGTCTGTGGTGTTGGGACAAATTAAATTATGGTCTTTGAAATCTAAATTTAAATCGAAGATAAAAACAAAGACTGACTTATTATCCTGCTCTCGGGTAACTCTGAACTAAGAGCCATGTTTCCATGGTAACAATCAGTGATACCAGTGGCACCAAATGACAGAAAAGAGCTGATGTGACTCTGAATGTGTGCTTTTTTTTTCTCACAGTGTTGAGCAGCAAATTACAAGAAGTGAAAGCAGTTAGCAGAAGTACTGACTTCTGCCTCAGAAAGAAGCCACAGCAGCTCATCTCTGCAGGTCTGCATAGATCTGCTGCTGCTAGTTTCTTTTTTTTTTTGTATTACTACACTACCACTGCTCACCTGAATTTTTACAGTAAAATATCTTTGGAACTAGTGACTGTTTCTAGAATGAAGACATTATTTGCTTGTTTATAAAAAGGGTTGACACAGGTGCTCTGTTATCCAATCTAATTTCTAAAATGTTTGATTTTTTTCAGTTTATCGCAGCACAAAAAAAAAAGAGACATCCTTGAGTAATGGATAAATGGATGTCTACCTGAAGTTTGACTGTTAGTTTGATCTAATAGCTATTGTGAAACCAGCCCTACATTGTAAGTTCAGTGTCTTCGTCACTGTGCTCTGCAGTAACAAGAATAAATACAGTAAATACAGCTGAACTGAGCTGCTCTCTTGATGCCATACCTGCTCACTTACTGTAGTATTATTGCAGCGACCTGCTCTCTCCAGTGCCGAACTCTGAGGTGGATGACAGAAAACAATATTCCTTTAGCAAAACATCTAGCAGACAATATTGTTGATTAACAGCCGACATTAATCTTGCATGAATACCTACCAATAGGCAATTAAGTACAGCATGCATGGCCAAGCAGCAAATTCAGCTTCTGGGTTATGAGGGTACTGTTCAAAACCAGTTGGGGGAATAATGAAGTGACTGATATGACTTCACAAATTCATGGAGGTCAGTGAATACAGACAGGATTTGCATTAACCCTCCGACATACTTCAGGTCATTGTTGTCATGATGACCGCTGTGATGTTGAGTGTGTGAATGAAGCTCACCTGATTCTGGTTCACCGATCACCTTCCTCACATCAGTTTTCCAGCTACTCTTTGGCAGATTGTCAGCCATTCCTGCCTGGTAGTAAATTGGTCACTTCTATTGTGTGTCTTTTGTGAAGTTTGGTTTGAACTAAAGACTGTCTTTGTGTCCAAGTCCATTTAGGTTTTCCTTTCTCCTTGCTACACCAATGTAAAAAGATTATGGTTTGTATTAGTGACCACATATCCATCCATCCATCCATCCATCCATCCATCCATCCATCCATCCATCCATCCATCCACTTACATTTATGGATATTAAATAACAAGTTTTTTTTTTTTCAAAGTGTAGCATATTATATTTCATGTTTCTGTGGTTCTATTTTCCACACTGGCTACTACAACTTCTGATACAAAAGTGAAGTCACAAAAGTCACTTACTTGCAACACTGTTGCTATTTTTGACTTTTACAATATCAGTCACATTATTTCATCTCTTCAGTTTTGGTCACAACAGCTAGAGGCAGTGAGGTTGATTTGATCAAGTTAGGCAGCATTTCTCTAACTCCCACACTGCATTTAAATGATCTGATTGATTAATTTGATGGTGTTGTTTTTTTATGGTGTAAACAAAATGTAAAGACTTTGTGCTACATTCTATTTTAATGAAAAATGCTATAGAAGTAAAGTGTGATTGATTGAAAAAGACATTGACTGAGGTACAGCGAGAACATTTAATTGATTGAAATGAATGAATTAGACATGTTGCGATATACACTTGATGCTTCCATCTCAGAGCTAAAATGTCATTTTACTATGTTTCAAAGTTTACTTTTAAGCTTGTTTTTCCTCATTTTATTGTGGAAAACCAACCGTTGTTTTTTATCATAGTTTTTGATGACAATATTCATACGATTGGAACTCTAAAAATAAAGATCAAACTGTATTTCCTTCACCAACAAATCATGTCCCTTAATTATTTCATTAAACCTACACATCAGATGGTAACAGTTGTATCATCAGCTAAACTGTTTCCAAACGTTACTCATACATTTTTCACAGTAGCTTCGAGAAATCTTAAAGGTCAGTAGAATTTACAAGATGCTGCAATGTGAGGAAAGTGCATTTTTATATATTTCGAATAAACATATCTTTTTCATTTATTGTATTGCTTTTCAACTGTCACTTTGCTTCAGCCAACAAATCACTTACAGTGACCAGACGTAACATTAAAAGCAGCTTCCACCTTTCTAGTCGGGTTGTACATGTCAAAGTAACATCCACATGAATACCAGGACCCAAGGTTTTCCCAGAATCATGAGATTATCAGTGTTATCCTGCTGTTACACCTGTCAGTGGTTTTAATGTCGTGGCTAAGGAGTGCATAAAACATGGGGAGGAAATGATTGCATTAGTAACCCAGAAAATGGAGCAGCGGCTTTAAAGTAGGTCTGGGAGATAAATCAAAAATGATATGTAGAGACAATAGAGAAAATTCTGTTCAGTTTCATGTGAATGCATTACCATGAAAGTACATAATGAAAATGCAAAGTTCAGGTGCATGAATGAGGGAAGTGTGCTCCCTCTGCACCACGTTTCTGTTTAATGACCTCCAGTCCAGGCCTCACACTTGAAGGTTGAACCGCAGCACAGGGTGGCAACTTTGCCCTTTTGGATTTTCTGTGCTTTCTTTCTTTCAAAATAAACCATTTTTTCCCCTTAATTAAAAATAGGTCATTAAAATGATTAATGGTTAATAATTATCAGTATCAACTAAAATGAATAATCTCATTGTGATAAATTGTTCATCCCTCCTTCAAGCATGTTGTGAAACAGTCTATTTTCAACCAAACCATTTTATTTTCCTAAACTTAACCAAACAGTGAGTGATACTAAATTTAGGTCTAAAATAATGGTGTAACACGGGACACAAAGCCCAGCCTACTATATCATGTGTTGGACAAAAGCCACCACCATCTTCCCAACATCCTAACATGAACTTTGAAAATGGAAATGTTTCCTTCTATGTTTTAGTTTTCTTTGAGAAATAAATTTCTTTCTAAGCCTAATTGTGAATGCAGTTTAGCTACAACGAAACATAATTTCAGGGAGACGTGGTTGGATAGGTTGACACATCCCAAAATCTGACTTTCCTCACACCTTTCACGGTTTTCTGCTTCCTTATTTCTGCGCCAGAGATAAGAAGTAAAAAGCCTGTTTTGAACCTCAGCACAAAACAGCCCTAATGGTCTTAGATCATGTTCCCTCTCTGACACACCATTAAGTGCTAAATGTTAGGAATTGCATTACTGCAGCTTCTAAGATTAAGAGTGATAAGGAAAAGCTGTTATTCCTATCCTCTGTACTCACCAGCACAGGCCATAGCTTTCTGCTGATGAATAATTCACACAGCCAAATCATCCACCGCAAAAGATAAAGGCCCTCCAACCACTCCTCAAGTGTATTGATTTTTGTTCTCTTTGTATGTTGGACTGAAGTGTGTCAAATGGATAATGGAGGTACAAACTGTAAAAAAAAAAAAAAAAAAAAAAAAAAAAAAAAAAAAGTCATAAGCACTTTCAATCAAAAAGATTTTCTTCAGACACACCAAGACTTGAAAAAGTTGCAAAGGTTAATTAAATATCTGCTGTGAGAGCTTCCTGATCAAATACACACATACCTTAATAGAAACACTTCCGATTAAGTCATCAGCTTCAGATTCACACATGCATAAAATTTCATGTCTTTTAACTTCATTTTTCAGATTTGATTCTTTTCAAAATCTTTGAATTTGCGTCTTCTAAACAACACTGTGTTTTGCAGTTAAAAATCAGCTGTTGTCTTTCTTTGTGAGTTTTAGAAAGGAGAGTAAATAAAGTGTTAACACATCAGAAATGCACCTTTTATACTGGGTGATTATTTTCACTCACAGCTATCAGTCTGTCCTCGTATTTTTAGCTTTCAAGCCAGCAACATTTTGTTACCAATTATTTTAACAAACCGGAAAGCTAACTACTCCACAATCTAACCCATAAGAATTGCTTTTATTCCTCGGAGGATGCATGATTGATAGCTTGTTCAGCAGACAAAGCCTGAATCCGACACATAAGTGCAAAAAGATATAACCCTTTACAAATTATTTCTGCAGCGCTTCCTTCTAAAAGACAACAATCATCTCTTTCTCTTAGCTCTGGCTGCAAAGCTAATAGCCAGCTGGAGGAAACACGGGTAGAATGGACAACCCTTATGAGCTATTCTCCCCCCTCTAGGTCAGTATACCTGTTCTACTGTTTGGTTCTGTGAAGCTTGATGGATATATTGCTTATTTGACAGCTGATCTTCGGGCCCCTTGTGCACCTTCATCCAAAATTTTCCAGGCACTTTCCTTCAGGCCTGAGCTATAATAATCCCGTTAGGAAAAAAGCGTTAATGAGAAATTTCACACCGTATCTCTCTGGGTCTAATGGGAACTGGGTTGGAGGGGGAAAAAAGTTTTTGCATTGAGTACTTTATCCTTTTAACTTCATGAAGAGTTTGCAGAAGTCTGTAAAAAGAGAAGATGAGTGATGCAGGCATACATAACAGGGAAGAGAAGAGCCCTTTGCCGGCTTTGTTGAGAGAGATAAAAATTTAGCACCGATAAAACAGAGCAGATCTCATAGATTTATCTGCTCAAGTTTCAGGAGAGAATTTGGATTTGGAGTGCAAGTAAATGTAAGTTTTATGTTGCAGCTTTGCTAATTTATCTGACACAATACATTACATTGTATCTTGTCTTAGATAACAGACACCGTTTGCATAATTTATTTGTTCAGACATCATCAAAGCACATTATGTTCTGAAGACAGCAGTGACCAAACAACACATAAATGTAGTTTTTGAAGAGTGCTAGAGCGCTGGTGAGTGTATAAATGTAAAATGCAAGCTGTATCATCCAATTAAAAAAATCTGTAAAATCCATAGAAAACCCGTGGGATCTATAAAAGGCAATAAAATGTATCAGATAACACTTTATTAAAGAAAATTAACAAAAGGCGACGTCTAACCGAGACACGCTGCACACTGTCTGTGATACATCAAGGTAGCAGCGTGTGGTGTGTATGATGCAAAAGAACATTTTCAAATCGAATCTGCTCCAGACGAAAATGCATCAGAGGGAGAATCAGCCACAGATGAAGATGTCTGTGCATCTCAAATCCAAAGCCTCAACTCATGTTGTACAGGCTGATGTTATACTTTGCAACTTCATCTCGCAACACAATCTGGCAGTGACTGTATCTGACGACCTGATGAAACCTCTACCACACATTAATGGATTTTTAAATATATAATCTGTGTAATTATAGACATTGCACTAATAGTAGATATGATTGTTGTGTGGATGTGGACAAATTTACACTGACAATAGTAATAGTGACAGTAGTTACAATAATCAACCAACAACCAGCACTGCTTCCACACTGAAAAACTATCATGTTTCTTTTTGGTACAATATAAACACAGTCTTAGCTGTGAATTATGAATATTTTGTGTGTGTAAAAACTCCTGTGCAATGTACATTTTACTGCATATACAACAATCTAAGCAATATTGTTATTTTTCTACTGACAAAGCGCAATATAGACAAAATCTCTGCAATATTAATACTTCTCTATCAATATTTTCACTCATGAAAAAATCTGTGCAATATCAATTATATAATATGTGTAATATTGTTATTTCCATCCAGAGAACAATCTGAACTAGTACCCATGTATGTTTTATTGATTTCTTTTTCTTTTTCTACTTATATCTCTTGAAAGTTTGCACTTTCGCTTTTGCAGCTGTAACAATGCAAATCCCCCACTGTGGGATTAATAAAAGTTTATCGTGTCATATTGTAATCAATGAAATTAGTCAACAACCTCAGTGATTAATATTATATTATTAGAGCGCAATAGTTTATTTATATCTTTTTTTTTTTTACTTGACACTTGAAAACCCTTATCTGATGTATGTGAGAAATGCACATTCCCACCATAGGAGCCTTTCATCAAACCGCATGAGAATATATCTATTCCCTACTGGGGAATATAACACCGTGGCTCCTGTGCATACACACGCTACGTATATTTTCTCTCTTTTAGTAAGAGTTCAGCTTTCTATTAACATTTGTGAAAAAGAATATTCTGCCAACTGATTTATTAATGCAATGCACAACTTTGATGTATGAGCAAAAAAAAGCATTTGAACAGCCCAACCTGGGATATGGCTGCTATTTACCACCATTCATGACAGTAACTGCACCGTATATAGCAGCAGTATTTTGTTATCGCTTCAAAATGCTTACTCATAGAAGACACAAACTCTCAGATTGCAGGATCCCTATTTTAAACATATCACAAGTGTCTGCTGCGGATGATAAGTGACTATCATCATGGTCCATTAACCACACGCCAGCCAATGTTCCACCGAGACAATTTACAGTACAAATTGTCCATACACCAAGACCCAAAGTCTGCTATAGACTACTGTTGTTCAAGAGCAAATGGAATTGACTTGCGCCCCTGCCACATCCCAATCAATCTTTTCCCTATTGAAGTGCATAATGTGGAAATGCATGCACAGGAAGAGGAAGCGGAGACAATAAAATAGATCTGTAAATGCCTGGATTGGCGACGCTAGACAAACAGTGCTGCCTCATTAGCCATTGTTTGCAGATGTCTTTGTGTTTACTAGCGCAATATGAAGCTACCCTATTTAGTTAGGTGTACTATTAACTACATCATTTGCACATCACTGTCCTGTTATTTCGAGTGCAGTGACTTTGACAACCAGAAAAACAGTAAACTGTTGTTTACTGGACGTCTACTACTTTAATATAGGAGACCTTTTAAAATGAATATTTAACCCTCCACGAGCTGTTTCAAGCCTGCTGTCTGTGTTAATTTGTTGACAGTTACGATTCATTGATAGCTAAGGGAGCAAGAATTCAACCTGCACACTGTCTATACGCATTAGAAGGACCAAACTCTTATTCTGACCTGTATTATTCTCCCCAAAACTACTCAATAATACAGAAATTCCAGCTCAATAATTTCCAAATTAAAAATTTATGTCTCTTTTGCCGAGAGCTTTACCACAGGGCATTGCTCTCTAACTGAGACTCTGTTTGTGTAGGAAAGAATGTTATGTCAAAGTCAAGCACAAACGGAAACTTGTATTTTCATATAAAGATTTTGCAAGTATGTGTCTTTACTCTTTATGTGCCAGTTAACCTTTACATGGTTGAGCTGTGGAGTTTAATGCTATCAGTGATGATCTTCGGGGCCATGCAGGGTTTATAAACAGTCTGACAGGCATTTACGGCTCCATATTCCCTCTATATATAGACTAATAAATCCCAGCAGAGATCTCAGCTCTCTACACGAGCTCTCAGCGGTCAGCGGTGAGGCTGTATGACCACATTTAATGTATAAACTGTAAAAGATGCCAAATTGCATTGGGAGAAAACTATTTGGCTTCACTGGGACAAAACAGTTGTGTGCCAGTTGTGTTCTCCAACAACTTTCTGCAAAATGCACTTTGTGAACCTAGATTGTAGCCCAGTTTAATGAAAGGGTATAAACCCAAACACACCGTCACTGCCAGTGGTATTGTCTCCACTCCTGATGTTGTTCCACACATTCCCTCAAATAGTGCACACTGACCACATCAGCAAACGCAAATACAAGTTCTGTGTGTTTCTCTCAACCATATATGACCGATTGACAAACAATTAAGATTAGAATTGTCATGTTTAGTTTTAGGCAAACATGTTCATTTTAACTGCAGGTTATACTCTGCACCCCAAAACCTGCCTGGTGTGTTGAAAAGTCGTGTCATCTTGAAAAATTGCCAAAATTACACCATTTATCAGAGCCAGAAACTGTAAAAACAGGAACAATTTTCAGCTTTTCAGCTTGTTTCTTGAACTAGTAATCCATTGAATTTTTAGTCAAATCTAAACTTAGAATGGTGATTTTTTTTTAATATGAGAAACACTTGACATAAATGTATGAACTGCATTACCCATATTCTGTAAAAACTAAAAATTCTAAATTTCTCCATGCAACTGTGAAGCCATTAGTGACTTGACTGATATACACAGTAATGTGACAAAAATTCAGAGACTTTTCAGGTGAATTGCAGGTTGTGTTACACACATAAATTCTAAATTTAAGTCATAACATATCTAGAGTATGCACAGAAATCACTTTTTGTCAATATTGGTAACAACCTTGGTGGGTATTTGGAAAAATACTGTACATAATGATTCCATTTTTTTTTCAATTGACATAAACTAGCTGATCAAAGGTATTCAACTTCTTTAAAAAAAAGTATTTATTGCCTTTTAAGACATTTTAGACATTTTTTGAGTTCTCTATACTTCTAGCCATAGTTCAATTTCACAGAAATGCAAGACTTTATATTGTAGTGAAAAATGAGACCAAAATGAGTAAAGATCTAACAGGAACAAAAGGAACCCAGAAGCTACTTGGTGTTCAGACGGCTAAATCCGCTATGATAAATATCAGTTCAAGTGTGATGGGTTCTTTCATGCACAAGCGTTGCTCAACTCAGTCAATGAAAGGAATAAATGCAGATTCCGGTGATGACGTCATTACCCGTTGAGTGCAGACTTTGTCACAACTGACCTTCTCTTTTTCCACAGCAGACCATTTGACATATCAAAGGAGAAAAATTACCATTTGAAAACCCTGTTAATGCTTGCATTGCATTTAAGCACTACAGATGCATGCATACAGTGTCACTTACTGGACTTCATTACAGGGAAATTTAAGAGAACTCAGCTATCAATGTTTTTGCTACACTTGTGGCTCTTTCTTCTATGTCTAGTCAAAATATCTGCCTTGGAAAGTTTTTAGCAGAAATTCAAGCAGCAACAAAAACACTCATTATTTTATTATACAGCATCATTATTTGTTTGACTCGCAATTTTCTGCCACAGAGGATAAAGAGGCAAAAAATTGTGTGCATCCTTGTACTGAAACTTTTTGCTATTTCACACAGAGAACCTTCTGACAGCATGAGGAGTGGTTCTGATGACATCCTTATGTTTGTCAGTGTCTTTCAGAAAATCCACATGACAAATATTTGGACATACATTTATTCCATAGTTACAGTTTGTTTAAGCTAAGGCAACTATATCTGCTGTGTTAAGGTGACAATGTCTGGACACTGATGTAAATGCCTCCAAAATTCAGTTTGAAACTGGGCTCATGTTGGCTGGACACAGCATTAAAGTCACAAATTCATCGCCTCTGTCCTGCTAACTCCAACAAGCCCATCAAAAACTACAGATAGTAGCCGCAACACAAGTTCAACAATGAAGAAACATGAAGTCCATCAGCTTTTTTTTTCCCTTGAAGGGTGTGTTTCTAAGCGAAGACTTCTACTTCATGTCACCTGTCACCTGCTTGAACGCCAAAGCAGCTCAGTCTAAAATTTTTCGTTTTATTCAGTTTTAATTGACTTTTTCTATTTTATTTTATGAACTTTGTTGTTGTTAATGCTGTCATTTTACTGGTGAAAAGGAATAGTTTTTTATAGAAACTTCTAGGCCCACACTCAGGAGTTAATTGCTCTATTTACGTCACCATGAGGCTGCGTAGAAAAGCAAAAAGATTGTGGACTGGAGCACAGGATTTCCACTCTATGAAATACAAGAATGTGAAAGGTATTCGGACACTGCACATGCCAGCTGAAGACTCCACTCTGCCTGTTGTTGCTGCTCCTAATTCTGCTCCATTTCTACTCCAACTTCATTCCAAAGGACTGTGTCAGCTCAGCTCCATCCCATCCGAAACCGATTCATCAGCCCTGGCTTGTGAGGCCCTGGACAAACTGGATAGTCTTGCAGTTTCCCAGGACCCTTGACTTGGTCAACCTCGATCACCCACCGGTACCGGAGCTGTGGATATCCAGCGGACCTGGTGCAGAACTCCATCCAACCTCCACCTTGCCAGTCCCGTAAGTTGAGAGAATAATCATTCATGTCGGTACAAACATCCATAAGCGGCAGTTTGAACTGTTGAAACAGACTTCAGGCCCTCGGTGAGCACTTTATTGACAGTTTTAATATGTTCTGACTCTGAGGACATTTGTTATGGCATACAGCATCCACCATTCATGTGCTCCTACATCCACCTGTGCATGTCATTATCACGTGCCCCGTCTTCTACCCAATGCTGATTGATGTCATAGTGATTCTGGTTCCTTTCTCAATAGTTCCACCTCACATTCAGCTCCACCTGAAGATACCTGGTCCACCCAGGCAGCAGCAGTGTAGATAGGACTAGGGTTTAAGTATTTTCTCAGTTAAAGTTGTAAAACAGTAGAATTCCATCCCCACAAACATTACAGATTCAGGAAGCTTTGTAGTGCGCAGCTTCAAGGTCTGACTGAAGTCAGCACATAATTGTCACCACCAATGATTACCTTTTATTTATTGTTTTTTACTGTCTTTATTCATTATCTCACACTGGTGGACTTTTAAGTTTTGTATTGTTTTCTGAAGTATATTTATTGCTCTGTGGTTGTTCTTCTTTGCTGTACCTGCCCAGGGACAACAGATGCAAATTAGCTGCTAGCTAAATTTGGTGCAATTACTTTTAATTGTGTGCTGTCACTGCAAAAACAAATGAATAAACGAAACAACTAAACTAACTAACATGGGACTCATTCAGTCCCATGTTAGTAAGTTCAGTCATTCAGCCAGTCCTAATTAATTTGCACTGTGAGATCACATACTCAGATCAAATTTCAGGTAAAATCAAGATAACAAGAAGGTATTTAATGCCAGGCATACATGCACAGACCCATGGATTGGATATCAGTATACTGATAATATGTCCAGATACAGATCATATGCTAATAGCATGTATAAATGGGGACTTAGTGACAGAAAGCTTGTGCTTATGATTAATCAGTTGGGCCATTTGTTCTGTTGCTGTCAGGTAACCACATGTGGGGACAATTTATTCCAGTTTTCCCACAAATCAATCTAAATAAGCACACATCAATGTATAAAAGACCACGCTGCAGGGTGAAATCAAAACTAAATGAATGTAAATAAACAAGCTGCCATTCCTGTATCATTCAAAGACTAAAGGAGGCCTGACAGAGGTACTTTTCAAAAAGGGTGCAATTTTGCAATTGCATAATAACTCTTTTGTAAAAAATTAATCATTTAGAATTCTCTTGCAAAACAATTTATATGGTATTCTGTCAAGATAGTTTTAAAAACTGAATTGTATGCTCATTTTAGGTTTAAAAAAAGAAGTTCTGTTTTGGAGGAGTAGCTACATGTCACTCTTCAAAACTCATAAGGAAAGCAAACGCAGATTCTCAAGAATTTCTTCCCAGAGGAGCTTCATGCCCCCGGAATGCTCTGAGCATTCAGGGAAATGTGTCTTTTTGAAAGGTTAGATAGACGTTCAGCTTTATTAGAGAATTCAAGTGAAAAGTGACAGTATGGAGGAAAGAGGGAAGGTGACAAGCCAGAGACGTTTCAAACCAGATAGATGTATTGTATTTGGAGGATGCATCTTCAGTTGCACCTGTGGGCTTCTCTTTTGCTCCAGATAATCAGCCTTCATTCAGTCAGCTCACACATGTCTCCATTTGGGACATAATCACAGCAATTTTGCAACAAATCCCGGAGGATACACAAATGGAATGTTTAACAATCACCACACACTGAAACAATTAACAGGATAAAAAACAACTTTAACCGGAACAGCGCGATAAAAATCCTTTTGCGCAAATGGATCAACCATGATTTCCTGGAATCGGTACAGGTTGAAACCATCGACAGACTGAAAGAAAGTTAAACCCCTACTTGATACTAAAATAGAACCACAAAAAATAAACACACATGGGTGTAATTCATTACAAGCAAGAGTAATTCCAAACAGGTGTAACGCCACAGAAATACAGATGAAAAGACAACACAAATAAGATCAAAAGATGTTTGTCATTTACACAGAACTCCTGCAGAACAGCAACAACTTACCCAAGCACAGAGACAGCCGTGATGATGCCCTCAACCCATTTGATTTCTAAAAAAAGACACTACCAGTGACTGACCTTTATTAAACGTGAGTGCTCATCGCAGAGTGCTGACAGATGATGGAGTGGACCAAACTAAACACATGTAGGAGGAAGAGATGAGTGAAAAACTGCAAAGATCACTAAATAAGCTCCTAGTGCTATTTGGGATATAAAACTAACATTTCAGACTTTATGTACCTATTAAAGTTATAGCTGCTGGGCTTTCAAACACAGTCTACATCACAAGAACAGACCACCACAGCTCTGTTCAAATATGGTAAGACCGTTACGGATTGAGCTGTAGTGTTTGTGTGACATTTGCAATTTAGCAGCAACACTACAAGGACACAAAATGTGTATGAGGAAATGTTGAACTTTAAACATCTGTAACATTCCAGGCCACCATGCCTTAAATCATGTCCATGTTGGGCAGCTCTGAAATACACATTTACCTTTTTTATGAGCCCAGAATTACTGTCTTACCCAAAAAATTGAGCTTTTTTTTTTTTAGCTGTGCTCTCCTTCCAAGTTTAAATGTTTAGGCAACGTGCATATATTGTTAAAAGAAATTGTATGTGACATTCAAAATCACTAGCTATCACACTTTTGGTCACACCTCCCCTATCCTTTTGCATTTCATTTACAACCACAAAGGCTGCGTACAAGAAAAAAACTAAGTAAAATCAAGAAAATTCTGCGAAATCTTTACCTCACACTAGCATTGCTAACTATATTAAATACCCATAACTGTATCGTCATTTTACTTCTGCTTCGTATGTTTCTGTGACACACAGCGGATGAGGTGAATAAAAGAAAAATAATTTGTTTTTGGGTTTCCCTAGCTGAACGCCATGACTGATCTCCCTCCAACCTTAAACATACTGATAACATGCAGATTTTATTAAAAGAAGTTGTATGTGACATTAAGAACTACTAGAGCACCAGCATCTTAGACCAGAATAAACAGACTCATTGGTCAAACCTCCCCTTTCACATTTAATTTCCGATGGGTATCATTTGGTTTTACACCACGGTGTAGGACTTCGCTGTCATTGCTGTGAGGGCCAACAACTTCAATGGGAGGAGCTCACATGCACATACATGCACCAGTACACCTATAGAACACAGACTGAAAAGATTATGTGAAAAAATGTCTTCATTACTGACTCAGTAACAGGCTGAAGAAATCTTGTTGTTTAGAGTCAGTGTCACAAGTTTTCTAATAAATATTTTTGCTGTCGGAGATTACAATAACGCCACCTTTATTATGCATATTTTTCCCTGTCATTTTAGTGGAACTCATTACATTCCCAAATTTAGCTTCCAGAAGCAAACCACACACTGAAGCTCACTTTATTACAATATATCACTATGTACTATGGTAATGTGCACTCTCAAATTCACCTTTTGCAAGTGGAAGGTTTTAGAAAAATATGTGATGCTGGCCACATTTGCAAAACAAATGTTTTGTTGGACCTTTCACATAAAAAAATCCAAAGAAACAGCCTTCCCAAAAATTGCTGGTGTCAAAACAACAACAACTTATTGAATATGCAATCTGGAGGCTGTTTTATTTACCACTTAGTTACACACTTTGTCAGGTTTTCCCAAAACTCACATTCCTTTCTTTCCTTTCTAACGTTATCCAACATGTACAGGAAGAAGATTTCCCCACTAATACTGAGCAGGTAGACTATTATCCTTCAGCAAGATAACAAAAGCTCATGTTCCGCAGCTAATTACCATCTACTCTGCACTGCAAAGATGTTGTGGAGAATTTATTTTTAGTCCATGCTGAGCAAAAGATTTCCAAAGTGTTACATTATGCTGTAAACATAATCTCATTGTAAATCCAAATGAATGATGGAGATTGTGGCCTGCCTGGGATAGAAGAAACCCAAACAGACAGAGTCACACAGTGTTGAGACATCCATGAGCATAATGGAGGCCTGTTGTGTGCAAAGGGTCATGGTCTCCCCAGAAACTCATGTGGCATCCTGGATTCCATACATTTCCCTGATTCTAAAAGTTAATGATCAGCCTCTAAAACCTGCTGATCTACAAAATGAAAGAGTGGAAATGTGCTCAAATCATTTTTTTCCAGTAAAAACAGCACCTTAGCAGTCATTCATTTTTGATTTTGCAATGCGTTATTTCCTTCAAATTAAAAGGTAATAATTTGATTTTAAATAATTTCCCACCTCGTTGACACCTACTCACATTTAACTGGTGCTGCTGCAGTTCCATTTCTAGCTTGGTCTTTTTTTTTTCTTTTTTAAAAAAAATTGCTGCATGTGGTGGTATGTTTGTAGGTCATTTTCATTTTTTGGTTTCTTTTTTAAAGGAAACCCATCCACGGGCAGGTAGAAACAAGCGACAGCGAGACTCACTGTTTCAGTATTCAACAGACTTGTGCAGTCATGCTGTGTAGGTGGATTGACCCTCCTCCTGGTGGTTATTATCAGCCATTCTGTTAGATGACATGAACATTTTAATATGCAACAATAACATTATGAATTGCTTTACACAGCGCATTGTATATGCCATTGAATATGCCATTGTATCACATATTTTAGGAACTTCTAAACAATTTTATGCATTTTTAATTATATGTATTTAGGACTCCTTGGAAAGAAGTGTTGTAGGTTGAAATTACGGTTTGTTTTAAGGCTAAACAGTCAGCTTTTACCAAACAGCAACAACTGTAGCCACAATGACAGTTATGGGATAACAGTTAAGATTCTAAGTAACTTCTACTAGTATGCATTAGGATTGCTATATAACTACTACTATTCCCAATACTTTTACTTTTATAGCCATTTTAAAACCAGTGTTATAAAGCCCTTCCAATACAAAACAAAGATGATACATACAGAAAAAAGGAGAATTTTAGAGAGATAATGTCATAATAGTGATACTTAAAAAACAGATAAAAATACAAGTTCTTACATGTAATAAAACCATTAAAATTGCTCTCAGGCTAAGCAGTAAGATAATGTAATGAAATAGTATCACCATTAGCAAAGAAACAAAGTCAATAAACTGTCTCAGGAATGTAGTTGCATAGAGACTTTTTTTTTTTTTTTTTTTGCTTTAAAACATACAACAAAATTGGAACCATTGTTAAAACCATTTGTCAAGTTTGCTGTCTGGCTCCTCTTTTAGCATGCTTAAGGTGAATGTTAGCCAGATAGTGAGCACTGTTCCCTCTAAGCTGCGCGTGTGCGCAATTGCGCACTGCTGACACGGTCTCCGCACAGAAAATCTGCGCTGCGCACAAAAAAAAATCCAACCTAAATTGTAAATAAAATAAACACCTAACAATTCATTCTGTTCTATTTTTCAATGTGAGTCAGTGAGTGACCGGTGACTGGCTGCTGCAGCCAATGATGCGATTCACATACGTATTTACCATAGACTGTATATAATGGTATTTACGCAGCTAATCAACGTCAGGCGTCCTTATGTGCAGCCACTGTTGTTCTCATAGATATGAATGAGTAGATAGGACACGCCCCTTTGAGCTGCGTGCTACGGCGAGGCTAAGCTAGTGGGGGAAAAGTTTCAGTGCATTCCGTTGATGTAGATGGCGTGAAAACGGAAACAAGTATGCTGTTTGCCTGTGGAGTTGCAGGTCGCTGGTTCAAGACCAGACCCTTCTCAAATTTGTATCAAAATCCTGACAAAAACAAACAAAGAAAAAGGCCAGTGGTGGGTCTTGAACCTGCAACCTTCCATTTGGTAGTCTCTCTTCTTATTCCCTGAGTTACTCACTCAGATACCAAATCTTCTTTTTTTTGTGCATTTATCATCTATTTTTTGTCGTTTTCGAGTTTTTGTTTTTTTTTAACTCGAGTCTCGACTCGACCGTTTTTCTCAGGATGTTGGACTTCAGCCTTTGTGCTGGAGGGTTGAACCCTCAGTTCCAAGACTTTCCAAAGCCTCCACACCTCCCGAGTCCTCAGGACCTGAGCTTTCACACAGTCTGAGGGCTGAAATTTTCTAAGTCCCACAGTAGTTCTCTGTTAGATTTAACTTTCAGACAGTCCAAGGACTGATATCTTCTAAATTCCTGAGTAGTTCTCTGTTAATTTGAACCTTCAGACAGTCTGAGGACTGAAGTTTTAAAAGTTTCTCAGTACTTCTCTGTTAGTTTGAACTTTCTGGTTAACAGAAGCCTTAAAACTTGTGACCATGAGTCTTGATTTCACATTTAGACCATCAATCTGAGTTCTTCTCAGACCTTCACCTGTGGGTTTTTTAGAAATCCTTAGCAAACTTTGATTGTCTTCACTGAGCAGTAAAGTTTGTGGAGATCAGAAGGTAACATTAGTTTGATAAATGCCTTCAACTACTAGTAGACTTTATCTGGAAATCAGTTTTCTGAAATGAGTTCTGAGTAAATCTGTCCACAATCAAACCAAGAACACAGAAAGAGGAAATGTTTGAAGAAACAACTTCATTCATTTCTTTCATTTCAGACTAGAAAACACTTTAAAGCCTTTATCTGTTTTTGCTCTTTTTGATCGTTTTATTGTTTCTTCTGTTTAATTTGATCTTCTAAAGTCTAACTGGTGTCTTTTCAAATGTTTTTTCTTTAGTTTGATTCTTCTTAAATGTTTAGTTTTGCTTTGTTCTCACCTTTTATTCTTTTCTAATGTCTGATTTGACTTCGAAATGTTTTGTCTTTTTAATGTTTAATTGTTTTTTCAAATGTTTTATCGGCTTGTTTGAAATTTTTTTTCTTTCCCAATATTAAATTTTTCGATTAAATCTTTAAGGTTTTTCTTAAATGTTTTACCACCTTTTAATGTTTAATTTTCTTTTTAAATGCTTCATTGTATTTTCTGTTTAATTACTATTTGAAGTTTTATTGTCTTTAAGATGTAATTTTCTAATTAAACATTTAATTTTGTAATTAAATGTTTTGTCTCTTTAAAGGTTTAATAATGTAATTAAATGTTTTGTGTTCTTTTAAATGTTTAATGTTCTTCTTGTTTAATTGTATTCTTTGAATGTTTAACTATCGGAAATATTTTATCTGTAATTTTGAATATTTGTATTTGAAAAATTCTGTTTAATTTCATAGTTACATGTATTGTATCTTGTTGAATTATCTCATTCAATATTTTGTCTGTTTAATATAGTTAAATATTAAATACAATTAAATTCTATTAAACAGACAAAATATTGAATGAGATAATTCAATAAGATACAATACACGTAACTATGAAATTAAACAGAATTTTTCAAATACAAATATTCAAAATTACAGATAAAATATTTCCGATAATTAAACATTCAAAGAATATAATTAAACAAGAAGAACATTAAACATTTAAAAGAACACAAAACATTTGATGACATTATTAAACCTTTAAAGAGACAAAACATTTAATTACAAAATTAAATGTTTAATTAGAAAATTACATCTTAAAGACAATAAAACTTCAAATAGTAATTAAACAGAAAATACAATGAAGCATTTAAAAAGAAAATTAAACATTAAAAGGTGGTAAAACATTTAAAAAGAAATACCTTAAAGATTTAATTGAAAAATTAAATATTGGGAAAGAAAAAAAAATTCAATTTTGTTTTATTTCATAATTACATGTATTGTATCTTGTTTATCTAATTCAATATTTTATCTGTTTAATATAGTTAAACATTAAATACAATTAAATTCTATTAAACAGACAAAATATTCAATTAGATAATTAAACAAGATACAATACATGTAACTATGAAATTAAACAGAATTTTTCAAATACAAATATTCGAAAATGTGAGACAAATATTCAGTAACTTCACTCTTATACATTGTAGTGTCACTAAAATCACTGCAGCCTTCAACTGGCTCCTGTTGACAAAGTGTTTTAACAGAAATGTAAATGCTGTAATTTGATTCTTTTAATGAACCATGTAACTTGAATGGATGTGATGCTGGTGTGACCACAGTGCACACGTCTGATGTTGCTCACAGTGGTCCAAGGGACGCTCAGGGAGTTTGTGTGTTTGCTCAGACTCAGGAAAAATTACAGGGAACATTGATAGTGAGTATTTTACTTGAAGACGTCTTTCTAAAAGACTCAACTTGAATGTGAAGGTTAAAACGTGACACATTAAAAAGAATTTGAGGGTTAAAAAAGAAAAGTGGACAAATACTTTGCATCCTTGTAGAAAAAAACCTCTTAAAACGAGGGAAAACACACAAAAGGAGGAAATAAATTGAGTGTTAAACAAAACCAAATGGTTTGCTCACAATGGAATGGACACGAAGCATCCCTCAAAATTGCGACAGGGAAATTGTTTTGGTAGATCATTTGCACACAGGGAAGCGAACACTGTCAATAAAATGTATAATTTGCTCAAGAAAACTAGCAGGGCTGTATTACTGCACAACTAAATCCTCTACAAAACTTGCCATTTTCAGTGTGGTAGGTTGTTGCTCAGAGGCTGTTGTTGTTTGCTGCAGTGAGGGGGATTTGGAAAACTTAAATATGCAAGTAGAATAAGTAAAAACTACTGCTAGTGCAAGCTTAAACTTGCAATCTACATCTGTTCAGTTGGATTAATTACCTCATGCAAGAAAAACTTTTGTCTAATTTTAGTAGTTTAGATCATCTTTTAAAATCCACTAATTACATTTAAGCTTTTTTTTCGTGAGAGAAAATGTCATTTTTTGCAAACCATTTAATTTAAACATCCATCACAATTTACATACCAGTAAAGTTTCAACTTTCAATTTACTGTTTTTCACTCTATGCCTTCATTAACACTTTGATCCTTCTTGCTGTTTTTTTTATTTACGTCTGACATATTTTTACTGACTGTGGGCTCATTTCTCTGCAATATAAAGTCCTGAACCTCTATGGAAACAGCACAACCATGGTTTGATGTAGACAAAACTCTAGAAATATTTTGTGCACTACAGCAGTTTTATTGCCACAATTAATAAAAAAGACAAAATGGTCAGTTGGATTTCTTTGTTTATTTGTTTTACAAAAATGGAATCAATATGTACAACATTTGTCTAAATGCCTGCAGGTGTTATCCCTTGTGAGATAGTATGCATTCTATTTGACAAGGGCTTTTTACATTTTCACAACCCCTCCAAACTCTGTGTTTTTCACACTACTCTGCACATCAACTCTGGACAACTATTTTCATCAAGCTGAATGTATTTGCCAACAACTTGCTGACAATTTTCTTCACTGTATACCATTTTTTATGAGCTGTGCTGCATTTATTGTATTGATCCAGTATGCTTTATTTTCCGCTCGATCGCTGCTGTTGTCTCCTCTCCGCTGTGCAAACACAACCTGCAGTTCACCTGAAAAGCCTCTGAATTTTTGTCACGTAACTGTTGGTCGAAGCTGAGTCAGTTATGGCTTTTCAGTTGTACAGAGAGGAGCTGAGGATTTTTTGTTGTTTGTAAATGATTTGTTTTTTGGTAAATGAGATACAAAAATGATTTCAATGAAATATCATTATATTATATTATATTATATTATATTATATTATATTATATTATATTATATTATATTATATTATATTATATTATATTATATTATATTATATTATATTTTAATATATTTCCTTCTGGAACAGCAAACCACATACGGTATATTCACAGACCATAGGATATTTGAAAATCTAATGATTCTCTCACTTTCTTGCAATGATAAATAGATATATGATAATAGATAAATAATCTTTAATAGATAAATACTCTTGGGATTCAGAGGGTTATTGTGGTTTTTTTATATGATGGATTATAGTTGACATATGGGCCCATTTTTAACTTTACCTTTCAATAAGGTAGTAAAGTAGTAGATTTTCTTTTCTTTTACTTTTACAGTGCTGTAATCAATCTCAAACATAATCTCAAACAAAATATTTTAGTTTGTCACTTTATGCTGTGATTGTCCAGCATTGCTTTGTAGTTTTTTTTTTCTTTTTCTCAATGCCTAGCACAGCGAGTCAAAGGCTGCACTAATACCATTCAAATGAATCTATACCTTTACATCACAAAAGGCTGCAACGCGTTTAAAATGTGACATCAAAATAAAGCCCTACATCTGTATAACCAACAGAGGTGGTGTTTATGTAAAGCGCAGTCCGGCTGAACCGTAGATGTTTTCACTAGCTTTGTCATTTGCTTTACCTCCTCACTATTGTAGCACTAAAAGCAATGAGTCAGTGCTGAGTAAATGCATATCTTAAGGTCACACTGGGTCTACGCTGGATAAGCCCCACTAATGGATGCTTTGAATGTTGAGATATTTTAGGACGTGCACAATATAACCGCATTGAAAAGAGAAACAAAATTTTCCACCTCAATGATCCAGTAAACATGAAATCTCTTTTACTTCCTTCCGTGTAGGCTAAATTACCTGTGTATCTGCTGTGTGGAGATAGGCTCTTATCTTATATTGAATATGTTGACAAGAAACAGCATGGTCTGTGAGCTGGATCCGATGGGATGGCATATCTTGAAGGCAGTGGCGCTCTGCATCATTGACAGTTCCCCATGTAGTGTTCGCTCCAGATGCACCAGTTCAACTTCTGCTCAGTAGCTGGTTTTACCTTGTAAGCAATATTGTTTTCCTCACTGGTGAACATCAGTTAGGGCTTCGTCTGGGCTTGCACTTGACACCCAATTGAAATACCACACGTATTTTTGCAGATATGAATGTGCTAATGAATATTTTTTAACAGTAGCAATGCCTCAAATATTTTGTAAAAGTTCTGTTATACCACCTTCATGCCTCCTGCCCGACACCACACAGATTCTAGCTGTTGTACACTAACTCCTGCAAGGAGTTAGCTACAGTTTTTTCAGAAGGCACAGAGCGATTATTGGACTTGTATTTGTCAGACACCCACAGACGCGACTCTAAGACAACGTTAGCGTTGCCCTTTGACTGCTCGATGTTGCTGGGGAGTTTCCTTGTTGCTTTCCGATAGCACTGTTTCTTCCAAAATTTAAAAAAGCAGCATTGCAGCACACTTTATTCTCTCTGTAATTTAACAAAACAAGCCTTTTTGGAATATTTGCAGACTCCGCACCTGCACATCTCCATTTTCTGATTAGGGAGAGAGTCGAGCTGTGAGTGGATTGGAGAGCTGATGCGGAGCTGGTTCTGCTCTCTGCTTCGTTTCATCAACCTGCCACTGCTGGGATCAACAACTGCAACGCATATTCAATTAACTTGACAATAATTAGCTTCAGGTAATTTAGGCAACTTTTAAACCGACAGGGGGTAGGAGTAGCAGAGGAGTAAACTAAACCTTAACCTCATTTCATGACTGTGCTCTGTAATAAGCACCAAAGGGCTCTTTCAGCAGAGCCTTGTGGCGTATTTGCTCACCACACAAGTTGCATAGCCATCTCAAATATGCAAGTGCTTCACCTCCACTGCAGGTCAAAGTGAGTGTCAGATTTTTAGAACCTCAATGAGAGTAGAATGAGGGACGATCCAACTGATCATGAGGAAGGAGAGAGGAAATAACACAATGGGAGGGAACAGCAATCAGGCAAACTTGAGCTCTCTTATCTTCAAAGTTTATCTCAGCAAACAACGCTAAGTTGATGTTCAGACTTGCTGTGCATCTCTGGGTCTGTCTGTGTCTTGCTTGCTTGCAGTCACATCCAGCTCCGGGTTCAGTGACTTTGTGTGTGACAAAAGTGAGCGTGAACTACAACCATTTACTATGTTTGAACGTGTATGGCCATGCATTCATATGACACTCCTCCCCTTCAGTTACAACTCTGGACCAATGCAAGATGGAACAGAATGGATTGACATTGGAGGTCTACTTGTTTTTAGAGCGACAAATGGCTCAAAGTGTTTTCAGGGAGGTAGGATTGTAGTGGAACTACCGAGGGGTCAAATGTGATTGTGTGACAACCCGTTACGTACGAGGGCCCCTGAGCAAAATTCAGTTTAAGATCCCAAAGAGGTCAGGACTGACTCCATATTTGAGTCTGACAACTACATTGAAAGGTGCCATGTAGTTTTGTGGCACTAGTGTAGAGTGGTGGTTTTAAGGTTTTCACATTATTCCCCTGATCTACTTGCAGCAGTAAAGTTCCAACAAAGGTAGCAATGCATCATTAAAGGCACAAAAAAAGACATTTGCTGGCAAATAAATATGAACACAAGTGGTGCAGGTTTGAAGAATGAGCTTTTGAAAATCTTTTATGAGGGAAAAAATGTGACCTTAAGCATACACTCAATGCATTTTGATAATTAACTCTTAATGTAAAGAGAAACTTCTGCTGTTTGTTTATTTAGAAAATGGAAAGGATATCTTAAGCTTTGTAGAAAGAAATACTAAATGATGAAGGAATTCTTCTAATAAACTACTCAACAACAATAATAAAAATAAATACACATTAAAAAATGCATTTGAATTATGTTGCTTAGCAGTAATATAATTATGCATTCTATATAATTTTGGAAATATAATAATGATATTAATTATTTTGTTTGTTGGTTTACATGGTGTTCTGTCAATGTCTCTAAGAAATTAAGCATATGCAACTGATTATAAATGCATTTTGAAGGAGTCCTTAAGCTGCCCAGATCATGTTTTCTATTAACAAATTCATGCAACTTTTTTTGAAAAGTCGTAATTACTTTGGTGCTGTCAATAACATGTTCACTGACACCTTGTTTTCTGCCAAAGTATCTGATCGTACAGCATAATATCCCCTTGCAGCGACAGAAGTCATTCTATTATTGATATGGGTGCAGTTATGTTTATGCACCAGTTAAGGTCAACCAATTACGGTTAACTTTGTGTGTGCTTTAGTTTTCGTCGGCGTGCTCTCCTCTCCAGCCACCTGCTTACAAGTATATTACTTTTAATAACTGCTGTGCTTCACTCAGGTAAACAAAACATTGCCTCTGCACATAATCCAGTTCAGTAATATACAAATTCCATGGACATGTTTATTGTCTCCTAATGTAGAGATAATTTTATTCATTAGGATACTGATCATACATTTTTGGGCAATATTTTGATTAACAGATTTCACAGGTGCAGTTCAACAGCTAGAGTAAACATTTTCGAGTATTTTAAACCACTGTTTCTTGGTGGCTTCTACTGTTGCTGAACCCATTTGGCAAGAGTGGTGCAGTATTAACTACTAATAGACTGAAGTGCCACTAACTACAGTGATTGTTGGCTGTGTAAAGAGAAGATTTTTTGCTCACATAGCACTGTATATTGACCATTATTACAATAACAAATAATGCATTTTTCCCCTTTTTTCCCCTCTCTGTTTAAACTTTATATATCTATAGGAAAATAACATAAAGAACACAATCGGTGGTAAAGATACACAGTACTATGACTTGTGTGTCTCAGAACAACGGAACCACACTACAGCTTTGTTGTGTGTGTGTGTGTGTGTGTGTGTGTGTGTGTGTGTGTGTGTGTGTGTGTGTGTGTGTGTGTGTGTGTGTGTGTGTGTGTGTGTGTGTGTGTGTGTGTGTGTGTGTGTGTGTGTGTGTGTGTGTGTGTGTGTGTGTGCCACATTACAGCATGACTTAAACTGGCTGCTGCTGCTGTGTGTGTGTTAAAGTGTTGGACCACATAATGAGCAGTGAAGTCTTTCTCTCACAGACAGTGCACTCATTAGGCTATTATTTATTTATTTGTCTCCGCCCATTAAATGTTAGACATCCACAAAGCTCAGATTATAACTCGAACACCGTGGTACACTGACTTGTCATGGTGAGAAAGGCTCTTCTTTCATTAGTATTCTGCACATCAGACACCAGATCTTGCATGTTGTAGCTTTGTCACAGAGGCTGCTGTTGCCACTGCGCAGTGGCTTTAATGGAACTTAAACACTTGTACATGTGCTTAAGGATTGTAAATATTGGTGTTTGCTACAAATAAAGAAACCAGAACTTGACAGCAGTAATGTCAGTCTCGAGGAAAAGTGGTTCTTTATTAAGTTCATTTTGATAAGATTAGCTCCGTCCATCCGTCAGCTGGACACGTTTCACCCTGCAGAGGGTCACATAGGACTGGAACATATTCCAGCTGAAGAGGCAGGATCACCAGTGCATCCCAGAGCTAACACAGAAAGACATACTTCCAGTTAATCCACCATGTATGCCTTTAAACTGCTGGTAGAAGTCAAAGCACACAGAAAAAACCCACATAGCACGAGGAGAACATGTAAACTCCCCACAGAAAAGACAACCAGCAGGTTCAAACCCACAACCTTCTTGCTGTGAGGTGACAGATCAAACCACTGCACCACCCCTCGATCCCCAAACTATCATAAAGAGGCATCATTTCAAGTAGTTAATGAAATAACAACTTACTTTTATTACTTTTGTTTCACATTCATCCACAATCTACCTTCAACATTTTTCTGTAGGTCTAGAAAAAAGACACTTGATTACAACACTGAGTCTTTTCACCCAACAGAGATAACAAAATAATGAATGAATTGAATCATGAATTCATCATAGAAATCTGTTTGCAACATAGAATAGATGCAGAGTCCAGAGACCAAGCTTAAAAGATCCTGCATATCCTAGATATTTACAATTGAACACAAACACACACACACACACACACACACTTTGATTATCGATGAGTTCTACAGCAGAGTTCTAGAATCTTTCTTGTGTTTTTCAATTATCTGTTCATCTGATTACTTTCAAACTGGATGTGTGAGTCTCTGGGACTTTGAGGAAGTACAGTGTTGATTTTATTTCTCTATTTTAATGTGGAACACCTTGATTTGGCTTTTCCTTATTTTTTTTGACAAGAATATAAAGAAAAAGAACTTTCCATTGAGCCAAAGATGCATCGACTGAACCCTGGTTTCAGTGGGGTAAAGACTGATGCACTCACTAATTTCACCTTTTTATATAGTTTATCTGTTGACAATATTTTGTTAAAATCTGTCTTCACTTTGACACGGAAGGGTCATATCTTTGTAAATGCTTCCTGACTCACTTAGACTCTCAGGATTCAGTGGAAATATTTGGAATAAATGTCTCAGAAGATAAGACAAAATAAGCCTCTATATCCAGCGGTGAGGACCTTTGCATTGTTCCAACAGCAAAGATGAAAAAATAGTACAAAAATACCGAAATAACCAAAATAATACAAGATATACTTAAGTACTGATAATAAGACTAACGTTATCACACATGCCAGTGGTACTGCACAGATTCTTTCACAAATGAAAATGTTGACATAAGTATTAATATTGCACAAGTTGTTATCTATATTGCACAAATTTTATTTAAACAGAAAAATACCGATGAGCACATGTCCTCCTAGTATATGTACACAGAATAATACTGCACAGGATATTATAAAAGTACAGAACAATCATCATATTGAACAGAATAAAACAGCAGAACTAATCACAGCATAAAACACTCCAAAATAAATCCAACAATACGAAAAGTAAAAAGTCAGATTAGCTGTGAAGACTCATAAAAACAATGAACTCTCAAAAATTCCTCTTCAAAATATTTAAAACTTGATGATTTAAGATAGTCTCCTCTGAAAACAGTCCTTGGAATATTTAGAAGCAGCATCACCTGAAAATAAATCAAATTCAGTTCATTTTCAGAATCTTCAGAAACCTGAAAACTCTGAAATGAGACATGAAGTCTTCAGATCTGATACACACACATGCAGAAATATATAATTTTTTTTTTTTATTTTTTGTTTTTTTTGTTTTTTTTTAAAGGGGGAAAGGAAAGGACAGGACAGGAAAGGAAATGAAATGAAAGGAAAGGAGAGGACAGGACAGGAAATGAAATGACATGAAATGAAATGAAATGAAATGAAATGAAATGAAAGGAAATGAAAGGAAAGGAAAGGAAAGGAGGAATAGGGGGTAGTGGGGATGGATAGAAATAGGGATTAACCCATGTGGGCTTTTTAGGGCTGATGTCGACAACATATCTGTTTTTGTTTTTTTTTTTTTTTTGGTTAATTGAGAAACTCAATCACCGATTTGTTGAACGAACATCATAATCAATAATAAGTGGATAGGTGGTAGTGGAGTAGGGGGGCTCGGGAAACGACAAGATGGAGTAGAGAGGATGAAGGTGAGAGATGTTGGAGAGGTGAGGAGGAAGGAGGCAGAAGGGGTGAGGAGATGGAGGAGGAGGAGGCTAAGCTGAGCTACCAGCAGCCTCCTCCACCTTCTTGTTGTTCTTGAACCAACTCCAGAAGCTCTTCTTCTTCTTCTTTGCCTTCTTCTCCTGCTCCTGTGGTTCTTCTCTCTCCTCGATTACCTCTTCAGTCTGTTTTTGGTTGCTCTGTCTGTCTTTGGTCCTCCTGAAAAACTTACAGAATGTCTTTTTGTTTTTCTTTTGGATCCAAAGCTCTGTTTCCTGCAGCAGCCCCTCAGTCTTGCCAAGCATCTCTGATAGGTTGCCATAGATGTTGGCCATTTGTTGGACTTCCTGGTCTCTCTTGGCGAGCAGTTCTTCTGCAGACTTCACAATCACTTGATTTTCTTTTTCTTTCTCCTTGACTTCATTGCTGGATTCCAGCAGCAGCTTCTCAGTCTTGAAGAGCGTCTCTGAGAGGTTTTCATTGATGCCGGTGATTCGTAGGACTTCTTGGTCTTTGATGGCAATCACCTCTTGTGCAGACTTAAGGCTCGTCACAATCTCTTGTTTTTCTTTTTCTTTCTGCTCGACTTCATTGCCGGCTTCCAGCAGCAGCTCCTCAGTCTTGAAGAGTGTCGCTGAGAGGTTTTCATTTATGCCGGTGATTCGATCGAGTTCCTTCTCTCTGATGGCGATCAGCTCTTGTGCAGACTCAAGGCTCTTCACAATCTCTTGATTTTTGTGAGATTCTTCGAAAAGCAGTTTCTCCAGATTCTTCATCTGAACGAATCTCTGGTTATAGTTGCCTTCAAGCTCCATCTTTTCTGTCTGGAGCGTTTCAATATACTTCTTCATCTGGATGTTGTTCCGCTCCTTCTGCAGTTTGTTGTTTTCTTCCTTCAGACTTTTATTCTTGTCCACCAAGAATTTGACTTGCAATTTCAGGTCCTCATTTTCTTTGTGACCTTGTTCTCTTTGGAGGTTTTGCTGCTTTTCAGTGAGCAGCTGTTGAAGGCGGCGGTCCATATTATTAACTCGCTCCTTGAGATGTTCGTTTTCTAGCAAAGTAGAAAACTTCTTGTGAAAGCCAGGTGGTTTACTGGCTTTGGAAGCAGCCTGTTCAGGGGTGATGGTGAAGCTAACTTTGCATATTGCTTGAAGTCTCTGTGCCATGGTAATGCAAATAAAGTCCAGAAAGTACTCCACAATAAAGAAGTTTGCAGTTGTAATGCAAATAAAGTCCAGAAAGTACTCCACAATAAAGAAGTTCGCAGTTTGCCGTCCAATCGTTGGAAGAAAATCCGATGCACTGAAGAAAGGTCCTGACCTGTCCTAGTTTTATAGGCAAAGGGCTGTGACATCATCAGTGATGTCATAATTGACCTGTGACATCCTCATCAATGATGTCACAATTGACCTGTGACATCACAATCATTTGCCTTTGGCGTTGCCTAGCAACAGGGACCACACACACACACACACACACACACACACACACACACACACACACACACACACACACATATATATATATACATGAACATCAGTTTCCCATTGACGATCCTACTACAAATCCACCAGTGCCGACTTATCAGAATTGATACAAAGAACAATTGATTGATTAATTAAATTGTGGGGGGTTTCTGATTCCCCTCAATTGCCGCCCCCTGCTACATATTTAGGCCAGGAGATTCATGCACACATGCATAACACATGCCTGTGGTCAGCACAAGGTCAGAGAATGAACAGTCTTGGTGGAGTATTGTGCTCCCTGAGTGTTTTTCTTGTTGATATATATTTTAAGGCTTTAAAAAGCCTCCCCACACACCTCACATCACCACAGAGCAACACTATGCAGCGATCAGACGTCTGTCTGTGTGAAACAGACAAGGCCAGATACTGGATGCTGCTTCACCATATGCTATACTCAGGGGAGATGGAGGAGACTGATGCTACAGTCACTGAGCCAATCAGAGCCCAGCGCTGTACGCTACGCATTTTATTTACATTAATTGTTCTTTTAATATGTTTCAATTTTTTTTTTTTTTTTTACATTTTTTTTTATATTGTTTTCAATTTTTTAGGTTAGAAAATGCTTACTTTACCGCCAAAAATATTAAAATAATGTAGCTATGGCAGAGCTGGTCGCTATATGACTGAACTGTTGTGCTGCAATACACCATGGGAGTTCGGGGTGTTGGGGGTTTAAATGTCATCATTGTGGTTTATGTTTTTGTGTTTTTGTGGTTTAGTCAGCCTAGTTACTTTGCTTAAGTGTTATGTTGTCAGGACCATGAGTGTGAAGCGTAGTGTGTTTGATGACTTCCTGCCACATTCACACTGCAGTCTGTGTTAAAATAAACGTGTCTGGTGGATATATAGTGCATAAAAAGCAGATATGTGTTTTCCAGTGTTACTTTTCAGTGCAGCATGTCATGATAACAATTACAGAAAAAATATCTGTACCGCAAAATTCCGTGATATAGCGAAATGTCGGCACGACCAAACCCAATTCAAAAATCCGTGATACAGTGAGACTGTGAGAAATGAACCGCGATATAGTGAGGGACCCCTGTGTGTGTGTGTGTGTGTGTGTGTGTGTGTGTGTGTGTGTGTGTGTGTGTGTGTGTGTGTGTGTGTGTGTGTGTGTGTGTGTGTGTGTGTGTGTGTAAACTGTATTTCTGAATAATGCTATCTTCATTGGAAAAAAATGCTTTTCTTTCAAAAACAATGACATTTCTAAGTGACCCCAAACTTTTAAACTGTAGCATATGTATGTATTTTATTCTTCACCAGATAAAATAAAAGTAAAATGTATGTTTTCATTTTCTCCTTTACAGGACACTGGCGCAATAAGACTCTTGTTCATAACAGAGCTTTCTTTTCTTCTTTTCAGCCAGGCTATAGATCATACTGCCCTGACCTGCCATCCAGCATGGATGAGAAATATGCAGTAAGAGACTCCGGCAGTCACATGCTGGCCTTTTTATAGCTTGTGAAAAGATGAAATAACTTCATCCACGTACGGCTACAACCACAGTGCACCTCCACTCTGCTTGCGGTGCTTCGGCGCATTTAATACATTTATTCCTCATTGATATGTCTTTACAATTTAGGTGTATTTTTAAACCGAATATAATCCAGAAGTAGGAACATATAATTGTGCTACTATACCCAGCTGAAACAAAAGTTCAGGCTATCAAGTTGTCATATCGTTAGCGGGCCTTCTCTCCTAGATATATGAGCCGAAAAGCCATTAGCGGGTCAATGCTGCAATGTGACATAGTCTAAAAAGTCCACCGGCTGGGAGATTGGCCCCAGGTGACAGGGTGAGATTCCTCCCAGCAGCAGGGGGTTGCAATCTGAAATGGAGCACTTGTCAAGGCTCAAAAGAGGACTCATAATGATATCTTTGACAATAGACTGCTTGACTGCCAATGAGCTGCTGCCTGTCAGTGGAGCCACATAAGAAACTGTGGAGGTGCACAAACCAGGAAATAATGCAACTCTGAACTCCTTTAAGGAAATCAGCGACTGTGTGCTGATTTAAAGTCGCACTAAGCAGGTAAAGACAAGAGGTGAAATTACAACAATTGACATTACTCTCTTGGCAGTAAAAGAAGTCTTTCGTCCTCTCAATCATTCTTTTTTGCCTAGAGATGTGTAATAACCCGGTGCTGCTTTCCTTGTGATAACGCACCCAAAAGTTCATGGCTCTTCCCTGACATTATTATTACACAGTGCCAAATTGGAAGTGTCTCAGGAGGTAGAGATGACATTCAAATATCCCGTCCAGCCCTATTCATTATGGCCACTCTAAGTGTTCCTCCAACTGGGAACCAGGTGAGCGACTCTTCTCTCAACTCTCACCTAATCAGCTCCCCGGAGAGATCGGGTTACCATGGAGATGATGCTGTTGTGTCGGTGACATTCAGATTTTTTATTATTTTCCGTCAGTAAGGTCAAATCCATTAAAGAAAGTGACTTCAATGTTTGGTGCGCGCTTCAGATTTGTAACAAGCCAGTCAGTTTTTTGGACAGTATCTTCGGGCCATTTTGATGTTTTTTTAATGTTCTTTCCATTATACTTTCAATAGAAATAGGAGCTTGTGACAGCTATTCAATAAATATCCACTTATGTTTTTTTCTGGTCGTGTGATATTACCCCGAGGTGCCAGAGCAGTTGTGCAAGTTATTGACTCTGTTTAACCAAAGTGCTTTCTTCCGCCGCTTATGTCCCCCATAACTATATTCTCAAACTTGCAAACATGGATGAAATTTCATTTTTCTTGAAAGACTATACTTTGTATGTGGCTGTATTGTGCCAATCAAATAAATGACCTGAGGTTGGCGCATCCGTTTTTAGGCTTTCAATTGCCTTGAAGCACAATCCCAAAGTGGATGCTCTCGAGTCGTATTTCCAAATTAGTGTGTCTTTTTTTGAACACAGAAAGAAGAAAAGCAGAGGTGGGTACAATGCATGAGATTCACCCATTTCTTCCTACTGAGGAATTACTGGAGCGTATCCCTCCGGCTGGCAGTGTAATAACTGGGCTGAGACACTATGTACTAATCATTTGATGGTAACAAAGGCAGAAAAAAAGAGTATGGAAAATTTTAAAGGGCAGACAGTTTTGACCTCTGGTGTCCTAAGAAAAGAAGCGAGATGTAGGTCTCTATGAGCAATACTGCTTCAGAAAACAGGGAATGGGCAGCGCTATTATCTCCCAGGGGTTTACTTAAATGTTAATATTTCTGTACTGACTGAATTTCTAAACTTCCTCCTTGCTTTGCGTGCTGGAAGAAAGAAATTAAAGATCTGAGAGGAGATATAGAGGTTTTGTGCATGTGTGTGTCTTAGTATCGTGTATTTTAATGCAGTTTTATTTTTAACCAGTACCTGTTAATCACCTGTTAATTAGACAGAAAAATATGTATGCATGCATAGATAATGATGTGTCAAAAAAAAAGATATCATGGATTTAATATATTATTTAAATTAGATTCAGATTGACAGATTTATACGCTCAGATATGTGAGTCGTTGTTTATCAGAATATGATTCTCAGATAAAATTATAATTCTATTACACCATTTGTGCGAAGACAATTTTTAGATGTAATGATTTAACTTAATTATATGCTGTTTAATTTCAGTATTCCTGATGTTCCCGCCATTATTTCTTACTTCTTTGCTAATTAGATTTTAGTTTTCTGTCAAACTTTGAGAGAAAACTGTCAAATGTAAACTGTCTTTTTTTTTTTACTGCAGGTTTGTGGTGTTTTGAAGCTGCAGTACTTTGTCTGTAAACCCACTGAGGCATAATATCATACCTTTACTCAAGTTCTGTGCAGTAGCATTTGAGTTATTTGTAGTTTACTTGTGAGCATGTAATTTACAGCTGGGACTGGAAAGTGGGTGGGATGCATGCAGCCCCAACTTTTCTAAATCTTCTTTTTCATCCTCCTCGGTTTTACTGTTTCAGGTTGCTGCTCTCGCTTAAATCTCAGTAAACAGTTCTCTGACTGACCAGCCAGCAGAGTCTGGAGGAGAGAAGATCAGACTTGATAAATGTTGATACTCGCATCTGAATCTCCTCCAGTTATTGCCTGGCCCTCAAAGCGAAAAACTAACATAACAGGCGATGGTGCAACAAGCATTTTATGGTCTTTTTCTGCCCTGAATTACAGCTCTAAGGTTGTTTTTAATATGGTGGAAGACATATCATGAGTGAAATAAGCAGTCAATGCCATGGCTGAGTCTCAGAAACACATATTCAGACTTCTGGAGTTTAACATGTAACAAACCAAAAGAATCGATCCTGTCAGCTCGCAGGGTGGAGCTTTCTGTGCCATTCTTCTTCTTCAGAATTGGTTCTCAGCTTGGCGGATTTACTCTAATTTTACAACTTTCCATTGTGTCGTGCGGAGTAGTTCTACAGTGATATGGCAGAGTTGTCATGAGCTGGTGTGCTTGAGCTGCAGCGAGGCAGGGACTTCAGTAATGATGCAGAGCTACACTAAGCAATGGATTACTTTCATGAGAAAATGTTCTAAATATGTGCCTTTGAGACACAGAGTTGAGGTTGTAGGGCTTTAATGAATAACCAGAGAGGAACTTTAGCTTATCAGGATGTATGCAGCCTAAAAAAAGCCTCAGGACTGAATAAAAGGAGCTATTAACTACTTTTTATGATTCCTTCTGCTTGTTTTTATTTGAATTGATAGCCATTATTGTCTAGGATTGAGAGACAGTTAACACTGCACTATTTGCAACAATGATCGTATAACAATGCATTAAAAATCATCATTAATAATCTTATCATTATTATTATGGCTCTTGTTGTTGTTCTTGTAATCTACCATGTCCATCAGGTGAATATAAATTAAACACTATATACTCACCAAGTCTACACCTTGCATTTGCTCCACTACATTTGAGAGGCAACTATTGTATATCTGTTTTGACACTGCCACTGTTTTAGAATAAACAAACCACCAATATATAGTTAAAATGACCCTGCCTGCAGCACATGCAAAATGAAATTCTACTTCAAATTACCCACCAACACAAACATATCTTTTGCTTACCTCTCTGTAATGTTTGACCTTGACTGTGCAAAACGATGTATGTGCAGCGACAGATGCTGTTTTTCCCATTCCTCTGCCGAACGTTTGTCTGTGCTCACATCAAATCTGAAACACTCAACATTTATTAGGTTGTTCTGTGATCTAACTTTTAAAACCTAGATGGTTGTGATGTGGAGAATCAAATATTTGCACAGATTCTAGATGTTTTGCGATGGAGAATTAGGAGATGTGACTTTCAAGAATTTTCCATGGGGTAATTAAACCTTTATTCTGTGTTTAAAAAAAAACAACAACAAACAAACAAGAAAAAAAACACACACACATACAAACTGTTATTAGCTTTAAAACAGGTCTGAAAGGGATCTTTAATAATTAATATGCAATAATAATTGACTACAATAATTTCTAATCATACAGCAATGCAGATTTCATTTCTATTGCAATATAAATCACTATTTTTAAATCTCAAATGGGATATTGATAAATGTTATTGACATTAAACATAATAATACTTTGACAAATAGTAATAAAATGCACCGTGACTGCAATTTATAAAAAAAAATATATATATATATATATATATATATATATATATATATATATATATATATATATTTAAAAAAAAATAAATGATATAGCCATTGCAGTCTAATTCTTAGCTGTCTCAGGAGAATATTCCTGAGGGAGGAGATTTTATTGCTTTACAGATGTCACAGCCAGGCAAGAACACAAATGTTCAAATGAAAAATAAATTCTCTGTGTAATTTTAAAAACCTACAGTCGGTCCCTATACACCCACCTGGTGACCTCAAGCGTCATCGCTGCTGAAAAGAAGCCCAATCTGTCATCTAAATATAATTCCTGTGTGGAAAGCAGCAGATTCACTTTGCATTTAATGAAGCAAAACACACACCACAAACATTTCATACTGGGTCTCAAGGTGATAACAGCATTTGATAAGTATTGATTTACACACGCAATTTGAGACCATCCTAAATACTGTGCATCAAACGTCTTTGACATCACCATTATTTGTTTGAGATAAGGCTATCTATCATGGCATGCAGGGGAAAAAAAAAGAGGAGTTGAGGAAAAACTAAGTCCTGGAGCTGAAGATTCATTACTCTTTGATTCCAATGCAATTTCCTCCTCTTTTCAGTCCCAGCAGTCACTATTCTCTGTAGAGCGTTTCTTGTGAAATTGTGTTGTGGTTCTGGCTAACAAAATTAATCCTAAAAATCAGCATATCTTCAGCAATTGTGCCTGCAGATGCACACGTCTCCTCCTCCCCCTTCCACATCCAGCACACCTTTGACACAAACTACAACAACATCACATAATTCCACAGAGCGCCCCTCCAACGGGACCAGCCTATTTCATATTTATACCTAGTGAGGAGCGAGGTGTACTTCGCTGCGCTTTTGAGCCAGAGATTTCCCTAGCCTCTCACAAAAAACGCTGCCACCCTTTAAACATTCAAGTCATGGTTCACTAAGGTGCCTGCTGTCAATTTTATTTATAAACCTCCCTGGCCTGTTCTTTCATTCAGACAGGCTCTCCACCACCACACCCTCCATCCACTTCTTGTATATTGCTGCGAGAGATGTAGACACCACCTACGAGGCATCCTCAAAGGCAAAGGGTAAACACGGCTCACAACAGCACTTAATGCAATCACTGGGCAAAGAAACACATGCCTCAGCAACATCAGCCTGCAACACTCTGCGAGGTGTTAAGGTGAATAAAAATGCCTCACTACATCCCGTGGTTCTGGAAGTGTATATTTCTTCTGAGAGCAACATCCCAGAAATTACCCCCTGCTTCCTCTGCCTGCTATTTGCTTCTCATGCAGCAGACAGCGAGGCTGTGAGGGCGTGATGACTCCCAGGTTTAAGTCTGACAATAGGCTGTGTTACTCACAAAACAAAGTGATGGTTCCCCGTGCGGGAATGGAAAGAGAGAAGCCCCCATAAAACAGATAGATGCCCTGGAGAACGCCAGAGGAACACTAAGGCTGTGGGATTTTAATGACATAATGAGGGCAGTTGCATGCATTTCCTATTAATTTGCTGTTTCACTTTACGCAAGAGGAAAAACAGGAACCGTGCGAGTGTGTGAGACTTAACTGAAGGTGTTTGGCACAGAGGTGGCCATCACAAGGATCTTGTTAGACGAATTTGCATTTGTATTCTTTTATTCTCAGTTGTACTTTGTTTTCACCCGCAGCCACTGTTGTTTTGCTCTCAATCCTCCTGTATCAAAAGACTCATCTCTGCAAAATATTAGCCATGCTCTGGGTGAATACTGGCCAAGTAGAGGATCCATCTTTTTGATTTAACCTTCAAGATTTGACAAATTGGACTACAGTTATTTTAAGACCTGAAATTATTCCATTCAGATATCGATATAATACAATGAATTTGCAAAACATAAATAAAAATTGACTCTGTTTTCTGTCTGAACATACTGTAAGAATTCTTTTGCAAAGGTTTTTTTTTTTTTTTTACTCGGCCAATTGGAAATAACTGACTGCAGTATGCACTTTGCTCACTTTTCCCCCAAGCGAAACAGTCATATCACCATTCAAATGCACTGCAGTCTGTCCTAAAAGCCGCTGACTGTGTCATTATTCCCATGGCCTGATGTTTAACTCTGATTCAGAATGTCTTCAGTTCAGTAGAACATTCTGTTTGTTCCCAGGTCAAGCTGTTACCTCATCAGATCAGAACAGAACTAACCTTCGCAATCACCGGATGCAGATTTCTTTTTAAAAAGTTTACTCATTTGTGTTTTCCTTTCTTCATGCTTAGCGTTCTATTATGTACAACTGAATTATCAAATCACTGATTCTGTGGAGTTTGTAGTTTTCCTGTACCACACATCAGCTTTGTCAGTTTGAGTTCCAGTGGTGTAGTACTGTGCATGTCAGTGGTCCCCTTGTATATAGAAATATCAAAGCTCTACAACTGCGAGAATGTAGAGTCATATGATAGGGCAGTTTGACAGCAAGAGAAAGCAGGGAGTATATTTCTAAATATAACATACACTTAAACCGGTGAACCTAAATAATAATAATCCTAACAACCCCAATTCAAAGTAACCAAACTATTCCTTTTAACACTCTTTAGTATTTTAATGAGGAAGTAACATACAGTGAATTCTGTACTCTACTATACTTTTTAAAAAATTATTCTTTATTTTAACAGGTAAGATCAGTTGAGAACAATTTCTCATTCACAATGATGACGTGGCAAGAGACCCCAGCAGGAAGAAAGACAACAAATGAACAAGTACATATACAAAAAATTACACACAACTGTTTAAACAGAGATTAAAAACACCCTAAATTAATGCTAGAAATTCAGTGAAAACATTCAGCATGTACAGTGGTCAGCTAGGGTCAGCTGCAACATCTGCTTAAAAATGTAAGGTGATGGAAGTGATGACAGCTTCAGAGATTTTTGAAGGGAATTCCAATCGACTGCTGCAGCAAAGCGAAAGGAATTCCGGCCAAAGACAGTGCGAACCTTGGGGATAGAGAGTGTTAAGAAATCACTGGGCCTTAGGTGGTAGTTGTTATTGAAGGGGTGTAGGAGGTTGGAGAGGTATTGAGGTGTCTTCCCTGATGGGGTCTTGTAAATTAGTAAAATTCAGTGCTGTAAAAGCCTGGTGTAAAGGGAGGGCCAGTCCACTAGTTTGTAAAGGTCGCAATGGTGGGTGGAGAAAGAAGCACCGGCAGCAAGACGGAGGGCTGAGTGATGGAGGGCATCAGGCCTGTTAAGGGCACACTTAGGGGCCATTTTGTAGATGACATCGCCAAAGTCAAACATGGGGAGGATGGTCATCTTCACAAGAGTTTTTTTGGCAGAGTATGTAAAGGAGGCCTTATTATGGTAAAGGCACCCCAGTCTAGAATTGATTTTAGCCTGTAGAATGTTGACGTGAAGAATGAAAGAGAGTGAAGAGTCCAGCCAGAAGCCAAGGTACTTGTAAGAATTAACAAACTCCAGATCTGAGCCATCTGCATAGGTGATCTTTTAGGGGCTGGAGACACTGTTTGTCTTGTTGAATAGCATACATTTTGTTTTCTTAGAATTGAGGTGCAAGTGAAGGTCCTGAAAAGACTCCTCAGTTGAAGTAAGGCTGAACTGAAGGGTAGATGCAACAGAGTGAAATGATGGGCCAGTGGAGTAAATAACGGTGTCATCAGCGTAGAGGTGTATCCGGGAGGCACCATTAGCTTTGGCCACATCATTTACGTAGATGGAAAACAAAGTTGGGCCCAAGATGGAGCCTTGAGGTACACCATTAGCGATGATCAAAGGTCTTAATATAAAGTTCTCTTTCTTTACTCGCTGTATACGATTATTAAGGTAGCTGGAAAACCAGTTAATACAGCTTGAGGACAGACCAATGCTAGAGAGCCTTTGCAGAAGGATTGTGTGGTCTACTGAATTGAAGGCCTTGGCCGGGTCTATGAAGGTGGCAGTGCAGGCCTGCTTGTTGTTCATAGCGGTAAAGATGTCATCAAGGACCTTCAGGATGGCAGTGATGCACCCATGGCCAGTTCTGAAACCTGACTGCAAATCTGACAGGATATGGTTTGAGTTAATTAAGTGGCTTAACTGTCTGTGCATTAGCCTCTCCATGACTTTGGCCAGACAAGGCAAGATGGAGATTGGCCTGTAACAGTTGGGGTCAGAACCAGAGCTACCTTTGAAGAGAGGGATGATTATGCCTGATTTCCAGTCAGAAAGAAAAACTGACAAACAAATGGACAAGTTAAACAACTGTGTAATGGGAGTGGCAATTGTGTGAGCAGCTACTTTTAAAAATGAGGGGTCGATCCCGTCAGCACTGGCAGATGTGTAGGAATTCAGCTTAGAAAGTTCGGCCAGTACTTCTGAGATCAAGATTGGAAAAATCATGGATACAGGAAGTAGGGGAGAAGTAATTTTGTTTTCCTTAGTCTTCACTGTTTTCCAGACTTACTCTACTTACTACTAGAAAATGCTTCCTACTCGCATTTGGCTGTAATTTTTTAAAAATTTGTTCAGATATTTTCTGTTAAGATGTTGTTAAGATGCCAAAGAAAGTGATGGCAGGAGTTGCTCTGCAGAAAGATAACATTTCAGTCATTAATGCTAAAACCTTTGCAGATATACTTCTAGTGTGTTTCTGAAAAGTCAACCATGAAACAGCAGAATTAGTGTCCTCAGCATACAGCCAAAGCACAGCAGAGGTGATGCTAATGTAAATGTCTTTTTGTTTTTTCAGAAACCAAATGATTTGTCAAGTGTACAGACCTGGATTCTTTATCTTGAAACCATGAATGTACAAAATGATTTGTCAACCCTTTCAGTTGATGTCGATGTATTTTAGTGAAAAAGTAGAAATTTTGACCTGTTGATGGAGCCTGAGGAAATGTCAGGGGATCACACTTGGTATGATCCATCCTCTGGGCACCATAAATGTCTGTACCAACTTCCATGCTAATTTGTAAACCTCTTATTTTCCTGGATGTGTGATACTTCCCCCTTGTTTCCTGCTTAAGAATTTTTTTTTTTTAGAATTGAGTTTTTCCTTCTGAATGGAATGTTTAATTACATAGGCAGTTGTGTGCAGCGAGACACAGCTTTCAGATATCAAACAGCGAGGATTTTTCTTTACCTAAGAAAAGAACAAATAAAAAGTGAGTGTTACCTAACTGGCACTAAATGAGAGCAACCAAACAGAACACAAGTCAAAAAATATAGCAAATAAAACTGAGACAAAATTACCTCAGCAGAACACAAAACTGGCCTGAAAGTGAGGAAAAAAATATTTCTAAATAAACAACAGCCAGTTTGCCAGTAATTCAGTTTTAATTATTTCAGAAATAAACAAAAGATCTCCCGCTTTCTAATGATATACTTATTTTTGGCATTTACCACTACTCACTGCTTGAGAACACATTTTGCGTAGAACATGGATTACATGTCAACCTCATGTCAGCACTAGATTGGTTTGGGCATCCTTAGGGGAGCACGATAAATCAAAATAAATTAATGGCAATCCATTCAGTGACTTTTGACAGTACATCTCAGTGTGGGTAAAAAGGTCAAACCAACGTGTCGTGACAGTCAAGTGGCTGAAAACTTGCTGACACAAATGAAAGAACAAAACACGAGCCTCCATTGATCCAATGACTCGCCAGTAAGAGAATATTTGAATAAAAGCTGGAAAGAGATCTCCTCCATACTGTACCTTCAAAGCTCTCGGTTAATGTATGTGCATGTATGCCATTTGTTAGATGAATATGCCTATGAATAGAATAGAGGTAAATTGAATGCCATTTGAAATCCATCTTATCAATGGCTTCCTTCATATGTGTTGATGTCTGGTACTGTAATAACCACTGGAGAACAAAACCCTTGTAGCATATCAAGGACTACAGTTGGTACCTTAAGAGGCTGAAATGGATGGCTACTGTATTGCCAGTATGTACTTTGCATTTAGAGAACACTGTATATTACATGAATGCAGCTTTAGAGCACTCGAGCGGTCTAGTCTGTTAGAATAAAACCGCCATATAAGCAAGTTTGAGAAAATGGACAATCAGGATATAATATAGGCAGATCCCATTGCAGCTTGAGTGTTCTTGTACTGAAGGGCCATGTATTAATCGCTTTTGGGCTCGACTGCCGACCTGTTTTTAGTTTTTGAGTGTGTGCTGAAGTGCAATCCTACAAGCAATTCACAGAATGTAAACTTCTACAGTGAAGGGACTGCAGATTGTGCATGGTTTACAATAAAAATGAAAAAAAAAGAAAATAAGCATCTAAATATATAAGGATATAAAACATAGAAAGACATGAAATGGAACTGTGGCACCACAGTTGACCACAAGATTAAAATGGTTATTTTTTTTTTTTTTTTATGTTCCAAAGTTTCAACAATTTTCCACAGAGATAAACTTTATCTAGATTACTGATGTTAGATGTGAACAAACACTTTCATGTATGAGTTCTTTTAGTGAGAACCTTTCCTACCAGTTCCTGTGTGTGAGAGTTACATTTGGAGATTTGTGAGTATTCTACAGGGTTTCAATTAGCAGTTCTGTTTCTCAATGTTACAGCTTCAGCTTGTGATTCAGGTTTACATATACTAAATTCCACCAAAGGATGCCTGAAGAGGAAGAGGGCTGGTTACACCTAGGACTGAAGGGAGATGCACTGCCTCATATCTGTTAAAGATGTTGAAAAATGAAGCTTAGATTGTGACAAACAAACACCCAAAGAAAATAATTTTAAATCCATACTTATAGCAGGGCATTCAATATGAGCAATCACTGTTAAAGCAATCGGTTATTGCACTGGGTGAGCTTTACAGAATCTTAAACTAACCCTTTTTGTATTCTATACAAAATTTAAAAATGCAGCTTTAGTCTGAAGTAAGAAATAAAAAACTAACTTTTACTGATTTCGCTAAGTTAATGTTAATGGGGAAAACATTCTATTCTATTATATAGAGTCAATTTCATCAACTAAAATTATAACAATAAATATTTGTTGGTGATCTATTTTGACAACCAAACCGAAACTAAAGCTAAATAGTAATATTTCAAAGTGACTATGATGAAATGATGACACTCGCCAAACAAAATGTTCCCAACCACACCCCCAACTCCTCATCCCTAGCCTCACCCCAACGTAAAGGAAAATAATAATAATTAAACAATTAAATTATCAACAGATAATATTTAAAAAAGAAAGGTAGGGATATTTATGTCAAATGTGAACATGTAATTTTGTTGAAAGTGTACCTATTTTTATGCTTTGAATTCCTTTTTATTTACTTTTAATGTATTTCTTCTTGTTTCTCATGTGTTCTCACTTATAGCATGTGATGCTACGGATGGAGTAGATGTACTTCAATTTTAATTCCTCCAAATTAACTGGAGGAAATGTGCGAACAAGGGAGTTCGTGTGAGAGTTACACACATAACACAAACATACCAGGAGGTGTGGAAATCAGAAGTCGTAGCCATGAAAGCAAAACTTGGATGTTAGTCGTGTCTGCTGCCAACCACTGCTGAGTGGAGCACATGAAAAAAAGATGATGTAGGGAGGATGTGGTGGGAGTTGATGCTTAAAATTCATACTAAAATTTAACGAAATGATTAAAGTAGGACCAGAACCAACTAATGAGCTGCTGCGTGGTGAGTTGAGCAAATGGAGTTAATGGTGGGTGTGAAAGAGACAGTGTCCAATCATATGAGGTAAAATACTGACACATGACCAATGAAAGTGGGATTGCCTAGAAGAATCTAAAGCAACCAATCGAAGAGCAGCCCCAGATCACTTGACTGCCAAAAAAGGTTGGGTCCTCAACTGTCTGGATAATGACACAATTTTCAGTGTTTTTCCTCTGTGTATCATCACACTGGATCTGAAATGAGGCAGTGCAGTTGTGATTGAAGACTGGAACCCATGAACATCCCTAGATGTTGATATATCCTTGAAATGCTTTGCCAGGCCTTTTCTTTCCACCTTCAGTTGTTTCTTCAATGAGTGAAAAAGCAGCTCATTTGGCTTGAGGTCAAGTGACTGACTTGGCTGTTTGAACACATTCCAAGCTCTTGGGATTGCTTTTGCAGGACGTTTTGGGTCGTTATTCCTTCGATTTCTGTCAGTTTTGTGTCATTTAACTGAACCTGAGCAGAACGTGTAACTCAGTATACTTCAGGATTCATCCTGCTACATCTATCAGCTGTCACATCATCAATAAACACTAGTGGTACAGTTCCAGTGGCAGCCATATACAGTATGTCTATAGGATATCACTGCTCCACCATGTTTGACAGATGATGTGGTTTGCTTTGGATCACAAGCTCAGACTTTTCTTCTCCATACTCCTCTTTTCCCATCATTCTAGTCCATCATGGTGTCATTTGTCCAAAGAATCTTGTTGCCTTTCTGCTCTTTTAGCGTTACCGGTGATTTGCATCTTGAGGTTGAACATCTTGATTTACATTTATGAAGGTGTTTCTTCATTGTAGACTTTGATGTCTTTGGCAATCAGATGTTGTAGAGCTTGTTTTTTTTTCACCAAGAGAAAAAAAATCCACTTTCGCTTTTGTCTGTGGTCTTCCAGGCTTTTTGGTATTGCTAAGCCTGCAAGTGCATTTCTTCTTGTAAAGGAAAAGCTAATTGTTGTTTTGGCCACTCTAAAGTTTTTCCTATCTCTTTGATTGGTCTTACTCTTTAGACTGCATATTCAGAGCTTTCAGTAACAGCTACCAAATGCTAATTCAGTCCTTGAAATCTTCTTCAGACCCTTTGCTTCCATAATTTGCCACAAAATAAAAAGGTAACAACCTGCACCTGGACATGAAACTGCTTATCAGTCAATAATCCAATAATGTGGAATAACTACAGTATTTAAAAAAAATACAAAAAATTTAAAAAAGACTGTAATTCCAATATGCTTCATGCAATATTTTTGTTAAACTCCTAGAACTGAAGCTTAAAGTCTTCACTTTCCACAATCACATCTGGGCTTCTTCATTCCAAACACATTGTGATGTTGACAAAGAGCAAATTTATGAAAATTGTGTCACTGTCAAAACACTTGAAGTCAATGTATTCACATAGAAATTAGTCAAATTATTTTGCTTATGATGTGTCTTCTAGCAATTACAAAACACCACATGGACATGGTAACCAAATTAAAATTAAAATTTCCATAGGAAGCAGTCTTTTTAAATACAGATTTTATTTAATCTATGCTACATACACATCCTTGTATCATAAAGGATATTTTTAAGCTGCTTGTGCTCATAACTTGAGTGATTGTGTGTTGGACTCTGAATGCCACCAACATACTGCACTCAGAGCTTTAATGCATCCTTTGTAGGCACACTGAAGCTGCTGCTGCTGCTGCACTTCTTCATGCATTAAATTCATGTGTTTTGTTCCCTCAGTATTTCATGTCACCACTATAGTTTTCTCTATGCAGACTGTATAAAAAGATGTAATGGGAATTTTTAAAAGCTCTCCTCAACTGCGGTGATGTAAGTGTCACTTAGTTGATAGAAAAAGGCAGAACTTCTGAAACACCTCAGATGACAATCATTCATCACCAGTCAACAAATGTAAGTCTTTACATCTTTAGATATACATGTAGTAAAAGCTTTTCCGTCATTGTGCTGTCAACAAGTATAACAGAAATGTCACAGATCAGGTGGCTGCAGAGCTACATATGAATACAGTTTCTGAGCAAACAGCCAGACCAGCATGTATAGAACACACTTCATTGTCATTTTGTTCCTTTTTTTCCCCCCCACAAATCCACTATGTATATTGTTGAATTGTCAGTGAAGCATGGACTGTATTTCTTTGAATAAAATAGCCCTGACTTGGATGTATTTGCTCAGCGATGCTACAATAGCATTTACTACCCTTGCAGATGGCTGCTCTCGTATAGCCTGGAGGAACGTAGTCAAGTCGGAGCTGCTTTTAACTGTAACCCAGTGAGTTGGCGTCAGTTGTGTTAGTATTACAAATACCTCGGGAAGAGGAGGTATATTTATTTCACCAACTCTGGCAAATATGAACAAGAGAAGGCTCTTGGAACTTGAAATTTTAAGCTAAAAAGTAAAGGGTGTAAGTTAGTGTAGAACAGCCTCTGCATGCTCTCCTCGGGTTAATAAGACATGAGCAGTTATTTTCAGCATTTCAGCTCCTCAGATCTCTGCTTTGACATTTCCAGTGAAGTCAGGACGCTCACTCTTGTAGCAGCTCACAAGCTTCTTCCCCATGACAGAGATGATGAGACTAATCCAGGGTCATTCAATCAAATGAAACTTTTCACTCCAGCTATTTTTCATCGTCACATTTCTTTATGTTTGATCCATGAGGTAGGCTTGTCCCGTTGGCATCATCTATCATCATCAAGTCAAGCTACTTTGCTCTCCTGACCACTGAGCTCCGGAGACGGATGCCTCCAAGGAACATCTGTCAATCAGAGGCTCGTGCAGGCTTCGCTGCATTTCCATCTTCAATCAACCACAAAGAAACTCATGAATCTTACACAGTGGAATCTTAGGCTTGTCCTGCAGCTTGTGTAGGCATGCATGGGTGTGGAGTGCATACATGCATGTAGGGAAAACAGTGCAAACTCACAAGCAGTCACACACTGTGCACCTTTTTCTGACTTACTTAGATTACTTTTGTTATTGATTTTATTGATTTGTTAATCCCAAAAGGAAAATTAAGTTGTTACAGCAGCATGGGTATTTAAAAAAAGAGGTAAATAATAGGACAATACAGAATATTAGGGTATAAAGTGAAGGTAAAATGAAATAAAATGAAAATAAAATGAAATAAGATAAAAATAAATAAAATATAGTAAACATCAACAGAATAAACAAGAGTGACAATGTGCAAATGAGAATGTGCTTGGATGTGCAAATGATATAAGAAGGTGCAGATAAGTTTGCACTTTTCCATTTTGGATGTAGTTGACTTCATTAACAGTTCATTTAATAGGTATTATTACTATTTTTGTCACTTTTTGGTTCGAATCACCCGACTAAATTACTTTGCCAGATTTAGAACATAATGGTTTGGATTAAAAAAAAATACATCTTTTTACATGTGTAACAAGCTTCTTCTCCATTGTCTTGGTTACCAGGGTGACGAGTCCAACTCCATCTATAGCGTGCAACAGTGATGACACCACTGCCTATCTGAAAATGTTGCAGATTTCACATTCGCAAGAGGTCGCCCACCTAAACATCGATCGCTTTAGCTCCCCTTAAACGATTAGCAAGTATTGTCGTTTTTCTGGCTAAGTCGGGATTTTCACACGCCAGATGTGATTCCTGTGCCAGCTTTGTTAAAAGAAAAGCTCTGAGCTGCCGACGTGTGGAAATGAGCCTCTTGCAGAACGGTGTCTTCAAGCCAGGAGTGTAAACATTAATTCTAGTTAGCGTTGGCACTTGTGTGTGTGTGTGTGTGTGTGTGTGTGTGTGTGTGTGTGTGTGTTCGCTGAGGGGAGTGGAGGGTTCTAAAATTTAAAAACATCCTCTCTAGGTGTGCATTCAAAGGACTTATAAGATGCAGTAATAGCTCAGACATGAATGCAAAGTGAGACCTCTTTAGACCTTTGGAGGTGCAAGAGCAGCAGTTTGTTCTGCCACTTGAGAGTAATTTTTGAGGAACTTTGAAGGCTAATCAATGGCAAGTGGCATCTAAATACAAAGAGCTCTGAGTTAAGCAGTCTAGTTAGCAGAAAATGTCCAAACACGTCGGTGCTGCTCACCTAGCTGGACCAATGGAGTCCTTGAAATATCAATGCATTGAACAGCTGCTGATGAAGTGCTGACAGAAAGACGGTAGCAGGGAAAATCAGTGATTGAAACAGTCTCTGAAGAAACAAAGGACAAACAACAGATTTTGGAATGTCTGCGTTTGCCAAAGGTGGAGCGTTGTTCAGATACAAAGATGACAATGCTGACTGGGGTCACTCCTTTGGGACATTCTCTCCTTTCAATACAATTTTCTGAGGATAATTTGACTACAGGATGAGAGGAGAAACCGCACAAATGAGGCAATTTTTCTTCGGAGACTGAGCAGCGAAGTGGGAAAACTGGGATCATTTCGTCAAATCATAACCGTGTTTACACACAACGCGTAACAATCCTCCTTTGCCAATAATAATAAGTACTAGTTGCCAAGTTGAAAACACCGTGTCATTAATCTGTTGCGAGCTACACTCAATTACTCAATTTTCTCCAAGGAGTGTGGAACAGACTGTGGCCTTAACTGTGTTTTCACAGTGTCTATAATTAGCAAAAACAATTACTCAGTTCCTTGATAATCACACATTGTTGCAACACTGTAACACACAAATGGCACCTTGTTGCTGTGTCTTCATCACTGTTCCCGCTCACCTTCAGAGTTCACTTGGGGCTAATGAACACAGCTCATAAGAGCTACATGCTCCCTGATGATTACGAGAGATATTTCACTTGTTTATGTTCACCATATGGTAGGTGCAACTTCTCAGCGGGGACCTGGGAATGGGGTTACCTTCAAAAAACAACCTCTGTACACTAATGTCCTGCTTCATGTTTGCATGTTTTTGTAGATGTAGATTCGTTCCTAACCTCTCAGTGCAGTTTTAAAGTTATTTTTTTGTTCTTTGATTAATTATAAATGTTTTTTGAACAAACTATTGCACACTTATAGGGTTTCTATGAGGAAAAGGAAAACAGAGGCTGTAATCTGTGATGAGAATCCGTGCAGCAAGGTAGCATACACCCTGTGGTCTGCAGAGCATCTCTAGTTAGCCTCAGGTACTGCTGACGGTGTCCAGATGTCTGCTCAGTGCTCACACTGATTGCTTCAGACAAAGTCAGCAATGAAAATAAATGCCTTTTCCAGAAGAAAATCCAGATCACATCAGAGCTGAAGGACAGAGGAAAAAGACATTTTGTGAAGCAGGTCAGCGTATATGAAGGCAAACTGCAGAATTCTTCCTTTCTACAACCCTTCTGTTATGTGTTGTTATGTATGTTATGTTTAAAGTAAAAAAACAAACAAAAAATGGTTAAAAGTACTAAAGTTTTTGGGGGGTTTTGTTGGTGTGAAACTTCTTCTGTTTGGATTAATAAGTGTAATCAACATATAAAACGAAAATGGTTCATTTCACATCCTTGCAACCCAGGGCTATATTTCATACCACAATGTCTCTGGAGACAAATCCTAACGACTCATTTGTCTTGATTTTAAGTTAGCAGGTCAATCTGGCCCTGAAAAGAAGAGGTGTCAGGTTAATTTATCACAAAAAAATTGAAATGTAAAATAAAATTTTAAAAGAATCAATATCATGTAAAACTATTGTGTTTTATATGTACGCCATTCCAATGTACATAAAAAAATTTAACATGCATTTGCTATAAAAAAAATGAGTGAATTATATTAATAAATACTGATTGAAATGGTTAGTAATAGAGTTAACAATGTGATACACTGATCAAACAGAACATTATGACCACCTGCCTAATATTGTGGTGGCCCACCTTTTGCTGCCAAAACAGCCCTGACCCATTGAGGCATGGACTCCACTAGACCCCTAAAGGTGTGCTGTGGTATCTGGCACCAAGATGTTAGCAGCAGATCCTTTAATAATAATAATAATAATAATAATAAATTTTATTTATAAAGCGCTTTTCCAAAAACTCAAAGACGCTGTACATAAAATACAATAAGATAAAACAAAACTGTTAATTAAAATCAATAGATAGTAAAACAAGTTCAAGATAAAATACAGAATCACTTAAGGAAAGCAGATCTAAAAAGGTGAGTCTTTAAAAGGGATTTAAATGTGGTGAGGTTGGTGCAGTCACGGAGGGCATGGGGGAGTGAGTTCCAGAGTGTGGGGGCGGCAATGGCGAAGGCTCTGTCCCCCCAATGTCGCCGGCTGGTCCTGTGCGGGATGGAAAGGAGGTTTGTGTGGGAGGAGCGGAGATTCCTGGGGGGGGTGTAGGGGAGGAGCAAATCGGTAAGGTAAGAGGGGGCAAGATTATGGATGGACTTGAAGGTGAGGAGAAGCAGTTTGTACTGGATGCGGTGTGAAATGGGGAGCCAATGGAGGTTCTGCAGGACGGGGGTGATATGGTCGTGAGAACAGGTTCGGGTGAGGAGTCGGGCAGCAGAGTTTTGAATGAGTTGAAGTTTATTGAGAACTTTGGAGGTGGAGCCGAAGAGAATGCTATTGCAGTAGTCAAGGCGGGAAGTGACGAAGGCATGAATGAGGGTTTCAGCGGCTGAGAAGGAGAGGAAGAGGCGGAGACGGGCGATGTTGCGGAGATGGAAATAGGCAGTTTTGGTGATCTGATTAATGTGGGGTTCAAAAGTGAGGTTGCTGTCAAATATCACACCGAGGTTGCGGATGTGAGCAGAAGGAGATAGGGTGGTGTTATCAATGGTAATGGGGGGGTGGGGAAATGGTGTGAGTGATTTAGGTCCAATAAAGATGAGATCAGTCTTGTCGCAGTTTAGCAGGAGAAAATTTTTCCTCATCCAGGATTTAATGTCGGCCAAGCAGCTGGAGAGAGAGGGGAGGGTGGTGGTGGCGGTGGTGTTGGTGGAGATGTAGAGTTGGATATCGTCGGCGTAGCAATGGAAGTGTAGGTTGTGGCGGCGGATGATGTTGCCGAGGGGGAGGAGGTACAGGATAAAGAGGAGGGGGCCAAGGACTGATCCTTGAGGGACACCATGGGACAGGGGGGCGGTGGCGGATGTGCAGTTGTTGACCTTGATGAATTGTTGTCGATTTGTGAGATATGATGTGAACCAGGTGAGGGCGGTGCCGGTGATGTTAATGGAGGATTGAAGGCGGGACAGGAGGATGGAGTGATTGATTGTGTCAAATGCTGCAGAGAGGTCGAGAAGAATGAGGATGGTGACTTGTCCAGAGTCTGAGGAGAGGAGGAGATCGTTGGTGACCTTGAGGAGAGCAGTTTCAGTGCTGTGATGAGAGCGGAATCCGGATTGAAAGGTTTCATACAGGTTGTTGGAGGTGAGATGAGTTTTCAACTGGGCAGCGACGACACGTTCTAATGTTTTGGATAAGAAGGGGAGGTTGGAGATGGGCCGGAAGTTGTGAGGGGAGGTTGGATCCAAACCAGGTTTTTTGAGGATGGGGGAGACAGAGGCGAGCTTGAGGGGTGAGGGGACACAGCCAGTACTGAGGGAAGTGTTGATGATGTTAGAGATGAGGGGGGAGATAACAGGGAGGCAGTTTTTGAGGAGGTCAGTGGGGATGGGGTCCAGGCAGGATGTGGAGTTTTTAGTTCCAGTGATGAATTTGGGCAGGTCCAGGGGGGAAACGGGCGAGAAGTGGGCCAGGGGGGGAAAGTTCAGAGGGTTTGGTGGAGGAGAGGGGGGATCAAGTGAGGTGGGAGAGGTGACAAGGCTGCTGTGGATGGAGATGATTTTGTTATGGAAAAAAGAGAGGAATAGGTTGCACTTGTCAGTGGTGAACGAGTTTGAGACGGTGTCCGGGGGGGCAAGGAGTTTATTGACAGTTGAGAAGAGGGACTTGGGGTTGTTGGAGCTGGTATTGATCAGGTCAGAGTAGAAAGTGGACCGTGCAGATTTCAGGGCGTCTTTGTATTGTTGGAGGAAGTCGGAGTAGGCTTGACGGTGAACTGTCAGGTTTGTTTTCTTGACAAGACGTTCCAGCTGTCGTTTATGGGCTTTCATGCGGTGGAGTTCGGGGGTGTACCATGGAGCAGAGTGGGAGAAAGCTTTAAGTCCTGGAAGTTGTGAGGTGGGGCCTCAATGGATCGGACTTGTTTGTCCAACACATCCCACAGATGCTGGATAGGATTGAAATCTGGGGAATTTGGAGACCAAGTCAACACCTCAAATTGGTTGTTGTGTTCCTCAAACCATTTCTAAACCATTTTTGCTTTGTGGCGCATTATCCTGCTGAAAGAGGTCAGAGCCATCAGGGAATACCATTTCCATGAAAGGTTGTAGCAGTGCTTAGGGAGGTGGTACGTGTCAAAGTAACGTCCACATGGATGGCAGGAACCAAGGTTTCCCAGCAGAACATTGCCCAAAGCATCACACTGCCTCTGCCAGCTTTCCTTCTTCCCATAGTGCATCATGCTGCCATGTGTTTCCCAGGTAAGCGGTCAGTGTGGACACCTGATTGGTCTGCAGCTATGCAGCCAAATATGCAACAAACTGCGATGCACTGTGTATTCTCACACCTTTCTATCAGGACCAGCATTAACTTCTTCAGCAATCTGAACAACAGCAGCTCATCTATTGCATCAGACCACACAGGCAGCCTTCGCTCCCCACATGCATCAATGAGCCTTGGCCACCCATTACCGTGTCGCTGGTTCACCACTGTCCCTTCCTTGGACCACTTTTGATAGATACTGACCACTTCAGACCGGGAACACCCAACATGAGCTGCAGTTATGGAGATGCTCTAACCAAGTCATCTAGCCATCACAATTTGGCCATCACAATTGTTGAACTGACCATTTTCCTGCTTCTCACACATCAACTTTGAGGACAAAAGGCTCATTTGTTGCCTAATATGTCCAACTCACTAACTGGTACCATGGTGAGGAGATAATAAGTGTTATTCACTTCACCTGTCAGTAGTCATAATGTCATGCCTGTATAAACAATGTCTACTGGGATTTTTTGGTTTCTGACATTTTGGGATAATTATTCCCTGGGTCAAATTGACTCAGGAACATTATCGCTGTTCCTGAGAAACAAGCATAACAGGAGACTTAAGTTTTGTTCAGTTTTCATCATCTAGTCCAACAACATCTCAAAGTTTCATTTATTCTCTCTGTCACTAACGAATAACAGTCTGGCCATATAGCTAACAAGCTTAGTTGTCTCTGCAACATCTGTGCATCTTAATGATGTTGAAGAAATTGGTTGTCTCAGTAATTGCATCTTTGAAGACAACTGCCTCACGGAGAACACAAATGCCAATCCTCAGATTAGTAATTACAAGCATGCAGTGGAAGCTGGGATAGGATGATTAAGGCAGTATAGTCTCTCCACTGACAGATGAAGGAATGAGTTGTTTTGATAACAGAGGAGGCGCGAGTGTAGCGCTGTCACAGTGAGGGAAGAATATCTCATCCATCCCCATGCAGTACATTCACAACAAGCTGAACACACATACACATTTGGCACGTTAGGGCCTCCTAAGATGCTAATTGTTAGCTACAATTTAAGAAACACCTCTGCTATGAATAAAGTAAATGACTCGCTAAGACCTTCCAATAAATCACCTTTCACACGCATAGTTAATTTGAATAGTAGAGGTGGTATTATAGACTCATTCTGCACGCCTATATTGAACTCTGAGCCACAACCTATAAAAAAAAGGAAAGGGAAGCATTAAATTTCCTCTAAAACGCTTCAGGTTGTGGAAAAAACAAATATTAAAAAAGAAAAAACAGAAATAGATGCAATTATCCTGCTGCCAAAAGAATTCAATGTTGAACACGAGCTGGAAAAGTTAAAATAACAAGCAATCTGTGGAGGAACTAAAATATGGCCAACAGATAATCAAGTTGCATGTCTTTCAACATTTTTGCAACATTATCACTACAGTTACAAATTGGTATCACACTATTCTGATCTGTAAACAACATGCTGTCACAATTGCTCATAAATGTTCCAGCGTTTGGTTCATAGCTGCAGCTAAATGAAAACAGCAACAAAATATGCCAAAAAAAAAGGAATACAATGCTAAATTGCCAAAAACTGAATTTACTTCTTGTTACTCTTATTAAAGCAGAACTATAAAACATTATAAAAACAAAATTAACAAAAAACAGTACTTTTTCTGTTTTACAGGCAAAAAGTTGAATTGTTAAACAGTTGTTCAGTTCAGTTGTTCAAGGAAAAATAAGCCCGTCATCTCATGTTTTGCAGTTAAAGTTATACCTTTGTTTCACAGTCATTGAAAAAATGATGAGGCCACCCTTGTTTTCTCCAATTTCTTGTTCACTGTAATGCCTGGTACCACTAAAGGTATATTACCTGAAGAATTCAATGAACCCGACAAAAAATGCAGCTGATTACATAATACTTTATGTCCTATTTGACATGCTTAAGCTTCATTGTATCCCCAGGGTATATAAGAGGCCATTTCATGTCATCAGCAGCACTGCACATGCAAAGGCCTAGAGTGGTTTCCTGCTTACATTCAAGCCGTAGCACAACTCAGAAGTTGTCAGTTCTCACATAATGCCTAAAACTAAAGAATTATGTGAAGCCACAAAGGCAGCCATCTTGGCACTGGTGGAAATTGGCATGAGTGAGAGACAGGTAGCGAAAAAACTGAAGATCTCCAAGACAGCCGTTCATTACACCAAGAAAAAACAAGCCAAACATGGTACTATTAAATTGCTAGCTGGTCATGATAGGAAACGTCTTTCTACCCCATGAGATAACCGTCACTCATCTGTTCCTGTGTCAGGAATTGTCCTCAGACCTCCAGGGACCTTAAAAATGAGTGAGCACTGTGGAGAAATGGGACTTGTTCAGCAAGGACAGTTGGAAAGCGACTTCTTGAAGCTGGTCTGAAGTCACACAGGGCAGGAAGAAGCCCTTCATCAAGAAAAGACAGAGGAAAGCCTGGTTACTCTTTGCTGGGGATCACAAGGATTGGACTGTTGATGATTGGACTAAGGTTCTCTTCAGGGATGAATCCAATTTTCAGTTGATGCCCACTACTGCCAACTTACTTGTTAGGAGAAAGCCTGGAGAAGCTACAAACCAGACTGTCTTGCCCCTACAGTAAAACATGGGGGTGGATCACTGACCTTCTGGGGTTGTTTCAGTATGAATGGAACAGGGCAAATGCAACTGTGTGAAGGGCAAATGAACCAGGTCATGTACAGGGCTACTCTTGAAAATAGTCTTCTTCCATCAGCTGGAAAACCCTTTCCTTCCTCCATTGACTGGATTTTCCAACAAGACAATGCCCCTTGCCACACGGCAAGGTCAGTTAAAGCCTGGATGGAGAACCAGAACATTGGAACCATGCCTTGGCCTGCTCAAACACCAGATCTAAATCCTTTTGAAAACCTGTGGAAAATGGAGAACCACAAGCCCAAAAACAAAGCAAATTAGTTTGAATCTGTGCAACAGGAATGGGCTGCTATGACAGCAGAACAATGTCAGAAGCTGGTGGAGAGCAACCAAGATGCATGGATGCAGTCATCAGAAACAATGGTTATGCAATCAAATACTAACTCCTGTGTGTATCATGTGACTAAAACAGACAGAAAAGAAAACATGGAATGCCTAAAAGCACTATTTTTGGCAGTACAATGCCATAGCTATTGGTGCAAGAACTTGTTATTTTGGTTATTATCAAGAAAACCATGGAAAATGGCTAATTATCAGGTCTTAAATTAAACTCTTCTGAGCTATTTTTTGTTGTTATCATTGTATTTGTCCAAACAAATGTACCTTTAGTTGTACCAGGTATTAAAATGAACAAGAAATTGAAGAAAACAAGGGTGGTCTAATATTTTTTTTTCCATGACTGTATATATTTAGCTTTAGGTGTTGTAGTTGACACTGACTCAGTTAATAGATGGATTCTGGCTGTCAGGTGACAGTTCTGAGGTCCCTCTTTGCTCAGTCAGCTCACTTAATGATGTTCCTTTAAAGCGCCTGAAAAACCTTAAAATTAATACAAATTCAATATGTCTTTATGCTCCGATTTCTGCTCATTTGCTCAACAGTAACTACAGTTTTATGGTTTCACTGTCTAACCCTTACTAACTGCCATTCCAGTTCATAAGAATATAAATTGACTGTTGTCATGCTTGGAAGTTTGTTTCTCCTTTCAAGATGATAAGCTTGTTCAAAACTATAAATTAAAGTATGTATCTCACCATTGCATACCTTGTTCAAGTATGTTTTTAACTACAGCATTGTCTTTGTCTTGGCCTCGTGTGTCAAGGTTTGGTGGTTTGTGCACACAAATAAGTTGTAATGGACATTCATTGAACAGATCTGGTTTGTATCTGCTGCTATATGAAAGAACCACAAATTATTATAAAACATCCTTTAATAATGATGTTTTTAAAGCTCCAAGAGAACCTTGAAATCAGTGTGCTTTTAAGCTCTAATTCCCACTCATGAAGTACTTTTTTGGATGTGTCTAGGAGTAGTGATCTCGTAGGACGAATAGGGAAACAAGGCCTAAGATTTTACATTAATATTTACTGATGAATCAAAATTTTAAACTTGTGGCATTAAAAATAAAACAGTGCTTTTTTATGGTGCAATATAAATAAAGACATACATTTTCTGTAATAACATGGCAAAAATAACAGTTACTTTCATAGGAATTACAGTTATTCTTTGAACAGCAGGCACAAATTTCACACATTTCTTAATAGAATCTGGGATTGTTGATGCAGGAAGAAGTGTTTTTTTTTCTTTGAAGGAGAACTTGCTGTGACCTGGGAAAACAGAGCAGGTCTGGCACCTGGTCTGACTCAAAACTTTGCACATTTGTTGCAACAAAATCCAGTTCTTTTTAATCTCTTTCAGGAACAACTGAAAAATTTGCACAAATATAAGACTTGCTTTGCTTCTATGCTGTAAAAACACATCTTCTTTTCTACTTAATTTCGTGACTCCCTCGTTTTGCTTGGTGTTAAAAAGGTTCAGATTAACTTCACATTGAAATTGTTAAGGCTGATATTATCTTTGTAAAGAAGTATTTTATATTAATAGCAGAAGAACAGGAACAGAAGTATTTTCAGGAGTGGTTCGACTATTGAGCTCCTCTGAATATATAATGTAAGTAAACGTTTTCCCAACAGTGAGTGGCTCCTTTTGTGTGAAGTGGAAATATACGCTGTCTAAAAAAATAAATAAATAAAAAAAATCTGGTTTGGCACCTTTTCAGTAGTGAGCACACTGCTGCCAAAATCTGCTTAGAGATCGTTCAGAACTGATATTTTCAGATGGTAAATGTAACGTTACAGTAAGATTTTTCTTATTTTAGGCATATTTCTCTGTGCAGTGGCTATTTTGGGGGCTTTGTTCTGTGTTTATTTTAGTTTTCAGCTCAGTAAAAACTTTTTAAATGATTAAAGTAAAACTAGATTTTATTTGGAAGTTCTCTTTTCCCTGAATCTGTAGAATGGAGGCGCCAAAAGTGCAAAGTTCTAATAGCAACATCAATGGGAAATATACCAGGTTGAGGGCTGTGAGATAATCCTTTTCCATAATTAACAAATTACTTGTCAACCTTGTTGTAAAAATATTTGCAAATGATTGATTTATAGCAAATGGAAATAATCTTTCAGCTTTTTCCTGGTCTCTACTAACTGGCTTACCACAGTATGAGGAGGTATTGTAACAGAAGCCATGCTAATTATCAAGTTAAATTGACGGTAACTTTTGAAATGTTGCAAAAAATGTAAAAAAATACAAAATTATTCCAAAAATGTAGCAGTATAGGCCACATGTTGTTTGTAAATTGCCAAAAAAAAAAAAAAACTCAAACAACATAAAGAAATACACAAAACTTTGGTGAACTATGAGAGGAAAATGAAGAGAAGTCTTTAGGAATTGTTTTTAACTGGATACGTTGTGATTATTTTTCATGTGAGCTGGTGTTGGCCATGTTTCATGCTGTCCGGAGGTGTAGACAATGAAAGAAACAGCTAAAGAATTATGTGAGTTAAATGTTCACCTTTTCAGAATTTAATTTTAAAAAGTGTTACAGTCTCCCATTATGCACATTAACTCTTTTTTGAAAAAAATATATAAAAACTGAAGTGAGTGTAAAAAATTTTTGTGAAATCTCAGCAAAAATCTTAGGTTTTGCCATTTCCATTGACCTTTTTCTAATGTAATACTTCAAAAATACATTATGGAAACACAGCTCCTGACTATCCTACCCGCTGCTGTTTCTTTTCTACTTTTTCCAAATAATTACACTGCAAAATCCTCTCCTTTCACATGTTACACAGTTATTAAATTCCTTACAGTTCTAATCTAGGTGCACACATTTTAGTTGAAATTCGGTCTCATGATCCCTTAATTTGGAATTAATACTCACCTTTTGTTTCCTTTCTGAGCTCCTCTGGCAAAAGACCTGATAAGCTGGGAAAGAGAGCCTCTTAAGCTCAGCCAGCAAGAAATGGGATCGGCTAACAGCGGGATGAAAAGAACTACTGTTGTCTTTTTTGCAATGATGTTGAAAGCTCATTCTTATTTGCAATTCTAAAAACAATTATTTGTAAGTTGTTATTTGGAGTAGTTTATTTTTGGGTATATTTAGGTTTGCTTAAAGTATCTTTTGAGAGCTTGGGCCATGACTTTGTAGCTACTTTTTTATTATCTTATATTGTGGTAGGGTTTGTATTGATCTTTTGTCATTTGCTGCATTGATTTTTTATTCTTTTCCATTTCATTTAACCCTTAGATGCACAAGTGATTGGACCCTACACTCTTCCATAAGTAGATCAAAAATGACTCATAAGAATCAATGTGCTTTTATGACATTTTTGTCATTTTGGTTAAGAATGATCATTTGCACTATATATATTTGTCCACGGGCTGCACAGTGGTGTAGTGGTTAGCACTTTCGCCTTGCAGCGAGAAGATCCCTGGTTCGCGTCCCGGCTTTCCTGGGATCTTTCTGCATGGAGTTTGCATGTTCTCCCTGTGCATGCATGGGTTTTCTCCGGGTACTCCGGCTTCCTCCCACAGTCCAAAAATATGCCCCCCCCCCCCGCGACCCTAGTGAGGATTAAGCGGTGTATAGATAATGGATGGATGGATGGATATTTGTCCACTATTTTTCACTTTATAACAGATTTTGAACATTTTGATAATTTCAAAAGAACAGAACACAGAACAGCAATAGAAGAATGTCAACATCCATTTTGTTGACATTCTTCCACTCCTTTCCTCTATCTGTTGCTACTCTCCGTTTGTACACTATATCATTTCTTGTATGATATTATCAGTGATAGAGAGCTTGGGGTCATAATACAAATATTACAATTTCTTTAAAAGGATAAAAGGTAACTTAAAAATTGAAATGGAATGACATCAAAAACATGCTTTTTAAGGAATAGCTGGAATATGAAATGATAAAAACTTTTCATTATGAGATTTTGCAGGTAAATGACCTCAACGCTTCATTTTAGACCCACTTATTCATCTAAGGGTTAATATACATTTGTCCTGGTGCTTTTTTGCGTAGTCTTGGCTGTTAGGAGGCACCTTTTCTTTTTCTCACAAACAATGTTGCAGCCATTTTCTGCTTTTACTTCCCCCTTCCTGCCATTTTCTTAATACACACCATCTAATTTGGCAAACTGGTCACCACTGTCAGGTGAATACTCGCAATGAGAGATTAGCACCAACGTAAACAGTTAACAAACAAACTCAGTCCTGTTTAGGCCACCTTGAGCTGCATTAGTGCAGTGCTGTCTTATCAAAGTGCATCATCTTAGCAGTGCATCATCCTATTTACAGAGCAGATCAAACATTCTCTATATTCATGTTTATCTGACAAAAGTCCACAGAAGATACCATCATGATATTTACACATTTCACAGATACAAGTCTAGAATCAATTTGCACAAAAAACAGCATGAATGCATCGATTGCTTTGTATACTTCAGACACTGTCAGCTAGAATTGATGCAACAGAGGTAAGAAACATCTCTGGTAGTTGGGAACTCAGGGTCCATTTAAAGCTCCTGTACAAGTGAGATGACATGCACGCAAGAGATGATGGCTTATAAACTCATGTTTCGCTGATCAATAATTTACAAAGGGCAGATCAGCACAGCAGCATCTGGATCCCAGAGGATTTCCAAGGTTAATGGCACACATGCTGAAATGGTAGCGGTCGCTTGACAGGGTCTAACAGATAAGAAGACATTATTGTTCTCGGGTGAATGATAGAAGTGCACTGAGTCTACAGAGCTGCATGATGGCAAAGGTCATGTGCAACGACAAAACGCTCACAAGTGCAAGACGTGTCAAATCTGCTTTAAATTAAAGGCGCTTCTGAATGTTGCCTTTATGAAGTGATTTCTTGCTGTTATAGCTCCACAGTAGGTAATCAATAATGAAAGGCTGACACACCAGCTACTGAACACACCTGCCAGGAATTCATACACAGTGCAGAGAAGGCATGCTGTACTATATGACAGCAGATTAGATGGAGAAGAATGCATTTAAAACTAAAGAATCATATCAGCAGCAGTACTGTCAGTGGCAGCATTCAGAGGTGTAAAATAGGCCACGTTCATGGGGCACAGCTTCAATGCTCAGCTCTATCCGACTTTTTTGAATGTTTTCTTCGGATCTATTCTAGGATGCAACCAATATCTGACACCAATATGAACCGACAGCCACGTTGAAAAGACTTGTGTGAAGACTGACAGTAACAAAAGATGTCACATTTCTGCAGCTTGTTTTGAACATATTCTGGTTTTGGTGTCTGCCCTCTATTTTTGACTTGAATTGAGGTTTTTCCTCAGATACCAGTCAAAAGTACAATTCTACTTCCTTAAAACATTTTTTTGGTCTAATTTATTGTATTTTTCACTTACTACTGTCCTTCATGGCAGAGAGAATCCTCACTGAATCACACTGATGTCTCACTAGAGTTAAAACTGAAGGCCCACACTAAGATTTAGGAATGTGATTGGTCATTTGGACAGTGAGTGCAGCTATCTGTCTACCAGCTCACTACTTCGGTCAAGACTGAAACAGCTCAACCGCTACAGGTTGGATTAGGATGACATTAAAGGTCTCCTGGGGTTGAATCCAAATGCTTTTAAAGATCTTATGACATTTCTTTTTGCCCCACAAGCAGGACAAACTTTACATAGACCCCCCCCCCAAAAAAAACTCAACATCTCCCGTAAATGGTGCACAGTTTTGTGGCTACTTTTTTGTTGGGCATACAATTAATTTTAATGACCTCGTGCCTCTGATTTAAATGTCTTGACAACTGTTGGATGAACTGCATTGGCTTTGATGAAGCCTCGATTTTGCATTTCTGTATTAGTTTGATGTATCACCAAATATTTTGCAACTAATATCATTGCAACTAATTAGCTGAAATGGTTAACATTATACTTGCCATTACATTAGCATTTTGCCATGCAGATTTGTAATTTGATTTTTTTGTGCCGAAACTGCTATTGTGGCTGCGAATTTGTTACTTTAGAATTCATCAAATTGCTTTGTGCAACTAAGGAATGCACACGTCACCCAATCCCACTGTTCTCCTCAGCTCTATAATTTTTTTTAATTATCATTTTAGCTCATTGTTCAGGTTTTACTCTCTTAACTGCCTCTTTCTCTTTCTTTAGTTTTTACCGAGAAGTGCTTTCATGAAGATTTGTCATGGCTCAGTTAGGATTTAAAGTCAAAGACACAGGTTAAGGTTCAAAGAGTTTAATTTTACTCAGTGGTAGCACAGGCAGGAACAGGCAAAAGGGAATGACAAAGGCTGAATTGAGGATGCAGGTTTGGGTCTGCAACAGGCAGACGAAGATCTCACATGAACAAGGCAAAAAGTGAACTCTAAAAACAGGCAGGTAAACATAAACTTGTAGAAGATCAGTCAGCTCCAAGAACCCTGGAAGGCCCTAGTTAATCTGGCCAACTGGGCTGGCATATTTCCTGAGAGAGCTAATGAGGGAATTGGGTCTGTAGGTGGTGCAGAGAACGTGGAAGTGGCAGAATATGTAATGGCACTTGTTAGTCAAAGTCAAATCCATTTGTAAAGCAGTTGTACACATAAAATATTAGGCCATGAGGCATAATGACTACAGCAAAATAAGGGAAAACTAGATGGTAAGATAATAAGAATAAAAAGTCACAACACATTACAAGATGAAGTCAAGTGTTAAGCTCTGCTGAAATCGACAGCCAAACAGAAGAACTCTGTCTTCAGTCGCAACTTAGAAATGTCTAAAGTCGGAGCACAAAATGTTCTTATATTGAAAAGGTAAACTGTTCCAGACGTAAGGAGCAGTCACTGCGACGGCTCGATCAACTCTATTTTTGTGCCTAGATCTTGGAACACGCTAAAGCACTTCAGTTGGTAGATCTCAGATACAAGAGTTCTGCTAAATAATGTGTAAAATATTAAAAAACTACTATCTTAAAATCAATCCTAAAATGGACAGAAAGTCAGTAGTGGGAGGTCAATAGTCAGTTATGTGTTCAAGCAGTTTTTTTTTTTTGTTAAAAGACAAGCAACTGCATTTTGTGCCATCTCTAGATGCTGAAGAAACGACTGCTTTTCCAGCCACATACAAGGAAGTAGTGTAAGTTAACCAAGTAGTAATAAAGCCATGAATATTTTTCTCAAAGTATTTCAAGAGACAGGTGAGAATTAGTTTAGTTTAGTCTACTTTTCCTTTCGGCTTTTCCCTTCAGGTGTCACCGCAGCGAATAATCTGCTTCCATCTAACCCCATCCTCTGCATCCTCTTCACTCACAATTAGTTCAGTTTAGTGAATGTGGGACAAAAGCAACATGAATGAATGAACATGGACAGTACTTTACAACTGTTCTTATTAGCATCTTTCAGAACAAAGCTGTGATAAACCCCACTGAATGCTACGTGCACAGCGCAATGCTCGCAACTAGCTGTATTTAGCAGCTAAAGAACCGTAGACACTGTTGAAAAGAAGCTCATACAAAATTTGATTGGAGTTTGCTGGGAGGCATGTGGGAGACTCTGAAGTCGATTGAAAGGAGATTATTTGGTGAAACAAGGCCAAAATAGAATGTTTTGGCAATCAAGCTAGATGATATTGTTTGGCAGACAACAAACACTGCACATGGTTGCAAACACGCAGTGCCCACCGTGAAGCATGGCAGTGGCAGCATCATCAGGTGAAGCATGGTGGTGTTGGCATCATGATGTGTGGAGACCAAGGAAGCAAGGAAAACATTGGACCTATCATCACAAACATGATCCAAAATGAATGCTAATGTCTCTGCACTATTACCAGCTGTATAAGGTGATAGCATGCCACGATACTGTTTGCTGTTTCTGTTACAGTTAAACAGTGCCGCTATAGAAGTTCATTCTGGTTCACTACAAATTTTGTCTTATTTCTGCCGATTTAGCAATTGTCAGTGCTGAAAACACTGATGTCATAGAGTTTGGTACTGAGATATTGGGACTACCTAACCACAGGCACTCAGACATCAAAGCTTTGAGTGAGGTTAGGTGATTTGGTTTACAGACCAACTTCAGGTCTGACTTTGACTTACCAAGTTTGCTGGAATAATTTACTTGTGCAGTGAAGGACATTAGTTGTATTGTGACAGCATTTACACTTTCTTCATCTCCGAATAAGCACTTTGGATAGTCTAGACAGAGAGGGTTTTTTTTGTTTACAACCTGTCTGACTGTTTTGATGTTGTTTTCTTGCCCACAGACTTGAATTGAAATGAATTCATAAGTCATACCTCTGAAAACAAGAATCTCTTTCATTGTATTATTTGATTCAGGACTCGGATTATTTTGTGACACCCTGCTACAGCACAATGATCTGGGTAGCAGTAAAGTTCTGTAAAGAAATGTTGGGTCCACAGACCACAGTGAAGAATGAAAGTGATGAGTACAGTGTGTGTCAGGCCCAGCCTTCAGCACTGGTCTTCCACACAGAGCATTTTCCCTGTGAACCTGGGAGAAGAGCTCTACACGCTGCCTGTCAGCTGTCCCATGGTGCTTGGAGAGGGCTCATGGTCTTTTTAATTCCCAGCCAATCTGCTGTCCATCACACCACTTTATCCCTACTTTAGAGCTCAGCTCAGGTCCACACACTGTCACTTTTCTGACATATCTCACAGCCTACACCCCAACAATACCAGAAAATATTGTCAGCTCCTCCCCACCCCCAACTCGCTTTCAATATGAACAACAAATCATATTTCCAAACTGGATTTGGGAACACAGCCTCCCACCTACCTCCTTACACCAATCCACTCCGTATTTGACTTTTTCTTGGCAGCATGTGTATTTGTGACAGGGATGAAACCATATGTATAATAAAATAGGAGCTCTGGGTTTAGCTCATGACAGATCACACCATGCTTATCAGGTGACCCAAGCAGTTTTTTGGGGGATTGTCCCACAGGAGGCGTCGCATGTTGATTAATGAGTGGAGGTGGATTCAAAGCAGCACAATGTGCACACTCCAGCAAAGGTAAATAAGCCACTCTTCGAATGCTGCCATTCTCAGGACATTTCCATGAATAAAGGATTAGCCACAAGCTGTGAGTCAAGCTCTGGTTCTTCCAGTTGCTTTACATATTTAAGGCAGAGTTTTGTACCAGCAGAACAGGCGGCTTAAAGTCAAAGGAGATTGTGTAGCAGTTTTGCCAAGTGGCAACTAGACAAGTTAATGGATGTAAGTTACTGAAATTGTCGACATGCCAACCTTATCGGGACTATATTTTAATGATATGTCAAATGAGGAGGGCTAAATATGCACATTAAACATTTTATTTCATTTTTGTCTTGCAATCCAACCCATAGTCTCTCTTTCGAACATGTACAGTTTCCTTCTTTTATTGCTCTTTAACACTGAATCATGATCACTTTCATTTGGCTTTTTTGGCAAAAAAATAAATAAATAAATAAATAAATAAAAAAATACAATTTTACTAAAAAGTGAAACCAGATCTCGACAAAATAATGTGAATTAAGAAAAAAAAATCTAAAATAAATGATTAAATACATTTTCACCCCCTTTATGTGATTTGCCTAATTCAACGCAGGTCCAACCAACTGGTGCTAGAAGTCATACAATTAATGAAACGAGGATCATCTGAGCACAGTGAATGGGTCTCAAGTGACTGTATTATAAAGACACCTTTATATTGAAGGTACAGTCATTGGTGAATCATTACTCCTGAATAAAAGTACTCCCTGAAGCCAAAAGAACACTTCAAGCAAATCAATAAAAACATTATTGAAAAGCATGAGTCAGGGGATCTGAATATCGCATGACAGTGAATACATTATTTAGAAATGGAAGGAATATGGCACATGTGTGAAGCAGGCTGTCGTCAACAACTGAGTGACTGCACAACAAAAAGACTAGCGAGGGTGGACACCAAGACAATTATGAGTCCTCTGAGATGGAAGAGACTGCACATAGAACAACTGTTGTCTGTTCTTCACCACTCAAATCTTTTTGGAAAAGTGACAGAGAAAAGGCCACTGTTAATGTTAAATTTTGGTCAGTTTGCCAAAAGGCGTACAGGAAAGTCAGACAAATTGAAGAAGATTCTTTGGTTTCATGAGGCCAAAATTGAGACTACATGCTTTGTTTGGCAGACAACAAATACGGCACACCAACACACACAAGCAGCATGGTGGTGGCAGCACCATGATGTGGGGATGCTACTTAGTAGTAGATACTGGAAGGCTTGGAAAGATAGAGGGTAAAATAAGAGCAGCAAAGTATATGGAAATCAGTTCTGACAGTTTGCAAAACAGAATGTGGTGAGATTGTGTCCAGTTGGGCAAGGCTGATTGTGACCTATTCATGCAAGCTCAAAGGAAAGATGCATCTACTAAAGAATGACTTGAAAGGGTTAAATACGTATGCAGTCACTTACTTTACATGTTATATCCTTAATGAATTGGCATTCCCTAGTGGAAATCAGTTTTCACTTTGACATGCAGGATTTGTTGGTTTTTTTTCTAAATTCTTGTCAAAAAGTCAAATTAAACTGACCTTGATAAAGTGTTCTGAAGTACTTTTAAGTACTTCCAGGGGAGGTGAATACTTTTTTATAGACACTTTATGTTTGTGTTTTAACTCAGAATTTTTAAATGAGACTGTTTAACTTTTGGCCTTAAAAATACAAATGCATCTCACCATGTTGGACATATTTACTGTAAAATCCATTTCATTATTACACAGAGATTATGAGCTGAGATCAGAAAGCTTCCTGTGAGCTCCGAGGAAAGGCATATTGGTCCTGATTTTATCCTCCAAGACTAATGATTTAGGGATAAGCTGCCTAATCCATCATACATTTAATTGGCTCAACCAGGATCTTTGCTGCTGATATCAACTTTATGAGTGTGCTGTATGTATATAACTCTGACTAAAGCTTTTGCCTCTGCAATATTATGACAGACAGTATCTTGAAATATCAGCTCTTTGTTTGGTAATATGATGGTTTTCTTGTTATGAGTAATCCTGCTTTCTTTGAAGGTTCGGCAGCTGACATAACGCCAACTTTATTAGAAAAGAATCGTGATTACTGATGCCGTTTTACAGACAGGAGTGCTTCAAATCCTGTATCTTAGTTACCTGCAAGGCCTGTTTCATGCTTGGCAGACACTGCTCGGCTTATCCTTGATTCAACCCTGAATTAACTGCCTTCGACCAATTTTACAGTTGGGTGAATTTCCACTGGATCTACTGCTCACAACAACTGTTTAATTGCCTCATTAAATGATCACTGGTCTAGCTTATGGACAAGTTTTTGAAACGGTTGAAATGTTGCCTGGTTGTCTTGCAATTTGAGCAGGTCAGAAATCTGATTTCCCACATGGCCTCTGTCAGATCTGTTTGTGAGCTTATAAGTATTACTGGAGTAATATTTTTAATATTGGCTTACTTTGATCTTGACTGAGAGCTGATGGAATCAGACGCCATTGCAGAACAGACCCATCTGCACGTCCATATCATTACTGCTTTTGCAGAAATTCAAATATTGCTGCATTTGTCTTTGTCAACATTTTTGACAACACATCTATCTTGTTTGAATAAAACATTATGGTCAGCGGATAAAACTGATTATCTGCGTGAGAACCCGCATTTTGAGCAGATGATGTTCTGTTTGGTTTGAGTAAAATATAACTTCTAGAGGACGACAACACTGGCAATCAGCTGGTCGTGTTACTGTTGTAATAGTCACTGTGACGGCTTAGAATGTGCTTTTATGTGTTGATAACAACATATTATAAACAGAAGTTGTCTGAGTGGCTCTTCATATCATGACATGCTGGTAATCCAAAGTTATCATTATATATACATATAAATATTATACATTACAAAGGTGAAAAGGTGCATTTTTCGCCTTTTTGATTGATTTTACTATAGCAAATTTCAGACCATCGAAATAAAATCAGTAGGAGTTTTGTGAAGAAGACAAGAAATGATACTGATTTAGACATCCTACTGATGAAATGCAACACACAGGAAGTAATACAAAGCTGTTTTCATTAGACATATGAGGCCTGACCTCACTACATTCCCCACGAGCTCCTCATTAACATATGCATGTGTACTAAACACTGAGGGAATGTACAGTAGACTGTGTGAAGCTATCAGGACCAAGACATTTGACTTGTGCTTACTTTAGTCAAGAAGCTGAGAAACAAAACAGGAAATATTTGTGGAGAACCAATAAGAAAGTCTCACAGGATCAGGATCCTTCGGTATACTTACTCACCACATTTGCTGTGTTTCTTCACTGCACTCTGTAGTGCAGCAGAAATCTCCTCAGACCAATCTTGAAAGAAATAAAAATCTGTCTCCGAGACAAGGCAAAACATATCAGCTGATTAAAGGGTTTCAGTGTGAAACTTAATTGAGTCTTTTCCCCATCTCACAGAGATATCTTTATATTTATTAACATTTTTGAAAACACATCTATCTTGTTTGAATAAAACATTATGGTCAGTGGCCAAAACTGATTATCTGTGTGAGAATCTACGTTTGGAACAACTGATGTTCTACAGTTGTGAACAAAAGGGTACATACCCTTGTGAAGACCATGTATACGAGGTGTGTCAAACATACAGCCTGCGGGCCAAAAGTGGCCCGCCAAAAGGTCTAATCTGGCCTGTGAGATGACTTTGCAACGTAAAAATTACAGAGAAGACATTAACTGCAAGTTGTAAGTTTGTAAAACTGCAAATTTAAAATAATGTCGAGATCTACTGTATCGTTCAGCTCCAGATACCCGTGACTTTTTTGTGCCTTTGTAGATGCACTGTGATCTGTAAGTTGTAATGTGTAACTGATAAACTGAGGCAAAATACCTGTTGATCAGATGAAAGAAAAATTGAACAACTTTTCCACAGAAATAACATGTTAGATGAATAGGTGAGGCTTTTAACTCTCAGAGCACCGAACCTACAACCATGGTGGTGGCAAGATTATGATCTGAGGCTGTTCTGCTGTCTGTAGAACTGGTGTTTTACACAAAGTATATAAAATATTGAAAAGAAGGATTACTTCCACAATAGAAAATTAAGAGCTATGGAATCATTAAAAAATTGAGACTGCCATAATATAAAGTCTTTCCAATGTCTGTAAGCGTCTCTCCGTGACTGCATGTAATGTGAGTAAAATACAGATTGAAGAGGACAACAACACAGTTAGACATAAGACTTGCAACATACATGGAGTAACACAAAGCTGTTTTTGTTAGCATCAGTGGGGAATGTGGGGAGGTCAAGTTTTATGAGCTCCTCATTAATGTATGCATGCCTTCCAAACTCTGGGACGTATACAGCAGACGGTATGAAGCAATCAGGACCAAGACATTTGACTTGTGCTTCCTTTAGCCAAGAAGCTGAGGAACAAAACAGGAAATGGTGGAGAAGCGATGGGAAATGCGAACACATGACCTATAATCTGTTCTCATGTGGAGCAGCTTAATATGCTAAATAACTTCTGAAATGTTTTCATGTTGATAATTTGAAGTATTTCCAAGACTGGTTTAAGAATTTGCCATTTTATCGTAAGTGTGAAAATTTTCACTCCTCTATTGTCTGCTGTGTAAACTTTGTATCCTGTACAGTCACATCCCACTGGACGGAAACTGTCACGTACCATACCGGACTGATGGAAGTCCTTTATCAAATTATAATGTGAAATCATGTATTTTTGGAAACTAATCTCTTGGTAATTTTTCTTTAGTCCTAAAGGAACACATTAGCTATGTCTTTGTACCTTTTTTTTTCATCTGCAGTCTCACAGGACCAGAATTCTTCTGTAAACTTAGTCATTCCATTTCCTGTGATTCTCCACTGCACTCTCTAGTGTAGCAAAAATCTCCTGAGACCAGTCTGAGAAAGAATAAAACTCTGTCTCCTGGTAATATGCATGATTCAGACAAGGAAAAACACATCCGCTCATTAGAGGGTTTCAATGTGAAACTTTATTGATTTTTTTCATCTCACAGAGATATATTCTTATATTAATACAATGGTATTACATTACTGAATAAACAACTTGCAGATTCAGGGAAACAAGAAACATGTTTTTCATCAATATCAAGGTGAGACATTATGATGACATATTCTAGAAAAAAATATAGAAATAAAACCAAAAAAACAAAAAGGGATTTAAAAGGAGGTTTCATTTTACAGCAAAACAGTAAATATATAGAGAGATTAAACAATAATGCTAAAAAATAAATAATATGACTTTAGCCATTTAAAAATAATAATGAACACACAAAACATAAAAGACAAACTACTTCACACACTTAAGTAAAGGACAAAATATAGAATAACATACACCTAGTAAATAATTACACCACATCGTACTATATGATAAAAAATAATGTGACACAAATATGTTGACTATAACTTTATATACAACATAACAAAAAAAACTGTAATAGGAAACAAATGTAAAATTTAAAGCATGACAACATTTCTTTACATTTCTAGCTGCAATGTTTGTCAACTTCACCCAGCAGTATATTGTATGAAGATGGCAGCTGACAGAAAGCCAATCAAATGTTCCTCTACAACTATTTGGCCTCAGCAAAATGTGTCCGCAAAATACTCCATGCAATCATTTTTAGTGAGATATTAAGTCGTGTCCAGTTAAAGTATGTAAAATGACAACCTATGAACCTCATTATGCAAAAATGTCATATTCTCGTTGGACTTGTAAATATAGGTGTACTGTATGTGTTCAGAATGTTGGTAGTTTGCACTTTAAAAAGGACACTAAATGCACAAAACAGTTGTTCAGGAAAGCTTTTATACTTACTAATCTTTATTTTGGATGTACAATAAATATAAATGGTAGGCATTTTAAGTTTGACCTCTTTTGTCCTCTCTTTCTTCCAGACCAACTAATTCTAAGTACAACTTAACAAATATAATAAAAACAGTAAATAACATTCTATATTTTATCTTTGATAAGCCTGCCCTTTTGCAAAATAATTACAATCAGTATGGTTAAGACTGGTTAGCAGTAAGTTTGAAAAATGTTAACTCAATAAGGCAAATCAGCTTTGTTAAACACTAACACCAATACACCACCTGTTTAAACAGTAAGTTCTCCTTCTAATGTGTTTAAAAAGCATCATAAGCTGCACCAGTATTTCTTTGCATAACGTTAACACAGAAGATATGTACGGCTTGAACTTGGTCACAGCTGTGTGGATGTATAGTATTAAAGTGTTCATACTGAAAATTGTCTGTATGGCTACAGAATGAACCTCTATGGAGCACAAGGTGGATTGTATTTATCAATCCACCCGTAGAAAAAACAGGCCTATACCTGGCCAATCTTTTTCCCACTAAATACCACTGTTTGGGCCGCATTAGCAATTAGTGGTGTGATGTAATTATGCTCAAGTGTGTAACAGTCAGGCTGAGCTTCTGCTTACTGAGCAGCTTTTCCCACAGCAGACAGTTTGACTTGTCATTGTGGGAGCAGCACAGCTGTAGTTAATACCATTAACAGTGGCTCTGTTCCACCCAGGTGTGGAAGCAAACAAAGCACTAAGCCAGCAAGCTCGATACCAAGAGTGAACGGGAAAACAGGCAGTGGATGAAATGCAGCCATTACGAAAATATGTCCTATTTAATGTATCAAGTGTAAATGTACTAGCAGATTTTTATGAAAGTTTTGCAAAGACCAACACTGCTGCGATTAAAGTAGGAAGTTAGCTTTAATTACAAAATGCCAGCTGTCAGATTTAAAGCACAACTCTACTATTTTTTACATATCAAAGTCTGTTTACAGGGCTTAGGGAGTACTGCTGCAAATGCGACAACAGTTGTATAAAAGCCTTTTGTGGCTCCAGAGGAAGCTGCACTGAATCAGATAAACTGCCTCAAGTGAAGTCACTTGTGTCAATGCTGGTTGAGGTGTGGAGTTAGAAAAAAGTTACTGGACTTCAGGCAAAAACCTTCAATTTCACATGGCTGTCTCCTCCACTTACACTATCTGTGTGCTAGCCTTTTCAAAATACAGGAAACAACAACAACAAAAGTGTCCCAGCAGCAACTTAAACACTAAAAATGGTTGGATCATGCATTAAGACAGGCCTGCTTAGTTATTTCAGCAAATTGTCATGTTAACTACAGTGATAGCCTCCCTGCAGGAAAATGTTCCACCAGAACTATTAATCCAGCACTATTATGCAGGGGGCACCATCACTGCATCCTGGGCTTAAGCACTGCATGATGCAATAATGATTGGTTTAAAGATATTTGGTGAAGCCAGCTTTTTTCTTGCACTGACAGAGCACTGTTGAGAGTACGAAGTGACCTCACCCAAGCTTTGCTCCTTGAGATGCGCAGCTCAAAGTTACTTTAGCTGCTTGAGCACAACCCACCTCTAAATCTTCCTGTAAATGTTTGCCAATTGGGTTGCAATCTAGGTAATGTAGAAGTCAGGTTTGTGGAATAACGAATAACAGACAATATCTCTGGTTCTGCTGCACTGATTGATTTTTTTCCCCCCAACTGTCCCAGAGTGTTATCGGAGTAGAGAAGTACAGTGGACAAACTGTGCTGGCTTGTTTGGGTATTATCTTATAGCTGCAATAAACAGAAATGTGGAAACAGCCCCAAAAAAATGCCAGGATTTGAAAATATACACCTCTCCTCTTGCAGCTCTTCCTTCTCCCCTGATGCTTTAGATGTGTCAAGACAGCCAAGGTAAAGATGTTGCTTCACCTGGAACTTAAACCCCACTGCACAAACTGCAAGTCTCCATCTAATCCATTGCATCACCACATCTGATCAATGAAAAGACTGGATAAAATCTGCCATCACAAGCTAGACTTCTTAAAGGCTTAGCCAGGAGGAGGCGCAGATGTTTTTATTTCCTCTCGGATCACTTAAATTACATTATGCTGAAAGGTTTATGTGGAGTTTTTGCCTATTGATGCCAAAAATGCTGCCTACCCCAGCTTTAAGTAGCTGAGTTAATGCTACTTGGAACTAGTGAATAACTGTGAAAAAGATTAAGGAAACTTTGATGTGATTATGAGCTGCATGGATTCGCAGCAACTGTCAGATCTGCTTCATGCCATATAAATCCAGGGTATGAATCACTGTTGCTGGTTGGCCTGCCAGAATCTCTTCACACAAGCATGCACTTTGACAATTAGACACCGTGTACTTGTACCTGACATTTTGTGGAAATCAATACCACAGTTAGTTCTGTGCATGTCAGTTAGGTTTGTTTTGCAAATAAGAGTGGAGAAAGGGAAAACAGCTGGAAAGCAAAAAGGATAGTTCCTAAAATGTCAAGTTATTTCTTTAATTTTGCAATGAGTGGCAAGTATGTTTTCATATAAGCCAAGAATTAACACCGGAAGAGAAAGAGAGACTGACTGAACTCTTCATTTTCACACTGCATGTAGAGTTCACAGTTGGATCTGTTCACAGAGGGCACAGCAAGTCAAGGAAATGCTTGTAAGTTGAGGCAAAATAAGTGGAAATGGAGAATCGAGTGGGGAAATTGGGACATGAACCTGTGTTCATGTTCACTTCTCAGGGAAAGATAAGAAATTCATTTTTCCACGTTTATCAAATGCATGCATCCTGGAGGGTTGCAGTGGTCCTGAAAATAGCCAGATGAAAATGTTTTATAATTGTGCTGTTGCCTGTGAGTACCAAACCAGCCACAGATCGGTGGGCATTTGACAACCTGTCAGAATGTTCTCATCATTTGATTTTGATTTACAAACCGGTGTTTGAGAAACTCTTTAGTTGCTCTTTATTCCACAAATCTGACATGTAGAAGAATATCACACAGCAGATTCTTTCAAAATGTCCAGAGCTGATCATAAAGGCATCAGAAGCTACAAAATGAACATAGAAAATATAAAAAACATCATAAAACAACGAATCTTTGTTGGAACTGGACACATACATCCCTTTGAGTTAAGACCTAGGGAGAGAGAAAAGAAAAGAAAAATGCTAATGTAGCAACAGGATGATACATACCCATACCTAAGCTTTAAACAAGGATAAATTGTGTAATATTTCTACTACGCAGTAATGATCACATGATTTACACATAGGCTGTATATAAAAGAGGGACACAATGACCATGATGTCACCCATTGATTTGTGGACTACCATACTGAAGCCTGTAGTTTAGCATTTGGCCATCATTATTTTGGTGTTTTGAAACTGAATATAATGATGGGTGGATCTGACTGAGAACCAGAGGGCTCTATACATGATGATATACTTGTGACATGTCAATCACAAGATAGTTACACCCTTAAACATACCCTGCTTTATTGTCTGTTTTGCTCTAAATGGGACCATAATTTACAGAATGAACAACATGTTGATTTCAAAATACTTTGAAACTAGTGATTGAGACCATAAGCTCATTAGGAAAACATTTACTGAGGTAGCTAATCAAGGGAGAAGTATATTCATTTTCCCATTGTGTTCTATACAGTCTGACTGCTTTTTCCAACCAGAGGAGTCGCTGCATGCTGGATGTTAGAAAGAATGCAGGTGTCAGGCACTTCTGCATTGTCTTTGTTGACCTTTAGCTTTTATATAATATCTATGGGATCATATTGTTTCTGTGGCACAATCTATAGCCAAAATGCCATCCAGTATGGCAACTCATGTGTACTGATATATCCTAACAATATATTTGAAGTATAAGAATCTGAATATCTGCAATGACTATCAAAATAGCAAGCTGAAATCTAAAAACAATACATAAAAGAGTTTTGCAAAAGCTTCAAATATTGTAATATTTGTGAAGGTGGAAATTTAAGTAGATGAAACCTTGTTGTACCAGATAATCCATGAAAAATGGAAGAGCTGTGCAAAAAAAATATGCTTGCAAGTGCTTAAAACTGGACACATGGTGGCGCTATTTGCATAAACAAACATCATTAATTCACCTTTCCACCAAATGTCACTGCAATGAATTAAAGTAATAGTGGTTAAATATTTTGACGGGATACATTTCAGTTGCTCGGTGGCACTAAGTGATGCTCACTATATCAAGAAGTATATGGAAGTTGACCTTAAATGTACCTATTCTTACTAATGTCTTGATATACGATAGCTGTGTAAATGTATCAGCTTTGGAGGTCTTGTTTGGATGATTCTCTCTAGTCTTTATGCTATGCTAGGCTAACAACATTTTTTTTCCTCGTCTATTACTTATTGCAAAGAAACCACATTCATAATCTTATCTTACTCTCAAAAAAAGAAACTCTTCACTTTAGCTTTTATACAGCTGTGATTTTCCAGATTCAGTCTATCTTGCATTGCTCTGGTCCTTTTAAATTGTGCATTTCACATAGAATTTATAGACTCCATGTACTTTATTTAAATTTTACAACATTTCATCCAAGTAATAAGAAATAAGAAATATTTCAGTGGGTTTTATTATTATTGTAAGCTATACTTTACCTTCGGGCTTCTTTTAATTGATTGTGATTTTTTTAAATCTCAGTTTAATGTCAATTTGTTACATGTGAAGCACTTTATGCTTGTATTTTCTTTTATTTTGAAGCACTCTGAGCATTTTTTCTATTAATGGCAAATAATGTAATAATAATAATAATAATAATAATAATAATAATAATAATAATAATAATAATAATAATAATAATAATAATAATAATAATAATAATAATAATAATAATAATAATAATAATGGATACATTAAGCATATTTTCCAAAATATTGAATTACTTCTAAGTTTTCTGAGACATCCTTCTAGGCAACAGACAAAGAGAACTGAAAAACAAGCTATGCTGGAGGACTTATCTTTGTATATTTTGTATTTTTTCTTCCTGGTCTTACTGGAATTTCTGTGTGTATTCTGAAGGTCTTGTTCAAGCTACGGTAAAGCTGATAAACACTATCAGTCACACAGGGGATTAGTTACACAGAGTGCACCCATCCAATTCCTTCGCTGTCTAATTTCAGCTCCAATCATTTGCATGCTGTGGAGTGTTTGAAACTTACTGGACATCTTTGGTATGCGGATGGGACCACTGCTGGTGCCATCGCCCCCTTCGGTTCGAGCTTTGATCTCAATGAGGTAGTCCTCTCCGGAAGGGATCTGCAGCTCCATGCTGGTCTTATTGGTTTCCAGTACAGTAGTCTTGCCATGAAAGTTCTGGCGATACACAACCTGCAGCAGAGCAGATATCCTGTTTAGTTTTAACCTTTATGACCTCTAAGCAGACGGATTTATGCCTTAATTCAATATACTACGAAGAACAAATCCAAAACTCCCAAGTCAGAGAGGCAAGTGCATTCAAATTTTGGTCATATAGTTCATCTCTAGAGGAGGTAATGAATTCATAATACCTTGCAAGGGGCTAAATCAGTTCAAAGACTCAACACAAAGGACCACAGGCACTTAAAACCAGGACCTTAAACAACCTTTCCACACATTTATTCATGTGATTTCATCGTTTTCATATTGCAGCAAAGTATTTTATTTTGTACTTCAAAAGAAACAAAAGCAAACCGCAAATTTCACTTTAAAAACATGTAAATTATGTAAAGAATTACTGCTTTTAATTCACAGTACTGCTGTTTCCAAATTATCAAACCAGTCATGCCTGTGTGTGCTGCAAGCTCCCTTACAACAGAGTTCCACAAAAGACATATCATTAAATGAGCTGGGCTGCGTATCTCTAGAGAATAATATATACTTGTATTTATTTTTATTTTTTTATTTGTATATATATATATATGTTGAAAGTATTATCAAAAACTGTGTGTTTTCCACACAAAGTATGCAAAACGGATCAAATATGATTCATTGCTGCTTACAAGAAGCTCTGTGGTATGACACCTTTCATTTTATCACCTGGAACAGATCTTTTAATTTTGAAAGGCCAGACAGGGCCAATCCATTACGTAACACTGGAGTGCTGAGGTCTATCTTTCCACCACAATGAGAAAGCCATTTATTGGGATGACAGCTGCTGAGGCTCTATTTGTTTCCCCAGTTCTGCAGTTTCTGATATTACTCTTACAAACTCACCTTGTATCCTGTCACCTCAGACTCATTGTCCATTGCCTTGACATGTTCCCAATTTAGAAAGATCTTCGAGTTGGTCAGGTTCCACTCAATGCTCCCCGGAGGCTGACTTGGAGCTGCAAGATATGTAATTATTTACACACAAGATTCGCAAATGAATGTATAAACCAATGTCATCGATAGTATTCTCCAAACTAACTCCACAGTGAGCCTTGAATTAATCATGCGGTGTTTGAATTTGCATCATATTCAGACACAACCACATGTATACTCTTTAACCTTCAAGAACCCAGCGGAGAAAACCGGAGGTTAGGAAAAATAGAAAATGCATGCTGTTTGATTACCCTCTCATTTATGTGTGTGAAAACTGCACTAATAAGGATGAAATGAAAGTTCACCCCGAAGCGGCACAGAAGTCTGCTGCATCGTATGTCAATAGTTCAATAGTGTTCTGACTTACTTAGAATGGCTGCAACATTTAACAATATGGACATATTAAAGACAACAGAATACAACTTAGTGGAGCTGCAGTGTAGCTGAAAACATAATAATAAAAAGACAAACACATTAAATTGAGAGAATGGCTTCAATTTTCTAATGCTTTAACAAATTGTAATGTGACTAATATTAACAGCAATAATATTGCACTTTTTCTTCATTGATTTATTGTACATCTGTCATAAATTATCTAACCCTGTGGCCAAATTGAGCGTATGACATAAGTAGACAGAGCTGCATCCTGTTCTTAGTCCCACCCAATACAACTGTGATATGTTTGAAGGAATACAAACACATCAGAGGTTTTTGTTTCCATTTAGAACAGAAGACAATGAGGTGTTGCCAGACTATTCTACACAGCACTGTGCCAATGCTAGATAATGGTCTGGCTACATGACACCAGGCAGCAATATGCTCTGTAAACATGCCATATTGACTTGCACAAAGATAATGCTTCTGTGAAAAATAACATAATATGTAATGGGTTATAACTGTGTCTGACTTGCTTATAATGCAAACCTGGTATTCTGTCAGTGCAGCCATATGCTAACATCCTCTCTCTTTTCTGTGTCGCAGTATCTTTATTTGTTTTTTTAATCTGTTTTTAATTTAGGTGAAAGTAACTGTTGTTCACATTTATTAGCTTCAACTCCAACATCCATCCATCCATCCATCCATCCATCCATCCATCCATCCATCCATCCATCCATCCATTATACACCACTTAATCCTCATTAGGGTCGCAGGGGGGCTTGAGTCTATCCCAGATGCCTTAGGGTGAAGGCAGGGGACACCTGGACAGGTCACCAGTCTATCACAGGGCTACACAGAGAGACAAACAAGCACTCTCACATTCACACCAATGGACAATCTAGAGTTACCAATTAACCTCAGCATGTTTTTGGACTGTGGGAGGAAGCCGGAGTACCCGGAGAAAACCCACGCATGCACAGGGAGAACATGCAAACTCCATGCAGAAAGATCCCAGGCCCTGGCTGTGACGTGAACCAGGAATCTTCTAGCTGCAAGATGACAGTGCTAACTGCCGAGCCACTGTGCAGCCCCAACTCTAACATGAGTGACCTAATTTCAGTGACCACTGTTTGAAAAAAAACTCAGCACAGTGGCACAGGAAGTACCATCATTAACTGCTGTTTTGGAGGTGCCATTGCAAAGAGATACACCAGCGCTATTTATCTATATATGCTCACAAGGATGTAGGTCAACTGTATAGGCTATGAGTATAAATCAAGTTTAAGTGGTGCATGTGTATCTGCTCTGCAAATGTAAAATCTGCCATCCTTCTATTTTTGTTTTTTAAACAAAGTGTGTGTGTATTTTTCACACAGAAAACAGTCATAAAATGGCATTTTTTAATCTTTTTTTTTTTTTTTAATTAAACTTCTATACAAGAAATGACAACTTTGTATCAAACAAGGCTTCCACTTTTGAGTATTGATCCCCCTGCTGACATTTATTTGGCCAATATCAGCTGCCCTTTTGCTTATGATCTTTAATCCGTACATAGTGTGCTGCAGTCTGCAGACGCTAACTGACTCACATTACACAAACTCTGTGATGCAGCGCTACTCTGGGGCCAAAAACTGACGGCACAACAGCGGCAAGACAAAAGCTCACCGTCTTGTCTTGGCTGTGACTCACACAACCCTATACATTAAGCCAGTAAACAGATACATTCAAAGGCACACTTTCGCCTCAAACATTCTGCATAACAAACAAATTCAATGTAGATGCAATATCCACAAACCTGCATTCACTCATTTGCATTCGTCACAATTTTATCTTAAAAAATTTAGGAGGTGCCCATATGACTGAAGAACACCAGAGCATTTTTTGCTGGTTTTCTGTAATCCATTTGTCTTTTCATACTAGTCATTAACCCCAACACTCACTAGCACAAACATGCGAAGATTTCACAGCTGTTTTCTTAATAGCATTGGCCCCTTCTAAATCAAACAATACAGATTGATTTGAAAGCACAAAGCCTAGTAACAGCCATAGTAACAGTAGTTCCTTAGATTGTTATAAAAGGGCATAAATAGCAAAACGGTAGTTTCGACCCTTTTTTGTTGTTGTTGTTTATAGGGGGATGTACTTGTTGACTCACTGTGTGCTACACACAGTTTTCAGTCCAATAAATCTAATGCTTCCAAGCTTTTACTCTTTTTTGTATGGTGAACGTAAGGGGGTTAATTGAGGTTTCATCTGTCTTCATTAAGTGGGTATCATCCAAAATTACAGTCTTTTGAGTTTGACATTCCTTGTTTGTTTAGCTGCAAGGGAGGGATAATAACACGAGATGATAATTTCTACTAAAGAGACCAGTTTTGGGAGATTTGCACAGGATTTGTCTAATTGACTTCAGAGCAACTTTAAAGGATATTTTCGCAGGAAGTAGATTTTGTGCCCCATCAGGTGTTTCTTTTAATGGCCTGTATGAACATAGAGATTAATTACAACAAGCAAAACCCTTTTCCATGTTCACTTGGACACTTATACATTGCCTTTAAGACAAATCATGGAACTTCTCATTCATCACTTTGCAAAGCTCCCTTTTGTTTTCAGTTTCACATCGGAAACATAGTTTGCAAATCTTTTAACAAAAATACTCACTGTCCAGCTCTCAATATTTTGTTTTATTAAAGCATCCAGAGTTATTAAACTTTTGAAGAAGTCACAAGGAAATTGGTGTTTGTAGAAAAAACAATTAAGAGGAGAAGCAGCTGTGATGTGGGTGCATGAATGAATGTTGATGTAAGGTGGGAAAAACAGCTGTAACTGATTTGAATTTACAGGATTTGCTACACAAACTATTTTGTCTAGAATAATATTACAGCATGTGTGATGTGGATAAATGTGTACAACTTCATGTAAACTTCAGCTATTTAAAGTAATAAATAAGCAGCTGTTATCACTAAATGACTGCAAGTTTTAACATAATATGTGACATGTTTTTTTGGTACAGCATTTGCTTTTAAAGATATGTGAGTTTAAGGATTGCATTAGGAGTCTGAATATGTGAAATCTCAGTTCAATCACACACATATTGGCTGAATTATCAGTGTATATGTCAAGACTGAAAGCAGTTCAAGTGAAAGGAGCAGCAGCAGAAATACCAGATCATGTTTGAGGAATGCGGTTATTTGCAAAGTGAGTTATGAAAGCGAATCGCATTCCTAGTTGCAGCTGAAATGCAGAGATTGTTGAAGCATCTGCACTTTAACTACAGTAGTAGATATGACATTATACAGGTATGTATGCAGTGACAGCAGTTAAAAGTTTTGTAACTGACCTGACTGAACATTAGCTTAAGTCTAAAAAATATTGCTATTTGTTATTATTAATATTAAGAAATATAATAATACAACCCCATGAACTGTAGCATATTTACAAAGCCTGAGTTTACTAAAGACTTTACATGGGAGCAGCTAAATAAAAGTGAAAACAATGAAAGCCTGTTAGTCAATCTGTCTTAAACAATGCTGCACTGGGGAAGCTATTTGTTGCTGCTCTATTCCACACTGGAATTCTTCTGTGACTAATGGCAAATAAATATCACAGGCAAAATGCATTGGCTTCATAACTTCAACTGAAACCTACTGAAGTTATGAATCCAAACTCCCTGACCAGAATCGTGTCACCAACCAAATTCTGCTAACTTTTCCGATTGTTTAAAGAAAATCTTCCTAAATTTGCCTTAATGTTATATGATTCTCTTCACTGCAATGTCTCTTAATATGATGCAAAATATTACACTTAGAATCTATTATCCATATGTTTACTCAATTTTATTCAAACTATAAATCAAAAGTGAATGTCAAACTTTTACATTTGTCCCTAAAAGCCAGATGGATCATTTTGCATCCAAATTCACATTTCTTCTCCTCAGCTGAATTGCTCTGGAGATATTCACGACAATGAAGTGTTGGGAATATCAAAGAAAACTGTACGTTGTGTCACTGCGTGGCACAGTGTCGGAAAAAAAATGTTTTTTTAATATACAAGAACTTCAATCGTAGTTACAACGTATGTACATGTGCTTCCATCTCAATGCTCATTACTGTTGCTTGAATTACTCATGAACACATCATTGCATAGACGTGTTAACATCTAAATATTTTAATATATGTGCAATGAAATCATTGCTTAGGGGGGTGTTTGCCACCTCTGCAAATAGGCCACCGTATGTGAACACTTCAGTGAATAAAATATTGAATAATTGAATATTTATGTCTGTTAAGTACTAAGCACTAAGCACGTATTGTTCCCACTTATTATTCTGATAATGGCAGATTCTAGACATTCTCCCCAACATAATTATGAAAAGATACCCCTATAGACACTATCTTGTGGTGAGATGCATGTAAAAACATAACAGCTTAATATATTTGCAAAACTAGACATACATTTTATTTCATATAAAGGCTCATATAAAAATTTTCAAGTATTATCACATCAAATGATGGATGATCTGAATTGTCTAGATTTTTCTGAAAACAAAACAAAAACAAAACAAGATAGAGCATGTATGGCTAGACTTTATAATGATCAAGATAAGAGCTTAGAAGTAAAGGTAGTGAAATGATCCTGAAAACAACCAAACACTCATAAGGCTAATCTGCAAATAAGCCTCAGAAAAACCTAAAGCATATCCTCTCTATGTCATCAGAAACCATGAAGGACTTGTCCTTTGGTTCAGCATGGACAGTATAGATGGCAAACTGATTACTGAGACCAGCAACTCTTCCAGCATGCACGGAGCCTGGTATGTGAGTAATGCATTAAAATAGACTCCAACCTCCTCTGCAAGAAGCACCATTAAGTCCGAAAAATAAAAGTAGTTTCAGTAAACGAATCACATTTTTGTGTGCTGTGTGCAGACTCACGTGGTTTCTTGGTGGTGATATTAAAAGAAGGGCTGCAGGGTCCAAGTCCAGCGCTGTTCTGGGCTCTGACTGAGATCAGATAGACTGCGCTGCCCTTCAAGCCGGACAGCAAAGCCGAGCTGTTGATAACTCTCACGATGTCGGCATCGCTCTGCTGAGAGCCTTCCTCCCAAAAGAGAACCTGGACCAAAGAGACAAAGGTTACCACACAGCTCCAGGCACAGTGCCTACCTTTGCCTTTTGTTTTTAAACTGTTTTTGTATCTGGAAAGCCCTGGCAAAGAACTCCAGTCAAAATCATTTTGAGAGTCACATTGTGAGCATCCTGTGCAGTGTTATTCTAGAAGCACACAGTTTTATTCAAACACATTTACGCCGAGGAAGCTGAGAGCACACCTATGAAAGAAATGCTTAGGTCATGTACGCCTAAATGTTTGCTATAATAAAGCAGTGATTCTGTCTAACCCAACTTGCAATAAAAGGAAAAACAGCAATGCCTCATGCTATTGACTCAGCAACTGTAGGTCCTCAGGTGGTCCTGCCTACGTTACCACCAAATGATACTGTATCTGGCCATCAGCAACACTGACAGCAGCAGAGAGAGTGAGGAGAACAAGGATAAGGAGCTTGTCAGAGTCTGTATTCATAGGGGGATCATTTATGACCCTAACACGAGACAGGGAAAGCAGGCAGGAAAATGTCAAACAGATGGTTTGAGAGTAGGTACTTATTCAATTGGCTGCACGCAGGTTTTCAGGGATCTTGCTTGGGAAAGGCAGATTAGCAACATGGCTTGGAGCTGCTGATAACAGATGCATCTAGGGTGTTTTTTTTTTTCCACCAGCAGTTTAATTATAGCAGCTTTTTTTCCCAGGCACTTGGGAAAATACCTCAAATACCCGAGCAGAAGTTTACAGGTTTCTATACCACCTCGGCTGAGAATCTAAACACACGCTCAAAGAGGGATGAAAGCGAGGGATCTAAGGAGATTTAAACCGTCTTGCTGCATCTTAAAGTCTTATGGAGACAGTGGCAGTAAAGTGCATCATACCACCAATACAAAACATGTTTGTGTGTGTTGGAAACATAAACACTGGATGCTGCTGATTGTGCCTGTAATATATAAGTGCCCCTGCAAGTTTGCAGAGTGGAAATGGTGCTCAGAATGAATATTACCTTGACTTAGTTGTTTTCCTCTTTCCTGCACTTTAGAGTTACTTCACAAATAAAAACTATATCTGCCATTATTTTTGAAAGCATTCTTACTTCACTTTAATGCCTCAGACTTTTACAAAATACTGCACATTTATTGGTATGGATGCTTGTTCTAAATTCCTCAACCCTTAAAGTGGATCGAAGTTCAGGAGTCGGTCAGGATGGCTGCAGCTAAACAATGTTAAAGAGTTATCCAAATGAGCAGCTAGTTCATGGAATCCATGTTTTTTATTAGTACTTTTGTCGCATTCCATTTCCTTGATGCTATTGTGATTGAGCGGTTGCACATGCTATATTTTGCTGTTGTTGTTCAGAAAATGCATTAAAAGAGCTTTTCTTCTGGCTGTCAGGAGGTCACCATAATAATAATGTTTGCTAGCATATATATATGGAACATGTCTAAATACTTCAGACTGTAGCATGTACATTAGCACATGTGCAGTCAACGCGCATGTCTGCATGTCTCCTTTGTTATTTATCAGGGTCAGGTACACATTGCATGGTCATGTCTTTGAATATGCTCTAAACACATTTTCTACAAAAAGTGTTTTTGTCCAAAAATTGTAGTAATCATTTGCTGCTTTTCTATGTTAACAGGTTCTCTGTGGAGCTTCTGGTCACTAGTAGCGCTACAGAACAATGGGGTCACTGTTTTGAATCTGGGTTCCTGTTACTTCTGTGATTTGGGAGCAATAAAGCATAGCAATGTACCATACCTGGTATGATAGAAGAAAACTAGCCAGTGGCACACAATATAAGCTGTTAAATATTTTCTGCTTTCCTTTTTTTTATTCAATATATTTGTTTGACCTCAAGGATACACACAGGTTTTGAGGAGAAATACAATGTAATGTAACAGAAATTTGTTCTTGAGAAAATTCTTCACGGCCCTTTTCAGTACAGGAAAGGTTTTTAAGTCATTCGTTTGAGTCTAATCAAGTCTAAGACAGACATAAGGATGGATATAATTTATGTGGACAATATACCAACAGTGTCACCAAAAAAATGCCCCTAGGTCAGATGTGCTCTGAGCTACTCTTAACCTGCTTTAGTTTATTATTCTTACATGTTACCAATTCCAAAATACAGTTACTCCATCTCAGTCAAAGAAAGCCAAAGATCAAGTAGTGCTACATCACAAAATCCATAGCTGCTGATGTCTGGGTGTGCAGGAAAATAATAACACTGCAGAGTGTTGTGTTCAATAGTCCTTTTTTCACAGGAGACATCTTGACTTTTACAGTTGAAAAGAACAGCTGCTAATAATATTAAAAGTGGCGCTGTTGTGCTTCAAGTGTCCCAGTAAGACATGACAGTGTGACAATGAGTCAGCATGCACAATAGCAGGACTCTGAAACCAAAGCAGCTCCATGGAAGTCGGCCATTCATTCCTCTTTATAATTACACCTCCTCTTTTCCTAGGGTGACATGTCAGATTGTCTTAACCCAAGTTAATCCTGGCAAAGTCAAAGACTTTTATGTGCAACTATAGTTCTAATGGTGATGACAGATTTGTAATATAAACTGCTGAGAGGCGGGCATGGAGTGTGCTGATGCTTTTCTTTTTTTAGCTTTCTCAGTCTGTCAACACTTGGAGCTGTAATTAGGTCCTGTGCATTCAGTCTGAGATATCTAAATGCTCCCGCTATTTATGTTCATGTAGGTGAAGCAGCGTTGTGAATGATGGGTTTGATGAAGAGGGAGATAATTTGAAGGGTGTGGTGATGAATCATTATCCTCTCAGCCAGTCACATTGCTTCTTTCATACCTTTCAAACAGCTGCTCCAAACACAGCTACAAATGACAAAAATACCACTAAGGAGCGGCTCGCTGCAAGAAAATAACTGTAGCACTTTTGAGGCTTTTCCCAAGTTTTCATGTTTACAGGCATGGCTCATATGCATTAGTTCAGTATCTACTGTCAGAACAACTGTTGTTACATTTAATATTTTAGCTTGACTAAATAAAATTAATGTCATTTTGACTAGTTTTAATTACACTGTGAGTATATATATATATATATATATATATATATATATATATTTTTTTTTTTTTTTTTTTTTTTCTTTTTCCTAGACAGTAAAGATGCTCAGATCAGTCCAGATAATATCTCAAACATCACGTGTGAATATGGCAGCTGACACCTCACATAAATGGTCAAAGAGATGTAATTTGTCCAGACATGAATGATAATGTTGATAACTGAAGCATGGAGAGGAAGAGTGACACTGAAATGAAATGAAATGCTCTTTTTGACCAGGAAGAATTGAATCATGGATATCTGCAATACATACACAGTCTAGCTATTAAATGGTAAGCTGACCATGCGATGTCATACATGCACCTTTCATGATGTTGCAAATAGGCTCCGCCCATAAACGGCCAAATAACTAAGGATACTACTGCAAAATCGTACCACAATACAACTTTTAGCCAAAACATGAAAAGCACTCATCCAAACAACTTCGAACTCAACACTGCACTTACTTGATGGCCCAGCTTTGTACGAGCAAAGTGTGATGTAGATTAGATGAACAGTTGATGAGAAAAGTAAAGAACAGACATCTACACACAGCCATACAGACAGAGATTCCTCATTTACAAACTGAGACGTATTTATAATACAAGGATGCAAGAGTACAACTAGATAACTACATATTTTCATGTACTTGTGCCACTGTGATCCTGGAATACGTCAAGAACAAGGAGACATGTTGGAGGACGCTAAAGTCAAAGATGCTGCTACCAGTGTCTAAGTGGTGTTTGTTGGCTGAGATGCATGGAGAGGCCTTTGGGGCTGACACCCTGCTGGAACAGATTGGCTCTTGTATAGCTCCATACAAGAGCTTTGTAGGATCATTGCTCCACAGCTGGCTGCTTAGCCTCTGGCGACGGAGATGACATTTGCATCTGCACATTAACTATATCCTCTTTTCTCCAGTGTCCTCCATGGAAACGTACTCATGTGTCACAGACAACATGCTGTACAAAGTGAAGTCACTGTTTGTGTTAAACGGTGGACAAAATCAGTAGTTTCAAAACTAAATGCTTCTCTGAAAAAAATGTGCAACAAGTACAAAATGTTCTCCAGTTCCCCTTCACTAAAAGCCTCTGATAAAATAAGTTGGGGGTAAAATGCTGCTTTTCTGGCAGCACGTATGGACAAGAGATTGTGAATGAGCAATGCTCTCCATTTTCACTTTCCTCCTCCTTCGTCTTTGACTGGAGAGAGGAACTCACTGTGGGAGGATTTGGGTATCCTCTTCTGGGAGATTACAGAGGTTATTTCTGGATTTCCTCCTGAGGACAATAGGTAGAAAAGTTTACAGTCCAACTATTTTCTGGGTCTTGGGAAAAGTAGGTCTAATAACACATTTTCTGTGTGTCTCTGAGGAAAAAAAAGGGACAGTTTGGCCCCTCAACCAAAAGCCCAACCAAGCGAGGGACTCGTGTTCACAGTATTATCACCATGTGCTAATGTCATCACCATTACGATCATATAGAACAAAAAACCTATCTAAATCCATGTGTGTAGTACTTTTACAGTGTCTACACAGGGTGCATAGTAAAACCAGCATGTTAGCAGCAGCTTGCAGTGTCCATTCTGTTCAAGTGCAGCTCTTGATGTGACCCACCTGCCTTTAGAAAGCCCAACACACAATACCAGTGTACATGAAGTAGAAGAAACCTCACTTAGAGTGCAAAAGTAGCTGAAAAGGCTTCTGTGTAGGAACACAGGGAGACTGAGCTATACTTCTGGTGATGCTTTTAAAACACCAAACAAGCAGCCATTTTGGTGACACTGTAGTGACAACCAGCAATACTGAAGAGGAGCAAACAAGTCAGTGGCGTCTACTGAGCAAGTAATACCTGCAGTGTTGGTTTATCTCAGAGTTAAACCTTTATGTGTCTGCAGCTTATATATTTTACTTTAACAATGGCTCACACAATGACTTGAATGTGAAATGAGCCACTTGTTGTGATCATCCTTCAAATAATTACCACCACTCTAGTTCTGGTTGACTTTCACTCCCACAACAGGTAGTTCCTTTTTTTAACAAAAACCCTGCACACCCCCCTGTATAAAACCTACAGCATACAAACACAGTAGCCAATCTGGTGACTATAGTGATGCATGTAGCAGCTGAAACACCAGATATTTCCCTCAGGACGTTGTGAAGAGCCAAACACAACTAAATAAGAAGTAAATATAGCACCAACATTGTCTATTTTACAACTTACATGCAGTTGCCAGTTTATTGGGTCCAGATAGGTAAAATTAATGCAAACGCTACATGCCTCAAATCAGCCACCACATGGAAAATTTTAAGATTCGTAGAGGATTCACATTGTGCAGTAAGGAAGCCCTGCCATTTTTTAATTTATTTTTTTTGTCAGTGAATCATGCATTTTTATGACAGAGCCAAAATAATTCCCCTAACACTAACACTATTTTGAGGGAACACGATCTGTGCATCTTTTGTTAAGCTCCACCTGTGATTGGTTTAAGGAAATACAAACAAACCAGAGTGTTTTCCTTCCCTACAGCAGAATGATGATGAGGTGGAGGGATGAAGAGGTCAGGGACAAATTTAAGTAAGATGGTCTGTGGGATGGGGCTGCACAGTGGTGTAGTGGTTAGCACTTTCGCCTTGCAGCGAGAAGATCCCTGGTTCACGTCCCGGCTTTCCCGGGATCTTTCTGCATGGAGTTTGCATGTTCTCCCTGTGCATGCGTGGGTTTTCTCCGGGTACTCCGGCTTCCTCCCACAGTCCAAAAATATGCTGAGGTTAATTGATCATTCTAAATTGCCCGTAGGTGTGAATGTGTGAGTGCTTGTTTGTCTTTGCATGTGGCCCTGTGACAGACTGGCGACCTGTCCAGGGTGTCCCCTGCCTTCGCCCAAGTCAGCTGGGATAGGCTCCAGCCCCCCCCCCCGCGACCCTAGTGAGGATTAAGCGGTGTATAGATAATGGATGGATGGATGGATGGTCTGTGGGATGTTACCCCACTTATACAATGTGGTGTAAAATTGCCCTAATGGGAAAATAATGTCTGGCACAGATGTGTTGGAGAAAAATGACAGACTGTGGTAGCCTGCAGAGTTCTGTTATTACCAGGCCTTGGTCGAATCAAGGCCAAACAAGGACTCAGTGCTGGGACATAACAGAATAGTAACAGCAGAGTCAAAATTCTGCCTAATCAGCCCGCTGGTATAACCCCACTTAACTGCTTCCTAACTCAAAATCTGGAGAATGAGCCATCGCCACTCAAACCAATGCCAAAAATAAATGATGTCCTTAACAGGACATATACTTTGTCTCAAGAGCACCCAGCCAAGATCGCAGTCCAGAGGGAATAATGCTCGTACAAGGCTAAAGTAAGCAGTGGAAGGTTACAGCAAAAGCAAATTTATTGTCAGAGTTAGGGTCAGGGTTCGTGCACAGCTCATAAAGCAAGAGGAGCTTTAAACTAAATGCATGCATGTGTTTTCTAACATCAGTCAGCAACTGAACTAAATCATTAGTCAAAGGGAAGTAGAGACTGTCTTCAAGAACAGAACTGTTGGGGCATTATCTAAGTATTCAAGTTTCATGTTACAGTTTATATGCATTGATGCAGTGTCTACAACAACTTCTGTAACATTTAATATCTGGGTTTCACTGAAATTAAGATTTCACATAACATGAATGTCATTTTGACTAGTTGTAATTAGACCGTTAGTAGGCAGATTTTTTCATGTGAATGTATGCAAGTGTTTTCCACCATCAGTCAGAAACTTAGTTCAATCATCAGTTGAAATTGAATTATTTCATTTTCATTGTGTGTGTTTTAAAGTCTTTGTATAGCTTTAAGCAATGCTGGAATTCTGAAATGAACTACCTAACTGGATATGAAATTCACTCTCTAACTGTAGATCTCACCATTAGACAATCCAAAGTACTATATTGGATATTTTGAAGCCAAAGTGAAACATAATTGACTGTCTGTTCAGTACATTTGCTGGCACCGAGCCCAGCCTCTCTGATTCAAATGATCTATTAAAACAGGATTTGTGAGGCAATTTAAGCTCTAAAATAGAACAATTAGAATATATGTCACAGGATCCCAGTAGACCTCTTTAGGAAAAGTTTGGCATTGTGAGAATTTGAACAAATATCTGCCCACATGCGGCTGACACTTTTATCAGAAGAGTTAGTCTCATCCAGCTGCCTGGAAGAGTGTTTAATAATGTAAATTCTACAGTGAGATAATTAAAGATTTAATGCTTTTTTTTGGGGTTGTTGTTTCTTTTAGATGGGAATGGGACATACATGATTAATAAAAACCATTTTACATTGTGGAATTCTGCACTTAAAGAGGCTTCAAAATCTACAAATAATTATAACTTGAGCTTTTTTAAGATGAGAAAGTTGTGAAATGCATTTCTATGTTAAAGAGCTGAATGCTTTTAATGGATTTTCCCTGTGTTAAGCATGAGTAGTCTAAGCTGGGCTAAACTGCACTGTCTTGTTCCAAATCACGGTGCTTTAAGCTCCTGTCTCACAGCTGCACCAAACACTGGCAGTGACCTCAGAGCTTCTTTACAGAGGTCAGGCCACCAGGGTGAACCTCAACATGTAGAATATCTGGGTTGTCTCAGCTTTCCACAGCCAAAGCCCAGCAGAGTGTTTGTTGTAGGCAATAGTGATGTATGATGTTCACACTTTGTCCTATTTATTTATTTTTTTGATAGCAGCTCTGCGACAGCCTTGGGTGCGTAGCTCTTTTTGAGACTGAAACAGCTGCCAACAGATATCTTCATTCTCTAGATTTTGCCGTGCTGCTCCGACACATGCAGTATTTTAATGTCAGAACATTTCCACGTTGTCACCATCGGTGGTTACATTCAAATGAGCGCCTGCTTATTGTACTGTCAGTCATTCTGGGATTAATGTCGACTTCTTGTTTGAATATTCCTTGTAGCACTATTATTTCAACTTTTCTTCATCCTACCTCGTATGCAATGATCTTCTCGCTGCTGGACCTGGGGGGGATCGGCTCCCAGTAAACCTCGACCTCAGAGGCTGACAGAGCGCGAGCCCAGACTCTCGATGGGGCCTCAGAGGGCTCTAAATGGGATGGATCATGAATTATGCATGTTTGCAATTAGGAATGAAAGCATACATTTTTGCCGAATTAACATGATCAACTTTGTGGACACGCTCACCTTCCTCTGCAGAAAATACTCTAACAACTCGGCTGAACGGTCCCTCTCCCATGCTGTTGTAGACGCCCACCGTCACCTCGAACTGCGACAGCGGAGCGATGCTTTCATTTCTGTAAATATATCTGGATGCATCAGGTGATGCCAGCACTGTCTGGATCCAGGTGCTGCTGCCAAGCGGGCGGAAAGCCACAACATAGCCAAAGTCCTCTCCGCTCTGCTGTTCCTCTGGAACCGGCTGAGATGGGGACAGAAAAAGTTACGCCTTTGACCCAAACAGCTGTGAGCAGAAATTAAATTAGGGAGTTGTAAAAAAAGTAAAGCAGAAAAAGTGCTTTATGTCTAACAAACTGTTGAACAAATGCACCGATACAGCACCTTTCTACTCTTGGGAGCCAATCCAGAAAATGTAAAGTTGTCACCCATTTCTGGATTTACACATAAAATTTGGACTGGCTCTGTATCTTCATTTTGATTTACACAACAGGGGCAGTCAGCAGGCAGCAAATCAGAAAAGCCTGGCCTTTAATTAAAAGCCATTCCTCTGAAACCAGACTGCTGCAGACACAGTAACTCTGCCACAATTCCATTCTCATCAAAAGAAGAATACTCTGTCACAATGTAAGCCCACTCAAAAGTGCCCATGATCCTCTTACCTCCCACATAATAACAAGTTCTCCTCGAGTTCCTCCACCACCACTCACGTTAACTGGCGCAACCTTGGGAACTAAGAAGACACAAAGGAAACGTATTCATGCCTCGGTTTTGACTGCTAGGTCGACTGCAGGTGTAGAACATTCTGCTAAACCACACAGCTTTGAATGAGGTGATCACAGCTATTATGCAGACCTTCTTATTTACACAAAAGGGGTTAATAACACAGCGGAGGAATTAGTTTTTGTTGATAGCGGCATTACAACACTCGTGTGTGTTGCCGTTATTAGCCGAGCACCGTATGCCAGCCCTATGTGTGGGGCACAACAGGAAACTTGTTCCCTTGTGATTGAATCAGCGGGATGGAATTATTCAGCTAACCAGCTCAAAAAAGACACTTTCATGTTTCATGTGCAAATAGGTTACGTTTTCCTGTTGATGCAGCCAATTATTAATCCTGACATATGTTCCAGGGTGCTGACACACATGAGCTTCGTGTTAATACTTACATGTTAAAGAAGTGTAATTCAGTTTTCACTTATGTTGTAATCAAAGTTCTGGCATGAAAACGGAGCAGAGATTTAAATGAGGAACATCACAGGGAGCGCTGATAGAAAGTGAAGCTAATCAAACAGTTAAATTACACCGTCCAAGTGGGACTGATTAATTTGTTATGAAGAGAAACAACAAATTGAGAGGATACCTGCTGCTTTGGTTCGAATCTGTTTTGACGGCGTGCTGGGTTCTCCAACACCAACACTGTTGATTGCCACCACCCTGAATTCATAATCCACCCAGGGGTTCAAGTCTTTCACTGTTGCATGCATCATCTGTCCAGGCACAGAATCAGGAACTAGGATTAAAGAATTTAGAATTGAGATGTGTATTCTTTGTTTGAAAAAAATAATAATAATAAAATTTTTTAAATTTTTTTTATTTATATATATATTTATATATATATATATATTTATATATATATATATATATATATATATATATATATATATATATATATATATATATATATATATATAAAAAAAACACATATATAAAGACATTCCAAAAACCAGTGAAGTACATCAAACTGAAATGATGACATTTGTAAATCTTTTAATACTATTCCAATTATAGTATGTCATCGGTCCAGCAACTCTACATGCTCTGTAATTATTCTGGATATTGCACAGTAATATCTGAATCTCACAATGCAATTTTCAACACAAACGCAATGGAATGAACAAGCTGTCAGAAGGGGTCGCTTCAGTTTATGTGACTGACAAGACTGAGCTAAACATCATCCTACAGTCGGTTTGTCGTAATTTTAAATCTTTTCCTTTGTAGAGTTAAACCAAGGTCGATGTTACAGAAGGAAGAAATTAATTTGTGTCTGAGGAAAATAAGCTGGTAAGTAGTTTGGATTATAAAGAATATTACCACAAGGCAGACACTTAAAAATTTAAACTTCACTTGAAATGTGCATTAATGACTGAAAGACCTATACAGGTAAACAAATTAAAATAATCAGGACTTAAGAGAATTAAGGCCATAAAGCCTTAAAAAGGCAATTTTAATAAGCTGGAATAGAGGCCACATGATGCCTTGCGGAGAAAATGCCATGAACTGCAAGCACAAAATACTAAATTAACTTTTCCTTGCTTGCATGGTGTAAAAAGTGACTATTATAAGCTTCGATATTGTGATTTATTGTAGAACTGTTGTGCTAAATTGCAGTAGTTAATTGGAAATTGCTAATTGTGTCTGTAGTTGCATCAGTGTTTAGTCTGTTCCCTACAACCATCTGATATTGGGTTTGTTTTTGTGTTTCTGTGCTTTACTAATAGTGTTCCTCCTTACAAGCATAAGCACATACTGTATTTCCATCCATCCATTATCTATACACCGCTTAATCCTCACTAGGGTCGCGGGGACATACTGTATTTCTTTATTAAAAAAAAGAAAGAAAGACAAAAGAAATACGAAGCTGGACAATCTGTGGCTGAGCTCGTACACCCTACCATTTCCCTCACACAGTAGCTGTTGAGTAAGAGCCTGACTGACCAACATATTGGCCAATATTAGTTCAAAAAGCAGTTCCAACACTGAAATATTTAAATAATTTACCAGCTTTATATTATCCTACTGAACACATGTGCATCATATAACTTGGAATTTCTTTTAAAATGGAAACTGCGACAAACAAAAGTCATCTGAGGCTCCGAGGAGAGGCAAAAAGTTGTCTCAGATTGGGCTTGAAATGTAAAATTTGAACAGAAATGCTGTTATTTACTCGTACAGTGTAGTTTGAATCCAGTGTTTTTGAATCTATCGTGATTGTAATGGGGCTAAAAAGTCAGAATATCTTGAGTTGATGATCATTTTTGTTTAAATCTCTCTGTTGTAAGCTTAACCTCCAAAGAACAAGAATATGAGCTGCTGCAGTGAATTAATTAAAACTCTTCATGAGATTTCAGGTGAGCCACAGTTTGAACATGCTACAGCCTGTATTAAAATTAGAGACGGATAGTGTTGTCTACTTTATCTTTGCTCTTCTTTCCCTCTCCCCTAGCCCTTCACTCTCCCTGAGCCTGGTTCTGCTTGAGATCAACACTTATTCATAGTATAACTTTGCATTTGTTGGGTTCTCCATGTAGAATTAAACTTTAAATTATAAGTTAAATTAAGTTAATTGTATCCAATCTTGTAAGTTCTTAGCCTTCACATTTTAGTTAAGTTCATTTGTAATATATCTAATACTGCTAGGTCGTAACCTCAACTCTTAATTTAATCAGATACATTTACATAATAAATAACACTTAAAGGTATTAACCTTAATATTTAAACTTGTTGTGTAAATACTTAATGCTAAATACATTTCTCTACTCAAGAGCACTTTGACTTAATGGCTGTTGTTTTTTTTTTTAGTGCTATTTAAATAACGGTGACTTGACTTGACATTTTTCAATTTCAGACTGAGAAAGAAAGTTCTGTAATGTGCAATTTTCTGCACAATGATTAAGATGAGCTACTGACAGCTCACTAAATACTTCCAAGTATTAAAGGGGCTTTTCTGTGTTAACTGCAGTACATCTAAGAAACAAGACAATGTCTCCTAAATAATCATAGATCCACTTACTACAGTGCAATTCCTCAAAAATGCAACACGTGAATTAGAAATAAAAGTGTCTGCTGCGGTTGTTACCTGTCCTCACGGTCTGCCAGCCTATAGAGAAGGGGGTCCTGGCCTGCACCATGTACATGGTAACAGGACTGTGGTTGTCGGGTCCAGAGCTCCAGGACAGTTGCACAGTGGTGTCAGTGATGTCGGTCACCACCAGGCTCTCCGGAGCCCCGGGGGGTCCTGCAACATCCAGACAAGAAGAGACACCTGCATCAGTGCACAACAACAAAACAAAACAAAAAATGTTCAGGTTCGATTGCATGGCAGAGCATCATCCCATCACACATTTTAAGTGTTTCATTCCTCTGGTAGCAACAATAGTTCAGGACTATGGGAGATACAATGGCCTCTATTGGGAGCACTGAATATTGCAGCTCAACTGGACATCAGGTTCGATCATCGACTGTTTACATTTACTTAGACATAATACTGGAGTTTTTCAGCTTAACTTTCACTATCTATTGTAATAAAGTAATAATATATTCCTGGTCACCCAGATGGAAAAGATGTGGATAAATGTTGATATCCGTTATCCTAAAACTTTTAGGTAATGGGTAAGGAAAGTCAAACCAACATCCTTAGTAAATTGTTGCACCTTATATAATTTGGTAACTTGTAGGTACTTTATATGTTGAAATATTTGTGCAGCCTTTAGTAAAACCCAAATCTTGCAAGCACTGTATCAAACATTACAAGACATATACAAAATGTCACATACAGATGAAAAAAAAAAAGCGGAATCTTAAAATGAAATGTAACGGCAGACAAAATTAGATCACAAACTAATGAGTTGTGTTTATTTTTAATCATTTTATGGTCCAGATATGACTGATACACGTAGATGACGGTGTATTGTTGCATCAGCTGTTACTTTCACATCTATAAACATGCTCTGGAAGAGTTGCAGTCATCTCTCACTTTTGTCAGGATCACAGCTGGTGAACTTTTCATTTTGATTTTCACTTAAAATGATAAACCAAAGTGACCTGAAGGCTGAAAGCATTACAGTCAGAGATGCTGTGTTTACCAAAATGCTGCATGAAGGTAGCAAATGCTCATTTTGAAACATTTTTCAGAGCATGTGTCAAATATTAGTTAGCTTTTCCAAAATAAATAATGAATACATTTTGTTTTAATGTCAATTTGTGATGTTGGTTGTTAGTGTACAAATTCATCCAGAGTGGCTGATAGGAGGAACACATCTTCAAAATACCCTCAAAAGTGACCCTCGCTCATTCCAGGTTGAGTGAGACTTCAAAATAAGAGCATTCAAGAGGAGACTAATTGTGAAAAAATGTTAGAAATGTGAAATTCAGAAGTGATGTACTTTCTTAGAACATTCATGTAAGCCATAATGTGGTAAGAATGTACTGTTCTGAGTGCTAATCAGATAAAGCATGTCTAGCTGCTATTAGTTTTATATTCATGGAATGTCATTTGAATTTGTGATTCATACATTTTTATAAATGGGATAAATTCATGCATAAAAACTATCAGCATATGCCATTATAACTGGGGCTTGTTTGATTATTGCAGTGAGGGTAGCTGAGGCTTCGGCTCAGGTGGTAAAGTGGTTTGCAAAGTGCTTTTTAGAACCGCAAAGGTTAATAAGGTGACATAAGTGCAGGCCGTTTAAATATTTCATTACAAACTGCAAAATTAGATGGAACACATATGGAAAACATAATTTGCCATACACCTTCCTCATAAACAACATAAATCATGCTTATATGTTTCATATTTAATTCCTATAATTGTGTTCTGTTAAAAAATGACACTTAAATTATAGTAAATTATTGTAAATCAGAGTAAAATACTATTATAAGATGTGCAAAAAACACATGGAACCTACATACTTATATGGTGCCAATTGGAAATCTTATTAGTCTTTTTCACACAAAAAATTTGATCTATCTGTATCTGATAGATGGGGATGAAAACAGCACTATGACGATGATGTAGTGGGAAAAAAACGTGATCAGGTAAAGTATGAAGTATTTTCAAAAGAGAGAAACACTTTAAAAATGTTGTATTTTGCTTCTTGAGACAAAAATGGATTCACTTAGAGGAAAAAAAGGCAGTTCTGAATGTTTTCCTTCTAATGTGGCAAGTTTCACCAAAGCTTCACGATTTAATTTAATTTTCCGTCATTAGTGATTGTTTTTTGTGTCCAATGCAGACACTAACTAACTGTATTCCCTTAGAGCTGTTCAAACAATACATAGTGCAAATAAAAGCTCCATTTGGAGTAGACTGAGCTTACTTTGCTCAGTAAGCCTTTTCTCTTACTCTGGATTAGTGCTCTGTGTAGGTGTGGTTTGGCTGGTTTGCTCTTGCTGTTTGTGTTCATTTGTTTGTTGTGCAGCAGTCATGCTGCGACAGCAGTATTAGAAATGTGTGTACTCAATTTCACCATATGCATACACTGATGTCCTGTGAGAACAGTAGAGAAGAGCAAAACATAAAGGCTTGTTTATGGAGCCTGGTACTAATCAAGTGAAAGGAGAGGAAAAAAGGAAGCAACATGAATGACATGGGATTTGATAAAACAAGGCAGCATATTCAGGTTTGTCAAGTCAAACTGGGAGAAGCTGAAACCTCATAGAAAGAAGAAGTATTCACACAGGTGCTACACTCAGCTGGGGCTGAACCAATCTGCGGCTGCAGGTTCGCTACCTGCAGCATAAAAAAGGGACACACGCAGCACTTAGGAGGAACGGAGAATGAATGACCTCGCTCAAACAAAGTGGCTGTGTGCGTGAGGATCTGCGGCAAACTGTGCAGGACTGCTTCATCTACAAAAATCCGGGTAGCAGCCGGTAAGAGCAGAATCTTGAAAGATGTAGGAGACTGTTTAACCTGCCGATGTGAGCCGCTGCAGAACGTGTTAGCTTTAGCTTTAGCATTAGCCCGGAGATCGGCGTCAGCCACGAGCGGCTGGTTGATAACTTTCTTATGTCTGTATGCCAGAATTGCTGTGTTTGTAATTGCTCAGTTGAAAATAAGATTGCAGGCTAATTGGTGCTAATTAGAGGTTTTCCAGCTAAGGTTAAAAAACCGGTTAATTCATTCTGTTCGTAATGATGGGTTTGTACTATGCACTTTATTCTATTTGTTTATTTATTGGATCTGGAAAGGAATGCACTTTAAAAGTCACTTAATGCACTTTAAATAATTTTAAAAATATGAATTAAAAGTATAAAAATAGTTTTAAAAGTATGATAGAAATGTTGAGTAAAAATTGTTAAAATGTGATTAAAATCAACTCTTTAAAATGCAGGTAAATTCATGTGTGGTATAGGATTTGTTGAAAATTGGTCATGCCATGGTTTGTGGCTTCAGTTATTTGATGTTGCGGTTAACAAACATACATTGAGCGACATTTACTAATGAGGTGAAATTGTACATGGGGAATGGCTGTTACTATCTGCCGAATGCAATATTGTGAACATTGTTCTTTTGTGTTTTGTTTAAAGGTTTTTCACCTAAACCTATCACCTAAGTTGCCATCGTTGTTTCCATGACTTTGCAATCATTGCAAAATAAAAGAGGAAGAAAAGAAAGCAACTGTCTGACTCATGAGTGGAGCCGTCATTGAAAGTGGGAGAACACTTGACAAGGTTGGACACTAATTTTCCTACTTGGTAATAAACTTTATGTTATTATTCAAACAGTCTGGCCTGAACTTTCTCCCTCCATTTGATTATGCAGTCCCATTTAACTGGATGTGATTATTTGACAGTTTGAATGGTATCAGTGTGGCTGGGTGAGAGTGCCACACTCTCCTCCAATTTATATTCCAGGACTTTTCTTTTAGTGCTTTGGTGTCTTTGTGAATGAACGCAGCTGTGCTTGGTTGTGGAAACCTCACATTTTCACCAGCAACTTCTTCATGGTTACGGGTCAAATTTTCAGAAATAAAATGTTGTCAGTAGTTGTCAGACTGTTTTGGATTCATAATAGAGAGAGAACTAATAGAAAATAAGGCTGTGACTTTTTACTCAGAACTTCTCACAACCATTTAAATGTGAGACAAAATGGAGCACGCAAACAGGAATGATTGGTTTTATTTTTGGAAACATTTTTACCTAGTTTACCGACCAACATGTATCTGATAAAATCAACCACTTTAAGATTTTCAATAGAGGAGTGGATGATGTCTGATTTTACAGTTGAAGGTTATGTGATTGTCTGTTGTGACAGCATGAGCTCCGATTATGAAACAGCTAATAAACTGTATTGAACAAAAAAGTGTCAAGGCACATTTGCAATATTTTAGCCAAACTACTGTTTAATGTTGATTTCATATCAAGGATGTGATCAGATAATGTAATAAAAATAGTAATATCACTCAAACATATTGGATTAATTACCTTTATGTACAAGTTGGCACATTTGAGTCACTCCTTGTTGGAAAGTTCACTGAAAATGCCAACATACAAATCTGATTGATGGAAGTTGTACAGCTACTGTACAGCCTGAATGATACCTGACTGAACATGCTACTTGAGGAGACCTGTGTCTAATTTCGCAGATGTATTACAAATCAGTTGCTGGCCCATAATTTGGCATCTTACAGAGCAGAAGTAGCATGTATGACAAAACTATGCTACCTGACAAACACAACTTTATGTTCGAAAAATAGCCCTGGAATTTTTGCTAACTTTGTGTCAAAACCAGTTTTCTCGCCACCCTTCCCTGCAGAGTGAATGAATCCTATTGATATTTTTTCACAGCTTCTTAGTATTATACTGCACACATGTAAAAGCGGTGTTAGCTTGATGACATGAAATGTGCATATTCCAACTTTAGCACATTGCATTACAGGGGACACTCCCCTGTATGTCAATAAGAGCTTATATTAGTATGTGTGCAATTGTAAGAGCAACTCCGGTAATCCACTGTTTGTCTGACCAAGTTAATTAGATTATTGTAGTTCTATTAGCTCCACTTGCTCTGCTGCACATATCAAGATACTACTGAGAAAGCATTTTAAATTTGACACCAAAGAATGCTGTTTGACGGCTCGGCTAACTGTCTTGCAGCACAGGTAATGCGTTGACATTTATCAGGTATTCCTGGCTGAATGGAAGTGCTATATAATGGGAACAGTAGTTCTATTTATTCAAACTGCCAACCAAAAAGGATGCTGCTCTTCTGTGAATCCTTGAATTAAAAGTTCAGTCAGGACACTCACTCATTCTGATTCTGAGCAGTTAGTTTAATGCCACACTGAGGGAGCCTGATAGAGTTCACAACCCACCCTGGCAGTGTCTAAGCTACATGTAGCACATGAAAAAAAGACATTGAAAATTTTAAAATTCAGATGCAGCTAAATACTGAAACCTGAAAAGGCTGGAGAGATTGAGGGAAATGCATTACAGGAAGTAGACAGGAACTCTGACTTCAGTGTTGTATCTGATAGATCTATGAAACTCCCTGAACGTCAGAAATAGACACCATGACACTGTTGCCAAAGTTTCTTAGCTGGTGTCATATTTCAAGAAGTTTGCTTTGTAACATGAACTTGAAACGATGTATTTTATCCCAAATCATGATCCTTCCTTAAACTTAACCAAGCAGTTAAGACGCCTAAACTCGACCAAACAGCAAGTGAAACTTAAGTCACAAAATGAAATAATGTTCTGAAAGGGGACACAAACCTCCACGTCTCCTGGGTGAAAATCCTGAGTCACCAGTGGAGTCACCACTGACCGCTGAGGCTCTGGGTTACTGAACAGAAGGTCGTGTTTAAGCCCCAGCGACGCCAAGCTGCCACTGTTGAGCAAAGCCCTGAACCCTACCTGCTCCAGGGGCCCCTTAGCATGGCTGACCCTGGGCTCTGACCCCAACAGAGTTATGCAAAAAGACAGTTTCATAGTGCTATTTGGCATTTGAAACAAATAAAAGCTTCTTCTTAAATTGGAAAAGCTAATATCAGTGTTGAATATTGATGCAGATGGCACCAACACCAAACGACACCTTATGTGTACCTCCTAGATGCCAGATTCTTGAGATAATTGCAGTTTTCAACACTGTAGGAATGAGAACAGGTTGTGTAATTATGTTTCATCATCAAATGTGGCCTGCACAGATTACATGGTGTTGATGTGTTGCATGTGTTATTTATGACAGCGTTCCCTTAGCTCCTCAATCCCTGAGTCCTACATTTGTAAAATTATGTTGGGGTTTGCTGGTTTTCTTGTATTGTTTTATTGGATTTTTATCTGTAAATTATGTTGTGTTACATTTAATTTGTATGAAAAGTCCTAACTAAATTAAGTTGGATTCATTAATTGACTGAATTTGCTAAAAACAAACAAATAAAAAAACACTTAGTTTGGAAAGTGTTTTGATTCCTGCAGGAAGATGGACTCTGATCTCTCTGAACTGCCTTGAAGCTTTACTGCTAATGTGCTTATTTATTATGTCTTGAAATGTAATGATCTTAGAGCCCATGGGTTAATGACAGCATAATATTTCAATTTCAAAATGTTCATGTTTGCCAATCTGAAAGTCTAATAAAGCCGTTTTCCCGATTGTTACAAACGCGGCATCGACTCTTTTCGGCGTTTTTCTTTCTTCATTCCCCAGAAAGAAAAAAAAAAAACATAGAAAACCTCCACAGTGATGCAAGATAACAAGTAATGAGAAACAGGCATACCTCTGACAATTAAGTCTGCCGCTGCTGAAACTGTGTCAACTTCAGTGTGCACCATACACACATACTTCCCAGAATGCTTCAGCTGAATGTTCCTCACCATCAGGTCACCTGCAAATCCCTACAGACAGACACACATACATATAAAAGTCTTGGAGAGAAGAAAAAAACACCAAAAGCAGCAAAGCTAAAGTTTAAAAAAGTATGAAAGAGCCTCAGGAACACATTAAATTTTCTTTCTCAGTCATGTGCTGTAAATCCTCCACAAAAGAAGCTTGGAAGAATTCACCACAGAACTACTTGGTGGGAAGAAAAAGTGATAGGACAGTCTAGCAAAACAAATTAATTCAGTTTTACATTGTAAGGATGGCTACAGAGAAACGACTAGTTTTGAAACAGTTTTTTTTCCTTTGGATCAGTGTTTGTTGTGTTTACATGTTACCCTCACAATTCAGATGAGTGACTTCAGCAAGAATTTTCAGAGATGCTTTTTTTGCACTTGACTGCCATGCATAAACGCAATAGCGACTCTCTGTGTAAAATAAATACATACATACATACATACATAAAGGCAATTTAAACAGCAGTTGTGATTATTCTTGGTGCAGAAACGTCAGTGTTGTATGGAAAAATTCAGTGGGCCTGGTGTGCTCGAACCAGAGGGAGCCTGATTCTTGTAATCAAAAGAAAAAAATAAATTGGGCTCCTTTGTTCAGAAAGTATTTGATTTTTATATGTATATATATATATATATATATATATATATATATATATATATATATATATATATATATATATATATATAATCATAATCAAGTATTTATTTATTTTACTATTATTTGTGTATATTATCTGCATATTTGGACCAGTCTTGTGTTGTTCAGTCATCTTTGTGAGTATCCTTGTTTTTAGTTTTTTTTAGGTTCTTTTTCCCCGTCTGTAAAACATTTTAGGCACAATATAAATAAAGATGTTAAGTTACTATTATTACTATTATCAGTATTATTATCATGTCCTTTGACAGATTTTGAGGGCTCCATTCCACACATAGAAGTAGTAAAGGTTCACACACACACACACACACACACACACACACAGAGCTGAAAAATTCCAGTTTTTTTTGAGGAGCTGATGCATGGCAGTGCTGGAAAATAGGACAGTGTTGCATCCTGACTCACTGCAAACACGTGTCAAGATGTCGCAGCTGTGTGGGCAATCACGGTGAGCGTACTGACATGCATAACTCACCCTAAAACTGAATATTGTCCTTTATAAACATGTTCACTCTAACCCTGTTTATGTCATTTAAAAAAAAAAAGCATGGATGTAACATGTTAATTAGCGAGCTTTCAAGGTTGGAAGAAACCTCGTTCATTGTTCATCCCTGCTTCCAGTCTTTATACTGAGATGAGCCTTCTGGCCTCGATTCTATGCGGAATGCACAGACATGAATGAGTCTTTTCTTCAAACTCTGAGCATGAAAGCAAATAATCAGTGTCTACAGTGCCTTTCCAATTATTGTATATTGTGCATTTTTTTCTGTTAACCTACAGGGAAGATTTACAGTCTGTATTGCAGTAAAGTGTCATTCATGTTGTATAACTGCAGTGGGTCTCATTGAATACAAATATTTTGGGGTTTTGACAAAGAACTGCATGGTTGACAAGCATTTTTGCCTAAAATCACCTGTCACAAGTGTTCACCCGCCTTATACATACCCCTCCAATCATCTCAAAGTGCTCCTGCCTGCTGAAATCAATAGCTTTGCCGTTGAAAAACCACTTGAAGAAGGGGCTCAGGGATGAATCGCTGGACACCTCGCATGGCAACACCAGACTCTGTCCCACAGTGGCGTCCAAACTCAAAGGTGGAACTACAATTCTGGTGGGCTCTTCAGCATTATAGCAAGGGGGGAAAAAAAGACCATTATCTGTTACATTATGTACCACTGTATCTCTATAAAATCCGGCCAAAAGAAGAAGGTAATGAAGCTTAATTTGCCCAGAATACTGAGGCAGATTCTGGTCTATCAGTGTAATTAAGTGACCTTAAATAACTTCACTTAGGAAGCGAATGTCTCCCATAATTCAGTAATGGATAATTAAACACACTGCAATCACGATGTCAACTACAAAGAAATAAAAGGACTCTCTCTCTATAATCATCATTATTTAAAAGGCTAAACCTGAAAATGGTACAGGAGCTGCTCTTTTTTAAATTAAATGAAAATATTCTTCACTCACAGCCATAGACGGCCGTGGTTTGCCTCACTCAGCTACATGAACAATAACTCACAGCTGACAAAACCATAGATGACTTATATGTCTGTCAAACAGGCGGGAACATAAAACGACCATATATTTCATTATCAATTTCATGCTTGAGCTAGTATTTTTTTTCCTTTAACAAAAGTTTAAACCCTTGGCTTAGAAGGTATGCTAGTGGAAACCTGAAGTGAAAATAGAAATACCTTTCACCATCAGTGTTCCTGTGCTGCTGGATGTTCCGAAAAGGTTCCTGGCCACACACGTGTACCTGCCTTCGTCAGATTTGGAGATATTCGTGATGCGCAGAGTCCCATCCTCCATGATAGTCTGTCTGAGGAGAGCGACAAAACTGAAAACAGCCCATTTTTCATTTGCTTATCAATTCTTCAGTTCTTGATTGAATTAAAAATGATGATGAGAATCAGATAACTACTTCCTGGCTGCGATACGGCCTCATTTCTCGAGCCGTACGAACCCCCCCCATTTACTTCTTTGTGAATGAAGGTTTTAGAATCTATTCCAAAAATCTATTTGCATGCTTCAGAAGATAACAATTATCTTAGCTGAAGCAGAATAGATTTGCTGTAGGGTCAGCATAGTATTTGCAGCACAATAGCTTAAATGCACGTATTAATTGGACACACAACGGGCCATCGGGGCCGGGCAGGACGATGATATGAGGTGGAGGGCGGCACAGGAGAGGCAATTTGAAAGGGATCTTTACCTGCAGCCTTATCACTCCCCAACATGTGGAGATGGTATCAACACGCTACAAGACATTTCTGAAAAGTAATAACATGGAGATATGCATATGGAGGAATCTCACTTGAAAAAAATGTCAGGCTGATGAGAGTGCTAGAAGAAGACATGACTAAAACAACAATTACACAGAGGAATGATGACCTTGTTGCTGTATGAGTGTAACGGCTGGTGACTCATTTTCGTGATCTACATTTCCCTTTGTTACAAGGTTTCTCTAGTGGCGATGTGATCAATTGTGAGGGGAAAGAAGGGGCGGCATGGAGAGGGTGATGGGGGAATACAGTGAAATTCAAAACACAATGTCATTTTTAACATATATGTTACAAAAACACACCATTATACATATAAACCAGCTCAATTATTTCATGATATGGCACATTTTTACAAGTTGAAAAATGGCATTTTTTTTCTGACATAGGATACTATGGCGTTTTTTTGCGCCAAAGTTCATGATGATTTTTTTTTTTCAAAGAAAACCTTTCTGGAGTGTTTTTCATAGCCTGCTTTACATTATTTCATCATATGGCACGTTTTTACATGTTGAAAGATTGCATTTTTTTTCCGACATAGTATAGTAAGGCGTTCTTTTGCGCCAAAATTCATGATGATTTTTTGTCAAAGAAAACCTTAACATAGTGTTTTTCACGGCCTCCTTTACATTATTTCATCATATGGCATGTTTTTACAACATGTTTGAAAAATCGCATTTTTTTTTCGACATAGTATACTATGGCGTTTTTTTTTGCGCCAAAATTCATGATGATTTTTTTTTTTCAAAGAAAACCTTTCTGGAGTGTTTTTCATGGCCTACTTTACATTATTACATCATATGGCACGTTTTTACAACATGTTGAAAAATCGCATTTTTTTTCGACATGGGAGTGTTTTTTTTTTTTTTTTTAAAGTTATTTTTTTTGGCCTTTTTTCGGCTTTATTTTCATAGGCGCAGTGAGAGAGAGATAGGAAACAGGGGAGAAGAGTTGGGGGAAGACATGCAGCAAAGTCAAATCATGTCTGTAATATCTTAGAGAAGCACAACCTATTGAGCTTTGAGAATTTAAAAATTTTAAATGTGCTTGTATGATCTTCAAGGTGTTCCATGGACTCGCCCCGCCCCACCATGTCTGACTTTATTAAAAAAAGTACTCACAGCAGTCTCAGGACCTCTCTGGAGTGTTTTAAATGTGTTACATTTAAAAATGGTGCTACTTTGGCTCTGAACCTTAATCTACCTGTGGTCGCTCCGTCTTCTGGAGTGATTTGATTGGTTATACGTAACGAATAAAACTCCTTTAACTTAACATCTGTAAACAAAACAAAAACGTATCAACAAAGTTTTCTGTTAGAGTTTGTGTTCTTCTAAGTTTAACTCAAGATTTTAAATACTTTCATTTACTGTAAATGAATATCTACTCCAAATGTCTCACTAATAATCATTATCAGCCTTAAAAACCCACAAAACACCCCTCTATACTCGACGACACTTAGTACAGTCCGGTTCCCCCTTCTATAAATCTGCTTGGAATCTTCCACTTCCTGTTTGTCAAAGTGGCCTTCTACCTGGACAGGTTTTGTTGGAGCTCATGCAACAAACATTTTGGGTAACTGCACTTTAATATGGATGGATGACACTGAATTAGAGTGTTTTAATGAGACTGAGTTAAGATATGTAGCTCTGTCATTAAATAGTAAATTATTTCTCAGAATTCACAGAGAAAAGTCTGAAATGTTTGCTAGGTTAGCGTCCCACATGTTCTTTGGTTCAGCTAAAGCTAACTCCAACTTCTGGATCTCTTGAGTTGCTTGTTGTTAAAATATCTTGCTAGAGGTGCTGAAGCTCAGAAAGTCTGAGATGTTTGTTCAAAATAAGCTCATTCTCAAGTCTTATCTGAACTGTCCTCTTTTGTTTGAACTTTCCCTGAACTTAGGAGTTAATGACAGAGCAGCACATCCAGACTCAGTCTCATTTATGTAGAGATTAAACTTCAGTGTCATTCGTTGATGTTAAAGTGCAGTTTTTCAAATGTTTGTTGCACATGCTCCCGACCAAACCAGTCCAGGTGGAAGACGATGTGAAGAGAAAGCTCCAGAGGATGAATATCACACATTTACATTGGAAATAAATGTCCTTTAATTAGACATTGTCATGCAAAAGTTGGATTTCCCTTTGTTGAGTGCTTTGTTGATGTTGGTTTCTAAATGTTTTTTGACACTCGGCCCCAAAGATTAAAACCTTTTACGGCTCACAAGCTGCAACAATTCACACATTATCAACTATCTTTCTGACTAAACTAAGATAAAAAGTGAAAAACTGCCTGATTCCTGCATCATGAATGTAAATCTTTTTGGTTTTTATGACCGTAAACTGAATATATTTGGGCTTGACATTTTATAAACCAAAACAAGAAATGAATTACTGGAGAAAATGACAGATTAATGGACAAAGAAAATGTGTTTTCTAACATATGTGGCTGAATTACTCCAACATTACAAGATACCTACAATTTTAATTCAATTTTATTCATATAATGCCAATTACAGGTCAAATTGTCTCAAGATGCTTTATTTTTATATTTTTTTGTCATATTTAAAATATGACAAAGTAAGAAATTTAAACCTCTTGACTAATCCAATTTATTATTTAGTTTTTAAGAGATTAATTGACAATTCAAACTTTCTCCACTAAAACTAATAAACATAAGGTCAAATAGAAGGAACAGTTTTAAATACTGCAGTCCCACGACGACAAGAATAAAGTTTCTCAACAAAAACTAAATCTGCTGGTGGATTCCATGAAAGTCCTAATAAAGGATAATAAAGTGTGATACTAAAGGTTTGTGGTGCTAAAAATCTCAAAGATATCAAGTTGAGCATCTGGATGGAGGTTGATAAAAGTTGACCTTCTTTCATTTCTCTGGAGCCAACTCCATGGATTTTATGGATGGTGGTTAAAGACCTGCTCTTCTAGTCGTCTTCCTTCTAGTCGCTGTAAAATGTCCCTCCATCCTGGCTGACTTCAACACCTCTTCATGACAACTTGTTCTGCCTCCGACCTTGTGGAAACTCAAGAAACTCGGGAAAACCTGTCGAGACTCGAGGAACTCATCGAGACTCGAAGAACTCGTCGGGCCGGGGAAGGTGTGGTGGGAGGTGGGGGAGTAGAGGGGGGAGGCCGCCACCCACCTCCCCGCCTACTCTCCGCCCTGACTCCACCCAGACTCCGCCTTGGCTCCACCCATGTGGTCACTTCAGGAACTACGATGTCAAAGGGACGACGAAATTATTTCTTTTCATCTGATCTGTAGCTCAGTGAGTTAAGGATTTGCCTATGGAGCTGCAGGTCGCTGGTTCAAGACCAGACCCTTCTTAAATTTTCTCAAAATCCTGACAAAGACAAAGAAAGAAAAAGGCCGGTGGCGGGTCTTGAACCTGCGACCCTCCAGTCCGCAGTCTCTCTTCTTATCCCCCTGAGCTACTCGCTCAGATACTAATTCTTCTTTTTTTTGCGCATTTATCATCTATTTTTTGGCGTTTTCGAGTTTTTTTTAAATTCGAGTCTCGACTCGACCGTTTTTCTCAGGAGGTTGGGCTTCAGCCTTTGTGCTGGAGGGTGGAACCCTCAGTTCCAAGACTTTCCAAAGCCTCCAGACCTCCCGAGTCCTCAGGACCTGAGCTTTCACACAGTCTGAGGGCTGAAATTTTCTAAGTCCCACAGTAGTTCTGTTAGATTTAACTTTCAGACAGTCCAAGGACTGATATCTTCTAAGTTCCTGAGTAGTTCTCTGTTAGTTTGAACCTTTCGACAGTCTGAGCACTGAAAACCTAAAAGTTCTTGAGTAGTTCTCTGTTAGTTTGAACCTTCAGACAGTCTGAGGACTGAAATCTTAGAAGTTTCTCAGTACTTCTCTGTTAGTTTGAACGTTCTAGTTAACAGAAGCCTTAAAACTTGTGACCATGAGTCTTGATTTCACATTTAGACCATCCATCTGAGTTCTTCTCAGACCTTCACCTGTGGGTTTTTTAGAAATCCTCAACAAACTTTGATTCTCTTCACTGAACAGTAAAGTTTGTGGAGATCAGAAGGTAACATTAGTTTGATCGATGCCTTCAACCTCTAGTAGACTTTATCTGGAAATCAGTTTTCTGAAATGAGTTCTTAGTAAATCTGTCCACAATCAAACCAAGAACATAGAAAGATGAAATGTTTGAAGAAACAACTTGATGTTTTCATTTCATTTCAGACTAGAAAACACTTTAAGGCCTTTATCTGTTTTTGCTCTTTTGATCATTTTATTGTTTCTTCTGTTTAATTTGATCTTCTAAAGTTTAACTGGTGTCTTTTCAAATGTTTTGTCTTTAGTTTGATTGTTCTTAAATGTTTAGTTTTGCTCTTTTCTCACCTTTTATTCTTTTCTAATGTCTGATTTGATTTCAAAATGTTTTGTCTTTTTAATGTTTGTTGTTTTTTCAAATGTTTTATCAGCTTGTTTGAAAAATTTCCTTTTCTTTCCCAATGTTTAATTTTTCGTTTAAATCTTTGTTAAGGTTTTTCTTTTTAAATGTTTTACCATCTTTTAATGGTTAATTTTCTTTTTTAATGCTTCATTGTATTTTCTGTTTAATTCCTATTTAATTTTTATTGTCTTTAAGATTTAATTTTCTAATTAAACATTTAATTTTTTAATTAAATGTTTTGACTTTTAAAGGTTTAATAATCTAATTAAATGTTTTGTGTTTTTCTAAATGTGTAATATTCTTGTTTAATTGTATTTTTTAAATGTTTAATTATCTAAAATATTTAATCTTTAATGTTTAATATTTCTGTTTAAAATTTTTTTGTTTAATTTCATAATTACATGCTTTGTATCTTCCGTTTAATTATCTAATTAAATATTTTGTCTAATATAATTTAATTGTATTTAATGTTTAATTTTCTTTTTAAAAGTTTTATTATATTAAATGTTTTTTTCCTTTGATTTAATTGCTTTTTTACTGTAGTTTATTTCTTTAATCTTTTTTTCTGTCAAGATTTTAACCCTAACCTTAAAAATGAAACAAACCCTTAAATCACAATGAAAATACTTCTGTTGTCACAATCATGAGTTAGTCAATTATTCAGTTTATCAATTCAGCTTTATTTGTTTAGCACCTTTCACACAGATTACAAAACTAAACAAGCAAAGAGAAAAAAACTATGCTAAAACTATGATTAAAACTCAAAAACAAACAAAAAAAACATTTAACATCTTAATAAAATATGTTGTGTCCAGGGGAGGGAGGGAGTTTATTGAAGTCTTCTTGGGCTCACATGGGAAATCATTTAAAATATAAACTTGATATTCAGTCTAAGGAAACTGCAGAGTGACAGAAGAAGCAACAATATCTCCTGTTTTCTCCTTTAATGAGTCGACTCTTCTTGTGCTTTCAGACCAAAGAACTACAGACTCTTCACAACCTGCTCAAACTCTTGGTACAGGACCTCACCACACGGGTCAAGAAGGCTTCCGTCTCATTTCTACTCTGAAGCTCACCTTCTCCTGCTCAAACTACTGACAAATGTTTCTGCTGCTCTAAAGTCTGGTCTCCAGAACTTCCTAAAAACTCTCAGTCTCTTCTGCTGCAGGCTGCTTTGTAGAACCGTTCCAGAAAACCTCACTAAACCACATGGAGGAGCCTCAAGATAGTCGTCCAAATGAAACCATACAAAAACCAAACTAACACAACCCAAACACTAAAGTCTCCTGCAGCCTACCAGAGAACCTCTGAGAACAGAGAATCAGGACAGGAACTCTTACCTTCTGGACAACCAACCTTGGTTCAAAAGAATACAGACTGTGTCTGACCAAAAACCTCTAAAGACTCACTACAGCCAAGATAAAGACACAACTCAGCTGCACCAAATCCACTAATCACTGCAAACATCAGCACCATGTGCTAACTGTGGCTAAAGAACCACATTTACCAAGACAACTATCCAGTACAAAGCCCTAAAACACACCAAGAAACACATTAAAGACAATTTTACTGCTGGAAGCTGCAAGCCAACGCCTAAAGAACAAACTAAGGCAACAGAGCCAAACCCGGTTCAGTGGTGAAGAGAAGCAGAGGAAATGTTTGTCTGCAGCTAAATAAAGCAGGAAGACACTGAGCTGCTCAGGTGTTCCTGATAATACCAAGCAGCCACCTGGACAGCCAATAGGAACACAGCTTACTGGGAGTCCAGAGGGCTGGGTTAGTGAAGGAAATTTAGTTTAAAGTTGAAGCAGAAAGTTAACAATGAAAGTTGAAAACCACCTTCTGATACCTGAAATCTCTGAGTTTTCACACAAAGAACACCTGAACATGTCAAACTGGTTCCATAGTAGAACCATCATTGTAAAAACGTCATAGTATGGTGTGTTGCTCAAAAAACATTAGGACCCGGCTGTCAGGGGACAAACATGTAAGAAACATGAGAACAGAGAGAATCCAACCAGTAGGTCACAGTTTATCATCCCCCAGTCATCTCCTGAAGTCCATATGGTGAGAGACATCAGTATCTGGTTGTTAATTTACCAGAGGATGCTTATAATCATGCTGATGTGGTCTGTACTCTACAGTATTTTAGTGACTCAATAAATGCCTAAGTTGTTTTTTTTTTAAATGCTTTTTAGTTTTTAAGAAACATTTAATAGCCTATATGTGATCAATAAATGGCCTTTGCCTATCTTAAGAAAAATTCACTCAGAACTCTATGTTAACAGTACTAAATAAATCAATAAATACATGCATACACACAAAAATAAGTTAATACATTAACTGTGTTAAGATAAGATTTAGATTTTTAAAAAAAGTTGTTTATGTCTTTGCAGAATCCAGTATTGCTCACTGGTTGGTCATTTTGTTAGTTTAATTTTACTGTTTAAAATGATGCCACCTCTTTTCAGACAGAACCTGTGATAATAAAACAATACAAAATTTTTAGTTCCGTGTTAATAAAGCACTTAAAGCTTTAAGTATGGCTAAATGCTTTTTTCAAAATTAAATCTATCACTCCTTAGGTGGTAGTGGCCCCAAGTTCAGTAAAGTTGGAAAGATATTCACAGATTCGGGCTTCCAGCATCAATAACTCATTAGATATAGGTTGTCAAAACATAAACGGTGCCTCTTTCCCATTGTTGCAAGGCAGACAATGTGCTACAAGCCCAGTTTTATCAAAAGTAGCTGTCTTTCAAGCTACAGGAATAACATTGGTGTCTATGGAGTGAACAGGGTCCGTCTGCAATTTGCAAAACCGCTGCAACAGTAAAGAGAGACAAATATTCAATAACTTCACTCTTATACATTGTAGTGTCACTAAAATCACTGCAGCCTTCAACTGGCTCCTGCTGACAAAGTGTTTTAACAGAAATGTAAATGCTGTAATTTGATTCTTTTAATGAACCATGTAACTTGAATGGATGTGATGCTGGTGTGACCACAGTGCACATGTCTGATGTTGCTCACAGTGGTCCAAGGGACGCTCAGGGAGTTTGTGTGTTTGCTCAAACTCATGAAAAATTAGAGGGAACATTGGTGACCACTGACATAATTTCCTTGTGTTTTTTTTTTTTTGCAATCTACTGACTTTTTATTGTGAACTATTGTCTTTTTATTGCAACCTATTGTCTTTTTATTGCAACCTACTGACCTTTTATTGTGATTCATTGTCCTATGTTTTATTGTATGTTTCACTGTTATGTTTTCTTTGTGTACTTTTTGCAGTGTGCTTTTATTGTGACTTATTGTTTTATGTTTCACTGTTATGTCTTTTTTCCTTAGGGACTACGGATGTAAATTAGCATTGTGCTATAATCTGGCATATTTACGCCCATTTCGAAATAAATGGGCGTTCATTAATGTGCACTGTCCCTACCAAATAAATAAATAAATAAATAAATAAAGGGCCACAAGTGGGAATCGAACCCGGGCCGCTGGATTGGAGACCAGCTCCTGTAGGTGGGTCACCAGCTTAATGCGTTGAGCTATACTGGCACCCTCTGGAGTGTTTTCCACGGCGTCCTTTACGTTATTTCATCATATGGCAGGTTTTTACATGTTGAAATATTGCATTTTTTTTCGGCATAGTATACTATGGTGTTTTTTTGCGCCAAAATTCATGATTTTTTTTTTCAAAGAAAACCTTACCATACTGTTTTTCACGGCCTACTTTACATTATTTCATCATATGGCGTGTTTTTACAACATGTTGAAAAATCACATTTTTTTTCGACATAGTATACTATGGCATTTTTGTGCCAAAATTGATTATTTTTTTTCAAAGAAAACCTTTCTGGAGTTTTTTTTCATGGCCTCCTTTACATTATTTCATCATATGGCATGTTTTTACAACATGTTGAAAAATCGCATTTTTTTTTCGACATAGTATACTATGGCGTTTTTTTTGCGCCAAAATTCATGATGATTTTTTTTTCAAAGAGAACCTTAACATTGTGCTTTTCATGGCCTACTTTACATTATTTCATCATAGGTCATGTATTTGCAACATGTTGAAAAATCGCATTTTTTTTCCCGACATAGTATACTATGGCGTTTTTTTGCGCCAAAATTCATGATGATTTTTTTTTCAAAGAAAACCTTTCTGGAGTGTTTTTCACAGCCTGTTTTACATTATTTCATCATATGGCATGTTTTCACAACATGTTGAAAAATGACATTTTTTGATATAGTATACTATGGCGTTTTTTTTGCGCCAAAATTCATGATGATTTTTTTTTCAAACAAAAATTTACCATAGTGTTTGTCACGGCCTCCTTCACATTATTTCATCATATGGCACGTTTTTACAACATGTTGAAAAATCGCATTTTTTTTTTCGACATAGTATACTATGGCGTTTTTTTTGCGCCAAAATTAATGATGATTTTTTTTCAAAGAAAACCTTACCATAGTGTTTTTCACGGCCTACTTTACATTATTTCATCATATGGCATGTTTTTACAACATGAAAAATCACATTTTTTTTCGACATAGTATACTATGGCTTTTTTGTGCCAAAATTGATTATTTTTTTTCAAAGAAAACCTTTCTGGAGTGTTTTTCACGGCCTACTTTACATTATTTCATCATATGGCACATTTTTACAACATGTTGAAAAATTGCTTTTTTTTTTTTTGGCATAGGCGTTTTTTTTGCGCCAAAATTCATGATTTTTTTTTTCAAACAAAAATTTACCATAGTGTTTGTCACGGCCACCTTTACATTATTTCATCATATGGCAAGTTTTTACAACATGTTGAAAAATCGCATTTTTTTTTCGACATAGTATACTATGGCGTTTTTTTTGCACCAAAATTCATGATGATTTTTTTTTTTTCAAAGAAAACCTTTCTGGAGTGTTTTTCACGGCCTCCTTTACATTATTTCATCATATGGCACGTTTTCACAACATGTTGAAAAATCGCATTTTTTTTCGACATAGCGTTTTTTTTTGCGCCAAAATTCATGATGATATTTTTTCAAAGAAAACCTTACCATAGTGTTTTTCACGGCTTACATTACATTATTTCATCATATGGCATGTTTTTACAACATGCTGAAAAATCACATTTTTTTTTCTACATAGTATAGTATGGCCAAAATTCATGATGATGATGATTTCTTTTCCCACAGTGTGGTCAAAAATGGCGAAAAAAACGTCATAGTTTAGTATGTGGTCAAAAATGGTGAAAAAACGTCATAGTATAGGATGTGGTCAAAAATGGTGAAAAAATGTCATAGTTTAGTGTGTCGTCAAAGAGCTTGAAAAAACGTCATAGTTTAGTATGTGGTGAAAAATGGCGAAAAAACGTCATAGTTTAGTATGTGGTCAAAGATGGTGAAAAAACGTCACTTTAGTATGTGGTCAAAGATGGTGAAAAAATGTCATAGTTTAGTATGTGGTCAAAAATGGTGAATAAAAACGTCATAGTATGTGGTCAAAAATGGTGAAAAAATGTCATAGTTTAGTATGTCGTCAAAAATGGCCCAAAAACGTCATAGTTAAGTATGTGTTCAAAAATGGCCAAATACATCATAGTTTAGTATGTGGTCAAAAATGATGAAAAAATGTCATAGTTTAGTATGTGGTCAAAAATGTCACCAAAACCTCTTAATTTAATATGTGGACAAAAATGTCACAAAAACGTCATAGTTCAGTATGTGTTCAAAAATGGCCAAATACGTCATAGTTTAGTATGTGGTCAAAAATGATGAAAAAATGTCATAGTTTAGTATGTGGTCAAAAATGTCACCAAAACCTCTTAATTTAATATGTGGACAAAAATGTCACAAAAACGTCATAGTTCAGTATGTGTTCAAAAATGGCCAAAAAACATCATAGTTTAGTATGTGGTCAAAAATGTCACCAAAACATCATAGTTCAGTAAGTGGTCAAAAATGTCACCAAAACCTCTTAATTTAGTATGTGGTCAAAAAAAAAAATAATTTTACAGACTGTACCATTAATTTATTTTTTACTTTCTATACTATCACTTTTTTCCAAACTGTAATACAACAGTTGTTTGTTTTTTTTTTTACATACTATGGCATTTAAAAAAAAAATCTCACAAGATGTAATGCTTGTCTTGTTTTTCAATATTTTGTCTAATTTTTATTCTACCGATTATAATCCTGTCTTGGTTTGTTGCTTTCTATGTTGTCTTTGTGATAATATATAAAGTTTGCTTTCAAATGTGTAATGCACATGTGAAATGTATAAATAAAGTTGATTTTATTTGATTCCGTCTATTGGTATTTTTATAAACAAACTATACTGTAACATTTTTATAACATACTATGCTTTGAGGTTTTTTTTTTACATACTATACCGTGGTATTTTTTAACATACTATATTATGGTAGTTTTTTATCATATATTTTACTATTAGCGTTTTTTATAACATACAATGTTGTGGTATTTTTACACACTATATACTGATTTTATGATCTTAACCTCCGCTATAATGTGACATTCATTTGACAAACAACACTATGACAGTTTGTAAGCATTGTCCATTTTATTCATTTGTTTCTAACAGTTTTTCCTCGAATAACGACGAGAATGATGACTGAAATACCTCCTAAATCTCTCAACTCGTAAAAAAAAAAATCCAACCAGAATTGCTCAAAGAATAGTTTCCTCTTAATGAACCGGTTTCTAGGTGCTTTTTGTTCCTGTTACGTCATTTCCCACTGCAATATTAAGTCCTACACCTCTATGGAAACAGAACAATCATGACAAGAAAGACAGTGGTCTTTTATGTTTACTGTAACAAAGCTCTAATGCCATAATTCACACAAAATATATAAGAAAAGTAGAATTTCTTTCTTTTGTTGATCTTACAAAACGTGAAAATACCTGGTAAGATATGTCAAACATTTTCCAAGTGCTCACAGGTTTTACCAATACTGTGGGTAAATTTGGTGGCTCTGCATGTTGTAGATCTCCTATTTGACAAAGTCCATTTGCATTTTTACAACTTCTACAAACACTACTGCACCTATTTGACCATGCTAGAATGTATCTTCAAACATGCTGCATTTATTTTAGCCATCAAGTGGTTGTTTTTGGTGAATTTTTAAATGAGACAAACAAAATAAAATAATTTTTACTAAATAATATGATTTTAAGCTTATATTTGGTTCATTTTCTGAATGGAAATGAACATTGCATATGATCAGTCCAAGGACAGTCAGAAAGCAGAAAATCCAATGATTCTATTTTAACAGTTTCTGGCTCTGATAAATGATGCAGTTTTGGCATTTTTTAAAAAAATTAAATAGCACTGCTTTCATACCTACTAGTGGGTTTTGGGGTAAAGAAGGTTAAAGACAAAATTAGCTTTTGGGCTGCACAGCTGTCAACAATAACCTGTGCATGGCCTGAGAGGCATAGCCAAAACCAAAAACACGCTTTTCTTTCAAAAATAGTGCTCTGCTGCATGGTAGATTATTTTCAGTGTAAAAAATAAGTAAAGACAACTAACATTAGTGTATCAATGTTCACCAGTATCAAAAACACTGAGACAGGCCAGAAAAAGGATTTGAAAAAGTCCTGCCATGGATATTACAGCTTTTTTTTTTTTTTTTTTTTAAATGCCTTAACATACAGCTTGGAATAGTTGCTTTGGCACCTTGTTTCTGAACAGACAAGTGGGAAAGCATGTAAACATATGCATAAATGAGGCAGATAACGCTCTCCTGTTGTGACCTTTGGATTCAGTAAATCAAACGGAAATGCTGTGAGCAGCCAGCTCAGACATCAAACAATTTCATATTGGCACCAAAGAATAAATATGTATTCACTCGGGCCAAGCTGAGACCCAGAAAGCATGTCTGACACGGGGTGCTTTGCGCTGATTTATTGACAAAAATATCAAAAGCTGAGTGATGGAGGCGCACCGAGAACATGACCTGAGGGGCAATGAGCTGCAAAACAAATAGAAACGTAAAGAACTATCTGCTTTGTAGACAAACTCTGTTCCAAGCTGTGATTTTCTATTCTTGTCCAAATGTGCTGCCAAGGTAATGCCTGGGTAATTTTTCTCCCTTTCCTCAAGACCAGCCCATGGAAAATATGATAAATAATCAATCCCGCTGGTCACATGTGGAGGCAGGCCTGGTGAGTTACGGAAAGTCTATGGAAATATGGCTGAAAGTATTGATCGAGGCGAGAGCCAAAAGCAAGAGAGAAAGGAAAACAACCGCAATACACTTCACACTTCATCTGACGCGTACAGGGACCAGCATGCAAATGAAATATAGAAAATAGTCTCACCGTTGAAAAAATTGCATCAAACAGAACTCTGGTGAGACCATCAGACTCTTTCTCCCTTATTTCCTTCATCATGTACAATTTGTTCCTTGATAGATATAGAACATTTGTACTGTACTGTTTTATTTTCCCCATATCATGTTTTTGTTGTGGCCTGAAATAGGGAAATTGATTGAAAATTTAGTTGTCTTGTACATCAGATGTAATTTTCTAATCATGATTCACAGCTCTTTCAAGATACAGAAGTGTTTTTTATTTTAATCAAGTTATAAAATCCCAATTAACTCACTAAATTCCCTTTTTATATTTCAGCTGAATCCATATAAAGTCACAAATGATTTTTCTTTTATTGTCACGTTTCTGGTCATTCGCTCATATTCCTGAAATTAAATGATTTACGGTGGTACAGTTTGCTCACGTCTACCGGCAGAAAAATTTACGAGCTCTTCAGAAGCTTATCTTCTTGTATTCATGTAGTGGAACGGATTCTCAGCAAACCTTCAAGGTTCATCATAAAATTTATACCAAAAAAGAAACTTGCTGAAATATTGTGTGCCCTGAATACAGCTACTTTTCAGCAACTTTTCCATTTTTAACCCCTTCTTTTGTGAACTCAATTTTCATAATTTCAGGACTAACTTTCCTCCATTGATTCTAACGTTAAACTTAATTTTCTTGACAATAGACTGAGAGAAATCCCATTAGCAGTTTGGTTAACACCATGTCCCCCAAAATGCAACAACAATGGGGTGAAATCTTGCAGTATAAACTGTCTGGAACTTACAACAAATAGCTTAATTGAAGTTTTTATGAGATTATATGTTAAAGTTAATGGGTTAAGCCTGAAAGGTTTAAGGGGAACACTCAGGCAGGTTGATGAATCCGCTATCCTGTAAGAAAAACGTTACATTTGATCCCTGGAGTTATTAAATGAGAACATGATTCTCTGTTCAGGACTGTGGAGAGTTGTGAAATCTGCGTGGAACACTGCAGAGTAAAGTTGCATACAGATCTGCATACAGACTTTTTAAATGTTAAAAAAGTGCAATGAAGTGGGAAGAGGTGTAGTTGAATTTCTGCAATCAGAAAGTTTCTATTTGTGTAAAATACTTTCTACTTACATACTATGTGCCCATGATTGGAAGCATTTGTGAGTGGTAAACCTGTGAGGAATCATGAACTCCTATTGGTTGAGTGGGTGCATTAAGGAGGTGGGGTCTTTGGGGGCAACATTAATTCCTTTACAACTAAACTGCATTCTCAACATTTACATCTCATTTTCTGCTGTTATTTGTTATATATCACAAATACATTTCTAATCGACATTTTACTACCAGTTATTGTATTGCTTTCCAACTGTCGCCCCTGGTTCAGTCGACCTATCACATATTAGATGGGGGCGGGACTAATTTTCTGTATTGTAGGTGTTGTATAGCAAGTGTGTATTATATAAAGGAAGAAAATGTAAGATCAGACTGTTATTCTATTCAACATTAGTCTTGCGTAACTTGCATAGCCTCACTCATTTTAATGTTACAAAAGGAAAACTTATAGTTCTCAGTGTTATAAAAGAACACAACTACCATTTGAATGAGTAGGTGGAGGAGGATATTTTCTATTTGACAAAATACTCAAAGCTGAATTATAACCCAAACTCAGAATCAAGGCTGATGACTTTGCACAGGCACCTTTTATGTACAGTACTCAGTTTTGCCATGAGCTACCATTTATAACTTTGTCATAGTTGTCCATTAATACAAAAGCTATTGCTGGTCGTCTTTAGTTGGTATTTTTGAAACACAACAGTAGATCATTTTGCTTTGACCTAGTAAACTTGAAAACAAGGTTTAAGCTTGCTGTTGAACTTAGTATTGTAGTATGTATATTACTGATTCTGAAGTAGCTAATTGGCAGGTGTAGGTTTCAGATACAACACAAACGTCTCTGTTCTTTTTGCCATCTGTATTTCAAAAGTCTCCCTTATGTTAAGGTGTTGTCAGTCACTAATGCAGCCACCTGAACGGAACAAGGAGTCAAGGCTTAGGCAGAGAATTGAAGCTATTACGTTAATTATACAGCTTGAGACAGGCAAGGCATTCTAATGGTGTTTTACACAAAAGACATGCTTTCAATTGCATGTCTGCTAATGTACAGGGCTGTTGAACAATGGCATCAAGAGGGAAACACCGAGAATATCGCCAATACTGCTCTTCTTTCTCCTTAAAATCACCTAAGTGCTCTGATACTACGTGATTAAACTGAAATAATGATGTGAAACAGTGGGACCTGTAGAGCGTCAGTTTGGAGCGTCTCCGATGTAGGTCAGGCTTGCTTTCTGTCCCACAGTGCTGCAAATGGTTTCATGCTGTAAAGCGATTTTCACTGATTGTTGACAACTGCTAAACTGTTGTGAAATTTTCTGTAAAATGATTAGACTTTCTTTACTTTTTGAAACCGTCTACCAGATATCCAGCAAAGCCACTGTGCTTCGGAACCCACAGGACCATTTACCTCCACTTTGTTTTTGCCCAACATTTAATGAAAACAGCCCTCATGCTGCGCTTAACCTCTGCTGGTTGTTATTGGGTGGAATAGTCTCTGATAAGGCCGAGTGCTGCAACAAACTGTTTCTTTTAGCTTGGAGGTGTTTGCCTCAGACCTTAAATCATGACATGGTGCAGTCTGTCATGTAGCCTGAGGTGGAGTTTCACTGAAGGATGTAGTCAGATTGTTTTTTTTTTTCTTCTCTGTGCTTTTCACACAGAGTGCATCCGTACAGAATCTCTGTTCTACATCCAGCACTTTCACTGCCTTGAAGATCTGTGAAAATGAAGGACACTGGATGCTTTGAAGTTGGTGTATGCCGCACATGTTCTAGCCTACTTGTTGACCATGATCATGGGTTGAACAAGGAATGTTTCACTTGATATTACATGCATAAAATAAATCTAATTAAACATGGATGTGATTGCTTATGCTACCACTTTTCACAAAATTATTTGAAGCACAATGAACCATGATTTTTCTTTTAGCCAATTAACAACATTATATAACTCTTCCAGCTGGGACCACTATTGGAGAGGTTTCACCAATCATACCTGCTTAATGATTGTACTAATATTGGCAATAAATGCCAAAAACTTAATTTCGATTTTTTTTCCTCATAAAGTATGCCTCTGATATTTTTAAAGCTCCTATTGGTGCCAATCACAGGAAAAAAAATCTGTCTCATTGGAGTAGACACAGACAAGGAAACTTTTTGACCAAATTTACAACATCATATAACTTAGTAGTATTATTCTATCAAAGTAGAGTTGTACCAGTGAAGACCATATGTACATTAAAAAATAATAAACTGTAAAATTACAGGACTGTAGCTGCATTATTTTTCGGCTATGGCACTTCAAACATAGATCGGTGGGAAGAAAATGACAGAAATATTAACATGACCCCACTTTTAAGAATTTTTGACTCAGAAATGCATAACACCTGAGACCAAACATTTTATACGTGTCACTTAATAACTTAGACATGTACAGAGAAAAAAAGACAAATATGAGACAGTCAGGCGTGAACTTTTTAAAAATTTGGTGAACTGAGGTGGAATGACTCATGCAGAAGGATGTCTCATGACCATATCATTTTTTTTCTACATTTCCGTAGACCAGTGCCTACGATTTCTGCACCACTAAACTCTCAAATGTGGATTTCACTTTGGAATGAGGGATTTATGTCCTGAATCACATCTGTAGTGTGTTTCTATGTAACTGTCGATTGGCTCTTCTTGATGGAAGTTGATAAAGTCCTGCGCTAACTTTCTTGACCACCTGAGGATAAAATTGTTTCTGTTTGACCATATCTATTGCATTAATGGATGAGCATCATGGTCATTAAATGTGCGCTGTTAAACACAATCTCCAACCTTATTTACTGATGTCTTACCTGAAGATCAAAATCACTTCATTCACTGTTCTTACTGAAACCAGAAATTTGAGCAACCTTTGTGACTGAAGCTCCTGCCATCTGTGCCCCAACAATAAACTCTCTTGCCCTCTTGATACAAAATCAGGATCAGTTGGTCCTGCTCAGCTTTTTTATCCATACCACAGAGCATGACTAGACGTTAATCACTTAATTCTACCACTTAAGCATTAAGAATGTTTTTTCTCCTGATTATTCAGGTTTTCCTTTAATTTGTCATAACAGCTATATCTAAGTGACAAAGTGTCAACCTGAAAAAGACACATTTTGACCAAACAAGGCGGTTTCATGCAACACTGACTTCCAAAGACTTCCACAGAGGAGAGGCATAAATAACAATGAGTCCTAGAACTTACTGCCACCATTGGCTTGTGCAGCGGCGCTTACAATATCCTACCTCTTGCTGTCCTTCAGGAGTTCACCCCCTCTCCACCAGGAGACTGTGGCTCTGGGGGAAGCATGGGGACGACACTCCAACACCACCTCACCCCCCCTCTGGATCACTGTGGACTTCTTCACGGGCCGCCGGGTGAAATCAGGCGGTGAGGCTGGGGAAGAGGCCCATGTTGAGGTCATTTGTCTCGGTTTGTGGAGAGGCAACGGTTGTACATCAGCCAAAATGTCAAGTGCATCACCAGCAATTATGGAAATTATATTTCACCACCAGGCTGGCTTATTGTATGAAATAATTATGGAAATGATGAGCAAGGCTATGGCTCAGTGAGGAGCTAGTACAGCTTGTTTTTCCTTATTTGCTTTCAGATAGGAAGCCCTTTCATTTCACCAACAGCACAGTTGTCAGACTGTATGTCTGCCTTGCTTCTGGTTCACCTCATTGTAAAGGACACAATTCAAACAAAACTGCTTACCTACAACCTTGAGCTCAGCGCTAGCATAGACAGATCCATGTTCGTTCTCTGCCACACACTGATACATCCCAGAGTCCAACAGACTGATCTTGGATATGGTCAGTCTACCAGCTTCCACATGCATCCTCCCCTGAAAACACAAAACACATCTTTCAAAGAAATTTGGGCAGTATCATTTAGATTTTTTGTGTGTAAATCACATGTTTTTGAATTTCAAATATAATTTTTTTTCATATCGCCGTACCTCTGTAATTAGTGGCTGACCATTCTTCAACCATCTATATGTAGGCCTAGGCTTACCGATGGCTTTACATTCCCACTGCAGGTTTGCATCAATCGCCATATGGGCATCTTTCAGCGTTTGGACCCACTGTAGATGTTCAACATCTGCAGAAACGGCCAATGAATTTAAATATTTGTGGGGTGATATTTCACAATGAAACGGCAAATTAAGGCAGAGAAACAGAAGTTAGAGAAAGTAAACAAATACATTCTCTTAGAAGAAGTGAGTCTTCCTGGTTTTTGAAGGGATGCTGTTGACTGATTACAGTTTTGTAATTTATTCCACCAAAGCAGCACACAGGAAAAGAATTAGGATTGGGACTCCCTGCCATCCAAGGTTGGCAGGATTAGCTGTTCATTTGCATATTGTAATGAAAGAAAATGCCAATTCAGGTACGTGAGTGCTGTGCTAGTGGCTACTCAGAGGTCAAGCATTAGTGACTTGAACAACAGCAACAGGCAGGAAGCGGTGAATAATCAAAGGACGGCATGAAATGAGCTGTCTTTGACTGATTATAGGTCTGACATGATGCATTGCGGACCATTTGCAGAGGTTTTCCTGTGTTTCCGTTAGGGTGTACAGAGCGAGCGATGATGGCGCCTGTCGAAGAAGTTGAGCAGTCAGACAGGACCGGATCTTTCTGATGTTATACAGATGAAGGCAAAATGAGAGATACAACATTGAAAAGTTGGTTTGTCATCAATCATGATGGCTTGAGTTCAAACATATTTTGTCAGGAACAGATACAGCTATAAAAGTAGTGCCGTTACAATAGTCAAAGTCAAAGTCAAAATCAGCTTTATTGTCAATTCTTCAATATGTACATGACATATCAAGAATCGAAATTTCGTTACTCTCTCTTCGTGCAACAGTAGACATTAAATAAAGACTTAGAAAATGAGACATTAAAGGGCAAAAAGAACAAAGGAAGCAAAATTAGAGCCAAGCAACAACTAAGAACTAAGTAAAGCAGAACTGAGTGAAATGTAAACATGACCATGAGATAAAATGACAGATTTAGTGCAGAATACTCAGAACAGTGCAAATAAGTAACAGTCCAAGAAGTGCAAATATGATAAGATGATGTAATTCTGGGAATCATTACTATCTTTTAACGTAACTAGAAACCAGTCAAGTTGTAGTTTATATCTGTCTGTCCAGACTTGACCTTTGACCCTTTGGATATACAACTTTATCACTTCATAATGTCATCCTATTATACATTTGTGTGAAATGTAGTTATAACTAGTCTCTAGATACTTCAGTTATGGATGGAAACGTGTATTGACTTTCACAGTGACCCCAAACTTCATCCTTGAGTCCACTTAGACCCCGTGCAAGATATAATGTAGTTCCCTCCAGGCATTTCTGATATGCCATGTTCACAAGAATGGGATGTACGGATGGACAAACAACACGAACACAAACTGCCTCCGGCTACAGCTGTCAGTGGAATGGAAGCCTAACAAACCCTGAATGGGATCATCTTTAAAAAGCAACTGAAAAGATTTGTAATGAATCATAGACTCATTTATGACTTCTGACTCATAACAGGATTTTAGACCGCAAGAATACAACTGGGACTTTTATTTTATTGCCTTTTATGTAAAGTACATGTAGTTGTAATAATCATTTTATTCACTTCTGATTCGCATAATCACATGAAACTGTTTAAATTTTGTGCAATAATGAACCCACAGCGGACCTTTGATAGCTATGTCAAATCAACAATCAACTCCACATTCTGCTATCTGGGGACTCCTGTCCATCCAGGGCTTGTCTGAGCTTTTATCGCCAGCAGGTTCTGCTATTGAAATGTTTTTTTGATCAGCTTCAGCTCATTTAGAATGCTGCTGCACTCAGCACACTATAAAATAAGAGTTTGATACATCTCTTACTGAATGAACCCTCTCAGGTAAATGATCATTGCTCCAGTTCTGCAGTTCAAAGTTACTAAATGCTACATCTCAAACTTTGCGAATATACAAACCTCGGCCAGCTGGATTTGTTCCCCACTGCCGTCAGTTGAACCTCATGCTCTAATTATTTCCAACTAATTTATTTTGCAGTTTTATACTTTTATTTTCTTTTAAATGGTTTTCAGAATTTGATTGACTCATTTTTTTAACTGGCTCTCCTGCTTAAATGCTATCTCCTTTTAAGTACATTCTGTAAAGCACATTGATTTATGTGTGAATACCATTTACAACTTTGAGTTTAGCAACACTGATTTTGAACTACATGCCTCAGGATCCAAGCAGCAGGTGCACACTAAAGATTTACATAATACAAAAAAATTCCAAACCTAATTTGGAGACTGATACTCATCCTTTTCTTATCATTGCATACAGCAGACAAGTGCAGGTGAGACAGTGACTCATCTCTGCTGTTGTGAATATTCATTAAGGACAGGACTTTCCTAAAACATACAAGTGACTCATTCCATAGCTTGAAGGCATTCCTTTTGATTCCCTGAAGGCGGTAGAACTATCCTAAATTAGATGTGATCTCCTCTTCTACTTCAAGCAACTCATTTAAAAAAATATCAGCATGATGGGAAAGATTTCAAATGTGATCACAACAAAGCGAAGATGATAAACAAAATTATGTTTAACTTTTCCTGCAGATTATCTCGGCTTTATAAATTTGTTTTATATTGAGAAAATATTTCTTTAGGCAGGCCGAATAATAGAGCATTTTTCACCATCAAATTCAATTACTAAATAATTTTCCAAGCTCTGGATAATAAATATTGCTGAAACATAAAGAAAAAGGCGAGCAATTATCTCCATTAAACAAGAAGCAAAATGTTAAATTTTTTCTTACTTTGGAATATAAGTTGCCCTCTGGCAGCATTTCGTCCTCTGCTGTTTTCAGCTACACACTCGTACACGCCGGCATCCTCTGGGCGAAAATATGGAATTTCCAGAACCCCACTGGAGTGGTTGATTTTAATCTTGCCAGGGAGTGGATTTCCATCAGCTCTTCTCCATGAGATGGAAGGCACAGGGCTGCAGAGGTCACAACACAAAAGGTCACAGCAGCCACATGCTCCTGCTCACACTGACTGCTTGTTGTAATAGAGGAAGTTATTTCAACGTGCTGCTTGTGACACTTACTTTCCTAAGGCGAAGCATTCCAGTTTCACCGATGATCCTTTGGAGACATGAAGGGTGTCGGGAAACTGAACCTCGATCTTTGGCTCGTATTCACCCATCACTGCTGCACAGACAAAAACAGCAAATTACACCAGTCAAAAGACAATACAATGGCACTCCTGAAATTTACACTGGATGTACGAGCTGTTGTGTAGATGACACTGGCATGAAGCAAGTGTATGTGTTGACGCCATATACAACAGAGGTTGGCTTAGCGGATGGATGAGATTGGATTACACATCCCCCTCAGCTCAAATCTGAAATGATACACATAAATGGTCCTAATGGGGTTTAGTATGGGTAGCAAACTCCTGTGTGTGGCTGCATGCATTTTTGTCTGTGAAAACTACATTTCTCTTTATGCAAATATGTGCCCTCATGCAGATAGTGAGGGTTTCTTTTTCCTACGTGACGCCACATAGTTCAGAGGTTTTGGGACGGTGGTGAAAAAACCTCGCTCGGACGGAAGAGCAAAAACAGCGTTACGCTGGAGACAAGCGATTTATCTCGTAGCCCTTCCCTGCCCTTCCTCCGACAGCAGGCGTCAGGTCAGCGCGCAAGATAAGCGGGAGGCGGAGTGAGGATGCCTACCGTCCCTCCGCACCACCACGGGGGTCGGAGAGCTGAACACTGTGGAGTTGGTCATCATGTTTCTCACTGCACATGTGTAGTTTCCTGCATCGGAGGCTTCAACTTTGGCTATGTACAAGTTGCCTGTCTTCTGAGAGATGAAACGACGGGCGTCCTGTTGCAGGAAGCTGCGCTGTCCGTTGAAAACCCATGAATATTTGATCTCTGAAAAACAAACAAACAAAAAAAAAAAACAGGTTATGAATTGTGGATATTAAGACATGAAAGAGACTGTACTATATAATATACATATGAGTAGAGGTATTATAGCAAGTGCATTTTAAGATATTTTATTTCTCTGCCAAAAATAAAGATCTAAAATTACTTGAAAGGATAATGGTAGCGATATTCAATATTTTTCTTTTTGTCAGCAAATCCCAAGAAAACAACCAATGAACTGAACCTATGCATCCAAAACTTGTCTATTTAAAGGCTCAGTGACATGGTAGAGTGTTCTAAGAGTTGCTAGGTGAAGAGGATGTGTGGGCGGGATGTTAATTATAAGAGGGAGTTGATCAAATTATTCAGATTTTATTGTTTTTCCAGATGACAGACAAACACACACCTATGTAAACTTTTACTATGATATTGCTCTACTATCTACTATGAAACACAAGCAAATGGTCAATCATGTTTTTTGTTTTTTTAATCTACTATGTGACATGGAGGGTTGGCAAGACACCCACATTTGATTTTATGCATTTCTGCATTTACTCCAAGAACAAGGTCAGTCATCAAAAGCATGTTTAAAGGAATTCATAATACATCTAAAAAAAAATATTTTTTTAAAAATTCTGACATATTAGACCTCTAAAAAGTAATAACAAAACCATCAATACATTGACATAGGATTAGAAAATGTATTTTCCAGAAACTATATATTGTTTTAAGTCGGTCCCACATGCATCCTACTAATGTAATGTAAATGTATTCAGGGGCACACACAGTGTATCATTACACAAGGAAAATAGTGCTGGACAAATGGACACTTCCTCCTGTTTGAGAAGCAAATGATTTAAAAAATAAGTTCCCACCTATTTTGCAAAATGATTTCTCCTTTATTTAAACTGAAAGCATTCATTTATGTGCCATTTTAAGATTTATGTCTTCAATAGGACTGAACTGACTCGGGACTGAGTGCCACGGGGAGGCAGGGGAAGGTAGAAAGCGTTGAGGAATGGCCTAAGGTTGTGCTGACACATATAGTAAATAACGAAGCCTCTTCATTTTGAACCAGATTGCTGTGCTGCTCCGCAAGGCTGCTGTCACCAGGGGCTAAAGCAAAACAGTGCAGAGTCAACCTGTGGAAAAGTTGAACTTGACAGTGGAACTTTTATGACAATGCAATGCAAAACCCTCCAGCAATCAAATACATGCAGTAGTACATTTCTGTTGGAGGAATGTGTTGTAACTATGTTGTAGATTTGTGTTTAATAGTTTAAATGGTGCCTTAAGCAGAGTATTTGGTTTAAATTGCTAGTTTGACAGTATTGATTTTGGTTGTTTTCATGGGATTCATTGTCTTTAAGAAGCAAAACTATAACTTTCTTTTGAGCATACACAAGATAGACCTTGCAAGATGACAAATTCAAATTGAGTGACTTTATTGTGACATATATTATGCATTTAAAAGAAAATAGTGATTCTGTTTTAACTAGACTTCTATCACATAGACAGACTAATATCAAAATAGTAAGCAGAAGAGAATGATAAGAATGTCCCTGTATAGGTGTACAACGCACACATGCAGAAAGGAGAGGGAAGAGAGAGGGGCAGAGATATCTGCAGGGACTGCACAATGAACTTGGCTATTAGTGCAGGCCTCCTGTATCAGACACATGACATTCTGCAGTCAGCCCTTTTGACTGGGCACACGGTAAAAAGTCCCACTCGCTTCCTTGAGGGAAAACAGTGAATTAAAATCATTACAAGGAAAGTCAGGGCAGAAACTGACAGACCTTTCATGATTAGGGACTATCAGAGACTGGGTCTGTTTAAGAGCTGCAGTCTCACAGCAACAGAGGACTTGCAGGCACATAATCTCATGGTCCTCTGACAGAGTTTAAACTCTCAGTGCAGCTCCTTTTAGGCTATTTACCAATTGATTGCTGGGAAAAGCTTCACATGGTTTCTTTTTTTAATAAGGTGCATCGCTGTATTCCTCAAGTGGTGCATCAACAAGCACTGAAAAAAGCTTTAAACCTTGTAGCAAAAAACAAAAAAAAAAAAACAAAGACTATTTTGCACCATTTTTTTCAATTTTACCACACCTCAAGCTAGCATTATCATGTAATGCAAATCCCATCAAATGTGTGACAATGCTGCGTTTAAGAGGAAAAATAAAGAGATGCAGGATTTTAAAGGGTGGAGGGAGGGAAGGCTGGAGGGCAAATTGCTAAAGTGTGGAATCCCACGTGGCTTCAGGATTCAGCTGGAAACAGAGAGCGGAGAAAGGCTGGTACGCTGGCGTGAAATTGTGCTGGTGGGCACCGAATGGCTGCAGGAGTGTGGACCACTTTGAGGGTCTGCTAATCAGCAGCATGCAGACACATGAGCCGACTCACAGCTGTGCCACGGGATAAACGCTCCCACGGCCACAGTAGCCACCAGCAGCCTTTATTACCCAACAGATAACCTGCCCACATCCAGGAAAAAAATAAAATAAAAAAAATGACAGTTGGGGAAGTGGAGCACAGGAGACTTTATAGATGACAGCATGGTCACAGATCATATGGGCGAGAAAAGTGAGCTCAAGGGCGAGGCTATGAACTATAGATGTGAAGCCATGGGTCTGGGCAGGTAGGACGGTGGCTGATCATAAAAAAAAAGTTCCCTGGCTGACAGATAAGGAGAAGTGAGTGGAAAACAGTGTGTCAGAGTTCGAAAAGAGGAGCAGCGGAAAGAAAAGGTGGGAAGGTATAAAAACAAAAGAGACACAGCAGTGTTACAGGGAGATAATAAGCAGCAGAGTGAGGAACAATAAAGACTGCTGAGGCAAGCAGGAGTGTGAAACTACAGCAGACAACGCAGAAGAGTTAGGACAGAGCGCTGTACCTCCGTAATGGGGTGGTGGGCCGCAGAGCAGAACCACGGCTTGACCCTCCCTCACTGACACCGTGTTCCTGGACTTCCTGCTGAAGTTCTGCAGAACTGTGGAATATGAATTCAAAAAAACCAACAACTTTTCAGGGTTTGACAGCTGCAATAACTTTACCTACCTAACATCAAGGGACAGGCTTTTCATTCTGTTGAATATATCCCTGTCTGTTCACATTGCTTACAAGTCAGACCCGACATTCGCCTGTTAATATCACAGCGTGCGCCACAGATCAGGCAGAGGGTGCACCAAAACGCCCCTCACCAATCCAGCTTTAGAGATTACTTTCACCTTTAATTAAATGCTGCTGGGCTATGTGAGAGAGAATAAACAGTGGGAAGACATATCAATCCCAAAGTCTTAGAAATACCACCGAGTCCCAACAGGGATCAAGCAAATATCAGCAGTTGACAAATCAGAACTCTACTGATTAAAAATCCCCCAAATCAAGACATGGAGTCCTCATTTCTTCATGTATCCCACTGGTGCTACAGACTGGTATGAAGAGGTAACTCACTCATTTATGTCAGGCTAATTCATAAAAAAAAAAATCCAAAAATATCTCACAGCATTTGAAAATTTGCAGTGAGCATGATCACGTTCTTCCTCAGGTTTGAAAATCTTTAAAACTTTACTGATACTGTGATTCAAATTGTGTGTTAATCAAGGGTCAGGAAATGAAAAATGTTTGTATATTAAGTGTAAATAAGAAAGTATTTTACCACACCAGCCTTTAAATGTTAGACGTAACTTTAAAGCAGTAAATTTTACTCAATAATGATGCTAACTGAAACAGTAGGATCGCTTGTAGACCGTATGTAAAAGATGGAAGTAGTGATTATGTTACCCATTGGTTTATGGACTATGACTGTGAAGCCTTGAGAAATCGCGGTCTTTCAAAACTAAATCTAACAAGCAAACTGTGGATTTGACACAGTAATAATGCGGTAGTCTGCTTTATCTTCTATTTTACTCTAATTGGGACCAGCAATGATAAAATTAACATCAAACTGGATTCAAAAAGTCTTGAAATTAATAATTGAAACCATAAATTCACTAGGAAAATGTTTACTGAGGTAACAGGGTCATTTTCTCATGGACTTCTATACAATCTGACTTCTTTTTGCAACCAGAAGAGTCACCCATTGCTGGCTGTTAGAACAAATTTAGGTTTAAGGCTTTTTCGTTACCGTTTTTGCTCCAGGTAACAGTGATGATTATAAAGCAGTCAAGCTATTGGTTGTTGAGATGTTTTAATTTGGACAAAAACGCCAGAGAGAAAGACCAGCCGGCACTGCAACAGAAAGTCAAAGGGATACTGGGATTTCCGAGTTCTGTCCCACAAGAAGGAAAACTTCATTCAAAATCCCTTTAACGTATAAAACTGCACTAAAAATCAAGCTTTGGAACAGAATGGTTGAAGATCACTGCATTTAAACAACACATTTCTCATACGTTTGCAGTTTAGCTTTGTTAAAATCAATAAGTTTTCAAAGTTATAGCTACAGTTGCAGTGGATGTTAATTTATCTCTAGAAAACAAACCCCAGGAACTCACTCTTTCATTAAAAAAACAACAAAAATGCTGTTTAATAAGCATCAACTGATTATTTTTGTAATTTTCTAAGGAAAAATGACAAAAAAACTAATTGTCTTTGAGTCTTCCATTGCATTAAATTGAATAGTTTTTGGAGTTAGATTAGTGGCCTCACAAAATAAAGCACTTGGGCTGTGGGAACCTCTGCTTAATGTTCACTATTTCCTGACATTTAATAGGACAACTAAGCCAATTGCTTCTTCACCCAGTTCATTATGGAAATAATCATTGGTTAAATCTAATCTAAATGATTTGCATTCTATTTAGTCGCACATAATATCACAAGTCAAAGGAATACAAAGCATTTCCATACATATAGGAAAATGCAAACTAAGAAATGTGCAAAAGAGTGTACTCACATGCAAACTGAACTTTAGCCTCCCTGCTGATGACGATCCCAAATGTATTGGTGGCAATGCACTGATACACTCCTCCGTGATTGATGACATGAGGGTTATTGATCAACAGGTTCCCCTCTACAAGGCTGTAGTTCAGATCTGAGTCTGTGTTTATATCTTTCCCATCCACTTTCCACCTGCAGACACAATAAATCACACTCACTATTTCTGCTGAGGGCTCCCTTCTCAGCCATGGCCAGTTATCAAGTTTGTAAACACTGAAATGAAAATTAAATTTTAATTCTGCTATTGAATACATAGAAAACATGGCACAAAGACACGCCTGCTAGCTTCTAAAGAATGACGACCCTCAAACATAAAGTCAGCTTCGTATAGGTGATGCTGCACATTGTAGTATTTACTGAATAGCTAATCAAAAAACACTTACCTATAATGCGGAGGTGGGTTTCCTTTTGCTTTGCAATTAATAAAAACCTGCTTATCACCAGTGCTCATTGGGAAAATACTGTCACTAGGCTCCTGGGTGAAGACAGGACCATGACGTGTATTCTCTGTGTCAAAAAAAGAAAACAAAACATAAAAGAACATGAGCTGTGACACTGAATTAATGCGAAAAGAAATCACTCAGCGCTCAGGATACTGTATGTAAACTCTACACCTTTTATAATTACCTGCCAACATGGCTCTTTGAGCAGATTCGGCATTTAATAAACCCTCCTGTGCACATGTCACGAGGCAGATAATACATTATGATGAGAGCGCAATTAACCAAAGATAACCCTGTAGCATATTACTAGCTGGCACATTCAGTGCAGCCTGCAAAGCAGCCATGAAGTTTATTTTTTTATTTTCCTGCCTTCAATCACAGTTAGAGCGTTTCCAGGAACAGAGGTGATTTTATTACTGTAAATACATGTCCCACATAAATACACTCAAGTGCATAATGTTACAAGGTGGAAAAGAAAAAAATTTATTTATTATTATTTCACTAATGGGTTGACCTTTCACTAAAACATAATCAGTTAACAGTAACAATGGTAGATATAAAATGACAGTAATTTGTATATGACAAGAAAATACACATTTTGATTAATAGTTAATATTTATTTTTGCTTTATGTCTTTCACAGACAGAAAAAAAACTATTTTGCAAATAAAAATTCACTATAGATCAAAATTTGGCACGGGAATGAATAACTTGGGGTTTAACTGTAACACTTACAGTGTTCACATCCCTTTACACTTCGCACACCTCATAGTCTTGTTCAAATTGATAAAACTGATTTTTTGCCATCAGCTTACAATCAGTAACTCATAATAACAAAGCAAAAACATGTTTTTTTTTTAGTTTTGGCATATTTATTTAAAACTGTTAAAATTGTGTAATCTTGTGTTCAGACCCTTTATTGGTGAACTCCAAACTGTGGTCATTTTGGTCTGGAACTTTTTTGAAGTCCACTTGTGGCAAACTGAATCGACTGGAGATAGTTTAGAAACATTCACTCTTATGAATTCTGCCACATTTCACACTTGATGGAAGGTGAAAAACCAAACCAAATAAAGTTCAAGGACCTCTTTTTAGACCTCTGTGATAATACTCTGGTGAGGCATGTATCAGGGCAAGAATATAAAACTATTTCTAAAGCCTTGAGTTTTCCCTGGAGCACAGTGAAATGGAAGAAGTTTGAAACCACCAGGACTCATCTGGCCAAACTGAGTAACTGAGCAAGTCAGGACCTAAACACAGAGGTGACCAAGAATCCAACAGTTGGTGTAACAAAGCTTCAGAAGTCCTCCACAGAGATGGAAGAACCTGCTGAAAGGGTGAGTATCTCAGCAGGATTCCATCAATCCGAATTTTAAGGTGGAGCTGCAAAAAGGAAGCCCCATCGCAGCCCACTTTGACTTTGGCAGACTGTTTTTAAAAAAGACTATGCAAGATTCTCTGGTGTGATGAGACAAAAACTGAATTTAAGCAGAATTCCAGGCTCTTTATCTGGTGAACACAAGGCAATGTTCATCACCTGCTAACACCATCAATACAATGAAGCATTGAGGTGGTAGCATCATGCTATTTGGGTCCTACTGAGCTGTCAGAATAAGAGAACATAGGGGTGCAAACCCTGGAGTGAGTAAAGGCCTAGTCATGCTTTCTGCATACGTGTCTTCATGAGTACATGTGACATAAATATTTCATCATTCACCCAAAATTTACAAGGCTTTGCACAGACCGCCCACATGAAGTCCAACATTTGTGACACACTGCAAACTTGGAAAACAAATGGTGATGAAACAAACACTTGTTTATAGGAGGGACTATTGAAGGAGATTGTTGATCCTCTATACCTTTACAATTCATTAAAAGCATTCACTGCAGGACTTCGGAGCACCTTTGGTATGTACGTGCTTTGTGGCGATGCCAAACACAGTAGGAAGTTCTAAATTCTCCAGAAACCCTGTGCTATGTCTGCTCAGTATACCTTGGGATTATGTAGCGACCCTGTGCTACAGCGTTATCCGTAAGCAGCTGCCATATGCTGTAAAAAGTGCCCCGTGTGGTTTTCTGTGATTGATATCAGGGGCAATGAAACAGTCTGTGCAGACCTATTGTAGTATGAATGTTCTAAGTCTGCACTGGTCTGTGCACATGGATGCAAAAAGCATGAATTAACCCTTACAGAAACTAAATTCAGAACTTTGGCCGCCAAAGAAACTCCTTTGCTAAAACTTTTAAACACGGTTTCATTTTGTCATCATGGGTTGTGTGGATTGTATAAATCAGCTGGTACAAATGTCTGTTTATTCATTTAAATTCAAAACTACGATACACAAAGTGTGCAAAAAAAAAGTTTTCTGAAGTGACTGTATATGCATAAAATCAAAACCACACGCTGGCCTAAGCTCTATTGCATGTCAAGAGTAATTAGAACGATTGCCAAGTGAGCCAGCTTGCTAATTCAGTTATGCTTTATTTCATCATTATTTTAATGCAAGTAGGATAACTTGGTTAAGGTGTTTACATGAGAGCTGCAACAGCCAGAGTAGCGCCTTACTCTGGTTATAATCCAATCAGCAGAAAGCCTCTAAAGCTGTTGTCTACATGCATGTTATTTGAGCATGTGTGCCTGCTCCGTCAAGCTTGTTGTTTTGGTTTGCTCCAGCCAAACTATCAATACACGGGAGTAATTAACCGATGTTGCACTAATTACTCCCGTGAAATCTAACGTTTCTTCAATAGATGCACACAGACTCACACTGGTGCCCGTCCTCCCTTTCATTTGGCAGCGGGTGCCATGAGCCAAGCTGCAAGCCAATGCTGCTCTTTAAAAAATGGTTAATTTTTCTTTCCTGTGCACTTGAGGGGATGAGACACTTTTTTTTGTGTGTTTTTTTTAATACACGTCTATAACCTTGACTAGGACAAAGAGTGCTACCTCCCACATCATCATCATCATCATCATCCTAATGAGAGTGGGAGTCTTTGCCTCAGGTAAGGGCCTTGTTTCCCCAGCCTCTGAGGGAGGTGCTTCATTTTTTACCCTGGTTGCAGTGTCCTTTAAATTAAACAAATTAATGAACCTTTAATAGTCGGGCTATTTCACCTGGGAAATAATCGGGTGGTTTATGCTCGGGAACAGACCTGCCCTGTAAACACACCAAGCGGACTGACCGAACGCACGCATGAACGCCCACACACATACAAATTACACTTAATTAGGTTTCATGGGAATGCGTGGAAATGTGAGCTCGATAGCAAGAACATGTATGTGCGGTGCAGCATGTGCATTACCCTCCGTTCTCTGCTTTGTGTGCGTCGACTGCGCGATACGCCCCAGTGAAAATGCTGACATTGGATGCGATGCTAAATCAATGCAGATGGAAGCATAAATAACAACACAATAGACCCCACTCCATACGCTGTCTAAATTTAAATGTATTTGTTTGATGACTCGTAAACGGTTGGCTGGAGTCGCGCGTGCAGTATATCCCTCAAATGTGACGATCGACGTTAAATCTCTGGGCAGCACAAGTTACCGTACCCAGGCATAAAGTGGGAGCTCTTAGTGAGATTTTAATGCCTTAGCTGTAACTCATGCAGGTATTAGGAAGCTAAAGCCTAATGTTATCCCACTTTTCTCTCAGAGGAAAGAGCATCTCAGCACACTGTAGATCTACATTGTTGAGGTAGGAGTGCAGAATAAATGAGCATTAAGAAAAGAGTTAGTGTGGATTTTTACAGTGCCCCGGCCGTATTTCATGTAAGTGGCAGCAGCTGGACATAAAGCAGGAAAATTGCATAATAAAACAGGGAGGCATAAAAGACAAGAGACAGTGAGTTCACTCGTATATGTTAGTTTCTCTTCAGGTGTAACAGTGAGTCACATTGTGAGTCAGAGGTGCTCTGAGGAGAAAATGTAAACTCCGGTTGTGATCTAAATGTCGATATAGAAGTCAATTTCAACACTGACGCGAATCAGCTTGACTCTACCCTGTGACAAATTATTCCTGTTAAACGGAAAAACAGCACCACTAAATCCAAAAGTCTTTGTTATGAAATGATAAAGTGAAATCTTTAGATTTGAGCATGTTTTTTACCTTTTATCACAAACCGGATTGTCGAAATTGCCCAGATTCAAAAGCTACTAAGATTATGATCCCTTTTGAGGCTGCTATCGTTCCCTTTGAAATGAAATGATAACCAGAACACGCATGAGAATGAGGCAAAATCTCCCCGTGAGAGACGTATGCATATCAGGTGTGACATGAAAGGCGACTTGGCTTGGCATCTCACCAGCAAGGCACTCTTTGAGTGACAGAAGGATTAACAGTTCCCATGGCAACAACATCTTCATTTTCCAAGGTCAAAGAGTCTCCTCCTTCCCATCCAGTTGTCAGAGAGTGGAGAATATTTCCTGGGCAGACGCTCCTCCGTTTGGCTCTGGAAGAAAAGGAGGGCAAATGAGCACTGTGGAGATGAGGAGATGCAGTCTGCATCAAGCCTTCTGGGATAAAAACAATGTTAAAAAAGGCTGGAACTTGTGGAAAATCGGTGAGCCATTAATAATTCATTCAACCAAATAAAATCCCATGCCGAAGGGCCAGCCAGCAGCTGATACTGGGGAGCTGATATTTAGTGTATACATAATGCTGCTACACTATCTCCCAGGAGCAAGTCAAGCAAAAAAAAAAAAAAAAAAAAAGGAAAAAAAAAAAAGTGGCTTGCAGCAGCAGCAACAGATGAGCAAAGCATCCTGCCAAAGGTAATGTTAAGCTTTCTAAAAACTGTTGGTTCTACATATTTACTCTGGCAAAATATGTGTTAAGTGTACAGAATTTATCACAGAGACTACTAATGAATGAAGACACACAAACTGAACTGAAGAAGAAAGATTAAGACAGCTCGTCTTCCAGGGATCACGATGCCAAGAACTATCGCCATTAAAACAGACTTAAGAATGAGGCTTTTATTATTCGCCCAACCCTGTCAAGTAACATTACAAATAATAATACTACAACAATTAAGGTTGCCACCTTTCAGAAATGAAAATAAAGGACGCCCACCACGACTCCTCGGGGCCACAGTTCAGTAAAGTTGGAAAGATATTCACAGAGTCGGACTTCTGGCATCAATAACTCATTAGATATACATTGTCAAAACATAAACGATGCCTCTTTTCCATCGTTGTAAGGTAGACAATATACTACAAGCCCAGTTTTATCAAAAGTAGCTGTCTTTCAAGTTGCAGGAATAACAATGGTGTCAACAGGAACCAGATGAAGGCTGCAGTGATTCTGGAGACACTACAGAGTATAACAGTGCAGTTACTGAATATTTGTGTCTCTCTTCGCTGTTGCAGCGGTTTTGCTATTTGCAGACCGTACCTGTTCACAGCAGGCTGCTCATAGACACCAATGTTATTTCCTCAGCTTGAAAGACAGCTACTGTTGATTAAATTGGCCTTGTAGCACAGTCTACCTTACAGCGATGGGAAAGAGGCACCGTTTATGTTTTGACAACCTATATCTAATGAGTTATTGATGCTGGAAGTCTGAATCTGTGAATATCTTTCCAACTTTACTGAACTTGGGGCCACTACCACCTAAGGACTGATATATTTAATTTTGAAAAAAGCATTTAGCCATACTTAAAGCTTTAAGTGCTTTATTAACACGGAACTAAGAATTTTGTATTGTTTTGTGATCACAGGTTCTGTCTGAAGAAGTGGCATCATTTTAAACAGTGAAACCAGACTAATAAATTGTAATGACCAACCAGTGTGCAATGTTGGATTCTGCAAAAACATAAACAACTGAATGCAGAATACTGGACATAGAAATTCTCTACATACATTTTTTCTCATCTAAATTTTATCTTAACACAGTTAATGTATTGACCTATTTATGTGTGTATGCATGTATTTATTGATTTAGTTGTTTAGTAATGTTAACATAGAGTTCTGAGTTTTCTTTAGATAGGCAAAGGCCATTTATTGATTACATATAGGCTATTAAATAAATGTTTATTAAAAACTAAAAAGCATTAAAAAATAATAACCAACTTTGGCATTTATTGAGTCACTAAAATGCAGTAGAGTCTAGGACCACATCAGCATGATTATAAGCATCCTCTGGTAAATTCACAGCCATATACTGTAGGAAATCTAGCTGATCTCATCATGATGTCTCCTTACCACAAGGACTTCAGGAGATGATTAGATGATGATAAACTGTGACCTGCTGGTTGGGTTCTCTCTGTTCTCATGGTTCTTACATGTTGGTCCCCATGGCGGAGGGCCAGGACCTACTCGTAGCTGAAGTCTAGAAATACGTGAACTTAAACGATTCATCACACAGAGATCACCGTGGTAACCGGGTTATGAAGTATTCATGGTGTGAAATTAAAACTAACTGCTGAAATGCTTTTATTCGGTAAAATGCCGTGTTGTACATGGTGTAAACAATGGCAAACTACTTCTTCTCTAGCTTAGTACCAGAGTAGACCAGGTAGACACGTGTTTGCGATACACTGCCCCCTGCAGTTTGGGAGCAGGCGCCGCACGGAGTATAAATGCACACACGTTCTCTCGCGCGGATTTCCGTGCAGCTGATTTCCGCGTGGCTCGTTCGTGCGGAAAGTATATTCCAGCTTTTACTTCAGCCAGTCCATGAGCAACAGAAAACAGTTTGCGTTGTACCCATTGCCAGGGGTTCCACTCTTCCCACTCACGTCTGTAGTTTCGCAAACGTTTTTGCTTGGTGGAGTTTCAGGTGTAGACATTTTTAAACACGCGGGTGCAGCAGCGTCTGTAACCTGGCAACCCGCCACAAGTCCACAGGACCGGACAGGACCGGGCACACAGAAGTCTGAGGTCTATCCACTGGACCTGGCATCGGGTCCTCGCTACATAGGTCCTACGAAGATGAAATTAGCTGCCCTTAATATTTCCTGTGTTTTATTTTGTTCATTAAACAGTTTTGATGAGTGTGTGACAGACGTGTATGGGGCATTTATGAAAACACGGAACAATTTGCGTCCCGTATTGATTCAATACGGGACGTAGCAATTTATTGTCAAATAAAGGACGATTCCGTATTTTAAGGGACGGGTGGCAACCCTAATAACAATACATAATACATCCTTGGTTTTTGCCTGTACTTTAACTTCTGAGCCCTTTCTTCAAAGCTTCTACCATCAAGGGTTTTTAGATTATCAGTGGCTCAAATGTCTCCATGTGTGCAAAAGGAGTCACACAGAATTATCACTATTCAAGGAGCATTTCAGCCTATTATTTAGGTTTTACAGCCCATACTCTCACCATTTAGGCTCACTCTTTCTGCTCTCATCCCCACCATTTTCCAGAGACAGCAGGGAGCTCTTGTCAGTTAGCAACAAACTGAGGAACAAGCGAACATTTTTCATCTAAATAACCAGCTATTTACCTGAGGTGTTGGTGGACCGAAACAGGCGACTACTAATGAATGCTAATGCCGCTTCATGTGTACAGGCATGTGTTTGCTTACACGTTAAATGTAACAACTGCATGTCAATAATAAGGCAGTTTTGTGTTTACAGCTTGTTTTTGCTGCCCTGAAAAACAGTTAATGCCGGTTTAAGACAAACACAGTGCTGTACGAGTAATGATTTAAAGCTGTGTAAACACAACCTGACATCTTTTTGACATGTTATTAGCGCTCGTGGTGATAGAAACAAGACAGATGTATCTTTAACTGTATGTGTGCTTACCGAGTTAGTGTAGGATGCTCTTTTACATGAGTTTGTGTCTTTGTGTGAAAATCTATTCTTGCATTTAAAAAGTATGTGTGTCCAATTGTTAGCATATGCAGAACACACTGGGGGTTTTTTTGCTTTTTTTTTTTTTAAAGAATTGCAAGTTTTACCATCAAACAGGTCTAGAAAAGGTTGCTGTTGTCATGGAAATTTGCTATATCATTAAACTCAGAGCTGTGGGCAGGTTTAATATTGTATACAGTACAGAGAATAACAGTTTAGTGAACAGACAGTCAGAAATTCCTTTTCACTGGTCAGTATACATAAATGTAAACCTGTTAAAATATATATATATAAAAAACTTCTTCAGCAGAGTACCCATATCTTCTCTGGTTGATCTGAGACCTTCTTCAGCGATTGTGCTGAGCTACCAGAAGGTTACTCTACCAACAGAAAAAGTTCCACAGCAGCATGTACATAAAACAAAAAGATAAATAATAAACAATAAGAGCTCATGCATGATTTTACTTCCACACTGTCTGTCTCTAAATCTCATTTTCAATCCCACATTTGATGACATTTTGGAAAACTGACACAATTAAAGGTGTATCACTTTCTGGAAGAACAACTGAGACATGAAGATCATGAATATAAGCGGCATCTTCATCTGTGATTTCTAAGCAGATTTATTGAAGTGTATTCCTGATGAACTTTGGAGGTAATGATGTCCTTAAGTCACATAGAATCTTAGCATCACCATCACAGGACATGTTCACATTTGACTGAGTTGTGACTCAGGAATGGAGTGCGGTCACTGATGCAAATGGCAGCACACTGAGGGCTTCAAAGTACCTTATTTGCCTCCGTGAGCTGTGTGTCACAGCGAGTGATGCAGCTGCGACTGCTGACCGTATTAATAAGGAGTCAAATCAGCGGGACACACTGTGATAACAAAGTTTGCGCTGTTTTCAGAGCAACAGCACGAACATGACCCTTTCACCTTTTTCATCACACCGTAGATTTGCATCTCTATTCTTGGATGTAAAGCACACTTTGCATAGAATGCGTTTGTCTATCCATCTATCCATTATCTATCGTCAACAGAGTGACAAGAAAAATGGAAGAATTATCTGCATATCTACAATTGTGAATGTGCAAATTACAGTTGTGCACAAACACACCATCTCAATGGAAATCACAAATCATTTCATCATTCTTGTCCATATCAAACGCACTTTTCTCACCCTCACATTGTTGAGTGGAAATGGTGAGGACATCAGCAAAAGCTAGCAAATTTAGAATCCAATCAAAGACCCAAGATTGGAGACGTGTAACAGAGCTTCTGTGACTCAAGTTTGAATTTAATATTAATAAAACATATTTGCTGATGCAAATCATGCAGTTCTTTAACAAATAATGGTCCAAATTTACCTGTGAACATTGCACAGGTTTGACGTACACCTGCTGAAAACGCTTGAAGCCATTCCTGCCAAAGGAGGTTCAGTCGTTATTAAATCTTAATGTTTTCACCAGCACTGGAATTATTTAATAGCTGTGCCCAATTAAGACAGGCATGATTACTATTTTTTGTATGCAGATGGCTTAGGCGCAGTGTGTTTGTCTGTATGTATGATTTAGATAAAGGTCAAATTATATTTTATGTCCAATTAATGCAGAAAATCAGATCATTCTATATGGTTAATACACCTTTTCTTACCAATTTATGTGCATTGAGCGCATAAAGTCGATTCTAATATGAGCTGTCATAAAACACATAATGACCACAAACAGAAATTTTTTTTCCTGCAGCTTTTCTGTCTTTTTCTGCCTCAGCTCCTGTAGTAAATTGGTCCAGACAGATGGATGTAACAAAACAGGACAAATGACTAATCATGAATGGAAGGAGGGAGAAAAAGCATTATCTGTGTAGGGGAGGGAGTGAAGTAGACTTATTCTGCTGTCTATTATTTATTCGGTGAGAGCCCAGTACTGATCATCCAAAGCTTCGTCTTGTCAGTCATCATTATTGATTTGGTTTTCACTTTTTTTTTTTTAACCTCAAGCCTTTTTGTCACCCTGCCCACAGCCTTGTCATGAGTCTCAATCAAACATGGAAGGATTGATCAATAACTGGTGATTTGGTTGATGTCTTCCCTTATGGGATTGACTGGGCTGATATATTCTCTTGTTCGGGAGAAACCCAGTGAGGAAACTTTATCCATCTAACAGCAGAAGCCACATTTTTCTCAACCTACTTGGGTCTGTGAGATGTGAAATGTTCCCTTCTTTCGAGAAAAATGCTCTGCCTCATGCTATTCTCAGCCTACTTCAGAGTCTGAGGTAATTATATGTTGATTAGGGTGCTAGATGAAGACATTCTAAATGAATGACACAAAGCTGCATATAATTACAGTTACATGCGAACACTTTTATTCTTTGCCCCTGAGAAACTTTAAATCAATGCGAGATGTTTTCCAGACATTTTGTCAAAACGCCTATTTGCAGTCGATCCCGTTATAGGCCAGCACCTGTAAGTAATTCCCAATCAATAGGTTTTAAAATTCAGATGCGCTCGCTAAGCACCATGTGAGCAGTGGAATTCAGAACAAGTCAAATTAGACTCAAATGAAAACACGGAAAAACCTCACATCTTGTGCTTTCATGATTTTGACCAGCAGTTACAACCACATATCTTATGAATCCTTCCACGTGAAAAGTGTGAAGTTCTTCATATTGATCAAAGTGATTTGGTAATTATGTTTCATCGATTTTGAAGCTCGTAAATGCAAAGCCTTTATTCCTCACCGCACCCAGTCGGTGGATATAGCTGCACTATTTGATGTATTACTTCTAGGTAGCATCGCAATATCTACATTAATGCTGTTGTGATTCATTCATGCACATGAATCGAAGACAGATGATTGACCAATACAAGGATGGTCGATTAAGAATCCAACTTATTGGTATTTAGTGGATTGTGAGGATATGGAACCATTAAAGTGTATTGCAGAGGCCGTCTAACAAGCCCCTGCAGCCTTGAGTCATTAGCGCACTCGCTCTGCACGGTGATCGATGTTAATTTATGTTCACTGTAGTCAGCTGTCCGCTTTCACTTTCAAGCTGATCAACTTTATTTCGTCCACGTGACCTTCGCTTGTTTAGCATTCAAAGTCAGACTCGAGGATCCTGATTGCATTTAGCCAAAGACAGTAGCTATTTATGCTTAAATGCAGAGGGCCAAAATCCCATATATATATAGTGAGGGAGCAGGCGCTGCTGCCCTGTCAGGTAGCACGACTCTGTTTTAATGATGCATAGGTCCTTGGCATCCTTGGGGAGGATGTGTTTCTTGGTCACAGTCCAGAAATTTAAAGTAGTTGCTTGTGATCCCCATGATTAATTCATATACCCTAGAAAAAATACAATGGTAATAATTCTTGTGCCCAGCGGATGGTGGTCGCAGGTGTTGGAAATACCAAATGGGATGAGGCCAAGCTAATGGTGCCTGGAAGGGAAACTATCTGTCAGGGATAATCCCTAATACTGTAACACCCCGGCATAGATAATGTGCTTCCCTCCGCCTCTCCGCCCAGCCCGTGATATTGAGATAGCTGTGGAGAAATGATTACAAGGGATGGATATTGATGCGGGTAAATGTATGTATCCAGACTGAAGTGTTCCCCTAGTTTAGTGAGGATTAGCTTCCCACTCTGTAACATCCAAACTAGGCTAAGATATTTTTTTTAAAAGGGTGTCCTGTGAACTCTGGTGAGCCTTGTTCCACTTCATTACACTCTGAGTAATTGGTTAAACATGCGACTACAGAAATTAACTTCAGGAGCCTTGTGAGAGGTAATTAAGGCTTTCTTTCTTTCTTTTTTTTTTCCTTTTTGGAGGATTTAGGATGTGTGTATGTGGAGGCTAGATGGGGGGGTATCATGGTACCATAACACCAGAAATGCGACTTTCAGCAGCACACAGGGCTCCCATAAAGACATCATCTTGACATTGCATTATCATGGCTCAGTGCACCAACAGCCTGAAAACACATAGCCTCGCTCACTGTAGTAATTGTTCGATAAGCTAATGCTCATATTAAAATACCAAAGATCCTCCACCTCACAGCTCTGTTTCCTCCCAGCTGTGAATATCCACAAAAAAAAAAAAGCGCCTCCTGATCTCAGATTGGAGTCCATCTTAACTCCTCTTTGCCACCAGGGAGCACAAGCAGCGCTATGGCTGTCACTCACTGTGCATATTCCACAAGAGAAGGTGGAAGATATTGCAAGCTAACACCCTATCACTTCGATATAGACTTAACACAGTCGTACATGAAATTTGAGCATCGAAAGTACAGGAAAGACCTCAAATGTGAAGTGAATACTTATAATATCTCAAGGAAAGAAGATATAAAAGAACCTCGGCTGTCTTTTGTCAGCTTTGGTCACTGAGTGTCACATATTTTAAAGGCTCTCAGAACAGGGCACATATTTTAAGTCTTTGGTGTTTGCATATCCTCCGGTGAAAATATATCTTGAAATCTATCTAACTAGACACACCTAGATCAGTGAAATTTAAATCTACTGAGCTCATTTAGAGAGGGCTGTATATTACATATACACTGTATGGTGCAATATTGAATAAAACAATATTTACATATCAATATGTTCATTGTTTTCATAATGCCTTAGATTGGTGAGCTGTTCTCCTCTCAAAAGGAAACAACGACTTTAAAGTAATTTTTAATCATCTCTGCTTTGTTAAATGGCACCAGTACACAAACTCTAATAATAAAATCTTTATTTTATTCAACAAGGCTGCATACACTACAAATGTTAGCTAACCATCTGAAATTGGTAATAATTTTAGACAGTTTATTCATCTAATTATTTAATTCATAATGTCTTTATTCATTTATTGATGGCATGTTTTATCAATTAAACTAAATTAAAGGACTTGAGAAGGTGAAGGAACCTGGTTGTTGCTTAATTTTGACCAATTAAGCTGCTTTCTTCTGTTGAATGTAAAATGTTTGCAGATTTTTTTATTTGTTCTTATTCATACTGTTGCATTATTTTGTTGACTTACCTAACTCTATTATTTACTTTAGTATTTATCTAAAAACAGCCCTGTCTTTTTCTTTCTTTGCTGTTTGATTTTGAGTGCATCCGCATTTATTGCATTGGAAATCATGGTTGTCCTTCAATGTGTTCCCCAAATGAATTAAATAAAATGAAGGTATGAATATTTTAGATTAATAACACTAATATGCCCAACACTAATATTCAGCACATATTACATATCGCGATCATAAGTTCATCACGGCATTGAGTTGAGAATAAATAGAACAGAACATATATACATTTACCTGCTAATGATGGGAATTCTGGCTCTTTTCAGAGAGCCGGTTCTTAGGGTTCAGCTCACTAAAACTGTCGGCTCTTTGGGCTCCCAAGAGGCTCCTCGGATTTTCTGTTGCTTAAATGAATTTATTACTAAAAATAATGTAAAATTATCTGTAAAATGAATTCGTAATGTCCAAAACATACATTATATCCAATGATTATTATCTATATGACTTATTATACTCCACATGGAGCAGAGTGCTATAAAAATAAACTTTAAAATACAAAATCAAATACACATCTCAATTTGACAAAAAGATCCACTCCTCGGCCTGGAGCCCGCAGATGGACCCGGGATGGAGCCCGCAGACAGACTAAATCCAGAACCCGCAGCTAGACCTGAGCTAGAAGCAAAGACCAGACCCAGGCCACAGCCCACAGCTAGACCCTGTTCAGAGCCTATAGTTAGACCTGGGCCAGGACCCGTGGCTGTCTGCTAAGGAGCAAATCATACATTTAGGGCATTTGCTAGGGGTTCGGGAGGCAGAGTCTACGAGACAGATCAGCAACCTGTCCATGAATCTTGAGAAAGAAATGCCAAAAAATAGAGATGCTTCAGCAATAATTGAAAAAAAATGGAGGTATCTGTAGCAGAACTAAAAAGACAAAAAGAGGAGGCTGAGGCCTTTCTGGCCAAGCAGGTGGAAGAAAACTCCCAAATAAAAGAACAGCTGCAAAAAATTTGGCTGGATTTGGATTTAGGGAGCAACGGTGCCAGTGGGAGATGGAAAGATGTCTCCTAACATCAGAACTAGAGACGGCACTTTCAGAAGCAGAAAAGAACCAAGAAGAAGACTGTGCACAGGAAGTGGAGGACAAAAAACAAAAAAAGAAGTTCTAGTGGAAGAGGTTCCTTCGTTTCTTCAAGAAAACTGAGGGGACCAAAGCTCAGCCTGACTCCTGATTCAGGTCAATCCTCTTTTCCCCAACTTCCCCATGTAGCACCCGAGAGACCAGTAATCAAAATAATGTAGATGTAAAGAAACTACACATATCACGTTGATAAATATTAATATATATCAACATGGTATGAAAATAATACATAGTTTAAAAGAAAGGAACAATATTTTTAAAAATGCTAACATTAATAGAATGTCCCTCACATCTTTTATTGTTTGATTGAAAAACATATAAACTACAATAAAAAAACAGCAACATAGCTGCTGTTTAAAAAAAATAATCTGTTTATGTGTGGTTGTGATTATGCACCAGTTTTCATATATGTGTAAAGGTTATATCCAAACATATTTGTCAGAGTTGGTGGGTTTACTGCTGAGTTTGAAGCTGTTTGAATGAATGAGCAGAGGCAGTTAAATATAATGTCAGAGCTGTACACATTATTATTAGGTTATTCCTGTTATTCCTCGGGGTTTTCTCTCATTTGGTTGTCTCCTGATAGAAATATTTAGCTTATGCGCAGTCATTTATATATTCAGTGATTTAACAGTCAAAAAGTGAGAGCTTGTTTCTGCAGATTTCCAGCGAAATTTAAGTCGAACCAGCTGCTCTCTGACGTTTAACAAAAACATGGAGTTTCAATACTGCATGGATGTTGTACTGAAATGTTTATACGTCACAGGTGTACCACAGATCAAGGTTTACTGACAAAGATTAGAGTGATTTACTCACGGAATCAGATCAGATTCCTTTTATTGTCATTTCTCACAAGGTAGTTACAAAAATACAAATGAAATGCTGTTTCTTACTAGTACCTGATAGTCATATAAAAACTTATCACAACAAAAAAATTATTACAAAAATTTGAATTTGGTGCAAAGCATGATAGTAACAGTTTCCAGGACTTAAAGAATCTGGTGGTCTCCTTCAGAGAGGGCTCTATACGATATTAAACAAGTGATTTTAATGTTGACTGATCTGTGTTTAAACTACTGTCGTCCTACTCAGATAGGCTCTTCAGCTATACACAGTAGGCTTTAAATTAACATGCTCATCTCTTTGTGGCATAGAACAAACTTACATGAAAGTTTAAATTACTATTACATCGGGTATGACGTGTGCTTATATAACAGAATCTCAGTTTTCTGTCACTCATGATCAAATGCGTTCTTTAGCTGTCTCTTTAACTTCTACTGCTTCTTAACATGTTTGAACCACTGCCAGCCAAACAGAACACTCACTCCTATGAGGTGCCAAAGTTTCAAAATCCCTCTCTTCTCTACAGAATACCTGCCCACATTTCCATGAAGAGCAGATTACTGTGTGCAACCACAGCTCCTCTACCTGGAGAAACAGCCACGGCCGCAGTGATTTACAGCATGTAATAAATCACAAAGGCCAAAGACAAGCATGTTTCCCCCTGATTGAGTACTCACAGAGTAAGTGGAGTCTGCTTGCTCTTTCCTCTGCAGCCAAGACACAATCAGTCCTTTGGCCAGCTAAGAGAAACAGAGAGAGACAGCAGATAGAGAGAAACAAAGAGAGCGATAGAAAACAGAGAAAGTATTGAGAGTGCTTGTAATAACAACCTTAAGACATGAGAATTCAAATGAAGTTTAGCTAGGTGCAGCAGGAAGGATGCAATCTGCAAGACCCGCCAGGTTTTAGGTTGCTTCTTCAAAAGTAAACAATACAATTACAGCAGATGGTGAAACCGGATTCACATGAACATGAGAGGAAAAAGCAGAAAGGAGATTTAAGTAATCTTCAAATAAACAGACTTGTAGGAACCACTGGATAAATGCTTCAGTCTTGATCAGTGTAGAAAAGTTTTCTGATTATATTTCATTAAAATGATGATTTCACTGCTGGCGGCAGTTCTGTTAAACTAACAATCCATCCTTCAACCCAATGCAGTATTTGTATACGGGCTTAGTCAATCAGCATTAAGATTTCAAACAGACTTCTGCTCCTTTGTTTGAACAGACACCACTCCGCCGAAACTTATTCTATATTCTATTGTAAATACACTTTATAGTGGATGCAGACATACAGTGCTGCCATTGTTTCTATAGATTACTTATGCACATATGTGATTCTGAAATATAACAGGCAGAATTCATACCAATCCTTTTGTTTGCATAGTACTTGCTATGCCTAAGGACAGTAAGAGCTGAACGTGGGCCAATTTTGAAAAGAAAACCTCCTTCCACAATGCAGAAATGTAGAAGCTACAAAGAAATGCTTTCCTCGTTTTTTTCTTTCCCCATGCATTACCTCTCAACTAAAGCCTGAAGTGAAGCTTTACTTGTCTGAAATAAAGCCAGGTCACACACTTTATAATATCCATGATATCATACATATACTTGGTACATGCATGGGTAACACAGCTTCTTAGAATACGTAATCTCTTTTTCTAAGAATTAACATTTTTTTCCCCATCCTTGCCATCAAGCTCCATGTCCATGTTTGGTTCCAACAGTCACATGAGGTTGGTGCACACGGTAGTAAGATGAGTGAGGACAAAATCAATGTTAAATTTCAGTGGTGGATTGTGGTTTTGGGAGAAGCTATATGCTAATCTGCATTGGAAGCTGCAAGCTATTGCAACACTTTGAGAGTATCACGCTGTACAGAGAGAAAAGCTGCATAAGTATTTCCCAACAGCACTGATGCTAAACCAGCCACTTAGAGAAAAAACATAACCTGTAACTGGACACAAAACATGTCAGTAAAAGCTATGATGAAATTACAGTATAACTTCTGGATTCTGCTCCAAAAGAGAAAAAAAAAAACACATGCTGACCAAACTGCATATTGCAATTTACATATATACATGTATATGGTAATCTAATAATGTTGTTGTTTTCTTAATTTATTGCTTTAATGAACACAATTTCCCTAATCCTGCGCCCACAAAGTAAGAGTGGTTTAACTAAACCACAAAGGTTTCAATTTCTTGTCACGGGTGCTGGGGTGGATGCTAATTAGTCTTAGAATATGGAAAATAAAGAAAAATACTTCTCCACCAAGACTGATTTAATAAATGCTGAATTTAAAGTTGCATTAAAGTACAGAATCTGGTGGAATGGAAGCAGGTCTATGATGGTTTCAGCTCTCTACTGTATATCCAGCAGCTACGCTACTCTGATGCTGTTGGGAAATCTTGTTCAATTTATTCAACTCCCACCTCACCCTCAACGCAGGTAAACAATGGCTTATTTACTTGTTTATTCACTGGGTGCATAATCCTAGAAACTCAGCAGGCTAAGCAACTAGTCTTATCAGACTCGTATGGCTACTTTTAAAATGGAAAATCAGCTTGCACAAGCAGCGGTGCCATAAATCATAAAGATTCGTAGCTCCTTGTTTAGCAGCCAACCTTCTCATTGGGCTTCACTGTGGCGGCAGCTGTGACCCATTTCAGGAGCTGCCTCTTTCGAAGAACAACAACCGCAAAGGTGGAGGCTTCAGATGACTGAGGGCTACTGTGCCGAGCAGCTGTGCTTCCTGCCCAAATGTGACAACCCCATACAGAGGATTAACCACAACATTATGTAGGACGAGTACCATAGGAACCAACATTTGTCCCATTTTCTTGCATGTGAAAGTACCCTTCCACAGGAGATTTCATTTATTAGGAGGAGAGAAAGTCAGATATCACAAACATGTGCTTTCAGACACTGAGCAAAACTAATCGTAATGACCCGAATGTCTTGACTGGCACCATCGAGGCCATTTACTGTAATTTGGTTTCAGGCAAGACAGACTCCAGCAGAGCTATCACAAAAAGACTGATTGATTCTGCAGGTGGATGGAGTCTTGGCCCGCACCGGAAATAATAATAAAAAATTATGTTCAGAAGTTTGCACTGTACGCATCATGGGAAAGCCTCTGTTTTCCACGAGAAAAGAAAATGGCAAACATTTTACACTAAGAAGATGTTTTCTTCTTTGAAAAACTGAAAGAAAGAAAAAAAACAGCTAACAGTTCCTGGGTATTATGCAAGAGCTGTACTTGAGGAAAACATAGACCCTTGCTATAAACAGCTCCCTTTGGGAACTGGTTTGAGAGAGTGGAAACTTTCAAGGAGTGAAGTACATTGAAATTCAGGGCTTGGCTCATTGTAAAATCCTATGTTGTCGAATATTCTGCACAAGCAAATGTTCGTTTGTGGATGGTTGCATTATTAAACTGAATTATTCCGACAGATCAAGGCCTTGCTTGAAATATGTTGACATACACTGTTTATCACGCAAGTCTTATAGCTTGTATAAATGTTTTTATAGCAGTTTATTTTACAGTGACAAACACAGAGATTCTTCAGCTTTGTTCTGGTTTCAAAGCAGATTCATTGGATGCTTCAGTCTAGCCGCTCTCATCAGAGACATTGTGCTTTCACAATAAGAGCTACAAAGGTCTGGATTTCCTCTTTGTTCCCCTCTATTCATGCTTCAAAGAAAAATCTCAAGAAGGACAGGTTTTCATTGATTTTCAGTTGCTCTGAGTGGTCTTAATATTTTAGTATTTTTAAAATAAATCTTACAAGTTGTTTGTTCTGTTAGTCTTGTTTTTTTAGGATTTCATATTGATTGATTTGACAGGTTTTATTTTGCTGCCTGTCTTTTTTTGTGTGTTGCTTGTTGTCGCTATAAGAAAAAAAAATACCCTTAATTTGTAATGATTTTATAATCCTCCACTAGGCAAGCGTTTTCAGCAACAACAACAACAAAAAAAACTCTGCTAAGACCCACCGTATACAACTAAAGACCCACATATTTTTATAGAAAATTTTGATGCACACAAAAACATAGCTAAAGAAAGAGAATTGAAGTTACATTTTTAAGGTGTGAAATAAAATAGAGTTTCAAATGTCCAAATGTTAAATCCATAGACATTATTTCTGAACATATGACACATGTCAGAAAATAATTGCTGAAAACCCGTGAAAAGCCTGAGCTATCCTTCCATCCATTAGTCATACCTGCTCTATCCTGTGGAGGACCATGTTGGGGTTGGAGTCTATCCCAGGTGACAGCTGATGAGAGGTGTTGTGCACCCTGGACAGATCATCGGTCCATCACAGAGTCAACAAGACACAATCTTGCACACTCACTCTCAAAACTACAGCCAATTTAGAACCACCAATTAACCTGCCATGGAGGTCTTTGGACTGCGGGAGGAAACCGAAGCACCAGCAGAAAAACCTTCTTCCCATCCTCCAGTCCGGTTGCAAGCTGTACATTCCCACCAAAAAATACAAGCTGTCTTGTGTGTTTAGTTTAATCGCGGCAGGTAAAATATTCCACAGCTGCAAAGCGTTTAAAATATTCTCCACCTACCGTATTTGGTTCCAGTAAAACAAACTCAGATCCTTTAGCGTGGGCTGGTGTGAAAGCTGTCAATCAGCGCCTTCATCTGACATGTCCCAAACATTTCAAAGCACAGAACACAGCTTTTTTAAAATCCCAGTGTTGCATAACTGACATTTTGTGAGGATTTAAATGTGTCTTGGTAGTTAATAACGCACAGTGTGCTGTGTGACTGCTAAATAATGCACAGTTCAGTTGTTTACATGCAAGAACAACTTTACAAGGTGACTATATCCCACTACTGTGAGCAGTTTTCGATGAATCCAGGACTTGAAACTGGCTGTTTCGGTGGTGGAGTTTTAGAATGTGATTTTGTCTGAGGAGCATGAACTAAAATCCACGTCATGTCTATATGTAGACTTCAGTGGCAGAGTTTCAGTGATGGACATGTCAGTGTCTCAGAACGTAAAACACACATGGGTGCATCATCAATGATTGAATGTTTATAGTAAAATAAACCAAACCTGAGGAGTATGTTGTTTGTCTGGAATTGAAAATCATTTCACACGTGTTTCTGTCCATGAAATCTAAACAAGAGACTCTTTAAGAAGATGCTGAGGTGCTCTGAATCTTCTTCTCTCTAACTAGAAATGGATGAGAAGTTTCTGCTTATTGCATGTTACAAAACTCTGATTCATTCTCTCTGTGATGTAACAAAGCCAAGAATAACCAGGTCCATTTATTTATTTTTGAAGAATTGAGGAAGCTCATTCACATCAACACCAACTCTCAGCTAACTGAGGCTCCGAAACCAGCAAATTTGTTTCTGTAATAGGTAGGAAATGCAAGTTAGCAGCTACAGTCGGAGGGAAAAATTGGATCGGCCACCCACACCTTGCATCACCTTTCATCTCTGCAGGTACAATTTTCTCTTCCTCATCTCTGCCTGTCTCCAAATGAGAAGTCAGTGGTGGAAATCTCCCCAAATCTTTGATATGTTCAACCCTGCATCCCACGGTCACTCCAAACTTTTCTTTTCTTGACACATTTTGAGACACAAACTTGTAGCTGCACAGAATATGTGAAGCTATGAGAGATATTTCACCCTTCACAGAAAATCCCAGAAATTGTTTGTTTGCTTTCTGGTCTGAATTTTATACTAGTTCACAGCTACAATGTGAAGTTTGCATGCAGCAGTGATAACAGACCTGCTAAAGGCCATTTTGTGATGGTTTAAACAATACCAGTAGAATAAATTGTGCACTTTAGCAGTTGCGTTACAGCTGTAGATATATAAAGAGAGCTTGAGACAGTACTGCCACTTAGTCTTAAGTAAAAAAAACAGGTCGATTACCATTTGTTTGTATTGTAGTTTTTCAATTTCATATTTGCAAGCTTTTCCTAGTGCCAGGAAAAGTATTTCTTACTTGCATGACATCTTTACATCATGTAAAGTCCGAACTACAGTGGAACCACTAATGTGCAGTGAGCTTCACAATGCGGAAGCAAACTTGGAAGCAAGACAACTTTTTCTGGTGGGGGGGGCAATGTCCAATTCAAGCAAAATTCATTTAAGGGAGTGGGTGAAGCCTTTGCATCCAGCATCCAGCTCTTGCAATACATTGATGGCAACAGCTAGGTAGCTAACAAATATTCAATAAATGACACCAACACATGGTTGACTCAAAGTAATGAACCACAATAGGCAGAAGTTTTGCTTCTCTTTACAGCCTCTCATCACCAAAGTGAATGTAGCCTTATTAATCTTGTTTTTGGTTTAAAACGCAATTTTTTTCTGTGGGTGATTTGACCTTTCACAGAAGCACAAGGTTTTCAAGCTTAGCACTTCAAAAACACTTATGTTAATTAACAGTCTATACCAGGCTTCCATTCATAAAAAACATGCCTTGAATGAGTGAAGCTTGACTGAAATCATTATGTACAGATATTGCGAAATAGATCAAAGGAAAACCCAACAGTCACATTTTTATTTTCAAGAACATAAGAGCTTTGATTCTGCATACATTTTGCTCTGACACATAGGTACTTTTTCAAGGAAATCATGAAGTGGTTAAACAATGAAACGGTTCTTGCAATCAGTCAACTGCAACACATTGACCCTCTGACTGTCCTTGAACACGATGGAGATTCAACCTACAGTGGAGTCGGAGAAAAAGACTTTGTTTTCGCTATTGTAGCCATTGGGTGTTAGTAAGAAAACAGACTCTCTGAGGAAGTAATACATTTTATGATTCTGGTAGCAGCAACAGAGGCTTTGTACTGAATAAGGAGAAGGGTAGTTAAAATGTACAAAGCACTACAGCTGTCCAGACAAGGAATACAGAGACTTTTGCGATGTCGTGGGTGAAAATATATTCAACATTTTAGTTTTTGTGTCTCAAAGCAGCTGGATATCCTTAAAGGACAATTAGCACAAATTCAGAATCTGGGTCATGATGCAGCACTTTGTCATCATGCATTCATGTTCTTCCTTCTGCCAAGCAGGTAATTATTGCTCTACTTAAAGCTGTGCATCACCTTTAAAACATACATAAAAATAGAAGAAGGGATCTGGCCTTTGAAAGGATCGATGCTGACTATAGGTTCTCAAGAAAGCCTGTTCACTGATATTTGGAACCAATATACATTACATATAATGTTTTAATAACACGTGGAAGCAAAGAACCTGTGATTCTTAACTAGACTTCTTTAGTAATAAGGGTGACTATAACTGAATACGTAAAATACAAGTAGGAGTGATTAAATCGGGACGAGCTCCTCTATTTACGTTGGAAAAACTGATCAGTTTGTCTCCTGCTGTTCTGCTCTATTTTCTTAATATTTCTCTGTTCTATCACTTTTGTTGCCCACTTATGTCCATATATTAAGCATTTTTAATTATTGTTGTCCAGACTCTGTTTCAGGTTAATTTTCTGGTTGACTTCTAACGTAGCCGCTAGCTATTAGCATAGCCTTAGCCACTGTGAGAGAAGCTAATTTCCTTTTTTTGGGAGGGGGGTGATGGCTTATGTTTTTTGTTTCGTTTTTGCAGTCTCTGCCTGAGAGACAAGTCTGAGACCACAGAGTGACAGCAGACAGAGAGAGGAGGCTGAATTAAACCTACAATAGAGCTTTTAATTTATTGATAAACGGGCATTAAAATACCAATACCGACAATCGGGAAATTGCCAAATATCGCCATGATAACCAGCTACACTGACAATCAGCCAATCTCTAAATAGAAGATCCCCAGTTGTTTATATTTTGAAAACTAAGATCACACTTCAATAATTAGACCATTTTTTATTGCAATTATTGTCATTTTCTTAAAATAGTATGAAATGTGTTGTAAAAGTTCCAGGTTTTCCTGTCTCTGCATGCACTGAACATTTATTCCAACCTCCTCCCTCCATGCTCAGGTATCACATGGCCTGTTGGAAACCCCACTAAGTGCCCGGAGCGAGCGAGTCACATTACAGCAGCTGTACAGATTATGAATGATAGGAAAACTCTTTTCACATTCATTAAAGTGCCACAAATGAATAATTCACGGTTTCAAATTTCAGGCCTCCAAACATTCAGCTGTGTTGCATCAGGCCCTTTTCCTCTCCACTAGATTGCTTCCAGTACAAGTGAGGTACTTTGCTGCTGTGAAATCTGCAGCAAATTCAACGCAAAGACAAGTCTCATTTGTCCGCTGACACAAAGAAGCAGATAAAATGAGCTACAGTGATTAACACAAGCCACGACTTTAGTCTTCGGATGATTTAGACATTTTAGTAGAAAGTACAGTGCAGTAACTGTATTTTTCTACTTTGTTATTTGTGTTGTCAACCAGATTTATAATGCTGTTACAACTTTTATAAAAAAAATTGTTCAAGTAAATATTGCTGTAAGTAACGCCCACAAGAAACCAAGTCGGTTAGCTTCTGCACAGAGCTGCTCATGAGAGACGGTAACACTGTTATCCTCACATCCTGCTCCTGGCCTGCAGATATGTGACATATTACCATTGACCTTTGCATTATCTGCATGAGCATCAGCCCCCCCTGAAGGGCTCGTGTATTCAGATTTTGATTTTATTATTTATGGTAGAAATGATTTACCAGGTCAGGGTGGCAATGCAAAGTCAGTAAATTGACATAAATGGTCTGCACTTGTGCTTTTCTACGTTCATGGTACTCTCATTCACCCCTGCACAGACACACACACACACACACACACACACACACCAAACGGACATGTGAAGTGCTCGTCTGAGAGCAGCTTGAGGTTTCGTGTCTTGCCCAAGGACACTTTAGCACGTGAGGTGGCTGGGGATAGAAGTCTAGTAAATATGATATGGTATGAACTAGTTGTATTTAGAAGTCTGGTGCATTTTTGTTTGTTTTTTGCATGTAATTTGAAGGGCATCTGTCCCAGTGGTGAATATTCCTTTTCCCTCAGTTCTTCAAAGCACTTTTGAGAGGATTTGTTGGCCTTTCGGGTTTATTTTTTTTCATTCACTCTCACTTTGCGCTTGTCAACCAGTATTTTTTCTGTTGTATTGACTTAAAAATCAAACAGACAAAACTAACAGCTACTTGGTGACCATAGTGGAGCCCATAGCTGCTAAAAAAAAAGAACCAAATTTACCGTAGGGACCGGTTGAGACCAAAACCGAGCTAAAATATGCTTGTATCACAACGCAAATGAAAGAGCGTAGACACAGCTGGTCTAGCAAACAAATTTAAAGCATGTTGTAACTTGATCACATGTGGTTTATCACTTTAGTGTTGCAAATGAGAAATCAACATAATCCTGTTATATACGTTCCTGAAACCGGCAATTTCTATCAATCTGTCTAGAAAAACCACACAACGCATCCCAGACTGACTGATGTGGAAATTACAAATCCAGGCACATCTGTGTAAATATTCCTATTACTTTGAGAGCTACTTTGTGAGGCTGAATTACCACACTTTCTAAAAGTCGAGATGTCAAAGAAGAAAACTGGAATAACAATGTCAACCAAAACCAATCAGCCCATCTATATTTCCACACTGAAATGGAAAGTGTGTTTCGGCGAGCGCCTTGGTATATTTCATCCTAGAAAAAAAAGCTGAGGCAGCCTCGGGAGGAAGAAACTGTCCACTAGAAATTACAGTTTTCAATGAAAAGCAATGGCAGCTCAGTGTGTGACATAAAAAACACCAAAACAATTTTTTGCTGTGGAAAAAAAAAAGCCCCAATCATAAATTGCTGATGCTGTAACACGCGCATCATCGCACCGTACAGTATCATTACAGCTACTCAGGTTTCTGTCGATGCTGCCCAGTCATCTTGCTGGCTTGGCAATTGCAGCTGTCAGTCACCCGAATAACGTGAGAGACGGCGGTGGTATTTCAGACAATGGAGAGGGATTTTATTATCCCTCCTCCTGTAGGTCATACAGCAAATGACGAATTTTAGCAAAGGTGGGTTGAATGCAGCAACTTCTTGTCAAGGCGTTGACTGAGTGGGATCATAAAAGAAATCAGGCTCATAGCTGTCTGATTACGCGCCCCCTGACATCCTGGAAGTGAGCCTACAAGGACTTTGCTGGAGCTGGGAGCCTCACAGCCAAAGACTTCAATGGGAACTGAGGCAGAACATAAGAGGAAACCCCACAATACAGTTACTATATAAAAAATTCATGCACTTTTGTTGCTTCCACGGTTGAATCTCTTCAGCAGTTCCGGTACCGGTTTGTAGGAAGAAGCTTGATGAAGAGAGAAGTCTGCTCTCAGTTCTCAGGAGATTTAAAGTGTCAGTCTTAGTGAAAGGGTGCAGGGAGGATCTGTACGCACAGCTAGCATATAGATTATATTCACGTGTGTTATCGTGGGATTTTTAACAATGCTTCTTTTATGTATGCTTCGTGTTTTTACAGCAGCATTGGGATCAAATAGATCTATTAAGTTGTTAAGAGAGAGAAAGCGAGATTGTCAGAAAGAAAGATTACAGCGTGCAACCTGTGAATAATGCTCCAGTCTAAATTTAATTTGTAAGGATGAAGAGGCCTTCAAAGCTTCTTAACACAACAAAGGCCAAATGGATTTGGGGGTCTGAGAGACGGTCAGCATGAAATGATAGCAATCCCTCTGCTTAACCCTGCTCTCCAGCTGCACACAAACACACTCTCACCACCACACTGTTCATACAATAACCTATGTGGTGCTGGATGTTAACAGACATGTGCAAGAAACACAAGGATAGCACTGAAAATAAATAAAATTAAAGTAATTTAAAGGTTTATTCTGTTGTTTTTTTTTACTTGATTAGCTGCCAAAGTGATAGTTTGGCCTTGTTTCATTTGCACAACATTAAAAATGATGTATACATATTGAATTAAAGTGTAGTTCCTATAGCTAAATGTACAAGAATGTGGCATTAATTTGCTAAATCACAAAAGGTGAACCGAATATGATATAATACAGCAAGTAAGTAGTTCATTTTTTATGATTGATGAGTTATTGTTCAATAACAAATCCAACTGAATATATCATATTATCCACTCAGTAGGTAAAGCAGGTTGTTCTGGGTAAAGTCATCATTGGTGCACAGTTTTTGAATAGAAATGACCAATTCATCCAATTACAGTTTGGCAAAGTTTTGTGACGTGTTCAGTATGTGGCAGTCAGCCAGCTTCTCTGCTTGTGCTACACTTTACTAATCTGTTTTTGTTTATGATAGTCTTATTTACCTTTGATGAACTTCAAAAAAAAAAAAAAAACATGAACCAGATGAACCAGCTTACTCTAGTCTGCATTGTGGTTGGTGGTTGAGTTTTGCATTTTCATTCAGTTTTTCCAAACAGTTTTCATATTAGTGTCTTGATCCAAAAAAAGTAGAATATAGGAATGATTAATGTTTCTTAAATAAAACAATTTTGTCACCTACCTGCAACTATTCACTTAAAAAATATGAAAAAAAAGAGAACTTGTGGTTTCTTTCTGATTTACCTACTTTAATCAGACCTCAGTGTTTATATGAAGCAGTTTTTCTCTATGTGATGTCTTACTCTGATTATTTGTTCTGGTAAATCTGTAAAAATGACAATTCTTGGTTTTAACTCCTTGGTTCTTGGGAACCTCGCAGTGAGGACAAGAAAGTGGGAAAGTCACTGCTCCTCGCCAAGAATAAGTCTGGCACCCCTAATAAAACGACATGTCATGTTTACGCTTGGATTTCAGATATGATGTGTTAATTGCATTGCATGGTTTAGAGGTGCTGGTAAACAGATTGTGTTACCTCCAGAGAACCAGACTGCCTCTATCCCTTTTCCAGTTTTCAGACTACACTAATCCAACTGCTACTTTAACCTATTTCAATAGCATTTCTTCAATGTAGCTCAGGGAAACCTATTCTCAGAGGGAGAACTGAGTCATTTTTAATGATTTAGATTGCTCTTGCATACATTTGGAGGTCTCAAGAGAGAAGGAGTTTCTTTGAAATATCCTGATTTTTACTCCTAGTATGACCTTAAAACACTCAAACCTACATTTCTCATGAAGCAGCTGGATATCTCCCATTGTATGCTATACAATAGCAGATATACTATACTAGATTTCTTTGTTGTCTTTGAGCGCACGCCAGTAAAAAAATCCTCCATATGCAAAAGGACATCAAACAGTTTTCATTGTCCATCATGACAAGTAAGCTGAACTTAATGTATAAAATCTTTCTTTAAAAAAATAACAGCCCATCCACTGAAATTATATTTAAAATGCTGCGTGGACAAAAAAGTTTTAGTTAACTTACTTTCTCGGATCCATGATGAGGAGTAAAGATAGATGAGATCTAACTCTGATATTGATCTCTGTGGGAAATTAGGTAATGGACTACATTATTCTCTGTTTTCATCACTGTGGTGACGAATCTTGGAGAGAAGACTTCTATTTGTTCGCACTGGGGAGCAATTGTCTCTGCTGTTTCTTCATCATCCCCCAGAACATGAAAACTCTCAGATTCATTTATTTTAATACTGGCAGGCTTGTTGGCACAGTGATGGCCCATTGTCAAAGCCCATCAGAAGTTGATTGTTGAGGCTTTTAAATGATAAAATATGTAAATTATACAAAGGGGCCAAAGTCAGAAGAAGTTTGGTTTCTGCACTGAAATGGAAAAAGATATAAAAGTTTTTTTTCAGTCTGAGGGAAAAAAAAATTGTCAAATTTCACCTTCTCTGGTCCAAAGCAGCCAACAGAACGACACATACTGAAACTCTAACAACACCAGTGTGCACACAAAATGGGTGCACGAATAGTCATACAGGACACCACTACACCTGTTCTGAAAAGTGAGACATTTCAATTTCAGAATGCAAATGGCTTGAGACTTCTGCTGCAAAAGGGTCGGCCACTGCAAAAATCAAGAATCACCTCCCAGAGAGCAAAACAATCTCTGCACACAGTTCAGTTTCCAACACAGAAAGTTAAAGAAAAACGTCCAAGTCATCATTGCAGCTGAGCAAACAGAAATGTTCAACTTAAAAGATTTAATGACGTAACTGTCTCTGTTAAAGAGAAAATTTGAGGAAAATATCTTGTTAAAATGGTGATTATTTAAACTATATCTCTGTATTTGTAAACATTATACAAAGCAAAATGTGCCAAGCTTAATCACAAATTTTCCATTTCTAGACTAGCAGACACAGTTGTGCAGCTTCTCCATGATGAGAATGTGAAAGACTGTTTACGAACCAGGGAGAAGACATGCTTTGGGTGTGTTTATGCAACCAAACCATGCATTTATGTGCACTGTGAGCATGTTATAAAGTGTAGTGTGAGTTAGCACATTGGACATAAAATTCACACTGTCTGCCCAACATTTAAGGCTCGTCTTGCTAGCATGCAATAGCCCATAGACTGTGGGTTTACTGCTGACAACTGGTGCACTCCCTAAACATTCTGGGTTGAGCTCACATTAGAGTGAATTTTTGGCAGTGTAGTGCAAATACAAAGAAACTAATGATGTCTTACTTCACAGGTCGATACGTTTTTGTGGCCATGGACCCCGTAGTCAGTAAATTACACCTGACATTTGGTGTCCTGCAGAGCTCAATCTTAGACCCAATTCCTTCAATCTGGACATGTTACCAGTTGGAAATGTTTGCAGTTTCCATAACTGCTCAGAAAATAACAAGCTATATATTATAAAAGTCAAATAATTACAATTCCATTATTGACTTCATTGTTTGTGATTCTGACATGAGTTGTTAGATAATTCAGAACTTTTTAAAAAGAAAAGAAAAACTTAAAAAGTGGAAACTGTCTGATCAACTAAACTCCCTGAACAGGTCACAAATCGTAGTGCCTTCATTGACTCTGACCCAAATTTTAAATGTCACATTAGAAACATGACAAAAGTGTCTTTTTATCATTTAAGGAATATTGCCAGAGTCGGACCATTTCTCTCGCAGACAGATACAGAAAAGTTAATGCATGCTTTTATCTCCAGCAAGCTGGACTCATGAACGCTCTCCCGTCTGGTGTGTCTAAGAAAGCAATTTGCCAGTTACAGCTCATACAAAACGCAAAAAGCCCACATAACTCCAATTTTGGAATCATTGCATGGTTACCTGTCTAAAACAGAATCAATTTCTCAGAATCAATCAAAAATGTCATTGATTTGTAGATCACTGAATGACCTTGTCCTGCCATATCTGTCTGACATGGTTAAAAAATGTGTGGTTGCCAGGTCTCTCCTTTCCTCAAATCTCCAAATTGTTCCTGAGGTTAGAAGTAAAAAGGGTTAGGAGGCAACCTTTGGAAAATATGCCCTAAAACTGTAGAACAGTTTGTCTGAGGTTCTTTGGAGAAACTTTCAAATGAAATCTTAATCTTGTCATCATTGCTAAAATGTTTTTATCTGTCCTTTATGAGTTTTTTTTTTATCCTGTAGTTTCAATTCAATTATATTTTAATTGTATTATTTTACCAAAGATATAATAATGCTATACAAATAATGCTAGATAATTTCTTCTTCTTCTTCTTCTTCTTCTTCACAATATTATATTTAATATTTTACTGTATTCTATGTATGATACAATTGCAGCCAACACCTATTCATTGCAGCTACTTAGGGTAACATTAATGTACAGAATGCTACATGGTTATTTTTTTAATGCACAGTGTTCCCTGAGAGATGCAAAGTAAGTCCAAAGAAAACAAATGTAAATGCAAAAACACCACCAACGTAGGAAAACATGTTCACCAATTTGACAAAACATGTCCGGAAAAGTATGCTGCAAAGTAAGAAATGACAAGAAAACAGAAAAAAATAGACTTAATGCTGAAATGCCGGAAAACACAGCCAGTACAGATTGTCTGTTGTAATAATGGTTTTCCTGGAAATATTTCCATTATACTCTGTGTTACTTGGAGCATTTCATTATTTGGTTGCTTTATCCTATTTTGCAGCATTTTTTCTGCCCATTGGAAATCTGTTGTCACATTGATGATAAGACTTTTCTTAGTTTGTTTGTGTTTCATCTGTGTGTGTGGGGGCTTTCTAAACTTTGAGTGTGCTAAGCTCTTGGGACCACTGTTAAAAATAAATGGCAGTTGAAAAAATCTTTGAGCAAGCACAAAAACAAACAGGAAAAAAAAAAACAGACAACAGCCCAAATTTCTCTTTTGTTGTTTAACCAACTGACAGAATTAATGTTAGTAATTAATTACAGCAGACTAAAGACAACTACTATTAGAAAACTTAGTTGCAGACACTTTTAATTGTGTCGCAATTTAATGAAGTCATAATTAAGATAACAGCTCTTGCAATTTGTGATGTGAAAACAGCACCCTTTCAAATTGTGACATAAATATATAAAAAAAACAAGTTATTAGCTTAGATTTATGAATGTGGCAGCGTTTTTATTAGAAGTCTGCCTGCACAGATTTAGAAAGATTTGGTTAAAATGCTGGTCTGTCTAGTAGTTCTTCCTTGATCTCTTCCCAGCTATGTGCCTGCATTCTGAAATCTTTGCAATGAACTATGCACACAGACAACAGTTCAACAAAAGCTCCAAGAAGCAAAATATACATAAAAAGATTGAGTGTTCCACCTTACATTACTAGCAGCAGTATCCCCCGCAGTCTCCTTTACTGTTGCCCTCTCATGCACCCCAGTGGTTTCAATTAATTTGGCTCTCACTGAGTCTCAGCCTGAGAATATCAGCCCAAGAGACAAGACAGCCATTACTGCCAGGTCTCTGGCTCCATTTACACAACATGGCTGAGGAACGAATGCCCCAACACTGTCGGGATAATAAAACTATTCTCAGTAAAAAGAGTTGCAAATGCACACATCTGTGTTCTTTACTGAAAATCGACAATGACATTTGTCATTTGCTAAAAAATTAGAGCGAGTGAATGTAGGAATTAGGAAAAAAACAGGTCAGTGAAAGGGTCTTTTTCCGGCACAGATATGCGAGTGCACTATGAGCATGGAGGTGTGCTGAAGGTTGCATGAGTGTGTCCTTGTACTACTGGATGATTGGTCTATATTTGGTTACTGAGCCACCTGGATGCCCCGTCAGACACTAACAAGCTAACTGCCTGTCACTGAAACGAGGAACACATGCGTATATGTGCGCCAAGCTGTGAGAATGAAGGTGAGATTATGCTTTCACGGGAAAATGAATAAGATGTAAACAATGACACAGCAAAGACGAGAGTAAAAGAGAAACTAGCAAAGGTTTCATGAAAATTACGCAGCTGGTTTGTGTCTGTAGTGGGACGTTCCATTACAGATGAACACGTCAAATAATTTCTCAGGAATATCTCTGCAATTTGAAATTATTAGCTGCATAGGCAGGCGAGAAAAAAAACAACATTTTCTCACCTGCTTCTATCACATTCACTTCTTAAGAATGTGCAAATGGTGGCACATTCAGTTGAACAGCATCAAAAGACATGGGTGTCTGCACACCTCAGTCTTGCACCACTGATGTGAGGACTCACATTCAAGAGGTGCACATTTCACCACATACTATCAGACACACAAGTTTTCACACTGAAGAAAGTTAATGCTGTGATAAGCCTAAAGTTGGGCATTTTTCCTCTCCACATCTTGTGTTATTAGGTACGACAATAGCAGCATGCAGAAGGTAAGCTCCAATTAGGTGTAGCCTGCATCATTGTGCAAGATAACTACATCTAAATAACACTGTGGGGGGAAAATCTTGACATTTTCCAGTTTGAACTTTCAGGAAAATTGCATTTTTTTTTCTGGCACTGAAATTTCAAACTATCTGGCATCTCAGGAAAACACCATTACAGTGCCAGTGAAGCAGCAGAAAGTTCACTGTTCATTGTACAGTGTTGTAGGGAGAAGGGCTCCACACAAATCTAAAATCTTTCTTTGTGTGCTTCAAACAGCTAAAACATCATTGTAACAAAAATGAATGCTTCCAAGGACAAAAAGTGTTAACATCAGCATTCTAGCATGCTCATATCTAGCAAGTTTACCATTTTATTTAGCTTTTTATGATGATAAAGGCAGCTAATTAAAGCTAAACATAAAATACAGCTAAGGCTAATGGGAATGTCATTAGTTTTGACGGTATTTGGTCATGAAAGCAAGCACTGGACACAATTATATTTTGATTTGACGACTGCACATCATCAGAATACTAGGAAGTACCAGACCAGAATTATATCATATTCACAGAGGGCCATACGTTTCTCTGTTAAATTTCATGCTAATAGATCACACAATTGTCAAGGCATTGCCCTTAAGCCACCAAATGAACAAATAACAAGTCTAGCAAAGTTACCTGAGGTAATGTTTTCAACAAATAATTACAATTTGAATTATGGTAAATCCTAAATGCATAAAATTTTGTCAGAAAAAGTGTAATTATTGTTTGTCTTTACTGGTAAAATGACTGTTACTGCATGTTGCTGATGTGTTTGCTAATTGGACAAGATCTCTACTTTTCTTGCAAGGTAATGAATGTCTTTAAGTGATTTAAATAAGGCTTTACTTTGCTATTTGAGGTGGTAAACTACATATTTGAAGAAAACAGACACACTTCCATAGTTTGTTCAGTGTTGAAAAATGAAAAAAATAGTCATACTCAAATAGCACAAGTTGCTGTTAACTCATGAATTTATACACTGTTTAATACAGTGACAGATTGGCCCAAGTGAAATGAAAACAGTAGCCAAGACTCCCAAGGGTTCAAGAAAAAGAGTTAAAAGAAGCATATAAAATAAAACTATACATAGTCAATAGACAGTAAAATAAGGCTGAAAAATTCTGAGACGATGATAATAGATTTGTACATGATGCCATATGGACCATATGATGGAAACTTTTTGATTGAGGAACTGATATCGACTTGCAAATCGAATGACTGGCCCTTAACTTGGCTCGGTTTCCTGGTGCTGAGCCTATAAGAATGCTATTCCTGACTGCAGAGTAAAGTGAAGTCAAGTTATTTATGCCAATATCACATACAATGTCCCGGCGGACTTACCGACTTAGGAGAGCAATGGTTCCTGACCCAGCACAGGCTGTCTAGAAAAACAAGGAAAAACTCTTCAAAAACCTTGCTAGGCTACAAGAAAAAGAAAAAAAAACACTGAAGGAGGAAGAGCAGATCTCTACGCCTCACAAAAGAGCAGACAGCAATGTTACACACATTGTGATTGTCAACCACAAAAATAAGAGCAAAGGTCGCTGAAGTCATGCAACAAATTTCATCATCCATTATACATGAGACTATAGCTGAGTAAAAGTGCAGCTCCTGAGCCTCTGCTGCTATTGTGTATGGATATTACAAGTCAGTGTGAAAATAGATGTTTCTGTGTCGAACAGCCACATTCCCTGAAAGCCCACCATTACTCCCCTGAACTCTGCTGAATGGCTATGCTCTTTATCCGTGCTAAACAGGGTCATACGGGTAAAATAAACGATGTGCAATCCCTGCATATGTTCACGTACTCAGACTGCTTTATCTGCAAACCTAATTAAAGTGAACTCCCTCAAACGGCATAAGAAAACAATATCTTAATATTGTGATTATATAATCTGCAATGATCAGCCACACATTAAACACTGCTGACAGGTGAAATGAATAACACTGATTATCTCGTTACAGCGGCACCTGTCAAGGGCTGGGATATGTTATTAAGCAAGTGAACAGTCATTTCTTGAAGTTGATGTGTTGGAAGATGAAAAATGGGCAACGTAAGGATCTGAGTGACTTTGACAGGGACCAAACTGTGATGGCTGGATGACTGGGTCAGAGCATCACTGTACCTTGTGAGGTATTCCTGGTATGTGGTAGTTAAAAGCTACCAAAAGTGGTTCAAGAATCATGCACCACAGAGTCACTGATCCACATGAGGAGCACAGGCCAATGCAGTCCCTCAGAAGAAGAGCTACTGTGGCCCAAATGCTAAAAACATTAATGCTAGCAATAATAAAATAGGGGTCAGAGCATATGGTGCATCACAAAACCCCTGTCTACTGCCAAACATCCCTACAATGAGAACATGAATGTAAGAACTGGACCATGGAGCAGTGGAAGAACCAGCACCACACTCAAGCTCAATGGCTAAATAAAAATTTGAATCATCTTTTTGGCTTCCGACAATGAAATTGACATAATCAATTCAACACTTCTATAATTTCAATTAGGAGATGCTTCTATCCAAAGTGACGTACATCTGAGAGTAGATACAACACAAGCAAGGGTCTAGTCAGGAGAAAAACAACCTGGATAAGTGCCATAATCAACATTATATTCATGTTTAAAGTAGTTACTGGAAACTGATGCCAAAGTAGAAAGACCTACCAGTTTTATCTGACATTAGAATGCATTGCTTCATTTTTTATAACTAATTTTGGGACAGTTTTGGGGGAAATTGTGTTGCAACCAAATAAGGTTCAACAGAAACATTTGGGAAAGTCAGTCAAAAATACAAATAAGTGAGTTTGCTTCTGGAAGGATGAGGATGGAGATAAAAAATAATAAAGTTAAACAAACTAACTAAAAAGCACAAAAAACACCAATTGATTCCCATGTATAGCAGTTTCTAGGACTGGACACTGACTACTGTAAAACCCTCAGTTTACCTTTTGGTTCTTGATGAAGTCACTCATTCATGTGGATGGCAACACATACAAAGTACCTAAACATTTTTGCAGACCGCATATATCCCTTCATAGCAAAAGTATTTTTTGATGACAGTTTTCTTTAAGCAAAACAATGCTCCCTGCAACACTCCAAATATGGTTCAGGAAGGATCTGAGGAATGTGACAAAGAGTTCGAGGCGTTGACTCGACCCGCATATGAAACACATGTCCGATCCACAGAGGACCAACCCTGCGATTTTCAAGCCTTAATGGACCTGCTGCTAATGTCTTGGTGCCAGGACACCTGCAGACATCTTCAGAGAGTCAGTGCCTCGATGGGTCAGGGCATTTCTCAGTTTGTAGTTTCTCTTAATAGCTGGTTCTGGATCAGTACCTGTCTCTTTCCCTCTGTCATCTTTCCTATAAATCACCTTTTTTTAAACTTTCTCCATGTCTCTAAGATTTTGTTTTAAATATTTGACAGTGCATCAAGCAGCTGTTACGTTTTGAAAGGCGTATTCATTAAAAAACAGGTTATAAGCTCTGGAAGTTTCTTTCTAGCAAACTGAAATTAAAGCAGCAAGAAAGCTGACACAGTTAATACAATCTGTTAAAAACAATGTTATAATACTTCAGGCTCACTTGAGGGCTACTTTCATTTGGCAGGTTACTATTTTAATTAGGATGTCTTGTCTTTCCACTGAACCTCGATTCCCATTTTACTCCATTTAGATGGCTCGTGCAGTGTTCACAATCTGTTTGGTAGCTTTAGCGTGAAGGGTGTGCTTGTTTTACTTCCTGTGTAGGACAGTGACGGTCGATGGTGGATCCGACGGTCAAGATGCAACGTTTCTATAGAACTCAAAACAACTGATGTTTGAATCTGTTGGAGAGAAGAAGTCTTTAATGCTGTGGGTTTTTTTTTTTTCTGAATTTGAGAAACTCCTGTGATGTTGATCTGCTAGCCTTCATTTAAGATACGGTTTACCCAAAGTCTTTATTTTAAGATTTGAACCTCAAAGCCGTCGTAGCTCACACTGCCGTTCCTTTCAATCCGGTGGCCTCCAAAGATTCTTCATGTTGCTGCCCCATTAGACAAGCTCAGCTCTTAATTGCAGTGCCACTATCTGACACATACAAGGGATCTGTGTTGCTGCAGTCAGCAGTTCACAAGGCTCATTTTCACATCCCTGTCAGTGCTTTAACACTGAAAAGAGAGACTTCCTGCGGAGATACCTTTAACATCTTCTTGTCACTTTAATTGATGGCAAAATTGCCACTGGTGATCATTAACAACTTGCGGCACTTCTGACTGCAGGTGGCTCCGTGTTGAGAGGTTTCAACTCGTTTATCATCCACTGAGCATTCCTGTTTGGCTTAATCTTCTTACTTCAATTAATGGTAATGAAGTCCGGATTTTCTCCAAATGTGTCATTAATTTTGATATCCGTTAATGGTGCAAAAATAAAAGCAGTTTAACAAATAGTCATAACAAAGAGGAAAAGAGAGAAAAAAGAACACAATACTACCATCCTCTTTATTACAGTAAATTACACTTTTCAGAATAGGCTTTAAGTGAAGTGGCAATTGACTGCAAATTATGAAAAAAAAAGCTCCAAGATGACACTCAACAGACAATTATTCCTAAATTTTTAACTACCACACAACACTCTATCCAGTGAACCTCGATCATATCATGTTTGTCCAGAAACAAATGTGTGAATCTCTGTGCTTGAGAACAATGATTTTGTTCATTACTGTGTGTGTGTGTGTGTGTCTATATATATATATATATATATATATAATATATATATATATATATATATATATATATATATATATATATATATATATATATATATATATATATATACACACACACACACACATCTGTTGCAATTATGCATTGGAGCATCAGGAGCATCAAATGCAGCCTCCAGCATTAAAGTCTGATAAGCTACAAGTTTACCATCCACCATGACGTCTACAATCTTTTGTTTCCACTTTGGCATTAAAAAGGATATACTCTTTTGTTCTTAAAACTGGGATCATCAGTTATCAATACACACGAAAATGTGACAAAAATTAGGTGAACATTCCTCTAGAAGCCTAAATTTATGTTAAATTATGATTAAAAAAATAAATAAAAAACTGTAACTTAAAAAAAATGCAAACTACAGCTGAAGAATATAATTAGGATTGTAAATAAGTGTCCACAAAACAGTCCTGGTATAATTCAACAGTTCAAATTATATTGGAATAGGTAGATTTCATTATGCTAACATGCTAACTATATACGATGTTCAACATTTTAGTTTAGCATGCTAACATTTGCTGCTTCACACAAAACACAAACCACTGGCGGAAGAATATAAATACATTTGTCAATATTTGTTCATGAAACAGTACTGGACGAATTCACAATTTCAAATGACATTAGAATAGGTAGAATTTTTTATAGTAAGCCATCTAACCACTGTTTAGACATTCTACTTAAACTATAAATTCAAAAATTCAAAGTTTTACCGAAATCAACTGGATTCATTAGTTGGGGAAACTGGAAATGTCTGTACAAAATTCCTGGTAAGAAATGTTTCTAGATTGGTGAAAGTGGCCTGTTGGTTGAACTAAAAGACAGTCAAGAGAGGAGCCATGTGCTTATCATGATTATCCTCTGGAGACCATGAATGTCTGGACAAAAGTTCATGGAAAGCCATTGTGTTATTGCGAAGGTATTTTACTCAGGACCAAAGCGGTGCAGTGAACAACCGACCTCTGTTAGCAAGGCAGTAAAGCAATCATACACACATGTCTAAACTTTGCTTTACTTTGCTCTTTTCCCTTGTTCTACAGGCCAGTTAGACAGGGAGCAGAGATGGAGTCAAACTGAGTGGGTGGCGTTGGGGATTCTGACTCTTTTGGCCAGCACAGTGGAATACGTTAGCTCCCGGACTTCAGAGCCGTTGTCTGCTTTTACAGCCAGGCCGACACACACAGTGATGTCAGGTCACACAGGCCACATGCTTTTCCAAGGCATCGAGTGGCTTCAAACCAACACAGAACAAGCCAGCTGTACATCAGCCAGCCAAGCCCCAGTCTGTGTAAAGGGTAACTGGAAACAAATAAAATACAGATTTTCTAGTTTCATTGCAACAGGAGCATTCACTCTATTTTCTGATATATATAAAGTGTAGTTGATGGTGCATAATTAATGTATTATTTCCAATCATAGGTGTGTCTGTGTGCATTTGTAGAACAACATCTACTGTATAATGTGGATTGTCAGATCTGATAAAATCCCAATAAAACTCCCTTAATGAATGAAAGCTGCTGAAAGAATTTGCAGTGAGCTGCAATCACATTTTTGGATTATTTTCTTGTCTAGACCTTGTGATGCATAACTTAGTAGGTCTAACTGCCAAATCAGTGCCAGAGTAGCTTCTGATAACAACAAATATGTACCTAAAATTATCTAACTGCAATAAAATGTATTCCAAGTGCTCCAATGTATTTTTTTTTTTTTTTTTTTTTTTTTTTTAGCATTTCAGGTTTCATTGCCCCACATAATCTAATCACAGCAGGGACTAGTTATGTCACAGTTCCAGAAATTTGGAAGATGGATTGGTGGTTATTCTTGTAAGATGGGCTAACATTTCTCTGCTCGCCTTCATTAAAAATGGATCAATAAAAATGATCAATAACTATCTATATCAACTGTAATGAAATATTGTATTGTGATACATTTTTCAACTTTATCACCGAACACTGTAATGAATTCTGCATACAGATCCAGATAAATGTCTTCAAGCTAAGCCTAATTTTTTCCAAAACGCTCCATGACATTGGTGGTTGATCTGCTTTTGGTCGTCTATGATCACTTGGCTCAAACACAAAATATATTCGTACTCAACTTGCAAAGTAGGCAAAGTTCTAGGGGTCTTTTAGCTGCATCTTTATTAGACATCGCTATTCTACAGTGTTAACAATGATCCAGTTCTTTTCCAGTATCTCCAGTACCTATGACATCAATGATATCTTTGGTATATATGATACTATAGACAACAGAAGGTTTTCAGGTTTTCAGAATTTTGGCATCGGCTTGATACTGAATTATCAGCTCCCATGACATAGCTAGTGGATCTTATTCCTTCTGACATCCAGGAATGGCAACTACTTACATCAATGACACATGCTTCTATTATTAAATGTAATTTGGAAATGCATAATAATGCAGAATCCGGAATCCGGAGTCTGACAAAACTGCATAATAAAAATGTTGCTAATTCAAGGAAAGAGCCTGTTCTCTTTATACAATGACACATTTCTGTGACCTTTTGGCTGGAACATCTGCATAATTTAGTTGGTTTAATCAGTCGTGATTAAACAGTTAGATATGACAGAAAACTTAGATCTGTGAAGGAGCTCTCATAAACTCCAAGCAGGCAACACATACACAACATTTGTCACAGTTATAGGGGTGCATGGGGTGCATCTACTCACCTGGTAATTATATAATAAATATTGTGAAGCATGCAAACACAGCTTCAGTGTTCTGTCCAATTAACTCTATGCTCTATTTATACTACCTCAGAACATTTACCCTGTAATGTTACCAGCAACACAAAGGGGTCTGAATTGCACACAAATGAACACACACAAAAAAGGTAATTCAAAGTGCACTACAAACTTCTTCAAAATACCACAAAGGCTATTTTGCATTACAGAGATGAAATGTTCTGAGAGGCAGAGTGCTGCTGAGCTCACAGGGCAAAGCTTGACGGCATGCAGGGTTTCCAGCTACGCAGCAGGAACTCCAGCTGTGGGAACACAAATGCAACTTGCAAGCAGACAGGCGGAGTTGAACAGGCACAACCTGAACCCGAGCAAAGTCAATTGTATAAAGCAGTTAAATCTATTTTAAGGGGATAAGTTTTAGCACATGTTAGTGTAAGCCAGTTTCCTCTCAAAGTATTCTGTCTGCTCAGAGTCACACAACAGCCTAAGTTCTTATCTGCATCATGTCACATGGGCTGAGAATTAACGTTTTTTTTTTCCATGTGACATAATTCATGGCCTTTTAATCTACAAAGAAAGATAATTAAATCATAGGAAGTCCAAAATATTCCTCTCCAAGTTTTAACTCGGTTTGACACACTTGTTGGAAAAGTGTGTATGAATAAATAACAAGACAGTTGCTCCAGCAGCTTTCCTGCAGCCAGAAGACTTTTTTTGGTCATTTTCTCGAAAGTAGTTGACCTGATTCTGTCTTTATTCTTAATGAATCTCATAGCGGATCACCTGGAGGACGACATGTGAGATTTAGTGCCATGTTAAGTCAAATGGCACTGTTCTCTTTCGGGCAAATAAATCAAACTGAATCAGTGAACACTTCAGACACCTAATATGCAAACACTGTAAACCTCCTGCTGTGAATGATTTGTTGTCAGTTATTCAAGATTATAAATCTTTCAGAGCATCCTGTAACAACAATGATAAAAAAAACTACTTAAAAAGAAGTATAGGTGCAGAAAGTTGTGCATTGCATCAATCATACATTAAAATGTCACTGACATTGACAACACACCTCCAATATGAATTGTTTGTGAATGCCCAATGCTCTGGTTTCATCACAACTTGATGAAATCTCAGTGGTGATTCTATAGTGTCCACGGGATCTGTCCGGAGTAGAGTTTCTTCAAGTAGAAATGAAACTATTGTGTCACGTGGCAGCAGTGAAATGCATGAAACCATGCAGATACAGGTCAGACGGGGTTTCCTCTACATTCCAGCAATGGCCGAAGAGCCTGCCGCCGCTGCTGGAAAAAATCCTAGAGGAAACACTGGGTCAGAGGTTATCTTAATGACTTTGACCATGGGATGATTGACCAGACGGGCTAGTTTGAGTATTTCAGAGAATGCTTATCTCCTGGCATTTTCAGAATTTACACCGATTATGGTAGGAAACAAAAAAAAGCATGTAGTCAGTGGCTGTTCTGTGGACAGAAATGCCTCATTGCTGCATGGCAATGTCTCAAGTCACAGCATAAGTCGTCTCAAAATGATTTCATTCACATGACAATGATTTCAGTGGACTTCAGTGGACTAGCAAGTGTTCTACTGAAGTCACCAGTTTTGACTCCAGTAGAACACTTTTGACTGTACAACTGTTAATCTGCAGAAGTGATGTGACACAATCATGTCAAGATGAACCAGAGATTCAAAGGAATGTGTCCAAAATCTTGTGGAATTCATGAAACCAAGAATTGAGTTTGTTTTGAAAGCAAAGGGAGTCTCTATCCAGTGTTAGTGAAATTGTAAATGGTCCACACATACCTAAACTAGGTTCTACAAAATGCTTTACAATGTGGTTCTAATGCATCCAAGGTGCTCATCTGCCATTGGGAGCAATTTGGAGTTCAGTGTTTTACAATTTGACACTTCAGCCACTCCACAACCTAAACAACAGCCACCCGTTAGTAAAATGAAGTTCTTGGGGATTGTACATGAGAGCTGTTTTCACTATATCACTGCAACAATAACAAAATTGTTCCATAGAACGCTCCATAGATTCACGTAGAAGTATTGGACACGACAAAAACACATAATGAAAATGAAAAGTTTGTTTGCATGAACGAACTCTAAAGGTGCATCCTCCATGGCTCATAAACATCCTATTATATCCCTTCATAATGGAGCACATTCACCTTCCATCAGTCTCCCTATCTATTCCATGCAGGAATCCTGAGGAACAGTAGTCCATGGCCCTCTAGGGCTATGACTTGGAAACAAAACCTCCAATGACAGAGGCTGGTGCTGGTGGGAACCAGTGGTTACACTTATGAGACGAGCACCACAGTCAAAGAAACACACATTACTTGTGTCTCCAACCACCTCCACCTAAATGATCCACTGGAAAACTAATGAACTTGATGTTGAGATGCATACAAAGGCCTCTGTGGGGTCCCTGTATGGTGATAATCAGTCCATGTCAGCTACTGTGAACCTTAACATCAGTGTGGTGCATTGGCTAACCAGGTTTTACTTGCTTTCTTTGCTTGATATGTATCAAGGAGTTTTCATTCCTTTATCCTTATTTATTTTTATTAATGTGTATACATGCATTTTGTTGTGTGTTTTTCTTGTGTTAACACTAAAATTATTACCTGTGTACCTTAATTAATAGGCTAATGTGGGTGAATTAAAATCAAAGCTTCTTCTCCTGTTCTCTATTAAAAATGATCGATAACTATCAATACTGACCGAAATGCAACATTTTGTCCTGATCGTGATTTTCAGCTGTATTGCTCAGCATTATTACTATACACAATCTGCACTGGCAGAAGCAGACACAGTGTGAAGTGGAGAAAACAGCAAAGCTCTTTATGTAATAGTTCTACTGTATAGCACAGTAAGAGAGTACTGATGTCCATTCAGCTTTCTATTATAAGATGCTGAATAAGATAAGAAACCCAAGAGCTAGACGATCGTGCATGTAGTAAACATTTCTTATTCACAATTTCTTAGAAGATAAAATTAAAGTGAACAGTGAAATTATTGTCAAAACTGTCCGACATAAACTTCCATTACATCTTAAAGACTGACTATTTGGTTTAGCTGTGGCCACACTTAGCTTTCCTATTCAGGGTTTAATTCTTGCAGGTTTGGGGCTTTTAATTTTTGCTTTTATCTCCAGATTTTAGCTTGTTTATGAGCTCTGTTGGAAATATAGCAATGTCACCATGTTCCCACATCTCAGCAATTACTTTGGTGGCTACGGTGCAAGAACAAATAAAGGCAGAAACAAAATAAGATCCCTGCTGTGTAAAGCCTTTAATACAGGATGCAGCATTTATGTATAGATCTTTCTTTTTTTTTCCACACAAAAATACCCCCCCCAAATAGTCGGTGTGATCCTGACAGGAGCAGATCACAAATTACCTACCGCCCCCCCTCTCATGTGCTTTCATACAGGCTGTCCTGATCGATCATAGAAGCCAATTAAATGCTGAGCTTCACCTCTGCATGAGGACAAACATTTAGCATTTGATAATTGGAAGCAGCAGCAAGTGGAGGAGTGACTGGGGGATAGTTTGTTAAAACACTCTTCAGGACATGACCACACCTGGCTGCTGCTGCTGCTGCTGCTGCTGCTGCTGAGAAAAAAGTAGTCGGCCTGAAATTAGTATGCAAAGCTTTTGTCCACTGAACACGGTGTTTGCAGCCTGTGACAAACTGCAATGAACTGAGCAGGGTCTTATCAACCGCACAGAAAGTGGGAATGATCACAACAGTCTGCTGTGACAGAAAGTGGAGTGAAATTATTGCAAAAGGGGAAAGAGGCTTAGAGCTGCCAAGGCATTGTTTTATGTGTGTAACTGTATGTGCACACAGTTTCTACCTGCCAGTCTTTTCTCCATTTATTGCTCCCTAAAACACTAATACAGCTACACTAGGTATCCACCAAAGCTAGGGATTTCAAAAAGAAATGTGTCTCGTTCAGGAGTGTAGCTGCAACTGGAAAGCCAAAACAGAAAAGAAATTAGAGAGAAGATTCTGCATATATGCTGCAGGCACATGAATTTGGTTGCTCTCTTTAGGAAGAGGCTGTAATACTAGAGAGCATGACATATAGGATGCATACCTCTGATGCATACCTTCAATAAAAGACAATTGAAATGACAATAAGATTTACTTCATTCCTTCTAATAGGTACAGAGATTGATGTGAGCCTCAAAGAGAGAAGCAATCTTTTGAAATCCAATTATGTAAAGCTGGCAGGTTTTCTTTTCACAGTCTAAGATCAATTGCACAGCAGAGAAAACAAGATATGATCCACAATATGAAGGTCTCTGGTGCTAAGACACAGGGAACTGGCTGAAAGGCTCTGCTGTGTAGAGGCAAGCTGAGCAACAACAGGGAATAGATCAAGCCGATATCAAACGAGTGCAAAAATGTTGTATGTAATCGCCGCAATATATCTTTTTGAGTGTAAATGGCAAGTCTATTTATAAAAATCATTACCAGAGTCATCCTTTAAAGATTTCATAAAGATAGAGAAATTAAATTTTGGCTATTTTTGTTTTTTTGGAAAACAGCACAATTCAGTCAGCGACCATGTCAATGTTGATCAAAGAAAATAATGTGTTTCTCCCAATAATGCTTCAAACTAAACAAAAATTCTCACCTGAAACTTGTCTTTATCTCCTTGTCAAACACAGACAAGTTTTTTCTGTGACAGTGTGGTGCCAAACTCCGCAGAGGTTTTTATTAAAGCGCATGCAACTGTACCAATCACTGTTTTCTCTCGCCTGTCAGAGCCTGTTGAACAATTTGAGGTTTCACACCAAGCCCAATTAGTTTGGTGGCAGGACTTATTGGAATGGAACAGCTGTGATGCAGAACAAGAACCAAAGCATTTTCTGGTAAAAAGGAATGTCAATCACACACGTGTCACACGGCGTCAGGGAAGAAGTGAAACAAGGTTGATTCACACCGCTGCCTCTCCACGGTATTACTCTGAGCACCATACTGCTAAATGCTCCCCTCCTTCTCTGCAGTCTGCTGGTGATGTAGAGGAACATGTTTCTTATTTATTGTGAGGAAATTGAAGCTATGATATGAATCAACAACACAGCTACAGTTTTTTATTTTTATTTTCATCTGGTTCATGATGAGTGTGCTCAAATAAACAGAAACCTGCCTACCGATGTCACAGCCTCAAACAGTCACAATATCGATGGACAGAAAACGTTCCGCTTCAGGTCACATAAAAAACACAAATCAAGCTAACCTCAGTTGACTGAAAAGGGGTAAGATGGATATTAACAATTAAAAACAATGTGGTAGGGATGACAATTACAAAATAAAAGTATCACTGCCTTGTTATAAATAATGTCAGGAAATATAGGCTTTTCACACCTGTAACTCTAGTTTATACATAAATATATTAAATAAAGTTTGATCGTTGTTTGCTGTTCACTATCAAAGTGATTAAGCTGACCAGAGAGTTCTGTCATTTACGCATATGTTTATGAGATGTTTTTAACACACTGCATTTGCCATAGCCTTCTGCACATTAGACATTTATCAAACTGATAAAGGTACTACAGCTACTACAAATCAGGTTTGACATATCCAAGCTTTCTTTATCTAAACATGTTCGTGTGAAATGGGGCACTTAACGCATCGTGTGACTCTTCCACACGTAACAAACCTATTACATCCTGCCAACTTCAGTAAGAACTGTTTGTTATAATGGAGAGCTATGAAGAATATAAACATTTATTAAGGTAAAAAGCAAGGCTACTGCAATGCTAAGTCATTATTTTCCTACCCCTAATGCATCTGCTTCTAATGTGAAAGCTGCACATTACAGCTGTTAAACTTTAAATTTCATCCATTTAAACATGATATCGAACAAGTTCATTTTGGTCTGACGCTGTCCAATAATGAAGGATCTCATCTTAGGTTTTGGAAAAAGTTTAATTAATGCTATGGATTGAATATTCTCTGTGATAAATACTAAAAGACTGATCAATGTTCTAGTCTGTTTGTGTGCTATTAGCTGCAGTATCAGCAGTGGAAAACAAAGAAAATAAATGGAAAATTCTTTCCAGCCAATTTAAATCCAGTCTCAGAGTCTCAGAGTCTCCTCCACCACTGTAAAGAGAGACAAAGCTAGTACATCACTTCCAGACTCACCTCTGGTATATTGGGTTTTGTGACTTATGCTATGTCTTTTTTTTTTTTTTCAAAAAAAAATAAGAGTTCATTGTTTTATTAATTACTTTGAAAATTAGAATCGATAAACCAGTAGGGAGTGCATTTGCGTCATGGCAACTTGGTTTAAACCAGATACACAAAATTTGTCAGTTCACTCCCTGAAGTCCTTTTTCAACTTTTTTTTTAAAATCCCTGCTGTCTAAAAACTACCAGAACGTTTAGTCCTTTCTGTCCTGCTGTTATTACGGACATCTAAACAGAACCCTCTAACTCACTCAGGGACTAACCACAGTCATTTTGCCCGCAAATGTCTGAGGCTTATGAGAAACTGGGTTCATTAGATACAACTAAAAACATACACAGTCTCAACATTAAAGCCATCGGCCCAATATTGTTCAAGTCTCCCTGAAGCTGCCAAAGCAGCACCAACCTGACAAGGCCTGGACTACACAGACCTCTAAAAATGTCCTGTGGTATCAAGCATCAAGACTCTGGGACCAAATCTGCACCTTGAAGTGTTTGTCGTGTTCCTTTAATTGTTCCTCAGAAATGTTTACAGTATTACAGGAGGATTATGTTGTCGATAGAGGCCGTTGCCAGTTGGGAATACCATCACCATAAATGGGTCATAGTGGTCTGCAACAATGTTTAGGTAGGTGGTCCGTGGTAAAGTTAGCATCCGCATGAACACCACGATCCAAGGTTTTCCAACAGAACATTGCCCAGAGCGTCGCAGCTGTCCACACAATGTAAAAGAAGATGTGATTCATCAGACAAGGCCAACTTATTCCTGTGCTCTATTGTACAGGCCTAATGCTAATGTGCTCATTGTAGGTGGTTTCGGCAGTGCACAGGGGTCAGCATGGACTCTCTGACAAGCACTGTGCGTTCTGACGTCTTTCTATCACACTCAGCATTAAAGCTTTCAGCTATTTGAGGATAGTAGCACTTCTATGGGATCAGACCACACAGATCAGCCTGTGTTCCCTACATGTATCATTGAGCCATGAGTGGCCACAACCATGTCTCCAACTTACTGATTTTCCTTCGATGGACCATTTTTTATAGATGCAAACCACTACACACTGGGAACACCCCACAATACCTGCTGTTTTGCATAAGCTCTGATCCAGTTACATGTTCCGTACAATTTTATCCTTGTCAATCATCACGCTGGCCATTCTTCTTTCTTCCAACATCAACTTCAAGAAGTGACTGTTCACTTGCTGCCGGATATATCCCAGCCCTTGACAGGTGCCATTGTAACATTGTAAACGATAGTGTTTATTTAACTTGTAAGTGGTTTTATTGTTGTGAATGTTAAAGACTCGACCACAGATCAACAAAAAAAACAAAAGAAAAATGATCAGTTAGTCGGAGTCTTTTATGGACTTTTGCACTGTAATTCAACATGGCGGTAAGCATTGAATTGCAATGTCACAACTAAAATCTTGCAATACCTTGTTACCCTGCTTCTGGCTACAACCTCAGGCAACTAAATCAATCCTAACATGCACTTTATCAAAAGGCTACAGCCCCTTTGATGTACATTTACATTTTATCAGTGTCATCCAAGCTGAGACCTTTGGCAACGTTATGAATCAAGTGACAAATAGACTTTATTTTCTTTACTAAAAGTTACATGTAGACAACACATAATATAAATTAAGGCATTTTGTTGAAAGAATGGAGGGAACTTTTCTTCTAAGAAATTCAGACAACATACAACCTCCATGGTAATTATCCTATTCTTTCAAAACAGTATTGTTTGTTTTCATGTACAGGTTTTGAAAGCGTCTTTTAAATTCCATTGGTAGTAGAGTCCTGTAATTGGATTAGGTAGCACTGAGGTGTCAGTGACCTTTGTTCCGAGGCAGCTTGTTTAAACCAGAGATCTGGTAACCCTTGAAACCTTTGGGTCCTCAGACAATGTAATGACAGGTAAGATGACAGCTCACTGGAGAGCTAAGATCAGTAATTTGTAAACCAAAGACTCTGCCACATGTTAATGTTGGCAGACAGAACCAAAGTCTAAAAAAAAAAACTCAGAAAAACCAATTGAATGCTAATCAATAGAAAAATCTAAGCTCAAGATATTTTGTGTTTGCTATTCTGTGCACTTCAATATCGAAGTGTAATTCATTACACAAGCTTGGAAATTTAAGGAGTCAATTAGATTTGTCCTCTGAGGACTCCCTGTAGAATCTTAATATGTATTCAGGGATTTGTAGGGCTATTCTAAAAAATTAAATATTAAAGCCTGTCCAGTGGCTGCAAATATGAGCAGAAAAGCACTAACAGCCCAGGAGTATTTAACATGCATCACACTTAATGGCTGCCACATGAATGTTTAAATGTTTCAAAAGGTTACGTACCCTGTAGCCATTTCAAAAGGTTATCCACCCTGCAGTGTTCCAGTCATCACCTAGTGGAGTTCCTGAAGCGACGCAACTGCTCTGCATTGTGTGTCTGGCAGCAAATTCTGCTTCATTATTTACCACTACAGGTATCCTCGGGACTGCGTTTCAGTGCAAAATCGCCCATCATTTTATTCGAAGAATTATAGAAATCAGAGATAGCAGTTCAACTGTCTGTCAGCCACTGGGCTCTGACTGGTGAGGCAGAAGCTTACTTACTTAATTATCGAGCTAAATAACAGCTAGATCTAACCATTCCTCAGTGCCAAACAGTCCATACAACAGCACACATTCAAAGACACTTCCTAAAGATGAGTGACGTAGTATAACAAAGACATTTAGTGAAGAAGAGTAATAAAAAAACAAAAATTAGAATTAACTGAAGTACTCATTTGTCTCAAAATTCTCCATAAACATGAGTTGTCCCATTAGTTCGCTACCTGCGTAATATTGGGCCTTAGATTGGGATATTTTGTTTTTCTGTGATATATTTACACTAAATTGCCAGTTTATTGGGTACACCTGAACACCATAAAAGTTCACTTTTTGTTGAAACCATTTAAGAGAGATGCTGATTCAACTGTATGATCGTTTTTGAGGCTGTATTTTGTGGTGCTGTTGTAGCCTAACCTCCCTGATTTAAATACAGTGTTCAAAGTTCTGCGATTCCGTAGCACCAAAAACTGCAGCTGAATCCAGTTTCAAACAAATGCTGTAACCTTCATTAAGCTGAGATTTATTGCAGGACTAGTGCATTTAGACTGCATTTGCTTTTGCTCAGGGTTTCTAATTAACTTACTTAACTGGCAACTGAATGTATTGTAATATGACAAAACAGAAGAATTTTCACCAGATGATTTGAACCGCTATTTTGGTTTATCGTTTATTGAATGAGTGATTGAGGTGATTTTTGTAGAGGAGTAAGTCAGCAATAGAAATAAACAATTTTTAAAACGAGCTGAAAAAACTGGAACCTTTCTCATATAGTATAACACTGACAAAGGCATCCACAATAGTCTTTTTCCTGGATGGCTGTCAAACGTGTCTTTGCAGTCATCACACAGAGCTTTGTGGTGCTGATTTCAATAGTCAAACAAATTAGTTGTCTTCCACACATCGTGGCAACAATTGCAAAACACTTGTACCTGCTTTTGGTTAACATCATCCTTTCTTTTTGCTCTCTCTTTTTTCAGCCAAGTGTTTCATACTCTTCTGTTCCTTATTTATTTTTGTGTACGTGTGTGTCAAAAAAACAAAATCCATGCTTTGTGGACCGACTTCCTGTGATGTGACTGTTGTGCATATTGCAGTGTCGATGCTCAAACAACATATTGTGCAGCCCTTGTCCTCAGTGTTGTCACATACAAGTGGCACAAATATAAAACTGGGGTTAACTTGCTGCACAATCCATAGAATGCATTTAGTCAGTGTAAATACTGGCATTGCAAGAAAGGAAGAAGTTAATTTAACAGCAAATGAACTGAAAACCTCAAAACTAAAGTGAATAAATGACGCTGAACTTCACTGTTCTTGGTCTGACCAATCAGGAAACAATGCTAATGATAACTACCCATCTCTACCTCTGCTGAAGTAAAATTTTAAATGTAAGATTTTGTGCATAATGCAGCACTTGTACACTGCAGTACTGCTATAGAGAGTGCATACCTGAGTGTGCAGCTCCACACAGCTTCACAGAGTTCTTTTTAGACTTTAAGTTCAATGTTTAACTGACCACATCGCTGCTGTTTTGGTTCACTCTCTTCAGCTGCAGAAAGCAGCTGAATTCAGCAAGAAAGGTTCTAAAAACCCATTATACACTATGTGATCACGACTAAATGGCAGACAGACAGTTATTGGCTCAGCTGGTTACCACAGTGGATTATTTAGCAGCTAAATAGCCTCATATTTCCCTTTGGAGTTGGTAGAAACCAAAAACTGATCTAAAATGGAATGAATATTATGCTTGTTAAGGAGAAGAAGAATCCAGATAAATGCTGACATCACTCTGCAACTGCAGGAAGTAACAACAGCCATATCAACTTAAATGTATTGATATGTCAATGTTGTCTTCACAAACTGTTTACATTGCACTCCAGTGGCCTAAAAACTGCTATTGCAGGTTTAAATAAAGTTTCTCAATACTTCTTCCACCACAGTTAATAATACAATAAGCCATCTTTACCCAGCTCAGCACCTCTTATACTCTGTCGCAGTTTGATCTGTTTGCAAGTTCTTTCAAGTGAGAACAACCGCTTATTTCTAATCAAGCCCTCTTTCCCTCCAGTGTCAGCTCCTTCCATGTTCTAAACCTGCATTACGACTTTGCTGCGATAGATATTCCCGCTGGAGTTCTGACGATTAGATTACACTGAAAGCAGAAATGGGGCAAGAACTTAAACTCCAGGTAGGGTGATGCTTTAGAATTAGTCAATTCTGCATTTTCCTGTCTAGAGTTGTGCCTCATCAAATTTCAATTACATCTGCAGCCCATATAAGTAAGAGTAAACCACCAGAAATATCGCCAACATCAGTGACAAAAGCTTCCAGTCTCCATGCAGTCTTATGCATGCAGGTATTGACTGGGCCTTCCCCAAACTTAAAAGATTCTTTGAATTGTTATTTACCACATTTGTGCTTAACAGAATCATCAATAACACAACGGAAATTGCAATCTTTGGTGACATCTGGTTAAATAATCGGACTAATGTTCATATATTTCCATCCCTAATTGCTTCAGATTCCTCTTTCACTGATCTTGAGAAAAACCCAAATTTGCATACAAATGACCCTTAACTGAATTTTCCCAATAGAAATGAAAATTTTTTTTGCAAAAGCTCACTAAGAGTTTCACCCCGTTAATTTAGTAAAGCTAATTTTGAAGTCATGTACAGTGTAGTCATTTTCCTTCTGCACCACTGACAAATGAAAACTTACCATTAAAGCCCATTTCCACACTAACAGCAGCAGCACACGAGAGCAGCGGATGTTGTGTCCAGAGAAAGCCGGACTCATTAACATCTTTTGCTTCTCTTTGCTGTAAAGCGTCACAGAGCAGCCTGAGGAAATAACTGTGCTGCTTGCAGTTTCCTGACAACAGTTTTGTTCCCTTTTGCTACCTTTTGGAGCTGCTGAAGAAACAGGGTTGGGGGTTGGGGTGTTGCCTGGTGTAGCTTAAAGCATAACCGCAGTGAAACAGCCATGTTTTGCTGGAGACAAGTAGAACATAATCCAGTGGTTTACTCATTAAAAGGTCGCCAAATTCATCAAATTTGCCCAGAGGAGATGCAGCATATTGACCATATTTTGCACTTGGATCTTTTTTACAACCTGAATTTTATGGCTTGTAACAATGACATCAACAAGAATTACAAGAACACAACGGCAGAGGAGAATTTACAGACATTTCTTTTCAGCCTGCAAGGTGAGAAAGAGTTTCATCTGTTTAGTCAATAATGATTACATGAAGCGTTGCATGAAAATAGGAAGATTACACCAATTAGTCTTTTTCGGAACATACATAATACAAACAGCTAAATCAACTGATATTTATACTCAGAGCAAAAAAAGGTAATGAAATTATTGTTTGCATATAAACAGAATGAAATTTTAAGACGAGTGTCAAGCAATATAATTGTATTAGCGGGTCAGTATTCATGTTTGTGCGGCATTAAAGGACATGTTATTCATCATTTTGTACATTCTCAGAAACAAGTGCAAATGATACTCTGAAAAAAAAGCAAGCAAAAGATTTATCAGACAACATCACTGGATTATAGCTGCTAATGAGTTGAGACTTTACTCTGTCATGCTCCATTAAGAATATACATTACATACATGCAAACAAAGTTGCTTTGATATAGCTATCTGTCCACACACAATCTCTTCTGCAAAGTATTGAAGGTCAGACCTCATTGGAATGCCATCTGCAGTTGTGTTTTGAATATTATTTTTCATTCAGAACATTTGTTCAAATAGAAACAAGAGGCAAACACCTCTTTTAAATCTGTGTTGTGCCGAATATCATTGAGATGCAGACAGAGACAAACCATCGGAGACAAATTCCCTTTCGACATTTATAGTCCTTGAGAGCATAATGAAATTCTTATCTTTCTAAACATGCATAGATCTCAGTAAGCTCTCAGAAGAATTAAGAGTTCTTTGACCAGCTGTATGTCTGAGATACATCTATCCAGAAATGCCATTTTTAACGAAGGCTGAACTGAGCAAAGTTGAAACAGCGCTGCGAGAAAAAAGTGGCGACCGAGATGTAGCTGTTAGTAAGCTATAACCTCTCATTTCTTTTCATTAATTGGGATCATTTGACAGTACAAATGATGCACAATAAGCATAAGAAAACAACGATTATAGCTGCTCATTTAAAAATCATACAGCCGCCGCCGGTTGAATTTGATAAACAGTTTGTAAACAAACCGACAGCACGTCTGTAAGTCATCAAAAAATGTTGACATCATCAATAATGAGCGATGGGAGCGTGATTACAATGAATGTGGAAACGACAAACACGTCTGTGGCTTCATCTGTCCATATTAAGATAAGCTCGAGTGAGAAGTGAGAAGCTTAGGGGAGGCATTCAGTGGGATGCTGATTTGAATATGATTAATGGAGGGCCAGGTCTTCAAATCCCATCCAGCTCCCGCAGCCAGTCTGCCCCTGATAGGCCACCGCTCAAAGTTGCCTCTGCTATCACGGCTCACACTCACCGTCTGTTTCTGCCCAGAGCTCAGGAGGGGGAGACGCCTGGGTGCCGTCTAAGCCCAGATCACAACATAAAGGGTCAGACACAGTCGCTTCAACCCGAATGGAGTTCAGCATCACAACATTTCAGCCAACATGTCCCGCCACCAGTATTTATACATAAATTTGGTTATAAAAAGACGTTAAGCCATCGTGCTTTCCAACAGATTATCTGATTTTGACTTGAAAAAAGTACATATGGACAGTTATTTACTTTTCATAGATTTATCATTTTTTAATCTAATCTAATTTACAATAAGTTCCTTTTGGGAAATTCTATTACTTGTGTAGTTATAGATCCACAAGTAGGAGGTTTTCCATCTGATGTGCTTTTAAATGAGCTCAATGCCACAAATTTAGGTAATAAGTTCAAATATGAAGTTTAAGACCCAACAAATATTCATTATGTAAATTTACCCGGCTAAGTTAATATTAAGGTTTAAAGTCTACAATATTATATGCAATAAAAATGTACCTGACTGACTTAAACATTAAGGTTAACCCTCATCAGTACTTGTGGCAAAACCTATTTCATCCGTACACTTGGGGTCCAGCTGGACTCCAGCAGAAGTTCATCTGTTTCACATTTCTGTACCTGTCCATATTCTCTAAATACATATTTTCTTAAAACGTGTGTCGTCTGTAGATACAAATATGAAAGAAACAATGGCATTACCATTGATGGTTAGAAACGTGTATAGCTTACAGTATTAGTGTAAGAACTCCTGAATTGAAATGAAACACAATGCAACTGAAGCAGTCATCACGAGAGCAACATAACACAAACATACATAAATAAAAGATGCACAGTCCTTCTGGGATCTGGCTGGGGTCCGTATGGACCCCAAATGATTTTTCTATATATACACCACAAACCTAGTTGGAATCAAATAAGCTTTGGTGTATTATGTGATGGCAACTATGTGGGTGACAACTACTTTTTTTTTTTTTTTTTTTTTTTACAGTGAGTGTGTTATTTCGTTTAAACATTTGATATGTAAAAATGATACAGCCCTACTGCAAATTCAAAAATGCACATACAACTGAAATTACAGAAACAATAAAGGATAAAGAAAAAAGCAAGTTACATTTTGATGGAATGAGAAGATTTACTCAAATGCAGGAATGTATTATAAATGGTATCCAATTAAATACATTTTAATGCATTGTCAATAATATTGTTAACTGCCTCAACCAAGTTGTTCATGTAAACTGAACTGTTCTGCAAATTTTTTTGTATGATTAAACAAACACCAATATACACTAAACACAAAGTCAAATACAATATAAAACAGCTTCACTGGCAAAGCCTTAAGATGACTTGCATCTGGCATCATATTTTACAGTATTTAGCTGCATTTTGGAAAAATAGTACACTACTGTTTGAGTCTGGCTGTATTTTGACAATAATTTATTACAGTGAATATAATATAAGACCCAGCCTGAGATATTCTGCTGTTTGTCCCCCTCTATTCAGCCTTCATTGAGTTTCTCTGTAAACAGCTCATGATCAAGGGTAACGGTGCCTTCATCATGACTTTTTCCTTTTTGAATTTATCAAACAATTAGACAGTCACTATGAGGAGAATTAAGTATAACACACATCAGCTGTGTGGCATAGCAAAAAGTCACTTATGCTGGGTAATATATCAGTACTTTATCCTGATGCATTGACAATACGCTGCCTTACAAAGGCACCAACTGGTCAGAGTCTGCAGAAAAACACTCGTGGGCCTCGTGGCAAAAATTAGTTGTTGGGCTCCTTGTGACCCCCATTTGAACATGTCAGTTTTATTATAACCTCAGGCACCCAGAAACCAACCAGTACTGCAGAGCTGAAAAAGATTAGCTGACGAACTAATTAGTTGACAAACAGAAAAATAATTGGCAGCAATTTAGATGAAATATTTCTTTGATTAAAAAAAATAAATAAATAAAATGTTATTAAAAAAAATAAATAAAAATCTCTAAATTATCGAGTAACAGCTTCTCCAATGTGAAGATGTATACTTCTCAACATGTAGGGGGCCTTTGACTGTTGGACAGACAAAAAAGCACTTTACATACATTAATATGTATTTTTCTTTTCATTTTTTTTTTATTTTTTAGTATTTCTTGCATGTTCCACCCTGAACAATCAATCAAAAATACTGAGGATAATTGTTGGTGAAGTCTTACAGTGCCTTTTTGTGCTCATTTTGGCACCTGATATGTTTTAGTTTTAGGTTTGTGACAAAAATGTGTCTAAGACAACAAAAACTAAATACATGTTTGAGACGTTTTCAACACATATAATGTAGTCTGAGTTTTGCATGTTTCATTTTTAGATCTTCTTTGCATTCCGACGCTACGGCTGTCAGCATCTTTATGTACAGTTACCATCACAGCATTAATGAAGAAGCCTCACCGCTCTGCAGTGATACAACAAACTCTCCTCTCCTCAGTGAATCCAGTTAACGTTATCATTTCTGAACTGTGAACTGCTCTCTCTGCTCACTGGGCTGCTGCCTGCACGATTGTAGTTTGTTTCAGATGTTTTGTTACCATTTCTTGTCAAATTCTCTTTGCTTTGTTCAAAAATCAACGTCTTTCAACAACCAGTAAATGCCAGGAAACATTACTGACAGGCATTTGCTGAATGTTAGGTATGTCTTATTAATGGCAACGCAACAAGTCGGGTGATTCTGAATAAGAGACATTTCAGGCAGCAGAGTGTTTATGCTGTGAAGGAAGAAAGATCAAAATACTTCTCACATCTCACTGCTGCAAATCCTCACAACCCCAAGCTACTATTTAGCACCATTAACTCCCTCATCCAGCACTCTCTGTATTTTAACAAAGTCTCTTCTATGGAGAGATGTGAAGAATTTTGGTCCTTAACTGGTAATATTTGGGCCATTACAGCCCAAATCATGCCATCTCTGTTTACTGGGCCACACAAAGAGGTGTATCAGATTTTTTATTCATTTCATACCCGGCACATTTACTGATGATGAGTAATGGAAGGAAATTCCCCTCCTCTTCTTTAGATCTTTAACCGACAAGATTTTTAAAAGAGGTTTCTGCCTTTTTACTCTCAGATATTTTAGCAATCATTAACAAGTCTTTATCCTCAGATGTTATTCCTCTGATTATAAATCTGCTGTTGTTAAACCCCTGCTGAAATTGAATCTTGACACATGTAATTTTAATAACAGACTTGCATCTAATAGCCCTGTCTGGTCAAAGAACTGGCTAAAGTGGTTTATTCTTAGCTCATATCCTGTAAGAAGAACTGCTCACTCTTTGAAAAGTGTCAGGTCACCACAGTGCAGAAACTCTACTTCAGAAAGTCTTAAATGATTTTTCGGTCAATTCAGATGCTGGCTGGCATTTCATAGAGTTGATTATCGCATTTTAATTGATCAACGAGAATCAATTATGCCTACCAAGTGGGAGTCATATGCCACTATAACATGTCTTTGACAGAACGATACGTTTCTGAACTGCAGTTAGTGGCCTCACCTACCACCCAAGTGTTAATTGTGTAGCAAAATTTGGCAGAAATTAGCCTCATGCGGGGCACCAAAAAAGATATGTAGCAAAAATTGTTGCAGAAATTAGCCTCATGCAGCTGCACCAAGGCTAATTTCTGGAACAATTTTTGCTACAATTGTTTTCTCATTTATTGTTGGTCTGATTTCTTTCTGCTATCCTGTTTCCTTTCCACTCACCCCAGCCAGTTGATGCAGATAGTTGCCCAGCCTGAGCCTGGTTCTGCTTGAAGTTTCTTCTTGTTAAATAAGAGGTTTTGTTGTTGGTTGTTTTTCCTTCTCTCGCCAAAAAGCTGCTCAGAGGGAAACATCTGGATTTGTTGGGTTTCTCTTGTAGTAAAATATTGTAAGGTCTTCATCTTAAGATTACTTATGTTCTTATGTTACTTGGCATTAAATATTTAACACTGAACTGAAGTGAATTGACAGTTTTGGAATTATTTGCACCCGAGTGACAGAACTGTCAATGCATCTATTGGGACCGTCTTATCTTGTTATAGAAAAATCACCTGCATTCCCTTTACTGTTTGCCGTATACATGCTACCACTGGGTCAATTTATGTACTACTAAGTATTTATTTTCTTTTTTATGCAGATGATACACAGATCTATTTATGCGTTATTCCAGCTGACTTCACCTTAGTCACAGGCTGTTTTGCAGACATGAAGTCTACAATGTCTGGTAACTTTTGAAAGTTGAACAAGGACAAAACTAAAGTGATGGTAATGAAACTCAAGCACATGGTATGAATAGACAAATTTTAGCTTCCGAGGGTTTGCAGTGCAGTGTAGTTGCACGACAAACTCCATCTTTTTTTTTTCGTAAAGTGAGCAACAAGAATATTTCCATAGTTTGGTTGAAATTCATATACATTTTTAAGTGTTTGAAGATACAACTGTCACTTAAATGTAAGCCATGCAAGAGATATTAAGAACAAATGGAATGGTGAGTTTTTACTAGCAAAAATTAAAAGACAGCACAATGGCCTTTATTCATCATTCCTTCTTCTGATGATTTCTTTACTTGTGATGCATTTGCACAGAAATATTACCAAGCCAAGCTGCTAAACTTTGACAGCTTGTGCTGCATCCTCAGTGCCTGCAGGAAATGAAAGCTTACTTAGCAATCATAGCCTAAATTATAAGAAGAGTGTGACCTCTGCCTGCACTGCATCTTCCCCTCAGAGTGAATGTTTCAAATCCTTCATTTGCTCTGCACAATTAAGTAAATGGAGCTACACGCTACTTGTGTTCATTCGCATATATTGTGAAATGCCACACTTAAAACAACCTACGAGATCCAACATATCATTAATATTTTTTACATTGATGTTTGGCTGATAATATTACCAACACAATGGAACTACTCACAATGTCAGACTAATATTTTAGTAATTTCACCAATCAGTCAGCACTGATAAAATCAGGATTATTTTAAAGTTTACATCATTAATGCCAGTCAGTGATGCACAGCTGTCTTTCATGCTTTTGTCTGGAGTTTGTCTGGATTAGTGTACCTCATTATGTCCCAGGTTGCTCAAGAAATCCATCAACCAGCACCAATTTGTACAAGATACTACAGGTTCTTAGTTCTTACAAGCACATTTCCTCTACTCTCACTTCTTTTCACTGGATACTACTGATGTTCAGAACAGATTTTTTAATTTTATTGCCTTTTTTTAAAAAATCACCTTGTGGCCTTGTTCCATCTTACATTATTGATCTTCTCACCTCTTACACTGCAGCTCGTACTCTCAGATCTGCAGACCAGCTGCAGCAGAAAGCTTGAGACGAAGGCTGGTAGGGATTCTGCCGTAAGGCCTTCACATCTGTGGGTAACCTTCAGTGGAGAATAAGCCAAGTTACCTTGATGTTTACTAATAAAATGCTTTTGAAAGCTCATTTTTATACACTGGTTTTTAATGGGAGTATGTCTTTTTAATCGAGCTTTTATTCATTTATTTTTCAGAATTTTATTTCATTATTTTTTATCTATGTCTCTAAATCTTGATTGCATTGTGCATCTTTTATTAGTATTTTAGGTGCTATACAAATAAAGTTATGTTTTATTTTTATCATTATGTAACTAATCAGAGAGCCGCAGTGTGTTTCCACAGATGCTTCAATAACAATAAAACAATAATTAGTTAATTTGTCCATCAACTTTTTTGTTTGTTTTTATTCACTGATGCTACACGTCATCAATGTTCTTGTCTTCAATCATTTTTAGTTTAGTCTTAGTTTCATTTGCCCTGTGAAAAATAGGTTGTGAGTAAATATTGTGTCATCATTTTCAATGACAAAATGAACACTGCTTCTATGATGGGATAATGCTACCTTCTCCAAGGTGTTTAATCCCTGTTATACATTATGAAATTGAGGCAATTTTCTGAAACACACCTTTCAGTATAAACTGATATAGTTCTACAAAGCAGTACCCAAAGGCAGACGATGGAGAACATGTCAGATTCAATATTTTGCTTCAGTACTGCTGAATTTCTGACAATTTTGCCATAAATAAATTATGTAAATCCAAATAAAATGGAGTGAGCCTGGCTTTTGGTGCCCTTGGGGAGTTGCCCATTTTGACTTGTTTGTAGCACTTAGGTAAGTCATTTGTATGTTTTCATAGTGATCTAAAACAATATACTACATGCTAAATCTTGTTCTGAGCAGTGATATCGGCTTCATTGGAATCAACATCAAAACTAAACCATCTAGCAATAGATTACACTCTTAACATATGAGCATGTTTAGAGAATTCACACAATGAACATTTGCCATCATGTACTAATAAAAGCTGTCACATTTTTACATGCATGTAATTAGCAAACATCGCTGGGGTTATTGTACATTGTAAATTTGTACAATGATTTGGAGTACAATCATGTTGATGTAAACACAACCATCTGCCACCAATTTTTTTTACCACCAAACTACCTACAAACAGTCAAAGCTACATTTACAGCAATACCTACTTGCTGTGCCAACTTCTCTTGGAGCACTTTCCACGGCTGAGAACACCTACTGAACTAAATCTAAAATATCACGTCAACAGAAAACCTAAGAAGGGATACGTACCAGATGGTTCTGTCGACAGGGTATTTGAATGACAGACGATATCTGGAAGGTGAAATATAAAAATACCAGAGTAGTTGTCATGTGGAACACAAATGTCAGCAAAATGAATGTTATTCAGCATTATTCAATGAAAGGTTGGCTGATTTAACATTTTGAAAATTGTTTGGAACTGAACATGACATATTATCTTCAATAGTACTGAAGAAAAAGCATTGGCATGGAGAAGCAACACAACCAGGAGTGATCTGACTTACTCTTTTACGCCTATTTTGGTCTTTGCAGGGAGGCTGTCATTAGCAATAAAGGTGCAAACATTGTGAGATGATCAAATTTATTGGCTTTCTTTCCCTACATGGTTGATGGATCTATTTTAATCTCAGAGAACGTTGTGGGAGAGCTAAGCAAGTTCACCACTTTCTCATTTGATGCTATCTGACCTCATCCCACTTGGCATGCGCAGTCCAATATGTGCATATCCAAATATGAACCAGACTTCAGACATCAGCAATCACACGTGTGCTGTCTATATTAAAATCTGATTTCCTCAGCATCTTTAAAGTGACACAGTGGTTTCAGCCGAGCCTGTATCATTATATAACTATTTATATGACCAAGCTGGTTTGACGGAGGAATTTGTAACCAGAATGACCTGCAGTCAGTGGGAGCCGTATGGAAAAAAATCATTGCAGCAGGAGATTCGAATATGATGAATGTCCACTGTTGAGCGATTTTACTGCACCACTGGACAAACCTTAGATTGTGCACGAGCACAGAAAAGACAAAACAATTTGCTACAGTGTGACAGCTAACTTTAAACATGATAATCTCTGTCAATTCCGATGCTCAGATGAAAACAACTGCAACGGACAAAAGCAGAAAATGCAGTCAACTGAAACCAGACATGTTCTTGTTGGACAGTAAATCTAAAATTGCAAATGCAAACCAACTTAGAAGACATAGCTGAGCAAACAGCACTGTCAGTGTAATAAGCAGCTTTTACTGTCTCTGCAGGGTGATAACCAGAGCCAGCGTCAATCAGGTAAGATCTTAGGATTATTTACAACTTCTGGACTCTTGTCCTTTTACCTTTCAAGCTTGATCAAACCTTTATGACTTTAAAGAATGGAGTCAAATGTATCTCAGGCTTTAAAATTATACATTAATATAATACATATTGATATTTAATATCCTTTGTTAATATTTTAGATTTAATATTCAAAATTAACATTTTGCAATTTTAATAATCCTGTAGATTTTACCGCTTATTTTCAGAAGTGCGCAGAGATGATACAGAGGAGGAACAAAGCCATAAAGGAAAAGAGACAGGATCACAGAACAAAGACTGGATATTAGTTGGATATCCCTTTTATCACCATGGACAATGTGGGATCTGGACAATCAGATAGATGAGCTTACAACCCCAGAGAACAATGGACTTGAGATGAATCGAGACTCGGCTATTGTGCGTTTCATAGAGAAATGGCTGCAGGAATTACTCCAGATCCCATTGTTACCATCAACACCTTTCAGACGGTTCGGGCAGAACCGTCAAAAAAAGAGTGAAGAGGTTGCTGCTTTATTAACCACAAATGATACCACCTAACCCATTACACGGAAAGGACATTTCTGCAGCTAACATATCGAACTGTTAGCCATGAAGCTACATCTATACTGCATTCTCTGAGAGTTTCCACGTGCCATTCTAGCTGCTGTTTACAGTTTGTTACAATGAGGCTCCAGACTCTGCATCCTAGTGTTTTCTTGTATTTTTGTAAACATTTTACAGCAAGAAAAGTAATTTCCCCTGAACATTTAAAGACTTTTGGACTCAAATTCTTGTTGCACACATCTCTAATATATACAAAGTAATATATCCATAAGCATGGTAACATAATCAACATACAAAAGGGGCTAATACTGCAAAGAGAACACGGCCAGTGGGAGTTACTAAATCAAAAATACTAATAAAATCAAAAGATCCAATTGCTATGAAAGACATGGCAGCAACACTCCTGCTCCTAGTGTAGCATCAAAGGGCAACTAACAAGTGGGTGCAGGTGTAAGAAACTAGCATGGCCTGGCCCAGATTACAGGCAGAAACTCAGAACAACAAATGAAGCTCTGAGATTTAAGTAACATCTTAAAAATAGCTACAAAGACAACAAGTAACCACTAACAGGGACAAGACTGTTAGCAAGAGTCACAGATTTACATAAAAGCCATAAAGGCAGCAAGAGCCACAGAGGCAAACTGCACACATCAAATCACAGCTGCCAGGTTGGTAGCAGATTTATATTCAGGTGTGGTCATTGCTGCAGCTTGATTGGAGAGCAGCACTGGGCAGCGGTCCAATCAGTCAAGAGGATAGGTGTGGAGAGGAACGAGGGCTGGAGAGCAGGAGTGGAGCTCGAAAGGCCAATCAGCCAAGACGACAGGCAGAATGCTCATGAACTAGTCATGATATCAGGAGTCCACACAAATCATCTTCACACACAAAGCTCAGGAAGGGTCCATCAAAAGGAAGGAAGGCATACCAGGAGCATGTTTAGGCAGAACCAGGCTAGTTTCCCTACTGTAGCACTTTGAGATTCTGTATGTAAAGTGCATTATAAATGAAAGGCATTATTATTATTATTAGTTGCTAGTCTGTGTGCTAAGCTAAGCTAACCGGCTGCTGTTTGTAGATTCATATTCAGCATACAAACATGACATGTATCCATTTTTTTTTCTCCGAGCCAAGAAAGAAAGTATGCATTCCTCTAATGTCAGACTATTCCTTTGACATATTTTCACATTCTTTAATATTTCAGCGAAACACCTGTTCTATTGATACGCTAATTATCAATAGAAGAACAGGTGCTTTTCTTTCCAGCAGGTGTAAAGTAGTGCGAGTACCTTGTGGTTGGCAACTCTCACGCTTCTGGCATAAGACATCTGCTTACACGTGTTTCACGCTTTCATTAATCTCTCAGCTACAAAACCAAGTAGTTATATAGTAAGTTATATAGTTTAAACAGGTGGTCTCTACACACAAGACAAGGTCTGAGCATCCGACTTTCACCATATTTCAGCACCAATATTGGTCCGTATACATCACAGGATGCACCAAAGACGCAGTTCTTGTGACTTTGATAGAGATGCAGAAAAAAAAAATCACCAAATCATTTAACACCTTTCATGCATGTGGTACTTCACCTCATTTACTTTGCTCTACAATTCCACATCTACTACAACATAACATTTATGTAAAATACAACTTTACTGTCTGGCACTGTAGTAGGTCAGATCAATATAAATAACCAGTAATTGGAGCTCCAGTTTATTTCGCTGTTTCTAGCTGTTTGTAGAAATCTTTCCTCTGAGTTAATTAAAAACTTGCAGCGTCAGAATCTATGTAAGCCTCTCCAAAGTGAGACAGTTGCACACAAATGGCACACCAGAGGCAGCTTTAATGATTATTTACAAGGTAATGTAATGTAAAATGAGATTTGTTACATAGCAAGCACCTTCGGGTTTAATCAGAATAGTTAAAATACCAAATGATACTCTGACTTGAAAATAACAATAATGAAGACACTGCTTAATCTAAATGTTCCAGTAGGTCCTGGCATCATTACTGTTGTCATGAAGGAGAAATAGAAGAAGAAGAAGAAGGAGAAGAAGAAGAAGAGAGAAGAAGAAGAAGACGAAGAAGACTTATATTGCACCCTTAGGAACAGCGTTCACAAGGTGCTTTGACAGTCAAAACATGCAAACACAGAGAGAATCTAGCAAGACATAAGGAGACAACACAGAGCAGTCAAATGAAATAAATAGCAAAAATGATAGCAAATTAAATGAATAACTAGCTAGATTAGCGCGCACATCATACAAAGGAACTATGCTGTTTAAAAACTGACAAATAAGACTAAAGTTTAAAAGTTAGAAATGGAAAATTAAAGGTGACATCACACCAAAGAACTAGGCAGCTAAAATTAAAATATAGCAAGAGAGAACATAAAATAAACAGGACATAATACAGAATAGAACGCTAAAAGTAATTAAAGTTAAAAGCAAGCTTCCCATCAAAGCAAATCTATAAAAGTGGGTTTTAAAAAGTGATTTCAAAGAAGTTAATGTACTGTTGAAGTTAATCACAGCTTGGCGTCCATACTACAAAATAGTAAACAGTATTGCCAGTGGTGATAAGAATAGTGAAGTGTTCCTTTAAGGGGGGCAGCCTTACCTAAACACAATCTGTGAGGTGGCTGCTGAGTCTTGCCTTCTAGTTCATGCCACTTTAAAGACATCAAAGGCGGTGTCAGCAGAGAGCATGTCATCCCTATCAAGCCATACATGCATTAAGGTCAACCTTGACAAAGTCAACATCCTTCAGCTACTGAACTGATCCAACCTGCAAACAAGAGCTGACTGAGACTTTCTGCCTCTGCTCACATGACATAAATACACCAAGCACAATGCAACCAAATTAAAGTAAATAGCTAACATACTCAGTTTATGAAACTGCACAGTAATCATGGAATTACACACTGTAAACAATAGGTTTCCAATGTCAATGCACTTTTATTATTAAAAAATCTCACATGGTTGTCTTTTTAATGAACACACTACATATGAGAAAACTCTTTTTTTTACAGCGTGGCATCCCTTTAAACTCATTGCAGTTCATGTTGTTGTCATGATTAAAACACACTGTCTTTTCATGCATTATTCCTGTGCTGGAGTACATAAAGCACCATGTGGTCAAGGTCTAAAACTGTTCTGACCCTGTGTATTTATTTCACTTAACCATCTGGCTGCTCTAAATTGCAAGGTCACTTTTCATCCTTGTTTACTCTCAACCTCAGCTCCAATTGTTATAATCACTGAGGTTTGGCATCTAACGCTACAATTCAAGATCTTTCACAAAAAAAAAAAAATCTGCATTTTTACAAGCTAAATTCTGATCACTTGCCTTTAACAATTCGTTTTTTTCCCCTTTACAAACGCCAAATCTGCAAAATGTTTGCATACTCTGCAAGTCAAGAAAATGTCACATTGATGCATATCACAAACAGAAAAAAGAAGCATTAGTTTGTTAAACGCATTAAAAAGACAGACACTCTACTATGCAACAGTGCATATTCTGTTTTTCAGATACAAGGACACATTTAAATGTATCTTGTCTAAGAATTGATCGCAACAGAAATGTGTGTGACTCATCTCAGCGGAAATAAAGCAGTACAATGCATCCTGAAAACACAACACACAAGAGTCAAAACTAGACAATGCAATTTCTTGTAGTTAGAGAATAATTAAAGTCCAGCTTCCTCAATGGGCAGCAGACGGCCACAAACAGACACATTTAATAGTGGCACATTAAAATTTAAACAGACATAAATAAAGTCTTTAAGTAGGTAAAAGAAACAAACAGTGATCATGTTTCTGCTTGTGGCTCATCACTTGGCAGACTTGCATCTAGACTGGGTTTTCTCATCTGATGAATTAGATGTTGTTAGTACTGGCCACAGTTTTTGTGTGTGCTCTTCTAAAAATATGACAAAAAGAGAAGCTTACTGGAGAAGTGAAGTCCCTGTTGAGTCTATCCAGGTACTACAGAGGCTAAAATACAGTACAATGACTAACCAACATTCCAATTAAATGTGTAGGAAGCAGCCTGCACCTGTGATTTCCTTCCTGCCTACAGTGTAGGTGTGGCCCTGTTTTCCTCAACTAGGCATGGTGGGATTTTGAGCTCCAATGCACACTTAGAAAACACAAGGAGCTGTACTGTTGCACTCAGATATGAAATTGTGTTCTCATTTCAGTTAGCACATGCGGAGGTGTGATATGCTTTGTTCTTTGTGTTCAAAACCTTAAACTAACAGACTATTATTTAATCTTCAGTTATTACTATAATTGGAACATATGTTAACACACACTGGAATGATTTTGAATAAGGAAAAAAAGGTGACATGAGGTCACAGGGGATGATCTCCTATTTGTTGGTTTTATAATGCAATATGCACATGTAATAGATGTAAAATATGCATGTAAATAGAAGAAGCAACAAATAATATGACTCTGCATTATATTTAGGATTTCTGAACATGCAACACAATTATAATAGCATCCATTCTATATTTATGAAATTGGTTGAGTATTCTCAACAAAAACACACTTTCAATAAGACATGAAATAACGTATTAAATATTTTTGACTCTCGTACAGGAAACATTTCATTTTTGTATTTTCAGTCTGCATAAAATCCTCTGAAAGGACACCGTGAATAAATTTGTGTTCCTCCCATCGTTCTGTTGCATTCTACAATCAATACACAAACGGCAGAGGACCGTGTAACACCCGATACGACGCGTCTCGGGGTGGAGGCTCGTCTGCAGCCCTGTCGAGTTCTCATCGCTGGGACTGTCCACTCACACAAAGTAATGAGATCATCCTGGGTGAAGTGATGCTGAAAATGAATCATCTCCTCCCTATCCCCTAACGGCACGGTGGGCACATTTCTCCTGAACCTTGTACTCCGAGGCCATCCATCCTCCTCCACCACGCAGCGCAACGGCTTCACTCATCACAGCTGCAGCACCCCCACAGCCCCGACCCCACCAACAAAAGCACCTGACAGGAACCTCGCATTTAATCCAATCACAGCCGTACAGGTCGAATCTGGAAAGAGCCTTCCTATAAGAGGTATTATGATTTTTTCCATTTTGAGTGCTTATTCACTTCAGGTCTAAATTCAACCACAAATTGCTACAGAAAGATTCAGTTATTGTTTGGCCAGGTAACGATCTATATTTGTTGATAAAGGTATAGCAGCACTGTAGATACACAGTAATACCCTTGTATCTTCAGGACATGTTTTCTATTAAGAGAAAGTGGCTATTTCAGGTTAACACAATTTTGCTCTGAGACAAAAGTATAAGAACATTCCTGTGGGTAATGAAATCACAATGCACAATGAGTGGTGGGGTTGAAGGATGGCCACGGTTCTTATCCATTAGACCTTGCAGCCTGTTTTTATGCTGCCCCGATATTAGGACAAAGCGCATTTGATGAATTCCTGCTAGGAGAGGCCTTTTTGTGGACAGACACAAACATAAACAATAAGAAAAAAGGAGGTTGCAATGTGGCGGCGAAGATAACGCCTCATCTATCACACCTCAGTAAGTGTAATAGGAAAAGAGAGTTTAAAGGATTAGAATAATCACAGATGTCAGGGGTAATTTTTCACCATGCAAAGGATATGAGTTGCCACGCTGAGAGCAAAGCTGGGGCTGGGACTACCGCCTGGGTAAGTCAGGGGGGAAATGGCTCGGGTCACAAAGGCCAGGTGACTGGCAGTGAGACGGGAGACAAAATCGACACAACCACGCTGCAGGGACGGACATCCAACGGAGGGCAAGCAGGCTTTTGTTCAGGTGACCTGCGGCAGAAAGCGAGGGCTCCACTGCACGCTCTAAAGGCGGCCGTGCGAAAACAGAGGGCCGGTATTTGTGATGTATGACTCACACCGGTCACACGTATCCACACGAACGAGCCTACAGTGGCTATTTGACATGCAAATTCTTGTGTAAAGGAGCAGAAGAGCCACAGCTACTGTCGAGGTACCGGTTTATTGCGAGTGTAAGCAGCTCATCACACGATTGGTTCATTGCGAATCCATTTACTGTGCAGTGCATTAATCATGCTGCGGGCTGCCAAGGTTCACCGTTTATGCTACTCTGTAGATTACGACAGAGGGTTGTTGGAAATTCTGCTTAATAGCAAGGAAACTCTCATTATGCTCGCTGCATTCATTCATTTTTTCAGTGTTGTGTGTGGCCTTACATACATGCTCAAAGAAGCCAGTAAGAAAAGCATGAAGCATGGGACTAACTGACGAATCTGTAGATTTGTGGTCGAGATTCAGTTTTCTCTGCATGCTAAACAGTGCAATCACCAAGTTGAAAAGCATATTACGTGGCTATTTATGGAAATATCTAGTTGTGCTGTAGATAGAGATATCATTATGAGATTCTCAGTCTCCCCATCAGACTTCCCTGGGCCCCCTCTCAATTACATTCCTCTTGCAGAGTTGCACTAAGTGGGGTTCTGACATAATATTCTCTGCTAATGTGATGTTACCAGATTGCAGAATAAGACTGCATTACAAAAAGGTTATATGAATTAACCTAAATGTAAAAATAGCGCATGAACGCACACACACAGCATCCACCCCAAGTATCCCACACATACAGACCACAGTGCGCACTTACTTATTACATTAATAGTTTTCCCTCACCAGTCATGCACAAAGAGAGCTGATTTTCAAAAGCCATCACGATCATTTTGCAAGTGTGAATCTTGATCAGAACCAACCATATACATCGCAGCTGAGGCTGAGCACTGAGTACATGTATATTAAAAATAGGCATGCTGCATGCGTCAGGCATCAAGAGGCACGTGGATTCATGAAGCATCACACGCAGTCGCATTGTTCATCAACATCAGATAAGTCTTCAGACAGGACGTGATGGATGGAAGTGCCAGAGGGAAAGTCACTTCCACTAACTTATTCTAACTGCTGTGAATGAGAAGAGCTACAGGAAGGCTTACGTGCTGCTGCACAGCAGGTAGCGTCACAGGGAGCACTGTAGTGTGCATTTGTATATAATCTACAAGGACAAGAGGACTGTCATCCAAACATGCGGGTGTGTAGTGATACTGGAAAACTGACAACAATTGGATTGCTATGGTTTTGCAATATGAAGCAGGTCTAGTGACCATGCGCTTCATCAGAGGGTCTTTTGAGCTTTTCCAAGACAGAATATTCAAGAGCAAAAGTGAAATGGAGAAGACTGACTGGACCACAAACCATCCAATCTCACTTCTGCCATGCAATGTGACCAAGCAGGATCCTGCTAAACCTCTGGAGGCTCCAGATCTCACAAAGTACAACAATCATCTCATCTATGTACTTGTCTAGTAAACACTCAACTACATTGACAAGGACTACAATAGTTACAGGAGACAGCAATGGAACTCACTTGTATGTTATCAATCCAACAGTGGCTCATAGCTGTGGTTGTGAAGTCAAATGGCTAAAATATAAGCTCCCATCACAGACAGAAGCTTCCTATTTAAGACAGTAAAATCTATACATGGCTCTAAGGCACTAAGCTGCTCTAAAGACCACACAGCAGTCTTCCCTGAGTCCAATATGTCCTCAGTTGGAATAAATTGCCAGTTTATGCAAGTCAAGGTTTTATCTGACCAACCAACTGCCAATCTTATTTTTTACTTTCCTAAAATCCACACGTTACTCAACTCATAAAACGTGCATTTAGGATGTTTGGGGAGACTTAAATTATCCCCCCTAAAATACATAATTTTTGGATTTCCATTCTGATGATGAGGTGATATTTTACCTGTAACCAACCTGAATAGCATCTATTTAAGAGTCTACAGTAAGTGTGAGTGTGACAGGTTCACGTTACAGTCTTTCTATCAGTGTTGTGCAGGTGTTGCTTGACTTGAAGCTGTTTTTGAAAACATGCACCACCACTAATGTGTTAGTGACGCCGGCACTACAGAGGATTTGTTTGGAAACTAGACTCGGCCCCCGCCTTCTTTCTGAAGTACTTGTCCTCAGTCATCTTCCCCTTGTAACTCACAGTCTGACTGAAAAGCCTGTTTGTAAATTTCCAAACTTCATTGTGGCATATTGGTAGTTCCTGCAGACACCAGATGTCCCTTTATTTCGGCTGAGGATGATATTTATTTCTCCGCAAATTATATTGTGAGCGTGCAGTTGTTTGCTTTTAATATTGCCTTAGTAATCCTGTGCTGAACTGCGGCTACAGATATTACTATAAAAATCTAAATCGGGAATATTGGCACTAGTACAGCAAAACAAACAGACAAAAAAAAAAAATCTTTTTTTCTTGACAAGCATAAATGAAAACATCATCCCACTGACAGATGATATATTTCTAGGGAAATATCAAACAGAAGCAATAATCTGCTTTCCAGGAAAACAAATATGTGGCATGGCTAAGAAGATTAGGCTTAAATCATGGGTGACCACTGAGAAAAGGTTGCCATCTTACATAATAGATAAGCAATTATGGTCTGTTTGTTCAAAGTCCTGAAACAAATACTGATTAGTTCACAACCAGGTTTAGATGAATAATTGATGGTTAAAACTACAGTCGTGGAAAAACAACAACAACACAACCAGGAATTATTTATGATATTGTGTTTAAATTACCAATGCAATGTATGGACAGCACTTTCCTGCAGTTGGACTATTTTTAGCATGAGAGAGGGCAAAAAGAAAAAAAAGAAAAAGATGAAAGTAGCTCCCAGTTCAGTATGCTACAGTACATGGTAATTCCATTCACAATCCTTCAAAGCGGTGAAAGTGAAGGCTCTGATTTATTCATAAGCCGGGTTTCTTCTGCCAGGGAGCATTAGACAAAGGCAGAACACACAAAGGTAACAATTCTGCTGAGAAAAGCAAATTACAAATCAAAACAAATCAAACTAAGGTGTGAACAGTTTACTGTACTGTAGCGCTGCACTGGCTGGCGGTACATTGGAGCTGCTGGACTCGGCAGCTGAAAAGTGAAGCTCCGGTTTTGAGCAGGTTTGTTAGCAGGATTCTTTCATTGATTCTAATACTACGGTGTACTACGCTCCTCCGTGGCTTTGAGGTTTCTTGCAGCTCCATGTCAGGAATAATTCAACATGACTGTAGCCGCACAGCCTCCATCACGCCTCTGTCAGTCTCTATCAGAGAGTGAAGGTCACCACTCTGTCCTGCTTACCTGGCCTCCTGCAGCCAGACCACATGTCCTCCTCCCTGGATCCTTCCTGACTGCTGTGGAAGCTGCTCACCAACACACTTATTTCAGTCACTATTGTCAAAAAGTCTAATATCGGACTGGCCTAACAGAGCAGAGAGTTTTTCAACATTTTAAGGTTCTGGGTTCCAAAAAAATATGTTTTTTTTCCCCCCATTTCATTTTTTTCTGTTAGTACATCTGTAGTCTAGAGCTCCAGAGCACTGTGTCAGTGCTGAGGAAATATTGTTCTGCTATAGGGGGGAAAAATGCTCTGGCACATCTGTATTTCTTTAAAAACCAATCACAGTCATCTTGGGTGGTGTTTTAAGCCGTCTGATCTCATGTCTGATTAGTTAATTTCCCTTCTACATCATTAGCAGACTTGCCAATTCACTGCATGCTGCTGCCATTTTTTATTCCAAGCTATTAAACTGGTTGATTCCTTTAAAATGATCCTTTGCTGCATAGCTCTTCCCAGCACAATCTACTACCCTTGAGAGACAGCAGCTAATAAATAATCACAGCGTAATAATCGCACGTCCTCTCCGGACTCATCTCAAACTGGCAACAATCAAATTAAATGACAACATAAAGTAATGCATGCCGTCTCTCTGGTGAGCCTCGTCCACCGAAAAGATTATTTTTAATAAAGAAAAATTACTTTTAATCCAGGGCCTGTGGAGCCCCTCAGGTGTGATCAGGTCACATTTGATCCATATCTCTTAGTGCAATCCGTCCTTCACTGTAGTATGTATGTCGCACAAACAATCAGATGTTGCTACAATGCACAAGCTTAAGGAGACATAGTACGCATGTAGGTTAAAAAAAATTCAAAAAATTTGAAATTAATCCCTGAGAAAGTTAATCTGACCAAATTTCTTAGCTGTGACTGTTGCTACTGATTTACATGCAACTAATAAATAATACTGCACTAATATGGGCTGAACATTGCTGATATCAACTTTAATTGAGTACCAGGAGACAATTACATAACATCATATACAATATACTGTATACAATATTAAACAGTACAATGTAATATATAAAATACTGTAGTTTGACATATTTAAAATAGGTAAACATTTTTGTTGTGCAACTATATTGCAATTCTGTCTTAATGATGAAAAAGAAAAGAAAATTGTAAACAATTATATTTTTGTTTCATGTAGATAAGCAATTTAATGTTTAATGTTGGTAAACATCAGTTTGACTATTTTTCATCTCTTTGCATCCATTTGCCACAATGATTAAATATAAAATGCCATATGGAGGGTGGAGCTGACAAACATCCAGCAGGGGAAAAGTGCATTGCTAACAGGGTTAGCTTGCAAGCTAAATAGCTACTAAGCTGAATACCACTTTTAAAAGACAAAAACAAACACGTCCTTTAACTCTGAACAGCAATGTACATTAGCTTTTCTGCTAAGTCCACTCCTGTTAGCGTCAAGAGCATCCACTGTTGTTCTACCTTTTTAGCTAATGTCATGTAGCACACTGACTGGCTAATTTTGATAATAAATATTCACAAGGAGAGACAAGCATCGCTAACAGTGCAACAGGCTAATAGTTAAATAGCTAGTTGGTCTATTAGCTTAAAAACTTCAAATTTAATTAAATTGGTGTTTATTGTACCAAATATTTTAAAGGCTGCAGTTGCAAAATAACGCTAGCAGTCTGCTCACTTGGGAAATGTCGTTCAATATCAATGTACTTTTATAGCTCTGCGTTGGTCTCTACCAATTTCTGCAAAAACAAAAACGTGCACTGATATGCTAAATGTTCACAAGTTACTGTCTCTTTTTGCAATTTGGTGCTGGGCAGTAAGCACACAGTCCATTTATCAGAGCTTTTGGTTGACATTAGCAAAACAATTAGCTAAAATATGCTAAAAACATACTGTGGTGTGGCGGGAAAAGCAGATCTGGTTGTTAATTTAATATGTTTGAGTGACCCTTTTCACACTGCAATTCATTTTATGCGATGTTGACTAAGCTATAATTTTGCAGTGTTCACTTTAACAATTCCTATCTGAATGCTCACACTGTGCAGAAGCTTTTTATATACATGCGAGATCATAGATTCTTTATTTACTTAATTTACTAGGTGGCCATGTAATTACATATCACAGCAGCAGGACAGGGACTGTTTCAAGCTGCAGCTTCTCCTTCTGGGAATAAGCCATCACTTTTACTGTGAAACTCCACAGTAAAATGCAACATAACCATGCCACAGTATAGGCTGGCTGCCTGTCTGGCTAGTGGCCAAGGAAGTATTTTACTTGGAGAGTGGAAGCGACTGACAGATGCCTGAGCAGCAACACAGCATTCATCAAGGCATCTGCAGGCTGTGAATACGGAGGCCGCCTCTGCTCGCATCCACCTGCAGCTATTAAGACTGCCAAATCCCAGGCATGAGAGGAGCTGGGTGAAAGTGTACGCCGGTATCACAGAGCTGACCCCGGTAGACAACAGTCGGCTCTGGGTGTTAAACCACCCCATCCGCTACATACATCACTGTTATCTCTATCACCCCTGTGAAGATTAGCCTTCAGCCAGCGCTACCTACCTGTTCATACTCCCGCTACTGAACAAAAACCCAAAGAGCTCGAGCATCACAAGGTGAAAACCCACATTCTGAAAAGTAGGGAAGTGCGCAGGCATCAACAAGACACCTCCAAAATAAATAAAGTATCACATTAATTAATAAGATTTAATCAGTCTGTTTTTTGTGTGCAAAATCACATTAATAAAATTGTCCCTTTTTGCACACGTTATCAGTCTCAACCCTATTTGAATTAAACAACAGTGGATTAAATGAAATCCCCATCTTGTTTGTATTCTCCCAGAAACAGTGAAGCACACCTGAAAGTTCCTAGACACCAGTTTGGCAAACATTGCATACATTTTGATTTGCAAGGCAATGAAAATGTGCACAGTTGCTGGCAGTCTGAACTTTACATCCAGCTGTATTTTATGCAGACGGCCTGCCTAGTGGAACAAATATAGAAAACCACCGCAATGTGACTTGTTTATGTACTGCATTATTACCTCTTTGTTTTGAATGAAGGAGTCCCGGTGGCCAGAGTGTGTCTGCCTCTGTCATTATGTGGTGATGAGGACATGAAGGGACCCATATGTATTCTCTAGATGACCCTCCTGAGAGTAATCGACTGGGCTACATGAACGTGGCAGGTTTATTAAGTCAGTGCTTAGAAATTAAGCCACAAAGTGGCATATTAATCATCATTTCACTGGAATAAGTGACAGAGGAATGTGATCATTGAATACAGTTTGGGAGGAGGGGGGCTGCATTTGAATGAAAATGGATAATGGCATATTTATTATGCTGTAGAGAAAGACTGAGTGGGAGAGGGGTGAATGGGTGTGTGTAGGGGGGCCAATTTTCCTTTAATGACCCAGCATGAATGGCTGAAAACACGTAAACACAGAGCTAAGGTAACTACAACACTTTGAGATTGAGTTAAGAGCCAAAGAACAGCAAACACACACACACACACACACACACACACACACACACACACACACACACACACACACACACACACACACACACACACACACACACACACACACACACACACACACACACACACACACTCCGTGGCTGGAGGTGGGCACTCTGACACCTTCTAGGATTTCAAAGCATTTATTACTAAGTTCTTCATCAAATCCCCTTTTCAATTAACATCTCAAATACCTGAAACTACAGTCAGGGTATTTTCAGGCAGCATGGATGAGGTTTGGGGGGGAGAAAACCGATATTTCTTTGAGAAATCCACCGCTCACATTGTGATCTCTGCCTGCAGGTGTCTCATGCGCTTGAACCTGATGATCTAAACAGTGGTGGAATTTGGAAAGAAAAAGACGCACTTAATTTCTATCTCTACCACCATCAACTACACCTAGATCCACTCCTCATGTGACAAACTGTGTAATATTTGTAGGATTTAATAATAACCCATCTTCGCAGCACGGACTGCCGAGATGCCAAAGCCCTCTGATTTTTATAACTGTGCGCTGCAGGATGCTGGAACGCAGCATCACGATGTTTCACTCCTCTACGGAATAAACATTCACTGCTGAGCCTTAACTTTTGGTAAAATGCTTTCAAAAGGGGGGATTTGTGTACGTATAAAGCGCATTAAAGGGGATCATGTCCTCCCATACCGCTACATGGTACCTGCGCAAACGCATGGCAAAAGGCTTCTGAAATCTCAACGCGCAGGAAGGAAGGCAGGCACGAAGCACACTGAACTGTACAAAGATCTGCGTGGCACAGTAACTTTGACGGATGCCTTACCTGTTCTGGAGAGGAGACACGACAGGACGCAGAGGAGAGAAAAGGAGAGAGGAGGATGGGGATGAAGCCGGCCAGAGCGCAGAGAAAGACAGAAGCTGCGCTGTGGATGAAAGAAAGGCGAGACGTCCCAGCAGTGAACTCCAAAGTGCGTCTGTCTTTTTTCACCACGCCAATAAAGGACAGTGAAATTCAGACCACTCCCCCCTTATATCAAACTATTCCCAACTGTTTCCTTTCCATCACTGTGTCAGATTCATCTCCAAGCATGTGCAGCCCTTGGTGGTCAACGTGCGTCTATATTCTGGAGTGTTATGTCACATTTATTAATAAGGGGAATCTGAGGTATTCTGCATATGCACCACATGTCCTCAACACAAGTTCATTCATCCATAGGAGTTTTTGCTGAATATTATCACAAATGCCTTTATAATTTGTACTCATAACAGCATTTCATTTCCACATTAAATCTTTAATTTATTTATTTATTTATTTTTTTTAACATCATATCTGGTTGTTTGGGTTCCTCAGGTTCTGCAGAAATAAACACAGCCCTGCCATATCCTCACCTTTCAAATTGACATGGCAAACTTATTTAAACCTCCAGCAGTTACCAGGCAACAATGGTTTTTATCTGGAGGCACAGAAGCAGCCCCCCTTCCAATTAACTGGAGAAGAAAGGCTACTAAAACATGTTCAAGATAATCACATGTTGCAAAATAACGATTAAATAATAATTGTTTTGTCACCTGGTAGGCATGAGAATATGTATTTAAAGTAGTTTCCAAGGTGCATTTGGTTCATTTCCGTGTGAATACATACACTGATGTACTGTGAGAGTCAGCAGACAGGTGACCCGAGGCTGCACTTTAATTGATTGCTTCAGATTTGGACACTCTCACTTTTGTTTTAAGCCCGTCAGTGCTGGTTTTATTTTTTAATCAATTCCCAGTGGTGTCTTTCGTTCCTATCCAAACCCTCCATTTACTCTGTGTCCCGACTCTCATTGCTTTCCAGTACTGCAGGAGACACCAATTGAAGTGCAGCTGCTGAGCTTCATGTTAGTGTCGCGAATGAAATAAAAGAAAATTCAGTTTTATCTTAAAATAACTAATATTGCTGATGATAAGCCCACATCAAACTCAGGTGATTGGTGACACTGTGAGAAAAGATTTGAGGCTGTGCAATCTCAGCTTATTTCTTTGAGTCAGTTCAACTACAATGCTGCATGCACTAAAAATATCTAGTTTTATTCTGCCCAACTATATTAGACTTAGCTAACAGTTCCCCTTGTTTACTCAGCAATGTTTCAATCATCCCTGCAACAATGCATGAGAAACCAGAACTTACTGTATGTACTTCACTTGTTTTCCTGAAGGACTTTCAGAGTTCATACTAAGGACATGAATGATTAATCGTGCTTACAGCTTGCTGGCTTGCCGGCTTTTACAGCAGTGAAATGAGATAAGTAGTGGTACTTCAGTACACCCTCCTAGTGCTATGTTATTATATCACCTTGTCAGATGGTTTTTCACTATAACAGTCAGTGTTGTGTTCCTGTATTCGTGATGTTTTAGTCTCTTCCACTTTCTGAAGAATATATGTGACTTCTTTAACTGCTAAATGCTCCACTATATACTTAACCTAACAGTAGACATTTTACATTGGCATAGCAGGAAAAGAACAGGTGCATTTGGTAACAATAATGTCTGCATTCCATTTAGGTGCGTCAGTAACAGGGTCAGCTGGTAACTAACAATGTCTATCTCTGGTTTAGTGCTGTGCAGGCACTGTACAGTGACTTTTAAGAGCTTTTAAAAACGCTGCCCATTTCAGCCAAAATTTCACCGAACAACAAAACAATGACGTCACACTCATTATGAAGTTCTGTAAAGCTGAGCAGAGCTGCAGATTGTGGTGTAATTCTCATGAGTGACCACTTGCTCAGGGTCATTTGGTGGCTCATAATTAAGACAAATATCAAATTAAGCTGCTGTAATATTTGATGCAACAGAAATGAAGTACAACAAAAGATACAACCTTTTTAGTAGTAGTGGTACCATGTTTGGCAACATTTAAAATTTTTCCTGGGTTGTTTTTATATATATGACAAAGCATTGTCCCAGTACAGGGACCTGAGTGGTTAAAGCGGTTAAATTCAATACTTTGTCCCAGCAGTTACAAATTCGAGTCTTCTTGGGTAAGTCTCGGCAGGCTTTGTACAGCCGGATTTGGCCACTTGATCTCATTCTTCCTCACAAATCCTGTCAAGCTTTGTCAGATTGGATGAGAAGCATCTGTGAAGTGCCATCTTCAGGTCTGTCCACAGATGTTCTGTTTGGTTTATGTCTGAGCTTTGGTTGGGTCACTCAAGGACAGTCAGAGGCTTATCCTGAAACTATTTCAGCAGTGTCTTAGCTGTATGTGTTGATTCGCTGTGGTGCTAAAAGGTGAGCTGTTGCTCTAACATCACTTCATGCACACTCTGGAGCTGGCTTTCTTCAATTCAAATGCTGCTGCCCTCACGCTTTACTGTAGGGACGGTCTTCTCCAAAAGACATAATGCCTGGAATTCTGCCCAAATAGTTCAGTTTTTGACTCATTAGACAAGAAAATCTTTTTTCCTTGAGTTTTCAGAATCCTTTAAATGCTGTCATGCCATTTACCCCTGTGTGACTTCCATCTAGCTCCTCTGCGATAACAATCTGATTGATGGAGTGCTGCTGGGAATGTTGTCCTTTTGGCAGGTTCTTCCATCTCTACAGAGGCCTTCCAAAGTTGTTTAAATCAATCCAAGTGGACTTTAAGAAGGTTCCTTGAAGACGTTTCACTTCTCATCCAAGAGGCTTCTTCAGTTCTTCAGTTCCGAACTGAAGAAGCCTCTTGGATGAGAGGTGAAACGTCTTCAAGGAACCTTCTTAAAGTCCACTTGGATTGATTTAAACAACTTTGGATAACCATGACCTGGATGAATGAGAAACTACACAGATACAGAGGCCTTCTGAGGCTGTTTTAGAGAAACCATTTGGTTCTCAGTCACCTTCCTGTCTGAGGCCCTTCCTGCTTGATTACTCAGTTTGGTTGGACGACCAGCTCTAGAAGGACTCCTGGTGCTTTCAAACTTCTTCAATTTCACATTTAATGAGGCCACTGTGCTCCTGGGAACACTCAAAGCCTTAAAAATGGTTTTACACCTCTGCCAGGATCTATGCTTTGCCACAGTTTTATCGCAGATGTCTACAGAGAGTTTCTTGGACTTCATGGTTTGGTTTTTGTCCTTACATGCAGTGTGAAATGAGGAATCTCACATACACAGGAGTAAGACTTTCTAAACTATGTCCAATCAATTCAGTTTGCCACAAGTGGACTCTAATTAAGGACAAGACACGGATCAAGTATTATTAAAGCAAAATAATGCATCTGTCCACAAGGTGTAGTGATGCAGAAAAGGTCCCGAACACTTCAGATTACGGAGTATAGATTAATGGGATATTTGGAATTTTATTCATTTAAAACCAAATATATAATACTGTATACTGTATTGTAGAATGTGTACAAAAAGTAAAAGGGTCTTTCTGTTTTTCTGAAACAACTTAAAGTAAAAAGGTACATGTTGGGGGAATACCTGAAATATGAAAGGTTTGTTTTGTTTTTTCAAAAACATAAATAGATCTGTCACATCCTTTTTGACCAACCTGGCATATGGTGGTTAACTTCTGTAATCAATCAGAAGCCCACAAGTAATTCAAATCATACTAATTCAATTCAGATAAGTCTTCTGTTATACTCTGTTTCCTTCTTCTCTGGACTTAAACCAAAATGAGGGTGCTGCACCTCTTCCACTGTTGCCACCACTTTGCCCGTTGCTCAAATTTGATTAATTTATTTGTATTTCTCCTCTAGTTAAGAAAGGTAATGACTTTGAGGTTCACTTATTTTTTAATTGAGTTCTGGGCAAGAAAACAATTTCTGACAACAACAACCAAAAAAAACCCAAAAACAGCTACTTCACTTAGAAACAAAGATAAAAGCAGATAAATTAAAAGTTGTCAAGATAATTAAAAATGCAGAAGGCTGAAAAAGAGAAAGATGCCCTTGAAACACTGCATTCACACTAAAAATATGAGTTTAAATGTTAAACAGCTGCTAAAATTAGGCTTTTTTTTCTGTAAGACATGACAAGAAAATGGCCTGCGCAGTTTATTTAAATAATGTTTCTGAATGTTTTATGTTCAGAATTCTAGCTAACCCAGAATGTGTTTCCATACAAATAAGATGAGGCTGTACGCTTAATGAAAATGCAGCAGTGCCATAAAATACTGTACTTCCAAGGTGCATTAGGAATATTCGGTTAGTATTTGCATGATAGGTCAAAAAAGAAAATAATGATAAAACCTGAGATATGACATATTTTTGCAAAAGCTTTTCTTCTTTGTCCAGCAAACAGCAAGGAGGAACTTGGTTTGTGGCCTCATTCTGGGGACCAGTAAAGCAGCAGAAAGAAAGAGGAGTCATTATCATTACAGATAATAACTCCAGAGGCCATTCATGTAAGGACAAATCCCACAGGAAGGTACGCCTGCAGTATGCACATCATTATCAATATAGTCAACTCCCTTGTGAAATTCCACCCCCCCAAAACAGAGAGGAAGTGGCGAGGCTAGATTTCAGTTTCATGATCTGTGGAGAATGTGCTCAGGATCCAGGAATACAAACTACACCAAGGGCAAATATGCAGTTATCAGAAGCGTCTGCATAATTAAAGTATTCATTTCATATAATTACTTGCCTAATCCGGTGGGACACCAAGTGTTACATTATGAACTTCCTGATATTGAACAACCTGGGCAAGTGTAGTAATATTAGATGGCTTCAATCATTTGGGTGAGAAAGTGACTTTTAAAGCCAGAGTCCATCAGTAACTGTCACACATTTAGTTTTCTTTTATGATGCAGGAAGAGCTTCCAAGAGAAACAGCAGATTTGCTTTTGTCCATATTGTCGTTGAGAAGTTGATTTATAGTTAGAAATGCTGCTGCTTTGAGTTCATCAGGTTGAAATAAAGGGAAAATAGTCTAGTAAAAACACTTTGTGGATATAGAAATTTAGGTGACAAGAAAAAGCAATGTTGAATGCCGCATTTCGCAGTATATTGCATAACTTAAAACAATGAATTTAGCTTCAACAATTATCTGTTCAGTTTGGCATTAGGTCAAAAATGTATAAATGCAAAATCTAATTTCACCATTATTTCAAAATCTAAGTTTTGGTGAGCCACGTCTTGACCGTGCACATCTTGCTGGAGTCTCGCTGGCAACCATTTGGCAACCAGAAGACTTCAGTGAATTACTGCTCCATGCCAAGAAACTGTCTGAGATATAACCAGCCTGAGCACAACTTGTCAGTTTTTTTTTTTTTACAGACTAAACAAATAACATAATATGTTAATTAGTGAGTGTGACAGATAGTGGATGACAGACTTTGTTACCTTTGGACAGCAATGGGCAAAGCTTTTCTACCTGTTTTCAGATTGTGCTAAGCTAAGCTACTGGTGCTAGATGCATATTTATCATAAAGACATGGGAATAGTAATTGATCTTCTCATCTAACAGACAGAAAACAAAAAAGGAAACCAAATATGAATACTGTACAAAAACTATCCCTTCGGTCATACTTAGTCATTTCTTTTTGGAGTCAAATATTGTGTCAGTGTGCATTATAAATTAGCTTTTGATAGTTGTTTGATTATTAAAAGGAAGAAAACCTGCAGATATGTCTTTGGAAGTCTGACGCTTTCAGTCAAACAGTGTTACACCATGAGGAATGAGAAACAAAGTAAACAACTTTGCAATGTAGCCAACATGTCTTCAGCCTTGATTGTACTCTCTTGCAGATGTGCACAAAGACAGCAGAGGATACCATAGACACATGGTTGTTGCTATTATAAACCTTGTATTTAGTCAGGAGTTCGTCTGGTGGAATCTGTTTCATACAAGCGCCATTGATCGCGTCTGAAACATGATGCAAGCTATTGCCCTTGCTGCACAATTAGACACAAATTTTGGCGTGCATGCAGATGAGTCTGCAGCAAGATAACTAAATTTACATCAGGCAGGCTATAGCAGAACCTCACATGCCTGAAAACGCTGAAAGTATAATACTGGCCATCATCAGACAGCACATCGTTGACACTAATGACCACAGGACCATGTAAGTGGACTCAAGCGTCATTTGCAGGTACATTAATATGCTGTAGGTTAGCAACTAATTATGCACCTATCAGCAGGTGCAGGTGAAGTAAATAACATTCATCACCTTGTTACAATGCAATGTTCTTCAAGAAAACCTTTGGTCCTGGCATTAATGTGGATGTTACTTTAATACGTACCACAATAGCATTCACAAAGATGGCAGCCTCCCCCAGCAGAGCAATACGACACACCACACAGCAAAAACTGCTCAGGAACGGCAACTAAGAGCCTAAAGCATTAATGTGGCCTTTAAACACCACAAATCCCAATCAGATTAAGCATCTACGGAGGTCACACGCCACATCCCACAATATCCCACGTGATCCCACAGGATCCGTTGCTACCGTTTCACAGTGTCAAACACCACAGGATAATTCCAGAACTCCCCAGTGGGTCAGAGTTGTTCAAGTGACAAAAGAGGGAATACATAACACACAAAGACAGGTGGTTAATGTTGTGGCTGATCTCACTTCAAAAGTGACATTTGCAATGCACTTTTCCCCAGTGAAAGTTTGTTTGGTGGCTCATTTAACAAGCTAAGGTGGAGCACAAGAAGTGTTCATGAAAGGAACTCTCAGAGCTCAGTTTGTGTGGCTTTTATGTTGTGTAGAGCTTCGCTGTCTGGGTCAGTGTGACCATCTGCTCTGCCCATGAAGGCTAACAATTTTATACAAGAGTTTTTTTCTGTTTATAGAAGTAAATTATTCATCTTCTCAAATGAGAATAGGTGCTTTACAAAGCAGACAAGTATCCTCTAGAACTAAAAAAAAAATGGCTAAAACTCTAACAACAAATAAAACTAGCTAAAGCAACTAGGAGCATGGTGGAAACACCTGAAAGGAGACCAGGAAAGTTTAGTGATGCTCGAGATTCACAACCAACTCGGTGAGGCACATGTCACAGTATGCACAGTGTTTGCGTAATACTGTCACTGTCAGAAGAGGTATGGAAAAGTTCCAAATTGCAGATTTAAAGTCATTTCATTATTAAATAATGTCCACAGTCATTGTTTAGCCTAGTACACAGAACAATATCAAGACTCTACAGTGTCAGAATGTGACTAACATCGCCAGGGATCAATTAGATTGATTGCAAATTCTATAAAATTAATTAGTATAAAGATGTGATTTCAGGGGACCGGGTTGCTATTCAGTTAAACTGATTAAGTCACACATATATTATTTGCCGTTACATGAAGTCAAACATCATTTTTACCATCCATCGGTCTAATGAAGGAAACGGAGTTCAAAGAATTTTCTAAGGGACAGGTGTCACTGAGCAAAACAGTCAAAAAAACCCAAGGGTTACCTTCTCTGCTGCTGGTTGTAATGCTAACAAACATATCGCAAGAAAGTCTATGTCTGCATTTGTGTGTGGGTTCTGTACAAGCTGTATGTGTGTAAGACAGAAAACGTCCAAGTCAGCTTTTCTTTCAGCACTGGCAGAGACCTATTATATTCCAAACAAAGACCAAGCTTGTTGTTGAGTTGGCTGCTGTTATGATAGAGGACGGTTTAGTCCTGAATTCCAACTACATCTTATCGATTGACTGTGAAGAGAAAATGAGACAGCTGCCTTTTGATGTCCTATTGTCATTTGCATAATCACATTCTTTCAGCAAGGGTTAAATTGAAAACATGAAGGGCAAAGACCTGTGCTCTCAACCGCTTTAATCGTTGAACCATAATACGAGCGAACACCAATTGCTACCCTACTGTTCTGTTACAAAAAACCTACAGCACTATAATGTAATGTAGTTTATTTGATTATTGTGTGCTCATGACAGAATCTGTTAAATGTAGACTGCCATATCAGTCTCACTGTGTACACTCCACAACAGATTTATAATTATGTTGGTTTCATCCGTGTTACAGAATAATAGTCCTGTTAGTTTGCATCATGCTTGAGGTCTTTCCCTGAACAACAATTGTGATTATTCAATCCCACTTTTAAAAAAAGCAAACTGTACGGTATAATTAAGAATTTATTGGATCCAACTCTATCTATTTGAGAAAATTGTGTTAAGTCACTTTTACCATCTTTCTCTGAATGTTTTTGGCCCACAAACTGTAGTATTTTGATTTAATCTTTCCGCTCTTTCTGTGGTGATTTCTCCAGTCTTAATGAGCAGCTGTTGTAAGGAACTGATGACAAGGAAGTGAACATGAACTTCCTGTCATCAGACACGCACAAGGAGTACTTTTGCTTTATTATTTCATGCTGGTAGACGTACTGGAGGTTTCCACTTCAAAGACCCTTGTAAGAAGGTTGGAGGGGAGGAGGAGGTGTAAGATCAGTGTTATGCTTTCTCTGTCTATGACCGCTAAGGTCCACGTGATGTAAACTTTCACCCAGACCCCTTATGTCAATGCATGATGGCCCCACAAGAGCAATAGTGCACATGTTCAGTTGTAGTATCCATGTGTGGAATACATAGATACGCCTCATGAGCATTTATGGAACAGGCTCCTCCAAAAGCAGCTAGAAGAACGTAGACTGAAGAAACAGTATAACAGCAACAACTGCACATCCATGATGTGCAGACTTGGTTTTCATTTGTTCTATGAGTTTAGTCCTGTTTCATTCACTATTTGGTTAACTTTTAACAGTTTTAACAATTAAAATTTCTTTAGATTGAATTTTATTTATATTGAGCCAATTCACAACATATGTAATCCCATAGCACTTTACATACTAATGTGAAGACCTTACAGATTTTAAACAGAGAGCCCAACAAATTCATCCTTTGCATTCCCTTTGAGCACTTGACCACAATGGGAAGGGACCAAAGAACAACAACAAAAAAACTTCCGGCAAACCAGGCACAGGGAAGGCAGTCATCTGCCTCGACCAGTTTGGGTTAACATTCATCCTCTCACAACATTAAGCAGATGTCACAAGGCAGACTTCTATTACTCCAAAATAAACAGCAGCGACAACACCACACAGCATTTGATAACTGATTGCATCTATTTCTGATGCTTACGGATGCCTAATGGTCTATCAGACACCCGGTGTGTTGATGATGCTAAAGTGTACCCACTCACTTCAAAACTTACACCAAGGGGTCTTGACAAAACAGTTGTATGTGATGAGACTAAATTTGAAATTTCCTTCCAGATCCAGTACAGACTAAAAATGGAGCAACAAGAGAGTCAACAGCCACAGGACAGAAACAAAAATCTAAGTGAATTTTAATGTTGCTTTTTGGCTGTTCAGTGTTAAAGTCAGACAGTTTGGTATCACTTCCACGAACACAAGTTAATTAGGTGATAATATGTCAACTTGAATGTTTGAAAATTAAAATACCTTCCCTAGAAAAGGTTTAGTAACCCATCACTGGACTATGTGAAGTGATTGTGATTACATTACAGCTATTGTTACTCCGCCAAGTAGGCGGAGCTTTGGCGGAGGGATGTGATAATCGGTGTTGGTTTGTCTGTCTGTCTGCTAGCAACATTACTCAGTAACGGACAAACGGATTTTGACGAGATTTTCAGGGAAGTTCAGAAATGACACAAGGACCAACTGATTAGATTTTGGCAGTGATGCAGATTACAGTCTGGGTCCACAGATTTGTTAACGATTTCTGTATCATTGTGAGATAGCATCACGGCATCACTGTAACTATGACTACAAGTAAAAACTACATCAGCTGCCTGCTGATGATCACATGATTGCAATCCCACTAAAAATCGACCATTGCAGATTTATCCATCAGAAATGATATAAGGAACAATTGATGAATTTGTAGGGGTGTTTCTGAGTGACGTCAATTCCCGCTGCCTGCTACATATTTAGGTCAAACGATTCGGTATTCCTACATAACGTACACATGAATAACACATGCCTGTACATGGGTGATTTCGATTGTGGGTACATCTATAGTAAATAGTCACATTCTATAGTGCTGTGATTTCTGCCACGACTTTTTTCAAGATTTCATCCGTCGAAAATGATACAACGACTGAGCAGCCTTGGCGGAGTCCTGCACTCTGAGCGCTTTTCTTGTTAATGCCGTTTTACTGTGGAGACTGTCATGTTAGCTTACCAGAAGTTTTATAAAGAGTTTTATTAATTTAGTCTCTTGTAAAATAAAAAAAATGCAAGAGTTCATATCAACATGTTTTACTTTTTATAGACAGAGACTAAAATATTTCTCTAAAATAACAAGGTGTACTTACCATTTGTAATGACTATTTCATGCCAGCACATTGTTTAAACACCATGTACTAGTACACTAAGTGATATATGAACAAGCACTTGGGAGCTTTTCAAAAAGGAGTGGAGGAATAAAAAATACCAGAACACCTGCTTAGCGTACACATAGTACATAACTTTTAGCAGGCATTTATTTTACCATCACACTGACCATTGGTACAACTCTATTTTTCCTTTCAGTGACATAGACTACCAGTTTTTAGTATAACAAAACCTCCCTTGGTCCCAATAATTTAAAATTGATCCAGTTCAATTCAGCTGTTTTTTTCCCCTTCATTCTGTCCTTTTACAAAGAATCATAGTGGCTTTTTAGTGTTCTTTTAGCCACTTCAGGTTGAGGACAAAATAAGGAAAATAAAAATAAAAATACAGAGCTCTGATGAAATAAATTCAATAAAACAAATGTTCATATTCCAGGAGAGTGTGGTTTCTGCCTTTAAATAGAGTGTGGTGAAATCTCAGCATACAGTTCTGCACGGTTACAGCATAACCTGATAAACCAAACTTACAGATTTGTTCAAATGGGAAAAAAAAACACCAGGGAAACTTAATATTGCCATTATAAAAACAGTGCTCTATATCAAATTCATCACCAATGAATCATCAGTTCAGGACAGTCAAATATAGCACTAAAGACCATCTTGCAGTGTGATCACACCAGTCACGGTGACCTTCAACATGCTGCTGCACAAAACCATGATTACTCAGGAGTCATTACTACATTATTATATGACTACATGAGTCCTCAGCACTGATGGGTTGGGTCAAAACCTCCTTTGAATTTCATTTTCATGCTAACTGCACACCTGTGAAGTTTTGGGACTACATCTTGCACGGATAAGATACCATTGTGATGCCAAAATCTAACATACAAACACCTGCCAAAGTATTCCAAACTAACTTTCTGAAAACTCTCCTGCAGCAGTAGGTGTCTCCACAACATTTTGCCACGATGACACACACACTCAAACAATGCTACGTCATTATCACAGCTGGTGACAATAACTTCTCACCTCCGACGTGTTATTCTTCCACGCTTGGTTTTTTAAACACCTGAAAGCAACACAAAGTCTATCATTGCTTTAAGAAACCCTGTGGAAATAACACAATAAGTAACATGCCTCATAAGGCAGCTCTGTAATTAACTTCACACTATTAGTTCTGTTATGTACATATTATATGCAATTATGTATTTTCTGTTTTCTATTTTTACATGCACGCAACAGAACATATGTGGGAAAATTAGTTAGGAGAACAACTGTACTGAAAAAATATTGCAATAACAAATATCTTGCTTACTTTTGCCATGAACCAGTTGGTATCGTTATGTTATTACTTTTCAATTAGCGAATAACGAGTAACTGATTGAATTGCTCGGTAACCTGCCCAACACTGGAAGAAATGTGGAAACACAGAAACACAGTCAGTTAAAACATCTGCACCAACAGTCAGAAAAGTCGTTTTCTTTGCTGCAACAGCCACCAACAATATCCTAAGTAGGATTTTTCCTGTGACTGTTCCAGATTTAGATCTTGATGTGACATACAATCACTAGAGTCTTCCTTTTTCCTGAATGACCACTGATAAGGTGCACACAAAGTCCTACGCTGCACACTGTGGCTGTTAATAATGATTCATAGCGTTTCCTCCCACTCAGTGTGTGAGAAACATTTCAGAGGGAAAAGACAAATCAGAGATGCTTTTTATATCCAGACCTTTCAATCAGGATCCGACCTGTCTGTAATAAGTGACACCCGGGCCTGGGTATTGTAATGTATGTGCTGCCTCGACAAATTGCCTCACAGGGGACCAGAAGAGAGGTTTTCTTATTTCTGGCAGATCAAACCCGGTGAGACAGAGCCTTTTCATACTTACTTTAACTTCCAGCTGTTCTCAGGCTCCACAAATATAAATATATAGAAATAAGGCTGCATTTCAACATAACAGGAATGCATTCTTCTGTAAACAGCTGTACAACTGCAAAGGAACATAACGGTTCTGATTGTGTGAAACCCCTGCTGCCATTTCTCACATTATTATGGCTACTGCAGCTTTAATCAGAAAACCATTCGGTAATGCGTCTGCTGTTGCCTTAAGTCACACTTCTGTCTTATTACATCTCTGAAATTTTATTTGCTTGCTGAGGCAACACAGGTTTCTCCCTATAATTGTCTCTTCAGGGAGTGAGGTCTTCATGTGTGAAGGAAGGCCACAACCATAGGTTTTCTGACCCACTTTTATCAGACCGCAGATGAGACACGGTGACTAACGGACAAAAAAAAAAATGTTTCCTGAAGTGATCAGCTCTGCGGCCAGGAATGCTGAAATCGTCATTGAAGTTTAAGAATGTTTGATCTGTTTTTAGCAGATCTGCAATTCAGTGGATGAAAAATACTGGGAAATATTAAGCTACATTAAATTCTAAGCATACTAGGAGGAAGAGATGTGAAGGTTAGTAGCACAGTTATGAACATTTAGTTTGACCAGGTGGAAAAACAGCTTGTGCTGTGAGACTACTAATGCGTATTTTCGCATGAAATCTTAATTTCTGCAGACACATTCCTAATTAATGTGAGAATAAACTTGAAGTACATGTGGTTTGATTCCATTTTGTGATGCTACACATTTCTATGTTGTACATTTGTATTTGTTTCTTATTTTTGTGACCACAGTCAGGGCAGTCAGTGTCAAGTGGGTCACAATATGCAGCCGTTGCCTTTGTGGGAGCAGGCGGTGTCCTGTTCCAGATTCAAATGTGACAGATAATGCATCTTTTCTTTATATATTTCTCATGAAAAGCTATCCCTGTGACAGTGTCTCTGCTATCTAGTCTGACTTGCCACCCCCGGAGCATCAGCGAGGCATCTCTGAGCAGGAGGACAAAGCAGCACACTGGGAGAGGGAGATTTCAAAGTGTTCCTTCTGAGGTGCTGCAGCAGATCCTCGTACTGATCTCCTCTCCTGCGTCTGCATTAAACACAACGAGCTACTGAGCGCCCGTGATTAGGCCTTCTGACAATAAGCAACAACTTGAAACTATTTCATGCGACCTTGGATAGAGTTGACAGCATGTTCTTGCTGGAAATGTGCAATAATAGTTCTGCAGATTTTTTTTTTTAGCGATTATAAATTCCACAGAGCGGGCTGTTACTTGTCAGCAACTGCTCTTTTCAGTTGAGGCTGTTCTTAGCAATCACTCATGACAACTGTTAAGTGGACTTTTAAGCTGGTAATAAATTATTTCTATGCAAATTTTCTTTGTAATGATAATAATAATGTTAATAAGTCTCATGCCATATTGGAGAATGTGGCTTCTAACATCTGCTCGCCATCTTCGTCTGTCAAAACGGGGTAAACAGGCTTATCAACTCCTTACAACAGAGCAGCACACTGGAATTAGCATATTGGCTAGTCAGTGCCAGGATGGTCTGTCTGTGCGAAGTCGGATTCTACGACCCCCTGCCATGACACCAAGGTGACCAGAGAAATTTATGGTCATAAAACAGGCAGAAATCCTCTCCCACATAAGTATAAAGATGCCCACTCGGTCCCCAGTAAACATCACCTGCCTGGAGGAGGTCGTCTAACCTGCCGCCCCAGAACAGTCTGCAGCCGAAACGGTGGTGACTCTGCCGACCTCACTGTGATATCCAGCACTTCTCTCAAGTTGTGCAGGCTATTTTTAATGCCTTCAACCTAGCAAGAGGCAAAAATGTCCTGCGCTGTATAAACTGAGCATGCTGTTAACAGCCTGTGGCTACATCATGTAACTGATGGGGGAACAGCTCAGGGCCAAGATGCTTAAAATTCTTCCTCCAAACAAGTTCTATGGGCAAGATAATAGCTTGTAGTGAATACTGTTGATGTTGTAAAGGCTACTATTAAACTTTGTTTTTTTGCTGCACTGAAAACATTAAAGCTGCTCTAACAACAATAAATTGTATGATCAACTATCTTGGTCTGCAGCTTTTGGTGTCTTTTAGCTTATTGTTTTGGTTTTAGGGAGCACAGCATTACCTTATTGATTCACTACAGCTTTTTTTAGTGAAAAAATTCTGACAAACTCTGAGTTCACCACCTACCCAGCACCAAATAATGTTTAAAGTTAGCAGCAACCTGAGAAACATAATGTGACATTTAACTGGTGTTGATAAACAGCAGCTAGAAAGCAGGTGAATGATGAAGTCATTCCTTCTTTTGTACATTTAGGTGGTCAAATGAATGCTAATGTCTGCTGCATTAGAAAACAATGTCATCCAAATTAACTTCATGAGCCGATATGTTAGATGTTGTGTTTTAAGCTAATTTTTCTGTCCCACCCCAAAAAAATTCCCAAAAAAATGTGAAAGAAAAAATCTGAAAAGAATTACTTTTAAAAGTGCCTTAGGACAGATTTTGAAATCAATCTTCAGATTTTTTTAAACCATAGTGGCAGCAGTGCTTCATGAAGGTCTGATGAAGGAAATTAACAAACAAGCAGAGAACAGCGTGCACAGCCTACTTTTTGCCAAGAATGACTAAAAAAGTACAAAATTCTACCTACAAACACATTTCAACAAGGATTGTTTCATCGTTTCACCAACAAGTGCAATCAAACCAATGATTAGAATAACAATAAGGTGCCAGTTTTATTTATAAGGGTTCCACTGACAATAATTGAGATAGAGGAGGTATTGGCAGCACAGAGGTGTGCAAAGTCCCATTCAAACTGCAACAGTCTGAACTATTTGAAGTGAATTTCAAATATTCTGATGAAAAACCCAGTGTAATAAAGTAGAAATTGACGTAAATTGGTCAGATCTGTGTAGACCAAAGAAAATCATCAGTATCAGTTTGTTTGGTTAAATGTCCATCAGATATATAGTAGTGATCTATGCGAGTGTTCAGCATAAAAAACTGAAAACACTGCCACATATAGACACAATTAGGTTAGCATGTCAGCCTTTGCTATAGCATGCACGGACAGGCTGATACTGCCGGTTTCACGGGACCAACCTGCTTCCCAATTCCCTGTCTGATCCCATGCAGAAACACGAGCAGATAAAACAGAAGCAATGTACAGTGTGAGCCAGAAGCCCCAGCATGACAGAGGAGGGAACACCGAGGCTCATTAACAGCAGCCGCCTGGACAGATCCCAGTCCTCAGTCTGGGGAGTAAGAGCCAAGTCGCTCCATTACAGGGAAGAGAGAGACTTCTAAAGGGCATGACCATCTGGAGCAAGCCTCACTCATTTTTTGTAAACTGCGTATGGGTGGGAGGCAGAGCCCAGACTCATCAAGCAGGTTGATAATCAGGTGCCACTGAAACTCATTCATACCGCTCTGTGTCGGGTCAATTGTGGCCGCTGGTGGAATGTAGCAACTGGATGGAATTGAAACGAGGAAAAGACGAAAAAAAAAAGCTCTTAGTTGATTGTTATGCAGTCCGCGTTCTCTCAGAAAACCTCGACTTAGGTGAAATATTTTTGTAAATTTTGAAGTAGCCCAGTTGTTCAAAGTAACAGGGCCGTGTGAGGTAGAAGTAGGACAAGTTTTTAAGTAAGAATAAGTACAAGCAAGTCTTTTCCCTCATGTCGTTCAGTGTCCAGGAAATGTCAGCGGAATGCCGCGGGGACAGATGAAAACTCGGTATCCAGTGTTGAGATGACATTCGTCCCCTGAGGACAAATGGCTGCATATGAAAAATTGATACGGGGCAGAAAATAGACTTCCAGTCCGATGTGGAGTAAGGGTGACCATGAGACTAGTACAGTAGGAATCCAAATTATAGCAGCACAATTTACCCAAATTAATTATTCACTGGGAAGGAGCCTGCTATCAGTAACTAGACACACAATTACAAAGACACAAGGTTGGGCTCGTTTAAAGGCAGAAGAAAACTAATGAGGGCCAACACACTGATTGATGGCAGAGTCCAGGAGCTATTTGTCTGCGCCCTGCGTGAAGTTGTTGTTGAGAATGCATCTGGAAAAGGCTCTTTACAAGAAGTGTGAAAGAAACTATGCGTGGTTTGAATATTTTCTTGTGAAATTAAAGATTTAGATTCTTTGGAATCATCTCCCACAGTGGCATATTTTCAGAGTAAATCCTGAGTCCAAAAAAATACCCTCTTTGCAATTACACAGGAATTATGCATATACGTGAAGCGCCCTCAAAATGCTGCCGCAGTAACCCCCATTGCTTCCCAACTCTAGGGAACTGTTCAACATGCTCACAAGTGACAGCGAGCCTTAATAAGTCAGCCGGCAACCAGACTGCATGGAACACTGCTTCCGTGCTCTGGGCAGATACATAGATAATCAAAGCATGACAGTGGGTTTTACATTTCAAATAACCCTTGGTGCATTACCAGCAGTTATTTACAGTGTAAGCACTGCTCATTAATTTTTAAACAGGCCCTTAAGGTCTGGTTGACAGACAAAGCTGGCAAGCAATAGCAGGAGAACGAACTGTTGTTGTTTTTCGCCTCACAATATGAAACATAGTAATGGCACCGAGCAAAGTGCTGGAGAATGCATTATTAATGCGTTGATGATGCAATATGTAAAGGTCACGGCCGTTGTCTCTGCACACCGTCGTTCATCATATAGTGTCTCCATGTGCAATGACACTCAATATGGGTACATCTGAGGTATTTAGCAGCTTCTCATATTCAGAGATCCACTTTAAAAGCACGTTTCTATTAGTAATTGATTGTTTTTCTCTGCCTTTTTGATATGAAACCCACAGGAGGTGACATGACAGCTTGGCAGATGTCTTTTCTTACCATTAACCTGACGCTACAGGGAGTACTGGGAGCTCCAGACGCCACAAACGAGATCGCACAGCTGCCACGTCTAGATCTGAGGCGGCGTTGTTGTAAGTGTCAGCTGGGCGACACGTACAGGTGTGTACCTGGTAATCCTCCTTTCTGGCTTTTCCCCGCCGTGGCTTTGTGATCTCATTACCCATGCGTGTCTCATTAATTCCTGTCATGGCCAAGTGGCCCAACACCCCCGTTGTCAGCACCTCGTAAGATCGTCCAGCCACCGCACATCCACCCCCAAGGCCTCTAAACAAAGCAGGGGAGGGAAAATGGTGGCCTGTCCAGCAACCACAAATCATTGATGAGGGTCAGACTGTCTCAAACAGTGAGAACTCACCTTGGCTTGGCTTCTTGCAGCCCTATAAATGAAGACTGTTGTGCTCTCTGATGGATGAACTGCAACAAAGTAGAAGGGGATTGCAGTGTTGTTTGGCCATGATAGGGGCTGCTTTAAACAGCCACCGTCTCACGCTTTAAACGAGAAGGAATTTGTTCGAATGAGCGCCACATTCAGTGGATTTTTTAGTTATCACTCGAAGCACTACACATGCACGACAAGGTCAATCATACTAATTAAACTAGATGGAGCTGTGGCTCGACTATGCTGTGCGCTGTGTAATGAGGGCGCTAATGATGCTTTAAAAGTGTTTACTGAAATGCTCACTACTTACTGCTTAGTTCACTCCTTTATCACATACTGTAGCTCCATGACTAACTTCACCATCTTAAAATGGCAATATTTTTTAACACGACTGCAAAAGTGGAAGTCAGTTTGCTGCCAAAGACAGAAGAAGCTTCTTTTTCCTCCAAATAAATATGTGCTTTCTCAGAATTTCTCATTTTTTGTAGTAAAATCTGAAAGTGCTTATAGTGTAGAATGTGCAAATCTCACTAGTTTTGCCAAAATCCGAAACAAATTCAGAGAAAGCTGCAAACATTTTGAGGATGTTTTTTTTTTTTTTTGTAAAATGATGGTACATAACCTAAAAGTCCTGGCTCAGTATTCAGTTGAGCTTGTTGTCGATTTGCTGAGAGATCTCGACTGCATCACTGAGAACAAGCCCCACAGGGCAGGAAACACAGGCAGGATGCAGCTTTTAAAGAAAAGCTATATGGAAGAGGGAAAGCAGTAACATTATTACCCATGCAGCCTCCTCTTATTCTGATGGTGCAGCATTCAGTTGTTAACCCAAGGTAGTTAGTCCCAACTCAAACCTTATACCACAGTGCCAACATTTAAATAGCCTTAAATAGCTTATAATAAAGCAATAATGCTGGCCCTCCAGGACCAAAGCTTATTATTAGTTTTATTTTTACAATGTGCTTAGACATTTTAATACTCTCTATCGTAAATACCAGCAATGTTGTCATTTCTTCAACCAGCCTGATATGCACGTTAATGGCACATGCTTTTTTTGGTTACCTTATTTTTTTGAATGTAACACGTGAGCTACAGGATACCTTGAATTTCCCCAAGAGAATGAATAAAGAAACCATCCAGATTTTTTAAGAGTGGCACATTGTTCAGGTAATAAGAGTGCAGGACTGACATGATGCACTGAATGAATGAAATGTAAAAGTATCATTCAAAACATGTTTAAACATACTAAAGCAAAAGTATGTAGGTATTATCTGCCAAATTAACTTAAAGTATCCCAAATGACAAAGCTCATTCTGCAGTAAAGTGATGTTTCCGGATTAACATTACACCTGAATTGATGTTTATGTTGCATTTTGCTGCTGTAGATGTTAAAGGTTGAGCTCATTTTACCTGCTTTATATACTGGTAGTTTAATTAACCAAAAGGCTCCCAATTCATCTCACGAGCTGCATAAAATAGCCCTGTTTTCGTTGCTCACAATGAATATTCCAGCTATGCTTTTTGAAAACAGTTTACCCACCTTAGATAGAAGTATAAGAATGCACTTGACCAATAACAGGAGGATTTCATCTTTTAGTTCATTTAAAAACAAAACAAAACAAAAAAAATGGAGATACATGATTTTTACTGGAGGGAAATGAAGAATTGTAATCTGAAAAGTAAGCTGTCAGACAAGTTTAGTGATGTAAAAAGTACAAATTTTGCCTTTGAGATGCAGTGAAGCAGAATAAAATGGAAAAATGTAAAGTACAAGTAACTCAAATTTGTAGTGCAAGGACAAAATGATATGTGGACATCGAGTGGAAGCAAAGTGCAATTGTGCAACAAGAATAAGTATTACAACCCTCTTGTAAAAGTAGTAGTACAACACGAGAAAAAAAACTACAGTCAGCAAACTGTACTTCAAGTATCGAAAGTAAAAGTACTAATTGTGCAGTGAAATATTCCCTGTTAGTGTTTTAGTGGTGTATAAGTTGTTTTTTTTTTAATTATTATTGTTGCTGCATTATTGTGCATGTTGTATTTTACTGTTGTAGATGTTTCAGGCGGAGCTAATTTCAACTCCATTTGCTGCTGCATAGTTTAATCTACAACAATGCCTCATCTTCTGTAAGCTCATCATATGTTTTTAGTGTTACTCTCCAATGAGAACCATATATCTCTAAAACGTCAACTTTGCCTGAGCTGAGAGAAAAAACCCCGTTTTCATCCATGACAATGAATTTCCCAGCTATTCCCAGGGGCTTAAAAAAAAAAAAAAAAAGAAACATATCTTATGTAGAGGTAGGAGGATGTTCTCAACCCATAAAGGAACACTAAGTCCTTGAGTTTATGAGAAAAAATTTAAATCTCAAAATATGGAGATACCTGGTTTTCACTGGAGCGGAATTAATATGAAAAATTTGAATCTGAGAAGCAGATGAAGCTGTCAGACAATTTTTTAGGGGAATAAGTGCAATATTTTCTACTTACTGTCAGTAACTGAGTAAATGTACTCAATTATATTACACCAGTGGACAAATGCTTAATTTTGACCATTAGCAGTCTGTTAGCAGCATGAACAATCTGTGCAGTTTGAGCCTACAGCTACAGGAAGCCCAGAGTGGAAAACCTGCACTGCTTACAGCTAAAATTTGTCACATAGTACTCAGGTGAATTTATAACCCTGTTTAACTCTGCATTGCTCATATGTATGACTGACAGTTTAAATAAGGCGGCTTCAGGGTAAATGGGCTGCAACTAAAAAGTATTTTCACTATACATTAATCTGACATTTATTTTTTTACTTAATCAGTTACATATTGTCTATAAAACATTAGAAAATACAGAAAAAGGTGTTAGAATATTTTTTTTATATACCACCAACAGTTTAGACAATTTTTTAAAAAATCACTTCAATTCTCTTTACAACAAAGAAAAGCATAATTTTCTGACAACTTGTGTCTGATTTTGTGGTGGTGATTTGCCCCCCATATCACTCCAATTATTTATTTATGCATATTATTATTACATATACTCTAAAAAAATATAATGAAATGTAACTGGAATTCTGTGTCATATTGATTTTTTAGAAAAAGGCCAAGCTCAGCGTTACCTAGTGGTGTTTTTTCTAGAGTTGTACGGTTGGTCCAGGTAAAATACGTGTCATCCTTTTTGTATTAATTTTCAAGCAGTTCCAAACATGGAGCTTTCTATCAAGAAAAAAAAATAAGGAAAACAAGCAGCATCAATCTGAGTCAAACCTCGGGCATTTTTTTGACATCAAATCACTACTGGGTCTGTATTTATAAGAGCTCATTCTCCCACTTTCAACACTTTCATGATGCAATGGCAGCGCATTCAAAGCTTTAGCACAGAATTTCCATATATATCTCTTCTAGTGCCTGTTCTGTAGGAATAAAAAATCATTTTTCATGCCTTGTGCAAGAGTTCAGTCTCCATGATGTGATGTAAGTGGTGGGTTGTGACAGCATGTCCCTGTACACACACCAAAAAACAGTTTTTAGTGCAATCCCAACACCATGCATGTCCCAGGTGACTTAAAGGTTGCCACAAGTGGGGAAAGTTACAGTTTTAATAATACAACTCTGTAAAAGAAATAAAATCTACTTCTAAAAAGGTGTGTGTAACAACTGTGAAATTGCTATTTGAAATTATAATGCGTTAAATACAATAGAACATTGTTGGGGCTGAATAATGAAATGACGACTTAACATCAAATTTGTGCCATTAGCTTAGATTTGACAAGAGTTTTGCAACATATACACCACCCATCAATCAAACCTGGGTATAAAATTGAACATTTTCCTCTTGCATTTTATTTTTAGAGAACCACTTTGAGGAGACTCCAGTCATCTTAGCAGTGGTACAAACTGTTAATGGCAATAATAGCTGGTATTAAAGCAGGCTGGTGAGTATTTGAGGCTCCAGGAAATTGGCAGAAAAGTAACATTTCACCGATGACAGAGTGAGTCAAGCTTCTCTCTGGCTCTGCTTATTGTACGAGGAAACAGAACAGAGCAACACCTCCAGAATTCAGCTGGGTATGTGTGTTTGAACAGGGACTTAGGTGGTCATAAACAATCTGGGAATAAACATGTTTTAATACTTGAATGACATCCTTGGATTATGGGCAAACAATGCTTAAAAACTGTAACAGAATTTTGAAGACTGGGTCTTCAGTGTATTGTGCTTTTCAAAATCTCTTAGCTGCCAGAGGAGCCACAATATTAGTTATTATTGTACCTCACCCAAAGCTCTAAAGACACTCTTCACTGAAGTAAACACCAATTCCAATGAATTTTGGAAATAAAGCAATATATTGGTAGTGCAGTGGAGCCAGTAAGATTAATAAATGAAATGAGATCATTTTAATAAGATGGAATATTTAACTGTCTGTCTTTCGTCACTTTTAAGGCCACTACACGCTGTGTGATTTTTGGCCGTCCCAGACAAAAGACAACAATCAGATATAAGATATCACCACTGACAGAATCGTGGCGATATCTTTGGTTGTGGCTCTAAATCGGTGGTCCTATGTGGCACAGTGAGACAGGTCCAAGGACAAGCTGCAATCAGATTCTGACTGTCAGAAATTTGGGGTGATCATCTCATAGTGTGACTGCTGCTGCGACCTACAACAACTAACTAACCAATAGAAATGCAGTATAAAATGACAAATTAAACAAAGAAGACAGCCTAGTAGAGTTGTGGCAGCAGAAGCCTTTTTGACTTGTCCTCCAGCTCGTACCACAACCAGACAAAAAAAGGATGAAGCATGGAAGGATGTAGCAGCAGAATTTCAGCTCCCAGGTTAGTAACCTAACAGTAGCGGCTAGCAAACGTACACAAACACCGCTTTAAATAGTTGCCACAGCACTTAGTTTGTTATTAAATACATAAAAACTAAATCTGTTCATGTTTCACTAGTTTCCCTATGATTGTAGGAGCTCCATTTATGCTTTGGTTGTTCATTTTTAATAGATGGACGGCGCATGTTTATCCCACATTCACGTCGAATCACATACATCGTAGGCTGTAATTCAGCTTGGGTTTTCATTGTGCAATCTGCAAAGAACAAATTTCACGTGTTGGCCAAAGATTATTAGATTCATGTCGTACAGTGTAGCAAGTTGTGAACTTATAAGATTGTTAAAAAAAAAAAGGTCTTTAGGCCTAAGTAAACCCAAGTAGTTGTAGTTCTCTACAACACCAAATCTTTTATATTTAATGTTTCATATTTAATGTGCATTTCTTTGTAATATCTATGAATGCAATTTGTGACAATCTAACATATATTGGGGTCACATCTGGGTATCATCCTGTATTCCTTTCATGATATAAATTAAGCAAATTACCTGTTGCTTTTTGACAGTTCATCAGCTAACACTGCCGCTGCTACTAGATATTGAAGAATCTGTAAGATTTTCTGTAACAATGCAGGAAGGAGTCCATCAGGAGATATTTGTGATTGACATTAACTGTGAGTAACATTTATCAGAACGAGACTAAGGTCATAGATGTTCAGGTTTCGTGTAAACTTCATGGAAGGTCCGACACGGAAGCCAAAGGGGTCATGCAGAGCTCAATTAATCACACTGTGGCTGTTTTTGCTCTTTTTCACTGCGGGATAAAACATCACAGCAGTGACTCAGCACCGATGATAATACTTCAGTTGTTTAAAACATCAGAAACCAATACTGAAGAAAATAATCTTGGTATGCATCTGAAGTAGAATAAAGTCCTCATGTCTAAATGACAAATAGGTCATTTGATTCTAATAAAGATATGTGGTCTGCCGACAACCCTTTAAAGAATAGTGTTCTTTGAAAAATCTGACAATGTGTCGTACTCCTTGCGTGCCTTTTCTCACAAAAGAGAAGCTAAAAATACATTTTCTCCACATGCTGAAAGGAGTGCACAGAGAAATGGACTCAGTGTGAATTCAGGGTAAATGCCTTTGATCCTTTTTCCACTGTCCTTTAGCCTCTGCCATCTGAAAGAGGGTCAGAGATGACATGTTCACATTCCAAAAGCACGGCTGAAATATAAAAGCTGCATTAAACATCCACTCGTGATAGAAACTGTCAAATATGATCTGGAAAAGCTAACATCTTTTATAGGATAAAGCAATGTGGATATATGGAGTATATACTATGAAACAGACAGCGTTGTCTGACACACTGTAAGCTAAGAGACAGTGGATAAGAAATAGCTGCCTATATATCGCAAATCCTATTTTGCAGATGACAGTAGCAATTGCTTTCTATGCTTTTATCAAGTGGTTCAGGCCTACTTAGATGTGTAGAAGCCAAAAGTGTGAAAATTGTCAGCAAAAACAAAATCCCACCCCGCAGCAAATAAGGCGTGTCCCATTTCCCCAGTGTCAGTCGCATAAAAGCACTGAACAGCCCTGACAAATCTTTTTCTTCTTGATTTTTTATTTTTTCCCCCACCCATTTCCTCAAATCCACTGTCAATGCATCTGGGAAAATTTCAGTTTTATGACATTTGTGGGTGAGCAATTCAAAGCCCAGACGCTGTCTAGAAGCAGCACTGATATCCACAGAGATACTGAGAACATTTTCCCACAACTGAAAAGTTGCAATTGGAAATTTTAGAGAGCAGGCAATGGCCTCAGACACAGCTCAAAGACATGGTTACTGGACTGTTCAATACTAAACTAAGACTTTTTCTCCAGAGACCACTGAAGCCTTCCTGGAGCGCAGTGCTGCAGACTTCTCCTCTGTGGCAGCCTTCAAGGTGCAGAAGATAAGAAAAATGAAAAATGACACTGTGGGGAAGCTGAGCACTCGTGTTGTGAAAAAGTCAACATGTTCTCCCCAAAGTATTGTTTATTTAGACTTTTTGTCCTCAGAAAGAGTGTCTTCTTTACTCTTAAAAATTATCTTTTCACAACTAATGCATGTCCTTCCTTTTATTTTCCTATTTATATATTAAAAAGTGTTTCTACTTAGAACATCTTCTGTTTAAGATGTTCTACAAGAAGATTTTTAATTTGCTTTTCCAAATATGTTTTGAAGGAATGTGACATCTTTTGGGTCACCATCTTTTGTAACTGCTAAAATGTGGACCTAACTTGTTTAATTTCAGTGGAATCCCCATAAATACAACCCGTGTAGAAGCTGGAATATCAGAGAAACGCCTGTAAATCATTTTCCATCTAACACAGTGAAATGACATGCATAAACAAAGTGTGTAGATCTGACTCATAAATCAGCCTGAAATGTCATGCTAATTATATGTAATTCCATGAAATCACATGATAGCAGCTACAGTATGTGGTAAAGAGCAAGAAACTGTAGTGACTGTGCCAAATACAGTATTGTTAAGAGGTTGGGAGTGACTCCTCTTGCACAGCTTGAAACCTCATGGAAAGACATATAAATGAAAAATGGATGTTAACTGCAGTATCCTGCATGAGTCATACATGCTACATACTCACGTGCCAAATGGTGCTCTACATCACTACTTCCTGAATATGGTTGTTGGATATGAATCTTAAGGTGCAAAACTGTCCAATCTGGAGGTAATTACTGGGTTCAAAAACAAAAATCTCATTTTCAACACCTTTGCAAAGTTATGCAAATAAATTCATTTTGTGGCGTCTGTGCTACTCACAACCCATGTAAAAGAGGTAAGAGTTGGGTGAACTGCTGGCCGAGTGCTTAAGGTGTGTACCATGCAAACGCCTTCCAGTAGTGAGTGACTTGTTTGACTTGTCCTGCTCTCTGTCAGCACATTTATTGTTTATTTCTACTGCCACTAGCTAATAAAATTAAAATAATTTTGAAAAAAGAGACCACAGTTGATGACTGCACTTAGAAAACACACTGTTTATCCCAGTTGCATCCGGCCTATGCTAAACCATGCGATTACGGTTAGGAAAACCATAGTCATGACATCAGGCAGGTGCAGAGGGAGCTGAAGCACCTGCCCCTTTTCCCCTTGTTGCCCAAAGTGCCCTTTTGTCAAAGTTGTTTTTTAAATTTTATTTAATTGTTGTTTTTTTTATTTGTAAGTGTGTGTGTATGTAAAAGTCTTTGAGGCCCAAAATAATAAATGAAACGAAAATAAAAATAATAATAATTCAGATCTACCCTCGGTCGGTTACATGATCTACGTAGATGTCCCTCACTGCCCTGAGGTGTCCAGATGTTCCCTGTAGCTCAGCGCTAGCGCTGCTAGTCTAGAAACCGGAGACCCGAAGGAGGACTTCAACAACTGATGGTCCTGATGATGTGGAGGTTTTACAGCGGGATTCGTTTGTGCACGGAGTATTCTAGATGACTAAGTGAAGTGAGCATCCTGTGTGTGTGTCTGACTCTAACACACACCTCTCATCAGTTCTAGCTGCTAGTTAACCACACAGCCTGCTGAGAGGATAAAGTCTGCCAGGCTTCTTTTTGTTTCCGTATGTTTCTTTTATCATGGACAAAGTGCATCAGAGAGATGTATTATTTTACTGTCAGTGAGTTGCAGTGTGTTTCCTGTTTCTAGAGGCAATGAGGCATAGGTTATGTTATTTCACTAAAACTATGTACATGCATTTTCACATAATTTTGGACCACTGCAGTATAAATACAATAACATAATAATTAGAAGAATTTGAATTGTGTTTTGAATTGTGTTTTTCTCAACCTCTCATTTAAATAATCAGTATTTTTTTTATAACATTTGTATATATAAACAAATTAAATATATGCATAAATATATAACTTTTATAACCTTGCTGTCTTGCACAAAGTGGATAGTCAAACTGAATAAAAGCACAAATACATTTAAATACATGATTTCTATATCATTTAATTATTTTTTAAACTTTATTATTAGCACAATGAATAATAAAGGGCAGATTATGAATCAGCACCATGGAGCAAATTCATGCCTAAACAGTACATGTCTGGACAAGGTATGAAATCTAAAAGTAAGGACTCCAGGAAGAGTAGCCACAGTTAAACAGTCCAGTGTCTAATGGTGATCTAAATTCAACCTCAAAATAATAATTTGTCACAAATACATTACAGCACTGTGAAATGTTACTGACCTTCTGATCAGCAGTCCTGAGACTTAACCATTGCACCACTGAGAGTGTTGGAACACTCAGATCAATACAGCCCACCTCCAGTGATATCAGCAGCAGCCTCCTCACCAACCCACTCATTGTACCCCATCAGGTCAAACACAGACTGCCCCCTAACACAGATATGAGGTGTGAACAATGATCTGGTATGTCGTGATTCCATGTTGCATTCTTCATGAATATGGGTTGCTACAATTCAGCCAGTTATATTGTAAGGTATGTTTCTGTATGGAGTTTCAAATTCATGCTCCATGTGCCCCCTTTTTAACTTTGAGCACCTGCCCCTCCAGAGGTCTCTGCACGGCCCTGCATGACATCAACGTTTGGTAAGTTTTAGACAACATTGCCTAGCTGGTTAGAATAAAGATTGTATGAGGGGCTTGGTTAAAGTTGAAGTCAACATGGATAAAAGAAACTAAAGCTGCTGTTGGTAGGAGATGAGACGTGGAAAAACCGGAATAATCTGAATGTTTTTTAATAGCTACATGTAGGCTGCACTTAATTCAGTGTAAAAGCAAATCAAGTGAAGGCAGGTAAACACCCTTATCTCAACCTGTTGAGAGACACGACCATCCTGCCTGAGTTTGGTGTTTTTTGTTGTTGAGTGCAGATCTTCTACTCTAGGCTCATCAGTTGAGATGAGTGGCAGCTGGCGTTCCAAAGAAGCTCCCAAACCAGCCACAGCTGGGCCCACTGATAATCTCCCCATACAAAGACCAAAGAGGAATCTACCCGAACAACAAGACAGCACACAATTACTTGTTGCCATAACAGCCTGATGTCTGCCACCCCCACCCACCCTCCTAACACCATTACATAAAGTGATAACCAGCTACAAAGCTTACGAGAGAACGGAGGAGGCCACCTTTGGTATTATCTATGCAGGATAGCCACTGATAATGGGTATTTAATTTGCTGATAACATCTAAAAGGCGTGCAATCCTAACCTCGAGCTTTTCATACTGTTAATCAAGTGTAACCAATATCTCACTATAAAAATGTTCAGCATGTGACTTGATTCATGTAGATTAAAAGAAGCACTTCAACTGTAACAACATGATTTAGTGTATTCTTTACCAAATGACGGGACACCGGATCCCTGGACCCATTTCGGTTTAACTTATGGAAGGACAAATGACTACTTTTGTCATTCCAGTGCGAGAAATTGTTGAAAAGGAAAGAAGGATTACTCACTCACAGACAGCAGGACGTTGCACAGCTGTGCAACTATGCATCACATTTTTGTTTTTTAATCTCTGGATTAATCTAGTCCAACAGCAGACATAAATAACACCAGATGTCTGAATTCAATACTTGTCCAGAGTTAGAACAACGTTCAAATATCCCAAAGTTGCACAACACTTCATGACTTCTCTCAAGTTTAGTCATTTTATAATATTCCCAGCCTCCAGTGGCCTTCTAATTAACCTCATTTCATTCAACCTGCAGGCAGTGATTATCTGGTGAATACACCCGTTTAATAGCGTTTTATATAAGTATTATTTTTTATGCCTCATCTTGAGGCAATGATGCAATTATGCCTATAATTATGTGTTATTCTTGCAGTGATATTCCACGCCATTAGATTTGATGAATTTTGTTTTGTATGTTATACACAATGCAGCTGTGTTTCACTTTAGACCATGGAGAGACTCAAAAGTAAAAAAAAAAGAAACAGAATAACCCCTTTATTTCTAACACATGGGGCCTGTTTTGTTGGTGAAGGGCAACAATCAGGGCATCTCACCCATCAAGCAGAAACCTGAGCTGGAATCACAGCTCTCCATTTTGAGATTGGCTTCACAGAGGGTTGGGTGCTCCCTGCGTTGGCGACCGTGTTGAAGGGAACGGACAGCATCTGTGCTACCAGCTGAGTTGACTTAAGCCTCCTGGCAAGCGCTTCATTTGGAGAGCGGCTGTGCTGGAGAGAACACAACACTTCCCCACATTTCTGTGTTTGTTTTCGCATTACATGGTTTGTTTCAGTCAAATTTGTCTGTCTGTTTGGCTCTTTTGGGCAACGGCGGTGGTCTTCGGAAAACTTGTTGCTTAGCAACAATGGCTACGGTCAAATTTACTTATTACGTGTGTTTGTCAAACTTTGTCAGGCTGGTTTCTGGAGCAAACACACACAGAAAATACAAGCAGAGAATAGCATTAGAGGGCAAAGATGTTGGCATTCACTTCTCTCTCTCTTTTTTTTCTGGGCCATTTTGCTGTTTGGTAGCTTTGTTTCTTAATAGCCTGAATGACTTGTTCCTTCTCAAGACGGGCAACATTAATGGCTGCACCAACCATGTGTGTGGCAGTGCACATGTGCACACAGCTAGAGGGAAATAGGTCTTCACAAGTGCTTCACAAGGATTCTAACATCCAATCTCAAAGGTAAATCAACCACAAAAGGTAGAAAAATCTTCATACACATTCACAGATGTATGCGCAGATAATACAAGAGAACCAACCAAACCATCAACAGTTCAACAATAACGTTGAAACCAACACTGACAGCAAAAGACCTCAACAAACAATGCAATAAACAGATATGTCTGTAGCACATTCCAATGATAATATCAAGGCAGCTGTCAGGACTTATTTTTTATTTAGGATTATTGTTAATTATTAGTGTATATTTTTATCATCCATTTGATTTTTTAAAACTATTTATTTTATTTTTCATTTAACTGTCTTCTACCTTGTATGCATTTTTGTATTTACTTACTATTAATCACAAAAACTAATGCATAACCAATATTGTAAGTAAAAAAAAGAAGAAGAAAGAAAAATCAATCCAAACAAACAAATATGTCTATTGCACGAGTATATTTTTATTATTATTTTATAATTATTAAGTATTAAAAGTTAATTATTTCAATTAATTAGCATTATTAGAAATTTCTAATAAAAATAATATTGTAATTATGGTAATAATAATAATAATACCCATAATATTAATTTTTCTTACTATTTTCATGATTAATATTATCAACTAATTTTTTTAGCTATATTTTATCTTCTTTTTATTTTATTCTCTTCTACCCTTCATTTATGTATATATTTCATTTATTTACTATTATTATTTTTAGCCTTGTGTTCATGGTATAACCTCTATTTACCTTTATTCCACAAATTTAAATTCCACATTCAAACTAACAGCAGAAATGCCTTTTAATGAAATGTGAAATAGTCGCCTTTCTTCTGTACTCCTGTCTGTGGCTGCATAGACCTCAGCTCTCCATTTTATTGTCTTTGGGTAAACATGATGTTGTTTCATCTAACTTTAACTTTATTTGCTGAAACTTCGATTTCACAATATCATCCCCTTCATGTTGATCTTAGTCAGAAAACTGCTGCGCACACAGGCTATATTTCAGAGATGAGGTAAGAAAAGCAGCTGTGTCTTCCAGTATGAACTATTGCGCCATCCTCACTGTGAGTTCTCTACAGTTTCATCAAGCCACGAAGGAGATGAATGATGTGTGGAGGAAGCCCTGTGGAAAAACTGGGCTTGTGCGAAGCGATGGCAGCTCCAGCTCTGTTTACTGTGTTTGTAGTCACCCGGCCCACAGCCATTTGTCACACTATTGGCGCATCGGCATACAGTGGAGCACACAACCCGAGCTGCTCTCTCATTCATCAAATCGAAAGCAGATGAAAGACTTTTGACTTAAATTAGACAAAACCGAATAGAGCCGTTGTGTCGTACCGGCGTGAGCGGCCTTTGTCATTTAAATGCCTAATTTCCAACGGCTCCCAGTGCTGTCCCGGCTCTCTGAATACACAATGACACAAAATTATCATTTAAATGAAATGTAGTTGTGTTATTTGTAACAAAATCATTATCTTCAAATATGCCAGGCATAAAATTACAATATGAGAATTCTTCCTGCAATTTAAACAAGTCAGTTTGATAGTGATGCAAGTGTGCTTTAGTTTAAGGTTGGACTGCAGTTTCAATGTAGAAGTTTGAGAAAATACGTGAAAATATGAAGAATGATACAACTGGAAACACAACAAGCACAACTGTTGGAAAGCAGTTAGTAATTTCATCCTTGTATGAACAATTTTTATGTGTTTCAAGTGTTCTTTCCCAGAAACGTACAGTGCGTCCCATCTACCATTTGACATTAATAATAATGTACCAGAAGTGACATTCTGTATTTCTTTAAGTACGTAACATGTAGGTGACTCACTGCAGGTACAGTTACAGAGAGAACAGCAGCAGGTGGGCTCTGGCAGTGGTGCCCACTTTAAGAGATGGAAATGGACATTTTCGGACACCATAAGAGACCATAATACAATGGAATCACAAGTCACGTTGCTGATTACACGCTTTTAAAAGCTTCTCTGTGAAATATAATAACTTAAAGCTCCCATTCAATACCAACTTTTATTCTGGAGCTTAAAGCTATTGTGGTGTATAAAGAATCTCATTTTTTAAAGCGAAGTATTAAGATTGTCACTCCTACTGAATGAACAAGACAGTAATGCTGGTTGATAGATGCTAAGTCATAAAAACTTACCAGGTATGTTTAAGGAATGTTAAAGCTGCATGCCTTTGTTTTGTCATTTTCGGGTAAAACTACACAACTAGCTGGGAGGAACAGCAGAAAGACCAACAGACAGTTTTCTGTTGGTTTGTCACTACGAGTAAATCCCTCAATAATGGCTATAATCATTAGATCCATTGTTAATACAAAAACACTTATTGATGCCGCTTTAAAATCCACAGTGTCAGAAGGAAAGAGTCACATTAGCACCACCACATGCATGTATTATCAGGCGTCGCTGCTTTTTTTTTTTTTTTTTTTTTTTTTTTTTTTTAAAAAGGGTGTCTCGCCCAGTCTTTTGCCTCTGGCTACAACTGTCATTGTTCATACAAAATGATCTAGTAATAAAAAAAGTAAAAAATAAAAAATAATAAAAAATACAGGAAGGATTTATTTTGGGGGATTTAACTGACCTTTCCTGAATAAACAAACTCAAAAAAGCAATTGAAAAACTATTTTTTGACAAAAAGCACTGAACACACAACTCTTGTGTTTTGGCGTCCACATACTCAGTGTGTGTTGATAAGGCAGGATAGGGAAAATCTGTGTGTGCATTGAACATCCCAGATTAGTAATAGTCACTATATCAAATGTTGTTGCTTTTTTTTTTTTTTTTTTTTTAACATTCCAGGACTTTTGTTTTTAGCTGTGACATTATCAAATTTGCAAATCCACGCTGCAACCCTTCCATTTCTACTCAAAAAACTCATGCCTGTCTCCAAGTTAATATGTGGTTTAAAACAATGTTCAGTCGCTTCATTATATCACTGCCTCCATCTTCTGTTGTCTAGTGCATAAAAGATGAGCTCTTTACATATTCTAAACTAAACTCTAATGCCGCAAGACGTATAATCAAGAAATGAAAGTCTGTTTTTAAACACCTCGCTTACATTTCTCAGGTTTGTTGCAGAAGAAACAATACAAAGAAAATGGATTTGAAAGAAAGACGCTCCCCCATTTTGACATTTGTCCTGTATTTTTCTTTCACACTGCTTGATTTGTGGATTACGTGGTTGTATGTGTGGTCTCAAAGCTCCTTTACTTTGACCTCTCAAAGTGGATGCCCTGATTTGCAGCTGCTGTCCCAGTCGGTATGAATGCCCATCAAGTAGCTGCTGTATTCTATCCTGGTGAGGACAGTTTGCTGAAATGTTGGCCTTTACAACCAGATTTTGATTTGTTGCCTTCGTGCAGTTTGGCTACAATTGTTAGCACATAAAGTTACTGCTCTTTGCACAACAAACCAGGTTATTTGCCTTATTCCTTTATAGCCATCATATCAGCCTAAATCACAAAGGACTTAGGGAGTTTGGTGCATTACAGCAGCTTGTGTACAAAGGGCACTAACAAATGATAAACAATGCACAAGAGAGTGATAAAGATTTCAAAGGCAAACAGAAAGGGTGCAAAGGAGGCATGCAAGTGAGTGTATTTATTGTGTTTTTGAGCAGTAGTTCATAAGATTCCACCTATTTACCTTTAACTATATGCAAAAGTGCATAATTTAAGTTTGGAACACAAAAAAATGAAACCAAACCAAAACAAATGGAAATTTTCTCTGACTCCTCCAGCTTTCGCAGGACTCTACACCTCTGACTGACTGAGGCATTGTGAGTCTTGCTGTTGAATTTTGGAAGATTCGTGACTTTGTGGTAGTTAATAATCAGACTTCCTGCGAGTCTTGTTAAGGATCATCTAACTGTGGATCCTGCTGCTTGACTTCTGGATCAGACTTTGAATCATGTTCACAATGTTGGAGGAAAGAGATTGGAATAGTCTTATGTTGGGGTTTAAAAAAAAACTAACAAAAAAACCCTGAATGCTACTCATGGAGACACACAAAAACCAGTAGCAAAGGTTTATTTTTCAAGTTCCTGTACAGTATTTGAGTACTTCCAATTTCCATGAAACTATAACCCCTTTAATAAGCCTTTTGACACAGTTCAGTGTATTTACAGATGGAATTACCCCTCTAAAGAGTAGTTTCAACTTTTAGTGTTGGAGTTGGCCATTGCTACACTGGATTCACATGCATGTAGGATTTAGAGGAAACATGCAGCAAGGAGTCAAGTGGTAAAAGTTGGAGCAGGGGTTAGCAACACTAAGGTTTGCAAGTTTAAATCTACATTAGGCAGAAATCTGGAAAAACGAAAAGAAAAAAGCCAACTGAAGTACAGCCCTTGTCCTGCAGCTCTTCCCTCCTCTGTCCATCCTGATCTCTTCCCACCAGACAAACATTCACGTCAAGCACTCAGATAGTCAAGCTAAAAGTCACGATTCATTTGTTGCTTTAGCTGGAATTCAGAACTCACACCTCCAAGTAAAAGTAACTCATTGCACCTCCACATCCTGCTCTTTCTATGTACTCTGTTGCTAGTTATGCCACCTCAATTGCTCAAGTTCCATTTGCTGTCTTTGATGTATTTTCCCTGTTGAAGGGATGGAATGACCAGCACTGTTAAATGTCAGTCCAATGTTGGGATGTCTGGTCTAATAACTTACAGCAAATAACTAAAAATATTTGAGCAACACAAGCCAGTAGGAGTAGCTGTAAAAGGTTCCATAGCGCCTTTGACACGTTGTCAATCTTAGAAAAAAAAATGATGCTGCGTTTTTTCATTAACAGTCTTGTTGTCCTCAGTAATTTTCCAGAGTAACAATCAAAAACTCCTACTTAATTTTCACCCACTAGCAACGCAAAAGACAATTTACCACAATGACAGGTAGGTGTCTAAATCCAGAAGGAGAATGCCATGTGTTACCCAGCAGGTACACACTGCAATGCAGAGTGTCACATGCTGAATATGTGAGTTTGTGTTGCTGCTGCTGGGCTGACGTCACCTTTTTAGACGTTAGTAAGCCTTTAATACGATTTGGCATCTCAATTATGAGCTTCGGTTTTAAACCATTACAATACGCTCTTGTGTAAACCTGAGGACAAAGGAAACACGCATTTCTTTAAGTCAAATTCTTTATCTCTCTGTAAACAGTCACAGTCATTGCTCGAGACTTTTGCTTTTGTCAATTCAAATGCCGTCTGGGTAAACACAGTTCCTGCTGTCCATCTGCCTCCTCCCATTTATATTTTGTTAATTTTAAAGACAACCAAAGTGCACATTGTTTATAAGTTGACAGGTGGGGAAGGTGTGAAGCTGGCTGCGTGCCACAACATCACAGCCAGCAGGCCGGTTGCTTCTTTGTGTTAAACCCCGCAGTATGTTACTGCAGACAGTAGCTATCAGACATTAATGACAATCAACATGATTGGTGTCATCGGTAAGGACATAGGAAGTTTCACAATATGTCATAACAAGAAACAAAGACACTGTTCCCTTCTGAATAAATCAATCTGTAGAAACGGCTCACAAATGGGGGAAAAACGGAGTAAACAGTGCAGTCAAAGAAAGCTACACGTGTGACGCATAAGTGAGTATTTACAGCAGCAGACTGGTGTATGTGAGACAAAGTAAACTAAAGCAGCTGTGTTCATTATAATGCAGCAACATGCCGCGTTGTGCAATACTGTATTGTGATTCTCAAATCCGTGTTAAGTAGTTTCTGGATAAAATCTGAAATCTGTAGAAGAGGAATAAGATTGTGGATGTTTTGATTTAATAATGCACAACACAGACTGTATATACATTTACACCAGGAACAACATTAAAACCACTCATCTGATCGGCAAAGGAATTGAACACCTTGCATGCAACTATAAACATGAAAACCCAACAGTATGAGCTACCGTTTAATATGAAGGTGAAACTTGCAGGTGAGATCAGCATTTATATGGGCCTTATGTGTAGGATGGGAAAAAACAGGTCAAGGAAAAACAGTATTGGTGGTGGAAGTGAATACCAACATCACACGTTATCATGGTCTGCATGATCAACTACATCATGAAGCGAGGCAGTAGTTTCAGTGGTCACATGATCAGTTCGACGTGAATACTTTGAAAGTCAAAATGTTTTATTTGTGCTTTGCACAGCCTCCAGGATGCACTGGATGAGCTGGCAGCCAATTCAGAGCAAAGGATCATCCCAACAATGAAAGCAATAATGCTCACAACTATCCATCATTTAAAAAATGTCCTGCTGGTCCAATCAGCTTTTTTGCTCCAAGGACACATGCCAAGTAAATCAGAAACAATGTAAGCAAACCCAAAATAAAGGCATTCTTCAAAACCACGATGAAACAGACGGGGCTGTTTCAATGGCAACCATTGCTTGACAGCAAAATGTAAATGAACACAACCACTTGTTGAACCACAGATACAGTCTGAAAGGGTGATTTAAATCATACCAATATGCCTCAGCATTCATATACCCAAGTCTGGGTGGGGGAACTTCATCAGAATCTAGCAGACCTGACAATGCTACCTGGGGAGTCTCTCTCCAGGTACTATAATAATAAACCTGGACTACCACCTTAGTCATACACAGGTCACACAAGTTTAACAGAGACAAAACAGAGAGGTGGTTCAAAACAGAAGTACATTTGTTGAATAATTCATTGAATGCTGGATGGCTGAAAGTGCCTGCAAAGAGAGTAGCCTAAAAATACAAAAGAATAAGCTGACCACTTCAAACAGGTGTAAGATATTGTGCCCCAGTGCTTTTACCACTACAGTCTGTGAAGGAAACCACACTGGAGGACCTAACCTCCACCACTTGGTAGCAACCAGTTCCACTAAAAGGGGATAATCACAGTTACTGTTCCAACACAAGGCAAACCAGTAGCTGATAAAACCCTACAATACAAACACTAACATGATGAGGCAAACAGGAGCCTGTCAAACAAATGCACCTTCATCACTACGTGCACACGAATGAACAAAATATTAAAAACTCCCAACAACCTAGAAACCATCTGACTCCATCACCTACCTCAGAGTCACAGAGGAGCCCATGTGGCAACCAGGAAGCAGAGACAGATGGTGGCCATGATGCCACAGGTGCATTAAAAACCCTCAAGCAGGGGCAGGAACATGGGAGGAGTCGACCCAGTTCTATGGTGGTGTGTTCAAGAACTGTCGGGAAATACCAAATTCACCTGAGCACAAATGCTCCTACAACACGGGTAGAGGATTATAAATCATACAGGTGATGCATTACTTACACCAATCAGCCACAACATTAAATCCCCTGAGTAGAGAAGAGTATAACTAGCATTGATCATCTTGTTCAAATGCAATACTGGGGGAAGCTTTGGTTCCTGGCATCTCACAGCTAAACAATATTGCAGACAAAGCACATTCCCCGATTGCAGTGGCACTCCCTGACACCAGCATCATCCAACAGCAAGACAACATGCCCTGCTGCATCACAACAGCTGATAAAAAATAACTAAAGGAGCATTATAAAGGGCTCATTTTGTTGACTTAGCCTCAAAACTGCTCAGATTCCAATCTCATTAAGCATCCAAAGCATGCGCCAGATGAAGCCCTGTTCCCAGAAGCCCCACTCAGCAACCCAAAAGATCTACTGCCAACACCTTAGTGCCAAACACCACAGAAAACCCCCAGAGTTCGGTTGTCCCTGTCCCAACAACATTTAGGGTGTTGGTTCTTACATTAGCAGAGGTAGTTCTGTAATATTATCAAGTCCAGATCAAGCTGTTGCTGACACTGCAGATGAATTTTCTTCTAGAGCAGTGGTTCCCAACCTGTCAAACATAGCAACTAGTCTAATAAAGTGCAGATTTGATCTCATCAGATCAGAGAACCTTCCTCCATTTGACCTCAGGTGAGTCACTTAAAGGGGGGTTAACACTTGTGCATTCTCTTATTTTACATTTTATATTTTTAATTAACTGACATTATTGTGTAGAAAACCGTTTTTACTCACAGTCTTACATGCAAGAGTCTTTTTTTTTTTTTTGAAATTCTTGTCCGAAAAGCCAAATCCTATTGACCATGACTTGACGTTGGAAAGAACTAAAATGGAAAAACTTTCAAGGGGGTGAATGCTTTATACAGGCAGTGCACACTGATGGTTATTATTTGCAAATTGCATTCATTTAAGGCAAAACATAGAATAAACGAAGGGATGAAGAGTATTTATTCTTCAGTCCATCATCTTGCAGTCTAAACAGTTGACCCACAGCTTTGTAAAGACTGTACAGGGTGCAGGCAAAGGCTCAGTAAAGATGAATGCTGGTCAAGAAGCCAACAGCGCATGGAGGCCTCTTTCTGAAAACAGACTTAGATAGAAAGCATCTATATTGGGACATAATGAAATACTTTTCTCCACGGCAATAAACTGGTCCTTGCTGGCTCAGCAAACATGAGATGATAAAAGGATGGCTGATGCACATTTGATTGTGAAATCTCCGCCATAAAAGAGAGGATAAAGTGACTGTAAATCAGCCATAAAATTGCAGATGGTAATCCAGTAAATATGTTAAATGACTACCATCATTATCGCCACTCCCTGCCTGACCCGTGGCATACATCATTACCTTATCAATGAGATGGAACTTCATCTTTCTTGGAGGAAAGTGTTTTATTTGATTTCCACAACAAAGCAGTCATTGTAATATTATTTTGTCTCCTGGCTCGACTTTCTCTCTTTCTCTTCTCTTCTTTTCTTTGTTGCTACACATACAACCCATATTTATATTCCAAATACTATTGGATCAAGAAGCCCAGAAGTGATATATTATTGTGCTGATAAAGCTTTAAAACCACTCTGTCATCAGTGACGTTGGAACAGTGCATTTATGGATTAACCTTTTATATTTTCTTCAACATTTTCTAGACTCAAAAAGAAACACAAAGCCTCAGATTGATTTATAGACAGAGATCAAGTTAAGATATGTGAGCTCTGCAGAAGCAAAACAGTAGCAGCAGGATTCCGGTCAGTTAGACAGTGAAATCAGATAATCTGTTCCAACATCAGATAAGCGTCACCTGTTAGCATCTTTCATCTCTTCTCATGTAGAGAAGATCAATGTCAACAAGGTCATCACTCCTGAATATAATCTCTCCTACTATAGCACTGCCAATGTAATTATGACTTCTTTGGAAATGCTGTTAAGTTTTTGGCTGTGTGTCCGCTGCAGTGCAAAGTCAGGCTCTCTGTGGGCACAACCCAATAGAAAATACATCTTTTTGTAGGACAATATGGTATAGAATTGCTTTAAAATTCATGTAAAAGTATCCCAATAAAAGTAAAAAGTTTCTCTTAAAACAGTAACAGTGGACAATATCCGTCTGTGTGATATTATTACTATATCAAGTCCATCTTCTTCTTTCAACTACAAAATTATCTCCAAACCAAAAATCACAACACACCATGATAAACCAGCAATGTGCTTACAATTCATAGTAGTATTCAAGCAATACATCTGAAATGTCACTGTAAAAATGATTAGAAAATACTAACTCAAGGGGGAAAAATGTGCATGAGATCAAAATAAAACTGCTCTTTTAAACTTTGCTACCTCTGTAACCCTCAAGAAACAAGGCTATACGAGTTCTTAAACTAGCTAAACAAACACAAATAAACTCCAAACTTAAGCACAGTAGCAACACCCACACCAAACAACAGAAACGAATACAATACAAATGTGTCAAGTGCACACACATTTCTTAACAAGACACAACATGTGAATACTCAAGTCACAAGTAGCTTCTCACCAAATTAACAGGCCTAACAGGAGCTACAGTCTTCACGAAGACTGGCAGCTCCCCACCGAAATAGCAGCCGCCAACAGAAGCTCTAATTTCCATTTAGCCACCCCTTAGTGGCTACAGACCACAAAGAACACACATAAAACACACAGACGCAAGACGCACTAGGGCAAACTGGTTACACCAAATCCTAGCTGCTCATTATGCAAATTTCAGTACAGTAACTTATAGGTTACAGTGTATTTTTTCTGACAGCTGCCCTGCAGTCTTCTTGCAAGTCTCTGTTTATTATCTTCCTCTTTTTCAAAAATTGTCTAACATCACCTACTGTAGGCTATGATAGCATCCATGCAGTTTCTCTATGACTGTCAGATGACTGCCTCTGACTGTCCACTTTCCATTAGAATACATTGCAAAGACTTTATATTCAATCCTTTCATCTTTACTTCCATCACAGTACAGTCTAGTAGGCCCAGTGGCACCCTAACAACTTAGGATGACAATTCTAGATTGCAAAACAACATCTTGAAATGTTAGATTTGAATAATTTTTTTATTTTGAAGTCCAATATTCACTCCATTTTTAGTTAATTTTTGGTCTCCACCTGCTCCCTACTTCTACCGGCATGATTTGCACATTACTTGGCACATTAGTTTCCCTATTTTTCTACAATGTAACATTAGGTGTCTATGTGTCTCTTTCTATCTGTATTAAGAATATATCAGACCTGAACTCTGCTAAAAGCTGCTGTTGTGTCACTTTTACTTTGTCTGTCATGAACTGGACAAGGCAGCATATAGAAGGTTTATTGGAGCTGAATATCAACGTTAAATCTAATATTAAAACAACCGGATGCTTTCTTACATCATGTTAAAATGTCTTCGATGTCTTTTTAGACATTTATTGCACACAACCTTGCATGGCATATTTGGTAACTTTATAAAATCTTAACATCTTGTCCAGAATTTTAAATAAAGTTCTCTAAGTTGGAACAATGCTTAGATGCTCTACATGCATTTGTAATGATGCACATGCTGTCTGCTCGGATGGAATGGAAGAAGATATAAGAGGAACGGATGCCATGCATGGCAAATTTTTAGAGACCGAAAGAGAAATGGGGTTTTAATATGTATGCCAGAGATGAACTATGAAGACATAGCAGCATGTTAATGTCAGGTGGAAAGGGGGCCACAGCCTGAGGACGTTTCACTCTGAAACAGAGAGAATAAAGGGCCGACGGTGAGTTTTGACAACCAGAAATCTCACCTCCTGAAATGTCTCAAATTGCTGTTGATCAAAAAAAAAAAAAAATCCCCCCCTCAGTTCTCTGCAGATTTATTTTTGTGGTATGTGTCAGCAAAAAAATAAAATCTGCTTTATTATTTCTTTGCTTACCATATATATCTCTGTTTTTTTTTTCTCTGCCTCTGAAGGTCAGAAGCATCAGAGTCTAAATTGCTATGAGTGTAGTGCACCGAGGCTTATCCTCTCAAAGTAGGAGGGTATTTCAAAGTGCCATGTTCGGAGACGGGCTCAGAGCTTATCCTTCAGTAACCGGTGTGAAAAATGTGGGACCGAATCTTTGAAAGACCTGTTCCTCAATCTGCCTGCAGTGAGGCGGCCTGTGGAGGGGGTTGGCGAGGAAGGTGAGCTCGCAGCAGATAACAAAAGTCCTGGTCGGATTGGATCAGAGCAGAGCAGCCTTGTTGGTGTCGCTGTGACTGCTGGGAGCCTCGGCGACGCTCAGGACGTTAAAGACAGAGAGTCATTAGTCTTACCCTGGACTGGGACCGCTGCCCTGGGGAAACACCTCGCCGCATACAAGGCAGAGTGTCAGAAAGAGGCTTCGTCTGATTGATTACACTACAGCCAGTTTACAGGATAACATAGAATTAAAAGGGGCCATTCTCCAACTTATGTACATCTGATGGGGGACAAAATTGGCTGCACAGTAGCACTGCTGACCACATGCATTAGAGAGGAAGTCTGTTTTTGCACAATTAGCTCTATTAATTTGAATGTCATCCTGCATGTCTGATGCATCATCCTCAGTTTTTCCCTTCTTGTTTGAAAATCAAATCGAGCACAAGTGAAATGTCATGAGAGCATTCCTCCTTTATTCCTGGCTGCACTGCAATAAAACTGTATTTGAAGCAGAGCTGCTAAAGCATCCATCGAAACCCCCCAATCCAGCTACCTGAGGTACATTTCCCCAGATGTCTAGTAGATTAAACTGCTAATGCCCACATAAGCTTATGACAACAGATACGCTTTATTAACATATGTATCACTGCACACTTACACTGAGGAGTCTGTTTGTCCTTTGCAGAGGACATTGTATCCAAGGTAATAATTGTCAAACCCAGATAGAGCGAATCAGAATTTGCAAGGAGCCATTTGGACAATAAAGAACATTTGTTCAGTGCCCTCAACTGCACTTCAATAAATAATACAAGCAGCTCTGAAATTGCATTGTTATTGAATAGAAGCTCAGGGCAATTCCTGGATTACTCTTTTTCCTTGTACATCACTTCACATTACATGGAGATGGAAAATATTTACCGTGCAGGAACATCTGTGAGGACGTTAATCATCGTTTGAACTTTTGACTTTCTGCAGTTACCCACTAATCTAAACATTACATGTAGTACGTGTTTGCACAAGGTTTTTGTACAGTTACGTGTGTAATCATTCACATGGATTAAACCTTTCAGTACTTTAAGTTGTACACTACTATTCAAAGGTTTGGTGTCACTTAGAAATGTCCTTATTTTTGAAAGAAAAGCTTTTTTTCAATGAAGATAACATTAAATTAATCAGAAATACAGTCTGGACATTGTTAATGTGGTAAATGACTATTCTAGCTGGAAACGGCAGATTTTAATGGAATCTCTACATAGGAGTATAGAGGAACATTTCCAGCAACCATCACTCCCATGTTTTAATGGTACATTATGTTTGCTAATTATGTTGAAAGGTTAACTGATGATTAGAAATTCCTTTGGCAATTATGTTAGCACATGAATAAAAGTGTGAGTTCTAATGGAAAACATAAAATTGTCTGGGTGACCCCAAACTTTTGAACGGTAGTGTATGTGTAACACTACCGTTTCATCTTTTCATTAGGATTTGTCAAGTAAATCTGGGTTTTGAATCAAAAGAACTCAGTATTTCAATACCTTTATCATATTTTTGGCTTCTTTTAGCTTCTAGTTTTGGTTTCCCAGCATCACAAGAAAAAAAATAATGGAGCATTTAGGAACTAACGAGCTAAAGAGATTTCTTAGTGAATGAATATAGATTTCACATTCATCAGATGGCATAATTGGCAACTCTTAGCTAACATATAGACTAAAGTTGCAATGATTAATTGATTACTCACCAACTGTCACATCAATCAACTATTTTGATAGTTAATTAATCAGTTTGAGTATTCTTTAGGATAAAAGAAGCAAAGGCTGTCTGGTTTAATTTTTTATGTGATTTTCAACATTTTTTCAGTGGTTTCTTTCCTTCTCTATGACATTAAAATCAATATCTTTGGGTTGTGGACAAACCAAGACATCTGATTGTCATTTTATTATCCAAGCAACAAATTGGTTAAACAAGAATACAAAAAACAAATTAATAGACAATGAAAATATCTGTTAGGTACAGTACAGGCATTCATTTCACATATTTCTGAGTTCATGTTGTCAGAAAGAGAATAGCTTTTTGGAGTAATTTTGGATGCATAAGCTCTTAGAAACCCAAGTGATGCCAAATTCACATCTTTTCTTCTACTTTAACTTGCTCTCTAAGTAGTCATTGCAGTGAGGCATAGTGCGCACTGCACAATAGCAAATGAAACTGCATGACATCACTTTTGCAATGATGCCGGTGGCCTGTCTATGCGATAAAATGCTGGCAGGAAGCATCATTTTATATGCATGTATGTATATCACGATTGATTATTGGTAAAGTTGGCATACAATTACATTTCACTTGTTTGTTGCAGCTTTCAAAATATCAGCTTTAATCTAACCTGGTAATAACAGAGGGACTGTTACCAGCTTGTTCATAAATCAGTCAGTGCAGCTTTAAAATGGTATAATGTCATGCTATTATGAAATGTGCAGATTTTGTGCTACAGAGGCTCATAAACCTTCGACATGCGACTACATTTGACCATTTACATAAGCAACTTTAGTATAGTACCTGTAATTGTTGTTCCATCCAAAAATGAGCACCTTTTAACCCTTCAAAGTCGCACTGATGCTTTCATAGTAACAATATATGAGTACTTTGAGAAGTTACTCCCACTGACAAACCTGAAACCAAACCCCCAGATAATCATCCTTTTGAAGAATAGCAAGCCATCTCTTCTTTTAGCTCATCAAAGCAGTGCAGGAGGAGGCGTGAACACGTGGCCGCAGACAAATGGAGAAGTGAGGTCAAGCATGAGAGCCACCTGGATCCAAAGAGGCTGATGCTTCACTCCTCTGACCTGGCAGTGCTGGGAGGCGTCCAGGGGGAAGCAGACCTATCTGAGATGTCTAATATAGGCCCATCTGCCTGCCTCCCCTGGGTGCCCGGCTACCTTTGCCCCGCCATGTGTTCCCCCGTAGCCTACATTTCCAAAACGGTGCCAGCCGTGCCCGAATTCAGCATCTGTCTGTGCGGGATCCGCCGGCCTGCGCTAACAGCCGATGGAGGAGAGGATATTCTTGCTCTCCACGCTTCCCACACCTCTCCACTGAATTATCACCTCCCCGTGTTGCCTGAGAGTTTGGATTACGCATCATCAAGTGGTAGACCCAGACAGTTGACATTGCGGGGTAATCATCATCACCCTCACAACTGCTTCTCAAGCAGGGTCACAAGGCAGTCGGCGCTCAAGTATCATACAATAAAGGCTATGTAAATGCTCCAACATTCACACCGCTCCTTGTCTGAAGAAGTGTGTGTTCAAGTGCCTGTTGGGCTGAGTTTCAAAGATGTGGAGAAACTGCACTGATAAAAGCAGCCTGGATACAGAACAATACTGAAAGGAAAAGCTCCATGTAGGACCTCTGTATTTCTGTGTCCAATATATGATGACATTTGTTTTAAATAAATACATGAAACTACACACACGCAAATATGTTTTTATACTGTTTCAGTAATCTCTGGACAGATTAGGATGTCTGAAAACACAATTCATGACCACTCGTGTAGCTACAGTGAGCATGCATGCATTACCAAACGTAATTACCATATTTATGATGTCATCCTGTTGAATTTGATTTCTGCCTATAGTGCCAGTCAATCCGTGTTCACATACAGTAGACTGTAATTTAATGATAAGATAAAGCTTCTAGATTCCTTTGATTAGAAGAAAGAAATGGTTTGTTTAATGGAATTGTTATATTTTTACTTGTGTGTCACTGTAAAATGCAGACATATTTTCATAATTGTGCACCGGAGATTGTCTGGAATCTGGTACTATCAGAACCATGATGGTAGGGTCGTGTATAATGGAAAAAATATGTGCGTCGTGTGTCATGATAGTAAATGTTTGTTTGCCAAAGTCTGTTGCCATGGTTGTAAAATCGGGATTTTAGAGTGAAAAGCAGCAGATTGGAAATGAATTGGAAGTGATTAGCATTAAACGTGGTCAGTCACTATTTCACGCTCATTCTGATTTTTCTGAAAACGGAAACTAAAAACATATGTTAAAGACAATCGCTTTTTTTCAGGAATTTGAATGTATTAACCCTTGGAACACAATTTCAAAGTCGCATCTCTTCTCCTGGGTTAAATTGCTCTTGTAGTGTTTATTGCAGTACAGCGTAGTGCAAATGAAACTGCCTGACATCACCTTTGCAACGATGCCAGCTGCTTGTCTGTGCAATAAAGTGTCGGCAAGAAACACGATTAACATAGCTGAATATATATCATCATATATCACATTTGATGATAGGTACGACTAACAAACAGCTCTACATCCGCCTCCACGCTTACTACTCTTTATTGAAGTACTCTTGAATGTGTCATTGCAGAGATTCAGAACACACATGGCAAGAAAGAGTGGAAATAGAGCTCTGTAATAACGCAGGTTGGACATTTGTCATTATAATGATGGTGAACCTCTACACTAAGCTACTGCATGTTAACACTTTACAAAATAAAATAATGACATCACTTCTATTTGGTGTTAAGAACTTTTTTCCCCCATTTTCTACGTCGTACAGTTTCGCACCGTCATGGTTCTGATATATTCACAGGTATCTGTGTCATCGCCTCGAAACATCTCTGGCTGTTCCTGTCCAGAGTAAAAGGCAATCCCTGGATTTTCAAACTAAAATGTGGTCAGCGGCTTCTCCAAAAGTCTCCACTGTAAGGGCCTTTAAAAGCCAGATTAATGTGGAGGCTATAGGGGTAAAAAAAAAAAAAAAAGCAAAAGTTATGTTTTAAAATAAAACCATACTAGCACGAGTGTATTTAATGGATCTTTTGTGGGTATTCTTATGAAGTAAAATCTTTTGCTAAAAGATAGGATAAATTCAAGCTGGTTACATAATATCACTTATGTTTTCCCATCCAATGTCACTTTTTTTTTTTTTAATCCTACTGGGGCAAATTGCACTTAATTTTTCAGAGAGCTGACTTGTTTCATACATAAACAAAAAGTAATTTTACGTCACTTTTTCCCAATTGTTTGAAAAAAAGAAAGACTTCATAGACTCAACTTAATGGGCTCTTCAATTGTAAGTTATTATGTTTCTCGTAATTTCCAGTGGCAGAGTGTTTATCTGGAAGTTTCTGAGAAACGTGTTGCTTAATTTAGTAGTAAATGAGTGGTCCCTTGGAGAGTGACCTGGAATCTGGACAGACGGTGTTCTGGTTCAGTCCAACAGTATTTAAAACACTACTGAAAATGGAGAGAAAAATAGTAGGAAAACTCTACTACAGATTTAAAATGATTACATTACAAAAAATAATGACAATTTAAGTCTAATTTAGTTACATATGTTTTTAGACATGTTATTAATACCTAAAATATTTTGGATTGTTGGATTCTCTGTGTTGTTGTGATGTTATATAAATAAAACTGAAAATTGGTTATGTATTTAAAGTAATTTCAGTGTTACAGGGGGGTTTAGAGAACCCAGGCGCAGGCACAGATAAGTCAGACAGGTGGCAACAGAAACAGGTCTTTATTTTAACAAAAACTAACTAAACCAATACAGAAAGGGGAAAACAAAACAGGAGATAAACTAAACCAAATCTAATACAAGAATGAACTACATTACAAAACCTACAAAAACCCACTGCTAAACTACAAAAACCAAATCAGGATAAACTAAACTATGCAACAAACAAAGTACTTACAAAACCAGCGTGGGACAGGACTAATGGGGCAAGGTAGGCAGACACGGGGAATCTGGAAGTTGGCGGGGAAACAGGACAGGCAGACAGAGAGCTGAAGACAGAGGGGACCAGCAGAGTTATCCAGGAACGAGGGTGACAAGAGTCCAGGTGGGGCTATGGCAGGCTGGAGACTAGAAACAGGGCAGGTGGAAATCCTGAGAAGAACAGAGTCCAGGGTGGTAAAATCCAGGGGGAAAAACTGAGCCAAAGAGATGGGGAAGCAGAGTCCAAAAGAGAGCAGTGAGTTCAACAGGGAGTGAGTCTTTATGATCCAGCAGGGAGAGAATGAAAGGACAGAGCTTAAATAGGTGGAGGTGAGGTGGAGAACAGGTGAATGGTGTGAACTGATTACTGCAGCTGACACTCATTGCAGTAATTAACTGATGGCAGAATGCAGGCAGGTGAAACAGGGAGAGAGAGAGAGACATGAGGGAGAGGTGACAGACAGAGTGAACCAAAGAGACAGGACAAAACAGAAACAGATCAGAACCCAAGGGAGAAAGCAGGAAAAATGGGGAAGAAGGGGAAAGAAGGGCAGAAGCTGGAGCAGGATCATAACATTCAGTCCATAACAAAATGTTTTATTGAGGCTTCAAACATGAAAAATTTGCTGAGGCTAGCCTGCAGCTGAGCTCTTAATATATAGCAATAGCAAGACGTTGTTGCAAGATAATGAAACAAAAAATGAATCAAATTTACTGATTTAGACAAAATTTTTAAGTTGCAAATATTATTTTGGTGTGTTGGGTTGATGTATTTATGTTGGTAATAGCATCAACTTAATATTTTGTGGAATTCAAACAAATTTCTGCACTAGTTGATTCAAAATTTGAAATTTAAGTTGCGCTAAATTAAATTTGCCTAATAACTTCTTTTTCTTCATCTTGACTGCAAGATTTCAAATCTGCTCTCATTTTCCTAACATGTCTGGATAATTTCCGAAAGTTCAGGTTGGTAGTTAAAATATTTATTTGTAGATGAAAGGTAGCATAGTTTACTGGTTGAACATTTTTTGAACAATTTCATTCGACGATCACTTGACAATTTAACAAATAAAATGTCTAAAAAATAAAAAAAAATGTTAATTATTTATTGTATAATATTATTAATTTTTCATTTATTATAAAAGCTTGGTGCTCTTCAGGAAACTTAAACACACATAAAGTGAAGCATTAGCTTGTTTGCGCATCCAAACACATCTTTTCTCTGTCAGATTCCCAGCTTTAGAACCTGTAAATTGGTCAAACTGACAAAAATATATAGAGTATATATCACTAAAGATGAAGCATTGTACATTATTTATTCTGACTAATTTCCTTGATGTACACATTATGCTGATTTTCATTTATTTCAACAGGAAACTAAACTCTGTAGAGGTGCAGTCATTTAAATAACAGAAATGTAACAGCCTAACAGGCCCTGGTTCCTAATTCTGCTCTACAAACGTTTCAGAACGTGGATATTCAACATGCCGACAAGGACGAGTCAGAAAACAAAGAAAAAAGTTTTGGTACATTTTTTTTTTCACCGGAAAGTTGCTGCTCAAAGGGAAAAAATGTGTTGATGAATGAAGCTCTCATACAAAGTGAGTTGCTGACAGGTTTGGAGACCTGGGAGACCAATTCATTTGCAGCGCAAGTGTGATATGTTGAGATCAGTCCCTCAGATGTCCCAGATGCCGGAGCACTTTGAAAGAGTCACAGGACTGTGCCGGCTCTGGAAATTCAGCAGCGCTTCGAGTGAATCCTTCCTTAGAGAGCCGAACCTTCGCTGCTGCTGCTGCTGCAACACAGGTTTTCTCATTACCTGACTGTATGAATCTGGCATCCACTGCTAAATTTTCTACTTATAAGCTCTAATGGAGACTGTAGTTTGTCAGGAAGTGGATTTACATTTTAGTCTGTTGAGGAATCAGATCAGGGAATGTCATGGTGGGAATCTGGGCCTCAAAACACTGAATAGCAGATTTTTTCCCCACATAATTGCAGCTCTCTACTGCAGTGGAATTGACATATTATTATACCTACTCTTATCATGATGTAACACTGGCAGATGTAGGCATAAAAATACACAGAGAAAAATAAGAAAACTACTTCAGCTTACATGTAAAACTTTATTTTTACATAATAATAAAATAAACTTTCAGCCTGACAGGCATTATCTGCATTGAAATAGTCATTGGGGTGATGCCAATATTTTATTTTAAAACCCCCATCAGCCTGAACACATGACGCTGATGCCGATATTATCATGAATTCCACTCAGAAATAACTGAGAAATTATTTCAGAAATAATGTGGCAACTTCTCACAAGGAAACTTTACTCTGTAGCAGGACTATGTTGAGGATGGATGTCAGGTATGCAGTGAGATTTTAGAGCATGCAGACTTTCTCAAATGTGCTTTGTGTATTGATTTAGTTATCCATTCTGGTGACACAATAGATGCGTTAAAAAGCCCCCCTCTGGGACCGCATGTGTGCAGGGGCCCAGATTGTTATGCTGTCAAGGAAAGAACATGAATGAATCTGGCGTGAGGCAACACCATGCGGACGTTTTATCACGCTGTGAAATGATAATTGGATCTACTGTTTCCTTTGCTTTCGTGATGCGAGCCTTACGGCGTTTTTTTTTTCTTCTTTTTTTTGGCTACATGGGAGGAAATTTATATGGCACAGTGAAGGAGTCCGTTTTTCCTCTTTACTTAATACAGCTATTTTTTTCCAGCGTGAGACCTTCGAGGCAATTCTGACGCTCATTTGAGTCTTGTATTATTTATAACTCTGATTTAGATGAAACGCTGTTGGAGTGCTTTGTCTGGGGAGAAAAAGCTCTCACGTCACTGGGGCTCTTAAAAGTCCACCTTGTGCTTTAAGTCATTGACCCTCCCTCTCCTCTATTCATCGCTTAACAAATGGCAACGCCCGTAGAGATGCTGGTTTCTATTCCCTGCTGCGAATTCCATTAGAAGTACGGACACACAATAGAGGCTTTTTTTTAAGGCTCTGACATTGCCATTGTAATGGGCTGGGGTCAAGGCATGATATGTAGGATATAATGCATGAAAGGCTGTTTAAGGATATGCTACTGTGCTTTATGGCTTTCAAACCAAAGGTAAATCCTTTCACCTCTTCCTAAATGCTGCTGCAGGGGGGGTCACACAGGACTTTTCCTGCATGCACTGTCCTCATATCAATTATGTGACCTCATGACTCAATTCACAGAACACAGGGAGGTTTATTCATGTACACCACCGTACCCAAGATTCTCCTGGTGCTGCAATGCCTGAAATGCAAAAAACAGCTAGCAGATACGGTCTTTAATGAGGGTCTCATAACCTCCATCCAGGGAATTCCACTTTACTGTCTCAGTTTAAAGGTAGGTTGGATACAATGCCTGTGGGAGCATGGACACCTCCACATACACCAATGTGCATCCCATAGACAATAAGGGAAATAATCTGCATGCTCTGTAGTGTATGTAAACCTCATATATACACTGATCAGTCACAACATTATGACCACTGACAGATGAAGTGAAAAACACTGATCATCTTGTTATAATGCAATGTTCTGCTGGGAAACCTTGAGTCCTAACATTCATTTGGATATTTGATATGGCTCCCCCAATGGCACCAGCAGTCCTTGATGCTAGTTGCCACCCTAAGCAGGACAATATACCCCTACACCTAAAAAACTGCTCAGGAGTGGTCCGTGGAACACGACAGAGCTAAGGTGTTCTCCCAGGTTCCACACTTCCCCAGACTCTTCTTACTGAGCATCTATGGGATGTGCCAGGACAAGCCTGATCTAGGAAGGTCCCACCCTGCAACCCACAGGACCCACAGAATTTATTGCCACCATCCTGGGGTCAAAGGACATCCCTGGAGGTCCTGAGTCCATGCCCCACTGGGTCAGAGGAGTTTTAGCAGCATAAAGTGGACAAACATAATATTAGGCAGATGGTCATAATGTCATGCCTGATTGGTGTATGTACCTGGTATGTATGGAACAGAGTCTATAAAAGCAGGAATGCTTTGGTAGAACCAAAGCTTAAGATCAGTGTCAGACTTTCCACGTCCCTAAGTCTGCCATTGGTCCATAGATTTTTTCAATACATTGTTGCAAGATGGCGCCCCCTGAGGCAAATGTTTTGGCGTGAACCTCCCATAATGAACGTTAATTTGGTAAAAATAGCAAGCTTGTTTATTACAAAAACACACCAAAGTGACACAATGGTGTGTTATAGTAGAGATGCACTTTTCAATTTCTCTTACACACTCGCACTGGACTATTTTATTGAACTCTATACACCCACATAATGTACAACTGCTTACCTTGTTGCAGCATGCAGTTTATACTACTGTAATTCACTTCATCACTGCAATAATCACTTTATGCAAACCCGGTTTACAAATGCATAGTGCACTCTATGACCACTGCTGTCAGTTTTGTCTGCTTATATATTTAGTCCCTGCTTTAGTTTTTACACACTTTTATATATTTTGTCATTTGGTTAAGCAGGATCAGCAAAAAAAGAATTTCATTATGTGGTGTAACTGCTTACTTTCTGGCAGTAAACCTCTTGAATCTTGAAGAGAGCGCATATATAGAGGGTAAAAGGTTAACTCCTATAGCACCTTTCTACCTTAAAGCACTTCATAATTTACACATTCACACACCAATGCTGACAGACCTTCCATGCAAGGTCCCTGCCTGCCATTGGAAGCAACTTCTGGTTTAGTGTCTTGTCCAAGGACACTTCGACGTGCAGAGGGGCCGGGGATCAAACCGCCAAACTTGCGATCAGTGGACATCCAGCTCTACCAGCTGAGCCACAGATATGACCTGTATGCACAAACCAGCTTCCACAAAATGAGGGTCCTGTACAAGCAAACTGCATTCTTGATTATGTTTTAAAAGGAACATATTTTCTGCCCGGTTAAGTTTGTTTGTAATGTATCACAAATATGTTTCTAAACAAATATTTTGCCATTTATTTAAATGTTTCACCATGACTCCTTTTCAAACAGCCAATCATATATTGGATTTGGTGGGAATCATCACCCTGGAAACCCAGAAAATGGCGGAGATGGTTTAAATATGTAGTCAAATATTTGTCATATTTTAATCCTAACCATGACATTTTTCTAAACCCAAACCAGATAATTTGGTGCCTACCCTTAACCAAGCTTCTAACATGTAAAAGTACAAAAAAAAAGTGTGATATATGGTGCTGAAACTTAACCAGAAAGTAAGTGATAACAAAAAATGAACAACAAAGAACAAAACCCAGTTCTGAGACTGATGTTCTCTAGTCCATTACATAACATGAATTCCGGTCTTGTGGGTGAAAGTCTGATTTCTGGTTTAAGTCTCCAATCCCCTCTTTATCTCCTAATGAGGACATTGTCACTTTTCAAATTAGCCACCTTTCCCACCATGTCACAGGTTACGAATTCTGCATTTCTAAACACTATTATGTTCCTTTCAGATTGGAATTTAGATTATTATAGAGACAGGGGAAGAGACTATCGCCAAGGCTTGAAGTTCAAATTATCATAATTAACTGTATCTTTCACATGTACATAAATTAAAAAAAAATCAGGCACATACAATTGACATCAAATTTACGCTTTATTTAAAAAGGGAGTTCAGTGCTGGAACTATTTCTTAGCAAACAACAGCCAAGTGTAGTAACTGTGCTTCCTGAAGATCAATAATCACACTGTGGTTGCCAGGTTTGTTACGTAAAACCAAAATGTATGCTGTGGCTGCTGGAAACTTGTGCAAACCACTCCACCTGAAATCAAAAGCAGTTTTGACATGCATTTCTATCTGTGTACAGACTGTACTACTAAAGATAGAAGAGTGGGAATTAGAGAGCTTTAGAGGTGCCAGTGAACACATTTTTGAACTCCGAAGAGAACGCCAGACAAGCTGTTTCCTGATGCTTCCAGTCTTTGTGTTAAGCTTGGCTCAAATGTCCTCCTTGTAAATATTTAGGACACGATTTGACGCTCTTTTACAAAATACTTGTTTGTGTTACAAATCTGATCAATTTTCTCTGTCGCTTATGGAAATTAAGCAGAAAAGAAGCCGCCTTGATGCAAAAAAATTTTTTTTTAAATAAACCATGCAGCTCTGATATAATAAAACAGTCTTTCATATGCATTAGGAGAGCACACGCATAAAGCTAAATGCTCTGATTATAAAGGCAAGAGAGACTATGAGCAATGGAAAAAAACTCATTATTTCACCAAGGCTGTTACGGTTTTATTTTATTTTATTTTTATACATGAATTATTAACTCATCCTAATGCTGAAGGCCTCCTCGACTCTGCATGTCTCAGCTCCAATCAACTTTTACTATGTCTATTTAGAGCTTCACCTTGCAAGTTTTCATGCTTCTCAGTTAGAATACCTGTAACACACATTGTTGTCTTTGTTGCTTGTCAATTAAAATCCATCCAGAAACAGGCAGTAGGACTAATAATAATAATAATAATAATAATAATAATAATAATAATAATAATAATAATAATAATAATAATAATACATTTTATTTGTAAGTGCCTTTCTTGACACCCAAGGTCACTTTACAACAAAAAAAACCCAAATACAGCAGAACAGATAAAAACCATACAAAGGGATAAAAAAAAAAAACATACATAGAGATAAAAAAACAAAAACATACATAAAGAAAGAGGCAGTTAGAGCAAATAAATAGTCTTGTACAGATGAGTTTTGAGTTTGGATTTGAAAAGAGGCAGAGAGTCAATATTTGGAATGTCCGGTGAGAGTGAGTTCCAGACTTTGGGAACAGAGTGGCTGAAAGCCCTGCTTCCTATGGTGCTGAGGCAGGCGGAGGGCACTGTGAGGTGAATGGAGGAAGAGGATCAGAGAGAGCAGGTGGAGGAGGCGATGTGAAGGAGATCAGACAGATAGAGAGGGGCAAGGTTGTGGATGGCCTTGAATGTATGGAGAAGGGTTTTGAATTCTATTCTGGATTTGACAGGGAGCCAGTGGAGCTGCTGCAGGATGGGGGTGATGTGATGAAATGACGGGGTTTTGGAGATGATGCGAGCAGCTGAGTTCTGGACCAGTTGAAGCTTATGGAGGGATTTGTGAGGGAGACCAAAGAGGAGAGAATTACAGTAATCAATGCGGGAAGTGATGAGGCTGTGGACCAGGATGGAGGTAGTATGGAGGGCGAGGGAGGGGTGCAGACAATTGGTGTTATGGAGATGGAAATATGACACCCAGACTCTTAACCTGAGGGGAGGGAGAAACTGAGGCACTGTCCACGGTGAGGGAGAAACTGTCCATTTTGGATAGTGTTGATTTTGTTCCAATGAGAAGAATCTCTGTTTTGTCACGGTTTAGTTTTAGGAGGTTTCAGGTGAACCAGGATTTTATTTCAGACAAGCAGTTGGTGAGGGAGGAGGGTGGGAGTGTGGAGTTGGGTTTACTGGATAGGTAGAGCTGGGTGTCATCCGTGTAACAATGGAAATGAATGTTGTATTTATGGAGGATATTGCCAAGGGGAAGGAGGTAGATGATGAAGAGAAGGTGTGCCCCAGGACAGAGCCCTGGGGCACACCTCAGGAGATTGGGGAGAGCTGGGAACAGAAGGACTTGAGGTGGATGAACTGAGTGCGGCCTGAGAAATATTAATGAAACCAGTCAAGTGGGGTGCCAGTGATGCCAATGGTGGACAGTCTATTGAGGAGGATGGACTGAGAAATTGTGTCAAAGGCTCACTCAGATCTCAGGACTCAGGAACATGTCAGAGTGTTAATAAGTGTAACTGCAAAAACCACTGTGGCAAAAACAAATAGCTAACCATTTCTTAAAGTGGAACGATAGAAAAGGTTTGGTTAGAGGGAAAAATCATTGTCTGGATTAAAATTAGCACATTGTTTTCATGGTTACAGTGTGGTACACTGGATAAAAGAAACAATGGGGATGGTGGTCTTTCTTGCCCTGTACTGTCACCCCGTCCATCCACCCCGATTTCCTCTTCATGCAGATTTCCTATAACTTCCTTGCATGCTTGCATCATAATTACTATGATCACGGGAAGGCGCTATCAGTTGACTGTAAAAAGTACTCCAAGCTCTGGCTGTAGGTTGTGGGTCTCTACTTTGTCTATGATATAAAGGAATGGCTCCTCTATCAAAAATAGAGCAAGTATTTCTGAGTTCTGATTGGTTATAGGCACCACAAACAACTTGGTTAGGTTTAGCTCAGTTGTCCTCCGGAGCATGAATGTTGAATACTAAAAAAGAATGCTGTTTATTTTACAGATGGAGTGTCTCATGAGGGCAGACATCTAAAATGTTACTAGACATTAACGGAGTTCAATCAAATGTGAGAATGAAGGTTGGTGCCTGTGGACAAGTACTGTCTGGCCTCCGGTGTGAATGATGACTCAACCTTCCAAATCACAGCAATTCCAATGGACATATTTTTAGAGTTCTGTTGTCAAACATCCCATCTACATTTTCATTTCAAGAACAGCAGTCTGATATTGAATTTCTGGTGCTGAATCTGGACTTCAGCTTATGCTATATATTTTTCATTGTTACACATAGTTGATTGAACTGTGTCCAGCATATAGACTATGTAAATAAAAGATGGACGAAGCGATCCTGACATCACCCACTGGTTTATGGACTATTGTTTTTAAAACTGGATGATCCAGTTGCGACCTGTGAACCACAAGGATTGACCCGACCCTTTAAATAGCCTGCTTAATCATCTACTCTAAATTCAACCATAATTTACAAAATGAACGTCATGCTGTTTCAAAAGTTGTGAAACTAGCAACTGAGACCATGAACTCATTAAGAAAATGTTTACTGAAGTAACAAATTAAGGGAGAAGTAAGCTAATTTTATAGACTTTCTTCTTCTTTTTGCAGAGCAGTTGTCCCCTGCTGGACATTTGTTTTAAGACACGCCTACATCTGCTTTCATCTTCATATTCAGAGGCTTTATAGCACTTTTTGTTATATACATCATCTTGGAGCTAATGTACACAATGTATATTTTATCATTTTATAATTAACTAGGAACAGACAAGTGGTTTATGTTTTCACTGAATTCTCGCCATCATTTCCTTTCAGTGTCCCTTCTTGTCATCTACATACACAGAGCAGCAGATTCATAAAGTCTAAAGAGGAATGCAAAATTTTGCCTCAAGTTCAAATTTTTTTTAACAGATTTCTCATAGCATTTTTCAATAGACTTTAAATTGAATTTGTGCCTAGTCTTGTACCATATCCAAAATACAAAGAATAGTCATTTAGTGTAGCGTGGTGGAGCAGTGATTAGCAATATGGAATCACAGCGAAGTTGCAAGAGGATTGCTGGTCAGCAGGGGCCTTTCTGTGTGGAGTTTGCATGGTCTCCTTGTGCTTTTTTGAGTTAACGCTAGTTGGTTAAAAGTTATTTAACAGGAGTGTTAGCCTGTCTGCTAACACTCCTATACCTACAGGATAACGTGAGCATAGCTAATGGATTGATGGATGGATGGATGGATGGATGGATGGATGCAGCATATCAGGTTTGAATTCCTTTGGGTGTGTCTCAATCTGTACATTGATGCCCATATGAATGTTAAACAACTTATTCTTCACTTTCACAAACACTACAAAAAAGGATGATACCTGTAACCTCATATTAGATTCAGTTCAGTACATGTTGTGGATCTTGTCAGCTCAAGAAGTCGGGGCTTCACAGCAATTGGGCAGAGCCAACCAACAACCCTTTCTATGTGTCATTACATATGGACACTTGAGTGTTGCATAGACTTCAAAAAATCCGAACAAATCCTTCCATATTGTGTCGTGCTTTTATTTGTACTGACTTTTTCTAAGCATTTCTTCAAAGAGGCTTTAGTCGTCCAGACTGTTTATCTCTTGCTGTGATGTAATTCACTTTCTCTCCGGAGAGCAGTAATTGTTATGTTGCACAATTAAGCTCTGTAAGTAGCTTTCCCCAACGCTGATTGCAGGCGTAGAAGCACGTCCAGCTGTATGCATTGTTGCCGGAAAGATGAGGACTTTCAGAGGGTCTGCTATCAACACCTGAAGGTCTGGCATGTGAAGCTGAAGCCTCTTGAAGGCGAACCCGGTTGAGTGATGAGGGAGTATTTGAGAACCCTCACAATGACACTCTCTGCTCCCCACTATCCCTACAAGAACCATTAGACGTGATTACAGCATCGCTCCTCGATCCAGAGCCTGTCTGAGCGCACTTCTTTTATTTCTCGTGATTAACTGCTGCAGCCAAAGTAATCAAACAAGGCGCTCGACTCAGACTTAAGACTCCATCCTGGCGCGACGTTTGTTAGTCATATGCCAAATGGGAACAATTTGGCGAACATCTTCTGTTTTATTCTGAGTAAATGAGGACATTTCACAAGGCACTGCTTTCTCATATTTTAGTGTCGACTGAAAGAAAGGGCAGACATTTATTCAGCTACATATTCATCTGTGGGGACATACAAACAGTACTGCAGTTATCAAGGACCTTATTCATCTTTTGTCAGCGACGGCACTGAGTTGACAGACAGTCGGACCATTACCAGGATGTAGGAAAGTAAAGCAATTTAATGACATCGAAAAACACCAATTAACATTCGTAACATGCAATGACTGAATTTTTTACAAAACATTGCAATTTTTCTGATCATGTTGCTAATGTTAACGTGGAACAATAGACTGAGTGTGTTCTGGATGGCAGTGTGTTGAAAGTAAGGCTTGTTAAGACTGATGTAACACTTCACTACAGCATATTGAATCAGCAGGGTGGGTGGATGTCACATATCACGCAACCAGATGAAGTAATCTGATTACAATAAAAGGCTAAATCCATTACAGGCGCTCATCCTCAGCTTTGTCAAGACTGAGAAAATAACCCTGATGATGTTGTAGCGATGTCTTCAGGATTTACTCAGCTTTGACTTGGAGACTACAAATGTATAATGTAAAGCTTGGAAGAACTGGACATAAAAATGCATTATGGGAATGTAGGATCCTGTATTTTGGGACTTCGGACTTGTACAAAAATGTATATATCTCAACTTCTGCTGCTTTCATTTTAATTGAAAATATGAAATATTTCTCTACGAAAGTCCTTCAAAATGTTGCAAATGTAATAATAGAAATAGTTTGCATTTTCAGAAGTAGGCATATGCACTCATGTAAAAGGAGTTAAATGAAAAGATCAATACTGCTCTCGTGTACGCCAGCAAGCAGTAGGTTAGCTAGTCAGCTTAGCTTAACTGGAAATGGAAGAAAACTGCTATCCTGGCTCTCTGCAGTTAGCGACATACACCTACAACCATCTAAAAAAAAATAAAAAATAACACCTTATGTCCTATTTGTGTATATTAATGGGGTACTTTTTTGTTTTTCCACAAATGGAACAAGCAAAGTGAGCTGTTACCCCATGTCCAGACTTTGTGCTAACAGGCTGCTAGCTTCATATTTACCTTCATAGTAATTGATATTTAGCATACAATTATAAAATGTGTATAGATCCGTTCATTTAACTCAAATGCAAGAATGTCAAAGTAATTTTTTTAAGTAGCAGGTGAGTACTTGCAAAACTAATACCCCTTCTGGCATTTGCTATGCTAGCTATTAGCATCCATAGCACTATAAAATGTTTATCTAAAAACCTGTTTTCACTCGTAAATGCTCCAGTTTGAAATCAAAATAGTTTATACATTTTAATGAAAAATTCAATTAGAAATTTCTTGATCTGGTAAACATTGACCTGTAATGGATTACATTGTTTTGCTTTTCTTTTAAATTCAGCAGTAATGTGTGTTGGGCTAATTTAGTCTAATGGATCTAAACTCTCATGATACAGGAAAAATAAAATAATATTTCCTTCTAACATCACAGGAAGATGACTTAAGAATCAGTGTTTATGATAATATGCAATGATATGTGAATTTGCTAGTTTTTTTGATAGGTATAAAACCACTGGGAAAAAATAAGTTAATAAACAAACCTTTATACACATCTTACATCATATTTAATGAATCCATTTCAAATATAAAAGGTCAGTAATATATGCTCCAATTGAAAAATATCAACTTGATATCCCCACATTTCTGTGGCCTGCTACAAGGTGACATCAGAGGCAAAGCTGCATTTAATGATGTGCAATGGGGAGTGAAATATTCCTAAAATTTGTACAAACAGGACTGCAGCTGAAGTAATGGAAAGAAAAAAAAAGAAAGAAAATTCAAATTGTCTAAATTTTTATGTAATAATAATTATAAAAAAAAGACACTCCGCACATACAATATACACTATATATACAAAGTATTTAGTAATGGTCATTCTGTTGCAACTTGACAAAACAGAGCTTTATAAAATGAGAATGGCAGTGTGCAGTTGGCAATGACGCATTACATTTGACACAAAACTCGTGTGGATAATGTCTGTTTCCTCTTTCATTTGTTCCTCCCAGCAGGTTTAATGAGAACGGCGTCCGGGGGAAGATGGGTGGCGTTTCCGCTCCTCATGCCGAGGTCTGAACGGTGGCTTTGATCTCGGTGGACGCCCTCTTCTCCTTTCGCCCTGCGTACTCGCCGATAAAGGAGCCGTCTTCGTTGAACTGAGCATCCTCGTCGCCGTAGTCCACCAGGCTGTCCCCGCTGTCCCCGGCTTTGATCTCCCTGCTCAGCGAGTGCTGGCTGCCCTTCAGTGGCTTCTCGTCGTTGTCACTGCGAGAGGAGGCACAGTGGATTTAGAATCACCTCATTTCACCCACGGCTTCACTCTGTGGCTTATTGGAGAGAACGGGGGTGCAGGCTGGAGCTATCGCTGCTTCTACAGTGAGCCGCTGTGACTGACATTAGCTTTTACCTCCAGCTGACCAATAGGAAATAATCACACAGATGTACAAGGTAATAGTTGGAGCGCATGTGCATCAATGCTTTTGACAAAGTCACAACTATAAGACAAATGTGCTTGAGTTTTATACATTTTTGAAGCTATCCTAGTTATGTTATTACTTCTGCAGTCAAACAGATTAAATCACTGGTTTAAAACTAGGTAGTATTTAGTAACAATTTTGTGACATATTTACAAAAAGCTGGAGCAAACTGGCTCCTGAGGTGAGCAAGATGAAGTATAAATGCTGTCACACTGAGCCACATTTGACTTCATCACATCAACGTTTGTTGTGCTGTGCAAATCCGACTGATTGGAGAATTACACCGGGACTCTTACTGCGCTAGACTGTTATGAATTGGACCACTAAAGGATTAATGAAACATGCCCAGATATTACTGCCCCGGAGATGAGCTGCTTTCAATTACACTGATTGGTTTTGGCCTCCTGCTGTGTGCTGGCCGGTCTGCGTTCAGCACCATCCGGACAGAAAATGACGACATCTGATCGGCCCTGCGGCTCCCTTTATGATCCGATGTCTTTCACAACACAAAAACACGACACCGTTTCTAAGATAACAAGGGATACTTCTATTCTAACAACACTGATGTGTAAACAGCTTGGTGATGCTACTGCTGTTTATCGCATACTTTCCCATTACTCAGTCCATCAAATGTCTTCAGCAGAAGAAGTGTGAGGCTCCACGTGAGCCTCGTGCATGCTGGGTTGTCTTTTCAGCGTGAAGAGAAATGCAAAGAGAATTACTGAGAGGAGAAGATGGAAAAGACCGCTACTAGCAGAGGAGAAAATTCATACGCTGTTGCGCGTGAATTGCACTGGGGTGGTGAAATAGCGCTTTAAGGGTGACGCTTACCTGTATTCACAAAATGTGTCGTCATTCATGCCCTGGGACTCCACGTCTGGGTGAAGGTCTTCTTTTTCTTTTACTGCTCACAAAATGAAGAGAGGATATTAGTGATTTCCTCAAGAGATGGCTGCCAGTGAAGATCACTGTGTCCCCTGACTGTTAACGCTGTCTGAAGAGTGACAGTTCCAGATTCCCTTCACTTACTCAATGAACGAAAGTTCAATGCAAGTCGTAGAAAAGATTGCAAAGTTTCAAATCAATGCACAAATAAAGCTTTGTCCTGTGTTTGTACCTAAATGTTGGGTTCATTATAAAAATGGTAAACACTACAAATTTAATGTATTGTCCTATATGTGGTGGAACAAAAAAAGAAGTACACGACTCGAGCAAATGAAAGAAAAGGTTGTTGGAACCAGAGGCGATAATGAGAACTTAATGAGGAAACAAAGGACAGGGCTGCGTCTCGCTCTTTTTTCTGCTGACAAGTGAAGCGATCGCTGCCCAGACGACAACCTGATGGCCATTAGCCATGAATAATAAAGCCGATAAGGGCTCTCACGTCCCCAATAGCAGGAATAACATTGAGATACCACAGAGCTTATGTCATCATTCCCCTGCGCAGTCACCTCATGTGCAGCATTTGCATTTTGTCTCGCTGTGGGCTGCAATTTGTTTAGATTGTTTACCGGGGAAAAAAAAGGCTGCCTCTCGAAATAATGCAAAAGTCAAATGCTGGACATAGAGTAGAAATGTTCATTTTACTATCAATGTAGCAGCCTATTTTAAGTATAAATTTGCATTCAAATAATTTTTCTGGCCTGGCAAAAGAGAAAAAAAATCAAATGTATTCTTGTAGCGGCTTCTGGAAGGATTGATCGTTTCTTTCATAGCAACAAACAGCAAAATGGAACCATAATGATGCTTTAAGGGGCAATTAGTATTCAAACAAGGTGATGTGTGTGCGCTTGTAAGTGAGCACCTACCGGAATACTTTCCTCCTTTATTTCTGTTGACAAAGCAGGCGATCAACACAATGAGAGTGAGGACAGCGATGGCACACATCAGGCCGATGAACCAGCCCTGGGTTGATATTCCTCCGTGGATGCTGGCCAGACCTGCGGAGAACAAAGCCCGGTGACTTTGACTCGCCTTGGCCTTTTCATCAGGACACTTGATTGAATGTTTACATCGACAAAGCCTATCTGATGCAAAGGCGGAAGGTGGCAGGGCGAGCCACTGATGGAAACGGTCCAATATTAATATTAAACAGCTAATCCTGCTTGTCTAATTAATCAAGCAAGGAACGCTGTACAAATGTAATTCCTCTTAGTGAGCCAAATTAAATCCTAGTGACACCGCGAAGGACCACACGCCACGGCTTGAGTCACCGCTCAAGGACACGCCGGGTGCAACTCTACTCTTTTCAACGGCAGGTCAATTAGTTCTACTTTTTTCTTCTCTTTTCTTGTTTTAGTTTGAGCTACTATGGTTTCCCTTCTCACCTGTAGACCCGGTTGTGATAACATCTTCAAATATGCTAGAATTATCAACCCAGCTGTTAGGAACAAGGCGCACAGTGTACTTGGTCTCAGGTTTGAGTCCGTCAATGACGTGGAAAGTCTTAGAGGTGTCTAAGGCCTCTGATATCTTCCAGTGACCCTCACCTGTGCAGAGGGACGAATGATCAGGAATGTGTCAGTACTTATGAAAACACAAAGCTGGTCTGATCCAATGTAGAAATGATTTAAAAAGACACAAGACGATGGACGTTTCACTCTATACTCTCTCTACTCTACCACCAACTAAGAGAAAGGTCATATGAGCTTACGGTGGTTCATATATGCAATGTAAAACTGTGTGTGCTCTCCTCCAGATATCCAGCTGATATTTGCAGAGCTGTCGCTAACAGCTGAGCTAACATTCAACAGGACCGGAACTGATGGGGAAAAAACAAGACAAGAAGAGGGAAAAGGGGAGAAAAGTCAAACAGGGGTTAGTAAAGGACAAAGCAGATGAAAGCCGTCGTGGAGTGTTTAGGAGTGTTGTCATTATGTGATGAAGGATGCTGCTCGCCGCTTTATACGGAAGAGGCAAGGGTGCTCTTTCCTAACGCTGTTGTAAGGAGGCATCAATTACGTCTGACAGAAGGGGACGGCAGGTCACTCTCACAACAGCACACATGACAAGAGTAATGTGGATATGGAAATGGAACCACAGGTGGAGCCTGCAAAGCTAAATGAACATCTAAGACCTTAAGGGAGATTTAACATCAAAGACCTTTGATGATGGACATTTCACACGCCTACTCTTCTTCAGAAATTGTCTGTTATATGAATGAAATACAGTAATAAGGTCAAATTCAATATTTTTACAAACCAGAATTTTTTTCTCATTTTATTCATCCATTTTGTTGTTCTGTTATATTCCCTGAAAGCTCTCCCCACGTACTGATCTAAATGTCTTCTCCACATTGCCACTCTGGAAATACACTTTCTGACACTCTGTTTAGTTTAATGAGGTTTAGTACAGCAGCAGCAGTTCCTGTTGTCATGTTATCATTTTGTCCAACTAATAGCCTAAAACACAAATGTGATCAAACACAGAAAAGCAACAAATCTTCAATTTTGAGGAGATGGACCATGACGATGTAAGGTTAATGTTAGATATTTCTAGATTAATTATTTAATGATTATCAGCACTGCTTCTGTCCATTTAAACTCAACTTATCAGATAACTATTTAATCTCTAATGTAAAATAGAATACATTCTTTGAAACAACACAGATAGTAAGCCTGTGTCCTCACTAGTAACTATGGTCCTGCTTATAGTCTATTTTTAATCAGTGTTTTAAAATTATGATGGGGCTTCAGTCACTTTTTGGTATTTGTTTTGAGAGCAATAACACGTTTTATTTGTTCAAAGCTTTACCTACCTACACATACATATCAAGAAAGCTTTCCTTCTGATACTGAAACAGAGGATGAAAAAAATTCTCACATTTTGTTGGTGATATGCATCATTAGGATGGGAATCATGTGCTTTGATAGCAGCTGTCTTATCTAGTCAACAAAGCGCAATCCACTTCATTTCACCACAGCAAACATGCAAATCTTCTGCTGTGTCTCCAGCTCAGGTGCATTATTTGCTCAGGTGATAATTCAGTTCACAAGGACACCTGCGTCTGTGCTGTCCATCCCAACCACCGCAAATGACACTCTCTGACTAATGTTGATGGATTAGTCTGCAACTATGGTAATTTCAGTCACTGGAACTGGGCGATGACTTCGAGTGACATAGGCTCACGAGTTAAAAATATCCCAAGGCTGGCTGCCGTGCTTTGTCACCGCGCCCCTCAGCTTGCTATTAAATGCTGCAGAAAGCAGCTGCTCACACAGCAGGGAGCTGATGCCCTGGAAGACACCCCTTCAAAGTCAGGAGGCTTTTTGTTATAAGGAGAGGCCAGAAAATATTCTGATCCAAGAGATTTCAAGAGCCTCCACTTATCCACTTATCTCAGTGTCCTGTAAATATCATCCTCCCAGTATGAGCTCACACCTCCCCGGCGTGGCCCAGGAGGACGTTTCTCCTCGCCGTTTCCTCTCAGCTCAGATGCTGCCCCTTCTTGTCCCAGAGCTGCGTTACTGTTTACCCAGTTGAAGATTACATGGTAATGTCAGGTGACTGTTGGGTCAATACACTGCCGCGTCCAACGGGGACCGGGGCCCAACAAATCAATCACTTACAATTAGACATATCTGTCCTGTGCAAGTGACTGCACTCCACAGCCACACTGTCGGATCGGGATATAGATCTAGTATCCTAGATTTCCCTGTGGTACAGCAGAGAAATTAAACCCAGCTCGCAGTAAAATACAGCTGTTACCTTATATTCTGGCTACTGAAGAAAATATAAACTCTCAAAGAAAACTACCTGCAGGAGTATTTTTGGTTTTTGCGTTATTAATCTACTTTGAGCCAACAGCCAATCAAAATCAAATCACAAAACGTTCACATGAAACATGTATTATTCCGCATGCATTCGCAGCATTGGCTTCTCTCTGTGGCGTGATGCTCGTTGTGTCAGAATGTGCTGCAGCTCTACCTATAGTGGAACGAGTGGGTTTGGTCACTGGGGACTTTGGAGTGCTTGGAGGTGAGGGGAGAGCTGACTTGCCTGAAAAGAAAGACAGATCTTGTGGTTATCAATTGGGATAAGAGCTCGGGGAGGAGGCTACATTCTACTGTTAGCACACACGCTATTGTCTGCTAAACTCTAAAATTAGTGACTACATGTCGACAGTTAAACATGACCTACAATTTAAAGACACAGTGTGAGGTGTTGTGGATTTAATTTGACTTAAAATATTATTTTTTTGTACACATTAAAAGACAAAGGGATAGGAAAGGTAGGTGTGGCATGTCTGATGCTTTTCCTGGGTTTAGCTCTTTAAGCATCATTTACTACCTCAGCTTGAGTTAGACATGTTGCTCAGAGTCTGCCGTTGCTAGCATAAAAGTCAATATTCGTTTACAGTCGCTAATGAGCCAAGATTAATATGAATTTATAATTAGGTTACTCATTACCATTGCTATTAGAGAGGAAGACACAAACTTTATCTAAGCAGAAGTTGACGTTTTTCTAATGAAAGGAGGCATCAGAGTGCTCTCTGCTGATGGCAAGGGCAAACAGCAGACAAGGTCAATTATGTGCAGAGGAGCTGAGTGTTTAGGGCTGTTAAATTCTGTACAGAACAAATAAAAAGTGTCCAACTGTTTGAGACTCAGCTCTTGATCATTTAATCACGCCTACGGCATCCACTCGTGAATGCATTTCTACGTCTAAAGCATGCAACCGCTATCTAAAATAGAGCTCATGACTGTTGAGCATGTTATACTAACACAAAGCAAAATATCACTTAAAAAAAAAACGACATAACGCTGTCAGTATTTCAGAGCAGTTTGGTTGCGTATGTGTAGGTATGACATGCCACAGTATCTGCAGAAACACGAATCTACATACTGAGACCGACAGTGGAAGCCAAAATGGAAGCTGCAGGAAATAAAAAGAAAGAAAAAGACAGAAGGGACAAGAATTGCATGGCTAAGCAGACGTACACATTCACAGACACACTCAAAATACACACTGTATGATCAGAGCAAATTCTGAAAGCAATGCACTTTTTAGTGGCATATGCAAAAGCAGGCAGAAGACCATTAAGAAAAACAACAGTAACATCCAGTGCACACACACGGTGACAGTAGAGTTACCACAAATAGCTTTCATGCTCAAATCTTGAGTCACTTCTCCACATGCATGCAATAGCTCCTCAAAATTGCAATTTAATACATTAAAAAAATTATTCATTCTTCCTGTAATCATTTTTTCGTGGCTTTTCAGCATGCAAATACCCAACCCCAAGAGCCAATTAAGTTTCTTTCTGTGATTGTAAGGATTCCTCCAGTAAACACTAAGTAATCGCTTGCATATTCAGCACCTGCAGCCTGTTTCGAATATACAAAATTCCTTTGGGGGTGCATTTGTATTATTATTATTATTATTATTATTATTATTATTATTATTATTATTATTATTATTATTATTATTATTATTATTATTATTATTATTATTATTATTATTATTATTATTATTATTATTACTATTTTTATTGTTATTATTATAAGACCTGGTTATTTATGCCGACAGCATCTGTGGCTGCTGCAGTTCGTTCACTGACACTCAGGTGAACCAGTTTCCTGTTTCATTTCCCGTCCGATCGTTAACACCACCGCCCGCAATCACGGAGGCTCGACTTGAGTTTGAGCCAGCTGAAGCTCGGCGCCCAGTCCTCAGCAAATGATATGTAATTGAAAATAAAAGATTACATGTTACGAGCTGGCTCATTATGATTACTTGCCCACCAACTCTTTCATGATTACACAATTCAGTATCAAAACCTTCAGTTTCTCTCCTGCTCAAAGCAATTTTTTTTTCTTGGTTGATTGTTTCATAGCTCACGCTCTCCATCCAATCAATAAGCACTTGCTCTCTCATGACAGTGACAAATGAAAACCTCCACTGCAGCCGTATGAAATTGTTTATCCACAAAAATTACTTACATGGAGATATGAAAAGCTTGGTTGCTCAGGCATATATCATATTGCGCTAGTTCAGTGCCATTTTGAAAGAGTGAAATGACTGTCACCTGCTTTGCTTAGCCTCAATTCAGCCAAACCAAATCTGCTGCTCAGAGCTCATCTGTCTGCTCATTGTCTTAGAAAGCGACACACTCACCCACACACACATCTACAACCTTAACCAGACACACAACGTCTCGTCAACTGGCTTTCTGGACGTTCCATCACTCACTTGTTTCTAGGGTGGTGGTGCACTCTTCGCTGACAACAGGCCCGCAGCCCACCGTGGTGCAGGAACGCAGGTAGAACTTGTATTTGCTAACAGGCTCCAGATCACGCAGGATCCACTTGGTGGTGTCGGGATTGCTGATGTCTATCGTTTGCAGGGGCCCCACTTCCTCTGTGTCGTTGACTTGATATTAAAAAAAAAAAAGCAAAAAAATTGGTCCATTAACAGTGTAAAAATGTTGGTTGTACCATTTAAAGTACCTGTAGGGGAATTTACTGAACAATTGGAACACAAAGAAAAATCTTGCTTACCCTTACCCTAAATTCATACCCCTTAAGTAGACTGTAACAAGGGTGAACATCTCACTTGGCGCTCCACGTATCAAGCACATACGCTACAAGTAGAAAGCATTTTTACACATTGCCAATTAATTTTCCTTATGTTTCTGTACTATCACCTACAGGAAACCTATATGATATCCTTCAACCAGTGTAGTATTGCAGTTAAAAAAATGTGAACAAGTGAATGGTATATTTTATAGCGTACGTCTCTTCTATTTTTACTGTACACTGATATTTTCATTTTTTCTTTGTCTCAAAAGGGTAGCAGCCATTAGCTCAGCTGGAATTATTTATTCATGCTTTTCAAAAAAAAGATAGGACAACAAAACCATACATAAAATATGATTTTGTGAGTGATGAGTGTCTATCTTTGTCTTAATGCTTCTTTATGCTGTGTATTGTCCAACAAAACTGACTAAAATTTTTGTGAGTGACAGTCAGTAGCTTTATTTTTTCTGATACAATGATATAACATGACATGAAAAGTAGGTTTCAATGTTAGGTTTTTATGATTATAGAAAAATATGAAACAGTATTTACCTTCTTTCTGACCTATCCTAATTTATAGTAATTCTATACTTGATAACTAATCAATTTGTACTCAGTATTTACTGAATTTCCTACAAGGTTAATCCAAAAATGTAACCATAAATAAAACCAGAAAGTTCCTTCCTCCTAAAACTTGTTAAACCGACTGTACTATTTGTGTTATGTGTTACGGCTACCTGCTATGCATTTGTACAGATACCCTAAGTGTACGAAATATGCAACCAAACTGTATTTTATTATTCACAACGTGACTCCTGTACTTCACCACACATTGAAATGTTTGACTGCATCTTGTTTAGGGCAGAGAATTCTCCAGCCCTTAGCTTTTCCAATACTTCCAGCTGACAACCACAAGACATTTCAGCTATGCCAAAGAAAGTAAATGCCACTTGTTATTTTGGACTGCACATTCTCTTCTTGGGCTTCAGAAATGTAATTGTAATTTGCTTCTTTTTTTTTCTTCTAAATAACCCTTTAAAATGTTGTTTGCAATTAGCAAACAAGCAAATTATGCCCTCCATGTTTTCAGCGAGAGTTTATTTATGGTCTTGGTATCTGCACTCTGTCTACATTGTGATGGGATCTCATTTTTCACTACGTAAAGCAGCCCAGTAGGTAGGAAGGTGGCATTTATGTTCTTTGTAATAAAAACAAACACAGCAGGTGTTGAGGTGACCTTTGCTGTGAAAGAGGTGCTACGTCTCTCTGGTAGGAAGCAACAGGGACAATGACAAGAATGTATTGGTCTGCTTCTCTTTTTGCCTGGACACCACCCACTGATATCAGAAGTTATGATGGGGTTTTTTTGAGTTTTTTTTTGTTTCAAGGGACAAAAACACTCAATTTTGGCGCATTATGAAATCCAGGCTGGTACAGAGAAGAGGCCACGAGTGTCACGTTTCTACCCTGTAGAGGAATTACTTTCTCACTTTTTTGGAGACACTTGGGTTTGACAGCAGGCGCACATGATCTTATAGAGTGCACTGGCTGAAGGCTGCAGACTTTGGCTCTTCCACTGACTACAGACAACAATATTTCCAAATATTCTCCAGCCTAGTGGGCCAAATACGATTGGCCTTGTGCAGTGTGAAACAGATAAAAATTCTTCAACATTGAAATCTGAGTATGACCCGACAGCAAGTGTGAGCTTAGCTCAAATGGGAGAAAAACAGAATGAACTGAAGCCAAGGTCACTTTTAACTCCCACTTGTACCAATATTTCATTTCAATGCAGTGAAAACTTCTCTAGAATGGTCTGAAGTGTTCAAAAATGTGCCTAGATCAATCTGCATAAACATACGATTGCAAATAAAGTGAATACATTATAAATTCTCCTGAGTTTTATGTTAAACTCAATAAATGCAGCTACTATGTCATGCAACATAGTATTATACATCATGTGTTTAAAGTAAACTGCAATGAAGAAATAGGAACATATTTTGAAATGATAGAATAGATTACGTGCAAGCCCTCATCTTCACTTTTATGTCACACTCATCTATGTCTTGTCAAGCTCCCTGAGAGGCAGCCAGGCTTGTTTTTTAGTCTGTACTGGCATACTGTGCCCCAGGTTAAGAGCTCTTTAAGGCAGTGTGACTGTGCCACCCACTCAGTGGTGAGGGCATCTTTAAGATATATTCAACTTTTACATTCAGTATTCAGAAAAGTATACTGACAGGAACTTTTGTTGGTATGTGTGTGAATTTAGTAGAGCAATATTATTACCACTACAAAGTGTACTAGTAGAGGAAACACATACTAATGCCCATATCTGCTGCTATGTTTCTCCATTACTTAGTGTACTGATAAAACCACTGATCTACTTTGGTGACAGCTTGATCCAATTATTTCAGGGTTTTACACAGAAACAGTGTTATTTCAAAGTAGGTTAGTTTAGCCGTTTAAACCCCAGGTAATCCTTCGTGCTCAGTGTGTTAAACAACATGTTACAACAGGACTTCCTGTGAAACCTGCGAGATGTGAAGCTATTAAAGGCTGCTGTGGAGATGGGTGTAGACCTCAAACAGCTGCGCTGTAGCTTCAGATGCCATTTGTGTCACCGATGATACGCTGACAGCTGGCTGCATTATCCTCAACATTTCGCACATGACTTCCTTCAAGGGGACTTCAAAAAAAGTCACACTTCAAAGAGTCTATCAGCTTTATTGCTGTGGCACAATGAAAATGTCCTCTCCTGAAATACAGTATGACGCTTGGCCCTCTTGTGCAGCCGCCAAATCAAACTCAATTAGCCGGGAAATGTGGCACTAAGACGTTGTTGGAAGTTAGTCATTAGCTCCGTTATGACTTTTATTTAAGGACATCAAAGTGTGTGCTCACGTGGGACGTGTTCAGTGATGATATCCTCTGGGACTGTGAGCTATGCTGAAGATGTCCCCTGCAGACAGGATGGGGTCAGTATAACCGGACCTTAACAGACTGTGACACAGTGGCCTTGGTCAGCGCTAGCCGAGCCTTGATCGTGACATGCAGGCCGGCAGACGTCACCCTGACATGTTTCCTATACACACACTCTGACCCTGGCCTTATTAGAGCAGCACAATGATTTTTCTTTCCTTGCTGAGGATCATGGGTTAGACAATCACCAGTGAGCCAAAGATACACCTTCTTTCTTTCCCATGACACTCTTGAAGTACTGGACATCCTTGTATCACTACTGTAGAAGAAGAGCCTCTTATATACACTCACTGTCTCCTAATTGAAATATATGGACTAGGGGTTTTCTATACTATTTCAGTTGTTTTTAGTGAGTGCAAGCTGAAAAGAAACAGCAGGATGTAAACACTATTAAGGAGAAAACATATTGTCCCCTCGTAGCAATACAGAGGGTTCACCACTATATCAGCAGTGATTAGGTGTAAGGATAACACATAAGGATACGTACTGAGCTGGTACTCAAGAAGATACCCAGTGAGAATTCCATTAGGTTCCATCGGCGGGTCCCAAACCAAAGAAACGGTGTGCCTCTGTACATCTGTGACCCTGAAAACAGGATTTTTCTCCGGGACTGTAGGTGCAAAGAAAGTAATACACACAGTGAACTGTCAAATTCTGCAACCCAGTTTCCTTAGCTATTATTAGATTTTCTCTTCAGTAGTTGTGAATCAATACACTCCATGCTGTTTTTCCACAATCCTACCTCCCTCTGGGGTTTTGAAGTTGACGGGATGGCTGCCTGGGCCGTTGCCCCGCCCGTTGAAGGTCATGACTATGAGGCTGTACTCAGAGAAGGGCGTTAGTCCAGGCACCATGGCGTGGCTGCGATCCCCGGGGAACGTCAGAGCGTGTTTGTCTCCGTGGCTTTTCTTTGAGTCCACCAGAGTGCGCAGACGCCACCAGTTTATCTATATTGGAAAGGAGACACAGGAGCACCCTCAGCAGCGGCTTCAAGACATCAAATTCGTACAACATACATATGTATATGGTGGGAGAATGCTGATAAGTTATCGTGCTGTTTTTTTCTGGTGGTGGGAGCAAGAGAACATTGAGCTGGCCCATAGAGGAGTGGGGTGAGAGAAGCAAACGTTTAGAGCAAGGTCAGGAACATTCCTTTTAAACTGTGTCTAAAGGCAAAGGTCTGTTTTTGAGGTATTACCCTGTAGCCTCCCAGATGTCCATGTAACTTGTCCTTGTGTACTCGTGTCCAGCTAACCTTGACCACTGAGCCGTTCATCACCTCCACAGCTACATCATCAGGTGCAGCAGAGGGAACTGCAAAGGCAAACACACATTACAACCCACAGTAAGGAAGTTAAGGAAAAAACAGAGCAGTGAGGCACGACCAGTTTCAGTTATTGGGAAAATAGGGCTTCAATTAACTGTTATTTTGATAGTTGAATAATGTATTGAAACGAATAATCGACTATTTAGACTATGGATTGCACAAAGGTTCAATGGCTCTTATTTATGAGTTTTAAAGCCTGAAGTTGTTTAAGACATATGCTAAGTGACAATAAAGATAATAAAGATTCTTGTTGTGTATTTTTGTAATATAAGTGTCTTTGTGATTTATGTGAATTGCTGCTACAACACTGCAAATTCCGAAACGCAGCTTTAGTATGTTATGAATAAAGACTGAGGTTGTTATTTTTGGTTCATCCGAGGTTCCTACAGCTTTCCTGTGCTGAGATCAGCAGTGAAATTGGTCCATCCACAGTGTACGCCCCGAGAGGTGGGTCTGTGTTTTTATATAATAACACTTGCATGGGCACAAGAACTAATGTGGTCATGGAAGTCGATTATTCATTGCACCCTTCTCTAAAAACAATGAGGCAAAAACACAAAAACATTCTATTCAAGTTAGTGGTGAACTATTTACAGGACCTATGAGGGAAGGACTCTACCTACAGTCACAAAAACTAATGTAAAATGGTAAAATAGTTCAGCTAAAGGGGGCAAATACTGCCTTTCCTGTCACCACATTTGGGTGAGGACACAACAGTGAGTAAGTATCATGACCTGAGGTGACCTCCTGAGGACAAGTCCAGAAGAAAGCTAAACAAGGAAGATACAGTAATTTTCTGTAAAGTCAATTCTGCATTCCAAAACATTTCAGCAAGGGTATAAACACATATCTTCACCTGAATACTGCAGCTGAAAAAAACAGAATTAGAAACTGAATTATTTAAAAATAATTTAATTAAACTACAGCTTCCCTTTTAAATCTAAAGTTCTAGCACTGCAGTTGCTAATTGCACTCTGGCAGCTCCAAATGGCAGCAAAAGGCAACAGGAAAGTTTGAGAACTAATACTTTGTACTACCCAGAAACTGTGTAAGTTTATGTCAGTAAACTGCACAGTGGAATCACCTTAGTCCACTAAAGCTATCTACATTGTCCTTTGATTAAACAGCAACAACAAAACAAAAATAAATGCATACAATGAGTCTGTTTCAGTCTTACGAGCAGCATTTATCTATATGTTCAAATGTAAAGCTGCATTAGATAATATTGCAATCATTTGGGGACAGATATACCAGATCAAGCTTAATAATTGAAAATGAAGCTGCTATGTGTCTTTTATATGGTATATTTTCACAATGATGCTAAGAATACTCATGCTGGGTAGATGGTGTACAGTAGATTTATTAGAGTTTCTACAGTGACAAAAGCAAAACTGATCAAAAAAGAAATTGCTAAAAGACAGAGATTAGGGCAACTTCAAAGGTGGGTGAGATTTCTTTGCAGTTTGGGCCACTACATATGATCTCGTTCCCATAATGTGTGGTCATTTTATTCGATACATTACTAATTAATTATAAATTATTATTAATTGGTTTTATTTAATAGGGACAATGCAATTAACATAGCTTTAATACAGTTCATGAATCCGATGTGTTGCATGTAGAATTTTAGCAACTAATATAAAAATGTGCACTAGTGCTCTCTTAAATAAAAAAAAATGTCAGGTCACCAAAGATCACTACTCACAGTCCTCTCCTGAGTAGCCGGTCACTATCTTGGGTTCGGGGCCCCAGCCCTGATGGTTCTTGGCTTGGATCTTGATTTCGTAGGGCACAAAGGTGGGAGTGTTCCTGACCACAAACGAGTGTCTCTTCACTGTGTGCTCCTTCCAGTCCTCCTCCACATCCTGCCGTCTGTAACTCACCTTATACTCTAGACCGGGACCATTGTGCTCAATGGGTAACAGGGGCTGAATAATGAAAGGAAAAGAAAGCAAAAGTAAAAAGAACAATGGTGTGAAAGGTTTCATTGAGACTTTCACAGTTGCATAAGATGTTTCTTGTATTTCCCTGCTCAATGTCACTGCCATCGTGGGATTAAAATGACAAGCTAGCCCAGTGAACTGTGCTTGGAGCGCTAGCAGTTTTTTATCCCGCTATCTAATAAAAAACAATGGAACAATTGACCTGGTCTAGTGAGGCTTTTCTTTGATACAGGGCTTGCTAAGACATTGCAGATGAAAAGATTCATCTCCTCACAGAAGTCAGACCGTGAGAAATAGAATGAGATACCATTATCCACAAAAGCAAATCATTAACAGTGGGAGAGCTCATGAATCCAGGATTCAGGAGCTACGTTACCATGACAGGGCAACCAGATAATAAGTGAAGGAGAGATTCATCTTTCTACAATACAGCCGAATATATTACCGTGAGCACTAAAAGAAAATTTTCCTTTTCATAGCCTTCCTTTCTCTTTCTAATCAAAGAAAAGGAACATCTTTCAATGGAAACTCATTCATGATCCCAGAAAATGGGTTTTCTAAAGATCTGAACTGCAGAATAAAATATTAGAAGTGGGTCATTTCTGTTTCTTAAATTCCTATTGGTAATTGTCTATGAAACATTGATAAAACTTTATTCCTGTTCTCTTAGAGAAATTCTTTGACTGCCAAAAACTGGAGTGGAAGTGAATACTTCACTATGTAAAGGTAGGCGACACTGCAGCAAGAGGATAACAAAGACGCAACTCTATTTCTTACCTCCCAGTTGATATCCATTTCATGTGGCAAATGACCTTCGATTTTGATATTTTCAGGGTTCTTGTCAGGGGCTGTAGAAAAGAAGGAGTATGGATTTTGTCTGCATTGTTAGCGAAAGAAATCTCCAGTGAAATAGACACACAAGAGAGCAGATTTTCAACAAGGGTGGAATCAATTATGTAGCACGTCTGAGTGTTTTAAAGTTCACAGAGCAGAAGTGTTGGCAGCTCAAGTAGCCTGGAGGACCTTATCAAAAAGTATAATAAACAATGAAAGGAGAAGACCTCACATACCTGCCGGGGGAGTTTTGTATCTCTCTGTTGGCTGACTGGGAGGACCCTTCCCTACATCGTTCACAGCAGACACACGGAAGCGATAGTCGACGTGACCGTGGAGTTTGAGGACGGCCGAGTTGTGGTTGCCTGGTACTCGGAGCAGTTCTTTCCAGTTGCCTGGCTCCCACTTGCTTTCCTCATAATCGATAATAAACTCTGATGACAGGTATAACGACAATCAGAGCGGCCCCTCACCGCTATGGTTCTTGCCAAAGGATTGCTTATCTAACCGCCAGCTGTGCAGAAAACTCCTCAAACCCTGCTCTAGGCTTGTAGATTCCCCAGGGAGACTAATCATAACTCATGCTTGGATGAATCAATAATAGTTTCGGATTGTACGAGATGGTATCAAACAAATCTATTAGCATGCAGAATGAGACACAAAAATGTGTATGACATATTAATACCACTCACTGCAACGTGCACTGATTTAGTATGTACAGTATGTGCCAACACCTGTTCACGCGGATATTCCTTTTTACCTGTGGTTGAGCTGTTGTGATCGTCCCCAGGGATCCATTTCAGTTTCACACTTTTGCTCTTGTGTTCAGACAGTACCAAGTTCTCAGGTGCATCTGGGACATCTGAAAATCATCACAACAGCATGGCTTTGGAAAAATCACAGACACATCAATCTCTGCAGCAAGAAAAGGCCAAGGGAACAACTGTTCAATCAAATCACCCAGGATTCAGAGGATGTGGAACGAGCTACATCGCTGCCTTGGCTGCCACACTTTCTTTTAGACTGGAAGATGTCAACAATATCTCAAAAGGGCGACTGTCAGACACTGCACTGTGCTAATAAAGTCGTGGTCTGCATTTTTCTTGCTCTGCTTTGGCTTCCTGACATTTGGATCCCTTCATGAATGTGCCACACATTAATGTAGCAGCAGGGGTCTCTGATCCTTTGGCCTGGAGCACGAATAGCGCTCATATGTTGACTCACCTAACACCATGATCAGGGCTGAGGCCGTGTCATGGTCCACTGGAGTCTTTGCCACACATGTGTACACACCCTGGTCTCTGTGGCTCACGTTGACAATGTGAAGAGTACCATCCTCCACAAGGTATCTGTTGACAGAAACATGGAGACACAATATTGACTGACAAACCTGGAAAGTAAAACGACTTTCCAGTTGGGATTAGGGCTGCAATGCTGTAAACAAATAAATAAATAAATAAATAAATAAACCAAATTCTCTTTCCTACCTTGAATTCTCAGTGTAGTTGAGGGTTATCTCCATATCGTCTTTTTCCCACAGGAGCTCAAAGTCGTTGCTGAAGGACTTGTCGTACTCTGCCAGGCATGAGAGCTGGGCCATGGTACCTATTAAGATCTGCCGGTCCTCCGGGGCCACGACTATTCTAGTGGGATCTTCAACAGCCAGGGCCGTGTTAGTTACATTTTAAGGACTGTGAGCAACTGAAAACATTTCTAACAGGTAAAATTGTTTACCTTTTACATACAGCATGGCGTCGATGGCAGATGATCCCTCTGTGTTTTTAGCCAAACATGTGTACTGTCCCATGTCGCCTTTCTCTACGTTGTAGACCTCTAGCGACCCGTTGTCATGAACGGTAAACCTGGGTCCCTCCACAGATTCAGAGGAGTCGTCTTTGCTCCTGGAAAACATTCAGAAAAAAAAAGCATCCATCAAAGTCTAACATAAGGTCGCCACAGTTCAAATTAAATATAAAAAAAATCAAATGAATACACAGTACACTGTGGGAGCACTGAAGAAATTTTTAAAAAGCTGCTGAATGGAACATTAGAATTGAGTGACAGGGCTACTTTGGCTTGTTTTGAAGAAACAGATACAGAAACAGGCTGCAATGAAAGGGACTGTGTGCATCGACCGGTTGAGATCTACTGCTCTCTGCTGGTGTATCAGAGCCAGGAGGAAAATGTACATTTACCAAGAGATTGTGGATGGAGGAGAGCTGAAAACCTTGCAGTGCATCATGACTCCCTTTCCCTCCACGGCAGAGTAATCTTCCCCGTTGTTGGTCAAAATCATAGGGGGCAGATCTGCAAAAGCCAGCAGTAGAGACTAATCATCAATCTAAGAGTTGTTAGAAAAGCACAATGTCTATTTCACCATAAAAGATAACTAGGTGTGGCTCTTGACTGTCTGCTAGGCAAACACAGCATGGCACCGGATTTGGTTTGCAGTTTTAAAACCTGATAATAGTGAAATGGAATGAGGAAGATAATTGTGGGTTAAATTAAGTGACAACACTGTTGCCATACCTGTTTGTTAATTGCTGACGCCATTGTGTAAAGAAAATGATGCAGCTGTCAGGTTGTCAGAAAAGTGAAAATATGAAAATGAAATCAAAGCAGAAAACAATGGAATAATGAGATAGCGAAGCGAGCGCACCTTATCAGTTGTAGCCAAAGCCTCCCATTGAAATGGTCTGTCGCTCCTAATTATTTACAAAGGCAGCAACTGGGACTTCACATTCAGAGACCGTCCAGCTTTATTAACTCCTGTGTCACCAAGAACAAACTCCCCACGTTTGCACAGAGTGACAGAAAGCAACATTGTGTATTTTGTTTTTTTATCTGCGCCTGTAAAGCAGCACATGTTTGTCTTATGGCACCGAAATCAGTATGGAATTGAGGGGGAACGTGTTAGCATATAAATGGCAGGGAACAGGGCTTGTTGCTCCACAGGGAGAACCGCTAGCCTGAATGAAAGAGTACAGCTTGTAGACAGCTCTCGTTCCCTGGGCTCTCACTGCTTTACGGGCATATGCCAGCATCAGCGCCAGCTCTCAAGCTTAACACATCAGTCAGTAGTCTCACAATGACTCACTGTAAAGTCTGACACTTACTCACAAACACTGTAAAAGAAATACTTTGCATGAACTGTATGTTCATGTACTCGAGAAAACCCTGACGGCAAGACAGAACTGATGAAAACACCAGCAAACAGAGATGAAAGCTGTCGTACTCACTCATTATCATGATGTTTGCATTGGACAGAAGGGTTCCATGCCTGTTTGAGGCCTCACACTGATAGACTGCACTGTCAGAGGGTTTGGCGTTATGCAAAACTATGGTATCGTCAAATGCCTTCCTGTTGGCTGCTGGAGATTCTGTAGTAGACAAAAGGTACAAGTGAAAAGCATTAGATCAGTGGTGTCAAACTCATTTTAGCTCAGGGGCCACATTCAGCCCAATTTGATCTCAAGTGGGGTGGACCAGTAAAATCATGACATAATAATCGATAAAATGACTACTCCGAATGTTTCCTTTGTTTTGGTGTAAAAAAGTACATTCTGAAAATGTTCACATTTATTGAATTATCTTTTTACAAAACATTATGAACAACCTGAAATTTCTTAACAAAAATAAATTAAATTTTAACAATATGATGCCTTAGTTTATCATTTGTGTATTACAACTTACAGATCTTTGTGTACCCACTCACAGGTATCTGGAGCTGAACAATATAGTGTTTTACAACTTGTCAAGATCTAGAAATTATTTTAAATTTACATTCATTTCCACATCTGTTTGGTAATCCTGACTACCTGAACAGACCCAACATATGAACTAAAAGGGGAACAATTAAGGAAAAGGTTAAGTTGTCCCCCTGCCTTGTAAATGTATGAAATTTATACAAAAACAGATAACATGAAAGTTGTGGCAGTGCATCAACAATAGGATTATAACAAACCAAACTCTGTCATACTGAAGTTGCTGACACATCGTATTGCATATTGTTCAATGTCTTTAAATATTTTCACAGCAAGTATTCGTTTTCAGCTCTTCAACTTTTACACTTTGCAAAGTCATCCCACACGCCGAATTGGACCCTCTGGCAAGCCCGTTTTGGCCCACTGGCCTTATGTTTGACACCACTGCTTTAGATCATCACTATCAAAACAGTCAAGGTTCAAATTCAGCCTAAATTTTCCCAAGTTTTCCATCTCTTCCTACTTCTCATTGCTACTTTACTATCATCTTTAAACTACATCTAGATACATTCTGCCTCCTGACTGCTCTATCTACTGACATACACATCATCCTCTGCTGACCATTTACAGAATTATGATCTAAACTTTGTATCTTGCATACATTTTACCCTTAAAACACAAAGAAAAACTGTTAGGGTTGCCGTTATACTGTGATTAATTTAATTACTGGTTAAATTGTGTTTATGAGAGTGTGTTATTGCTTTCAGTGCTTGAAAACGTCCATCTCCACTGTCCCTGAAGGTTGAACTGCGCATACATCGCAGTTCGAGCACATATAGTTCAACTGGATTTTCAAGTGTGTTATGTTAGGCACAGCTAAGACAACCTTGAGCCTTGAGCGCTTCTTTTTCTATTTCAGTCTAGTAGTCTTCAGCTTCAGCCGACACGGACTCAAGTGACATCACTTGGAGAAATCCATCAGATTTTGCGGGAACCACAAAAGGCTTTACACTGCACCGGGGATCCATGGTAAAGAAAACAGCCTAGAAATAATTTTCTTTGATAATTTTACATCAAAGAAATACTTTTAAAGACCTTATTGATCGCTTTTGGTATCCAACAATAACTTTGCTCTCCCCAGGATCTCTCACAGTATAACCGGAATCCTACAAACAGGGGCTGTCCTGGCCTTTTGAAAGCCATGTTTCACTGACTATTTGATGGTACTACAGTAGTTTTAACTGTTTTAACAGTAAATTAATATGAATATAATTTGCACATCTTGGCCTCCACCCTTTTGCAATTATTGTCATGATTGACAACATTCTTCTTAGATACCACTGTGACATCCCAGTAGGCAGAATTCAATCAACAACAGTATTTCACCTTCATCTTCTATTGAGTACGTTATCCTACTTTTTTTCTACAGTTTTTCCTCAGTTTATATGCTGCATCATAAAGGAAAAGAAAAAAAAAATCAGGATTTTTTTCCATTTAAAAATGTCCAGTCATCACAACTAGTTTAACACAGTGAAGTGAGTTGAGGGACTGACCCTGCAGGGGTACGCCGTTCACCCTCCATGTAGTCGTTGGCCGAGGAGACCCGCTGGCGGAGCACTTGATGAACACATCGGAGCCGATCATACTGAGCTGACTCTCCGGCTCAAACACCCACTCTGGAGGTTCTGGAAACACACGGTCAGCATGATGTTATCAAACCGACCAGAGTCAGTCAGTGTAATGAAGACACCAACTGTTTACAGAGGCAGAACACAATCATAGGCGCAGTTATGAAATTCATGTTACTATATTGTATTCAGTACAAGTGAATGCTGTCTTTGCTGCCCACAACATACAGACATGATCTCTACAGAGGCACCTCAGCTGCCGACTGTCTCACCGGGATCAGTCTCAACATAATACAGGTATATTCTGTAATTTTCTACTATACACTGCTTCGGAAATGTTCTGTCTTTCACATACAACTCCATAATCAGAGATGATTATGTTCAGCACAGAACAGAGCAATACAAAGTAGGAGACGCTCAGGTTATTTACATATTTTCTGATGAAAACATAACGCCTGCACAAGTGGACACAAAGTTGGCGTGGTAAAAGTATCTTTCATGAAATGGTGATGTTAAATGTTTTTGCATGCATAAGAATGTCCATATAATTACAATAAAAGTAAATATATTTACTAAAGTATTGTACTTAAGTAATGTTCTGAGGTATGCTGTACTTGGTGTCAATATTCACCAGTACAGTTCAGAAGGAAACATTGTTTTACTTCGCTACATTTTTCTGACACCTACAGTATGATTACTGTCTCCAGGTTAGAATTTTACACACAAATGATGTGCAAAGAAATTCAACAAACCGTTAAAGGTCAAACCTGTTTTCTCCAACATTTTTTTGGCCGAAAACCAATATCTAGTTGAATTTCAGATAAACTTTTCAAAGTCGCACTGGACATTCAAGTGGATTTCATTTCATGTTTTAAGTCCAAAGAAGTAAAAGTATCCAATACTTCATGAAGAAGAGAAAAGATTATAGAAAAAACAAACATATGAACACAAATTTGTGCTTCCAACCTGTGTTTCTTTATCTTGCCTGCACTACTGATCATCATTTAGAAGTGCTGTAAACCCAGCAATATATAAAGTTGTTACAACTAGCTACACACTAACTAGACTCAACTATGTAATAATGTCATCTAAAATAATTTACCAGTCACAGGCCATTAATAATTATAACATTCTTGTGCACTTACATGAAAACATTTCTGAAAAACAAAACTTTTACTAGTAAGGAAGTAATTGAAATTCAGTTTATTTAGATAAAAGATCTAAGTACTTATTTTAACTCTTAAAGGATTGATTAATGAATTGTTAGAACCTCTGTAGATCAGGTTTTTTACATGTTTTTTTTTCAAATGGCAACTAGTAAATAATTTCAAAAAAATTTGATGTAATAACACCAGTATTTGCGTCCCTACATGTTGTTGTTACCTTCGATTGTGACTGTGAAGTAATGGAAAGCTTCTCCAAGCGGGTTCTTTGCCTTGCACATGTACTTCCCACTGTCTTTCTGTTCTACTCTTGGCACAATCAGCAATTTCCCATGACTCTCCAGTGTTGCTTTAACAGGAAGTTGGCGGTCCATCTTCACCCACTCGACCTGTGGAGTTGGACTGACAGGTGCAGGAGAAATAGTGAGTCTGAGAAATATTTACACCATATGCCACAATTTTGTAAAATTTACATTAAAAGTAAATGGCTTACACAGCATTGTAAAATCAGATTTACAGTCGCGACAATTAAAAATGGCTGTGTATTTGCAGTTCTGTGAGAGAATGAGGTTTTTAAATAAGTCTGTATTACTCACTATCCTTCAGCAATGCACTCCAGTTTCAAATCCTCTCCTTTGACCAGCTGTTTCTCTGACTTTCCACCAGAGGGCATCAGAAGAGAGGGTCTTCTCTCCAGAATTGCATTAGCTGAGAAAGTATATTAGAGAATTAGACACAGGAGTAGAAATCAGTGGTGTACATTAAATTTGCATACCTGCCTTGTCCACACAGTTTTTATTACACACACATAAATGCTCTCCAAAATCTTGAAACTTACCACTTTCAGGACTGTCACCTTTTCCTGAAATGGAGATGAATGAGACCAAAAAAAAAAAGACAATGAACATGAGGACAATGTGGATGCATCATGACAAACATCACCAAGATCAAAATCACAACATAAAAACAACAATGTGCACATAAACAAGACAGCATGACACTGGGATGGCTTTTGAAGTGTTCCTGTGACTGTGGAGATCAGTGAACATGTTGGAAACAATCAGCTCTGGGGAAAAAAATCAGTTTGCATCATGCTGGTTTGAAAGGCAAACAGCGCTCAGGTGAAGACAAAGAAGCTGAAGCAACACCTACTTGTCTTGACTATGACAGACATGGCGTTCTTCTGAACGATGGTTCGTATTCTTGGGAAGTGGGCGAAGCAGCAGTAGTCTCGCCTGCTGTCCTTCTCCACGGCGTGAGAAAAGTAAAGGTCTCCATTCAAACCCATAGACACTCTCTCATCCTGTTCAATGTGCTGGAGATCTGAGCACAGGAAGACAACAGTGAGGATTTCACATAGATACAGACAGCCTTTATTTGAACAACCTGTATGGTTTTTCAGCAGTGATAGAAGTGTAACCACAAACATTTACTCAAGGACAATTTCCTCTATCTTATAGCTATAGTTACTTTGTATTTTCTGATTAAGCTATTAAATACAATAATAATCATGGCTAAGCTTATAAAATACAATGCAGCTCAACACATTTAACTGGGATTCCCTAAACTTTCATAGCATAGTGTCTGCTTTCTCCTTGTTACAGGATTCACAAGTTCATGAAATGTTAGCAGCTACATTGTACATCAAATAATTCTCAGCTTCTTATTCAGTCAATAGGTTGAACCACTGAAGCATGAAGAGGTTGAATTATCCAATATTGTGCAAAAACAAAGCACAGAATAGAGAAAAGTCCAAACAAATACAAAAATCTATGAAGCATAATTTAGTTTTTTTTTAGTCTTTTGTACATCATTAATGAGCTCAGCTTCATCTTACAGGACTGGGAATCACTGGTCTGAACTTTCAAACTATATGTGAAATAAAAAGAGCTTAGTAGTGTTATAGTCACACAAAATAACAAACAAACAAGAAAGCCTGTCCCAAAATGCTACTGACAGTATCCTTTCTTAACATATCAGATACTAGACTAAGTTCATGGAAGATAAAAAGCTTTTGCTAGCAGACTTGTTCAATTTTATTCCACAAATGAATACACAGATTGTTTTTTCTTGATATTTGTACTAGTTTATAAACGTGTTTGTGAAAGGAACGTGTTTGTCAGCAGTCTTTGACAAAAATGTTTTAAAAAAATCTGCACCAAGTTGTTTTAGCTCTTCACTGAATCTACACATGAGAATGGAATATTTAAAACCAACACTTCATATCAATGATGTTCAAGAGGTTCATCAGGTGAGAATGAAATCCTTTTTAAAAGCTTAATAAATTTGCAAAAATTTTATAGAACCTAAATTTTAAAAATAACTGTCTAAATAATCCTAAATTCAGCAAAATCATGAGTGTGAAAAAAACTGTAACAGTAAAATGCTAAGTTGAATTCGTATCATTTTTATTTTATTCCAGATATGAGTTATTACTTACTGATAGTCATCCAGTAGATCTGTAGAGGAGGTATACCATTGGGTGGGTCACATTTCAAAGTAAAAGGCTGACCCTCCTCCACAACGACAGGAGCAGGTGTCTCTTTAGGGAATTTTGGAACATCTAGCAGGAAAAAAAAACACACACACACACACACACACACACACACACACACACACACACACACACACACACACACACACACACACACACACACACACACACACACATATCCACAGTGAGTAAGGGATGTCAGACATGGATGAGTAAAACAAGATTTGCAGTTCTTCTCTCGTCCAGAAGATGGCAGTAATATTCTTGAATTCTGTGTGGACCATGTGTTTTCTGTGGAGGAGTATATCATTCAGTATATTGAATTCTGAGGGTTTTTTGCAGTTCTTGGCTTGCAGAAACAAAACAGACATCACCACTACTATTGTGCATGGCCCTGTCATGACTGCTGTGCAGCTGAAGCCCAGCCAAACTCAGTCAGTCTCCTATGGAGTGCATTTTCTTTGAGAATTTATGTACTGTGCTTGGGAACAAAATGAAAAATGTAGCAAAGGAAATGATGGACAGGTTAGATCACATTCTATGCTTTTTTTACCACAGCGCTACAGATGAGATGCTGCGAGGGGTGGAGCGCTCGGGAGCCTCAATGACTTTCTGCCACGTCCAATACAATGAAAAGCTCACAATGGAGAGGTTCAGTCATTACGAGGGGCTGCAGGTCCTGAATCACTTTGAAAGCAATGTAACAGAGCACCCCACACACACATATGCACACACACAGTCACAGATGCAGGTAACTCACTGGGCACAATGAACTCAATCTCCTTCGATATGGCAGTCCCCAGTTTGTTTGAGGCGAAACAGCGATAGGTTCCCTGGTACTCTGTAAGGTTCCCATTATTAGGTATCACAAAGGTCCCAGAATGCTCTTCTTTCATCAGGCGGGGGTCTAGAGAGGGGTCGAATTCCTGGCCATTCTTCGTCCATCTGAATCTACATAAAGAAAGTCAGTATTGAAATGTCAAGTCCCTCAGCTACGACTGTAGCCTGCTCATTTTTCAAAGTCCCAAATCAAAGCACCCAAATACAACATGCTGATAGTGAAGTGTTGTTGTTGTTTATTAATGATGTCTGCTTGGCTGCGAACATGCTCTCCATCCTCTGGTTGTCTCATGTGAAGTGATGCAAGTATCGATACTCACTCTGGCTCGGGATTCCCTTTGGCTTCACACGTCATGGGGAAGCTCTCATCAAAAGGGAAGGCGATGAGAGAGCTGGGCGACTGAGCCGTGATGGTGGGCAGCTGCTCAACTGGGCAACAAAAAAATAAAATAAAATAAACAAGCAAGCATGAAAATGTGATGTGCAACACTGGCCTCAACACAGAAAGCTAGTCAAAAGTAAGTCATATCCGGCATGATACTACAGCTGTGGCTCCCAACCTTTTTGGCTAGTGACCAACCCTCATTAAAGCTTTTATGGGCGTAGAGTGGACCACTTTAAAGTCATTTGTACTCCTCAGACATGTTAATTTTAAGGAATTTAATGCAGAACGGCCTATGCTGAAAACTGTGTAATGGCGACTCTTGGGAACTGAAAAAGCCTCTTGGATGAGAGGTGCATCTTCAAGAAACTAAAAGAGAAGTCAAGCTGCTTTTCATTGAAGCTCAGAGGACCATAACTTGAGTGACTCAGAAACTATACAAACTGTGGCTCGATTTAAATGACCGCAAACATACTTTCAGGATCTATTAAGAGACTTAAAAAATCTAAAAATTAAACAGTGTCTTGTATTTCATTAAAAAAAAGCCCAAAATGTTGGACTGAACCCCAGGTTGGGAATCACAGTGCTATGTTTGTTAGGGTACATGAAATGTTGACATAACCTCACTCAAAATATATTTACAACATGTACAGTTATATCCACACAGTCGATAATATCTCAATGAAATGAATTAGTTCTTTTGTTAGTGTGATTTGGGCTTTATTTAGTCTCATATGGTCTCGATGACAAAGCTGTAACCTGTGGTGGTGATGGAAAATGCAAAACACAGCATTATTATGATTGGATGTAAAGGCAAAGCCTTGGGTTCAAGATGCTAAAATGCCAGTATAATGTAGTCACAACTGATGACACATGAGATTTAGATCCAACATGTTTAGCTAAGTAAAGTGGCTGCTAAGCTCAACAGCCAGTCAGTAAGATGTCACTAATACCAGCTACAGTATGGCAAAGTGAACTTACTGTTTACGTGACCTAAAACTATATAATCCGTGGCAGCAAAGGGAAAATAAACAAAACAGAAACAGTCAGCAGTTTGGGAATAATCCTTTCTAGTCACAAGTATTGTCTATACACAACCCCTTTTAAGCACACACAGGGGTAATGCAAAACAGAAGACCTAAATAAAAAGATTTTCTGACAGAGCCGAAAAAATGCGTTTGCCTTTTTAGAAAACCTGTTTGAACTGTTCTTTATCAAGCCCTTAAAAGATATTGTTGAATAATTTAGAGAGAGAGTTTTGATATGTGTTTCCAAGGAAACTGGGATACACGCAGATCTGCCACAAAAAAAGGCAAAAAACCCTGATTCAAACAAGATAATAGCTGTAAATATATTCAATTCACAGAATGCTTGACGATTGTAACAGTTCTCTAAGGTGTTATTTCCCTCTAAATTATTCAACACAGGGTTTTTTCTGATAAAAGCACTTCAAGGACTAGTTCTCAGTGGATGAGTGTCAACAATAAATGGCCCTTTTCACATTTAACCTTTCCTTGCTTCATAACAATGCGTGCTTACAAGTACAGTTTAGCGTCAGGGTATTAAACTGCAATGCATGATACAGCAATTTAGCAGAATGAACAAAGCTGTCATCATTAACTTTAAGACACCCTCCAGTGACAATCAAGTGTCAGCCTTATTAAAATGCCCATATGTTGTTGTTTATATGCTGAAAGGCACATCATGAGTGAAATAAGCAGTCAACATCACGGATGAGCATTTCCATCTTGAAATTGGAGTCTACTGAAAACAGCCTCAAAAACAGGGATTTAGACTTTGAGGGTTTCATACATAACAAATCTAAGTAATGAATCCAGTCAGCTTGTGGGGTCAGGAAGATGTATGACTGAATTATTGTAAAATTGCAAATTGCCAGAGGGGTTTTGCAATATTTTACCAGAGTTATAGGTAAGTTTGAGATCCATCTAAGCCACTTTAAGGCATGAAGGGACTATTCTTGTGATAAAAATCTCTAAACATGCATATGACCTACAAAGATAAGTCTTAAGGGGCAAAACCAAGGGTATTCTACTAAAATTCAAAGAGGTCCAGTCAGAGAAAATGTATTAAGGCCAAGATCCGGAACATCATAATGTCTAACTTGAGTTAGTGTGATATAATCTGTTGATGTAACCTAGTAGTTTTATTAGCATCTGCATGTAATCAATAACTGACCGTCAAATTAAATAAATTCAGCACGGTTCAAAAACATTTTGACAACATTTATTAATAAATAAATTTTGACATAATGACTGAACAACCTGAACCTAACTTTAGTTTTGATTATGGTCATAAATTAGAAAGCTCCTTCCTCTTGTCTTCCTCTCAGTGTCGCTTTATTTATTTTTCTTTTTTGTCAGTCCTCCTCTCGTCTGGCCCTAGCCTCTCAACTATTATCTGAGCTGTGATGTTTAGCACCTGCAATGCAGAGACTTCACTGGCTGAGTAGCGTCACATGGGATGGCTGAACTCATAAGCAATTGGTCTGTGTGGTTCCTGAGCTGATAACTAACGCCGTAAACACTGGAAAAGCTGTGCCAGTAAAACAGAAGACCCGTCAAATTTAAAATCCCGTTACAATTTACTGAGTAGGTAAGATGGTGTCCGGGTCAGAATCCAGACCGCGGTCCACCAGTTAGTGACCCCTGGACTAAACCAATAACCAGAGAAGAATTTCAATGCAAATACGTACATTTTAACAATATCAAGTCAATTAAATTGTCTAAATTGTATTTTCAGAGCCTTATCAGGACAATGTTTACTCAATGTGAATTCACCATTTAAAAAAAAAAAATTATAATTTAATCAGCATATTATTTGACCTTTCAAGAATGTATTTCATGTTTATAAGTATAGTTTCTTTGTCGCTTTTTAGCAGTTGGCACTAGGTATTCAGCATCTTGCACTAGCTAACTGGTAGCATCGGCACTGGTCACTACCTGGAGCATCTCCTAAAGGGGCCTGGGTCAGTTGAACGTGGCAGTGCTGTTTGGATTGTGTAGGAGCAGTGTGAATTGGCACTGGGGGGGTGAATCTGGGATGCCAGAGTCTGGTCACCTGGTGCATGTAAATCCAATATTTACTCACTGTTTGCTCTGTTTTTGGACTCCACCAATTTTAAGAAAAACATTTGGCTGCTAAACGTTCAAATCTGTTGATCCTGAGCTTATCGTGTGCAGTCAGCTTTTAAAGCTTCTTCACTCACAACAGTAGCATATGAAAGCGGTGAGTGACCTAAAAGAGTGAAACTGTAGCTGGATAGATGAACAATGAGCTGAAACTCACTATAAAGCTTCAGCTCTGTCAAAGAATCACTAATTTTCTCATTGTTGCTGTATTGTGTGACACATTGTCATTATAAAATATCAATTGCGACTGTTTTAAGTTAACAGAACTTGTTTTTTCAGGATAATGAAAGTAGCTATACTAGTTTTACATTGTAGATAAAAATGTAATTTTTAAAAGTAAACTGAATTTGAACAAATGATTCAAGTATACTCAAGTTAGCTTATATCTACGGTGACAGGGAAAGTTAGCTGTATTAGTGGAACAAGCTCACAGTGTTTAACAGTGCACTTTAAAGAAAATGTGAAAAACAGGTTTTCAGTATTTTGTCTCCATTTATCTAGCTAATTTTGATTTTATTTATCCAGATTTTGAAATATATTTCTCTTAGATTTAGGCCTCTACTAACAGAGGTAAACATAATTTTGTTTGTGGTGCTTACAGCATTAAAATTCACTTAATAAAATTCAGTAGCAAAGCTGTTTATGCAGATAATTCACAAAATTGTGTTACCTGTCTCTTCAACAAGAATAGTCACAGAAAGAACCAGGGACCACCCTGTACTCTTAGTGTAAATGTGTGAATTAATGCTGTACAATAATACAATCAGGCTCTACCTTCTAGTGGGATGTCCATAGCTGTAGTCGCATGAAAGGCACAAATACAGATGACCACGGCCTGCACAGCGGCCAGTCCTGGGCTCCTCTGCAACCACATGGCTTCAGTGTAAGATCTCAGATGTTCTCAACAGTAGAGTGCTCTCCTTCACGTCCTTAGTTCATTTCTCTGGTGCGCCGAAGATGCGGTACCTGTCAAAGCGGCACAGACAGAAAAGGCCCGTGAATCCAGACAGAAAGGCAAACCCCAAACACAACAAATCCCCCGTGAGCCGGAGCCCCACTGCTCCCTGCTCAGCCAGGCATAACCAGGCGTGCCGCACATTTTCATTTGCATCAACAGGGACTGTGCACTAGTTCAAATTTTGCTGTGACAAAGAAACATTCACATTAAAGTCTCTTATCATCCCTATCCCCTGGGACTCTGATTGTTTTGTAGTCTGTGGAACTGTGCTGCAGAAAGTGTATTTTTCATGCCACAATGGAAATAAATAAATAAACAAATGAGGGAGCCTGTGGATTTATTAATGCATGGCAGACGTTCAACATTACTGTAGGAAAAAAAGGCATCTCTTCTAAAGCCAAGCAAAGATTGAAATCAACATAAAAATTGCCATCAAAGTTAGGCCGATTTAATCGCTGTGTAGGTTTGATCTGTGCCTGCATGTTTCTGATAACAATGACTCAAAGAGATTATAAGTGCAGCTACAATTTTATCTAGTACTGCAGCAAATGTTGCTGCCCGAGGGGCGAGAAACATAAAAAAAGCATACATAGTTAACAGTCAGGCATAGTCAGCTGTCTGCACTCACATACTGACAGACTGCAGAGTACAGAGCACTGGATCATTGTCCAGCAAACAGACCAGAGTCTGGACCGTAATGAGCACATGATCGGTCCAGAGTGCAGAGCCAGAGGAGGATGGAAAAGAGCATAAAGGAATGTGTATGGGAATTCTTATGTCTTACAGCAGCGCTCTGTAAACCCTCTGGAGTGTCAGTTCATTAGTCTTCCTCGTGTTGGCTGTGACCCAGCTCAGCAGGTCATGCTGGAGTAATTAGCACCACTTCTAACAGAGCCCATAACAATCAAAACAGAGAAATAAAAGCAAAGCATTCAAGTTTTAGAGAAATGTGAAATCATACGGTTCTACAGAGAGGCTTTGTGGCTTTCATGTGAAACAAAAAATGGTTTAACATGCAAGGAACATCTCAAGGATAATGTCCAGTAGCAGCAATAGGCTAATTAATGTCAAAGAAGGCATGTGTGTGTTGTTAAGCAGAGTTAATCAAGATATGAGCAGTACAGTAAGTAGCACACGCTTAACCAGCTGTGCAATGGCTTCAAAAGAGAATGTTCTTTACAATGGTGCTTGCAAGAGACTCTTTACAAATTCAATAGGCAACTCTGAGGTCAAACGCCTGTTCACGAGATGTAATTGAATAATTGACCGCAGAACAAAGGAGTCGATTTCATTCATTCGATGCAAGCCTGTTCTCAGATGAACGTGCACTCTGAACTTTTCAACCAGGCCTCAATGGTTGAGAAGTAATGGTATTAACTCTGTCTGTGACCTAATACTGGCCTTTCTGAACCAACTTGTGACCTCCGCTCAACCCACCTACAGCATCAGGTTCGCTAAGTGAGCTATACACAATATACAGCCACCGCACTCAATCACAGTTCATTCCTATTGACTTTGATACCATCTGCAGATTTGTGTGTCAAAGTTCTAAGTCATCGAGATAAATGCCCGAGGCTGTTCTTTGTTTTATTCTTTCCCAGACATGGTGATTTATGTTGCTAAATGCAGATTAAAATCAAAAGGTAAAGGCTTTGCGCTAATTGGCTTGTGCTTTGTTGGTAAGATTGGCCTGGTTAAGAAGGAAGGGAGGGGTTACAATTCCCAGAAGAGAATGTGCTCTCATTGTCTTATTGTGCCGGCCAAAATTCTTTACCAACCTAAAAACCACCTTAGATGGATTACACTGTTCAAACTGTGCCTTCTGAGTTAATTTGTTCTCCCCTCGTTAAACATTTATTGAGAACCAACTCGGCCATCTGGCTGAGGGAGGTCCACTCAGAGCTTAACTGCTGGGAGTGATGATGTCTACATTGAACTTGCAGGGTATGGTGCCTATTGGCCCTATATGTTGCACAAGAGAGGGGGGCCCTACCCTCAAGCCTGCCTGATTTACAGGCCGCAGGCTGTTCTTAATCCCCGCCCCTTTCAAGAGCGATCACACCAGCCTGAGATTGATGAAGCTGGCAGGAGGTTAAAAGCTGCTCACTGTGGGAAGGCCGGTATGAACCCTAACCTTACTTAGCCAAAGCTCAGAGGGGACAGAAGCTCTGCGGTGGAGGGAGCACATGGAGGGAAATTAAGCAATGTGGGCCAAGTGAAATCTGCCTCTGTACTTTAAAGCACTTTAAAGTGACAGATGTAGAGCACTGTCTGGCAAACTTTCTCTTGTAAACAAGACCAAACCACTTTCCAGTGTAGACCAATCCGACACAAAGCATTGCAACCTAATTCGTCTAATCATCATGAATGCCTTTGTCACAAAAAACTACCCAGTTGGTTTTAAAAATTCCAGCTTTCCCAATTCTCGCTATGAGTTACACTTTGAGTTAAAAGCTGCATCAGGACACTATGGTATCAGAATGTTACTTTCTATATATCAATGAAATTCTTCTGTCTTGATGAATCATTTACTGTCCTACATATATCAGTAAAATGAAGGAAATGCTCATGGCAATGCCCAAGTTTTCAAATTGTTTGTTTTGCCTGACCAACTGTCCCAAATCCACAAATTGTCTAATATCTGGTGTCTTAAAATGCCAGTGCTTACTTTAGCTACACCACTAAGATCTGGTTACTTCATTTATCCGTGACAGCTCGTTACTTTTAGGCTAACTGTTAAACTGTCAGATTAAAAGGAAAAAAAGTTTTCTCCAGAGAAGTATTCATCTCTCCTTTATCAGGATTTTGAATCCAAAACAATAGAATGTATTCGCACGACTAAACCGACCTCACCATACTTACTGAGAAAATTTCACAATTTCTGAGAGTCTGTTCATGTGTTGCCATCTACAGTATACTTCTAATTTTCTTATTGAGAAAATTCTCCATGGCAACCAATGTTTATAGCACTGAAGCACTGCTGCACCTTAATTCTCTTGTTTGAGTGTTAATTCCAAGAGTCTCTCAGCTTTTCTCCACACTACAGAATTGTACACTCTATCACAGTGCAGCTTTAATGACTTTTACTTAAAGAAACTGTTCTGGCACACCTCCACGGTACAACTGGCAAGGTCTGTCCGTTTCTTGACTCCTATAGTTCAGCCATCTGGACTAGCTTTACACCTCTACTTTGAGCCATACACAAATGTACAAACACAGTACACAGAATATAAAAAGAAAACTATCACACACTGTCGGAAACGTACAAGTGTTTCGAGGAAAAATACCACAGCAGCAAGTTGTTTCCTAGCGCATTCTCCACACTTGTGAATATGTTGTTTAGTAACGGGGTGGGTCCAAGCTCAGCCATTCAAAGTTCACTACAGTAGGCTGTTGAGTTGGCACCATCTGCTCCTTTCTCACACAAAGACAACAGGCACAGAAGTGTGGGTCTACTGTAGTTTAATGTGCACGCCTGTAATAGGATTAAGCAGATCCTCGTCTTGTCAGGCTGGATTAAAATATTCTCTCCGCTAAAGACCTGCGACGGCAAGACAGCAGCTCCAAACTCCCCTCTTACGGTCCTGATAATGCCTCCACACTGATTCCCATTTGATCATTCAAGAACAATTAAAACAACGGCCGAGCTGATTAACACTAAGCAGCAATTGACTCGCGTTGCTTCTGATGTGTGTAATGAGTGAGTAGTCGTTTTGTTCTTTTTGTCCACTGAGTAGCTCATTTGGCTTGCAAATCTCGCACACTGTTTAGATCTCAGTGTAAAACTAAGCTTGAATAAATGGTAAAACTTTTTTTAGAGAAATTACACTGTGTTTATTGATTTTATTTTTCTCTCCCTGCTCTTCTGAATTTGACATGGATCATATTGTAACCTCTGGCAATGATAAACATTATCAGCATTCTTCTAGAAGCTCAGACATGCAATTCATCTATTATTGAAACATTAGTGGTGGGACAAAAAACAGAAACATGAAACTAAATGAGATTAGGAAGTGGAAGCAATATAAGATAACATGCTTGTCTAATTGAGATTTGGTTCAATTTTACCGCACTTCAGAAAGCATGACAGTTCAATTATCAAACCATTAATATTTCAGGGGTCCACAGCTTTCACAATCCGAGAGAAATGAGAGTGTTGGGCAAAGCAGTGACAGGATGAGGATGGAGGAGGCTCAGGGTGGAAGGATGAGGAGAGGTGGTCAGGTGTAGAGGAATGAGGATCAGCTGGAGACAGGCATGAAGTGGCTGCACTGATGAACTGTGGGGTTTGTGACCTCTGTGTTCTGTGTGAACTAATGAACAATGACCCTTATGACCCCACATGAACTCGCATTACCTCAGAGTGAGGGGGGATATACTATATGTATATATATATCTACTACATAGAGCCTGAAGTGACCCTGCAGAGCATTAAGCAGCTGCATACAGTACTACCTGCTGGCAGTGAACATTACGTAATACGAGCATCCAATTCTGAAAACACATGAAGAGGTTTTCAACCACTAGAGGTTTTCATCTCGTCAGTGATGCACGTTTTTTTTTCTACAAGCCTTCTCTTCTTTTTGATGAATAAAACAGCATCAAGACTTTCCCCAGCTTCTAATTAGCTGCTCTTATGTGTGTCTGAAAGCAGTTTGTCTCAGTAAAGTATGATGGTCTGCATTTACGATTCAAACAAAATGGAAATAAAAATGTACAAAACAAAACCTTCACTAGTATCTTCATATATAGTAGAAGGTTACCCTTATTCCTGCTTCGGATTATGACTTTTAATTATAGTGTGATGCATAATTTATATTTTTAATGAAAACACTTAAACTGATCACCAGAGCATGTCACACGGCATGGTAATAAATCATACAGAATGTATGTGCTATGTATGCTAAAACTGCATAACAGATGCTGTCATAGTCCTTACTTTGACCTGTTAATATGTTTAAAGCAAAAAAAAAAAAAAAAAAATGCTCTGCACCTGTCTGCATCACAGCTTACAGCTTTTTTCTTCTTTTTTTTTTTTTTTTTTAACATTTTCCCTCTGATCTGCTCTCTTTGAAGAGAGTGCCCCTTGCCCAGGACAATAATCACATTAGCGTGTGATCCTCGCTGAGTAGCCAGCAGAGAGATGAATTCACAAGTTGGGCTGCAGGGACTGGAATATTATTTTGTGTGAACTAACACAGCATGCTCCTCTCCACATTCATTCACTTCTTCTGACTGATGCTGGCAATTTCCCCAGATGAAACTGTGCCAAAGCCAGACATGATCGATGGCTCTTATATCCCAAATCCTTACCTCCACCAGACCCCGAAGCAATTTATTTCTGCCAACAACTAGGAATTTCTGATGTCCGTACAGTGGCAGGAAAACTACATTTTTATAGAAACACCTTTGCTGCTTCATCCGTTTTTTAATCCCTTCAGGTGTCTCATATACATACAGTCAAAGTGATAATTTCAGCCTGTGAAATGAGAGGTTTTCTGCTCACTGAAATTGAGCATTTGAATTTCCTGTTTCGTGCCGGAGTGCAGCATCTGGACAGTGTTACTCTGGGTAAGCTGTTTGACACAGCTGTCGGATATGTGGCCCAGTTGATGCGCCTCTCCATCGTTAATAGGGTCGAGCCAAGGTTGTGTTGAGACAAATCGAATGGAATGAGCTCCAGACCAGACACTCAAGATGTAAGATTTTGAGATATAACAGGACAAAATCTCAGTATTTACATTGGCTGCACATCAGCTATAAATGTAACAAGAAATAAACCCCAAATAAGTCATTTTATAAAAAATGTGTGATGTATCTCTCATTTATCAGCAGTAATAACTGGAACTAGCATGCTCTGCAGCTTCATTAGGACCTGAGCGTGACACAGTTTTTTTTTAAGGAAGTAATGAAAACAAGAACGCTTTTTCTGAATGAGTGAATGGCTTGGTACATGAAACTAACCAGAGATCCACAGTGATGTACCTGGAGGTCAGTTGAAAAGTCATTACTGGAATTGTTCAACGCCAGCTTGATGTAAATTTGCCTTGGCAAGACGCAAAGGACACATTGAGCTTAAGTGAATGTGGATACAGTCTGTGTTTGTTTAGTAAGTGCCCTGGAATCATCCTACCAACATGTATTATAGCCATAGACTGTTGCCTTTTAACCTTCCATAATGAATTTGAAGACTTCCTGAAGTTAAAATAGTGCACTGTGAGGTCTGAAAATATGGCCAAAATACACTGAATATAATTATCACATCATTATAAGTTTACTTTATGTGTAATCTTATTAACCTCTTCATTTTCGAATTTAATCAAAAAGTCCATTTATATCAAAAACCTAACTGAAGTAAATATTTTAGCATGTTTTAAACAATCTTTACACTAAAATCTTCGCAAACTGGCAGCCATCCACATATACAGTTCCAATACTGCTTCTCCAGTTAAGTGTCCATGTGTTTACATTCCACCATATCAGCCTAGTTAGAGGTTAATTATTTTTTATGTGACAACAATGTTGAGTTGTAGAGTACTTTTTTATCAAGTACAGCTCTGGCTTGGCAGTTCAAAACAAATGGCACGTGGCAATTAATAATCGAACACTTCAATAGTGAACTATCCACACATAAGAGTATTACATTTACACAAACAAAGCAAGAAAATGAAGCAGCTTCCTTTTAATTCTATAGCTATTTCAAAATGTGAATCATAACATTATTCTCTTTGCATTTGCAGACAAATACTGAATGTCTCCTCCTGCACACTAAAAGACAAACATTACCCAAAATGTTCTGCAACACCTTTATAGACATCCTCACATGCTGCAGGGTACTTACAAGATATTACTTCATTCTCAGTTTTGGTCCCCATGAGAGTAGTAACAATTCCTTTCCAGGTAATAACATCCAGAATACAAAAGGGAACCATAGGTTTGGAAAAAGTCTTATTTCTGCAAAAAAAAAAAAAAACTAGAGTGCTGAGCCTGTTCTATGTTGTGTCACACAGGCTGGAGACAGACGAAAAGAGGCACTGTAGTCACATATGTTGCCAAAGCCTTTAGCTTGGCAAAGACGCTCATTAAGCCACTGACAATCATTCCCACAAAGCCCGATCTAAAGGCTATTCACCGGGTGTGTACAAAGGAGAGTGGAGGAATGCAAGTTCCATCTCAGCGCCCCCCCACTTCAGCGTCATGAAAGATGTCTGCTGCACCTGAAGGTTCAATGAAAAGTGTTTATTTGTAATGATCAGCTGAAGAAAAAAATACGAACAGTATCCTGGGTGGGAGCACAGATCGCCTGCTGTGTGAAAATCTGTTAAGCTTTGCTCCTGCTGCAATCTTCTTCTGTCAGCCAGTGACAATCTACTTAATTGCTAATACTGCTGAAGATTGTCGCCCAGCATTAGTCTGGCATTGTTTGAGCCTTTGAGGAATGGTTCTTTGTTTTAGCTCCCTAATGTATGCAGATAATGGTCGAAAAACCAATGATTTTCAATTTTTTTTGTCTCGTTTCTTTCCAGATTCAAGAAGACCTGATTGTTCCATGCTGGTGAGCAGGAACCGGTCTCTCCACAGGCATAAAGATGGCCTTGAGTGGAGGGTGGGGGGACATGTCAGGGGAAAGCTCGGTGCGCAGAGAGTGCTGAAACTGTCGATAAGAGCCTTCCACCAGCCCAAGAAAAAAAAAGGCAGTCAGTCCCTCTCCCACGACACACGAGGGGGAAGGGAGAAAGCAACCCCCAGTCGGGATGATGTATGGTGTGGACCCTAGTCAGAGACGTGGGTTTTAACGGGGAGAAAGGCAGAAAATGAAAGGGGGGAGGAGGGTCATGCTTGAATTATGCTGATGTGGGTCGTAACTGCGGTGAAAAACCAACCAAAGGCATGGCTGCTTCTACGAAGTCGCAGCCACAAATGACAAGGTTGTTATCACTCAGTCCTCATGACTGCTGACACTTAGAAAATGGTGAGACTGTATACCTTTATGGGACTCGACAGGCGTATTTAGTAATTTAGCAGCTTCGGATGGGATATTTAAATATATTAACTTTTGCTGGATTTCAACCTTTTACGACGAAAAACATTGAAAGTACTTACTTTCCTATTATTAAATATAAACTATCTTAACTGAACTTTAATGGGGCTTTTTTTTTTTTGTTCCTCATCTGGGAGTGAATGTGTTGAAGTGACCAGACTGATTTTTCATTATATCTGGCTTGAGGTTTTCATTTAACAGACTGGCAGATGATGAGCATGATGAAGGAAATGCTGATAGTCTGAGCTGTGTGTGTGTGATGGTGGGGGGACACTAGGACACTGGCCTTTTCATAATGAGTGCAGTCAGCCAAAGTCAGTAACTGAGAACACTCACACGCCTTTGCAACGCCAGCGCCAGGCCCTCAGAGCCCATAAGCACTCTTTGAGCTACAACAGGATGGAGCTTCCATTATGACCACACAAACAGAGGGAAGCCTTATGAACTTTGCACAAATGCTTAGTGCTCCGGGGCTGGACAGCTCTGGAAGCCGGGTGAGATGGGTTGGTACCGGGGCGAGCTGCCAGTTCCGAAAAGCTTAGTGTTCATGAACTCGGGGCAGACAAACCTGACATTGTCCTGGGCACTGCCCCGGGGAAAGCCTCTTCCCCTTTCTCTCAGCCACTCCGGCTCATTCACGCTTCTAGCCCAGTTGATTCACTGATTTAGACATGACTTACACAGGCAAAAAGGTAAACATTTATTCACACTTTGAACCAATGCTGTAAAGAGAGCCAAGGAGGAAGTGGAAGCAGATCCTGCAAATCTCAGAAATATAACTGGCTTATTTTCTGCTGTCATCATGACTCATCAGTACCTGATATATCATTTGTCATACGCTCTGGTTCCACATGGGAAGGACTCATTCAGAAATTCAATTTATTTTAAATAAGATGCTCTCGTGGAAAATGTGTACAACAGCTCTAATTTACGACCCATCTCTTATCTCACTCAAGCAGCAATCGCTAAACGTTATCTGACTGCTACAAGATGGAGGTCTGCAGCCGTATCGTGTCGGTGGAATTAAAATAATGCTCTCTTGACCTGCTGCCCCCGTTGGGCAGGACAAGGTTGAATGAGAAGAAAGTAAAAACAACACTAGGCCCTTTGAGAGCTGAAGCCACATTGCTCCCCCACTGACTGCTTTGAAAGCAGAGAAAGAAAAATGCAGGTGGTTACACCCGCAGTTCACGGCCCCACCAAAACCTCGAAATCTAGCTATGTGTTCCTCAAGCATACGTTCATGTGATACCTACAAATCTGCTTCAGCCTGTCAGGATAAGATAAACGTTGTAGCATTAAAGGCAGTTTAAAAAATGAGTTAAGGCAGGGCCATCAATATTCCTGAAGGACAACCAGATTGCTGAGAAAGCTATCTGGTTGACTGATTTACACTTTTCTCACGATTTGGCAAATATGCGGGCTGCACACCGAGTCAGGCTTTTAATTGAACTTTGGGCGCACGGCCCATTTCACCAAAAAGTCGTCTGTTAGTCAATCTGTCAAAAACGGTCAATAAGCCTCTAACCTGGCACTCACAGATAGAAGCAGGGCAACCTGCCTTTGGCTGATACCAAGTGCTATATTCTCTACACTCTGAATCAAGATGACAACCCATGCGTATAGCTTTTTTATAAGTTGTCATGGTAACAGGTGCCCCAGTGTTCATACTGATCACTTGAACATTGAAAGTTTTCCTGGGTTGATGCACTGTGGAGCTGCTTACTGCAGCAGGCTACATGAGCGTCCCTCTAACATTTATTTCAGGTCACAGTTTGGGAATGCCATCACAAACATGTTGCAACTCTCTCTGAACTCAGCAAGAACCCGTGCATTATTGCCAGAGATGTGACTGCTTGTGTTTATGACCTGTGACTGCAAATGAAAAACAGACAAAATTCCTGCAACAAAATTACCCACATTTATGTGCAATTCTCCACTATCTGTGACACTTTAATAGTCCCCTCAATTATTTCCAGATTTGCGTTGACAGCTGATATATTCAGCGCAGTACACTACAAAGATACTGATCAAACAACAGATATCTTATAACTGATAAATCAAAAAAGAAGGGGAAACATCTGAGGGGGGCTGAATGTATTATGTGGTTTGTGGTTTATCTGAACTATATTAAATGTTTAATATTGCAATGCCTGTAGCTTAAGAAGTGTCTGCAAGGAAATATTAAGTAGTTCCAGGTCTTTCAAGTCAAGTTAAACAGTACACTCATAAGAGGTTGTGAAGGCAGAGCTGACAGCAGCACAGTGAGGACCTAGAGAGACTGTACCAGACTGTTATCCAGCTCTCTCAGCCAGGCTGCCGGCCATCGGAGCATCACAGATGGTGCACTCAGCGATCATGGCAGTGATCAGGAAACCTCTACTACTGATTAGCACACCTACTGAACACAATGTGCACAACAACGTCTGTTCCATTTCTGGCTGCACAACACCTACAGTAAGCAAGAACACAGGACTTTAACAAACACTGAACACTTTCTCTCTTACAAACTGCACAAAACATCACCAAAAGAGTATTATAATTTATAGAACATTTGCACAGCAGAAAAGTTATGCCATTATAAGTTCAGTGAATTAGTTTTAATAGTAATTATTCAGTATGAGAAGAGTTTCAAAATTGCCAAAATTGAATAGTCACCTTTTAAAATTAAAACAGTAAAGTTAACATGAATGTGTGGACCAGTTTCCAAAAAAATGGAGTGGAAGAATTAATTTAACAACATCTAAGAGTCAATAGCAGACCAGAATTAGGACAAAAGAAGGCTGACTCTTATATTTTCTTATCGTCTCTCGTGTAGACAAGTTCAGATGAAGTGTCCACTACGAACTCAATTTAATCATGTTTCCCCCAAGAATCAATAAGCTATTTCCCCCAGGTCACTTTCAGCAAAGGAAAAGGCCTCTACTCCACAACTATTTAGAGTGTGTACACAGCTGACAGAGAATACGGAGGCAAACATAAGCTTGAAAATGAATTCATTAAGATAAACGCGGTGTCTGTCTTCGAAATGTGTAGGCATGGTAACCAGGCTTGGCTCTGCTTTGAGATACACCCTGGACACAGAGCCGTCCAAATGGTTGGAGGGATCAGCACACACACACTGGCAGTGTGTGTGCAAACATACGCACATGTATACTGCACTCACATATGCTGAGACCTGCTCACACAAGTGCACACACAAGACTGAATCCAATCCTCTTCTCCAGAGAGGGCGGCTCAGTTGTAATTTAATGGAAAGGTCCTGGAGGCAGGAAGCAAAATGAGAAGATGATCATCTCCATCAGCAGCAGCCCCACCTGTCAGAGAAAAGCTTCATCGAGAGACACACAACTCACTAGCAACGTGCTCTCCAAAATATTATTATGCCAACAAGGAGAATTAATTATTTCCGGAAAATAGGCTTTTTTCCACCTATAGTCCTATGACAAGGGAAAGCAGGACAGATAATTTAGTCACACGCCCACTCATAATAAGCAGCAAGAACCTAATAGCCTTTTAAGGAGAGTCCTGCTGGCCACCTCTTCATACATACACCTCGGGTCAGCCCTTTAGGACCACTGAGGCAGAGCAGCCCGTCGCGCTACAAAGCTAGCTAATCCTGCAATGGAAAATGTTGGTGGGCTCCGTCTCACATGGACGCACAGTGAGAGTTTAGGAGGCAGGACCAACATTTGAGACGAATTAAAGATGTCTGTGTGTGAGGGGGTGTTGGGGCTTTTGAGGGCGAGGCCTCGTCTGTGTATGTTTTTACACAGACATGCTTGTCAATAGGCTGGCTGCACCACTTTTCAATCCTTGTCCTCATAGCACATTAAAAGAACATCACCTCAGTGTGGAGGAGCCTGACAAATCTGTCTAGATGTTGCTTTGCCTAAGAAACAGTGGGGGAATCCTTGACTATCCAATATTTACCTAAAAATATGTCACTTTAGGACAACCCACCACACAGCAGTAACACATATTTCTTGCTTGTCTTTACTTTTGACCATGGGAAGCATGCACTGGTGGGAAACCAGTATCCCTATTCTTCTCAGGACCTCTCCTGATAGCCAATTAGCCAGCATCAGGTGTAGTAGCCCACGGGCACAATTCTATAAAGTATACCGGGAACTGTACTATCATGCAAATAACCCTCCTGGCTTCATTTGATGGATTCTACTCAACTGTGTCTGGTTATATTTTTTATGCTACATATGTTCCAGGAGAATTAGGCAAAGTTCAGGATACCTGGGACTCTGGGTAGCAGTGACTTATAAAACTTAAAATCAATATAAATTATTCACCGTGTCTGGAGGGGCCTGTTGAGGAAGTGCAAGAATCTGACATTTGCCTATAACCCCATACATGACATGGACGGCTTCATAAATTACAGGGTACCTTAGAAATTTATGGATGTGCATAAAGCAGCACCTGGTGACTCAGGGCAAAATTCCTCTGTTCCTGGGGGAGAAAATGGTAGGTTTGCTTCTTTAATTTACTATTTATGTGCGCCAATGGTAAAGTCGAATGGTATCACTGTGGAACAAATCATATAACAGGAAATATAACCACAGGACAGTGACACCGATATCAAATCATGAGCTTTAAGCTCTCGAGCTGCTACCACTTGAAAGGATATCCAAAGAAATGAAACAAATGCCTGTTTCAAACTGAAACACAAGGCACACCCAGAGAGTTATCTTTTCACAACTTGAAAGGACACATGGGGCATTTAAAAAATCCAATGAAAGGGGCTTTTGGAGTTGGTGCCTTTGTCAGGTTAACATCAAAAGCTCTGCCTGAAGACAGAATATCGCTTTGTTTTTTTTGCAAGTGGGTGGAGGTCTGCTGTTTGTTGTAGTAAAAGTCATATAGAGGAGACCCAAGCACTATTTTTTTTTCTCACAAAGGGATTTATTATTATGCCAATTGGTAACTTAGTTTGATGTCTATTATGGAAATTAAGTTTAATGTCAGTATTACCCAGTATAAAGATAAAAACAGATTTTCATCGAGATTTGAAGTCTCCACATATGCAAGGAAATACCAATCCCACAAATCCAAAGCAACTAAAGAAAAAGTTGAAATACAGATAATTTTTGTGATAGCTTTCCCTGCTTTATTAGCATTCAATACTCACGCTATTATATAACTCTATGTAAAATAAAACACAGACATATTCATTTAATTCACTAAATATGAGAGATATCAGAACAGTATTCGGGGCAAGAAAGATTTCTTAGTCTATTGTCATAAAAAAAAAATACAAAAAAAAACTTTCAACAATATCAATAAATTAACACTTGAATCCTGTAAACACACATCATCAGCTGTTCCTGGCATAAGCATGCTGCAATGGTTCCATACATAAAGCACAGTGATGCTGAGTTAGTAGGAGACAATTATAGCACCCTCTGTAGGTCAATCAATACTTATTTGTGTCATGTGTGTTGACCTTGACTGCAGCTCTCATGTTCCCAGTTGCCAAACATTTTTCTTTTTTCTTTTTTTTTTTACACAACATGCCAGTATTGAGAAACCACAGCATATAACAAAAATGAAACTATTAAGTCCTATTACCGAATGCCTTGCAGGATATGTATTTAGTTTCCATTGCTACATGCTGTATTAAGCTTTTAACTGTGGGAGGTTGAGAGGTAACAGCCGTAGAAAGCTCTAGATTTCAAATGAGCAAAGAGGGGACTCGTTCAGGTCTCAAGAGGCATCAAGTGGTTAGAGCAAAAGGAGACTGGCTTCCTCAGGTTGTGAGTGTATGTTCAAGTGCTGATGGAGCAGCAGCATTTAGCCGCTATGCTGTGGTCTAGCATCTGCACTGAGTGGGATAAAATCCGATTTGCTTAATCATAAAATCGAACCCACAATGGGACAGGTTGAGGGAAAGAAATGGAGCTAAAAATCATTACTGTTGGCACGCCATCTGTATCTACAGACTCATCCACAGAAGCAAGAGGTGTATTATCATGCATGCTACTACATATACTGGCGCAATATAGATTTGTTTTGTGGTTTGGAGTAGATCCCAGTAACAGGTTGGCTGATGGAGAACCGGCATGCAGCTGATCTCCCAGTAGATCCGTTTGGTGGCTTGATAATCAGATTAACTGATGACTGAACACACAATATTGTGCACTCCAAGACTGAGCATCCAAAGGCAAACAGCACAAAAGTGAAGAGCTATTGTTGATTTAAAGGTACCAACCTCGGTGTTTCTTTTGATGCTTTTGATAATGTCAACAGATTAAAAGCTGCGGAGGTAAAGATGCAGTGTACACTCAAACAACCTGAGAAAAGAACTGTCGAACAATGACAACAAAGGTGGTGCGTCAAAAAGGATATGTCACTGTCTGAGCAATAGTAGGATAAAAGTGATTTTTATTTTTTTTTGCCAGGCTATTTGTTCATGACACAATACACACATATTTGATCAAACAAAGGCTGTCTGTGTAGCAGCCTTAGACATGGTGGGAAATACTTAAAACTCATAATCCTTGCATTTATGAAACAAATAGAGGAATTAATTTTAAATATCTACATCACAAATGCACATAGAAGTATATTTATGATTTTTTTCTCACCATTTTTCTCTTCATTTTCTACACATAACCACTCTAACCAGGCAAATGTAATTAAAATAATAACATAGAATTTTGTACTATGTACAGTGGTGGTACTGTTGTACCAACTCTACAGTTAGTTAACTGAAATAAGCAGTAAGAAGAGGGCACGATGAGATGAAGTAATTGAAAGAGCACCATTCAAACAAAGGAAAACAAAGCATTAATGCCTTACCATGATGGAAAGCTTTGAACAACAAACATGATGGTCATGTTCTCTTTAAAGAGTTCAGGTAAAAGTGGAAGCCTGAATGTAAGTCCAGTGATTTCAGTATTGCACTTCGTAGCATTTACCTAAAATTGATCCATCAAGTTTTCTCACAAGCGTAAAAAGTTTTTTTTTTTAAAAAAAAGCAAGTAAAACTGGAAATTAAAAATGTGTAAATAAACAGCTGCATGGAAATGGGCATAATGACAGTGTTTAGAGGAAGAAACCACATGTAAAGTAATTCAGTCCAGTTAAAAGTCACATTGATGACAGTTTGTCAATTTGTTGTCCTAGCATTTCCCACTCCCTGTACACCAGTGTTCATCCAGTTTTTTTGCTAAACATCAATACCACTACTGAGAGTGTAGTTCTGCCAGATTCCACCTTATCACCTCAACAGTTCAATAACACCTAATGTTTGTCTTGTCAACAGATCTGTTTCAAACAGCAGTATGCATCGTATCATGAAATGACATATTGAAAATGGAATTAAGGGTTGAGAGAAAGGTTTGATTTACTCTGTTGTCTAATCATTCCAGCTGGTCAATACAACACTGGACCTGCTCTACAAGTTGGCCGGAATGTCATTTGAGAATTACCTTTTGAGCAGTTGACATAATATCAATCCAAAAAAGGATTATAGGCTGGAGCTGGCTGCTCCACAAACTGCCTTCCAGCACCCATGCAGATAAGGAATAATTACTTTCGCAAGCAATCACTAAACCCTGCCTAACCTTCATTATTTGCTTGCAGAAAATTTCTCCAATAGAGGAACTTCTGTTGCCATCATTTACATGTGGAAGCACATAGTTACTGGAATTGAGTATAACCTAGTGGAACGGTCAAAAGTTCAATGACAGCACCTGTGCTTATTGGTCACTTTATTGCCCCTTTTCTCTTTTTAAACAAGTCACCAAAGCCGTGATTAAACTGTTCTGAGCTGTGCTGTTACAGTAACAAACTATAGAATGCCAGTTACTTTTTATAGATGTTTTAAATGTTAGTGTGAATGTTCTGTTCCCAACAGAAGTTTAAGTGATTCAAGATTCCAAGAAAAAAGGAAACTTCAATCTTCAGTGTGACATAACATGTTAGCATGCATCTTCCATGAGGATAAAGGGGGATTCAGATGCCCTGTTCCCCAGGAAACCAGCAGTCCTGTTATCATATTTGTCATGTTCTGTAATGTGCCTGTCTTTTTCATGCAGTCCCCAGCCACAGTCACCATTAGGGCTGGACTATGCCATGTCGTGACATGGGAACCCTTATAAACGTGTTAAGAGCCGGAGGCATTAGCATTTTGGACGCTACTGAATAGAGGCATTTGTTCCTCTTCCTGTGCCTCCCTGAAAGACTCTATTAAAGGGAGGTTTAGGAATTGCTCTGTTTTGGACATTTTGAAGTTGGGACAGCATGGAGAGAACATTTGACAGTATATTCTCTACTAGAAAACATTTTGTTTTTATTCGGTAATATGCAAAATAAAGTCAGTGCTAAAATGATATCACTATACATATATATAAATGTATATAAAACCTTCACAGTTGTTACATATCTGCCAGTACCTATCACAATAAACACTGGAAACATACAATACAAATACTGTATGCTAAATATTGCCCGCCCTACTATCAGGTTCGTGTGTGACTGAGGGGGATTTAGATCAAACAGAACGAGTCAATAAGAGACAATCTGCTTCATTTATGACCTTTTCTATCTGTGACAGAGGACAAACTCAACCTCATGTGCATGCCCTTAACAGATTCCAAAAGTTCATATTTACACTTCAATTGGCACTCTGTCTTCTTTTCACATACCCACAGATGTAAGATGTCATGAAGACACAAGTGCCTAATGGATTCCACCGTGTTGCTTTTTAGGAAGCCGGTAATAGACCAAGAAGAATTCATCTCCGCAGTTGGCTCCATTAATGAAGGCTTTGATTGATCTCTGATTCTATCTCGTGCTGTGGTCACAGCAGGATCTGTGGTCAGTGTGAGGCAGGCTCTTCGCTGTCTGGCATCCCAGCTTTCATCTCAAAACCTTCAACAGTTTATGTGTTACATGTGGAATGACGAGCTCATCCATAATGCATACTCCTCAGCTGTGCCTGATGATGAACAATGGTCAGTACACTGCATCTTAGCAACGTGAGTACACCTTTCAGCAGACGGCTTTGATTTTCTACCACCAGTTGTCTGTGGTGCCTGAGCACTCGGTTGCTAATCCAGAACAAGGTTATTGAAAAACAGAATTGATCAAAATCCAAGTGAACGAGATCCAGTGTACTGCTCAAACTGGCAAATGTAAAACCAAAAGTGTCACCAAAAGACAAAGTTACTCTAGAGTATACTTCAATATCCATTCCACCGAATAACAAATGTAAGCATGTCTAAAAATGTTTTCGCGACAAGCTATACAGGGTTTGTACACTTAAACTACCTTGGATGAGTGACTGTAACCTTCTGCCATGAAACCTAATTATGTGTTTTTGGTTTTGCCATTGCCAACCGCTAATATATCTGGAAGGCAAATGTGATTACTCTATTGGCCAGGAATCACAATAATATGATTAAAACTAAAAATTAGAGCCAGACTGATATTAGAGCCGGACATTGGCTTAACAAAGACAGATTGGTATCAGAGTACATCATACAACACAGAGCAGCATATTCCAGATAAGAACAGTGAGAATATATTCATTTTTTAGCCGTAAAACAGCCCGTTCTCCTGTCATTGTCACTACTCTGAAAGTCAACACTACAGAAAAATCAGCTGATATACTATCGTTAGAGTATTTTCCACCAGACAGTCATTAGCAGAACTGGCTTCAGAAGCCCCGTTTTTGGCAGGAACCAGCCCCAGAGCAGCATGGGAGTCCCCAGCCTCTGCTCCATATGAGGAATTGATTTCATGAAATGTAAGTATTGATTGTCATCAGGTAAAGACAGAGTGCCGCTACTGAACTAAGCAGATTCAGTAATGCCGTATTTGCCAGAATCAAATTGGAGTCAGAAGTCAAAAATAAATCACAAACTATGTAGGATGAAATCCTGCAAGATCTATCTGCATCTTATTGGGCTTGGACATAATAAAATATATAAGGCTGTAACAGAAAAGCCTCTTAAGTGGCAGTGACAACAGGGAACCATGCTGATTTAATTCTACCTATGACAAACAGTGAATTTACTGCAAGCTCTCAGGCACACACCAAGTCACACTACAGTGAAAGCCTAATGATTTGTAAAAGGGTGTATTTGGAGAAGGGAACGATTGTGGTGGAAACCAGGGAACAGGCCAAGCGCGATGACTGCAGGCTCTAAAGAGTTCATTTGGATGGCTGAAAATCTATACCGCCACTACAAAAACAAGAGAAAGGGGGTTCCACTATATCCGCCTTTGTATGTAATTGGAAAACGATGGCCATGTAAAGCTTTTCACCATGACTGAAGAAATAAACAAACTTGATGAATGTGCCTTGTCATGACCCTGTATTGATTTGCAAATACTGCATTTAACACTTTATGGGGAAATATGGGTAATAAATCCTCATTCCATTGAAATATGCAAGCAGATTTACAACATCACCTCCTGATGCTCGAGCACTTTCAATTTGAAGGTGCTTATTTGGCTATTTGAAATCTTAAAACACAATTAGAGTGAGTCCAGGGAGAGCACATCCACAGCACATCAATTTTACCAACCCCATCCCCCAGTTTAACACTGCCACCACTGTTTGTCTCTACTCTCCGCCTCCCCCTTCTCAATATTGAAACAAGTAAACAACGCCATCTTTTCCAGCCCTTAAATGAAGATAAACGAGGACAAGCTTCCCAATTAGCCTCCATAGATGATTCAAGGGCTTGCAGCAAGAGGGCATCACCACTAATGTACTTGTGGTGGCTCTTGCCTACAAAGATTTCTACGTTTTGCACCCTGTTTTAAAGGCAGGAACAAGAACATTGAATTCAGCCCTCTGAATTAATTCATGTGTTCACACTGTCGAGTCTCAGATGAGCCTTCTGAATGTGCAGCGGCAGCAGAACGGGGACAGCCATTAGTGTCCACAGCAGTGCAGCTCTAATGATGATGGCTGTGGACTTGCTGTGCTCTGCATTCTGGGCACCAGAGCTCCCGGCTCTGGTCAGACTGGGAAGGATTGCCTAACATGCTCTTGAGTAGATAGTAGTTCTGCATTTACTGGGTCAAGACAGGAACCACATGGCTCACAACGATATCCCTTTGATGCACTGGAGCACATAAAGCTTTGATAAAAACCTGCTTTTCTATTTCTCTCTTTCTTTCATGTAAATTGTTTACACTGCTACTCAGACTAAAAGCTCCTGTTAAGAAAGAAAGTAGTCTGTGAGGAAAAAGCAAATCTACAAATTAGGCAGATCAAAGCAGTGGACTCCAGTGGTCAACTCCAGCCTTCAATCTGAGTGCTGTTTACGGACAGTGACAGAGAAGCAAAGCAACACCATCAGTTTATTGGCTCTACCTCCCGCTTTAACAGCAGCAGGAAAAGGAGGACATGCGGTCTTATAAATCAGTCACTGTGTGGGGTGAGGGAAGCATTTTGAACCACTTTCACCACTTATTGAGCAAAACAAATCCCCCCTCTTGTTCCTTTTAGAGCCAGTGTGAGGTCGGAGCATCGTAATGGAATCCTGCTTACGGTTGGCTTGATCAGTATTGGCCTCCATTTTACAATTCATTAAAAAGAAAAAAAAAGACAGACTGATGTGACTCCACTGTCAATACACACACACGCTCAGTAACTGCATGCTCCTCTAGCTACATACAACATGAATCACCACACAGACGATGAATACCCATTACTCACACCACATATTCAGTGTTTTTTTCCGTCTGTCTGGGCTAGTAAGAATGCAGTCACCAAATAATGTAAAAGGGTCCAGGCCTGGTTGATTATTTTAACATTTTTAGGACTAATTCATTCAACAACAGCTGCTCCTCCATCTGTGTTACGGTATCACATGGAGAATTTAGATTACAACTCCACTACTAGCTACGATCAATGTGTACAATTTACAGGCAAATATTGTGAGATAAGTAATTAACTCAGCTCAAGTTGAGAAAAAGAAAATTGATCTGTACCATTTTTGAGAGGCACGAGCAACATATTTAAATGATGTATCTGAACAGCACAGATTTTCCCCAGAAGGGTTGCTATCACTAACAGTATTATATCTATGCTATCACACATGGAGTGCAACAGCGTCTCTGTGGTACTTTACATCTCTGTGATTCAGTGGATCAAAATAAGACTGCTGTGATTGCTGGAAAATCCTCCTCTCTTCACTGTGATGCTAACATGCCTCTGTCAACTTACAAGCAAGGCATCAGTCTCTCTTTGTGAAGTTAAGACACACTCCTACACACCCTCGAGAAGACTCATTGTTTTTCGTTCTATTTGAACAGTTCTTTACACTCTGGTTGTATAGCGAGTGAGAGGAAGGATGTTGTTTACTTCATGACTGAGATAGCTAAAACAATACAAGGAGGAGCAGCTTCGGTCTAAACAGGGTTGAAAAATGAGGGTTGGGTAAATGGGGAAGAAAAGAGCATCCACTGCTGCAAAATCTGCATGAAGGTTCTTTGAGAGCCAGAAAACTATGTCGGTGCTCACTGGAAGGAATGCAGCCTGTTTCTATTATGAACAGGCGAAGAGTCTGCCAGTGGACTGCCCTTCATAGAAAGACACAATACACAGGGTTAATAGCAGTGTTTCTGGCACACTTTCGACCCCAGCCAAAACCCCATCGCACTGCAGGTGGTGAAGAAAAAGAGCAGCTCAAGTATTAAAGAGGCCTCAGTGTGTTAGTAATGACATTCGACACGGAACAACAGAAGAAGACCTGCCTTTAACCTTCAAACTCTCGGCACCTCTTCCAATGCCGAACCCCAGGAAGAAGCAAAGCCATCTGTAACTTTAGTCTGACTGCAAATGGGGAACCTGGGACTGCTCACTGCTCAGGGATATGATCCAAATGTTTCAACAGCAGGTGAGTTACACCACATAGCAGTGCCAAGGGGCCTATACGGCACCAGCTCAACAAGACGGCAAGAATACGCACTCTGGGGGAATCAGACCTGTAGACTGTCTTTCATGATAGCATGTAGGCCTGTGATTCACATTCTGAAAAAGATTATCACGAATCCATTACACAGGGTTCAAACTGTGGCTCAGCTGGGGCAAGTAGCTGTTTAGAAGGGATTACTGAAGTGTAAAATGGTTTAAAAACAGGAGGTGTGAATTTATTGTCTGTAAGACACTCGTGAACTTGTCAACTGTCAGAAAACTGACAGACCTGAAGGCTAATAGTGTCAATTATATTCACTTTCCGTGGTGATCTCTGCAAACATCCTGTGTCAAACTGTCATCCCATGAACACCATGGCCCCCTAAATTATCATGACACCTGCAGAGCTGGCAGTCTGTTGTTTGACTATTTTTGTAAGGTGGATAAATCAGAGAGGTGACATCAAAGAGCTTCAGATTAATACATGTATTTTTTTGCTGAAAGCAAACACTAAACAGGTGCTATTACCTTTTAGTGACTGTGGAGCTACTGGAGATAACAAAACCTGTTTTAGGACAAGAACAAATGCAAAAAATGTACAACAACATGTCAGTCTGCTTTACAAATGAATCTGAAATGTTAAACAAGTCCCGGATAGTGTGAAAACTCCATCAAGCAGAGGTTTGACTTCGTTTAAGAAACTGACCAAATTCATAGAAAGAACATTCAGAGTTCAATATTCTCCCCAATGTGAAGACATATTTTTTTTCCATTTCTACAATTAATTCATGAGAAAAGCCATCAAGCATGACTGACTAGAATTTAAAACCCAGTTTCATGAGAATTTGTGAGAAACAAGTGGTCTGTGGCTGGTGTGCGGCTACAGTGCTCTATGAAACAAAGTTAAGACCCCGTTGTCACTGAATAATAATCCTGCTGCGGTTATCACACTTGTGGCAGATGCAAGAGAATTAGAGGCAAAGCCGTCGACAAAACTCTGTCACTCTCTCAAGAAAATAAATCATGACAGCATGAAGTCAATTTAAATGCAAATGTCAGTGTTTAAGACAACACTGAAGAGAGCAGCGTGTTTGAAGGAGTTGTGGTGCTGAAGGTGAATCGCACAACTAAGGGCCACCCAGATGTTCTTGCTGGGGAAGATGACACACTGCCTCTGGCTTATGACACACCACAGGAAACCGGAAGGGTCAGCAGAAAGCCACAGAGAAACGAGCATTCATCCAGACAAAAAAAAAAAAAGAAAAAAAAAAAAGCCCATGTTTCATGTCACACCAAGACTGATGGGAGCATTTCCAGGCTGAAGCCCAGGATATCAAAGTCGGATTTCTCTCGGATCACCTCTATTGATCTGTTTTTGTTTCTCAAAGCCATTGCTTGAAGCCTTTAAGCCTTTTCAAATTGGCAAAGCTCTCATACTGAAATGGTGCAGGGTTTGCTCATACACAGACTGTCGAATTTTAACAGAGCTGAAAAATTCTGGCTCAGACCAATGTGGATTCTGTTTTAACCTGACCTGAGCCGACAGAATGTAATAAACACAAACCAGATTTAGCCAGACAGATTGCTGTTTTGACATTTTCATCAGCTATTCATTAATCACTTCTAAGCAAAGCAAGGTTTGAAGTCCTAAACCTCAAACAATTTATTAGGTAAAGTAACACAAGTGCAACCCTAGATAAGAGGATTCCACAATGACGAATGTAGGCAGAGAAGCCAAAACAACTAATTACTGGGCTGCAGGGCACTATTTTTATCTATAAAGTATTTGTTCCTCTTAACATTAACAGGATTAATCTGAAACAAACATCTGTTTCTTTCCAAAAGTATCTGCAGTTTTCCATTGTAGCAAATTAGCACATACCTGTTAGTCATGCAATGCCTCTGTGACAGAACAATGTCAACATTATTTCCCTTCTTTGGTTGTGCATTTTGTCAAGTTTACTATGCTAGTTAATTATAGATAGCCTGTATTTTTCTTTCTGTGCTGAAGAAATTCACAGTTTGCACCACAGTCAATGCACAAAAATACAATATTTTCTCCCTTGTGGGATCATGGCCAAAAGAAAGACCCTACGGCTGTATTTCTGTAAAGGAACAAAGCATGGATGCTATTTCAAGGAAAACATTGAAATCTTTTGTAAGAAGAGCTTTTGGTAAAAACTAACTGTTGAAGTTGTCAAGTTTACTTTCTACTTACTGTGTGATCTGTTTTATATTTTCTGGTATGCTGCCGAGGTTCAAAAAAACAAAGCCATGTACAACATTCACAAAGTATATCCACACTGTGATCTACCAACTCTACTGTCTTCCAGGAAATCAAAGCTTCTACATTACAGTTTGCTGCCTACTTTCTAAAAGGAAAATTATTCCAATTATAGTGGATGCTAATCTGGTTGGCATTTCATAATGAGCACTACACTCCAGTAGTTGTGTAGAGGGAAGTTTGCATCACACTGATTAGCTAATGCAATTAAACAGTATTCACCCCTACCACTACCCTCTTGTGTTCCAGAATGAGTCAATTCATGACTAAAATGTTTAGTAATTTAGCACCAAGTCCCAACATCCTAATAGCTCTACCTAACCAGAATGAGACCTCGGGACTGGTCTCATTTTGCTTGCAAATTATCCCCTGATTCTCATTACAACTCGACTGCAAACCACAGAAAGTGTTACAAGGTGAGATCGTTTGCAATCCAATATGAGCCAATAAAAGCGTGCTCTGCAAGAAGTCCTGGTTTCCACCCAAAAAAATTTGGAGCTATAAAAATAATGAGGTCAAGAAGGTCTGTGGTTCATAGCTGGTGGTCGGCGGGTCACACTTGTAAAAATGGAAATCGGAGCTCCCCCAAGCTGATGAATTAATTTGGATTCATACCAGTTTGGCAAGATTCTTTCACTCAACATTTGCTCTGTCTAGGGGTGAGTACATTAAGAAGTAAACATGCTGAGCTCTGGCTCTTTGTTGAAAATCCTAAAAGACAATGCAACGAGTTTTCTAAACTATCATACTTTCAAAAACTGTTGAAAATGTTAAAATAAAAAGGCCTGCTGCGCACTGGGAACAAAATACTGCAATCGTGAGCATGGCAGCCAATAACAGAGCTATGGTGCAGGACAAGCCAATCTATATTTAAAATTTTTACATTGTGAAAAGGTTAATAAAACCTTGTATCCCTATTAGGATGAAACGATGAGGTACTTTTTTATCTGCGCATTCTCAAACCTCAATGACGATTTAGGACAAATGGATTACGGTAGAAAAAAAGGGGGATTAAACACTTTTTCCTCACGTGTTAGTCCACTTAGCAAATTGACAACTCAGCTCAACCTTTTTGTTTCATGATTCTAATCATGCTTCATCTGCTCGCTAATCTCTCATTTGGATACCGCTGTGCTTGACTCGAGGTCTCAATGGGCCAGTAAACAGGCTCTTAATATGCAGAGCAGACACAGGACTCTCATGTTCACACCAAATCAACATACCTAGAGCTGCACTGGTTTGGGAGTCCCAACAGTCCACTTACAGTACCCAACGGAGCCCAACACGATGTAATGAGGTCCCACGGGAAGCCTCTGGACATACAGCACTGCTGCCCTCCCAGCAGACCCTGTCACAGAGACACATATTACTCACCTACTTCTAGACAGACTCCTGCAGCATTTAAGGGACACATTATCTCAAAGAAGCGATCAAGCTCCAGACTTGTGCAGCACCACATCAATTGTGACTGTCATTATTTCTGAATTTGGGACAGAGCATGAAAAACTGGACCTGAATATATTATTGCTTTACATTTTTTACATGGTGTAAAGGTAACTTTACAAAGTGAAGTATCTGTCCTTATGTATAACTGTGGGAATCACTTTTCACTTGCTGCCATCATTTAAACTGTTTAACTTGGTGTTGGTAAATACATGCAAAATAAATAACATTCTCTTCAGCTTCTTTACTTGTACGTGGTTAGTGCTAATTAGCAAATGTTAGCATGCCAACACAACAAATTAGGGTAATAACAGTAAACCAGCACGCCAGCATTGTCATTGAGTAGCTCAAAGTACCGCTGTGTCTAAATAAGCCACCAGCATCGTCGTAAACTCTGGCTGTATTCTTGTTTCTCCTATAGAATCCTTTTGTTAACATTACAAAATAAGCCAAATTTGTCAAATGTATTCATAAAATAAAATTCAGAAAATAAGCAAAACAATTAGTTATTTTTGTTTTATTATTAACATATATATGAATATTTGATGTTATCTTTTGACAAAGTTGACTAGTGACCATGGCGTAAAGCTAACAAAGAAAGGAACAGTTATTTTTGAAGGCAAGTGCAATTCAATATTTGTATGTCCAAATTACATTCGAGGACATAAAAATATAATATAAAAATATATGCTCAACTGAGGAACTGCCAGAAAGCTTTGAGTCTACATTACAATCTACATAATTTATTGAGTCAAAATGCACAACATTCATTGGTATCAGCCTCTCAAATATGAGGCTGCTGCTGTGAACAGGAGGAGGTTTTTTGGGCTGTTGGTTGGACCAAACAAGCAATTTGATTTGTGGGAAACTGGGAAAAGCAATTTGAACAAATGCACTGTGAAACATCACAGAATTTTAGTGTGAGGTTTGTTTCCTTCCTGTCCTGGTACGTCCTCTGTGTCCCCTGCCTGTCAAATGTGTCCTCCCTCATCCTTGGTGCCCTTCACTTTCATGTCCCAAGGGTCCCCTTGCAACCTTATCCATGCAGCCGCACACAATACCCTTCATGGGACACAAAGCCAATGATACCAGGCTCCTCTGTTCCATTCTCTACATTTGTCACTTTTATTTCTAAGCTCTTTGTTCGTCTTACCTCTGTATGCATGAGTTATCCCAAATTGAGCCTGCAATTGAAATGGAAATCATCCCTGTGTCCCGGTGACTTAAGGGCAATAACTTCTTACTCTTTGAGGCATATCTGTCATGTTTGTTGTTCCTTGGAGGATCTTATGGTTGTGCTGCCCTTTTCACCAGGCTTTTTAACATAAACACTGAATTTAGAGGCTATGTACCTGCTGATTTCACAGTGGCATTATAAATCGGAGCAGACATGCACAAACCGGGACAATACGACAGGAAAATGAGTTTGAAGCTGACAGCAGTGCGCGGTGGGATTAGAATTCCTCTCATAAAACATCCCCTTATTGGTTCTCATTATTGGTTATGGTTTTCATGTGAGCCTAATCCAAGTTGATTAATTAAACATAAAAATTACAATTCTAAATCCAGACAAGGGAGAATAGCCCCACATATCACTGTCTTTGCACTGAATTCAGGAGAGGAGGCAAATTTCCCATGAAAACATGTCCACAAACAGCCTGGAGGGACGAATAATAACACAACAAGTGGAAGATGCGCGGAAACATTGTCGCTTGGACACAACAATAACGAGACATTCTTATTTTTCTGAGTGATGACATGAAAGGCTTGTGAGCTCTGTAGCTGACAAGAAATAACAATATGTCTGTATAAAATGTTCCCATATCTGAGAAAACAGCCTCGGGGCCAGAGAAAAAGGACAATGAAAAGCCAAACTACGTTCAGACAGGGATGAGCACATCACTGGCGTTGGCTGCTGACCTCTTTTCCCCTCCTTCTAGAAGAGGAGCGCTGAACATACGAGATAACACTGACCTCACGACGGGTTTGTCCTTGAGGATTAACTTTACTGATTAATTGTCCGTGCAGTGCAAGAAACCATTGATCATGTTCACCCAGTGGTGTTAATGATGCAGTGGCCTGTTAAAAAACAAATAAACCTTGATTCTGATGATCAGCACCCCTTATCGCCCCCGCTACCCCTTCATTCCCTGTCAGAAGCTGCATGCAGGAAATCATTTCGCTCGCCTCTCCATCTCTTCTCTGAACCCGTCACAGGTATCATAAAAAATCTGGTAAATAAATACGGACATTGCCAGAGAGCAGGCAAGGAAATGAATATTTCATGTAACCAAACACATTTCCAGAGCATAGTGGCTGAAATGTGCCTTTCCGGCTGTCATCGGTGACAAACATGAAAGAGGAGGGCTCAGGTAGCGTTATGCTGCAGCACTCTCAACTCTGCCTGCAGCACAGGGAGCACCAGTCGTCACTGTAATTGCTTGTAGTGCTGGAGCCTGAGCTGAACCTCAATTAGGGACGGGGTACTTGCTAGGCTCCACACCCTCTCAACGCATCTGCCAGCCACTCTGGAAAACATACTTGAACATCTCAACACCACCAGGTATCACTGCAATGTTTGCCATTATCACAGTTTAGGTTTAGACATTATATCCACGGATCTGCCTGTTGTAAGTGTGACTCTTCCTAGGAATCACTTGTGTGGTTTTTTTTTTTTTTTTTTTTTGCATCACCAGCAGTGGCACATTCTAGATGAGGTGATAACAGGGCAGTTTAAATGGACAATTAGTCTGACGCAGCAATTCACTTCTGCTCTCTGCTGTCAGGCTGCTTCCGCTAATCTCTAGTAGTCATCTGATACTCTAGATTCCATCCAACAGACTGAATTATAACCTCGAATTATATTTCTGATGCTGATAAGAGATGTATCTAATACAGTCTATGCTCAGATAAGGGAGGGGAAAACATTTTAAAGTGGTTTTTATGCACAAATTAACAGACAGAAGGTACCAGATACTAAACATTCTAAATCAAATAGAGAAAATATAGTTTCCAACGTCCCCTGGCTTAACTTGCACCCACATATCACTGTGGCTCTTGACACATATATCTCTCAGTCTCCTCTGGTAAATGCCAGGTGTACACAGGGAGGACACAAAGAAAAGGCTCTCTGTTTCTTTCTCTTTTTCACTCTCGGCCCCCCGCCCTTTTTCTCGTGCTGTACATAGGACAATACAGCGGGTGCACTCACAAGCCATAAGCCCAAACTTCTCTGCTGCCAGACAAACACACACCTGTATGAACAGGTAAAGACAAAATCACAACCTGCCTCTGTCTTTCACATCTTCAATGCACTTCCTGCCTCTGAAAATGCTGCCAGTTTGTGGCGCGTGAGCAAAAAGATGAAAACAACACAGCAAGGTGTAAGCTCAGGTGTTTTTGTCATTCATTCAATCTGTGCGCAACAAAGAGAGCCAGACACCATACTGCATAAAGCGTCATTGATGTGCAAGTGGAAGTTTGATCCAAGCAGCTACAGAGCAGTAAGCGGCTGGTTCTCGCCATATGAGCAGACATTTGTTGTAAACTCACAGTCAGCTGAGTATGTGAGCCACTGACGTATTAAGAATGAGTCCATCTCCAGCCACAAAGGATGTCCTGTTTGCTGCATTTTGTAATCTAAATGATTAAAAGGATGAAAAAGGTCCATGAAATGCGCCAGGTTGGAGCTGCATATTAAGTGGTGGGAGGGTTGGCTGACATGGACCAGCTGGGAGATGGTCGACACTTTGCTTGTCCAATTACTGGCTCTCGTTCAAATTGTTTGGTGAGAAGCATTCGACCTACTTCTGGACACAAAGCACTACTGCCCTGAATACAGAGAGGCTGGGGACCACGTGTGATGACAAGTGCCATTAGAGGCTCTTGTCTTTGGCCTAGAAATTAAATTTGGGCAACTTACCTGATGTGTGATAATTCTGGCTATGAACACTGGTGAACCTTGCTTTTAACACAGCCTGCTGGGATGAACAGGGGACAACATAAATAGGATAAGCAGCACGCGATGATTAAACTCACTGATGGGAGTCTGACCTTCACAAGGTCTTTTTGTTTCACACCAAGCAGCAGCAGTGCTACTTGTACTATCACAAGACCAAGCAAAAGTGGTAGTGGCAGTATGTTTACTGCAATAGAGCTCTATTACTTCATTTTCTGGAAAATGTGCCACAAACTGTGTTACAAACAATATAGGCCAAGCTGATTGTGTTGCGAACAATACGAGAAAAGCATCAAAAGGAATACAAATATCAAATTATGGATAAACTGTGGAACATTTCTGTGTTTCCTGGGATTCCCTCAAAGGCATCATCTGTAATGAGACACCACAAAACAGCACTGAGGAAACCAACATTTGAATTTGCAGCACCTCCACACAGTGTGCGATGAATTAGCATACCTCGTAAATATTCATATTGAGGGAATCACTGTGTCAACGATGTGAGATGTAGCCGGTTTATAAATGCAACAAACACATCAAGCACACAAGCAACAAATGTTCCATCCACATCCCCATCAATTAGGAAACAGGCAACAACCGCAACACCTATCTTCTGATTTCAATGCCACTGTAATGCGATTTTAATCACACAGATTTAAGTATCATCAGTCTCTCTAATGTTGTGACATGCTTAATCATCAATGCACGTAATGAGGAGCAATTTCCTTAAGCGTGGAAACGGATTAAAGCAACCGTGGGCATTTTGTCTGTGAAAACATTCATTTTTTTCCTGTTAAAACCTTTCACAGACTTTCAAGATTGCCTCCAGTGCCACGTGATAGCACTTACCCTTTCTCAGTACCAGAATAAATCTGCTGAAAAGGCACATGTAGTTCCTCTACAGAGAATTTGCACAGTATATAGTACTGGGCTTCTAAACAAGCATTTTTTTCCCCATCTCTTCACAGCTGTCACATCACATGCAAAACAAAGTGCATGGATTTATTGGAGAGTGAGATAATGCAGTTCAGCACACAGAATGATGAGGTATGATTCAGTTCTGCGGTTCAGTATCCAGCATGAGAGCCAGGCTGAGATCATTGCTGTGGTTTGGGCTGAATAGTGGCAAATATGAGAGACAGCACAGTGTGATGTCCAGTCAGGCAAATATGAATAGGAAAAAAATAACTTTTAATCTCAGAATGGCTTTAATGTTAAAAACTAAAACAATATTTAATTTTTATTTTTTGTTTTAAAGCTGCATTCATGTGTTTTTAAATAAAAGGTAGCTTGTTAAGCTAGGTTAGCCCTGGTTAAACCCAAACTCTCACTCTACTTATTATTCCACTCATGAACACCTGGAAATATTACAGGAGGAGTCGTGACAACAATCTGCCAGCAGCGAATTTCTACCTCTTTGCTCACATATTTTTTATTATTATTTTTACATTTAAAATCCCCAACCCACCTTCCTTGGACTCCGTGCAGGTGGCTGCTCTTATCATTACCGTCCAAAAGCTAGGTAACATTTCTAACAAGTGCAACAACTAACAACGAAGAGGGAAATGTTTTTTTTTTCTCCTGTCAGAAACGCAAAAAAATGCGGTAAAAACTCACCCCTCAGGTGCAACTCATGTCGTGGGCAGCCGTTCACAAAAGTTGAATTTTTTTTTTTCCTCCACCGCTGGAAGAAGAGGGGCAGAGGGAGGTTTGACTGGGAACGTAACGCCGCTTAGCCTCGCAGTTGGTCTGAACCGGAGAGCCTCCCCTCTTCCTCCTCCTCCTCCTCCTCTTCCTCCTCCCTTGGATGCTACTATCGCTCCCTCCTCCTCCTCCTGCGCCTCTGTAAGGAGGAAAAAAAAAGTAATAGCGGTTTCTTTCCTCCTCCTCCTCCTCCACAAAGACAGACCCAAAGAAAAGACCCTATCGCAGTCAATAGGTTCCACAAAACCCCATGGCAACGCAGAAAAACCGTGCGCAACTTCCCCGCGTTGTGACCGGGGTGAAGCTGCCCCCAGCCCCCCGAACAGTGACAGACATTATTCCCGAAGTGAGCAGGTTTTACTGGGAGGAGGCTGAGAGAGAGGGATGCCGCTCAGACACGGATCAGAGGGGGAAACATGGAAATTTAGTGTTTATCTCATCATATGCAACTGTTCCAGTGTTCATAGTTGTGAGCCTGAATATTTTCTGTGGTGTCAATTCTTTAACCGTCCTGACAGTAGCAATTCGTTTTTTTCATCAAGTATTTCTAAGTTATGGATTGGTAGTTTTGTTATTTTTTACTACTACATATGTTATATTTTGTATATGATATTTTTTAACATGCATGTTACGTTAAAGTTCTTACTTAAGTTTTAAGTTGGCTCAGAGGAGTCACCAGCTGTAGTCAATCAGTAAAAATCACTTGCTTAAATATATGTGTGTTTTACATTACATTGTTTGTGGCTGAGTCTGAGTGCATCAAATGGGCCCTATTTAACCTGGCTCAGAGGAGTGGTCATCAGCTGTAGTCAATCAGGCAAAATCACTCACGAGAAGTTAAATGGATGATTGTTAGGGGTTTTTTGTGTGTGTATTTGGATTAATTTTACAATACAATTTAACAAGTAAGTAACCAACCAGTAAGTAAAGTGCCAAGCTATTGGAGTTTGCATGTTCTCCCTGTGCATGTGTGAGTTTTCTCTAGGTACTCTGTCTTTCTCCCACAGTCCAAAAACATGCGGGGTTAATTGGTAACTTTAAATTGTCCGTAGGTGTGAATGTAAGTGTGCTTGTTTGTCTCTATTGTGTGGCCCTGTGATAGACTGGTGACCTGTCCAGGGTGTCCACTGCCTTCACCATAAGTCAGCTGGGATAGACTCCAGCCCCCCCATGACCCTAATGAGGATTAAGCAGTGTATAGATAATGGATAGTTAGATGGAGATTTCCAGAAGACCTATAATAAATCTTTGAATTAAACAAAATTCATGATTGTTTTTTTTTTTTTGTGACAAAGTGTTTGCAAGTGTTCCAGTATTCTCAGTAGTGAACTTGAATATATTATGTGGTATACATTTTGTAATTATTGTTACAACAGAAATGGATTTTTTTTTCTAAGTTTTGGATATGTATCTTCATGCAGACTTGGCTAGCTGAGTCTAATGTGTGTATCAAATGGGCTCAGAGGAGTCACCAGCTGTAGTCAATCAGTCAAAATCACTCAGAAGAAGTCAAGATTTATGCCACTGAGAAAAACTGATTAACACAGCTTTCAACATTACCAAAACTGATGTGTTTTGTGCAAATTCTACACACACACACACACACACACACACACACACACACACACACACACACACACACACACACACACACATATATATAAGTTTTTTAAATTTTTTTTTAATAGGAATAGTGAATACTTTAATAGCTGACAACTAGGTGAATAATCGTTTCAGCTGTTAAATATTTTTTATTGATTTTTTATTTGCTCTGTTTCATTTTACAGTTGTTTTTATATCTATTTAAATCTGTTTAAATTTGAGCTTCGTTTAATTTATTTTACCATTCACATACAAAAAGGAATTACAGTAAACGCTCAAACACTCCACTAACTCATATTTATCACACCTCTACGCCCCTCATTCTCTCTGTTTGTCTGAGTCTTGGGAATGCTCAGTGGCATTATCTGTTCCATATGTCATGGCCGTTCTTGTTTTATCACCTGTTGTTTGTCATGCTTTTAATTTAAAATAAAAAGAGCTGCATGTTTTGCCACTGGCTGCTGGAAGCTGCCCTTTGGCCATTCAACTGTTTTCTATTTCCAATTTCCAGTTAGATGCTGTGCCTTGCTCAAGGGCACCTGAATAATGCAGTGAGAACAGATAGGGGTGGCAGTTCTTGTTCCTCATTCATTTTGCCCACTATTTTTTTCCCAACCAGTCTTAGCCACTGCTACATGCCTTCTTCGAAAAATTTCCCCTCTGCGGAATCAATAAAGGTTTATCTGTCTGTCTGTCTGTCTGTCTGTCTGTCTGTCTGTCTGTCTGTCTGTCTGTCTGTCTGTCTGTCTGTCTGTCTGTCTGTCTGTCTGTCTGTCTGTCTGTCTGTCTGTCTGTCTGTCTATGATTCTAGCATAATCTTGTGACGGATCATCTGGAAGCCACTCCTCATCGAGAATTCAACTCAGGAGTAATGTGGCAACTTGAATATCGTTCAGATACACTTTTCAGTGATGTATGAGACACCTCATTTCCACTAGCCAAACTTTGAAATCAATAATATCCGCATATTCATAGATTCAGGATTTTTCAGTGAAGGACAGATTTGACAAATTTGTGGGGAAAAAAAAGGGAATTACATTGAATTGCAAAACAAAGCATCTATTAAAATATGTTTTAAAACATATCTAAAAGTGAATGTTGAATAGCTTTTTAAGGATCCCTTGAATTTGATTATCTAAGTGTTGATATATTGATTTGTACTGCTTGCTTGGCAAATCCAACTCACACTAAGAGCAAGTACAACATATTTCAAACAGCAAGTTTCACTGTGAGCAATGTTAATATCAGTTAACCCAACACAAATAGAGGGAATAATGACAAAAATTAAACTAATGAATACTCTAAACTCTAAAAATAATGTGTCTGTGTGCTGCAGTATCTTGTTAGTCATCATTAATGAGCCGATATATTTGTATGTAACTTGAAATTATGGAAAATTCAGAATAAAATACATTGTCACAATTCAAAGAATCACCAAAGCTTCAAAAATTACCTTAAGCTTGAATCAACACCCTTCTGAAGTCTCATTTCATGCTTCACAAATGTTGCATTCACTGCCTGGCTTTTGTATTGAATTACAATTACATTAACAGGTTTTCATATCGTTGTGTCAACCTGCTGCATATCAACCGCGTTCACTCCTTTCATCATAATGCCAGACCGTGTGTTGTGGACTAATAGTGTCTGTGGGGATCTTTGATTCGGGCGCCTCTGACAGCACAAGATCATTAAGAACTCTTTGCATCAGCGGAGCGGGCAGTAAAGGTCAGCTAGAAATCAATTTAGCCAATAACCTCAGACCCCAAGACAGGAATGGAGTGGATTTCTAACCTGGAAATGACAGAGTGGGAAGAGCCTCTTGCCAGTGCCGGTAATGTTGAGAAGATCACTTCCAGTCGTCTCTGACTCAGTGGGTTGGTCAGTGACAGATTTACATCTGTTTGTTTCTAGACAGCATGTGCTCCTTTAAAAGCATACAGAGTCAAAAATGTGATTTTTAGGTAATGAACGAATGCAGGAATTGTAAGCAAAAGAGGGAAAAGTGTATTATTCCACTGATCTCCAGGGAACGTCTCCTTCCCCCTGACATTTATCTTCGCCGCTCATTTTTATGACAGTGTCAGTGTCAGGATACACCTGCCTCTTGTGATGTAGTCCATGATGAGTTGCAGAAACATCTACACCCTGTCCAGCCTTGTTTATCCCTTCAGGGCCCCCAGACTAGCATGGTTGTCATGAGGATGCAGGCTTTATCGATTATAATTTATTCAACTGTTCTGGTGATATCTTCTTTTATCCATTACAAGAGTTTTCATTCCATTTGTCTTAAAATCTAAGTAAACTTAACCCTTACATACTGTTGGGGTCAAATTTGACAGCAGTAAAAACACCCTAAACATCATTCTTTTAGCCTGAAATCTGATGATTTCTCTTAAAATAACCCAAAATATACAAAAATGAAAAATTATTACATTTTATACTTAGTACATGTGCTGCAAATTTTGGACACTGAGGTTGTTTTGACTCATATCTATTGAGATGGATTTTGCATCTACCAGTGTGGGCGTCAAATCAGGGAAAATGGTGGTTTTAGGGAATCTTGAAACTGTGAAACAAACATTTTATTAGTTAATGTTTCATGGTCTAAGTGGCAAATGTTGAATTAATATTCTTAATTAGGATTTCTTATGATATAGCAGCGGGGACAGCATTTAATGGTTGCAATGGTTAAACATGGTTATATTATAAATCCCAACAGTTCCAAAATGTTCATGCCATTTTTGAATTCTATATATATTTAAATCATTATGGCTTCTATTTTATGTCTTATGTAAAATAGGACATGATACTGTGGAATAGTAGATGTTTTTCTCCAAAATAGAGTGTTGTAAAACTTAAATTGCACACTCTCTCTGCTCTCTGAAACATTTATTAAGGATTAACCATACATTTATTAATGTGACATAGGTTATTTAGGCTTTCTAAACAGATCTGTAGTCTATAATTTGGTATAGACACTTACTGTGAGGGAATTCTTGGGGGGACGACACTTGTTATTTGACTACATTAAAGGCCAGAAATATTTAATGTTGCTCCAAATTGCTACATTCAGGTGCAATGAAGTGCCAGCTGTTACAGTGAGCAAGAATCCTCTAAAAAATGTTTAAATATAAGAATAATGGTGAACATTTTTAGAATTTCTCTATTGGAAAACATTTTGCACACAATTATTTGCAGTAGATGTGACAGAAATACTTGTGTTAAAGTGTGAAATGTTCAAACTCTCCTTACTTTCCCACCTCCACACAGTCGGCTCACTGTGGCTTGAACTGGGAATAAACACCGGCGCTGGGACTTTCCCCTGGCTACCTGCTTCAAATATGCAGGACACCTGACCAGGGAAGGGTCACAATAGGACGAGAGGTAACGAAGTCGCAGGGCTCTTAGCCAGGCCGTCTCCCTGCCTCGTCCACGGTGGATTCATCCTCATCCAACTGGCACCAAAAAGGAAAGGTTGAAACTTCTCTGTTACACGAAGAAGGGAAATGAACAGATTGACTTGAATGCAAATAACCTGATTTAGGGTATCATAATCACACTGAATGGATTACACAATGGCTTGACTGAGCTATAAATGTAACTAGATACCTTTCTGAGGTGCTCCGCGTTACAGTGAGTGCTCTTACCAAATCAAATTAGATTTGGTGGAACATCTGCTTCCTTTTTTTTTCAACAGGAACTGGCTCATCTGTAAGTGTGATTCAGTAGATTAAAGCCCCGACCTTCGGGAGGCCCAGGTTAAAAGCTGGAAATGAAGGTGATACCCTATGTTCCTGTTTTTCAGATGCTAACATTCTAAAAATTCTTTCTTAAAGGTCCAATAAACCCATTTTCCCAGTCAGCTTTTTGGTTATTTTTATAATTCTTGTCTATATTAACTGGTTTGAGGTGGCTCAACTGGAAAAAGAAGCTAGTGTCACGTCTTTCAATTTGCAAATATTTAGCAGTATTGGAATGCAAGTGTAATAACAGTTGTGGTCTGTTTGCTCATGTCTGTCAAATTTAATGAAACCACAACACAAGTAATCGAACTATACTGTTTATGGTCTGTATTTCCACCATGAGCCACTCAGTGTATTTACACTCTGAAATTACCCGTGTACATAGTAGTTTCTATTATTAGTGGCAGAGCCCAATTGCATCCAATATACAAATGATTAACACAGAGCAAAGCAAGCAGCATTGTTTGATCTCACAGTTTGCTGCAGAGTCTCTACCGTCGTATCAGAGCTGTATTAAACCACTGTTAAATCCATTCAGCTGGTGAAAAGCTCAGTGTATTTTTTTTTTACAGAGGTTAGCACAGGCTGCAACCGTTCATTAAAAATGCATTTTCAGAATTTTATTTGTCAGTGGATTGTTGTTAATGTTTTTTCCCAGGGAGATGTTGGATGACTTACAGGTAACAGACTGCACACTTTCAAGTCCTCGGCAAGGAAGTCAAATTTACTGTTCCTTGCTGTCATGTGGGGAAACGACTGACATTGTTAGTGACAGATTTTTTCATTAACACGATGTGAGTTTCTTTGCTCTGAAAACAGACATACCAGTCATGACTCTGATGTGTTTCTGCTGAAATCTGTAGTCTGTAGTTCCAAAACAGCAACACAGTTTCCTTTACCAAGAAAGATGTGATCACCATAAGCATCATAAATTGTTATATATACACACATTGCTGGCTAAAAGTCTAGTTTTAAAATATGTATTATGGAATACCCAGTAAAGACACAGTCTCTCTTCCCTGTAGAAATAATCCATGTTCCGAGTGCACCATCTCTCAGGTGGGATATTGTTGGCATAATAAACCATAATTACTGCAGGGAGGTAGAACCAAGATATGAAATCATGGCACCTCCCCAGCTAGACAGGGCAGGGCCTCATTACGTGACAGCGAATGTGAAATTTCCAACGGAGACTGAGCGAAGGGGAAAAGAATGAGCTGGTGCCGTCGATGTAGGGTCTGAAAACAGAGGGTACCTCTGTCAAAGGTGTCAAAGTTCACGGGTAGAGCATGAATGAACGCACCCCCCATCGCCTCGCTTCCGTCTTGTTTTTCCTCATGTGTTCGTCCCCCCCCTCCACATCTCTCACTCTCTCTCTCTGTCTCTCCTGCTCTCTCCTTGTGTATCATGGAACATCACCGTGGGGCAGAAATCCCCTCATTGACGTCTGCAGGGCTGCATAATGAGAATAAATGAGCTGGAAGTAAATATGCAGGCTGTGTGCTGCTTTGCCGCTCTATACCAGACAGCCTATAGGCTTTCATCAAAAATTAAGATGGATCGTGTTGCCAAAAGTCCATAACAATGCCGCGCAGTGTTTTATTTATCTAAATCGGAGGCCATTTCAAGTGATTTAACATGTTCCTTCGATCCAATTTGAAGCTTTTTGCTTATACGCTTCATCCTCGTCCCTGATATTTATTTTAAGTGAATAGCAAGCTGATGATCCGGTATGACGAATTATATTTGCACCGTCATATCATGCTTACACAAACTAACAGCTAACATGTGTTTTTTATCATTGAACCCTGTGTGGGGGGGCCCACTAACTGCTGTATCTGCTCCTCCCCCCAGCCTCTTGTGGCTCAGTTGGTGGCTTCATTATAAGTAATACAGGCCACACAGGCACTTTTTAAGTCATCACTTAAGTCAGCAGTTTCTCCCAAGAAGGTATCGCAAAGGGAAAAATATACAGTAAATGTAACTCCAGGCCCTCCACTTGAAATATTCATGAATATCATCAAGTCAGAGGGTTATGAAATGACTGCAAACTCCAAACACAACATAAATGCTAAATGCTTTTTCCATAAAAATAAACAGCACTGCACAGGGAAAAACTCACACGCTGCAGATGTAAACAGACAATGTGTTGTCAGGGTGGATTAGAATGTCAGCTCCGAAGCCACCGGAGAGAAAATCTCCTTCTGAAAGAACGCTTTATCAGGCATGCCGCAAGTGGTTCACCCCTCAGCCGCAGGTCCACAAATATATCACTGATGAGAACATGCAGAAAATGTAGCTGTTCAATCACAAAAGGACTCAGAGACAAATTACACAAGAATAAGGGTTTCCTAAAGGTTAATTAGATGATGCGATTTTCCTTTGCCTTTGCAAGGTTCGACAGAGATTCATTATGGGCTTTTTCTTTCTCCTCCTGAATCAAATTTGGTTGTCGTTTTTGATTCATTTTTAATGTCAAATTTAGCAAATTATCATTCATGTCTCGACTATTTCTGGTCAGATTTAAGGTAGCAATAACTATCACGGAAACAGCATTTTTTAAAATTTCAAAACATGACTTTTGGCCATGCTAAGTGCCACTATACACCATTTTTCCTAAAAGGCATTTTGACATATCACTGCAGGAAAAGTACAGGTATGACAAATAATAATAACGATGCCTGAATACCATTTAGTTGCTCCAGTTTCAGGGTCCAGGTATTGTGCATGCTGGCACGCTGTCACAATGTCATGGCTTATTGGGGCATTTGAACTGAAATGAGCTATTGTTCAGTTATTGCTAGTCTGGCTCTGGATAAACGTAAAAAAATTCACATAGCAATACCTTCCATGCCGGTGTTATGTTCTGCATTCGATAGTTTGCAAGTTTGTAGAAATAAAAATGTAAATTTTGTCATCAGAGGGTATAGCCAAGACTCTGTGTGGACAGCCGAGTACTCAACCCAAGTGCACATACCAACCAGTCTGGTTTGATTTTGTTCATAGTGCACATGCACAGAATATATAGATGTCCACCTACTGTATAAAATGTTTTCACTGAGCAGAACCCCAGGAAAGTAGTAGAATAAGATCAACTATGTGTCAGAGCTCTCCACAGCTGTCTGTGCAACCCAGTCTCCCAAAACATACATTATTATACAACCAAACTGTTTGTGATGATTCCCAAATACTTGTCAAATGAAGTTTTAGAGTCATTATTTTTCTGCCAATTACTTAGATATTAGATGGGGTGAGATTTGTCACCCTGGTAACCCCACAAAAGAAGGAGAATCTTCAGATATGTCAAGAAAAAGTCATATTTTTATGCAAATTATTGTATTTTCCTGAACCTAGCCATGCAGATTTAGTGTCAAAACTTAACCAAGCTTTAAACAAGTACTTATTGTTGTGAAAGTGTCAGCCAAAGTGTGATATTTTCCAAAACCTAACCATGTATTTTAAACCAAAAGTTGCAGCCGAAAGTAAAGAAAAGTGTAAATGAACCCAAGGTTTTTAGGTTAAAGATCCACTCGCTGACCACTGCATTACAATGACTTTGTGGCTCTTTCAAACTGAAAGCCTTTCCTCCTATAGCATAGGTATGAAAATACATTTGTTTCAGAAAAAAATTACATTGTGTCCACAACATAAATGTAAATGCAGTTTACTTGTATAAGAATATCACTTTGTGAAAACCGGGTTGGTCCATGTGCATGTACACAAGGGAGTATAGGGTTTACTGAGGTAAGCATTGCAGATACACAGTACTGTTTTATTTATTAATATATCATTTTCAACATTGTATGCAAGTGGTTTTTGAATGAAATAGTAGTATTGCATACATAAAGTTCCTCCTGCAAGAATCAGCTATACCACCAATGAGGGTTCTGGGCAATTTTTTTTATTTACTGTATGCTGCAGGCTATATTGCAGGGATACATCATGGGAGTCGACACAGAGGAAACTCTGGCTGAGTACATGTTTTATTATCATTGAGGGCAGCTGTGATTTATTTCATGAAGGCTCTGTGCTCAGAGTCCCAGCTCTTACTCTACCAGTCCACCTGCAGCAAAGAGATGAGAATAAAGGAAAGAGCCTCTCCCTTTTTCCACTATGAGAATGTGCGAACAACATCTGTAGCTTCCCTGTGGCTCCACGTAGCCCCTCCTAGCCTCACACAGGAGGCACTGGAGGCACAGCCAAAGCCTCTCGATTCGTAATTAAAATCAGCATCAGGTTGGGAGAGGGCGTTTTCCTGTGGCAGATTGCTCTTTGCGTAGGCGCTCTCCCCAGAGACCACGCATTGCTCCGCTGGTAGAGCTTCATCATATGCCTCTGTGGAATCATTTGCTCTTTATGAGAGCGACAAGGAGCATCCTCTCACCCAATAAAGGCTGGGAGATACCGTGGTGTCTGGATGAAGGCGGCAGGAAGGGTGGGGGGGTGCTCACAGTATAAAAGCTGTTACCATAGCAATCCAAATATTGCAGCTACAAAATCTGAGTTGAGATGGGAGACTGGTGCCAAACGGCCGTCAATCATTTAACAAAGGAGGAAATGGGGAATAAGCTTCTTCTCTCTTCCTGCAGTAATATAACCGCCGGGCCACTTGATAAAGATGGAGTGTTACCATCAGATGTGAGCATGTGTGCTTCTTACGAGTATGCATGAGCATGGCTGTCTCTTGCAGCTTCGCATTTCAGTGACCACTGAACTGAGACAATTGATTCAACCGCAGTGCAGGATCCATACTCCAAATCCATTATCAAATCTATTATCTTTAAAGACAAATCAGCAAAGGAGAAGATGGGCACTTAACACATCTTACCAGAGCAAATAAAGAGGTGAGTGTAATGCAGATTATCTTTAAACACTAGACTTGAAAATGCAACAGACTATGCTGTGCGATGAATGTGTGACGTGAACCACTGCAGCAAGAAAAGATGGGCCCTGCTCTTCTCCTGTGAAAGAATTTACCATTAGATAATTAAATTTCTCTGTGCTTGGATGCAACACAATGACGGTGTGATCATGCAAATAATTGCCTTTCCGCTCGTACTCGGGCAGATAGGTCGACGGGCATGGCAATATCAGATCTCCAGGAACACAGGCGGGAACACACATTTACACACAGCAATGTTTGTATATTAATTCATTATCGTGTGAATAGATGCTCTGGATAAACATCACCGGCTCTCTGATAAGTAAGATGTCATTCAGCGGCTTTATTATTATAGGAAAACATGTCTGCAGCCCCTGACCGGCCCCTGCAGGCAGTAGGATCACTCCGAGATGAGATTTGAAGGTGTGAATGATGCACCGCTGTTACACTCGATGTGCGGCTCAACACCTCTCTCAGGGGAGGCGCATAAGAAGCTAATAGAATTGGGCCCACGGGATAACAGGGGTGTTATTTTGTCTGTTTCAATTAAATGTCTTGGGGAGTCATCTGAGGGGGGCGACTACATGTATGGTGGCAGGGCAAACGCTGTCCACAGGGGAGCTGGAGGGACAGGTAATAACCAGCAGAGTGGCTTTAGAGGAGTCTGCCAACAAATCAATAACTTTAGATCTAGAATCCCCATCTAATCAAGTCTTAAACCCCAGGGCTAATTTAAAAAGAACAATGGAAATCAATATAAATAATCCCTAACATTTGCTTTGTTGTCTTCACGCTTTGCCTTTAATATGTGAAACATTAGACAGATTGAAAATTCACACAAGCACTTACGATAATTACAAAAAAGAAAAAAACAACATCTTGGTATAAATACACATTGACACACTTGATGTTTGCATAAGTTCGTCATCTGGAGCAACATATGGCACATGACACTCGAGACATTCATGTCATGTATTGCACATGACATGATGCAATGATTACTCTGTTGCAATGACATTTTAAAGTGTGACAAGTGATATTTTCATCTAGTGACACAATTCAGCCGAGTAATGATACGTCTCCTTGGTGATTTCATTTGGTTATATTTTTTTGTCAAGAATTTAAATAACAATGATATTAAAGTTATAGTAAAGTTAAAACTTTTGTCCTATCCCCAGCCACTTAATGTTAAGCTGATAACGTTATGCTGCAGTAGCTTGCTGTAGCCATAGCAAGCTAGAAATGTTCCATAATGTAGGATAAGTCTCTCTGGTGATATTTATTTAAGTTCTAATCACTGACTGACATTAGCTTGAGCTAAAAGCAAATTTCAAGTTTGTTAGCCATCATCTAAGAGGAATATTTAAATGGTTGACTGCTGTATTTCTGCACTCATTCACATAAATATAACTAACCCCTGCTTTGGAGTTGCACTCACATACACAGAGGACAGACAAGCTCCATCATACATCTCATACACCAGACAGCTCATGTATCCTCTTTCTGGTCATTCTTACTCAGAGTTTTTCGGTTCCAGAAATATCACACATACGACAAGAGCAGGTACACTCACAGAAGAAGTAAATAGTTCCCCATCAACAAGGTACATGTACACTACCGTTCAAAAGCTTGGGGTCACTCAGGCAATTTCATGTTTTCCATGAAAACTGACACTTTTATTCATATGTTAACATAATTGTCAAAGGAATTTCTAAACATCAATTAGCCTTTCTGCCAGCCCAGAGCATCTTGCTTGGCCGCGCAACGCCGCACCCGCTGGTTCGGCCATGTCCTCCGCCTTCCTCCTGACCATCCAACAAGAGCCATTCTCCAGTTCGACCCGAAGGCCGCAGGTTGGACACGACCACGAGGCAAGCCCAGCACCCGAATTAGCCTTTCAACACCATTAGCTAACACAATGTAGCATTAGAACACAAGAGTGATGATTGCTGGAAATGTTCCTCTGTACCGCTATGGAGATATTCCATTAAAACTCAGCCATTTCCAGCTAGAATAGTCATTTACCACATTAACAATGTCTAGACTGGATTTCTGATTAATTTAATGTTATCTTCATTGAAAAAAATGCTTTTCTTTCAAAAATAAGGACATTTCTAAGTGACCCCAAACTTTTGAATGGTGTGCATAAAATGAACAAATAGATCATAAATGATAACCTAGCAGTCCACAATTTAACTTTTTTCATACATACATGGGCCTTGATAGAATAAGTAAACTTTTTTTTAAAATATGAATTTGTCCTTTTGCTTTGGCAGACTTCTTTGTTTTTCAGAGGAACTGTGGATGCACTTGGTCTTTTTCAGCTTTTACTTAACATGGCAGCTAACAGTGTTATGGGTTGCAGAACATCTTTGGCCAATCAGAGCATATTGTTGATCTGCAGATAAAAACAGTAATTTATTCACTTTAGCATCTTTCATATTATTGTTATTAATATTATGTGTTGCAACAAAAAAGTGTTGCTATTTATTAAGTTGAACTTACTAACAATTTGTTGTTGAGCAACCTTGGGCTCAGCAGCTCACTGTGCTCCTGGATATTAGACTTCCTAAGCAACGGACCTGAAAATGTCAGGATTAGAGACCACATCTCCTCCACTCCCCATCCTCTACTCTCTGTTTACATGTGACTGTTCTCTTGTTCACTTCTGCAACACCATCATCAAGTTTGCTGATGACACCACCATCATAGGACTGATTAGAGACAACGATGAATCAGCCTACAGGGCGGAGGTCCAGCATCTGCGGCGATGGCGTCACCACAACAGCCTGAACCTCAACACTGGAAAAACCAAGGAGATGAACATGGACTTCAGGAGAGCAAAGCGAACAGAGCACTCCGCCCTCTACATTGACGGAGGGGAGGTAGAGAGGGTGGAGAGCTTCAGGTTCCTCGGGGTCTACATCTCTGCAGACTTCACATGGTCCACCCACATCTCACACCAGGTGGGGAGGGCCCAACAGAGACTGTACTTCCTGTGTCAGGTTCATCTCTCCCAAAAGCTGCTCTCAAACTTTTACCGCTCTACCACTGAGAGCCTACTGACCTACTGCTGTACAGGGTGGTTCAGCTGCTGCAGTGCAGAAGACAGGAAGGACTTGCAACAGGTGGTGAGAGCAGCAGAGCGGGTGATTGGGACCACACTACCTTCCCTCAGAGACATACTGATACACTGGCAGACTTCAGAGGAAAACCAGGGGAATCACCAGAGACCCCTCACACCCAGGACATTCCTTCTTCTGCCCCCTCCCCTCAGGTAGACATTACAGCACACTTAGAGCCAAAACTAACAGACTCAAAAACAGCTTTTATTCACAAGCTGTCAAATGTCTTCTCACTCCCCCCTGAACGATAAATGTCACATGTCTACAAGAGCAATATTTGTGGTCAAGTGCAATATTAATTGCAATGTTTATGGTTGTATAGAATGTTCGTATCTCTGGTCCATAATTGATCTGTTGTATATATTTTAAATCTGTGTTTAATATTGCTTTATATAATTTATCTTTTAATGGTTCTAATACAGAGAGTGCCAAACTGATTTTCAGTGTTTTTTGCTTGTTTTTTGGCAACAGTGACAATAAAAACCTATTCTACTCTTTTTTTTTTTCATAGTTTGGTGACAGATTTCAGACAGATAAAAAGAGAACATAGCTAAAATGTCTTCAGTGACTCTGGAGGAAACTTACGTCTATTAAAAAATAACCCAGATGATTTGGGGAAACAAATTTGTAATAGAAAAAAAACCCCAAAACAATTAATGTGCAGAATTTCAAAGAAAAAGGCAACTGCATTTTAAAAATACTATTAGTTGCACAAAAGTAAATTTATAATTTAGATAGGCCGGCTCAGATTAAGGACTAAAAATCATAATATCTTGATTTATATTCTCTCTATTTTATTATTCTCCATTTCATCTGTTTCAGCAGGATCAAAGGACAATAATAAATTACAGAAGGTCCCTTTATTATAAAAACTATGAATATATGAGTCTTTAAAATCGCCCACAACCTCAGCTGTTGACCTTAATTTGAGTCTAGACACCCGGGATGAGACACGCAAGTTCAAAGTCTATGCTACAGCGATGTTGAAATCTAACATGAGCAGAGGAAATGAGAAGCACGGTATAAACAGCACAGCTTAGCAAAACCAAAACCAAACCGAGAGTTTGTTTAAAGGACCTGGTGTCTGTTGTGTGTTCTTGCGCAATTTACAGCATGTTCCTGTGCAGATTGTTTCCTGTGCGTCCCTCTGGCACGATAGGACATCCTGGATCTTGTTACCCGTCTGATGTGGACACATGATCTGATCTATGGGGGGTCAGTGTGTCAGAGAGGGAGAGGGATTCGCAGATTTGCCGTCAGGGGACCGGCAACAGGGACCCGGGGCTGGTTTATGTCACTTTGACAGAGAACAGAGAGGGCCATGTTGGTGTCAGCGGGGAGCCAGACACTCAGACAAGCCCTGCTCCTCCTCCTATCCCCCCTCCATTACACTGTCTGTTTCAGTGGCCTCACCTCACATTGCCTTTCTTTTCTAACTCTGCCTTGTACATCTGAGTCATTCACCGTCAAAGCTCCTAAAAAGATATAATTTGTGTAATCGCGTGTTGCATTGATTAAACCTCATTATTCTTTTAACGACATTAGCGGTTAACAGTTTGGAATGAGTTTGAATCTAATCATCAATGTATTATTCAGAAAAGAAAGAGAAGGAGAAGACGGCAGGGAGTGAATAGAGGCCTTAAGAGAAACTTTTCCCCTTGTCCTACGAAAAGAGATGGCTGGTTTAGTTGCCATGGAGATATAGGCTACGTGGAATTCAGGAAGTCAATTAGCAATCTGGCTGCATCTCATTAAATGCTGTCTGGCAGTGGTGACTAGTTGAGGGTTGGGATTTATTTTTATCAGGGAGAATTGCTCTTATAAACCATTCATGGGTGTCTTATCCTGCCGCTTTCTTCAATCAACAGGCGGCGGTCAGTTAACAATCCGTGCATCTGTGTCCCATCACTGCTGTGGAGGCTGAAGACTCAGGGCTCCATTTAAATACTCTAATGTGGCTATTGTAGATCTCAAATGAGGTATAATATGGCTAGGCCACATGTGTTTGTCTACGCTCCCTACGCTGGAGCCAAAGGTGCTGGAAGCTGGGGACGGTCACAAAAGGCCCTGCTGATAAATCTGTCTGTGCAACAAAGTCCTCACACACACACACATATGTAGCCTGCGATGATTTGCATGAGCCTCTATAAATACTCTGAAGAAGTTGCTTGCTTTTCTGTCTTGCAGATCTATTGTGTCTCTGAGGATCAAGGGTGGAGCACAAGCAGCAAGCAACACCACCACCAAAGCAACCCCCAGACGCACCGAAGAGCAGCTTCCTGATATTGCAGTGAATTCCAAGCAGCATCACTCCAGCATTAATGAAAAGCAAAATGAATTCATCAAAGGCAGCGCACGGCTTATCATGAGCACAGGATATATCATAGCGTATATCGGGTCACAAGTAGCTGGAAAAATGCTAATGCGCTCTCTCTCTATTATCGCTGCCTTGACCAGTTTCATTGTAGGGCCTGATGAATCCACCAGCAGAGTCCATTCATTCATTCATTCATTCATTCGTTTACGTGCGGCTCCCGCCAGCAGCCAGGCTTCCTCTCATTGTGTCTGACAGGCAGATGACATCAGCATGGCCTCGGGCAGCTCCAGGGATGCGGCATCTCTTCCTCATCAGGCAAACTAACGGAGGACTTTGATGGTATCATCTCGGAGTCATGGCCCCCCCGCACTGTCACAGTCACACGACAGCAGACTTTCATTTCCCAGTAATCGAGTTTCTGTCTCGCCTCTTTGTGTTCAGATGAAGCTCTGATGAAGTCACCCCTCCACCAATACCTCTTCCCCCTGCTCCGTACAGAATACCACCCCTCCAACCGTGTTTGTGCCTTATTATTTCTCTCTTCAGTACACTTAATGAATATTTATCACACAACTTGGCAGTTAGCTGGACTAGTTTTCCTGTAAATGCATGGGTATTTTGAATAATTAATTATGAGGATGTTAATTTAATTTACTAATAAATAAAAAGTGCAATTTGAATTTATGATGTACTGCATTTTCAATCCAGATCCATCAGTCTGCTTCTCCATCAGATGTGACTGAATCCTACACAAGAACTCCAAGCACATGCTAAACAAAGAACCTGTCTGGCATTCATTACACAGACACTCAATACCAACATGAGCAACCTGACGTTTAAAAGTCGGGTTTATTTCTTTGACGCAACACCATCCGCAGTCTTTCATTCATTTTGGCTCTGACTATGGTCTGAGCACAGGAGCTAACAGCCAATTATTCACTGTGAGCTAACAGGCAGGTATCCTTCTCGAGATAATGAACATTTCCACTCATTACTTTTGCAATTTGTGTTGCTTAGTGCAAACAAAAAAAAGCTCTCAGGCATTATGGTTCATTTTCTGGCCTTGTGCATCTCCCAGATGATATTGCCTGGAAAACCCGACTTCAGGGCAAGTTATTAATCGATATGTTGTGCTTATGCTGCATTCGAAGGCAACTAAAAAGTCAGAATTTCTGCTCTGGCTTGTTTGCATGCCTTAAATCCACTCACAGTCATGTTGGGTGGAGCTAAGCCCAGGGCGCAGTAAGGGTTCCCCTTGCAAAATAATGATTGAAGAATTGTTTTAGTGCGAACTATTTACATGAGAGGAGGTGAGAACAGTCACAAAATGACTAACTCATCCAAAAAAGACAAATGAAGCTGCCTTTAGTTGTTCTTTCAATAATGAAGGGGATTTTGAAAATTAGAACAAGCAGATTGCTGAAGGGAAGAAGAAAGCTGTGTAAAATGCACAAAGAAGAAGACAGGTTTATACCCAAAGTCTACATCTGGAGTGTCAGACTAACATGAACAGTGTGCATATTAAGCTTCTTTTTTGAAATGAGTCAAACTGTATGATAGCTCATTAAATCCATTAGCTTTGCTTTAAAATGCATCGATGCTGTCATATTACATATGCACCTTTTGAACTACATATCCATTGACTTGTTGTTCGTTAGCTGTGTTTTTTTGTGAAAAATGCACCATTTAAATTTGATTCAGTTTTATTCATAGTTCAATTTAATTTGATTTAAAATTGGAAATTACAATATATATCCTCTCAGAACACTGTACACACAGTGATAAAGTCAAGACCTCACACTGATATCAAGAGAAACCCGACAATTTCTCCCTGGAGTAGCCCTTGGCAACACTGGGCAGGAAAAAAAACTCCCTTTTGAGAGGAAGAAAACCTCCAGCAGATTCAGGCTCAGGGTGAGTGGCCATCTGCCTCGACCAGTTGGGGTGAGAGGAGAGAGGGGAGAAAAACGATGAGCAGTGAGAAACAACAAACAACAATCATCACTTGGCAGGTTGGCGAGGTCAAAAACTGCAGATCAGAAAAACATGCAGCCTCGGAGGCAAAGATTCCTGCAGAACAGTACAGGGAGAGAAAGGACAGAGTAGAAAAAGCATAAACTATAGAATATGCAAGGTTAGTAACATGCAGTAGTGCCATATAAATGCATCTAGAGTGAAAGAGAGTAGCGGAGATGTGTTTAGTGGATCGTGGGAAGGCTAAAAGCAGCCTGAACCTACAGCAGTATAACTAGGGGTGGTTCAGGGTCACCTGAGAAACCATAACTTTATTTTTTATCAAAGAGGGAAGTTTTAAGTCTAATCTTGAGAGCAGATACCAAAGGTTCTGAGTTCCAACTTATAAAGTATATTGAATGCAGTATTATTTACAGCTTGTTTACTTTAGCATTGCTGCTAAGAGGAGCTGACTGGCTAAATTTCATCAAGGATAACATTGATGACATCGCTGTTGAAAAAACTGAAATGAAATAAAATGTGACATAAAATAATACATACATTTTTGTGGAAAAAAAAAAACACTAAAGCAAAGATAGAAACTCAATCAATGAAAACTCCATCCATTTAATTTTTAGAATTTCTTAAATGATTTCTCCTTTCACTGCTACGCTACCATAGCGGTAGGTTATAGTGGTCAGCTACTTTGACATGTTGTGCTGAAGAGCTGATTGGCTTCTCTAACAAGTAGCTTTGAAAAGCAGATTTGCATTTGCCCTATGCTAATAATTTGTGGCACAAAGTGACCTTGCGGTGGTAAGATCAGTGATGTGATGAGAGATTATTGTTTAGCGTCAATCATCATCTTAATCCTTAAAGATAATGGGAATTTCAAGGTGAATTGTCTTGCCGAGATAACCTCAGACGTCCTCTCATTTTAGTCAGTGACACAAATTGATTCATGGACTGAGGTCCACTGAAACTGTCACAGACTTCAAAGTGCAGAATCGTTTCCCACCATCCAGAAACCTGCGTGTAAAAATTGTCCTCTGCCACCCTCTGTTGGTAAATCTCAGAATTACAATTTCTATGCACAAAAATGTTTTCCTTTTATATTTTGTTGTCTCTGTCACCCTCCTCTGGTTATATTTATTTCTACACATTTGAATCCAGTCCTCTTCCAACATCCTGAAAGTCCCTTTGCCCATTTCAATTCATACATTCAGTGTCGACATGGCTGTTTTTACAATTTCTTTTATAACATCCAGATCTCCTGTTGCGAAATTATATCCCCTTATGTCAACTTGGTCAAATGTCTGAAAATGATCAAGCATTATAATTTATTAACACCTGCCTGCTGAGGGAACAAGGGGACTTTAACCATCAAAAAAAAAAAAAAAAAAAAAAAAAAGTGGGTGTTTTTTAATTCAGTATTCTTTTCAAGCTTCTCTTGACTTTGAGCTCCCCTTGCCACTGGGGTATCCCATTATTTCCCCCATCGTTTTCTCTTGAATATATAATTAAAGTCCTTTTTCTACTGTGTCAGCAGGGGGTATTACACAGGGTCAATAGCCTAGTGATTTAACACCAGGGAGATGAATCCAAAGAGTCACTCATATTTATGCCCTTGAGCAAGGTTCTTGTCCTTAATTGCACTGGTGAAAATACAGTTGTTCCTGCATGTATAAAACACATCATATTTCTTAAAGAGTTATGGGCTTGGATTGTTATTAATGAACTCCAGCAGCAGTATCATCCTGCTTTATGGCAGCAATAACATAAAGAAGCCTATTTTTCCCAGCGCAGCCGTATGCAAAGTAGGGCTGGTCAGTGATTACTTAGTAATTCATCCTGTTATATATAAACTTCTGGCACACACTTTGGTCCAGAGGGAGGAATGGAGCATAAAAAGCATGCAATAGTCTCTACTGACTGTTTGGATTATTTTAAGAGAAAAAAAAATGTTGCATTTAACATTCTTCCCCTGAGGTGCTGGAGAAACGGCGTCTGAAGCCGAAGCTTGCGATGCAGACATGTATGTAAATCTACTCCTCCTCAACGCCAGTGCCAATTCCCATGGAGGAGATCTCTGAACTCCACTCTCACCCACAGCAGCTTCACACCAGCACAGCCTCCTGCCATGTGTCAATGCCTAGTCTAATCTCACACCCTACACCATCTGCCGCCAGCCCCCCAATTTGGCATTCGTCTCTCTGCAGGGAGAGACCGAACATGCAATTCACGCCTCTGCACATATTGACCACTTTTATAGATGCTGGCTGGAGCATGGAGGTTCTCAACCAAGACAAAGGCGGCTCTCCCATCCCATAATGTGAACCTGAATAAGGTGACTTCGTGTTAATTTGCCTGTATGGCTTTACATGTGTTCATTCTGACTATGTAGGATGGCGGCTATAGTGCCTTTGTTAAGCAGCTTTTGCAGATTAGTTGCTCTTTTTTGTCTATTTGTTGTAGTGCCTCCTCAAAATGAAGAAAAACAGCGACTGCAGTATCAGCTGCAAAGACTGCGCCGCTCTTTACACCCCTTGTTGCCAAAGTACTTTGAACAGACCAGTACTGTCCTCACTCCCACACTGTGTTTGTGAACCATCCATGGATGCTGCGCTTTTAGCGACAAAGCTTATATTTTGTCTTGCTGGTAGTTTGTATAAATAGCCACTTCAACCCTCTACCTGCTGAATGACAGCAGTATGTTTAATGGAGAAAGTGGCATTTAGGGTGCTGCTCAGGCTACATTCACATAAATAGGTTTTCTTTTTAAAACAGTGTTTTAAAATGAAAACAATATTTGTCCATATAAGTGTTCTATCACCGTTTCAGAAATAATCTGCTCTTATCAACAATATGCAGATTGAATTCATTAAGTTGTGTGCCATGGAGAGCTAATAACAGTATTGGACATGTGAACTGTTGCAAATCGCACAAATAATAGGCATTCAGGCAGCATTGGCATGATCAAATTCAGGATTTAACTGTACTGCAGCTGCTAGCATAAACAGCAAGGTCAGCAACGCCTGTAATTGGTTATCCATGGCGAATCAACCAATGGTAGTCAAGGCTAATGTCTTTTCCAGGAAAATCAAGGAAGGACATGTAATGACACATCATTTCCCAAAGACTGCCCGTCCAGACTTAGGTGTAATTTTAAGTTTTTAAACTGAAGCAGTGTTTCAGAGTCTCCATTTTCTGTCTTGAAATGCCAGAGTAGTGTGGATGCAGCGTAACTGCAGTGGTTTTAAAGTGAAAACATATTTGTGGACCAAATGTAAAAGTAAATGCAGAAATGGGTGCCCTTTTAGTGAACAAAAAATTAATGGTGTTCCACGTGTCGAAACATGCTGTCTTGATAAGTGCATTTTTATGATGAATAAATAAAAAAGCAAGATGAAGTGGCCTGCAAGGTTCACCATTAAGGAGAGAAACATTCTGAAGCGGTTTTCAAGTGAAGGATTTGATATACTTATGGCCTATAACAAGCCCTCATTGATCAAGTCAACTGGCTTTTTTTTCTTTATAAATTCATTTACGTAGGCTGACCGTTAGGGAAATGAAGTGTCCTTCAAAACGTGTTGCCGTGGCTGTAGCTGACATCGTTCCATTCTTGTGACTGTGGACTGTTGTGGGCTCTCATGGAGTTGGGGAGATGACAAAATTCACCTCATGCCCTTGACCCTAGCACACAAGCAGTGAAACGTTTACCGCTTGAACTGTTGCACAACTTTCCTAGCCCATGGAAGTCCGATTGGAAGATAAAGCATCGTAGGTTGTATCTACACGTTCAGCGCATGCACACAAGTGCCGAGCATGTACAATGTTGCTCTCTAACGGTCTGCGTCGACACAACTTTTGACCATGCAAACATGTGTGAAAGACTCAAGTGGACAGATGGTGAAATTTCAGCAACTCTGAAAGTACAGCACTGGCCTTCGCTACCTCTATATGAAATATCTAACACAAATTGAAGATCAACTTTGTGGTGCAGCAAAATCTTCAAAGAAATCATTAGGGTATTCTTTTCTCAAAATGCGTTCACAACCCTTTAGATAGGATTAATTCGCACTTGCAGAGAGGATGACTGTCGCCGGGTAACCCTAAGATTACCGAATGCAAAAGCAAGGGGGGAGATGAGAGCTGTAAGATAGGCTTGCATTCTCCATTAGCAATCAGACAGATGCCTGATGGAACTTAAGCCACTGCCTCGGCATGTTAAAACACTGAATAAAACGTGTTATTTTCATGACATTTTGACTCATCCTGTCAAATGTTTATCTTAATTGTAGGTTTTCAACAAAACGCCTAATAGTTTCTTTGGACAAATAATGCATCAGATGCCTTGCATATGTATTTTACCCTGTTTACTCTTTCACAATAAATTAGTATGTAGTGGTTTCTTTCCAGTTAATGGAGTTTAATGAACAATAAATGCATTAGTAGGGTGTGCATCTGCTAATAAGAATGAGAAATACCTGATTTATTGTGAAGCTTGACTCCTAATACTACATAGAGGTTTCTGAAACTATTCATTTTGCTGAGCCCAGCTGGTTATGTTGATTTATAATTTTGCACAACACTGACATCACATCATCACTTTTTCGGCTGATTTTTTGGTGTGAATGTGCTTGCAAAAAGTTGTGAAGCACTTATTCATTTGGAATCAAGTGTGAATCTATGTTTGCGCATCAATTGTAAACACTCTAATGTCTTTGTCCTTGGTGCCTTTCACAAATAAACTACCGTCACAGCTGTAGAAAACAGAAAAACATTATTTTATGGTTTGAGCTGACCTTTCCCTGGAAAGATACAAGGTATAAAAAAAAAAAAGCAAATAGAAAACTTTTCATAAACTGGACTGAATCTTATTTGTGGTGAATCAGTTGTTGATTTTGAACAAAAAAATTATATTATACTCGAGCTCTAGGAGACTGACTTCTTTTTCTTGCAGGCCGTGTGAGAATTGGAGCATCTGCTTGTTTGGACTAATTGAAAACAGCTTGTTTGGCTGGAAGGTTACGTGTAAAATCTGTGGTGACTGGCAGCTAAAATACTTGGTGTGCTGTAATCTCATTCTTGAAATGATTTGAAAAATTGCACAGGTTGTTACTCAATTTACACTTTAGGGAAGAGAGGAACGAAATGCTGCTCTTAGACTTGGGTAAGATTAACTGCATTCTTACAAAAATTGTACTAAATGTGATATATTGTCTGAATGGCTCACTCTCAATCAAAAGATGACAATGTAAGAATAATAAAAGGCACATAAAGCAATCTGGAGTAGCACATATGAAGCTGTCGGCTGTGGGATGTGGACATCATAAAAGACGGCTCAGTCCGCCTTGTAAAAAATCTCAGGCATGTTGATGCAATAACATGCTCCCATAATGTGCAGGAGCGCTGCTGCTGCTGCAAATATTTAATTACAGCATGGAAACACAATCGCCACCCTAGTTCAGCCTTGCTAACAAGGCCAGCAGAGTTCCCAATTATTACAGTGTCAAGCCCACTTCTCAAGGGCTGCAATCTTTCTGGAGAAAAAAAAATGCAAGCAGCAGAAGGCCTTATTTGATTAATCGGTGCAGCCAGTGTAAAGTGTGTGGCAGGCCCAGAGGGAGCAGGACAGCGGGTAGGGAGCACGATCCCCGGCCGGCTGAAGAAGCACTGGGGAAGGCTGTTGACAGTCCCCAACCTCATTAGAGGACATAGTCAGAGGCGGCTCGTTGCAGTGCAGTCTGCTGGAATGTGCTTCCACCGAAACACTGGAAGGGCTCTGAAGCCTGCTGGTGCGTTGTAGCCGTGTCAAACCGAGAGCAGAGCCAAAGTCTGTTTGTACCACTGCACTGTTTTGACATTAATTATCCCCCCACAGCCTGCAGGCTGGAGCTCATGGCCAGCTATTGAGAACTTGCTCTGTAGTGGTGTCTAATTTCTGATGTTAGTCTGAAAACGTTCTTTGGCACGATTCCTGCATAGGCGCTATGTTTGTGTCCATATAGGAAATCCTCCCCTGTCTTTGGCTTGCAGAATTGTAATCATCATATGTCACAGTGTGTCTACACCATATAATGCGGCAGAGCTGTCATCAGGAAAATGCAGATCCGGCTGGTGGACAATGCAGATGGAAACGATCCTTTAAGAAAAATGAATGCGTCCGAACAAAGAAGCTGTTAGCAGCTGTACTGAACAACTCAGGCCAGGCTCCACTGTCCCTGAACTGTGGTGAGATTCTGCACCACTGGTGACATCCTGCAGCTCAAGTAATGCCAGATAAAACTGACAGAGCAATAACAGTTCTAGCCTCCCTAAACGGCTGCGATGGGAGTGGGGTAAATGCAGAGGAGCAGACGGGGCGGTGAAAGTGGCACCTGGGTACTTATTTACAGCAGGCTCCAATAAAATGGGTTGGAATCAGCCGTGCCTACCTGATTTCCTCAGTTTAACTGCAGCAGAACAAATGAATGCAGTTTTACCTGATAGAAGACGCATCACCGGTGAACAACCTGTTGCAGGATAAAAGTAGTGTAAATCGACAAGAGCGAGGCATTTGTTTTGTTTTGTGATTTTTTATTTTTTTTCCTCCAAGTGAAAAATAGTGTTGTGAAGCTCCCAGATTGCAAAAGTGAATACAACAATGCTTCAACACTCCCCGGAGAGAGAAACATTACACTATTTACAGCCCTGCTCTGTCCCAAGAAGCAGCCTGAAAAACAACCTGTGTCACTCGCCGATGGGATCTGGGGCCAAAGTGATTGCAATGCAAGGCGCAATTATGGGAGCAGGGCAACATGCAGAGGCAGCGTGGCAGTTACTGCAAACTGCTCTCCACAGCCTGCTCACCACTGCAAAAACAGTGATGTAGAGGTGAGTAAAAACGATGAACTCCAGTCGGGATCATAATATGAAGTATGTTATAGCACAAGCATGACTATAAACCTTGTCCAGACACTAAAACATACTTGCTGAATGACTCCATTGTGTCGTCTGTAAAAGCATGTGAGAAATGCATGAAAGATACAGTATAACATATATAAATTAAATAAAAATAACTGTGAAAATATGTATTTATATTTATCAAGTTCTACATGCATGGAGTTGTAAATATAAAGCAGTAAGGTATGGCACATTTTCTGTTAATGGGTTCCTGTAATTGTGTTCACTTGTGAGTTCTTGTATTATTTTGCTAAAGGTGTGGACAACTAAATTTGTACTAACATATAGATATCTCAAAAGCCACACAAATCATTGCTTTTCACTGGCTGAAATGGCTTTGTAATATGAAATAAATCACTTAATGTAACACAAATTTCCAGGCCTCCTCATTCCACTAAGTTTTTTAGCCCTTTTTAACTTATCACTTTGCTGTAATATCTTTATGTAATTAACACTTACTAGTTTATAGACAATTGCAAATTGGCATTTAAAACAGCTCATCAGAGTGTTTTCAAAATTTTGAGTAATCCCAATCAGACATAATTTTGCACAGCTATGGTTTTTGATCTTGCATTGCATTGTTTGATTCTTAGCACAATGCAGTGTACTGTACATGCATTGATACTACCTTATTTGCTCCACTAGTTTAATTTATACAATTCATACATTGTCAACTGGACATTCTACACAACTGTTCCATTTCGTCCGCACATTTCATGCAGCTGTCTCCCATCTTTCTGCTATTTGCATGTTAACCTTCTTTGCTGCTAGAAACAATCTCCTTGCAGCAACAAACATGCTTAAAATTCTTGTTTGTTTTGATGCGTTATGAAGCAATATAAGTGACAACGCTCACCTTCCTGCATGCAAATGTTCTAAGACAATTCAGGGTTTTTTTTTTTTTTATTTTGCAGGGACACGTCACTGCATCCTGGGCTTAGCACCACTCATGATGATTATGATTGGTTTGAAAAATGTAAATAAAAATTCTCCCTATTGAAGAATGTTGCACAATGCAGGAAAAATGGGGAAATTTAGCAGGTAAAATGCTAGATATTACCCTTGGGAGTAAAGACCAACTGAAAGAGAGCCAATCAGGTGGACAAAAATGTCTTCTGGATGATTAATAAGCAATCAGCAGAAAATTTGCTAACATGTAGCTATACAAAGTGATAATGTGTCACATGTTAACTGCCTCCAAGAGACAGAAAAAACAATAGTATACATAAGACAAATATTACCAAAGGTGGCCACTGAGTTACCTGTGGAGCACCCATTGCTGATCCTTCATGGTGGAATCACACAACACTGTTGTGTAATGATAAAAGAAACTCCTGTGTGGGATCTAATAAGGCAGGATAACCAACCACGATTGAATTTATTGTTTTTTTTTATTGTTTTATCTTCCTTACCCAATCCAAAACCAGCAATACTGTAAAATGTAAGAAGCATACACACTGTACAGGGTGGAAATGGTGCCCAGCAGCATATCAGAGTGATGGCATTCCATCTAGTGTTTAATAAAGGTCAATATTGGCCCAATATATTGGCATACTGACGTAGCTTTGATTTTGACGTTAGTGACGACCTTCACCATATTAGTCTAATGTACTCTCTGTGCTCAAATATGAATCTCACATTTCCTTGAAAGCCGGCAGCGGTTGAAGTCCTGCTGCACTCTCCCATCATGCTGACAATGACAGGACATGCTGCTTACATGCATTTGGAGTTAAGTTTAAAAAAAAATAATGTAAAAAATCACAGTAGATTCTGTATATCAGGATTTCACTGACATTTCCATGGGATGTGCACTCTTGGTTTCAGTCTGTCCCTGTCTGGCAGCACCTTCCATCTCCCTGTGCTTCGCAGGTCCAGGAACACAAAGAGAATAGACAAAGATGGGCTTTGGGTGGGTGGGTGGGGGGTGGACTTGATACAGCACATTGATGTTTGAACCAGGGTTTCCAGCTATGCCTGTCCAAGGAAAAGCCTGGTGCCCGAAAGTGCACCTACATCATCGCACTGCACTGCAGTGAACAAAGAGACTAAAGTATGAGACTTACTGCACAAGCTACACTCAACAGGGATATTGGTCTGGAGCAATATCAGCACCTCATGATGCCCTTAGCATGGGTCTCACGATTTACTATTGATGCAAAAAGAATTATTAGCATTATTATTATGTAGTGTTACTAAACCCCAGGCCAAAAGAATCCCCATAATGAACACTGGTGTACACATTGTACAGCAGAGTCACACTGAAATACAAAAACATGCACCTCAGAATCATAAAAAGCATATTATCCTAACAGAATATCATCAGGCAGCCGTTGCCTCTCACAGCAGCACTCAGCGTTCTTCAGACGTTGCTCGCACAGTAACTGATCATGGTTGTGTGCACATATCAATGTGTCAAGCCCTTTGTCCTTGAGTTGCACCGTGGAACTAATTTGCAGCTGGTGAGAAGCGTGCAGCGGGAACCCCAAACACACCAATTAAACTGACATTCGGTTTTCTGCTCACTTGTCTTTCAAAACACACAAGCTAAGGGGCCGTTGCTCCAAAAGCCCAATGAGAGAAAGCTCACCAGCGAAATCCCCCGACCCCTCCGAGAGCAGAACCAATAATTACTGGGCAACACATTTGATTTATTGTAGGGCTACAGTCTCCTGGCATGATTATAAAATACTCCCCAGACCTGTCTGAGTGTGGTTCAAAGAAGCATCATCATTTCACATGCTTACTTTTGTGGCTCACTGGATTTCTGGCTGGATTTTCCCATATGGATTATTATTTTTGGTTTGCTAAAACTGGACATAAGGGGTTTGAAAAAATATTTCAATAAATTCAAGGAAGCCGTCAAACCTCCATCCATCTTTTGTGACCTGGACATCCAAGTGTAACTGAGGAGAAGGGGACATCTTGAGACAGACTGACGACGGTAGAGAAGGAAAGAGATAGAAGACAAACCTGATATCCCTTTTGAAATCTGTGATTGAGTCCTTTCTTGGCATATGCTGATGGCTGAGCCACTCACAAGCTTTAAATATCAACCAGTCAATATGATGTTGAAATAATGAAATAAAACGGCAACAGAATATGTATTAACGTGAGGTACAGCAATGTCATTTTGAAAATATGATACTGACAGTGCCGAGGCCTGACTCAGTCAAATTTGAGATCACTATGAAAGTCATTTTACCACAGATCAATCTGGAGCCATAAGGTCAGATCACATCTCTTTCAGTGCTTTGTTCTTGGACATAAACTTCCTGGTAGCTTGGTGCTTCCCTAACTGAGCTCAGATACACAAGGTACCTCCACAGCAGCCTGCACACAGTCGGTAAATGGCATTTATAAAGCTTACATTTGCAGAAACATGTGGTTTATGAGGGCTAACAGATGCTAATGGGTGATGCATATTGTAATCATGTAAATGCTACCAAAGACATTACCTCTCATGCATCCTCACTGTTCCACTGCTGCAGCAGTTGCAGCTGCTTCGGGGTACAAGCTTGTATATTTAGTAAAAAATTACATCATAAATTTCTTTATGTGCACAGTTAAGGCTTGGGACACTATTTATGTCACTCACAAAAATGTAGTAGTCGTGTGTTTTTGAAAAGGTAAAATTGCTGCTTGCTGCTTCTCTCAGGTGTGAATGCTAACTTGCGCATTTCAAATGTGAAATCTCTTTAAGTGCCATATGTCATCTAATGTATTAAGTGTGTTTAATGAAAATCAGTAGTGTGCAGTATTTGGGTTCATGTTAGCATATAGTCATGCTGTAGCTACTATACGTTCACTGCTCTTATCTACTATTATCATTGAAAATGTCTTTGCAATGTAGGAAGTCTTATTTTTAAGTAACATTAAAACGTTTTAAAACAAACAACAATGGGTCCTTATGGGAAACTGTGTCACATGTGTACAGTAAAAACACAAACAGAAGCTAAAATTGTGAAGGCAGTGTCTTATTTTTACTGTCCTTTTGCTTTTTGCTTTGTAAAAGGGTGACCAGTTGAACTTTCAATAAATAAAATAAATATTAGAAAATGGAAAAATGTAATAAAAGTTTCTAAAATTGTATTATTTTGTCATAAAAGCATTAAATGGTTCGCAGACTGAGTGCACAGCCATGCTTGGATTTAATCCTTGAATACAGGCTTCCTTCCAATCATGTTGACTTGGGGGCTTAAATTCTGTCCTCTCTGACAACTCTGGGCATCAATAGAACTAAAACCACTCCCATTTCTGCTATTTTTAATCCAATGTTATATCCAACATTCCATAAACAAAAAAAGAAGAAAAAAAAGCACTCAAAAATCCTATTATATATATATTAGATTAGACTGAGATCTGGGGAATTTGGAGGCCAAGTCCACACCTTGAACTCTTCCTGTGTTCATCAAGCCATTTCATGTATGTGTCTATCAAAATAACAACCATATGAATGCCAGGATCCAAGGTTTCCCAGCAGAACAATGTTCAGAGGATCACACCGCCTCTGCCGGCTTGCCTAATTCTTATATTGCACCTTCCTAAGGTAAACAACGTGCAGACACCTGGATGTCCGCATGATGTGAAAGAAAATGTGATTCATAAGACAAGGTCATCTTCTCCTACTGCTCCATGGTCCAGTGATGATGCTCACATGTCTATTGTAGGTGCTTTCAGCCACAGGCTCTCTGCTATACCGTCCCATACATAGCACACTGCAATGCACTGTCTATTCTGACATCTTTCTATGAGCCTTTGATGCCCATGACTCATCAGTTCACTAGTTGTCCTTCCTTGGACTACTTTTAGTAGGTGCCAAACACTGCATACATGGCCTACTGTTGTAGAGATGCTCTGACCCAAAGTCATAGTCATTCAGATCTTTACACCAGCTCATTTTTCCTGCCTCCAACACATCAACTTAAAGAACTGACTGTTCACTTGCTGCCTAATATATCCCACACATTGACAGGTGCCATTATAATGAGATAATCAGTGTTTTTCACCTCACCTGTCAGTGGTTTTCATGTTGTGGTGAATTAGGTGGACAGAGATGTCTCCTGGATATTGAAAGTAAGAATTACATGGAGACATTTCATCTTGAAAATTCTGACTTGTGTTGGCTTGCACTGTGTACAGCTGTAAGTAACATCGTGGTTTTGTGACTAGTGTTTCATGTTGTGTTAGCTAACATCCTGTTGGCTCAAATCCTTTGTATAAAGGAGCGTTGCTTACAACTTTCACACACTGTGAACTTGTTATGTGGAGTGTCAGGATACAGGAGGCAGGTTTTTTTAAAAAAAAAAAAAAACAAGGGCGCTTTAAAAAGTGAAGATGACAACAAATAACTCAAGTCCAAGTGGGTAGACAAAAACAGTGAGAAAAGTCAATGAAAGTTATGTATTTTGTTATGTAGATAGTTTTATCTGTATTAAGGACTAATGTATGATTATTCAGTGCAACTTGTACATCTGCAAAGCAATACTGAAAGGACTGAACAGCAAAATGCATGGAAGAAATGTACAAAAATTATATCATTAGCATAAAAAATGCACCTTTAACTGAGACACATAAGAAACAATATCATCTATATAAAAAAGTGAATAGAACAGGCCCCATGATTGAGCCCTGTAGGACACATTTGTGGGAAAGCACAAGGAGAAGACTTACAAAAGAAAAACAGGTTAGAAACAAAAAGCACAGAGAAGAAAAACTAAAGCAGGACACAAAATACAAACAAAAAAAAAATCAAAAAGCATGCCATGAGGAACATAGGATGAGCAGAGACAAACTGACAACTGATAAGAAGCACTGTACTATAAATACACAGGGACTAATTGATTGTATGAGCAAGATGCTCAATCTAGCTGCGTAATGCACAACATTATAATGAAGTAGTGCTGGATACTTTATACATCCTCCACACAATAATATATGCTTATGTTTATAATATATGCTTTATAGGGGCAGCAGCAGTATGAGATTAAAGTGAAATGAAAATGTTAGAAAATAGCCACAGACATGGAGGCAGCAGAGACACAACAGAAAAAAGAAAACACATGAAACACAAGGCAAGAAAAAAGGAACATGGAAGAGACTGTAACAGAACTGACAATATCAGGTTCTGTTTGTACTGTAGTGACACTTCAGCCCAACACAATAAAAAGAAATGAATAAAATTGATCTTCTCTGTTTAATTTGTTCAAGAGAAAACTTATTTTGAAGAGTTCAGACTTTAACCCGTGAACCTACCAAGAAAAGAAGAAAAGACAAAGACGACAAGTTAGTGCAGCGACCTTCTTGCTACCGTTATCGTCCGTGCCGTTAAAATAAATATTGCTCCTTCACAGTAACATCTTGGGTCACATTTTGCAATTTCATAAAAGTTTAAATATGTCAAGTGTAATTAATAAATAAATAAAAACTGTTCAAGTTGCATGCTGAATGATTCAATTAATATCTACAATCCACAGTGCAGTTTAATTTTTTTAAAATTTTTTTTTACATATTTATGCCATCCTCCTTTCAAGCCATTCAAACACATGTTGAGTTGGATTCTTAGATTCTGCCCTTTCGGGCAACCGTGAACAACAGAAATAAAAACACTCCCATTTTCTATTTTTTCCATTTTTATATCCAACATTTCATAACCCAAAACATGAAAGAAAGAAAGAAAGAAAAACAGATCCAAAAATTGTATTTTTTATTGGAGTGAATTGAGACCTTGAAAATGTGAAGGTCAACACCTTGAACTCTCTCGCTCGTTCTCTTGTATTTATCATCTCTACAGTGTGCAGAATGTCCAAAATCCAAGTAGAACAAGCGATTCTAAGATAAAATCACACTACAGTGATTGTTTTTCAGAGGAGAAGAACCATCTTTGGGACATTCATTGTGAATGAGCATTGCTGCACACATAAAATGCAATATAGTAAAATTTATAAATTGTACTACTATTTATAAATAAATTGACCTCACTTTTTTAATAAAAAATGACAAATTATGAAAAATAAGTATGATGTATTAGTATGATTCATGATATGTACTGTTAAGTGGCTACATGAGCAATCAACCCTGCATATTAACCCTTGGTTGTTCTGTTTAATGGTTCAGACCTTTTTGGTATGAACACAGAAATCATCATCAATTCTCATTTTCCTAAAAACTAAAATGTAATGTTTAAAATTTAAACAACAATAAACCTGTAACTTCTGCATCAGATTTCTCCTACAAAGATATCTGAGAGGTGGAAAACTGCTTTGTTCATTGTTTTTTTTTTTCTGTATTTGGGTTTTACATTTACAAAGGCTTGTCTTAACTATTAAATTACAAGTCACTGCAAATCATACACTGTGCATAAGTTCATTTCCACCTTTTCTGATGTCCATGTTTAACAGTTTTTTTCTGATTAAAGCCATATAAAACATTCTTAGAGGGACAACAGCTACCTTACGTCTTTACCAATAAGGAAAAGCCATCAAAAGCTGCTTTTGTCATTTTATAAAGAAGCACTTCTTTTATGATGAAACGCTTCTTCTGTCTCAATCATGAGGAAAACATGCCATTATAACATGAAAAAGCCACAATTGTAGAGCTCTGATTTGAATTCTCTCCAGTCTACAGTATAATTCAGCCTTTATGGTGACTAACTGTAACTATATAATGCTATATATTATATACAACTATAGAATTTACATTAGACAGAGCCCATGTGAGTTAATTCTATCAGTGTGGTTTGTTTTGGAGTCAGATCTCACTTTCTCTCCTTGTTTAAATTGTGGCTTCATGTTATAGATGACAAATTCTCTGGCATCTATTTCCTTTTGTGCTGTCTGAGGTTTACAGAAGTGCTGCCATCTTTTTCAGCTGAACCAATTTGGCAGAGCAGCGTTAAATCTTGGGACAGTGATTGTCCTCGATTCAGTGAGACCAGAAAAATATAGTAAAGCAGTAATGGCAACAGAAAGTTTTGTGTTAATATTCCATTGGCTGTCAATTTCAACAAAAGCCCCATAAATGAGTGTTATGTTGTAATCAAGCCTTGATTATTGTATCATTTTTTGTTATTACAGAACATCAAATGGAAGGCGTGCTTACTGCAGTCTTGACCATCACCATCCTTTTCACAAAATGCGTCCATTGTGCAATTTTTCACTCAGCTCGCCTACTGATGGCCTCCCCACCAACCAACTCAATCTTTTTTTGTGTGTGTGTGTGTACTTCAGTGCTCTCCATCCTGATAAAGTCTGGATGACATCTTAATAAAGGCTAGATGACCTTTCCCTTGCAGTGCAGAATGTATCATCTGGGTGCTACCCATCTAACACACAGTGTTTTGGTCCACTGTCTGTATCGTGAATGGATCCTTTATTTTTCACAGATTGGGTAGGAAAACCAGGGAACAAAGCAAATATATTATTCTGTTTTAACATGCACGCACAACTCAGAGGAGTGCTGTCCAACCAAGTATCAGCTTCATCTTCTTATCTAAAGAGGTTTGATTTTCTGACAGTATATTTAGGTTTGCGATTAGAAACCCTGGTATGCTAATTTTAGCCACCGTTATAGATTAATAATAGATCAGATTGCGCTCCAGATCTGAAGTGAGAGGACAAGATAGCCCTGCCAAATGAGTAATTAAGCACAATATATAATATGTATATGGAAGAATGGTGATTACTTGGTCATATGCTCCTTCATTACAATGAACACAGGCACTGAAGGCTTTTTTTTTTTTTTTTTGACTCAATCCCACTCACGCCTTCCTTCCTGCTGCCAGTGATACTCATTGGAGTCAGTGATGCCAGTTTGGACAGTTTTCCAACCAATAAACCCGTTTAGTATTCATAGGAAAATTCCTCTTTTCTTTCTAAACTCTGGAACTTGCCTGAATTCAGTTGATTATTAAATAACTTCTCATTTTTATTCAGCATTAAAGTAACTATTAATCAGTCAGTAAACATTTATTTAATCTTGGGATAACACTGAGGCAGCGATCATATTTACACATCATACAACATAGACTGCCAGAGATATAAATACACAGAGGATGTAGGCATACAAATAAGAAATTTATACCTAATATAACACAGATTGGCAGTGAAGATATTAACATTGCACAATGGCAAAATGATAAAATTATTAAGAATGAATAGATCAAATACTATAACATGAATAGAATAAAACAACGGTGCCTGAGATATGAAATTAAACATTTTGAAATGCTTTAAACTGTTCTATGTTTTTCCAAGTTGTCGTTAAACAGTGAATAAAACTGGACTTACTAAGTTTAGTAGATATGATTATTCTGAGGGTTGTAATTTTCACTACAGTCATGAACAGAGCTTAACAGTTGTAGCTGAGGCATGCATCTACAGAATATTACTATAATCCAAAGACTGATGGAAAAGTTGCATCCGTCTACAATGGAGAGGGAAACATGATTTATTTCTGTTTTTAAAAAAAAACATTTTTTGGTCTTAATTTATTCACCACTTTAGTCATGTGGTATTTAAGATACCTGTACTCCACAAGTCTTACAATATTTGTATATCTTTTTGCAGAAAAGATGATCATAATCAAAATGTGAAAGGTGAAAGTTATGTATTTAATTTTATCACATTGCAGAGTCATTTATTGTGATTTAATGCAGTTTGTAACTCAGCACAGCCATATTGAAGTGATTAAACAGCAGAAATGTACAGAATCTAAACTACAGTACAAAATGGTATCATCAGCATAATGATGCAGATTACACAGAGACACAGAAGAAACAATATAATCTATATAAACAGCAAACAGGACAGGCCCCAGGACTGATCCTTGTGGGACACTTTTTGTGATCCCAAAAATTCTGATTTAACATTTCCAGTAGCCATACATTGCCATCTGTCCATCGTGTAACTCTGACATGATTTTTAAAAGAATTTTCATCATATTCAAGATTAAAAGATGACCTTCTTCACATTTTGCCTTTATTTTGATGGGAGTAGCAGCATTTGACACAAAATGTAGGAGCAGGGGAATAGCATGCAGTAAATGTCTGACCGGCTATGAATTAAACCGAGCCCTCACTGCTGATGACATCCATCCTTACCATTGTTAATGTAAGACATAAGCAACTGAATCAAATATCTCTGAATGATCAATAGGAGCTGTGCAGCATCTCTGTTAATCCAGAGCTGTGATGATATCATCGAAATCAAGTGTGGCAGCAGTAACAGTGCTGAGCTTTTCTCTGAAACCTGACTGATGTCTGCTTAAAACAAAGTGCACTGAAAGAAATGATTCAAGCTGATTGCTTTTTTTGTTTGTTTGTTTTTAGAAATTGTAGGGGTTTTACAAGGTATGACAAATTAGAGATAGGCCGATAATCACTGAGGTGAGATGTCCCACTGCCTTTATGTAAATGGGAATTGTACCAGTTCAAACTGCAAGGTTAAACTTAGATGTTATGCAGATGACTATAATTGGGGCAGCAAGCTCATCAAGTGAGTTCTTTGAAGCAAAGCACTAGCAATATCAGAGCAACACAAAACAAACCTGGCCAAATTACTGCAGAGACAAAACTTCATCTTACCAAAGTGGATAAAGTGATCCTGAACAAGCCTTGAATTGTCACAACCCAGGTTAAGGCTGCATAAACGAGGGAAGAACACACATGAGTCATATCTAAAAATAAGTTTGTTGCACAGAACTACAAAGTAAATCAACCCATGTACGAACAAAACCCAACCAAACAAGGTGGAAGCCAGAGGAGAGAGAGAGACTGGCTGACAGTCAACTCTTTATACAGCAGAGGCAAACCAGGGGCCTGTACTACAAAGCAGGTTGAACAGGTCCAGGGAATCTTTTTGCTATCTGCCGTCACTTAACCTGACAACCGCAGTCATGAAAAGGGGTCTTACAAGCTGGTTATCAACTCGATAAGTCAACTTCAGCTTCCTGAACCTGAACATGATCGCATTCACAGTAAAGAGGTAGCAGATGACCAATCACAAACATGGACGGGTCTACAGGCACCAGAGGAACATATTTTACATACAAAGATCACACAGTAATATTAGAGAAATACAAACATTATAAACACATAATAACAACTAAAAGTATCACAGCTGTAGTAGCTAAAGCAGAAGGGAAAGCTGTACAAAAAAAAAAATAACTGCAGACTGTGTGAAAACATAACAAATATGCTCATCAATATCACTGTCCTTTTGTGTCAAGCTGCTCAGATGTAAGTTTCTTTTCCCAGATTCAAGATCTGGTATAATTATCACCATGCATAACAAGATTGTGTAGCAAAATGACAGATTCTGGCTTTTAATACTCTAAACAAAAAGACATATTATTTAAAAATGAAATAATCCAGTAATAAAAATTGAATTATTTTCATGGTGATGTGTTGGATAAAGTCAGTAATCTCACATCAAGTCTCATTCTTATGACTGTTTGACACTTTTAGTCTAATTCTCCTAGCTGCTTGTTGGCTTTAAATGGTTTTGGGAGCAAGTAAAGAACAAATTTAAAAAGATAATTCAAATAGGCTTATTGTAAATCTTTTAAGGTCAACAATCAGGCTTTGAGGCTTTAGTGTTTTCTGATCAGCTTCTTCTCTTAGGACTATATCACTCTACAAGGACAAATAGAACAATGACATTTGCTTTAAAATTGCTTGAAGAATTCACCTTTCCCTCTCACTACCTATGCAACAAGCTCCGCTGGATCTTCTAATAGTGATGACATTTTCCAGCAGAGCTAATTGATCTGTAGGAGGTGCTTTTATATGCGCTGATCTCTGAACTTGAACAAAACCTGCTGAGGAGCACTTCACATATTTTAAACATAGAACAGAGAACAAACAAATGTCTGTGTCATAACAGGGAGGAAAAAAAAAAACTCAGGCAGAACCAGGCTCAGGGAAGGCGGCCATCTGCCTTGACTGGTTGGGGTGAGAGTAGGGATGTACCTCAGTAAGAAATGAACCACAGTCATAGTACCGAAAACCTAAATTTAAATCTGTTATCTCGTTAACTTCAAATCTAGTGAACTCCTGCATAGATAAACCTGCTTAGATGGTCATCACAACAATCACAATTTAAACAGGTGGCAATCAGAACACAGTTAAATTCTTTTTTTATTTTAAGTTTGTAATATTCACTATGAAATTTAAAAGGCATCCCTATTTCCCATAAGCCCCTGAATCAAAACAAAACCATCTGCAGCTGCACCACAGTTAACTCTGCATGCAGTGTTCTCTACCTGTCCACTGCAGGACATAAAAGGATGGAGTTCGATACACAAACAGAGCAGGAATTCATTTCTGTCCTGGAAATTCATGGATCCGTTCACATTCATAGTGGGCAAAGGAGACTGCAGTTATATTATGCAGTGCACCCTCTGCTGCTCTCCACACCAAAGAGTCCATCTCTAACTTGAAGAAACACCTTGAGGTAAGTTTTGCTTTTGTCTGGCTAAGGGTAAACTCTTGCTGGATCAAACTTCTTACTTAAGAAGCCATGGATTCCTGGCTGACTACAGATCAGCCTGCTGTCAGTGCAGCTTGCTAAGCAGGTTCATTTTTGTTTATTGATTTTCACTCCAACTTTACGCTGTGGAAAAGAAAAGGTCAAGGTCACTGTAGTTTTTTTTTGTTTACTTTTACTTGCAACTTGCATCTTTACAGCAAGTGTTAATCTGCATACACAATGAGTTCAGTTCAATTTAGCGATGTTGTGCAGCAAAGACATGTAATATAGAGAAATAAACAAGATGTCCACTTTTAATGCACAAGTTTGATGCATCTTTCAGTTAGGTGAGCATGTGACTGAGCAAAATGGTTTTCAATAGGCTCGGGTTCAGCTCGATGTGAAGTAATATCGGAGATTCTTTGATGAAATCTCCCTTTATTGAATTCATAATAGCGCTTGAATTGTTGTTTACACATAAGCGACTGCATTCAGGAGGCCAAAATATATCACTGCCACCCTTTATTTCTCTCATCATACAAAATTGCCTGCACTCAAAATCAAGTTGAAAGCTTCAGGCGCAATCAAGCAACACACGGCACAATATCGAAGCATATCTTTTAAAAAGCAGTCACTGTGCATTATGGTGTGTGTGTCTGTGTCTGTCAGAGGTGGGTAATAACAAAAGAGTGATCATCATTTTTAAAATTATTTATGAGAATTTCTTCAGTCTCTGAACAATAGTATCAGTGTGTTGCTTTTTTTTTTCCCTCCCGGATGAATCAAAGGGAGCTGGGAGGATATTAGAAAAAAATGTGAATGTGCATTAGCTCACTCACATGTGAAGTGTTGATGATTTAATACTACATCTTTTACTGAAAAACTATGCAAAACATGCATGAAAAGTATTTAATGCAGCAACCTGTGATTCAAAAAAGATGCCACATTTTTTTCCTTGGCAATGATTACAGTAGAGATGCACAAATTCCTTTTTCGAAACGTGAAAGTATTTTATGGAGATACTAGGACAAAGCAGCTTCTACATCACTACTAGGTTGTCTTTTCTTCAAAGCGCTCCATCTTTAAAGGTTTTCACACCATTCTTCGGTGCTGTTGTTGCTCTCCAAGGTTTATAGCTTAATTTCTTTTCCTGTTTGTCTGCCGCAGCCTCCACTACAGGATAATAATAATCTTCCATTATTGAACTGCTCTGGTTCTTCCAGACTAACAAATAACTTAGCAGTCCTTTAAATGTTTAGTTTTGTTTTCAGTTATTTCTCCTCTGAACTATCTGGGGAAATCTGAGGTTGTCTGTCTGACTAGAGAGAGAGACACTCCATGACATATGGTGATGACACTGTGAGGATTAGACCTGGTCTTTGGACTTAATTGGTCATCCCTGACTAATTTTAGAAACAGGCCAAATTCCTGCCACATCCGCTGACGTTTGACTCGCAGACTTGCATGCCTGATTATTTCGGGATTAATCTGGCTCTTGGATGATCAGATGGACTTCTGGCAGGTCAGAAATTTTGGGGCGGATGTCGTGCTTGTGTGAGCAGTTCCATGATTCCATGATTTCCCTCATGGCTGCTGTCTGAAGACACATTATGAGCTGCAGTGAGCTTGTTTTAATATTACTGGAATAGCATGTTGTGGCTAAAGTGAAAAACTAGACACTGATGAAATACAAAACTGGACTTGACAGGCCTTATTATATATAAGCAATGCTGCCCTTTTTGGCTTTTTTCTTTGAATAAACTTCAGCGGAGATGCCTGTTGTCATTCAGTATGAGGACCCACGTTGTAGCCATCACCGGATTTCTGAAGTGTGAGCATAAAAGCCAGAAAAAAAAGAAAAAAAAAGAAAATGCCGATTAAAACGTGTAGTGTGAGTTAACACATCATACAACATTCATTAGAAACGCACAGCTTTAGGCCCTTCCATGCATCATTAATACACTCAGAGCCACATTTACTCCGGCTCGTGCACCTTATCTGCAGATCTAACACGTTCTCTCCAGACACACAGCATGCAGGCGTATTTCTCAAACAGAATCGTGTGTAATTTCCACGAGAGTTTGCACAATCCATCACGTTCCTTATTCCATATGCATTTAACAGGAGCCATGAATTTGACTGTGTTCCAGCGAATTTTGCTAATGTGGTACAATTTGTGGAAAATACCTTGCATCAGAAAAGCAGGCGTAAACGTGGCACAGGTGGGATTTACAAAGGAAATACGCCTTTACTTTCATTTTGCAGTGCTTCCACAGAAAATGAAGAGAACAGATTAAAAATAATTCAAGTATATATTCAATTGGGAGCATTAATTATTAGTGAACCTATGTGGAGAATTGTGGCCTCTGTTCATCAATTAATTTAAATTTCACTTTAATGGTGATTGTAGTGTAAAGTCTCTAGTGACCACAGCAGATTTTATTTTGATAATATATTCCTGTGTAATGCATTTGACTGCATTTACCTGAGTATCCTGCTAAAATGTTAGCTACTTAGTAATGCAGTGATATATTCTGCAAATTATTACTGTTTTAAAGAATAATCACTGGGTCAATATGTAATTGCGGGACTTTTTGTAACATAGTTGACAGGTATCATAGTTGACATTTTTGCTGTTTTCAGGCCTAAAATCAACATGGCTACCTATAACCAAACACCACATGGTATTTTTACAGAAAGATTATTCTAATATTATATATACAATTTAATAAAATTGAAATTTAAAGTTTTTTTTATAAAGATATTGTAGTAAACCTGTTGACATGCAATAAATCCACACTTGACTCACACACTACTTTATATTAAATAACTCAGAAAGCCTTGGAGTCTTGCCAGTCTTTTCTTCAGGAGGAAATGACATCATGTGGAGCAGATCATGTCATTTGGAATTAACACACTTTCTTGAGAGGTGTTTTTGCAATGGGTAACTTAGTGGAACGTGATTTCTCGGATACAGATACAATTTGTTATTTTCCATTAAAAAAAATTGATATATTGCCTAAAAAGAAACATCTGTCACGATTATCTCAACTTAATAAAAAAAAACACAATCCAAACTATTTTTGAATAAGCTCATTTTCTTATTGTTTAGCTAATTAGAAGGTGGTTATTAAATTCAGATGCTTATTTAGTTGACATTTTAGTGATATCAAGTCACTTTTTATTAATAAGTGATTGTTTCCATAATAAATAATTATGGAATTTGTAAAGACATGATCATAATGAACATAAAAAAACATTAGTTTTTTTTTAATTTTTACTTTTAATAAAAAATTATGCAAGATATATCCCATGGACTTCAAAAGTCCCTCAATTATATATTGGCCTCACTGTACTTGCATGCACAAGTTAAGATTAAATCAGTGTGTACAAACCCAATCTTCATCATATGTGATTTATATAATGCAATTCCTTTACTCTCACACCTTGATATAATTTAATACAAGGGTCCAGTTTAAAGTGGTGACCCTAAAGGTCAGATACTGTAGCATGGAAGTGCAGTGCTCATATTGAGGATACTCTGTACATCATGACAGTTTCTGACTTTTCAGTGGGAACATTTTTCTGTGTATCATTTGGCTGTGGCTGCACCTAAACAGCGATAGTGCGCTGCAGCTTTTAAAGCAGCATCAACACAAGGACATGAACACAGCACCAGTCTGAGAGAGCAAGGAGCTGTTCTCCATCTAGTTCCCCCTTCATCTTCCTTCCAGATGCAGGTAACCTCAGTAGGCTGGCTGCTGTTTCAAGGCAGACAGCTCATCAAGATGAGTGAAGTGCTGGGGCAGGAACCTGTCCGCTGGCAGGTTGGAAGAAGGCTAACAGCACATTTCCTGTCTCGACTAAAAGGCTCTAAAGCTGGCAATGCAATGCATACTGAACATTTACATTGCTGTGGATGCAATTTATATAACAACGAGTCCCTGATCAATTTTAATCTAGGAATAACTTTGAATTGATACTACAAGAAGGTGTGCATTTTTACAGTGTCTAATAAGTGAAAATGGATTATTATTAAAATGCTCTAAAAATGGCTAAATTGAGTTTAGCGGCCCAGCATACTTGGCAAGTATTTAATTGCAACAAGTTTTTAAACACAGTCATTAAGGATACTAAAAAAAAGTCAGTAATGAAATCTAAAAATGACACGTTTGGTGCCATAATCGGCTACACCCTGAGGAAACACTTTGTCTTTGATATTTCTCAGTTTTTTATCTGGTACCTTCCATGTGAGCTGCTTGATTACCTTCAGTGCTAAAACTGGGGCTTGGTGAGGAGAACTCTGGGCAGGGCAGAGCTCTAATCAGGGCTCCACAAAACCCTGATGAGCCACTGATGATGCCTGCAGTCTCTGGCTAAGAGGAGCAGGAGGAGCAACCGCTGACCGGGGTCAAGCTGATGACGTCCGAGAGGTCGCAAAAAAAGCTGTTGTGGTTCGGGCTGCTGCAATCCTGAGCTAAACATTTGACCCTGCTCAGGTGCACACATCAGCCAGTCTGCAAACAGCTCTATAGTGACAGATCTGTTAGTTAAGACCACCAGGATCTACTGATGCTGCAACTTTAAAGCATCCTAATGGAGGTCTGCAGCCGTGGCTTCAAATAATGGTATTACCGGGGTTGTCAATGGTCTCTCTGGGTCACACTGAAACAAATCCCAAAATTAAGAGAAGTGCCTACGCTGCAAAAAATGCTGCTGGCAAGCTGTTGTGATGAATTGGTGGGCTATTTTCAGCTGTGATCCCAGCAGTGCAGCTGGCGTCGCGCCACGGAGGGGTTGGCCTGACAACTTCAGATGAGGCCCTGGGGCGGGAGGGACGGGCCGGGCAGGGCACTCTGCTTGTACTGGGCCTGGGCCAGCTCTCTGAAGCGCTCCCTCCAGGACAGCAGATGGAGGACTATGTGAGCTGTAGACGTGCTCCCACGGCTCGCTCGGCCTGCTCCAGAGGAAACAACCAGCTGGGCTTTGAATCATCCCAAATCATCTGGCTCCTGTCGCTGCGGGTCCCGCCGGTGAAATCAAAACTTGGTCTTCCAGATGGAAAGACAGACAACGCACAATATGTCCCGGTGCACTCCGGTTGACAGACGCGTTCCGGCCACGAACGAAGCGCAAGGCTGCAGATACGAAACAGTGGTGGAGACCCCTTTAACAGTCTTGGCATCTAATGCGCTGTAATTACTTTACTCTAAGGTGTCAGCGCGAACAGCATAATTTATTTGACAGCACTTCCTCAAATGTCTTACTGCAGTCGCACCAGGATCAAACTGACCTCTTAAAGTGTGCAGTTAGAGAACAGCCATAATTAATGCCCATAAATGAATCGTCCGCTTCACATTTTAATAGTCAGAGTGCAGTGACAGTCCTGATGTTATGAATTCCATCGAGTCCTCTCCCTGCCTGCCTGCCTCTCTCAGTACCTGTCACCAGTCAGTCAAGGGCAACACGCACTTCACACCATGCCGTGCTGTGTATCTCCATGTGTGTATGTGAGTGTGTTTTTGGCGATAGAGGGCTCAGATTTAATGAGGCACACCTGGCCCTCATTCATAATGGAGGGAAGATTTCATATTAATTTGGTGGCGGTCTCAGTGTCCAGGGTGATGTCGAACAGCTGTAGAGATCCAGATTCCTGCTGCATAATGTATGATATCTCACATTTATTTAAAACCAGAGGAGCAAAGTCTTCATTGTTCTGGCTGCAAACAGCACTGAGGCAATTGTTTCACCAAATGCAGAATGAAAGTGTTAATGAAAAGAAAGTGCGTCTGAAACCTTCAGGTTGTTGCAAATTACCTCTCAAAGTGTAACATCTGGATGGAGGGCGGCGGAGTAGGTGCAGACTGCAGGTATCCAGTATGTGAGCAATGTGCATGGATTATGTTTGTTACTGTAGGAAGTTACTGCTCCCAGACAAGAAACAGTGTAAAAACAACAAGCAATGTTCGTACTGATTAAAGATTAAACACGATGTAACATGTTATTTGGAAGTTTTGTGGGCAGGTTTTGTTACTGCTGGCTGTTTCTCCTTCGTTTCCAGGCTTAATGTGAAAAGAAGCTGTGGCTGCATATTTACTGTATAGATGTCAGACTTCTCATTAACCTCTTGGCAAGAAAACAAAGAAGCCTAATAATCAAAATGCCAATATCCCTTTTATATCACTTTACGAAAACAAACCACAACAACAACAAAAAAACTCCACAAAGTCAACTTTCCCAATCTGAAACTAGTGGTTGGAAGTACTGAAAAATGGTCCTCATGTGAAAGTACTGTTTCCTTAGAAAATGTTACGAAAGTAAACGGAAAAGTAACAATGCTTGTGTAATGATTTACTCGGATAAAGTAGAATGTGGTCTGTTAAAACGTTCTCTAAGTTACTGCTTTATGTTTTTGAAATACTGCAGGCAGAGGCTGAAATACAGTTGAGAGCCTTTGTGAAGTGAGGTGGGGTCGGTACAAATAATAACTATTTCTTCTGTTGCGAGTAGTTCCAGTGGAAATTGTAAACATTGTGTTCTATGGATGTTGATTGTCCACATTAACAATGGAATTGCTGCTTGAATCAGAAGTACAGCTGAATTTTTAGAAAAACATGCTTTACAATAGTAACAAATCTGTGTTCATCTCCATTGTCCTGGAAAATTTTCACTGATGTCACAGTCTGATGTATCTGCCTAAATATCCAGAAACTCAGAGTCACATCTTTGTTATATGTTATTCATGTACTTTATGTGCCTTTTGGTAATTTGAAGGATTCAACATTTGAAATGAATTTGAGGGAGGAGCAATCACCTCTGTGCAGCTCTGTGAAGATCCAAAGACAATAATATCCCAAATATTCACGCCAGATATACTGTAGTGACACACTACTATTTTTAATTTGTTATTATTTTTTGTTTGTTTGAAATATCTTGATGAATATTTGCATTAAATAGATGGTTCAGGAAAAACCGACACTGCAAAACTTGGACAGTCCTAAATAAAGCATCTGTCATGGTCTTTGTTTGATCCATTGTTTTATTTAGAAAAGTTTCCCGTTTTTGTATCTGTAGTTGTTTTTCTTCCTTCCTTTGTCCATTTTCCCTCCTTTTTTGATCCCCTGCATTAGTTTCACCTTTGTCTCATGTGTTCCTGAATTCTCCCCCTTGCTAGTCTGGTTTTTATTTTTGTACTTTGGTGGATTTTTGTATTTTTGATTTCTGTTTGCTCCGGAATGGTTTATTTCTGTGTCAGTTGGACTTTTAGTTTGGAATTCCCTCCATCTCCAGCCATCTTGTGGCTCCCCTGTCATGCAGTGAGTTTTCTTGTTTAAGTTTTATTTATTATTTTTTTTTAAACCACCACCCGTCTGCTATATCTGCACTTGAGTCTTTCCCTGATCGCTCCTGGCAGCATTTGCAGTAGCTTATAGATTGAGTATAACATGTAGAATTTTTATTATTAGGTTGTCTGTTGCTTCATTTCTATATTTATTTAAGGGATTTGATAAGTTCAATTTTTGCCATAATTCCATTACTGTTAATATGATTGCTTTTAAGCAGAAAAAATTAAAAACCCCTGCAATAATTCACTCTTTACACCTGAAAAAATATCATGATTCTCAAACAGCCATTCCATTTTTACACTCATGTTCATAAAAGCTGTGAAGCTATTTCTTTCAAGCCACTATGAATGCGACAGCCGTGTCAGGAGGGACGAGGCTGTCCGGTTGTCTGTCCATATATTTGGTCTTTTTTTTGTACTCAGCATCAACTAAGTACAAATTTGTGGTCACTGCAACCTCACAAAACATGTTTTCTCAAGGATTCATGGACTAATTATGACACAGTTTCACGCTAATGTCTAACAAGATAAAATGATGAAGCTCTGACATTTTATAGCCAAAAGGTCAACTTCAGCTGGACAAGACGTTCTGTAAAAAAACCCTTCTCTGTCCATTATTTAACATCATAACTCAGGAACAGAAGGACAGATTGTGATTATATTTCACATTTGATCAGATAATGAACTGGTGACGCTAATCTCAGGTGGGAAACTCTGGTCCATGTTTTACAATTTTTAGCTTTTTTGCGACAATATCTGATGTCGAAAAGGGAAGACAGCATAGATACCTTCAGAATTTATTAAATAGTATCATCCACGTCATTATAATAACTGTCACAAATACACAACAGAACTGTTCAGCTCTTTTTATTCCTGCTGTGATGTTTGGTTTAGCTCAAATCTTCTGATTATTTTTTAACAATCAGTATAGACTTTTGGTTTCTATTGTTTTGGTTTTTTTTTTTTTAGCTAAAGCATAAAATGTGTATTTATGTGCAGCAGAAAAATTGCAACAGGAGGATTCCTCCAGTGTGGGGAAATTTCTCAGGGTTCCTGAGACAGCAGATGTTTGTGATGAGACGAAACTGAAACCAGCCTCATTATTTTAAACCCTTTTGATCGTTTTATTTTGATCTTGTGTCTGTTTTTACCATTTATACTGGAATTAGGCATTGTATGGGCTGAAACCTTGAAAGCAAAGTTAGAAAAGTTAAATCATATCCACATCAGTTAACTTCTCTTAACACCTGCTTATTCAGCGAGGTGAGTTGTATTAGCAAAATAAAACCTAACAGCAGTGGGTTTCTTTTTTATTTCATCTCCGAGGGTCGCTGGAACAAAAAATGAAGGCTTTGAGTAATTATATCAGACCGTTACATTGACTAGTGTCTGTCCTTGCTCACTGAAAAAGGGAATTTTATAAAATACCATAAAATATATATATTTTTTTTTGTCTGTTTACTGCACATTGAACGCATAAATTGAATTAGTTCTGAAAGCCTCCTTTTCTGATTTTAGCACCTAAAATGTTTCCACTGTACTGGATACACACAAATCAGCCAAAACATGAAAACTACTGACAGATGAAATGAATGAAATTGATTGTCTTGTTACAATGCAATGTTTCATGTCAAACGGTCCTCTCCAAGCAGGACAGTGTGTCCCGTCATACCAGAAGAATTCCTCCAAAAATTCAACTAAAAGATCGAAGCATTGACCAGGCTTCCAAACCATTCAGATCCCAATGCCACTGAACAGCCATGGGATTCATCAGAACCAAACAGATCCGCTGTGACGCCAACCAACAAGACTAAAACTTCTGTTAGGATTTATCTTTTTATTAAATATGTTGCTGGCTGTATACTGATTTAAACATTGCTTAAGTGCTAATAAAAAGAGCTGTGTTGACCTATGAAGATGAAGAAGGTCACGAACATTTTCCCACACTATGTGAACCAAAGATGTAAAGAGCTAATTCAATGGAGGCCAAACTGCAGCAGCTTACACTCACTACACACCAACACTCATTGCTGACACACATACATACATACATGCATGCACACAGTACATTCTCACACACTTAGTACTGAAGGCCACTCCATGTCATGGAAACTTCTTGTGAGAACAAAAGCTGCTGTGAACTGATAAAATACTCGTGACTGGAGTTGGTGTGTCAGCTAGAAGCTGTGATAATATCATATGACTGAGACAGAAGTCAGCAGTTAATGATGAAGGGACAATACACTAAGAAACGTATGGATCATAACAGGGAGGGATTCTTTTACAGTATCGGGAACCATCTGATTGGAGGCTCGTGCCAAGAGGCTATGGACATGCCTGTGCACCAACGAAGAGAGGGCTGAGCTAAACACATCTTCTCTCCAACAGTTTTTGACCGATGAGACTGTTGCACATTCCATAAAAAGACTCTATATACTGTGAACTGCATCCATTCCTGGGAAGATGGCTATAGATTCATATTTTGTTAACAATAGTCCTCTAAACAGTGATGGCCCTTGATATCAAGCTACTTGGCATTGCAGAATGAACAGCTTTAACTGAGAGAAGTTGCTTGTCTTCTGTCTCAAAAAACAAACACGCTCAACGCTTCCAAATGCCAAAAACCAGAAGACATCCTCACATTTCCACATTGGCGCCCTGAGGTGGATCGACACAATCCTAGGCAGGTGGTTTTAATGTTATGACTGAACTATGTGCTATGAATGTGGCATCCTAAAACAAGTTTTACAGAAGCTGAAGTGTAATATTCTCAGCATGCCACATTTCATTCCCTACTCCTCTGAGAACACCTTTAACCAGTGATTAAAGGTGTTGTTGGAGCAAAACACCCCATAACCACAACGGAATTGGACTCTGCAGCAAACCATCTGGGCACCTGGGTGTGAATATGTTTCTGTTCCACATTCGCCGCAGAACTGGTGGGGGAAAAAGAGTTTAACATGCGTGTGCTTCACAACTTTTACAAAGAAGGAGGGTGTGAGTTTTTGTGCTGCAAACTCACAGCTCTTACAGCAACGTGCATTATGCTGTCATGTGGAACTATGCCTGTGATATGCAACTAAATCAAGATTTGTGAAAGCCTGATTTAAGACACAATGTGAGAATGAGCAGCAGGTCATCACAACAAAGGCACGGCAACACACAGATTTCGCCTCAATTAAAGACCACCCACAACACCAGAGTGAGCTAGATGAAGCAGTTTATACAAATCAAACATCGAACGACCTTTGAAATAAAATGTTGGCCAGTGTGATTTAAAAAATAAATAAATAAATTAAGAGGAGAAGCATCAATATATTCACATTTTTCAAGGAAGATCTGTAGGAGTTGCCACACACCTCTTAATTTTAAGGTTATCATCAGTTCCAGTGCAACAAAAATGCTGCTTATGAAGGATTTGACAGGGTTTACCATTAATTAAAGGCCTTGAACACCCACATGGGTGTTTTCTGTTACTGCAGCTACTTAGACTTCTGCCCACGTTGTTGGAGATTTTGTGGGAATTATAGCAGCTCTCTGAAATTTATGTCCTAATAAAGATGTATGCATAACTGCTCTAATATAAGCTCCAAACTAAAGATTGACCATTCACTGTTATGGTGGATTATTGAAGCTGATATTTTGCTATTTTTTAAAAACTGATTCCTGATGAAATTAATTATTTTAAAAGGATTGCTTTGGTTATGACTCATCCACCACTGAAATCTAATAATGTTAGCTGAGAAGTACATTATTATGAACTAGTTTCTGGAGGATAGAGTCATTTCTAATACAACCCACAGCATGGAGTTTTTCCTAATGTGAGCAATTCAAGACTATGCAGCCAAAACTGCATATTATTAAAATTAAATACAGTTCATACAGCTTTGGTATTATACTTTTAATGTATTATACTTTTAATACAAGGATTACCTAGCTCAGACTATTTGCTGTGGAAATGCAGCTTATGTTGTCATCAAGAGCCTATTAGACCCTATTAGAGGAGTCTTGTTTTCAAATGATTTCAGAATGAAAAGTCAGCAGGAGACAGTATTATCATGAAGCTTACTTAACTAGCTATCTACAGCTGGGGAAATCTGCTAACTCTCAGTTCAGATGGGAAAAATTAGATAAAAATAACAAATCAAGAAATGCACTGTTTCAAAAATTACAAACTTGGATGGTAAATTTGCACCTGTTGTCATGTGAAAATACAAAGCTTGACGGTTACTGTGACCAACGCTGGGTTTGGACTACATGATATCGACATGAAAATAGTCCGAAAAAACATGAAATCAAATGTGACAGTAATTGACAATTGAAATGAATCCTGTGCGGTGTCATCGACGTGAAAGTCCACATGCTGAATGACTAACTCATCTAAGTTCCTTTTAATTCTCTCCTATCATGTGTCAGCCTCAACAATGTGTCCCTGACATTGACCCGAAGGAAGAAAAGGAACTTTTCCACTCACAATATGGCAAAGTGAAAAGCTTCTTCTTTTATGCTTTTCCGAGCCTAAATCAACCAGTATGATACGCACCAGTTTGGATGCCATTGTTTGTTCACGTTATTTCTGCTAGTTTGCCCCTGGCCCCTCACCTCAATGATATCACGTGAGTTATAAAAGATGAGTGATGATGAACCCATGTGGCAAGAATCGCAAGAAGACTCTACAATCACTTAATCTGTCAAAAATATCATCTTTCCTGAGCTGTGTCTGAAATCACTTTTGTGGTACAGGAAGACTGTAAGTTTATCCACGAAAAACCTCTAAAATTTCAAGATGGAACTAAGAAAGCCAACAATCCCGCAATGCAATGAGCCAGTGATGATGCAAAATTAAGTGGCCATATTTACTGCTGGCTATTGAGCGAACTGTTCAGTGTCCATGAGCTGTAAGTGAGTGAACCAGGGAGCGATTTCAGACCTGATGTCGTACACGCTGGCTCATGGTGGCTTACTGGGACACTTGAAGGAACCGGGCAATCTTTTATCTTATTAACTGCACCTGAGCTTTTCCTATGACAAGTCAAAAATGTGTGCTGTGAGAAAAGCCCATTATCCTCATCAATTAGGTTTGCACATGCAGAGAGCTTAATGTCCCAGACAAGCCCGAGTTTGTGCTTGCAGATCTGGCCAGTGGCCCATGTGGCCGCTGACTGCGACGCCAGATGATCATTACACAGCATTCCCAAGCCCCTCCCACTTCCAGCACGGCGTGGCCACTCGCTAATAATTCTCCCTTGACTTATTATCCTTTAGGCACATAGGAGAATTTGATGCATTGCACACTGTCATAAAACAGGTAAAATATTTATTTGGCTGGTTTTGCTCTTGGTTTCTGCTGTCAGCGAAAGGTTGATGTATTATACAAAGGGGCTCCACAGAAGCAATGCGTGGCAGTGTACAACAAAACACTTTATGTCTCAAAGTGAAATATGATATTGATTGATACTGTGGTTGTCTTCACCTGACAGTGCGCCATAGGGCTGAATGGTAGAGGGTTTCTTCTGTCAAAAGAATAGGAACAAATTCAGCACAAACTTGCAAACGCATTTCCACCTGAACTCTAAAATAGATGATGTTTTGCAAAACAGAACTCATATATCCATTAAAATCTCTGACAGGGGAGTGTATTTGATCTTTTATATGAAAACACCGGTGTAGTTATTGATGAGTCACTTGATGCTTTTGCTATGATGATCAGCAGCGGACTCTTGGGCTTTTACAATGAGTTGTGTAACTGTTTCATATTTTCTTGTCAGTAACATCCTCAGCAGGTTGATTGTTAGGTTTAAGTCAAGCTAGTAGAGCAGTTTGACTATTTATCCATATTGAAGATTTGCTATTAAGTGTACTACCCACATGCAGTATACCGGAGACAGATATTGCCGGCTACTTTTTCTCTATATTGAAGACAGATATTGCCAGTTACTTTGTCTGCAGGGTTGTGTGAGGCTGAGGTCTCTCCCAGCATGCAGTGAGTGCAGTGGGTGAGGCTGGGTGCTGGGAGTTGAGCCCAGGCCCTTCATGCTGGAGGGGAACAGTTCAAACCACTGAGCCACACTCTGGCACCTCCGGGCATTTTTTGATTTTGTTAATTAGCTTTTCTTCATCCATGTCTTGGCAAACTGTGGCCTACTTACCATAATTACAAAGATGTGCAGTGTCTTTAAATACAGTACGGCAACAACACACACACACAAAAAAGCAGCAATTGTGATGTTTTTTGTAGTGATGCTCCAAACTGAAATTAGGTTCGTGTTCGAGGTGACAGTTGAAGCGTTCATTTAAAACAATTTGATGTTTTCGCCTCGAAGCTGCAATAATACGTTTCTGCCACGCCGCTGCACAAACTGACCAGTATTTGTTTCACAGCTCACTCTGCCGGACTGTTTATCAATCCCGGTGACTAAATGATTCGTTTGTAAGGTGCTGAGGCGTCAGGTTTTAAAAACGCACTGCTGCTTTGAGACAAAAATGTTCCTCCCAGTGGACTTTCAAAATCCTAAACCGGCAACATCCTGACATTTGCTCAATGAGGCACTAAAACACCTTGTTCAGGTCAACAAATCAACCCTCTAGCAATATTATTATTAAGTTCGTCAACATTATCATGCATTACTGCTCCTTTAGGAAATTTCTACAGCTCTGTATACATAAGAATTCATATTGGAGAATTCTACACGGCATTATTGAAATTCAATGCCAGCCTTCAGTGCCACTACATGTATTCAGTTTTTTAATTGAAAGTACTTTGAACTTTCACTGTTCAGTAATTCATATGTTTCCTTCATTATAGAACAGTGTCAGGCCTAAAGGCATTTATTGAGTATTATGTTGAAATGTATGCAGCTTAAAGTTCAGCAGCTCTAACGTGCAGCTGTCACGTTAAAAATAAGTGTCTGAGAGTGCACTGATATATATCTTTACTTGCACGACAGCATGTTTTCTACCAGTATTCCTCTTTTGCATCATTTGTAATAACTGCACTTATTATAAATATGCATTTCCATATCTCTCATAGTTCTCCAATTACCTTTTAATTATCTGTGCACTTTGTATTTATTTATTACGCACTAAAAGTTTGACCAATTTCACTGCAAATTGCAGCAACAATAAATACATTCTATTCTATAACAACTTTCTCCCCTTGACTAAAGTAGGAACGTCCATTTCATGCTGAAGAATAGTCACAAGATGCATTAAACAGCCTTTTTATGAGAGTATTCACAAAACCTGTGAAGAAAACTCAGGTTAACAAGGAAAGTTAATAAGCATTGGGGTTTTAGGTTTTGTTGAGCCGGCTAACACAAAGAAAGCCTGGATATGTTAAACTTGCTTTTGATTTTATGACCACTGGGGCAGTAAAACACAGAAAAAAAATAAAAATTTTTCCATTGAAATGGTGACTGTGTTGGTAAACAGCTATGCATATTTCCAGAGTACACAATAAACTTGCTATATATTGGATACCTGATGAATACATATTTAATATTTATGATTGAACTAAGTGCATTAGAGGCAGCATTAAAGATTTGAGTCATAAAACCAAAATAACTGGTTAAAAAATGTCTAAATGTGAAGAAGAACTAGAGTCAGGTGATTATTCCTATACTATCTGTGGTTTCTTCACTGTAACAGAGACTTTTTCACATCCACATTTGATTCACTGTTCATATAAAATAACTATTTATAGCAGCTTTTACCTTCCTGGAGTTGCCATGCGATAGTTCACTGTCCTGACTTTTTGGTATAAAAATAAAGCCTCCCAGTCTCCCCCTGTGCTCTGTAACTGCAGCCTGGAGGATTCAACACATTGTTCTACAAGCAGTTGGTAAAAGAATATCACTCTGTACCCTAAGAGACTGAGCTGGGGGAATAATGATATAACAGAAGCAACAAAAGTGTCATTCAAATCTGTGTAGAACATCACTTGTTTTTGTAGTTGCACCTGTGTGAAAAAGGAACATATCTTAAGTTAATTTCATGTTTTAGCGAACAAATATCTAAGACGTATTGATCAGCTGAATCCGATTGCTGATTCTATTGTGAGTAGATTTTTTAAGTGACTTTTTGTGACAAAAAAAATCAACTTTTTAGGCAATTTTTGTCATTTTACCTTGCCTATTTAAAAGGTGTGCTTTCATGAGAATTGAACTTTGTAAAAAATTAACCTGTAAAGTGCATTTCAAAGTGTGCACTAATGGCAACAGCCAGAAAATCAAAATGTCGATTAACCTGCTGTATTCAGCTGTACAGTGTAGATTGGCCCAAGTACCAGATTAACAGTTATCTAAACGCTGTACTGTATTCAGTGCACCGGGAAAAAGGAAATAAAAGCTCAGGTTATGCGACGTTACAACAGTGTCTCTCTGCTTCTACTCATCACTGCACAAGGCTATTTAGCAGAGTAAAGTCACTTCAAACCAGAGGTATCCCTGCCACAGTTAGGTAACTTACATGCTTATAATGATTTATTTGAAGACTTGAGTCTTTTTAGATTGACAGTATTGTTTTGAGAACAAATGGACAAAGTTGACTTGAATGCATCTGTTTTCGAGTTATGAACATTTCTACAGAGGTGTTCATGATACCAAGCACTCTTGAACTCCAGATTATTTCAAACTCTGTGAGGAAAAGCCGACAGCAATTGTTCCTCCGGCGCATGTTTTGATTCAGAGCGTGCACCAAGAGGTGGGGCTGTTCAAAGACGGGTCCGTTGTCAGTTTGTGAGAGAGACGGAAACAGCAGGGCACAGCTCTACGGTGAAGTAAGATTTTACCCGTTCCTGTAGAAAATACAATAAAATCAATACGCGGTGGACAATGTTGGCATTGTAGTGGGCTGCCAGAAATAAATCAGTGTAGGGAAAACACTGATCTGACACTACTTGATTCTTTCAAATTGCAAATCGGGAAGATGTCAGCAATCACAAGTTGTTGATAGAAAATTTTTAACATAAATACCCAGTGTTGGATACTTGCTCACCAGAGAACATGCATATATCATCAGGCTAGCTGATAAAAATAGAGAAGTCTAACATTTTCCTTCAAGGTTGGTGGCAGCCACATTTACAATTGTCCAAAACATGACTCTAAATGAAAGCTAATGTTGATTTGAAAGTATTGGGTATACGTCAAGCTCAGTGTTTGCTCAGAAGTTCGTCATACAAAAGACGTTTGTAGGCACTACTGTTGCTTTGTAATTGATTTTTATTGCAATCACCATTTGTGCATCAAAACCTAGAACTAGGAAATGTAAAATTTTAAACATCCTATCAATTATATATTAGTTTTACTTCTTAAAAAACAAAACAAATAAATGCAACTTCTTGTTTTTTTTCAAAGGAAATTGCATAAAGTACTGAATTTTTAAGCTCTGTAAATAAACTTCTGCATGTTCTAAAGGCATCCTCTTCAGTTTAAGCCTTTAACAATGGTTCTGTGCTTACATTACAAGTTACTAAGCATTTAATAGAGGCAGAAAGGAGAAAGGGGTTAATGAGATAGTGTTCACAGAGGGAAATGTGACACATTATTTGTGATAATGACTTCAGAATATATCAGTGAACGCCAATAGACATTTTAGCGGTGTGCAAAATGAATGCTGTAATAATCTGGGAAGCCTCACTGCCGTGAGTGAAACTTTGAGAACCATACAGGTTCAACCATATATTACAAGCTCTGCATAAATAAAACACTTTAATTTTCTATGTAAATTAGTTGACAGTTTTTGGACTTTTTAAATATGCAGAGCAGTGGTGCAGAGATCAAATATATTAATAATCATATATTTAAACACTGGCACATCTGTTCCATTCTGAATTCTACCATAAACTTGTGGTATGTTGGTATTTCTGTGCTATTATTTTAAAGTTTGTTTTTTTCCATTGTACCCTTGCATTATAATTTGTTTGCTATTAAGGTCAGCTGACAGAAGAAGAACTTAGGGGTCATTTCATCTCAAACCATCAAATTTTAGCATAATTTCTGCTCTACCATCTGTGATTTGCTTGAATTTTTTAGCATAGAAAATGAACATTTATGTATCTTTTTCAGCATTATTTTCATGCATTAAAGTTTGTTTCTATGTTTAAATGACATTTTCTCAGAAACTATTGAAGATAAAAGCCTGACATTCCAAAATTTCTAATGCTTTTTCGATGCCAATTATTCATAATCCGCAATATTGGACAAGAATCTCAAATTGTGTGATTATAAGGGAGTTGAAATATGATATGAAAATGTTTAAAATGTCATCCATTGTGTAACTCTAGAACTCTGTTGTGCTTGGATTACGTCATCTACCAATACTGTTGTTTTTGTGGTACAATCAGTTATGAATGCTCAACAAAAACAAAACAAAACAAAAAAACTTCTTTTCACTTTTGAGATCAAGTATTTCACATTAAGACATGTTTTATATGCTTTGTTTTGTATTATTGTGACATATCAACGTACATATGGTTCACAAAATACCACTTCAGTATCTGTATTATCATTTTCTTTCCAAACTCACACATAATTAGAGATGTTTTGCTCTACTTGTCCAATATTGCAGATAATAAATAGATAACATGATGAGAACTTACAGTAAAAAGGCATTTATCTTTAATAGTTCTTGAGATATTGTCTTTCAAACAGCTTTCAAACAAGTTTCAATGTGCAAAATGACCTGCTGAAAGTGGGTCAATGGACAATGTAGAAAAAGAAAATACCTGGAAAGAACTTGATTGAGAAATGTCAATCTAAAATGTTTACCATTAAAAATGTTCATAGTTATATGATATGACATCATGAAGTAAATCAGAGATGGTCGCCCAGACCAGTGAAACAGCAGCCATACTATATGTGCTGGTAGGAGATAGAATAGCAATAAGATCTGTTTGATAGCATGTCTACTTGTATGGAAAAACCCCAAGCATCATATCTGTCAGACCATTATAATGGAACACCTTCACCCTCCAGTCTGCAGCCACCTGGATCTCCTGTCACCCCTCTTTTGGTGCCGGCTGTAAGTTGTAAGATGGGCTTTGCAGTCAAAAAACATCCATGACCCTAAGATGAACAAATCAGAGATGGCTGCACAGAAAGCCCCTGATTATTGTAGATTACTTGAAATAAAATCATCCCTTTCTGCAGCTCATCCACATTCTTCAGAAAATGTGGACTGTGAGATGTTGGTTTAGTTGACTGATCTGGTTTCTGTGTCCAGGCGAAGTTAGAAAGTTATGATAGACTTAAACCCTGGTGGTCATCAAAGGAAAGGCATCAAACTCCTCCATAGGTGTCCCATGTCAGTTGTCAAGTGAAACAGAAGATATGGTTTCTTTTCTGCCTTGCCTGGACCATTTTTGGACTCTTATAAGCTGCCTAGTATCTAGTGCAGAAAAATCTTTCTTTTTCTATTCTTGTGCCAAATGTACACCTTATTTCTTCTCGGAAAAAGCAAACTTTTAGCTTCCCTGCAGGCTACACATAGTAGCTTTCCTCTTCTGACATCAAACCAGGTATTGCACATCCTCCATTCTTCCCCTTTTATTTTCCACACTGCACTTTACGAATGCAACTGAACATGAAAATAATTGCTAATTTCTGCCTTGGTTCCCCCTGTAAGTAATTTTTTGTATTAAACACTAGTTTGATGTGATCGATGGTGCAAATTTGGATCCGTGTTTGCAGCATTTAGCGGCACATAAAATTTTACAAGGGTTTATACGGTGAATTTACTACTGTAACTGAATACAATGGCTAGACTGCTATTGGCTCTGTTGCACATTGCCTCAGGACTTTTCTTCTATAAATACAGCTTTAAATCTGAGGAGGAGTCTACATTCTATAGTCCCTCTGTGTTGAGGGGGTCAGAGCTGGAGAGGGGGAGGCGAGGTGCTGTCTTACAGTGCTTATCGATGGTGCTTATTCAGCACCCTGAGACCAGTAAATCAATGATCCTTTAACTGTTAATCAATCACATCTCACTGTTATTCTCATAAGACCACTGTAGCTTCATTACTGTTCAACAATTAACACTGCCAGGAGAGTGACTGGTACACTGACTGCCATGATTAATGGAACCATAAAGTAGGAGGGGAGTCCAATGAATTCAAATTTAGATGTTAATTAATTATGGGATAGTCATTAATTAATTATAGGATAAGGTTATAGTGGTTTATAGGATGGGGTTTGGTTGGCTCCTCATTACCTATCTCAACATGATTTAAACTGACAGCAGCAGGATCAAATAAAGAAGTTCATTCAGGCCAAGAAAAATGCCTCGTAAAGGATGTATTGACAGATCATGTTGCTCTACAGTGAATCAAAAATCACAATATTGCCTGATCTGGCCTTTTCCTCCCTAAATCTTGTTAAAGTCTGTCACTAATCAGTGAGCCTGTTAATTGATGTTTGTTCTCTCAAGCCTGAGATCAAACTGTTTTCAAGGTATAGACTTTTGGCAGCCCTAGATTATTGATTATCCAGGGCTGCTAAACAAATATATGACTGAAAGTTAAGCCTGGGAGATAAAACAGTAGCTATATGTACCGGTGAGAGACACTTAATCAATATCAAGAAGAGCTGCTTGATGTTTTCATGTAAATGCATCAGAAGCAAACTGCCATGAAGGCACACAGTGAAATTCACAAATCGCTACCTGTCATACCTTGATAATGGAACACCTTTACCCTCCAGTCTGCAGCCACCTGGGCCTCTGTCACCCTTCTCCAAGCCAGCTGGCCTCCCTGCTGCTGGGCCTGGCCAACTAGTAGAAACCCTAACCTCAGAGTGGTGCAGCAGCTTCCTGTGTACATTTATTTTTGTGTGTGTGTTTTTTTAAATTTTTTTTTATTGTTCTGTTAATGTCGAGGCTGTTACGGGTGTACCTTGGTAAATAGGCTAAAGGCTAATTCAAAGAACGGTGGTTGAATTAGCCTTTAGCCTATTTACCAAGGTACACCCGTAAATTAGTCTTTAAAATAATCAATAATAATCTGAATTGGCTGAAAAACAAATGTATTGTGATATATTTTTCAACTATATCACCCAACCATACTGAAAGAAATTCTTGAAATAACTGAAGAACATGAAGGTGAGAACTGCTCGAAAGTGGATTTTCCACATACGTACAACACATGACAGCTGAACTGAGGAAAAAATGGTGAAAGTCATATTTGTGCAGAGCTTTGCCTGTAATGCTGTTTTCGATTACATAAAGTCAGTTTTCTCAAGCTGTATTTATTCTTTTTTTTCATGACATCGAGTATTTATTGCTTAATGTGTCAGTCAAGATCATTCGACAGAGTATATATTACTTCGACAAAGCATTTCAGGGGAGGAAGCAGCGTTTGGTGATTCCCATGGGTTGCAGACTTCAGACGATCATTTGCAAGTATTAAAAATCACGGTTGAATGTGTTATTATGTTACGTTTGAGCTGGTGAAAATGGAGGAAATGTGTTTAAAAAATGGCTGTATTTCCTGAATGGTTAATGTAATTCTGTTGTTAAAGCTGAGGTGGGCCAATTGTTTTGTTATCATGAGACAAAAAAAAATCTACCCTAACCTTTCAGCAAGTTTTAATTCAAGTGGTCTAAGAAGAAACCAGACGTCTGCACCACTCCCTGGGGACTGTTTTTTAGTCTGAAAGCCCGAAAGGTGGTCTAGCTCACGATGGGAGACTTCAGCCAATCACAGAGCAGGTGAGGTAGCACAAAGACCAACAAAATGAATGGATGTAGTAGTGCAACGGATTCAACAAAGGACTTTACACATAAGCATGCTGTCTTTACACATTTGAAAAATGTGCTTGTCTAGCAGAAGCAACTAAATGATTTAACTGTTGGATTGGGGGCTGTAATTTTTAAAATTCTGATTGGTTTTATTCTCTTTTAAAGATTCTGCCTACAGCATCTTTACACTCCTTGAAATAAAGCTGCAAGTCTAATCTTCAATCACATCGTTACTGCTTCATTTTTCCATTGTAATGGTGTAAAGAGACAAAAAATTATGACAAATGTTCCCAATTACTTATGGATCCTGACTGCATGCTTTCTCAGTTATTTATTTATTTACTTGCAGCATGTCTCTGGGGTTTACTGAGATTAGCATTGCATTGTCTTGACATTTGACAATAATCTGATAACAAACCAGCCAGTAAAATTTCTTATTATCTTAAGTATCTTATCAGCTGTTGTGTCTTACTGTAATGAGTGAGACATTATCAGTTTTTTCATCAGAAAGCTCTGGAGGACAACACTGTAAAGTCAATTAGTATGGCTTTGTGCTTATATCCTTTTGCAGCATGCCTCAGATCATCTGCATATTGAGAACTCAGTTTACACATCTGCATCACTTCATGGCCAAAGTGCCTTTCACATGAGGACCTGTAGTCACAATTCTGAGAAAGCAACCTGAACCTGCTACAGTTGCTCCTAGAACATCATCTGCTAGGCCCTCCACTGAGCAGTCTTTCCATACCTTGTGCCACAAACTGAATCTTTCTCCCTATCACCAGCTATAACTGGTTCCAGAATCAAGACCTCTACAGATCCTGCCGCATTCACTCTACCAGATCATAGACTTTGCAACCAGTCAGTGAACTAAGCTTTAAGTCCACTGACTACATTTAAAAAAAAAAAAAAAAAAAAAAAATGGATATAACCTCTAGGTCTGAGAAGTGAAGCCATGAAGTGACCTAAACTGACATTCTTTAAAAAAAAAAAAAAAAAAAAGCCAGCAGGGGGCGACACTTCTGGTTGCAGATTGTATAGAAGTCTATGAGAAAATGACCCTACTTCCCTCTTTACCTGTTACTTCAGTAAACATTTTCTTCATCAGTTTATGATGTTAATCACTAGTTTCAAGACTTTCTGTATACATGTTCATTTTGTAAATTAGGGTCCCATTTAGAACAGAAAGTAGAAAACATACTCTGGTACCTTGTGACTGACATGTCACTCTCACATAACTTTGTGTGCAACTGAGTTTTCTGTCAGATCCATGGCTTTCTCAGTAACTGCCAAATGCCAAACTTGATGCTTTACAATGGTAGTCCACTAACCAATGGGTGACATTATCATTACTACATGCTTTTTTATACATACCATCTATGTTTGAGACAAATATATTACCTGTTTTTCTATTCAGCATTTGTTTCTGTTCGCATCCCTGCACTTTGTGTAGTTCTTCCAGTTCCAACTCCAGTCCTAACTTCCTGCTACTCTTCTGGTCACCCCTGCACCTCAACCCTGAAACTTCTGCCAAGTACCAAAGCTCGGTTCTCTTCCTTTGAACAAACTCTTTGCTCAGCACGGCTAACTTCTAGTTCATCTCAGCCCCAGGTTTCCACTATTCTCAACAATAATAAGTTATCTTTACCTTCTACCTGCCTCCCCTTATTTGTGACTCCCTAACAAGAATTTTCGTTAAATCTTAAAACCCCAGCAACAACACTGAAAATGAATCAAAAGGCTAATGAGAACATGAAAAACAAAATATTTGGCTAAAAACGCTGCCTTTATTTAAAAATGAGAGTCAACAAACCTGTTAGATACATTTCATCATGTCATGATGTTGTAACAAATGCTGAAAATGTTGTGTTTGTTTTAATTTATAATGAATCGTTTGACTATTAATTATAAATTGTTGAACCTAAAAAATTGTGCAAAAAACAACAGGGATTGTTTGAAGTCTGGAGTTGAGTTTAAACCTGCTGCTATCTTGTCAGTTACTGAAGCCGGAAAAACAAATATGTCTACCCACATGAACCCTGGGTGAAGCTGAGATGGAAAGCAAGTGTAACTGATAAATATGATATCCTTGGGACTTTAGGTGGAGAAACTTTCAAATGTACCTGTCTTTAGACCTCAATGCCCCCGAAAACTTTGAAAGTTTTGCAACTTCAGTGTTTCTACATAACATTAAATATTTAAGACCAAATAAGTAGCAAACACATCAAGCTTGGAGACAAAACACACCCAAGCTTATTTTTAAATAGTTTACCACTTACAAACTCAGAAAATTGCTTCATCAGGACTGTGTGGGTGAGGTTTGATGGATTTGATAAACAAGCATGCCATAATACTCAAGATGTGCCTTTCTATGCTGATGATGTTTGCGTCAGAAGAATTGTTCAAATAAAAAATGTTCCTTTCTGATACTAATTTAACCAAGAGCTCATTAGAAGCACTTGGAATTATCACCAAATTAACTAAATGGATAAATAATAATGATTTCATGGTGTATCCAGTGAAATCTGTTATATGTAAAACTATTGCAACAAAATATGATGATGTGTTCTGTCAGTGACTCAGATGAAGGTCAGATCACAATTTCTGTCTAATTAATGCAGAACCCTGTCATTTATGCATTTTCTTGCCTCTCTACTTAAGAACCCAGTGTTCTGCTTTTGTCAGTTACACAAGGAAACCAGGTTTAGACACCAACTGATTTTCATCTGATTTCAGCAGACGGAAATCCATATAAAAGTGTCTATTTACAGAGTGGAAAAAAGGACATAATATATATAAGGGAAGGTGAAAGTAAAGAGTAAACTACTTTACCCGGGAAGGGAAAGTGAAGCAGGGAACACAACTGGCATAGAACTGCACATGTAATGAAACAAATAATTGCAACATACACAAATACAAGATTAAATGAAACTCAAGCCAAAACAAAAGGAAGCCTACAGTGAATATTAGTCATAAAAGGAAAACTAGTCAAAAAGCAAGGTTAAACAGAGCTGATGGGAAGTCCCAGGGGTGCTAGCGCTACAAAGCAGCAACGGGAAGCTTAATGCAAAACAAATCCCCGATTAACTAGAATGGGAACAATGGAACTGACGAAAGCCAAGTAACACAGGGCAAAGAACAGTATCAAGCTTTTGTTACAGCTCAGAACTCCACGTACAGGGCTAACGTTTGGCTCAGACTTACCTGGAAGTCGGGGTAGAGAGAGAGCGGTCAGGGAAAGTGAGTGGATAAAATCCAGAGGTGTCATGAAGGTGAGGACATCCTGAAGATTCAGATGGCTGATCCAAAGGAGCAAATCTGGAAATTGCTGACTGGACTGCAGCAGTGTGCTGGGAAGGAATCGAGGACATCGAGGCAGGGAACCAGTCGTAACACTCGGTCGGTTAAACAAAGGTTATTATCTGGTGAAGGAACAGACAGATACAGGTTAGCATGGCCTGTGCGGATTGACAAGTTGTGAAAATCAACAACACTGAATGGTGAACTTGTCATGGACAGCGGTGAGTTTTGGCCTTTGTGGCGGGGTTTTGGTTAGATTGTCAAATAAAGAAATCCTGATTGCATCTTCCTGTGTACCTGTCTGTGAGTTCTCCCCTCGGGTTCTAAAAATTACACCAATCCGTGACAGAACTGAGCCAGGGTTCTATGGAGTGAGGTGATGACTTGCGACAGGTGAAGGGAGATTGCCAGTTAAGCAGAGCAGGAGGCAGGGGGTGTGACAGCTTTGTGTCTTGTACTGTATGAAACCCGTTTGTAAAATATTTGAACATTTATAATTTATTTGCACCCAACTGCCCACTCATCTGGTCCTCCATGCATCCAGTGGTCACCTGACAAACACCAGATGCAGTGGACTTAACCAGGAACTTTTCTCTTTGCAAAGAACTTTTACTGTGACACTGCTAGTGATGTCATAGGTCCAATGTGAATATGGTCTGTGGTGTTCATCTGGTGTGCAGTCATTAAAGGGCCAATACTTAGTTTTTTTTCAGTGAAAAATAATTATTGTGATACTCTGAGAAAAGATTTAACCAACCAGCTGAGTACAACAAAAGACTGATCATTCTTACTGAGGTTTTCTGTTATATTCTGCGACAATATGACTGGTTTGTGCTTGTACACTGGCTGTGTGGCGACGGGTTTGCTCCTTGTACTGCTGTACAACAGGTCCCTGTGGAGACTGAACACCCTTTTATCCCTTCGCCTTAAGTCGCAATCAGATAATTGTTTCTCAGAGCAACCATTTGAGACTGCAAAACCATGTAATCCCCCAGTGCTACTCTGATGTTGCTACAACAGCAGGAGAGTTCTAGAAACTCTAAGGGTCTCATTGTGTGCTTGTTTCTGAGAAGAAATGCTTTTCAGAATTGTTTAAGTTAGGACAGGAGCCACACATACTTAAGTCATAGTGAGTTTTGACAAAGACGAGATGTGTTGTCAAAAGTTCCGCTTTCTTTCAGTCTCAAAGGATGTTTCTACTGAAGGAAGGAATTGTATCTGTCAGCTTCTGTTGTTGCTATAGTAGCCTGCAATGGATGAAATGCCAATTTATTTTTCTTTAATTAGGACCCCAAATCAGTTCTTGCTATTATGTGAAATCCATTTTTTGCATGATGCACACAAGACTCCATCTGGCATTTATCATCACTATATTACCTGTCAGCTCCAAGGACTCTGTCATGTCCCACTATGCCATATGGGAATTTTTGCATATTCTACTCAACCAAGACAGTGTTGTTGGTGTGTGGGCTGCTCTAAAGATGCAGCGGTAACACTGCTGCAGATAGAGCACCAGAATCCCCCAGCAATATGGTGGCATTTCTCAGGAAGGGGTATGTGCGATTTGAAATTGTGAAAAGCTGGGAAAAAGAAAATGGCAAGAAAAGAAGAGCCGAGTCTTTAGACTGACCTTTGGAAACAGACACTGTGAAATCACAGCCATGGCATTTCAACTAAGCCAAATTATATTTAGAAATGAAATGACTAATTGCAATAGAGAGCTCCAATTCCCACCTCTCATTATTTATTTCAGCTAAATCATTACTCAGAGTAAAGAATTGATTGAAATGTATCAAGGAGTTTTTTTTTTTTAATCTCTTAGAGACAACCTCTCCAATATATTCAGTGTTGTGGCAGGTTATCGCTCCCTGAATGGCTCTATTGTATGATATAGGAGAAAAAGGAACAGTGAGAGTTTGCATTCAGGTGTAATTTTCCATCTGTCCTCTGTTATAGTGAATAGTCTATTTATAAATGGAGCCAACATGCTGGCTATTTTTCAGCTTTTTTGCAGTTTAAAGTGTTGTTATTCCCCGTGGGCAATCAATTTTTCATGAGAGCTTTTGGTTGGAGGCCGTAATGCTTTTTAAAAGCATAGATGGACAAAAAGCCTCCCTGCCGATTGCTTTTGTTTATCTAATTTAAAAGAGGAAAATTTGCTGACTACTTGCAGAACAAATCTTTAAAATCACGAGGTGGTATTAGTTGAATTTAAACCCCACACTTCTGACCAAATCACCGTTTATTTCATTCAAATTTACAAAACCAAAGCCTCATTGTCTTCTCAATTCAGCACAGTAAATTTGTAATTTCTGTCCATCTGTCGAAGATTTTGATGCCAGTTAGTCATTTTATTTTCTGGTTTTTTTTTTTTGCCCTGCTCCAGAAAGAACAAAGCATCAAGTCGAAGCTGAATGGTTTCAAAGTCAACACTTTCTGTTGATATCAGGCAAGACCTCCACCTGCAGCCTGCAGGTGTTGGTCTTTGTAACAGCAGTGATGAGATGTGCAGTGCTGTGTGTCTGTCTCCAAGGTGTCAGTCATGTTAGAAAAGAACCACTGTCTGCTTAAGTCCCATTCCCAGCCTGGAAGCCTTGGACTCCTTCGCCTGGAAGGTTGAGAGACACGTGCTGTGCACATGAAGCCATCTGAAAAAAAAATGCTACTGACAAAAGCAAGCTGTTGCACTGCGGGAGGTAAAATGGCCTCTTTCTTCCCCAGACACAAGAAATTCCTTTAGACTGTTCGGATCTCTACAAAACTAAAAGAACACCATATTTGGGAAACAGAGTTGCATAGAGATCAACTTTCCATTTCATGTACAAATATTATAGCTTATATATTTCTCATTTTCATTGGAAAAGATATGACTTGAGAGTTGAGTGATGAGTTGATGAATATCTATCTATCTATCTATCTATCCATCTGTCTGTCTGTCTGTCTATCTATCTACATATATACATATATACACAAAAATAATGCTTTACAAAAATAAAAATGCAACAATCCTCTATCCCAAAAGTCATGCTAGAAATAAAGGACTCTAAAACATAGGGATTGAGGAACTAAGGAAACACTATCTGATTTAATATATGCAGTGAGGAAACACCAGAAGATTAAATGAAATAAAACAAGATCAAAGACTATAGGTATATAAATAAATAATTCCAATTAGTACATAAAACATATATTATTAAAATAGAGATAGAAATAGAAGTCATTCAAGATTAAAAAACAATAACAAATGATAAAAAATGAAGTGAGGAATTGGACAAAAAAAGAGACTAAAACTGTAAATTGGTGAATAAATAGAGAAATCAATTTTAAAAAAGTACTTCTAAGTAGAGTAATAAATAAATCAAGCCTATCAAATCAATCAATAGCCTGACTAAAAAGGTAGGTCTTGAGTTTGTTTTAAAAAAAAAAAAATCACATAAAAACATGGCAGCCTATTTAAAGAACTTTCAGATTGGTGTCCACAGTTAATTGATGTTTGGGGAATTTATTAGAAGTGTTCCTCCGTGTCTCCAGGGCCCCTTAAATAGCAAGAGTGGGGATAAAAGAAGGACGATGAATGAAAAATGGAGTCATGAAGTGAGAAGGTGAAGCAATATGAAACTACACTGCTTTAGTAACATATCAGACAATATTGGGGAGGTCACATTTTCAGATTCAATTCATGCTTTTGGTGGTGATTATCGATCAGCACAGCCATTGCCAGAAAGTGTCTTTGGTGCACCTAAGGGTAAATAGGGCTTCCAGCAGGTTAAGTGGATAATCCACTGTGCTGGATCACAAGGTCAGCGAACCCTTTCAAATGGTCTTATACACTGCCATTTCTCAATCTGAGCAACCCACTAAGGGTTCACATTTCTGACAAAAAGTGCCAGCCCACGACTAACACAACCACAGTACTTGTCTACGTGGGCCAAACGGCAGAAATTGCTAATTAGTTTTCACAATTCCATTGCAAGTGAGAAGCATGATCGCTGCCTGGGGTATGTTCCCAGGCAACAATTTTTCAAATGACTGAAGTGCTACATATCTGTGTTACTGTGCAAGAATCACAAGGCGTTGGTGAAGGTGCATGATGAAAGTGCGAGACCAGGGTTTGCATCCCAAGTTCTGTGTCTTTTGGCAAAATAATCACGGTGGAGTATGGTTGAAGTCTAACCCTAACCTCTTCATGTGCTAAGCATAATGATTTAAAATTTTAATCCTGGGAAACAGATGACATACCTTATGACTTGTATGTTTTACAGATATACTCAGTATGAATATTTTCCAATTTGCTGTATTACTTACTTATTTACACGTAAGGAAATAAAGGATCAACTTGCTTGGTCAGACAAAACATCACACTGTGCTGTCCAGCATGAGAAAGGATGACACATAGGGATGTCCAATAATATTGGCCCACCGATATTATCAGCCCGATATTGGCATAAAAATGCATTATCGGTCATTATCGTTATCGTTTTTTTCGCCTATCATGACAACCGATAAAATAATGCCTGGATTTCGGCGGCATTTACCGGCTCCCAAATGATCACATCATCAAACTGTGTCATGAAGCATGTAAACAACCGTGCCAGATTTCTGGCGTGCTGCGCCGGTGTTTGGCTCGAAAAAAAAGATAGTACAGTGGTCCCTCCTCTATCGCGGGGGTTACTTTCAAGACCCTCCCTCCATAGACGACAATCCACAAAGTAGCGACCATGTTGTAACCCTTAAATAGTGGTCGACTCACTGTCTCCAGGGCTGTAGGTCAGGCTGGTTACAATTATTTTTGCGTTTTTATGCTTATGTCTTTTGCTGTCTTCCATGCTAAACATCCCCAGCAGGACAGGACAGTTTTCTGCAGGTTTTATTCACTGCTCAGCACAACAAACACAGACCGCTCTCTTACCAGCTCTCCCGCTGTACAATTAAATCAGCTGTACCAAAAACAATAAGAATGCGGAACCAACATCTGGGACACCGAGCAGGGCAATAAGCAAACACAAAATAATAAAATATCTGACCAAATAGTCAACGAAATAAGATCCAAGGCACAACATAAACACCAAAATAAATGCAAATGAACACAATCATACACAAATCCGATGCTACAATATTTATTTTGTTATTACTCCACCAAGGAACGCGGTGGAGTTATGTGAGGATCAGCTTACATGTCTCTGTGAATCTGTCTGTCCTGTGCGTTATTACTCAAAACAGACCAATGGATTTGGATGAAATTGTGAGTGAGGGTCAGAAATGACACAAGGACCAAGTGATTAGATTTTGGCAGTGATGCGGCTTATAGTCTGGATCCACGGATTTGTTAAGGATTTCCCATTGCAAGCATAGACTGTATGATTGCAAGACATAGCGGCCGACACGGCGTCACTGTAACCATGACAACAAGTGAACGCTGCGTCAGTTCTCTGCTGACGATCATGTGATCCTACTACAAATCCACCAGTGCCGACTTATCGGAATTGATACAAAGAACGATTGATTAATTAAATTGTGGGGGTGTTTCTGAGTCCCCTCAATTGCCGCCGCCTGCTACATATTTAGGCCAGGAGATTCATGCACACATGCATAACACATGCCTGTGGTCAGCGCAAGGTCAGAGAATGAACAGTCTTGGTGGAGTATTGTGCTCCCTGAGTGTTTTTCTTGTTGATATATATTTTAAGGCTTTAAAAACTCTCCCCACACACCTCACATCACCGCAGAGCAACACTATGCAGCGATCAGACGTCTGTCTGTGTGAAACAGACAAGGCCAGATACTGGATGCTGCTTCACCATATGCTATACTCAGGGGAGATGGAGGAGACTGATGCTACGGTCACTGAGCCAATCAGAGCCCAGCGCTGTACGCTACGCATTTTATTTACATTAATTGTTCTTTTAATATGTTTTACATTTTTTAGCATATTTTTTTTAGATTATTTTTTTAAATTTTAGGCTAGAAAATGCTTATTTTATCACAAAAGTTATTTAAATAATGCAGCTATGGCAGAGCTGGCCGCTATGACTGAACTGTTGTGCTGCAACGCATCATGGGTGTTCGGGGTTTAAATGTCGTCATTGTGGTTTATGTTAGTGTTACAGTGTAATTAGTGTTTATGTTTTATTGTGTTTTTGTGGTTTAGTCAGCCTAGTTACTTTGCTTAAGTGTTATGTTGTCAGGACCGTGAGTGTGAAGTGTAGTGTGTTTGATGACTTCTTGCCACATTTATACAGTAATCTGTGTCAAAATAAAAGCCTCTGGCAGTTATATAGTGTATAAAGAGCAGGTATGTGTTCTCTAGTGTTGCTTTCCAATGCAACTCGCCTCAATGACAATTACAAAAATCATATCTGTACTGCAATATTCTGTGATGTAGCAAAGCATCCGCGAAACCAAACCCAATCCAAAAATCCACGATACAGTGAGACTGCGAGAAGTGAACCGCGATATAGTGAGGGACCACTGTACTACATTGCCAGTCGAGTTCTACCAATGGAATGAAGGGAACGCAGCTTTTGCTCTGAGCCAAACTAATATCACTAGCCAATGGGAAGTGGAGTGGGGGCGGGTCTTAGAAAGATGTTGAAATCCAGCTGCAGGTGAGTCCATCGCTGTCATGGTTATAGTGATGCAGTGATACAGAAATCTTTTAACAAATCCATGGATCCAGACTATAAGCCGCATCACTGCCAAAATCTAATCACTTGGTTCTTGTGTCATTTCTGACCTTCCCTGAAAATTTCATACAAATCCGTTGTTCCGTTTTCTGAGTAATGTTGTGTACCGACAAATAGACGGAAGGACAAACGTACGGCGATCGTCACATAACTGCGCCACGCTCCTTGGTGGAGTAAAAAAATAAATGGCGCTTCACGTGGTTGGAAGAGTTAAACAGAGACAGCAAGCCCTTTGGCTACTGGTGCAAAAAACTGAAGGAGTCCGGTGCTTGTTTCTGTACCGTGTGTTAAAAAAAAAAAAAAAACTCATGTACACAACTAGCAGCAAAAAGTGCTGTCAGGTCACGAGTCAGACCCATAGAGCTGCTGTCAGCTCTGACACTCACAACTCGTTTACGAAGCCACTAGACAGAGCATGGACACAATTCTTCATGTGCTTGTTCGTTTATTTGATGATGATTAGGCCAGAGGAACTCAACATCTGGCAAACAGAAAAGTGAACATTGCCTCAACACTTACAGAAGAAGTAAAAGATGTCAGAAAGAAGAAATAGACAGCTTACCAGTTCTTGTAGCACAGTAAATGTTTTTTTAATAGAACTGTTGTTGTCTGTAGTAAACTGTATTTGTTTATTTTCTGTTTCCTTATTTGTGTCTGATTATTTAAGTTACCAGTTTTTAGAACACTTTAATGTTTTTATTATTATTTGAACTGAACTATAGTTTGTTGTTGTAAACTATATTTTTTATCTATTTTTTGCACTGTAGCTGTTTACATAGTTGAATTTTAGAATAAATAGTGCACATATTGTTAAAAGGTGAATCAATGCCCCTTTCCCATGTCTTTTACTGATTAGTTGTTAAACAATATATTTGCACCATGTTGTAGTCAGATGGAATATCTACCACCACCTACTGACCTTTTAGTATTACTATAATCTGCATTCTGAGTTTCTGAATGCAGATATCTTCATTTCTTATTAGTTAGCTAGATTGTACCCTGACCCCCACCCAAAAGCAACAAAGTTCAGATTTTGGATTATTTTTCACTTTAAACCCTGCAAGGGTGGCTGCAGTAACAAGCTTGCTGTGCCTGACTGACAATATGTCTGTTGTTTGGAATTATTTCCAAGCCCACATATATTGGTATCGGTATCGGTTGATATCGGAATCGGAAATTGAGAGTTGGACAATATCGGCATGTCAGTTTTTGGCAAAAAAGCCAATATCGGACCTCCCTAGTGACACAATTTACTGAGTGGTTCAAGTTCAAGTTGCAACAGTGAACTTCCATGTCTTTACAAAGAAAGTGACTTTATATAAAAACTGCTCAAACTCACTACAGCCTCCCTAAGCCAAAGCGAGCTTTTGCTAAATTGACTTTTATATGTGATCTCATACAGCCTATATAAAAAAACTGAAGCAAAACATTAATTTCCAAAGCACAGTTTCTACTTCAAATGCATACATTCATAAAAAAATACAGCCTACAAGTTGCTATTTAACCATCTGCTTCTGTGATTTGTTTAAAGCAAGAACATGAGTCTGTAATTTGTGTTTTTATATTTGTGGATACCACTTTGTGTGGGCTATGATTTGTAACACTTAAAACACCAACAGCGCTATAGCAGCCTGTGATTTATATCACAAAAAGCATCTTGCAATGAAAGCAGCAGCAACACAGACAACACTGCATTGTGAGATACCAGCATTTGATCAGAAGTGTGGAGGCTCTGAAATGTTTATTTGGAGTTGCATGTGGGTGTGATATTTGGTAATCCGACTGCAAAAAAAAAGAGTTTTTGTCGTGTTTGTGAATCATTCCAGGCAGGAATTCTTGTTCAGGGCCCATGCAAACATTAATCTTAGTTGATAACACAACACAGCATGTAACCATCATGAACGTGTCAGCGAAAGAGATTCACAGATGCTGAGTATTTTAGGAATCAAACCTGAAGTGTGCATATTGGATGATAAACTCATATCTGGAGAACACTGCCACATGATTAATACAGCAGCGTTTGTGATATTGAGTGCATTGTGAGAGATGCAAAGGAACGGCGCCGCACTAATCTTTCAGAAAAGACATCAATAATGACAAAGCACTGAGGACTAAGTAGGCATGACATGCGGTTTCATTTACAAGTGCATATATAGATCTAGAATTCTACTCTACTGCCTATTCAGAATGTCTCCTCACTTTTGTTAGAGGGAAGACAGAAAAAAAAAAGTAGTGACTGCTACCTAATACATAGAGTATTTCCCTGCCATCCAGCTGAAATTGCAGAACTCTTGCCCTATTTCAGCTTTCACTGTAAATTCATGTGCATAGATCAGGAGGCTATCTGGCCCAGGCTCTGTGGGTTAAGGTTGTTGTCCTGACAATCTCATCCGGGCCACACTACTTGTTGTAAGGGAAGAATAATGAGCAGATTCTTGGCTGATGCTATGAGCTTGCCAGAGGCAAATCTGCCCTCCATGTGTCTTTCCAAGCATGAAGACTGCGAACAGGGAGACTCATGAAGTTTACTGAGTGCACCGGGGGATCGTGGACAGAAGAGAATACGATTAAATGTAGTTTGAGGCATGTTTGAATGCAGTAAGAGGCGATAACTGGTATATTCTGCAGTATGATTCTCTTGTGTCGAGTATAAAATATACAATTTAACTGAGGAGCAACTTACATTTTACAACACTCTTGTACTGTATTTCACAAATTATTGGTTATATTGTACACAGAATATCAAATATATATTTTTTGTAAAAATCTACATAATGTACTGCTTCCACATTATACTGAAATGCAGACGAATATGAGACATTAAAACGCTTGTTTTTTGTTCCATACCACAACGGCTTTGTCCTCCAGTGACACTATGGAGCAGGATTTTGAAGATGAGGCTCCTTTCTTATTTGTTGTCTGTTTGTTTGCTGAGCTGATGACAAATTCAGGAGAAATTCCCTCATGCGTGAATTGTGTTTTAATCATATCTCGAAACAGTTTTTGTATGCCAAAAATTTACATATTTGCGAGCAGAACACAATAATAAATTCTGGAGAAATTGTAACACAAAATGGGAGAATACTTTCTGGGAAAAGACAGAAGTTGGAGCAGTCTTAGGCATTCTGCATGAGCAATTTTCAATATATTGTCAGGCAAATGTGGGGCCTCTTCCAAAACTCGCTCTCTGGGGATAAAAGAATATATATATATATATATATATGTGTGTGTGTGTGTGTGTGTGTGTGTGTGTGTGTGTGTGTGTGTGTGTGTGTGTGTGTGTGTGTATGTATATATGTATGTATGTATATTCTTTTATCCTCAGAGAGCGAGTATAAAAAGTATTTACCCCCTTGTAAGTTTTCCCTTTTTATTGTTTTTGAACACTGAATTATGATCAATTAAACAAAACAAGTCACTGCACAAGTATTAACCCCCTTTAACTGGTGCCAATTGGTGCTAGAAGTACATCAGTTGGTGAAACAAACATTATGTGAGTACAGTGAATTTGTCTCAGTGATTGTAGTATAAAGACACTTGTATCTGGAAGGTCAGTCACTGGTGAATCAGTACATCTGGCTACAGCTGCACCCTGAATTGCATTGCAAGAAATTTCTACAATTTCAAATTCCAAGTCACTGAACATACCTCGGACTGCAGTTAAACCTATCATTAAGACACGGAAGGAATATGGCACTATTGTGTGAATCTCCATAGAGCAGGTCGTCCTCAAAAACTAAGTGACTGCAAGAAAGTGACTAGCGAGTGAGGCTTTACAAGCTTCAGCGCCTGAGAAGGGGGAGACCGTATACACAACAACTTTTACCTAGGTTGTTCAAAAGGCAAAGCTTTAGGGAAGAATGGCAAATACAAAGCCATCCTTAAAAATCTTGTGTTCAATCTCAACTATAGTCCACCAGAAAGCATGTGGGAGACTCTAAAGTCAACTAGAACAGGGTGCTTTGGTCTGATGAGACCATAATTAAGCTTTTTGGCTATCAGACTAGACGCTGTGGTGGCCACCAAACACTGCACATCATAACAAACACACTATTCCCTGGTGGCAGCATCACGGTGTGGGGCTGCTTCTCTGCAGCAGGCTCAGGAGGGCTTGTGAAGGTAGAGGGCAAAATGAAAGCAGCAAAGTCTAGGAAAATCCTGCGACTTGGGAGAAGACGTTGTTTTCCAGCAAGACAATGACCCAAAGCTCACAGCAAAATCTACAGAGAAATGGTTTAAAAACAACAAGGTGAACGTTCAAGAGTGGCCGAGCCAGAGCCCAGACATCAATCCAATTGAGAATTTGTGGGTGGACTTGAGAAGTGTTGTTCACTCACAATCCCCATGTAACCTGACAGCTTTGCAAAGAAGGATGTGGTAATATTTCAGTGTCCAGATGTGCAAGGCCGATTGAGACTTATCTACAAATATTTAACTGACACTACTTTGCTTTTGTAGAAATCTGTTTTCACTTTGACATTAAAGAATCTTTTTTCTTTTTTGCAAATTCTTGTTTTAAAAAGCAAAACTAAAATGATCATGTTTCAATGTTAAAAAAAAAGTGATGGGGGGGGGGGCTGGGGGGCATTCTCTCTATTGTGCCCAATCAGTGTGTGGGCTATAACTGTACTTACAGAAAGAACAAATACAACAAGTACTTACTAAAAATCACAATAAATAAACACATGAAAAATAGTTTATGCTACCTGCTGTGCATTGACAACATATGCTCAATAAGCAAATAATTTTCTGGTATTGATATTAAGCTGCAATGCTTCACTGTCGACGCCAACAGCAGCATTCATGCCATTGCCATTATTAAATTGAATTAGTGATGAATCACCCTCAAGCATGAATCATACATCAGCAAAAGCCTAATTTTATATATGCCATGACAAAGATACAAAAAAACAACAGACATTTGCAGCAAAAATAGCATGTCCTATCTCTGGTTTTGTTCATGGCAGCTGTTTGACCTTTTCCTTGGGTGTCCGATGTTTGACTTCTTTCTATGTTCTACTATTAAGTGCTGCTCTGCTCGCTGGCTTTGAGCTTCACCACTCTCTCTGTACCACTGCTGTTTTCCACCGTGGAGCCGTTTTATCCACGTTCGACCCCGAGGCTTGCTCAAGAATAGTGCGAACACGCAATTTTGTCTACTACTTGACCCTGTATCGAATTAGCCTGATTGCATGAACTTGAACTGCCCTTTATAGAACTGCTTCAGCCGCGACTGATTTGTTGGGTTTATTCAAGTCAGGTGCTGAACTTTTCTAAATGCGTTCTATGGAAAAGGCCTCTGACCAAACCATACACAAAATCCCGATTGAGCGGAATACCTTAGTATAAACTCTGTACAAACAATACCCATGGATGTGTCTATTCCCCTCACACCTAAATGTTAGCGAGGAACACCGTATATTACAGTAAATTGCCCCGCCACACCTAAACACAACGGGATGAACAGATTTTTTAAAAGAAGCGAATACTCAATATTGCCTATTTATTTACACAACAGCCTCTTCTTGGATAACCCCTAGACAGATACTGTAGATGGAGAGATATTAGCATATTAACGCTGCACGGCTGTATACCCTCGCACATATAAAACAGTACGATATGATGACAGAGCTGCAATCATGTGAATGTGGGAATATGTTTTGAATCTGCTGCTGGGGAACCTGGGGCTGGATGTGACGTGTGCTGGATGTGATTGATTGTGTTGTTATTGCTAAGGACTCTCTTCCGGCTGCCTCCGGGACCCTTTTCGATCCATCCACTGTCTGTTTGTACTGCTGCTCATAAATTTTACAGCCCGTGCCGGAACCTACTGGGAGCTTAAACAATTGCTTTATTGATGAATTTGCCTCACACAAGGAAGAGCACCACACCAGGCGGGTATGAGACTTTTCACCACACCAAAATGAATATTACTGGGTCTTTTTTCCCATTTAAATCTGATAAGTGCAGGGGCGGAGGGGGGATTTCTGTAGCCAAGGATTGTCCTTGAAGATGTTTTACTGGTGTTCTTTATTTACTGCACCTTTTCTTTTTTTTTTTTCCTGGCCGCGGCAAGTGAAATGTATCTTTAGATGGAGAGGTGAAATCATGGTTTATGTTGTTTGCAAGGTCTAAGTTGTTTCATTACCTTCCCTGTGGAGAAACAACTGTGAAACTGTAACATTAAACAGAGGCGGCCTTCGGAATTAGCATTAGAGGCTTAAGACTGTTTGTTATACAAGTAAACTCATATGTGGCTCTGTAGGAAAAATAAATTAATTACAGGGCATCGTGGCATTTTAATGTAGGTGTTGTAGCCTATGTGAGTGAGAAAAAGAGAGGCACAGTTTATAGTGTGCATGATACTATTTATAGGAGCCGGAAAGCAGTGCGGAGATATTATGTTAGTGGGTGCATTATTGGTGTTATTAGTCTTGTGCTACTAACCTACATGAGAGAGAAAGAGAGAGAGCTGGGAAGATATATTATGTCATTAGAGCCAGCATCTTTAAATGGATGAAAGATCAACCCCTAGTCACAGTAACCTCTTGAAATCAGCAAATCAGCAAAGCACTGGCTGTTTTTACTGAATAAATATTGCAAGGAAAACATGTTTAATTCTCGCCAGGATCAGCTCCAGGTTCTTGGTGAGTCAACCGGGGGTTGGGGAAATGGAATACTGAAATATTTATCAGAGCGTTGCATATTCAGCTGAGGGTCCTTTGTGCGTGCTCGTGTGATCTTTCACAACACGTTCACAAATTAAATATTTATCACATTTAAATAAAAAGGCGAGTGCCGGGTCTCACCGAGTGGTACTGGTTGTGTTTGTGTGTGTCTGTGTCTGAGTGCATGAGGGGAGATGTGAGTCGTGTGCTATCAGGGATGATTGGTGTGGAGTCCCGGGTGGCGGGGGTGTGTTGAGCCTGTCAGGATGGAGATATGAGACTCACCTCCCTATCTACTCATTCACAGAGACTGGAATCAGCCTCAGCTTATCCAGTGCACTGTGGCTACTGAGGGGGCTGCAGCAGACAAAAAGAGCACCGTGCCTGACCTGACTGGCTGCAGTATGCCACTATGCACACTGCTATATATGGAAACAAATTGCCACCCGTATTCAAAATACAGGCTTGTCAACATGTATTTTCTCACATTCTCAGAGGAACTGTCTGAATGCACATTTAAAACCTCTATTTTCTCATTTCTTGTTGGTCTGATTGGAAAACATTTGGAAAAATTCCATCTGTCAGTGTAGATTGAAAATAATGTAATATTTTTATATATATTATATATATACTTTCATACACTATATATTAATGTATTGCATGCTGTCAAATTCAACAAGAAAGCTTAGCATATAATAAAAAAAAGGTTAAAGGCTGGGCGTAGCTGTTTACAATGATGCAAAATTCAAATACATTCAAATACAAGCAATGCAATATGCCTTTGTTGAACTTTATACAGTCAGAATTTTTGTTGCATCTGGCTCATTTGATTTGATTTTGGTAACTATATCAGACTTTTACTAACAGTAAAATAAAAATCTCAGATCACCTGAAATGGACCTCAGGATTCAACCTGAACAAATGGTTTAGTATAGCCTAGAAACTGTGACTGTATGTGACAATCCAGTTGTCTGAAGTAAAGGAACAGGATAATTGGATAGCATTTCTTTATTGCCAATGCCAATTTGCTGCAAAATTAGTCAATAATGTCTTATGCATAATAAATAAATGCAAGTGCATAAATAGGTAGTAGGAATGCATACACTGTCATTTACTGTTACATCCTGATTAGTCCTGTATTGACGTGCAGGATCATTTAAAATTCTCTTTTTTGGCGTATCATTTTAGGTAGCGTGACAGCATGAGACTAAGCCAGATAGTGAGTGTCTCATGGTAATAGTAGGAAAGTTGGCAATACTGCTGTGTAGCTGTTGAGATATTTTAGCAAATGTTGACTAATGTCAGGCGTTTGGGTCAGTAAGTGTCAAATGCAGTGCTTGCCTCTTTTTGCAGCCCCGTTTCCCAAAATTTACATTCCTATACAACTAAACTGCTTCCTCATTTAAGTTTTGAAAGAAATGTAATTAGTTTTGGAAGAAATTCCATTTTTCACTGAGAAAGAAGACTGTGATGTTGTACAAAATGCTACTAATGCATTTCTACATCACTACAAGTTTAGGAAAATATCAAGCTTTGGTTGAGACTTTTACACTGTTGACTACATATTAAAGCTTGATGAAGTTTGGATTGTCATCTTACTCGGGTAGTTCAAGACAAATTCCATGGTTTTGGTTAAAATACAACCCTTTCACCACATGTCTGAAGCGTCTTCATTCCCGTGGTTATCAAGATGAAGATTCCCGCCCCATCTAATGTATGATCGATTGGCTGAAATGGAGTGACGGGAAAGCAATAAACTAAGTGATAAAGATATGTTGTTAGAAACACATTTGTGATAACTCACAAACTAACACATCCAGCAGGATACATGTTTCCTAGAAAAGTCCATCAAGAAGGCAGTTGAGTTGGACAGGAACATGGGCTATTTTTGTGCACAAAAAGCAAGCACAACATGACACATACGGTCCAAAATCTGCAACATTATCCCCATTTGAACTAGAAACAGACTTCACTGACAGTTCAAGGGTTCAAAACAACTGTAAATACTGCTGCATTCAGACATTCAAGTATAGTTTACCTCAAGTTTACTGTTGTAATTTGCTAAATGTCACATTAGCAAATTTGATACAAATATTACTGTTCCAAAATTTCCATGAACTGCATATAAAAGACGGATGTAGCAAACCTTAAGATCACCAGTTGTTTTGTGGACTACAATCTGAAGTTCAGCATTTTACCATCAATCTGCCGATCACAAGATACTATCGCTCAAAAACATACCCTGTTTAATTGTCTATTTTACTCTAAATGAGACCATAATTTACAAAATGAACAAGTTGCTGTCTTCAAAGAGTCTTAAAACAAGTGACTGAGACCATGTACTCATTAAAAAGATGTCCACTGAGGTACAGACCAAGTGAGCAGTAAGGTCATTTTTTCATAGGCTTCTATACAATTTGAACCTAAAAGAGTCACCCCCTGCTGACTGTTAGAAAGAATGCAGGTTTATAGCACATTGGCTTCACTTTTCAGACATGAGCCTACGTCCATCTGTTATATTGAGGCTGTGGTCAGATTTCCTCTGCCTGTAACACTAATACACTATTTTCGAGCATGTCACAGAAAAGCAAGAACACACTGCACCTCACCAGACAGGTTGTCAGGAATCTCTAGGATGAGGATTGCCAATCTGGAGCAAGTGATAGCAAGTCTTCTCTGCTGGTGCTGTTTGCCTTGTTACAGTAGCATTATATCCACACTGAGACCCTTGGTTGCATCCATCTGCCACTGAGTGAAAAGCAGGAGAATTTAATGTACCACATTAGAATGTGTGAAACATAAAAAGGATCCCTAAATCCTGTTTATTAGCGCCAATGAAAATCCATGGCACTGTAGGTAAATAGGGGTAGCGCATGCTAAGCTGGTAGCAGTTTTTCCTCAGCATGCTGCTAATTTCTGAAGGCCAAATGTCAGTGTACTACCTCCTGGCTAATAGCACATTCAGACACATTCAAAAGTCCAAGACCAGCAGGGACATTTTACTCACTGCATGCTCAGATGATATCCCTTTTAATGTAGCAGATATTTTATTTAGTGTTCAAACAAGTCCGGTTTTGATGTTACCTTCAAAGCATAACAAAGCAAGAGTACAGCTTTCCACTGTTCCCGGGGGTGGACTTGAAGTATGGGTCAGCACGTGCTGTGAGGAGATGAGCTGTATTGAAAAGACTCAGGTCCCGCTTTAGGAGTGGGACCGTGAGCAGAGCCGACCCACTGAGACAGAGACATAAAAAAATAAGCCAAACATAATTAGCATTGAAATAGCCAGCATGTGGGGGTGTTTTATGTGCAAAATAATACCACATCAACATCAACAGCAGCCATTCCGACATGACGGAATACTTCTATTGATGAGCGCAGCCCAGCACGGAGCACACTGTAAATCACCATATGATCCCTCAGAGGTTTAAATAAGGCCTGGTTTTTCTGGGAATGCTGCATGGTTATGAGTGGAAACATTGTAAACTCAGGTAAATATTCTTCCCGTATCTAAAATCAGCTCTTTATACAATGCTGTCTTGGACAAAATTCCTGTTGACGAGGACAGGCATGGCAAGAGGAAACCAACCTCCTGGGAAAGGGGAGTTTCAGGACAGCTTTGTCTTGGAAATGTAGCACCAGTTCATTAAAGGTTAATGGTGCATTGATGATAAGTTTTATCCACCTCCTCCCTTCTGGACTAATGGTGCACTGCTCACATGTTGACATCTTTCAGATAGGATGGATGTTTGGAGTCTTTGGAGAAGGTGCAGGAGCTTCGCTAGCGGCCAATGTAGGAATACAGTTCTTTGCAGTAGAAAAAAAAATAAAACATTTCTGAGACAGGATTTACAACCAAAGGCACCTGTATTCTCACCTCACCAGACACGTCAGTAAATCTTCTTGAATTGAAAGGATAAATCTAAGGCTCTATGATATGTTTATAGCCGCATGTCTCAGCATTGCTCCAGGCACTACCACTGGGTGTCATGTAATGTAGCAACACTGAGACTTACACATTCTCTTACTGAAAAACATGTCGAAAAATGAAAAAGTAAGATCAGACGTTTAAAACTTAGCTTTTCCACTGGGCTTTAGACAAGTTGTGGGAGGCAGGAGGTAGCTTTGTTACTTCAACGACTGCAATGGTGATGATTATAAAGACAAATTGTATGAACTTAGATGTATTTGTGTCGTGTAAGTTGTGGAAGTAATGCATTCTCTAAAAGTAGTTGGGGCCGCTGCGCCATTTATTTTCATGCATTTTAAAGTGAAAAGTGGTGAACGATAGGAGTTTATAGTGCTTATATATTAGCTCTGGAGGAAAGTGACTGTAGTTAACATTCCTGGACACCTGCCAGTGTGATCCAAGGGCTTTATAAAAGCAGAGTTTGGGATGTAGGATTGAATTATCTATGAATAGATATTAACTCTACCTATGGACTTATTAAACAATTTATGGAAGCCAATAAAAGGACACCTTAAATTGTTCTTTTTTTCCACTTGTTATTCGATTGCCCGTCACATTCTTTTATGCCTTTCACTGCCTCTGCAAGATTAGCCAGACATTAATAGCAGAACAATGATACATTTCTTGAAAGCTTTCAGGCAAATATTTGACATTGTGGTAAAAGAGCAATTTTTGAACATACCATGCGGCAAAAAAGTCAACTATTCCACACCTGTCGCTATATTCCTGTCAGTGCTTTTCATTGCTGTAGCTTTTTAACCAGGAAGATGTTGCCATTAATGTACCTGCCAGATAATCTCTGATTAGTTGGCGGTTTCTCTAACTGGCAGAAACATCCATTAAGTTGATTAAAACCTAATCAGTTCCCTCAGGTTATCAAGCAGAGGTCTTACTAGCTGTTCCCAGAGAGTCTCCAGAAAGTCTGGAGAGAGTGCCATCGGTTACTGGTTCTGCTGTCTGCAATAAGATGCCTCCTGACTTCAGGTGTATTTTAACTGTTTCCATATTCAAGGACAAACTAAAGAATGTCGTCTTCAACCAGGCTTATGCTAAATTATTGTGTGTTTATTTGTAATGTTGGATGTGCTGATCGCTACATGAGCTGTTATGTGCACAGGGGGATTCCATTTGTTTGTGTTGATGTTTTTTTTATTATTGTTGCTGTGTGATACATTTGATGTACATTAGGTGTAAGCTTTATTGATTCAGATTGAGCATTTGACTTTTACTTCTATTCCTATGTTTATGTTGTCTACATTGCCTATTTTCTTCTGTTTATGACTACATACTTATACTTTCTATTTTGATGTAAAGCACATTGGGTGTCTGTATAATAAAATGTGCTATTTATGTAAATAAAATTGCCATTGCCATTAATAGAGCACATTGACATTATTGCTGGTTGTCTCCCATTTATTTAGCATTTAACAGATCTGGAACAAGGATGTGGGCAGGGTCAAGATGTTTAAGGACATGCAGTCGTGAACAAAAGTTTACATACACTTGTAAAGATCACGTATATAATGGCAGTTTTTAGTTTTCAGTGACACTACAACTCTTAATTTTCTGTAATGGAATGACTGAAACAGATGCATCTTTGAGCTGGTGATCACATGGACAAATAAATGCCTTCTGGAAGAAAGTTCTGTGGTCAGATGAAACAAAAATTAAGCTACATGGAGGAGAGAAGGTGAGTCTTTCGACCCCAAGAACATCAAATCTAACATCAAGCATGATGGTAGTAGTATTATGCTCTAAGGATGTTTTGCTGCTTGTGGAAGTAAACGGAGTATTTGTGAATGAGGCTGATTACCTCCACATTCCTCAGGAAAACCTGAAATTACGAGCCAGAAGATTAGGCCAAGGATGCAGTTGGGTGTTCCAACAAGATAATGACCCTAAACACATATCAGAAGTGGTAAAGAAATGTCTACATCAGGCTAGAAATGAAGTTTTACACCAGCTTTCCCAAAGTCTGACTTAAAAGCCATTGAGAACCTGTGGACAATGCTGAAAAAATAGGCCTCTGTAGGAAAACCAAAAAATGTTGTTGAACTGCACCATTTCTGTTAAGAGGAGTGGTCAAAGACACAACCAGACGCTGGCCAGAAGCTTATAGGTGAGGGGCACACCTTTAACTGAGATGCTGGAGGGTGTTTCTCCCCATTTAATGCGCTATACATGGGAGACAGCTTCAAATGATTCCATCAAAAAGGCAGTGCCTGTGCACTACTTTTCATCAGAAGCTGGCAGGTAGCCAGATGTGCATTTCTCAAACCAACCAGTTTACTCTTCATTCTTGAAACATTTTAGTCAATATATGGCACAAAAAGTCAAAAAGCACAATGTATGTCATCACACAATATGTAATAATGATGTTTGATTAAAGTCCTCATTGATTACAACTCATAAAACCTCATATCTGTTTATCCAAATTACATATTTAGAAGTATTTTTCCATGTAAATAATACCATCACGCTTTAAAATGCCTGAGATGTAACTTTACATCTTTACCTATTTTACTGTCACTCTCCATCCACCCCTATGCTGCTGGCCTGCAGCTCAAGCACACCAACTCACCCTTTGAGGCTGATCAAATGCTGTAAAACTACAATAATTGACAAAATAACATGTTGTAATATTGGAGCAATTAAGTCATACATGGAAAGAAGAGAAAGAAAAACAGCAAATTGTACACAATCGCTGTACAATTTGTACTGTAATGTACTTAGTAATTGTTCTTTACAACATCAGTAATGTAACAGTAAAATATATCATGAGCTTTTGGCTTGTTTGCAATATTAAGTGTGCATGTGTTGCTAAAGAAGACTCATAATTTCTCTTTTGGCAACTCTGCAAGCAAAAGCAGAACACATCTCTTCTTTCCTGCTTCTCCTCGGGAAGCCCAACCTCACAAGTTGACAGTTCCTTGTGTTACATACATAAGAAATCCTTGGTGTTCATGTTTTTTAAGAGTGTCATTGGTACAGTGCAGTTTCAAGATGTGGAGTTGTGGCACTGGCAACTTATTTCACCCATGATATGTATTTTAGCAGGTAAAAAACACCATTAGGACATGTTATTAGGTTAGAAATCTTATCTGCCGCTGCTGAAGCAGCACTGCTATCTCAAAAAAGCTTGATTTAATTAGTAATATAGAAACAGGCTGTATATATTGTTCTGCAGTTCTACCAACTATGGTTTGTTCCTGGCATTAGTAATCATTTTGTAACATACTACAGGCCTCACACTGTACCACCAGTATGCTATTTTTGATTGCCACTGCCTGCCCATGCAGTCTGCACTTTACCTACTACTACACTACTAGTGCGCCCCCACATATCAGAAGCGTGCTCAGTGGTTTTAATACGTGACTGGCCCTGCTGTAAGCTGCAGCAATGTGCTTTTAATGGAGACAAACACACATCCAGCACAGCTGATGGAATTCAACCTGTGGCAGACTATGGTGCTCCATTTCCACACATTTCTGTCCTCACTCTATCCATTACAGTCTGGTTCAGCCGCTGAGCCACACATAAACCTGCTGGCCAAAGACTATTAGCTGCAGCTTGGTGTTCATCTACAAACTTTGGGCAGGACCACACCACTAGGAACAACTTTTTCCAGCTCGAATCTGCAATCCAGAATAGGTTTAGGTGACTAAGTGGGTGAGAACTCTCTTTTTTTCCTAACCACTTGTCCCTTGACACTTCCATTCTGTACATTACACAATACTGGTTTTGCTTTAATTTAACCACACTAGCACAGCACATACTATCCCAGGTTTGTTTGTGTTGATGTTATTTTGCAGTTTATGTTCAACAAATAAGGGGATTAAAGCAAACATGCAGCAATTAATTAGTTTCAGTCTCTAATTGTTTGTTCCTTTTTTCAGACTTACCTTTCTTGGTTCCATTGTTCTAACTCACCATACAGGACTAGTGTTTAGAAGCAGGCCACCAAGCACTTCCTGAATTTATGGCATTGGTGAAGTCGGTGTGACATCATGGGACCAAACCAAGTGGAAGGCTTTTTTTCTTTCTTTATGAATGTTTCTTTTGTATTGAAATGCATCATGCAATAGCGACTTCAAGTGATTAGCTCATATGGAGATATTTAGAAATGCCAGTAAGTTTGTAGTTTCTACAGTGATATTGTTTATGGTTTTGTTTGCATCCAGGTTATAGAGAAGGTCCCCCTGCTGTCTGGTGGTAGGGCTGAAGTGATGAGGGTGTGAAGTGATCACCAAATACAAGGAGCTGAGATGTTGCTCCCTCACAAGAGAGGTGAGGCTATGCTGACAAATCTTGTGCCTTTGTTTGAATACTTATGGGTTAAGGGTTAATTAATAATTTTTTTTCTCCCTTGGAATAATTTTCTTGTTTTGTTTTGTTACCCTGAGTCTCATGTGCAAGGAGAAGCACTGTAAAATAAGGTAAGAATACTCTACCATGGTTGTCATGCATCAGTGCTATACTAGTAGTTATATGAAACAAATATTGACAATGAAATTAAACAAAGACTGCAATGGGACATTGTAGTACAGTATTTGAAGAGTCATCCAGCATCAAAGTCTCAGCTTGGTGAATGGAGGTGAGTGGGTTCTTAGCATTCAGTTGTCTATGCCTGGTTCCTTTGACGCTATTCTTGCGTAGTCAGACCATTCTCAGGTGCTGTGTCAGTGCAAGAACGGTCTGGTTGCACCTCATAGTCTTTCTGCTGTAGGAGAAAAATCCTTTACATTTTTGCTGCTCAGCTCAGGATGCAGTGATGGTGCAGCTGCAAAATAGTGAGTAATTTATTTGGTCGAACATGTTACCTTTGGGCGCCACTTGTGGCTTTCTCCTCTGCTTCCACTCTCTGCATCTAACTTTTCTATGAGAAACAACAACCTCTAACCAGCAACCAACCCACTTGAAATATATATATCTAAATGTATATGGTTGGGGTTTTTTGTGTGTGGATTATCTATTTTAACAGTTTACAGTGCTTACCTTCCTGCATGCAAGTGTTCCACCAAAACAGTTCCCCCAGTACTATTTTACAGCAGGGCCATTGTTGGGCTGTGTAACTGGACAACCCAAATCTTCCACCAGACTTGTCATGTTCAACATGTAGTTTGCTGTTTGAAGATTGCTGTTGTTTCAAGCGAGTTTTTCCGTAGGTGCACACATTGATGCAATATTTTCCATCCAGCAGTTTGTATGCACACACAGTGTGTGCATGATAATAGTGAAAGAATGGAAATTGTGAAAATTTTGATCTCATATCACAAACATGTTTGTACATTTGGGACAAGAGGAAAATATTAATGTATAAATAGAGGCCACATGTGACAAAGTGCAATGGAAACAGGTGTCCTATTGCAGTTTCACACTGTAAAAACATACTTAAATTTCTGTTCCATCGAATGTGTGTTTTCTCAGTGGGTGTAGCTGCTAGTCGGTTAACTGACTGCTGTATTGTGCGGAATCCTCTGTCTGAATCATTTTCTCTGACTCTGAGCATTTTCCACCCAAAATATGTTACAGGAGTCAGAAAATCTTTTAGAGCTGATTAACTCTGAAAGGCTCACTATAAACAAACTGAAAACACTCACTAGCCTGAGGCTTGTCGAAGACTGTAATTACAATGGTGAACTCTCCATTCAAAAGTGTCTGAACACTTAATTATGTAGTCACCAAATATAAGACTATACCCCCACTTGCATTTGCGCCAATATGGTATAATTTCACTCAGCAGCAATAGAGAACTCTGAGAATACCTTTTGTTTTTTATGCATTCGGCTTAGGTGCTGTTCAAAAACTCTTGCAACAGTGGAAAACCATACATTTAGGGATCAATGCACCTGGCATAGGATGTTTTTTAACTAAAATGTCTTTTACTCACAACTGCATGTGTTAAATACAAGATGCAACATGTAGTTGTGGGAGATTTGAACTTGTTTAACCCTCTGAACCCGAAATAGTTGTGAACAACAGTTTCCACACACTTGTAAAGACTATGTATATCTTACAGTCTTGAGGTTCCAATAACTCTTATAACTTTTTATTCTCTATGATGGAATAATTGAAACCCAGGTATCTTTAACACACAAAAAACAATCATGGAGTTTGGTTCTTTCATAGATTTATTAGATGTCTTCTGAAAATATGACAAAATTGCTGTGTCCAAAATATGCATACAGTAGTGCTAATATTTATATATAAAGCTCCCTTGTCCACTTTCATCCCAATTCTGGTAGCTGTCCACAAGCTTCTGGTTGTATCTCTGTCTGCTTCTTTTGACAGATTTGGTAAAGTTAAACAAAATTTGCAGGCCTTTTGATGCAGACTTGTTTCTTGATCACAATCCACAGGTTCTTAAAGTGGTTTAAGTCAGGACGTTAGAAAGCTCAGTCTAAAACTTTAATTCTAGCCAGATTTATGCATCTCTTTGCTACTTTTCTGTTTTTTGGGGGTCACTGTCTTGCTAGAACACCCAAATATGTCCAAGACCAAACCTTCAGGCTGATGATTTTAGGTTTTTGGAAACAGCCCCAGTGAATAATACTACCACCACCATGCTGGATGGTAGGTGCAGTGTTCTTAGAGTTGAGGGCCTTACCTTCTCTCCTATGTGTATATTTCAGGTCATTGTGACCAGTTGCCCTGAGGAGCACAACATTTTTAGTTTTGTAGAGCATCTGGGGCAAGTGACTCATTTTTGAATGAGGCATGTTGAATAAAGTATTTTTGATGATTTTGTTTGAATGTATTTCCTTACAAAACTGTATGTCACATAAGGTTTAGGACTGTTAGAAAACTGAAAATCTGATGATTCTTTGACATTTTCTGGTTCTCATCAATTGTGCATATTTGTTTTTTGTGTTTTGAGTTTAGACTACGCATTAGCCTAGCCTGATGAGGCATTAGGCTAGGCTAATGCCTCATCAGGCTAGCCTAGAATTTACTTTTTAGTAGTAATATATACATATATAGGTGCATCTCATATAATTGGAATCTGGTGGAAAAAGTTCACTATTTTTCATGAGACATTGCTGAAAGTGAAAATTATATATATTTTAGACTTATCACAAATAAATTTTAATATTTTAAGCTTTTATTTGTTTTAACTTTGATGATAATGACATACATGGAGGCAATCGGCCTGTGGCACTGCTAAGGTATATTGGATGTCCAGGGTGCCTTGATAGTGGCTTTCAGCTCTTCTTTATTGGTGAGTCTGATTCATCCCATTGTCATCTTTACAATATGCTACAGATTTTATATGGGGGTCAGATCTGATGAGTTGGCTGGCCATTCTAGCACTGTAATGCCATGGTCTGTGAGTGGTTTAGGCAGTGTGGGCATATGCCAGGACCTGCTGGGAGACAATATCTGCATCTCCAAAAAGATCTTCAGAAGACAGAAGCATGTAGTACTCCAAAATGTGCTGGTTGATAGCTGCATTGATTTTGAATTTGATTGTGCAGGGTGAACCCACACCGTCAGATTACATGGGCAACCAAATCAACACTGACTGTGGAAACGTCACACTGGACTTCAAGGAATTTGATCATCTGGCTCTCTTCTCTTCCTCCAGACTCTGGGACCTTGATTTCCAAAAGGAATGGAAAATTTACTTTTGCATGAAGAGAGGTCTGTTGACCACTGAGGCTCTGCTTAGCCCAAGAAAGATGCTTCTGACCCTGCTGGGTTTTCAGGAGTGGCTTGACAGTAGGAATCTGACACTTGAAGCCAGTTTCTTGGACATGTCTGTATGTGATGGCATTGGATGAAATAGCTCCACCCACAGTCCACTGCTTGTGAATCTCTGCTACATTTTTGAATCTGCTTTTCTTGACCGTCATCTCAAGTCTGTGGTCATCCCTTTAGCTTGTGCACCTTTTCCTACCACACTTTTCCTTCCAGTCAGTTTTCTATTAATATGCTTTGATACAGCACTCTGAACAGCCAGCCCCTTCAGCAATGTACTTTTGAGGCTTAACTCCTTGTGGACATTGTCAATGGTTGTCTTCTGGACAACAGTCAAATCAGCAGTATTCTCAATGAGTTCAGTTGTGTGTACTGAACCAGACTGAGAAAGTAAAGGCTCTTTGCAGGTGTTTTGAGTTTATTAGGTGATTGGAGCTCATCTTGGGAATTAATTTTGAGGGGGTTTCATGTGATGTAAGCTGTTGTCATCAAAGTTAAAACACGTAAAGGCTTGAAATATTTCAAGTTATGTGTAATTAGTCTAGAACATATACAGTTTTCACTTTAAGCAATGTCTGGTTAAAAACATAAAATCTTTTCCAATATATTCTGTGAGATGCACCTCTACATCAATATTGCTTTGATTGAACAAATATGCCATTGTGTACAGGAATGACAGGCTACTCCTACAACACCATCACAGTATGTGGCACAAAGAAAGGCAGCAGCAGCAGCAGACGCAAGGACAAAGGAATAAAGAAACATGTTTCTTGACATGAGGAGTGAACCATGAAAGCATGTTTAGATTGTTTACTTTGGAGGCCAAATAACTCCCAAGCCACTTTATTTCTCTGAAACCGTGCAGTCTCAGGAACTACCAAGAAGGCAAGCTAATTGAGCGGTCGAGGTTGTGCCTTTGTTGAGAAGCTTGTTCTGGTTTTAATTAACGCCAGTGGACCTCTGAAGGCTTTTGAGTGAGAAGTCATACAAGACAGGAGCTCATTCAACCACAGAGTTCGAAGAGTCCACTTTCATCAACCAGTTGTGTTGGTGTTCTGGTAGAAGGCATTGAATATGTTTGTGAGAGTATATTCTTTTGCTGTCTGGATGCTAGCACACTGCTTAGCACTGTCAAACACCCTCATTGTCTTTTTAAAAGAACGCATAATAGAACGCTGCTATTTGAGTAATTACAGCTAAAACTGAACCATTTAGCAGTTAAGCTTTGTCTTTGATCCTTGCTGGTTCCATGTGGTTTCTTAACTGACAAATGTGTTGTTTCCAGCACAGCCAGCCGTTCCATTAGCCTACTGTTATTGAGATTAATGTTGTTGTGATTGTTATTACCTGCACCATTGTTGCTGAGAGTGGGCCGAATTGGAGGGGCGGTAAGGAGAGCCAGGCTGAAATTTATTCCAATTTCTGTAGAAGATGTTGAAAAGACAAATTCTACTTAACATGAGTGGTGGGGTGGCTCTCTTCACCCTGACACCCACCCAGCATCTTCCAACATGGTTTCTACATTTCTACAACACTGACAAACCCATTTGCACAAGGAACAATTAGTTTGATTGGTCTTTTGTGTCCTGCTGTGCAACATTGTCTTGGCTGACTTTGGCCTAGATCAGTCAGGTTTGCTACAGGAAAAAGGTTGTAATGACTGTCTGAACAGTTCTAATTGTTCTCTCCTTCCACTGTTCGACACACACACGCACAAAATGGTACTTGTAATTAGAATTTTTTTCAGTGACCGATTAGAAACAAGACAATTTAATTGCTACTGTGCTGTAAGGCTGCCTACTGTTTCTCTGTACAGGAGAGTGATGCACTGGATTCTTGCAAGTTACTCTTTGAATTCTTGCTTTTCAAACTTTCTTGCTGAAGCTAGACATACCGAGCCGAGCAGAGATCGTGGATAAATAGCTATTCTCAGCCTACAGAGAGCAGTGGGGCCCCGGGGGCGAGCATGTGCTTTAATAGATGGGTGATGATATACATAATATTTCAGTTTTGACAGCAAATCTGTTCTTAAGTTGCCGTGACAGCCACTCAAATTCATGCCAGAAAGCTATCAAATGGAATGGATTATTCCCTGTGTTCCCTGTCTACAAACAAAGCTGAGCAGGAGCATGACACAGTTCCTCTGGCAGTGGTTTGCGGGGTGGCATGCTGCCAAGGAACAAAGGGCCCAGCTTGGCAGGGGCACATGTGATGGAACAACAGGAACATCTTCTTAGCTCCGGCTCAACCTTCAAACTTGTGCAGGTAAAGAAAAACAGCTGTGCACAGTCTCAGACGATCGCAGTCTCGCTCCCGACGTGAAAACACAGCTGCTTATTGCACTCTGCTCTGCAGTGAATCATACCAATTAATGTCCTCATGATCCTTCCTTCCTGGCGAATTTAGATGAATGGCACCATTGGTTCTCTTTTGGAATCGCTTACAGCACATCTCCAAATATCAGTATATCAACATCTGCAGAAAAGGACGTGTGATCACTGAGAGGCTCTCAGCTTCATGCACTATTTATATTTCTCTGTGCTCTTTCTTACCATTCATGGATATAAACATACATTTCAGTGTTATGTTCTTCTGCACTGAAGTCATAACTTGGCATGTTCGATCATTCCCTGTACAAAACTGTGTCATTTACTTTTGACAAGACTTTCAATTCACTCCACTTGATTTTAGCCTTAATAGCCTGCAAAAGAAATCAACTCTGGAGCAGAAAAGTCAGCATTAAACACAAGAATAAAAGTAGTTCATCACTCATTAATGTGAAATGCCACATACTTAAAAGAAGGAAGCCTCAAACCTGCTTGTTAAAATGAAGCAGTCTACAAGATACTTTCCATCCTGTATTAATACCCAAATTGGCACCCTGGGGCGGTTGGTGCAGGAGAAAATAGCATTAGCTTTCCTCACCACGAATATGCTCCTTGAAGACTTACTCACACCAGTAAACATCCAGTACTGTGTACTTTTACCAAGTTTCTCTATCTGTTTATTTCTGCCTCTAACAGCCACAACAAAAGCCACTACCTCATTCAGACAAAATGATAGTATCAATGTGAGACTGCAGGAAAGAAAACATTATCTACAAACAGGATAAAATGTCTATCCAAGTATTAAATTATGCAAGCATGTGGAGGGAGCATAACCCAGGAGGGAGGCAATAGATGAAAGGCTGTGTGAGGACACCACTGACCCAGATAGCCTGAAATCTGTCAGCAACAGCAAGCACAACATGCTTCCCACAATAGTCACATCCAATTCGACATGTCTCAGATTTACAATTTGAAGTCAAAGGCATCTCATTTAAAACACGTTTTATTTATCCCCCAGACTTTCCTCAGTCTTGCATGAAGTTCACTCTGTTAAACCTCTAACTTTTCAAGTTAAAAGCTCAATTCCAAACTTTGGTGAAATGTATTTTCTCTGTGCATTCTATCTTTACAATCTCCCTCCTCTGATTCCAGTGAGTGCCTGCAGTGGATTAGTTTGTTGAAGGCTGGAGATGGGTAATGGCTAAGTTCTCCAGCCAGTCTAATTTATTCACATTTTATCTCAATCTTTCTACTTCCCCAACCTCCCTCTTCAACCTCCCGGCACCTTTCTTTCTACTTTTTGCTCCAATTTTGTCCTCAGTAGGGATGTTGTGTTTGATCGGCATTAGGCTACCCAGCAGCACTTCCTTAAGTCATGTTTTTTAAGATTATGTGAAATACTATTGTTAGTTACAATGCTGCCATAGAAAAGATAATATCCACTAAAACCACACTTAGACTGGACTTTTTGTCAATATAGAATACAATATTGAGTGTATTTTTATGAAAATGCCATATAAACTTTGCAGTCTCCAGAAAATAGTCATAAAAACGAAGCCTCTGAACAGTAAGAAACTCTTGCTGCATATAGTCTGTGGGCTCCCATCACATTTGAAGCAGTTCAGATAAGCTTCCTGTATATTTACCAAGATTTCAGTATGCAGTATTGCTTAAATGTCAGATTGTATCACCTGGCAATAATTGCATTATTTCTTGATTGAACAGTGTTAGCTTTTATGATCAATCAGACAAATATTTAAGAAAGATTATATTGCTCAAGTCAGAAAGTCAGCACAATAAAAGTGAATACACCTCTAATCACTGACACTAAACTGAAACTAATTTGGGAATACTTGTGATTTACAATTAGCCTTATTTGTTTGAAACAAGGTTAGATAAAGACCTGTAAAGACCACGACTTCCTCAATTTGGGACCAGAGTGTCTATCTGCATGTTTACATCATGGGTCCACACTGAAAAGAATTCCTGGAGGAACTGATTGTGAGACTTCAAATACATGGAAAAGGCTACAGAAAAAAAAACTGTCAAAAAAACAGTTGCAAGAGTCATCAGGAGTTATAGAATGGGCCATAATACCACCAATCAGAGCCACAGTAGGTGTCTACCTCTAATGAAGCAAAGGACAGTGTACTAGTCTTACAGTGTAGCTCTAAAAAACAGACAGGGAAGTTCTTCAGACTTGGCACAAGGGTTGTTAGTGAACCAGACCATGAACCTGGTCCAGTCTACCACAGTGAATACATAGTCCTCACAGTGAAGCACAGAGGTGGGAATGTGATGATATGAAGCTGCATGATTACAAAAGGTGCTGGAGAGATGACATTTATAGATACCACCTTGAATGACTGTGGATGTTCCCAAATATTGGATAACAAGATGACTGATTGGAAATCACAGGTATATTCAGTTTTTCAGTGATCGCAGGTTTTCTAACTTGTGTGTTACTAATTACAAGTGTATTGACTTTATTGCACAGGGGTATATTCACTTTCAGTGTATACATTACATCAAGTGAGTAAATACTGGGTACATTAACTCCAGTACTATACTGTACTGTAAGTATTCCTTTGAGGTACTTGAACTTGAATATTTCCATTTAATACAATTTTTTAACTTCGAGTTCACTTTATTTCCGGGGCGGATATATTGTACATTCTACACTAAATATATCTGATAGAAGAAGATTTTACACAAAGGATAATCAAACAAATTTTTAAAAATAGCATATCCTTGAAGATTAAACCCATCATTTCCAATCTTTTTTGTCTTCTGATATCTTACAAATATAGTGTGCGTCTCAGATGTCTGAGCTGCTAATAGCTCCATAAATTTCCGTCTAAACTGATGTGGTTTCATTTCAATAAATGTTCAAATGATCCAATATCTTACTTTTAATCAAAGATTAGAGAATCAGTCAAAAAATAAAATGAAAACAGATTTGTGCATTACAACTTTGTAATTTCTGTTCCTCTGTACCATTAATCATCTGATGACCCGTCAGATTTATCTGCTGTTCCTGTATATACGACTGTATTGAATGCAGCAGCTACAACAGTAACACGCTGCTGACTTACTGATGCTTCGGCATCATTGATCATATTGTGTCATATTTACTCATGTGTTTTAATACATGAGATTCATTATGATATGTGTTGAATTATTATTAATGTCTCTGCTCAGTGTTCATTTCAAGCGTATGTATGGGAACATTTGTCAAGGCAAAGTAAGCCTCATAAATTAAATCTCAACATTAACAAAACAAACTTGTAATTCTGTGCATTTATTGACAACATATAGACCTCTATGCAAAACAGTTTTCCTACTACATCACCATTTTGCAATGTCAAAATAACAAAAATAAATGAAACTTGACTTGCTGGACATGACATTCTATTGATGTTAGAGGCCTCAAAAGCTGGTGCTATGTCAATCAATGACTGTATTTTTGGAAGGAAATATGGATACATTCATACACTTACAAGAACTTTCTGGTGCCTCTAGACCCTTTTTTTTTATAATTGTGTGCTTTTTTTCCAGTTTCAAGGGCCAATAATTGAAATGTTGGCCTCTGTTGGAGCCATTTAATCATTTGGATTTGCTGGAAACAATTTTTACTGAGTTCTCATCAAATTTCATGACTGTGGAACATGTCTTGAGTTATTAAAGCCTTACAATGGCTTTTCCTGGCAATATGTTTTTTTAAGCTAAAATTTGAAAAAAAAGGTCTCATTTCTGAAAACACATGAAATTCTCAAAATGCTGCCAACATATGTTACGGCACTTAGTTTTGGGTTCAAAACAATACATAAGTAAACTCTGAACAAAATGTGAGATGGTGGAGCAACACAGCTACCCTATAAGACATAGACTGACCTAGAAGGAAGTAAAAATTACACAAAACAGAGAAGCATATGAAAACACAGATATTTAATTCCTGTAACTTTAAAATATTAAACGCATTTAATTTCCATGATAAATTAGTTAAACTGGGCAAGACTAAGAGCAAAGTTCTTTGTCAGTATCATAGCCTTTATACAAATTAATTTTGTTTTGAGTACATATTCACACTTAAAAAGGCAACAAAATCATCATGTAACCTTTTTTTCCCCCTCAACTTTATCTGATTGTGTTGTTAATGCTGGATTTTCAGTGCAGTTTAAGGCACGACCGATTAAATCACTGGCGCAGCTATAACGCTGTGCAATATTTATCCCCCGTAATTAGCAAGTGGCTGTTATATAATCTACTAAGCATCATCAACATCATGTAATAAAGAAATTAATATGTTTAATGCATAATTGAAATAATGGCGATACCAGATGCCTGTGGGCGTTCTGCTTAGCTTCAAGAAGTCAGTCAAAGCAACAAATCGGCCTGTAAATTTAGATGTTCATTCATCAGGAAGTGTTTCCAGCTGAATAGATTTTCATTCATTTTTTTCAGTGGTCAGAATTCCTAAAGCTGATTTCAGGAAAGACTAATTAAGGAGTAGGAAGTAGAAAAAGCTACAACACTGTACACATGTTACCATATTAAATTTGCATGACTGCGACATGTTTCGGCTTCTATTGTGGACTATTGTTGGGTTACTAATGATGAATAATTAACGATAATTAGGGTCTTTGCAATGTAGGGTTATTATATACTTTGGCATAGGCTTTTTTAAATTAAATTAATGATGATGATGAGGCTGCTTGTCATGCTTGTCCCTTATATTGTTTTAACTTAGTCTCATCTTTATATTTTTAACAAGGGTCATATTAAAAAAAAAAAAAGAAGCACTGGCAATAATCATGGGATTCGCTCTGGGGACTGCAGTGTCCCAGATATTCAGTGGCTTCTATTAGAAAGGGTTGGTAGGTCACATGCTTCTACCAAGGCACCATTAAGGGAAGGTTTGGCATTTGTGATACAGTGTGGATTTATGTAACAAGGATAATTAAAGTTGTTTATAATAGAGTTATAATAGGTTAGTTGGGGGACTGTGTCTAGGCTGAGATTGGTAAATTGCTCATATTGCCACTGTTGACTGGCAACTGCAACACAAGACACCAGAGCTGGGAACAAAGTCACTCCCATTAACTGCTCCTTTTATAGCAGACACTTACTAGTTTGCCTCATAGTTAGTAGAAAATTAAGATTTTAGACTGTCTTTAGGTTTTGACCAAAGACAGTCTAAAAGTCTTTGACTGTCTTTGGATTGGAAGTCTTTGACTGCCACTGTTCCCCTAGCAGGTCAAATATGTTACATCGAAAAACATCAAAAACATGCTGGGGTTAATTGGTGATTCTAAATTGTCCATTGGTCTGAATGTGAGTGTGATTGTCTGTCTCTATGTGTAGCCCTGCGACAGACTGGTGACCTATCCAGGCCCAAATCGGCTGGATAGGCTCCAGCCTCCCCCCGATCCTAATGAGGATAAAGCTGCGTATAGATAATAGATGGATGGACACTTACTCATCTTTTTTTGTCATTGCTAACAACTTTTCCACAGGGATCATATTTGTACTACTTCAGTATACAGCTGCTGCAATTAATCAGTATGCATCAACATATGTTTTTTTTTTTTTAACGAGCACATTTTTTAAACTTCTCTTCATTCTAAAAAGTATTTTCCGTGAGTATCATTACATTTTTGATGTGTCATGATGTCATTTTTGGCTCCAGTTATTGACTGACTGCAGTATGTTTACATACAACAGCAACAAAATTCATTCAGTCAGTATAAATTTGTCCAAAGACCCAAAAATGTTAAAGTGTAGGAGTATATAAAATGATCACAGAGCACAAAAAAAAGGCTTGTAAAATGTGAAAAGTTCAGCTAGTGAAACACATGAACACCTCGAGAGAAACAAACAGGCTTTAATCAGCATGGAGGTACTTTATTGTGTTTACTTCTCTCCGTTCTTTGAAATATCCATCTTGTCCATGTTACAGTTTTCTTAATCTACAGACTGAATTTTTTCACTTTGTTGAAGCATTTAATAGAAAGTTAAATTTCTTTTTGAGTTGCCCCCTCTTTATTAAAATCATGTTTGAGTTTTCCATTTTACTGTGCAATTTTGCATTTAAATAATATAAACCTTTGAATTTAAATTTACATTTTCTCAGCTGTCTATAGCTTGGTCGACGTATTAATTGGTTGAAAAGTAGTCAGGTAAATTTATAGTAAATTTTGTGTAGACTGATTTCAGACAGTGCACTGGGCAGGAAAGATGCAGCGTCCGTTGCTTTCAGCTCTGCTGCTGAGCTAGCTGACCGGTGGTTCCTGCTTTTCTGTAGTCATGCAGTTATTTAAAATTATTTTTTAAGCTGTTTCTTTACCACCGACTCTGCAGTTGCTTCCTGAAGCATCAGAAAAATATACCCGACTGCTTTAGAAAAGAAAAATCTCACCAGTCTTCCACCAATATAGATTTGCAATGCATCATGAAGGACTACTCAGCCTGAAATAAAACTTTCCATTTAGGAAAAAAAAAGCAACAATTGACACAAAGGCGGCGGTGACTCAGCTGTACTCAAAGAACAAATACATATGCTTCACCTCTGTGAGAAGTAGCAATGTGAACAAGGTTTAACAGGAAGTGGCACAATACCTCACTGCTTATGCACAGCAAAATGACACGAAGCAGATATTCACACATTCTCAAATCCATATATTCACCATCGGAGCTGGTCAGTGAAATGCAGTAGGTGGAAGCACTGTGTGAAATTCAGACTATTGCAATAGCAAACAGAGATTGTATTTTCTGCTATAGGCATTTCCCAATGAGAGGCTTTGCAGAATGTGACGAAACAGCTGTCAGACTGTTGTGCTGCACTCACACAAAGACTCACATCACTCACAATAGCTTTTTCAGTGTTACGAGTTCACACCCTTTACTCTGTCTGCTGCTTTACAGTAAATTTCATGTGACTAAGAGGGTACTTGTACAGAGGGAACTGTGACACAGACAATTCAGCTTAATCATAAAAGGTTGGACAATTGACTGTAATTACTGAAGTACAGCAATAATAAATGACATCAGTGGAAGCTGTGACACTACGTCTGTGATACAACTGAATGAATGTGTTGCCTTTTACAAACAACCTTGCTAGGAACCATCCGGGTCTACCATTTTCACTTATTTTTGCTATTAATTAATGTGCAGATTATTTTTTTCAAATAATAAGTCTAGTAGTGAATCTATAAAATGTCCAAAAATGTCTCTCAGAGTAAATGTGACCTCCTTAAATGTCTCATTTTGTCTGATCAACATCCCTTCAATATATATAGTTTAATGGGATAAATAGCACAAAGTGTATATGTCACCTGCAAGTATTTATCTGATATTTTCAAGTTAACACTAACATAAATACTTTCCTGTGCAATAATACAATTATAACTCCATTACTGTTTATTGCACTGTGTGGCTACATTTTTATTTTCTTACAACACTGCACATTTTTACATTTTATGCTTATACTTTTCTACTTATGTTTATATTTTTATGGTGCTTTTTCCTACTTATGTTTATCTTTGTATTTTTTGTACTGCTTAAATTACTAAGACTTGAAGGAGAACAACTGTAACGTAAGCAATATTCCCTTAATCAATAATATATTTCTGATTCAGAAAATATCTGTCTGAGTGGCTGAATATGAAGTGGCTTTTCTTTTTTTTTTTTGCATTGAAAGCAATTAAATTAGTGGAAAATTAACAATATTTTTGCTGATTATTCCAGTTGGCTTTTTAATTAGCAATTTTTTGGCTAGCATTAACATATTTCACATTTTCATTTTCATAGTACAGTGCACATTTTGTATTTTATGCTTACACTTTTCTCCTTATGTTTGTACTTTTTAATTTAAGACCTATTTTTCTACTTCAGTTTATTCTTTATTTTTTTCTACTGTTTACATTTCTAAGACTTGAATGAAAGCAACAGTAATGTCAGCAACACATATTTGTGACTCTGAACAGTATTTTTTTTTTTTTTTATTTAAAGTAATTCAATTAGTGGTAAAATTTACTAAAAAAGAAAAACTTTTTCTTTCAGATTTTTTTCCCCTGTTGACTTATTAATTGACTGTTTGTTAGGTAGCTTTAATTGTGAGCATGTGCTGCTGTCCAGGGGTCAGTAGTATATCCCTGCTGCCAGCAGAGGAATGTTAATGACAGCGAATGCGACAAATCTCAGTGGGAACTGTGGGTTAACTAACAATTTTATGTCTTGCTGTATCTCAAGCTAAACTATGCATGTGCAATCTGACTAACACAGAAACAAATTATAAATTGTGCCATAAAAAGAGTGGCCCACCTCAACCTCCTGACCTGACATTCCAAATGCCGGATTTAATCAGGTTTGCCAGCTTCGACATGATTACGGAGATATAACAGCAGGAAGGAAAGGCAAATAAGGATTAGAAAGAAAAAAACAACACCTACTGAAGGAAGAAATGTTCGCTGCAATAAATTCCATGCAGGTGGGCAGCGCATTGCCAAATGTTCATGTTTAGATGCCAAGATGCCGTCTTCACTGTAATGACTGTGCTGGTTGGAACAATATCACTGTCGCTCATAACATCAATGAATAATCAAACAGGGGCAGCTCTCCATTTTATTCACCGAAAAAAAATCCATTACTTCCATAATGATGCCTTCACACAATAGTAAAAATACAGATTTAAATGCATTTTCTAATGAGAAAGGTAAAACAGAAAAACTACAAGCAGTGATGTAAAAATATTTGAACCAGTTTGTTACCAGAGCAAAAAACATACTCATTCAGTGAGCATTTTAGGGAATTCTAACTCAGCCTTAAGGTCAGTTAAGGTGTTTTGAAGTTTTTTTTCATCTATTCTTATCCACACACGTGGACAAAAACTCAAAACATCGGTCTACAGACAAGAAGAAGATCAAGAATAGGACTGAGGTTGTGGAAAACAGTACACGTCGCGACATACATGAGGAGCATGAAAAGAGCAACTAGAGGATTCAGTTTTCTTGCACTTGTGTTGTCACTGCACTTACTGTGTGTCTCAAATTTTGGTCACACAGCGAAATTTATGTGTATAAAACCACGATTTTGCCTTTTCTCTTCATCAACACGCTCAGCTCACCTTTCAACTGGTATTTTGTGCTGTCAGGCTCAGGTGCTCTGCGGCTCAGCTCAGCTTTGTGCGTACTGCTAACAACAGCGTGGTAGCACATAAACAGCAAAGCATCCCAACAGATGGTGTGATATCAGAGCCTGCTTTGAATTTCACACATTTGAAGCTGAGATGATTTTTTGTTTTATTTTATTTTTTGAGTGTCGATGAAGGGGTTCATTATTTTCATTCTTCTAAACCACTTTCACTGTTTTTTCAGAGTCCTCGGAGTGCACAAACTTGTCATGAGGTGATTTTTATTATTTGTTTTAGCCCACCTGTTAATGAGAATGTGAACAACAGTGTAACTGAGAAATAATAGGAGCGCTCTCCACAGTGTGCCCTGAGATAATTGGACAAAGATGAAGAGAAGATGCACATTATAATTTAGTTCATATCTGATGTCCACTTTCATTCATTAAAGGCATCTATACACTTTATAGGATATATAACCAAATACAAGCTATTGCTGGACAAAAGAGCATTAGCTGTCATTTCATTTTCTTGATTTATGATTTGTTAGAAAGTAAAAATAACCCCTGCAGGCACATGAACTGAACATTTCTTGTTATGTTATTGGACAGTTCCTTTATTATTTCATAAGCAGCATTTATAGCAAGTTTGATAACTATTTGTAAAGTCACAGAACTTCATGAACTTGCTGAGGCCTTAACCAAGTGTAGCCCCGTGGCTACACTGAGCACATGGGGATGGTTAGTGGAGTGGAAGCTGCAACACTACGCTTCCACTACGGTCAATGAAGCTGGCTACACCAGGCATGTGAGCAGCATGTAAGTGGAGCTTACTCACTGGAGATCAAATGTAAAAATAGACCAGTCTTCTATTTATATTCTTTACACAACATATGTGGTTCAATTAACACACCAAACTGAACATAAAGTGTCTAATTAAAAAAATAAACTACTAGAGGAAATGGCTACAAACAGGGCTTTCACTTCAGGGTCTTGATCACCCTTTCTGCATTTATTTTACCCCTTACAGAGCTGGCTGTCATCTGGGGATGTTAACTTGCCCATACTACACAAACTGCAAAAAACAACCTTGAAATTTTATAGGACTATACTCCCTCCCAAACCAGACCACACAACATTACCTAAAGGAAAGCACACCTTCTTGTTTTGCTACATCCCTACACTGTCAATGCACTGCAGGTGTGGCCCCTAAATTAATAATACTCAGTGATAAAAACAACTTCAAGAATGGTTCACATACATTATGCATCCAGTGTTGCCACAGCATTAGATTAGTTAATGTCATTAGGAATTCCCTACTGATGACAGTTCGGGAACTGATAAATGTTCTGATTCTTCAAACCTTGTGGTGACATTGAACAACCATGGGATCATCTAAGCAGCTGACCTGGGATCATAAATGAAGCTAAATGATGCCTACAGAGCAGAGAAAAGCAATGAAAAATACCAAAGTGCATCCACCTTGCAAAAAAATCTGTCATAAAGAAATGGTGGTTAAGAGAAAGACAATATCTGGAAGACTGTGGAAAGCTGTCGGGTAAAACTGCACATGAGCTCAGTAGAAAGACAAAGCAAAACCACACGACTGCAAATCAGCTTGTAGTCGATTTACCTGCACCATTTGGCTGAATAGCAACAGCAGGAAACCTTACCTGCCATCTCATTCTAAAAGTCAATGTCTGTAGTCTGCAAAGTAACATCTGAATAAACCAGAGTCATTCTGGAAGTTCCAACTGAGCTCTTGAACTGTGAATACCAAAGAGATAATTAAAGATCTAAATAAAGGCAGCAGCATTTGACGAAACACCCACCTTGCCAACTGTTAAACATGGGTGGAAATATTCTGCTTTGGGGCTGTGTGGCAACCAGTGGCACAAGAAACACTGCAAGGATAGAGAGAAGAAAGGATTCCGCTGATGCAGTCAATCAGAACAGTTAAGCTGATGCTGGTTTCTACCACTACAAAGACTTTGGTCAAAATTGTGCTTTACGAAATACGCTGAGGACTGAAGAGGGTTCCATGGTTCTACCTGGTTCAGATTAGGTTGTTAGGGTTTAATTGTATGGCCATGGGTCTCTGGGTCAACAGGCTGCTTCTACTGCAGGTGGGCTGCAACTTTGTGCATGTTCCAACTTGTGGATTCACCTTTGTAGAACCTTTTTCAGTGATGTTTTCAGGACTATAAACAGTGCTGGTAAATACTTCTAAATCCTAAGTCCTATCTTCTCAAATATTACTATCAATAGTATAAAATTTACCATGTAGGCTATAGGCAGTTAGGGGGTCATTCTTATAATTGTTTGTGCCAAATTACATCTGCCCCAAGTTCCTGCAGTGGAAAGGCACTGATTATGTTTAATATCTGAGTGGATCTGAACAGATCCAAGCACTGTCATCTCTGATCACAATACATCACATTCTCCGTAACAAACTGTGTTTTTCTAGGAGTAATAGGACTTTGTATGTAAACAATATGGTATACATTAGTTATTTTGCTTTTAATGATTCTCTTACTTCTTACAATCATGCTCTTTGCCATCAGAACTGCTTTTAAAATGATCAAATTAACTAATTGTGTAACAGTTTGCTATGAGTTGCTTTGCTCACTTTGGATCAGATCTATATTGCTTTAGTCTATTTGGGTCAGGCGTAGCTTTGCTTAGGTCTGGATTAGATCTGTGTTTTGTGAAAATGAATTTATGGATAATGAGTTGGGGTAGGTTTTTCACGGGTTTGTTGGGATTAGGTTCACCATTTTGGACCATTGAAGAACTCCCAATCCCCAGACTTGAACATCATTAAAAGTCTGCTCGAAGATCTTAAATATGCCGTATGTGCAAGACAACTTAAAAATATCTCAAATTTTAAACTGACCCGCAAAGAATACTAGCTGAACATTCCTAAATTCGTTTTTGGATACAAAAAGAATTTTCATGCTGTGATATCTGCCGCAGGGTTTTTCAAATGAGTGCTTTTGCCAACTTTTTTCATATGCCTACCGTTTACAATTTTTATTTCAATTTTTTCAAAAAATCTTCAAGCTCTGACAATTAAAAAAGAAGATCACACAGTGGCATTTCAAGAATTGTCTGTTTCCTGCAGTGGAGGTATTTACATGTTTTCATTTCAGAAATCATCACAGTATAAACTAACTTGTACATGTATATATTCATATGTTCTGTCTTTAGCGTGTGTTTCATTGCAATGAAATTATTATGCAGTGCAGACTGGACAGCAGCTACATGAATAACCACTACGAACATAAAATAATGATACTAAGCTCAATATAAAAAGAACTGTGTAGGAGAAATAGCCTTTTCAACACATCGTTCCCAAATTGCAAGGATTTGCAAATAATTGGCCACTTGGCTGTTCCTTGGACGGCCTGCTTTTATTTCAAATTGAATGTGCTGAGACACAGAACCTGGAGAACAAAAACTGTGTAACTGTCCAAATACTTACCCTCTGGAGTGTATATTATGTAACAAAAAAATCTTTTTTCTTGGGCTTATGATGTTTTTTTCTACTTTTTCCACTCAGTCCACCTTTGACTTGTTCACAGGGAGGTGTTGCCCACATCTCGTTTTTTTTCTCACAGCACAGACCCAAAGTGCACCAATAAGACATAAAGTGCTATTCTCACCAGTGGATGCTGTTATACCTCCAACTTTAGAGAACTGGCAGTAACAACAATGGAAGCAGTGTAGTGTATGCTGCCAAGCCTGGAGCTTATAAAACAGAACTCACCAGTCTCTCCATCGAAGCCGTATATCTCAGTGGGAAGCGCTGGACACCTTCAGGGGGATCTCATCAGAGAAGTAAATGAGATATCTTACATGAAACTCGGATATGACAGACCAACCCATCATCCTATACCTGACGCCATACTGCAGGATAGGGGGGTCCAGTTAGAAAATTGCGCTGGCAGACACAAAACAAACCAATGGTCAACAGAGCTGACCTTCCTGGATTTTTCTACAAAGTGACTATGACTTTGTTGAAGAATCATTGTCGTCATACGCACCTAATAAATGTATTTTTACAGGCCCTTGTGGCTCCTTTACAACTGCTTTGTGAGGGTTTGGTGGATGTTGAGGTATTTGTTTAACTACACCAGTAGTGCAGTTATCTTTTGGTGGACAAGGAGACTTTCAGTCCTGGTGTGGGGAAAAAAGATGCTTCTATCTCCCAATTATGAAGCATTAAATCTTGCGGTGAGAAACTGCATCAAAACATATAGTTGACTGTCATTGCACAGTCTGTGAGTCGAAGATGTAAAAGAAAAAAAAAACATTATTGGAGCAGAAGGGAGAATATGTGGAGCCAGACCCCCAAAACATTCAACTCTGCTCTAACAGAGTTGATGAAGAATGAGCTAAACATCAATCCAGACTCCAGCAATAGTGAGGACAGCCAGGGTAACAAAGAGAAGAAGGAATCTGGTACTAAATACGTTCAAAGCAGCCTCTTTGACAGGGGGGTTCCGTCGTTTAAATGCTGAATGAGGTCTGGTTGGACAGTTTGTTATGGAGCATTTTAATTGTGAATGCAGGCTGTTTGAGACCACACTGAGTTTACGCATCGATGCTTAGTTAAAAATGTACGAAGAAAGAGTGGAAAGGATCACATCTCACATCCACTGCACCCGCTGTTGGAAGGACAACGTGATTCTGAAAAGATTGCTTTTTATTTCCAAGGCACACACTCATTTCAAACTTCTCGCCCACTTTTTATCAACCACACACCCCGCTCAGCGTGGTGCGCAAACCCTGCTTCTGGGAAAATGTATCCTGGCAGGTTTAAGCAGTTCTTTGACCCACTCATCGTTTACTTTGACCCGTTGCTTCATGGTGTACAGCTCCCTGGAGTCGCTGTGCTCCCCCAAATCTACCTGGATGGCGAGGGTCATAGAACACATTTTTCATAAAAACTTCAGCTTTCTCAGTTGCCTCTCCTTTAGAGCACTCTGTGTGTTTTTTGCAAAGATTTCTAAAAAGATTGACTTTTTATATGTGCAAGTAAATGCACTTTCAGAGGTTCAGCCCTAAGTATGAAAAGAGTAAGAAAGTGCAAAATAGCATGTGCCTTTCATAATTAGACATTTTCCATCCATGTGCTGTTCCTGCTCAGGGGGGGTCAGTGGAGCAGAGCAGCAAAGGCCTCAATGTTGTGTTTAATAGCAGCAGTTTCCAAGCCTCTTGATCCATTTTAATTTTTTAAATTTTTTTTTTACACTGATTTGCATATGTTTGTGCAAACATATGGCTTCTTAGAGAATCCCCCCAATTTGGTGCCTCTATTGGCACATCAGTTTTTATCACTATTAGAAACAGAAAGAGTATCTTGGCTAATGCAATGAAGAGGACACCCCCACTGAGGCAATTTAAACATACGATCCTTGTGAAGCAGCTTTTGATTTTGCAGCATTAACATCAAATGTAGACTTTTATTATCAAGGATTTTTCTGCTATCAAGACTTTGTGTGTGTGTCATATCTAATTTCTGCCAACAGATTTATCAGAGCACAATGCAATATGTTGAGTTACAAATATATGGATGACTTGAGTTCAGATTCTGTGTTGGTTTTGTGTATTTTGACAGAAAAATACATTCAGGAGCTTATGAGAATGAACGCAGTTATTTAATAATAAAGTAGTGGCACTTGCATTTCTCTATGAATCATTGTCAAGAGGATAAATTTAATATTTATACCGACAATGACAGCAATAGAATTCTCCCCAGTTTTATCAATAATAATATGTCTCAATATTAAAGGTGATAACCATCCGTGGAGGCTCTGTCATAACTGTGTAGTGTTTGGACATGAGTAATATTTATTAAATCCAGTGTGTCATAGACGTCAGCTTCTTCATGTGTGTGGTTTTTATTTTAGTCCTAAAACTACCAGATGAATTGTGGGATACATTTAGCTCTAACTACTGATGCAGAGCAATGCGGGAAGAATCGTGCATTAAGTATGAGCTTGAGTGTGCTGTGTGTTAACATTTTTAAGATGTGGAACACGCGAGCATTGCTGTTTAATAGGACAATCTGCATAGCAACTGGGAGACAAACAAACTAGACACTGACCGAGGGTTAGCACAAGATGGTCTGCTGTTTTTATTTACTTTTGAATGTCAAGTAGTTCATTCGACAGTTGGTTTGAGGCGCTTTCGCCAAAGACAGAACTAAAAAAGACAAATTAAATTGCCATGAGCTGTAGCACTGTGTATGCAAAAAGTCAGGAAACTTTTGAAGGTAAGGTGTAGACTGTCCATCCTCCTTGAGGTGTAAATGTCAGTCTTTACAGTCTGAACATTTGAAATGGAAGTAAGTTTGCACACAGACTATTCGCATGGGACTTAAGTCTTATCAGTGCAGTGCATGTGTCAGCTTGTCTCTTTTCCTGTGGTGTGTGAGCACCAGCTCGGTATTACTATAACAAAAATGTCATTATTAGAGCAGATGTTCCATGCAGCATCACACAGGGTATCATCAGGACTTTGAAAGGTCTTTTTTAGCAAAGTTATATTGGTATTAGAGTTTGAGTGTAGGATGTTGAGATGTTATGTACCTATAAATTAAAGCTGGAATTACAGGGGGAGTAATAAACATTTGGAGGCCATTTAGTCCTACTGTTTTTTCAGCACAGGGAAAAAATGTTGCATGTTATGATTGGGTAACGGGTGTTAAACTGCATACCAAGGGCCATTAAAAGGTTTGTGAACGTTGTTTTTTTTTTTTTTTTTTTTTTTAATTATTTCCCAAAGCATTCTGGTAACAGTGTCAAGAGTTGGACACATTTCTACCCCAAATGGAAATATACAAAAGGTTTTCTCCGATCATTGAATTAACCCTTAAAAACCCATATCTGAGTATATATTTAGGTTTTTTGGCCATCAAAATAATCCTACCTTTAAATGGCTGGGATGTTACTCTACCCAAGTGCTTCCTTCAATTCAGTTAAATTTTACTTATATTGCAGCAGTTCACAACATATGTAATCTCATAGCACTTCACATAGTAAGGTGAGGACCTTACAAATTTTAAACCGGCAAATTCAACAAATCCAGTGCTTCCTTTGGATTCCCTTCCAGCAAGCACTTGGGGACAGCAGGAAGCAATAAAAAACCTTCCCTTTACCTGTAAGAAGAAGAAAAACATCTGGCAGAACCAGGCTGGGGGAGGGCGGCCATCTACCTCAACCAGTCGGGGTGAGGGTGAGTATGTGAATGGGGTGGGGATAAATGCAGGATGTGAAGATGTGTAATTCCTGTCTCTCCTCACAGTAATGCATTTCACAGCAGGTGAAGCTCACCTACAACTACAACTGCAAAGCTGCTGTAGTTAAAATGATGGCAAGTTGTAATGTTGGAGTAATTCAGCCTTACATGCTAGAAGTGGAAACCAGTTTTGAAAAAGAATAATGATACAGAAAGTCTAACTCTGCAAGTTAACAGGATGGGCTCTGTATGTTTATTACAGATGAAACATAATTTGTGGTTTTGAGTGGTATTTGAGTCATGGGTACGCTATGGTTTCATGGTAGAAATGCTCAGCCATTGTGTCGACCGCTTAGTTCACTCATGATGTGTCTTCCAGCGTATAAAAAGCACCATATGTTAACAACATAAAAAACTTGAATTTCACTGAAGGAGGTCTTAAAAAGAAGTCTTTGTAATTAACTAATCTATGCCAAATTAACTTTTTGCTTCATGCTGTCAGTGCTGTACAGCTCACCCTCCTGGCTTCCTGCTTCGCCTCGTTTCCTTTTGGCAGCAACGTGAGTCGGTCATCAGAGAAGTGGCTGCAATGGAGAGGTGGAAGTGGTTAAGGTTATAAAAGCCTGCTCTTTCAGTCCACTCTCTCTCTCTCTCTCTCTGGGCAGCTTTCCACTTCCTCCTGGTCTCTAAATCTCTTTAGTTAGTTTTGCATCTTTATACAACACTCTTTCATACACTTACACTCACCCATACATATCTTGTAGCACTAATGTCTTCCACCTCCGCACCCTGCCGTCATTTTGAGTAACGGTTAAATAAATTCACTGAGCGATTGAATCCTGTTGTGTGTGGACTCTTCTCTTTTGTTTGTAGTCAGAGGCAAGCTGGTAACAACACATTATTCGAAATTGCTTAGCTTTGCAATATCCTGTTTAGATGGCCTTGCAGCTACAAGAGTCCCGGTTCGTGTTCCGGCCTTCCCGGGATCTTTCTGCATGGAATTTCCATGCTTTCCCCTGTGCATGTTTAGGTTTTCTCTGGGTACCACGACTTCCTCCCACAGTCCAAAAAGATGTTCAGGTTAACTGGTAACTCTAAATCTTCCTTAAGTGTGAATGCAAGTGTGATTGTTTGTCTCTATATGTAGCCTTGCCATAGACTGGTGACCTGTCCAGGGTGTCTCCTGCCTTCACCCCAAGTCAGCTGGGATAGACTCCAGCACCTCCACGACCCTAATGAGGATTAAGCGGTGTATAGATAATGGATGGATGGAAAACTAATTGAACATTTCGGGTATCACTTAAATGCTGAATTATGGAATTACTCCACATAAAGGGAGTGAAAATCTGACAAAAAACTGGCATAGAGCGAAACACTTTTATACTGCTTAAAATGTGGCAGTACTTGAGATTAAAATTTTCCCTTTTAAGGCCTGTAAATGTACATCGTCACCTCAGGATTATGTGAAAGAGAGAAAGTTTTTCTTTGGACTTCCTTCAAGAGAAGGTTAGAGCTCAAACTCAGCTATGAAAGATCTTCAGACATAGATGGTCTATAGACACTGCAGCACGGCTCTCTGAAACTGATGCTCATGCATGCAGAATGTTCTCATCATTCATTTCACCACCTGGGTTACCTGTAGACGAAGGTTGATTATGTGCGGTGTCAGTGTATGTGATAGCCTCATATCTCTGCAGACCTTGATCTGTCATTTTCCTGAACACAACCCTCCCCCCCACCTCACTCTTCCACTCCCCTCCCCTCCACCAATAAGAAACCAAATGACCTTAATTAATGGAATTTCACCTCCTCTGTATTTTTCCATCATCTCCCTCAAACCCCTCCTGGAGTTCTCCTGTGCCCAGAAACATTAAATATTCATGCCGCCATCATTTTAATATTTAAGTAAATCAAATGGATTGTGCCAGATAAAACTAACAGCAATTATCTATGCAGCGATAGGGAGATTTATTTAGTGCGATGAGTGACAGTTGGTGAAACATGAGGCTGAATGTCTGCTGCTCTCCCTCTTCTTTGCCTGTTTCTTTCTTCTTCTTCTTCTTTTTTTTTGACAACACTGCATCTTTCAAGGCTTTCCTTAACTTGAAAGAGAATCGCTGGCACAGCTTATGAAGAGTTTTGAAAATGAGACATCCACTTTCAACCAAAAGTGACACAGACCCCACTGTGAAGTGGTTGACAACATAAGAATTACAAACTCTAGTGCTATCCAGCAGATTGTTATGGATAAAATGGTTAAAGACCTAAAGTGGCAACTCCTTTTTTATTGAGATGTAATGATAATGAGCCTCACATGTTTGATTTCACCATTGTTGTGACCACTTGGACTGCACTTACAGCCTAATTTAGGGCTGTAATGGTACATTATCACTGAATGTCTTCATGCACCAGAAATCTGGCAATTTAATTACGTGTGCGCTTGTCAAAGGGTGTTTATTCATTCTAATCGGGGTGAATATTAGTCAGTTGTAAGTTGCACAGATGCAAAACACATCATGATGTATTAAATTATTGGTAATGATTTTTCATGCCTTACTGTCAGCAATTATTTTGGTTTAGCTCTTAAATAATGAGATTGGGCTTATTTTGAACCACAGCCCGCATGCAAAAACCACAACACTCACCAATAGGCAGGCATAAAAAACCCCAGGGAATTTCAATCTGCTCAAAATGCATAAAATTGCGCCCCTGTAGCTGAGCTGGTTGCGTGGGCGACCCATAAATAGGAGCTATCGTCCCGATGCAGCAGTCATGGGTTCGAGTCTGACCCACGGCCATTTAATGCATGTCTTTCCCCCACTCTTCTCCCAGTGTTTCCTGTCTCTCTCCACTCTGCACTATAATAAAGGCCAAAAAAACACATAAAATTAAATTATATAGGAATTGATGACACTGAATTACAGCACTAGTTTAAAATTTAATAGCCACACCTAATATGTTGCTAGATTCACAGAAAGCAACAATTTGGGGACAACACTACAAGATGTAAATACAGTTTTGAAAATAGACATGTCCTCATCTGGTTTCTATTTAATTTTATTTTTTGCCTTTCATTCTGATCCAATTCTTTTTTCTTTTTTTTTTATTAACCCAAGACCATTTTCCTAGATAAGACACTAAAAGTATTGTAGATTACCTCTAGTCCTTGGTTGTAGCAACCAGAGGATGTGACAGTTTTGTGTTGACAAGCAGACAACATTGTAGAGGTTTAGATAATAAAGTGGCACCATGACATAGTCCTCCGTGATGCATAGTGATCACCACCCAATCCACATATATTAAATCAAGCCAGAACTAACTAAGGTAGTTTTCATAAACCCCAGTGATAAATCTAACAGCTGCCCTAATGGCCTAAAACAGCAATAGCAGCACAGGACAAATGATTAGTGGGTTCGATTTACATCATAAATTAATCAGTTTAAGATTGGTAATGCAGCACTATATTTTAAAAAAAAGAAAAAAGTCACATATATGACACCTGTGTGATGGTGTGTTTAAACAAACAACCAGGCTTAGCTTTGTATCGATACCAATCTGTTAAAAAATGCCTGGATCAGCCCTGATCTCAATCTTAGGATGTATCTTAGGACTGTGATTGGGACATACATAATTGGCATGTTATCATCTAATTGCCAAAGTTAATATGACGAATGTATCAGCAACATCCAGCAGACACAGACCAACATTAGCCTTTGTTTGGTATCTTTTTACAACTCATTGTCAACAATATTCACTCTCCTGCTAGCTCTACTTGGATCTCAATCACCTCCTATTCATAGCTTTAGTTTATAGCTGCTAAATAATGTGCAGTGATTCACAATTAATCAACTGGTTGTTGACTATTAGGACACTTGGCAACACTTTTGATACTGAATTAAACAGTAATTTTTAAACAAAACACAACAAACTGAAAAAGTCCCAGCTTATTAAATTTTAATATTTTCTGGTTTATTTGGTCTACTATGACAACAAATTAAATATTTTTGGGTTGTGGACAAAAAAAGGCATTTGTTATCTTGGGCTTTAAGAAACACTCGTCAACATTTTTCACATTTTCTGACATTTAATAGACCAAAAAACGAATTAATTATTGAGACAACCATTGTCATATTAATCATTGGTTGCAGCATTTTTCACAAGCTAATTGTCAGTTATGTGTTTGCTGGTCACATCATGTACTGGGTTTTATGCAAGTACTTCTGACTGAAAACTTCCACAAGCTGCTGGTACTGCAAACAGCAATAATAAGACAAGACAGTGAAAAACGGGAAGTTTGTGGTCCGCAGAACCAAAACAATGAGCTGAAGGATACGTCAATGCTGCAGACAGCTGCAGAAAACAATAAAATTAAGCGATAATACTGTAAGTTGGGCACCTTTTACATTACATATAGTAATTTGATTCATTTTGCACAGGGAAATATTGATTAGTGCAGCTTTAAACCAGGTGCATGAACGCTGTAAACAAGGATCTAGTGTGTACATGAAAAAGAACCCCACATTATTATGTGTTTATGGATATGCATGTGATTGAATCCCCCATGCACACACTATAAAGAGCTATTGTGGGGGGAAAAAACTCCACTGAAAACATTCTATGATTTCTGATGGTTGCATCATGAAAACAATGAAACTAAAATTAGGTGACATCATATTTATAAACCAAAAGGCTCCAAAGCACCTTCCTGTGTGGTCTCTAGCACTGTACTTTTCAGCGCAGTGTTTCAGGAGGAACTCTAAAAAAGGATTTGGACAAAAAAAAGTCTACATTTGAACATTGTTTTTGTTGTTTAAATTGAAATATGCCTCATGTCAAGCTCTAGTGAGTGAGCTTCACTAATGCACTTCAATCACTTCTCCTTCCCTGCTTCTATTGATCAGAAGCCACAATTCACTACATTTACTGCAAAGTCCCTGCATGGATTCACCACAGAAAAGACAATTTTACCAACAACACACAAAAAAAACCCAAAACACAGATGAGGTTGTTTGGTCATTGTGATTAATGGTTTTTGCTCATTTTCAGATTTCCCTTGCTCTGTCTTATTTTAATTTTCCAATTCATTTTTATTTTTAATTTTTTTTCTTGTAAATTTCCACTTGATGTCTGCTTATCACAGCGATAAATATCCCGAGATGTAATGTGCACCCACTTAAGCAGAGGAATGGCAGGTGCCCATAGGCTGGTGGCGCATTACTGTGCTGAGATGGGTGTTTTCACGCGTCACCAGTGGGCGCTTCTTCCTGCGCACAAAGAGAGCAGAGCCCGGGGATGCGCACAATGTGAGTCTCCGCTCAGAGGCACCGCTGTCCTCTCCTGCTTCTTGGCAGCATCTTGTGGAGTGTAACACGAGGAGGTCGAGGAACAAGAGCGCGTCGTCTCCTCATCCGAGCACCCAAAAGAGAGAGAGAGAGAGAGTGAGAGAGAGAGAAAAAAATCACTTGAGATCTGTGGAATTTACCGAAGACAGAGGTTACTATTAAGTCCCATCCTCAAACACCGAGCGGAGCAGAATTAAGTGCAGAGCGCAAACACGGCGGGGAGCGCAGAGCAGAGCAGCCTCCTCTCTGGCTTCTGAGAGAGTTGCTGTGAAAAATGCACATCTGACGGATAGTGGGATTACAATCAAAGCAGTTTAATGAAGAGGAAAAAATCTGCATCTTAGGACAAGTAAGTGTTCAGTTAGAGATCATCACTGCATGCTTGGATGCTGTTGTGACGCCTAATTTTTTCATTGCATGCGAGGAACTGTGTCCTGTCAAGTTTGCTTCCTTTGCTTTGCAGGAGAAATGACAGAAAACACAACTTCATCTGACAGAGAGCAAAAAACAAAAAAAGCCTTTTTAAAAAAAGCCTCAGTCCTCTGGCTATGTGTGCTTTAAATTTGCAAAAGGGGACAGAGTGTGCATGCTGATAGTGGTCACACATGCTGATGCTGATGGCTGCGTTTCTAGACAAGCCTCAAATGGTTTGAATGGTCCTACTGGGATTTCTACTGTTGGGGCTCATTTCCCTCATCTAGGACAAAGTCCATATGGTGCTGCTCTGCTCAGTCACACAGAGAAACAGCATCAGGACTGTCCGCCTGGAGAGCAGCTCTCTCTCCAACTTGTTTAAGGCAATTATTTCAGTCTCTGCTGAGCAAAAAAAAAGGAGTCTGAGCTCGTGTGGATTATTTAAAATATTGCATTTGTCATTCTGATTTGCTTCCCTTTGTCCTCTAACATAAAAATATTCTGATTCTGTGTTCAGTTTTCTGCATAATCTCACAGGGTCTTGACAGTTGATGCTCACAGAGCACAGTTATTAAAGAAATTATCTTAACAGCCCAGTTCTCTTCCTTTTTTATGCTTAAACCAAATATTTGCCCACTGGTTTTCCTGCACTGGCAAATATTCATTTTTCTCCCCCTCTTTTTTTTTCCCACCCAGACTGCAAATGGACAGAACAGTGAAATGCAGTCGGCTGCATCTTCAAAGTATCCTACTATTCAGGAGGGATTGTAATTGTTCTCCCATCTATTTCTGTTTATTTATAGAACCTCTGCAGGATAACAAGTTACAACCAGATGAGAGGTGAAACATGTCTTTGAAGCCATGCAGCGAATTATTCTGTAACGCAGCAATATCCAGCATGGCAGTGCAGGAATGAGTTTATACTGTACCACCATTTGCTTTCAAAAGCCTTTTTGATTGAACCAGAGTGGCAATTACATTCTACAGCCAGTTTCCTTTTCCGGAAAGGCAGTGAAATGAATTGAATAGCATAAGAAAAAAAAATGTAAAGAGGTTGCCTGAGTGTCTCCTGCTCCTCGTGCTTGACCTCGAGTCATGTGTTGTGCGGCTGTATCTAGGATGAGGGTCTAGGGATGTGCCTGGCTGATGATGGGGTTGAGAAATGGATCGCGGCTCCCCTCTCTTTTAAGTGCACTTACTCTCCTGCCCCTGCGTTAGGCAGCAGCTGAGGGATGCAGCCGTGTTTAACATCGCAGGGAGTCACTGGGGGCGTCCTGCTGTCTTCCAGGGATTCAGGGATTTTTCGCATGGAAATACACAGCTGTATAACGTCTGCCAGAGCATCCTGGCCAGATGTTTAGTTGTACCGTGGTAAACAGACATTTCAAATCTGCTGTCAGAGGAGGTCATATGTGGTAGCGAAATTGCAATTTTCTCTGCATTTGAGTGTGAAGTGCTGTCATGTCCCTTTGCTTTTCACTTGAGTGATATTTCCCCAGCACAGCTCCTGGTTCTAGTTATAGCTCTATGTTGTCTTCCAGCATTCAACCCTGACCTTAGCCGCAGTTCTAACCAAACCGCGCTGTTTTATTCATACACAACAGTGTGACATGCCAATCAATCGTGTGAAGTGGCTACTTTTATTTTTAGTCGGCGTGGAAGAAGCATCTCAGGAGAGAAATCGCATGCAACCAATACTTTCATGAATGTTAATGTGACAGCTGTTGAAGCTGGGTTTGGGAGGGGCCAATTACATGAAATGGCTTTTTATTTGAAACCTTAATGCATAATTTGCCATAGGAAGCACTACTCACTCAACTGAGAGCCTAATGCAGAGTTGTGGCACGATCAATACCGAACAATTACTCCGTCTTTGCTTCTTCTTTTCATTTCACTTCAAGTATTCGGCTCCAGTCTGAACCATGAAATACAGTCGTTTAGCTTTGCCTTTATTTGTTAATCACTTTTTTTCTGTTTTTAATCGGCCTTGGCTAAGTCAGAGTAAATTGGGAAGCATCAGTGCAGGGTTAATTGTGAATTCTTCATTCTCTGGCAGTAGCACAGAGCAGCTGTGTATTCAGATTGAGTCCGGCCCTGGTGGCGGATCCTTGTCTCCCAGGTTCTCCTGCTGAGTGATTTAATGGAGATGGCAGCAGATAGCCATAAAGATAATAACTCCATGAGGATGAATGCATCACACACTGCAAGTGAATTCAGATTCGTTGTGCCACCGGTGTTGACTTCTGACAGAAAGAGTTCTTTTTTTGTTTGTCTATGATCTGATATATATGGATCTCCTGGCTCTGTGTTTCTTGTGTACCGCATGTGATCTGAATGCAGACCTTGAGAGCGCACACCCCTTTGATAGAAACTCTCTTTTCCTCCCTCCCTTATTAGATTCTTTTGCAATTATGCTGCCCTCAGGGGGGAAATGGATGCCTTTAACCACCTCTCCTATCAATTATGCGCCAAACAACAGCCCCACTAACCAAGAAGTCATCTCATTTACTCTGGAATGCGTTTAGCCAATGACTTCCATTAGGTTTAGCTTCTGTGGAGGTGAAAGTGTGATGGCTCATTACATTTGGCAGAGCAATCTTTTGCTCATCATTTCAGTTGAGAAAGCTGAAGAAGAAAAATGCCACCTCGCCTTCGTCGCCACCGAGGCCAAAAAGAGCTGTTTTGTGTTTGCTCCGGGTGAAGTATTGTGTTCTTTTTCTTTTGGATTTGCAAAAGCTTCAGGTGATATCGAACTCTGCAAGGATTGACACTGGTGCGGCTTTTTGAAGGTCCAGAGAATTACAATTTGTGTTTCATGAAGACAAGTGCTTAGTGTGTTGCCTAGAATAACATTTTTTTAAAATGTGCTAAGACTCAAAGGATCGGAGCATCATGAGACAGTTAATCTCTTGACTAAGAAGCACCGCAAAGCTGTCCACTGAAAAATGAAATCCTTCAAGGCAGCGATGACACACCCTTCTTACACTTAAAGCTGGGCAAGAAACATGATATATAGGGTGTTTAATGAACCAGTTTTTAATGAAGAAGCGAATGTAGTAGAGATTAAAAAATAAAAACATCTTTGCAGGTTTTACAAACTGTACAATGAAGCTGTACTCAGTGGAAAAAAACGTCCATTATATCTGCAGAAACACGAACTGTGCAACAGCCAACTTGCAAAGAAAGTCTTTTCGAGGAGATTTTCCTCTCACAGACTTGAAGCTTTTTGGAATGATGGGTTGGGATGCCGAGGTTGGATCCTCCTGGAAGCGAATGGCAGCTAATACCACACACTTTTTTTTTTTTTTTTTTTTTTTTTTACTCCAGTAGAATCTCAAACCGTGTAATCCAATATGATGGGTTTTTAGAGTGGCAAAACGCCCCCTAAATTTTGAAAGACACCAGGAAATCCACTCCGAATCTAGCTGTGTCTGCAATTACACTAGATGAGGAACAATTACTGGCACCAGGACACATGAGCTAAGCCAACACTGGCCATTAAGTTATGATCAAGCAAATGGAATGATTTCTCCTCTCTGTGGATTCTACTGTGCTTTCACACTCCTCTATAAGATTATGTAGTCATGCCTTTCACGTCAAAGCACAGCCGCAATCCAATAGTTACAAGTTGATGAAACAAGTGAGTGGTTAGTATTTAGGTCTGTTTCAAGAGCTCCAAAGATAGCCCTGGGTTAATCCACACAACAGGGTTGTGCTGTAAGAATGAGGGGTTGGGTTGAATTCTTAATCCTGAGAGGCGTATCAGTTTCCACTTACTGTGATGTAGGTCAGAGCTTGAGCAAAGCCCCTCCTGTGCCACTGATACTGCAATTACAATGCTACAACTCCCCGTTCCATCGCCACATAAGAAAAGTTTTTATGGCCATTTACGTCATTGATCATTGGCTACAGCATCAAATCACTACGGCTGCTTGTGGTACTAATAAGCTATAGGGCTGGACTATAAAATCTTTCTTTATGGTATAATTTTTTATCATGATGTGTATTGATACTGAGACATAAAGCCCAGAATGTCTAATCCAGGGAGTCTACCATAAAGCAGTCTTACTCAGTGAGTTACCAGCAGTGCCCTTTATGCAACCAAATATATTAAAGTGGCACTTTTAGCAATTATGTATCATGCTTCCACAAAGTGCGAGGGCTCACAAGAGACAGATTTAAAAACAGTTACATTTAGTGCACCAGAGACTGAGATATTTTGACTTTTAGCCCTTTGGATGAATCACACTTCACAACCCATGTTACAACAAAAAGCATGCTCCACTCTAACACAGGCTTTTTGTTTTAAGCGGTCCTGGCATAATTACATGAGGTTTACAATTAATTGCTTGTTACATGCTCCTTGAAATATGTAATTGCAACATTTCATCATTTTTTAACAGCAAATGTACATTATTTAGCCACCAAGAGAATCAGAGACACCATATGTACACATCTTAAGTATTTAGTGTGTAGAGTTCGAAAATGAAAAACCTTGTTCGTTTAACAAGCAGCAAGCTTTTAACTTCAAGTAAATGACTTTATAAAAAAATCGTTAGAGCTACTATATAATCAATTTTATATAATTTGAATGCAACATTTGTAGTATAAAATTATTTCATGTTTTTTGCAGTGTTTCTGTTGCTTCAAGGTAATCTTACTGTAAGACAGTTGCAAAATTAGCAAACAGCCTTAATTACCCATAATAATTTCCTTTTATGTCATGAATGCTGGAATAAAATGTGCAACTGTTGCAAAAGATTGTATCTTTTTTCATTCATGTCAAATGGTAGTTTGAATTTTAAATAAAAAGTAACAACGCTAATGTTTACTCACCATAACCAGCCAGCAGCTAGCTTAGCCTAGCATGTAGCATTTGAAATCCCATCCTCATTGTGACTTGTGATTAGGCACCATTCAAGTCTGAAAAGAATCCTTAATTTAGGTTGTATGGATGCTTTCTAGCTAGCCAAGACTGAAAATGTGAATAAATATATTTTGAAATATGGATTTTAAGCTGTATTCCTCATATTTTAGGTGCCTAGCTAAATTGTTTCCCCTTAGCCCCAGAACTAAGCTAACACATCCCAGACAGCCTTGGTAAATGATATTAATTGTCCAGTACAAATGATTGTTTTACTGAAAAACTGTCCCTCTCCCAAAATGTCAACGTTTCACAATTACCCACATTAGTAACTCTAATGTTGTTACTGAATTCCTAAAATATAACCTCGGGCTGCACAGTACTTTTAAAAAAAAATACCGTTGCAATGTATAGTTTCCCTGCAATCTATACCATGATGTGAAAATATATGGAAATAAGCCCCGGATGACTTGAATAAGTCTATTTGGAAAGAAAATGAATCATTCCAGAAGGGTGATGTAGCAGAAGTGGAAATAATTTTAAATAAGCTGAGAAATGAAGAATTATTTTTAGTGTGAATTTCATATTGTGTAACATTGGCAAAGGCATCTGAAATAGCTTTTTGCTTTGAATGGCTTTTCATATCTGCCTTTGCTCTCATAACGCACAACTCTGTGTCATGGCAGCAATTGCAAGATACTGACGAAAGAGTACCTGGTTTTATTTGAACATTAAACTTTAAATTTTTAAGACCTGATGATGTTAGTTATGATATGAACTCACCTGAGTAATTTAATATTAAAGATTCAAATCCTTCCAAGAATAAATACAATTTTACTTAACTTTTACTTAATTTTAAAAAAATATATGTCAATGATGGAGATGAACCTGATTAGTTTAGAAAGTTATGACCCTCCAAAAATAAACACGAGAACCCAATAAATCTAATGGTTCGGTGGAATCTCTGTGAGCAAGCTTTCTTTTTTCTTTTCATTATTTTTTTTTACCTTTTGTAAAAAAGTTTGATTTCACTTTGTTTCATTTTCTTTTATTTAGTGATGCAGTCCTGGTAGTGTACAATCTGCATCATAGTGAAACATCAATACAGTGCATTTCCTTGAGAAAAATTTTGAATCTAATTATACTCAAAATGTCTCACTTGCTGCATAGCTGATTATCAATAGATAAAACAATTTACTGATGTTCCATAAAAGCCTCACATGCAGACTACAGTAGAAGCTAACTGAACAGCTGTGCACAGAGAAGCCTCTAGTCTCCACTCAATAATGCAGCAGCAATTAAGATATTCTGATATTTTATCTACATAGACTGTTTTCTGTTAGTGGAGCATTATAAATATCAGTAATGCAGTCTATCATTGAATTTTGGGAAGCCAAAATCATTATCACGATTATTATTCTGCTAAGAGTTTATCCTTATGATTGATTTTTGCATCTTCCTTTGCAATGTTTCTCTCATGCCCATGCCTCATTTTTGTGTGCACACGTGAAGCCTGCATGTCAACAAACTCTGTGTCTTGTATAAAAAAAAGAAGAAAAAAACTCCTTTGTTTATCGAGGAACCATTAAATGGGAATAAATTAGGTTAAATCAGGCCAACTCTTCTTGTAGATTAGTCATGGAAAATGAGGAACCATGCAAATTTTCTTTTTGCACCAAGCAGCAAAAACAAAAAAAACAAAAAAGTTTGCGTGACATGTTTGTGTTACTGTTGCGCGCATTGCATTGTCAATGTAGGGTTAGGGATAGTAGGGTTAGGATTCAGAGGGTTAGGGTTAGGGTCAGTGCAGCTCTAATGTAATCCCTTCATCAGTTGTTACTGACAAATGCAATCCAGAAATCTGCTACTGCCCAACACTGAGGGCAATAGTCTTTGTCTTATACAGAAGACTCCTTTCACAGTCCGAAAAGTCTACTAAACTGAGCTTTAAGTGTAATGGCATACGACTGCAAATTTCTGTCCTCCTATAGTGCATTTATTATGTCTGTCAACCCTGTTTCAGTGTGTGGTCCTCTCGTATTTTCTGTTGATCTAAGGGAAGATGATTTGTGTATGTAAAAATGAAAACAGTCACTTTACTTAGATTCAGTCGACCACCAAACCCTTTGGTAAAGTATGAAGTGGCACTTTGTGGTGTGCTGGTACACAGTCTGCCAGCTCCTATTAATAGTCAAATTGGAAGAGAGAAGTATCTTTTGAGGTCAATCATTTCCTTCCTCGCTTCTCTTTAAAGCTGCAGAATTGAGCTTGTTAGGCAAGATGAGAAACACGCACAGTAAAAGAAAACATACCCATTTAGCAGCTGTCTCGTCTTCTGTGCCACCTGAAAATTGCACCACCGGCTCCTCAGGTTTTTTTGTACACTGCTGTTTTCTCCCACCCATCCCCTTCTCACTTCCTCAAGATTCGATTTCCCTTGTCTTACAGTAACTCAAAAATAATAAGAACCAATTATGTAACTTAACAACACTGTAATCGTGTTTTTTGTTGTTGAATGCTTGTCGTATTTGGTTCAAAATGTCATATTTTAATCACATCCATAATTACTTTCCCCTCAGATTAAAATTCCTGTATTCAAGGGAGAGCATTCCATTCACAAGCAATTGGATGAGAGTCTTATTAGCCCTCGGCAACTAAAGATGATGTTACCATGGAAACAAATTGTTCTGCTATCAATCACTGGATACCTTGCAGGTAAGATGCTTTAACACATATTTGAGTCTCACTGCATTTGTTGTCATGGTTTGTCACAAATAACATTTCTCCTTAAAGAAATGTATATTTATTACAGAAGAATGTTGAGGTTTTTTGTCATTCTTAGCAGTGTTTCAATATATATACTTTTTAGTGAAGAAGTGACAAATTCAGAACAGTTGTAAATAATCTTCCCAGCCAAAAAAGCTACACTGATTAAGTCGAAATCATTATGTGTACACTTGACTAGTGTGATGTCCTTCAGCGTTCCCTAGAGTGGTGTCCTGCTGCACGTTTACTGTACACTGTTAGGGACAACTGGGAGTCCAATCCCATTCCTGTTTATGGCCTGTCCAGATCATTATCGGGATCCAAGCAGCGAATCCAGCCTCGCATTTTAGCACAATCTACTTGCCACCGTGTCTCATTCTGCCCTTGTGTAGCCACCTGGGATTCGAGCAAAAAGCACAGACACTCTACCGGAATGTCAACCCTTGTTCGAATGACATTGTAAATCCCAATGAATGTTATTCAAATTGGCTCATGGGTAATTCACGCCCTAGCACTCGAGGGAGTGAGATCCAAGCGGTCTCACCTTCCTAACGGACAAGTGTTTTTAACAGGGACTTGGCGTCTGCCTGTAGGCGCTTGTTCTCATTCAGCGTCGTGATCATATACTGGAAACAACTCGCAAAAAAATCACTAAAGCTGACAACAGTTATTATTAACATCTGAGCTGACATGTAATGTGACTCAATATTCTGGAAGAATGCACCAACTTCACAAAATAAATTGGCATCTTTGATGTTTCCATGCGTGGCATTCCATTCAAATTCACATTAAGGAGAGGATGTCAAAGAGAACTAAGTGGTGAATAGATATTATTGGATCATTTATCAAGAGATCATTGTACAAGAATGTTTTCAGATTTCATCCCAAACTTCACGTTTTTGTAGATTGATTCAGGGATAGACTGATTACCAGCCTGGCCAAGTATTGTAACCAGTATTTGCCATATTTGTGATTATTAGTGTTTTTATTGGCTGATTATTGATAAATTAAATGCACTACTTCAGGTCTGATGCAGCCTGTTCTCTCTATGTGGTCTCAGAACTGTTTCTCAAGCAGAAACTGCAAAAACTGAACAAGAAATGCGAACCAGGAATTTATCTTCTCTCACAGTGGCTAAGGCGATGCTAACAGCTAGCGGCTAAGTTGGGAGGGAGGCACAAATTACCCTGAAACAGGTCTGGAAAATAATAATTAATAGTGCATTAAAATATGGACCTTAGTGGACACTAAATGTGATAGATCAGGGAAATATTTTCGTATAATAATATAAGACAGACTGATCAATCTCAGTGAATACCACATAAACAAGGGAGAACGTTCTAATTTAAATGCTATTATTTCTATTTTACATGATCAGCTATAGTCACACTTATTAATGAAGAAGCCTAGTTATGAATGACAGGTTCCCTGCAATCACATGCAGTTAAAACATTACATCTAATGTCAATCAGTCCCAAATATCAGTTATCAGGCTTTTTTTGACCACCGATGTTCAATATCAGTCCTGAAAAACCCATATTGGTTGATACCTAGATTGATTTAATTCTGATTTGTCCATATTGCTAAATAATCACCAAGAGTACCTATGATTCATCGTCCCGTCTCAGCTTCCAACCTGTTTTGACTCCTTGACATATTATTGCAGGTTAAAACCACATGTAGAAGTGCTAGCCACATGCTGCAATCTGTTAGCAGTAGGATATTAATTAGGCCTACTCTGGCCGTCTGTTGACTCTGCTTTCATTTAGTACCAGATTGTGTTCCACATCCTTTCCTTTTAGGCTGCTGGCACATGACTGCATCCTTATGGCCTCAATTAACTGCTGCTTGTGTAGCATGACATAGATATTCTGAAAATAGATCATGCTGCTTTCATGTATCAGCCCGGTCACTTGCAAAGCATCACCCATTAATGAGGAAATATGTGAAAACAGGCATTTTACATTAGTGGCCAACCATTGTTGACTTAAGCGCTCAACTTAACTCCTCAACCGTTGTTATCTATTATTATATTACTGTTCTGCTCCTGGCAAGCAATTAACACCGAACACCTCGGTTTAGTTGCATCACTCAGCCAGCTCCATTAAAAACTCTCAAACACCTTAGCCAGCTAAATATTTACACAGGACTCAAAGCTTTTTTGTGACATGTTTCGCAGTATTTTTTATTTACTTGCATATTTACTGGGAAGCCTTGAAAGAGGGAGATTAATCATTTCTTTTTTGGACACACTAGCAACAGTATGATGATTTCTCATGATGATAAAGTGTCAAAGTAAAGCCCAGTATGCAAAATTGGAGTAAATACACATAAGTGCCGTGGTCAGTGTTTTTCTTCTGCAAGTGTCAGGTTCATCCGAAAAATGCGGCACTATAGAGAGAAACACACAAAATGTCAGCATTAGCCATTAATTCCTAACAAGGGTAAGTGGGATTTGCTTTCCTCACAGTAAGATAAGGAAATAATGCACACAACACATCATAAAGACTGTCCTAATGCAGAATTCAGAGAATAGGAGACAATATACTGCGTATATAGTATATCGAAAAACTAATACACACTGGGTGTCACACAGTTCTTGTATTTCTGCAAGATTAACTGTTTGTCCTCACAGGGTTTGTGCTTTTGCTGTATTCTTCCAATATTTTCTCTTTAAGGTCAAAGAGACAAATTTTCTCGCTTGTACGACTATAGACTTTTTCCCCTTTCTTCAGCCTGTACAGAGGATGTCATATTTCAAGGGCCAAGATGGAGGACGGAGCCAAGTGACCTCATTTTACCAATCAACTCCCCAGACCACCAGGCTACCATCATGTGCGAGGCAGAGGGGAGCCCTCCTCCGCAGTACAGGTAAATTACCACATCAAAGTTACATTCCCCCACAAGCCCCGGCCTGCGATGCCTACCTGCCCCACATCCGCATCACATGGCGAAAACCTAATGCCGCCTAATTGCTTGTGAGTCTTCATTGCTGCTTCCACAGGAATCAAAGAGGGCACCGATAACGTTGATTGCTATTGATTTGCTAAAGAACAACGTTTTCTGGACATGAATGCTCGAGAGAGATTATGCGCCATCCAACAAAAAGGCAGGCTTCAAAGAGCAACAGCTTAATTGAGCATCCATTTGTAATTGAATAAAGCTTATCTATTTTCAGCCTGAGCTGTGATGTGGAGTTAGCGTCAGGGTGCCGCCGCTGCTGTTGATGAATATGCCAACACCTAAGATATGACTGGGGTTAACTTTAATAATGATAAGATTTAAGCCACTGTACGAGCTGAATTCATAATATGGTGTGCGGCTTAAAAGAATCATTAAGGGAGAAAAGGAGATCCCAGCGACTCATTTGCACCACAGATCCTTTGATATCTCTCTGGCTATTCCCGGGTGGTGCAGGGAGCCTGGCTGAAAATGGCAGCTGGCGGTGTTTTTTGCGGTAGATTGTGTTTCGGAGCTTGGTCAGCACCATGTAGATGCACAGCAAGCAGAGGGGAGACGCAATAACCTTGTGAGTGACATTCCGTTAAATGCTTACATTTCCTATAATGTGTCTGCACTGAAAACACGGCTCAGGCACACAGCGAGGGGGGGGTATCATTATACCTGTTGTGCAACCTGAGCTATCTCGGGGAAAGAAACCATCACTTGCATGATTTCTCTCGCAACTTAAAGCCCTCTGACGTCCGCCCGTGTTGTTCGAGAGGTTTTCTCTTTCGGGCTGTTTCTGGCGTTAATGCAGTGGAGTGAAGTGGTGTCGTTGTCAGGATGATCTGCTGCTTTTTCTGATGTAACAGCTATTACAAGAGCAGATACGCACAGATTATCAGCATCAGTGTATCTACAGATTAAAGCCGCTCTAATCGATATATGATATGAATGGTGGATCAAATGACAAAGTGTGATATGAAAGTCCCCACTTGTAGTAAAGCGAGCTGCAGTTCCCTTTAGCTTCACAGAGTGCACTGTTGTCTTTCAGCTCACTGTTTTGGTTTTACGTTCCACAACTTCGCTGCCTTCATCTGCTGTCAAGCCGCAGATGGCAGCTTTCTTCATTTTAAAAAATAAATAAATAAATCTCGTAAATTAGCTTTACACTACATGCCCAACACCAAACGCAGACAGGGCATGTTAGTGACCAGCTAATGAACACCCTGGAGCATTTAGCTGCTAATGTGCCAGATGCATTTGTCATGAGTAGACGGAGATCAAAACAAAGGTTAAAGTTAGATTTAAATTAGCCAGGGCACAGGAACACTACTCCAAATGAATGCTAATGCTAAGGTGTCTTCTGGATGCATAAATTGGCGCGTTTAATCGTATCCGCCTCACTCGGTAACATTTGCACAGGAACATGTGGCTTTTAAGTTGTTGTGGAGTTCTGACCCTACCTGATCAAACAGAACAATACAAAAAAAAGGACAAAAAAAAAACAATGCAGCTTTAAGTTCTGTGATTTTCATTTTCAAAATAAATAATAATGTGATGCAGAACAGTACGTGGGTGTTTTCATACAGTCTTAATATTTAAAAAAAAAAAAAAAAAAAAGTAGACCACCCACATCTTCGGAGTTCTGTGGATAAAAGTCGTTGTTATTGCCCTTTCTATTGCTCTGATTTCATGTGCATCTTTGGTTTAACTATGGGATCATTTTCTAGTTAGCCTTGTGTGGCTTCTCATTTTCTGTGGTACCTAACTTTCCTCTATTTCATTGGCTTCTGTTTGTAGAACAAAAACAATGCACATATCTCTTTGGCAATATTCATTGAGGTCAGTGGCTCCTAATTATGGATTAAAAAAAAAAAGTAAAACTAGGCTTAAAAAGAGGAATTCATGTTTGAATAAGCAAACTCACCAATGTGGGCTGACATTTTTGATGATGCCTTTTCAGCACACTAGATTTTTGCCTTTTTGTTTTTACTTTGAGGAAGGAGTCATTTTTTTGAGCTTTATTTGGGTTGCATCAGTTTTTCTGACACTGATTGCCCTTGACTTTTTTCCCTTCTGGCAAGGAGAGGATTTTTTTTGTCCCGGTGATAAAATAGAAAGCATAAATTCTTTGCAATTTATTTCACTTACACTGGAATTAGAACCTCAAAATGTCCTGAGCAGGCTGAAAGAAATGCCTTTAGGAAGTGGCCATGCTGTGACTTTCACCAGTCTGCAAACTATGCTGGCCGACACCCTGCAAATGAACAGTATTTGTATAATTAGATATGCCAAGTGAGAGGGTATTACATTCAGAGCTACGCACTTAATTTCCTCAGTTACTCCAGCTATTAAGAAAAATTCATCCATTTAATATCGTACAGAAAATTGGGCCACACAATATTGAATTTGTCAGAGGAGATGAAGTTAACCCTTGTCAGGGAAACGCAAATGGGCTTATAGCTTTGAGCATGTCACATAGAATTGATTGTTTTAGCTTTCACACATATCACATGGTCACATTTCACATATAGCACCGATAAAATGATCAAGTGTTATCTGGATCTATTTTACTTTGTAAAGGTTTTCTCTGATTCCAGTGGAAAGGGGCCCAATTATACACAATGTAACAGAAGTCTAGCATAGGACAAAATGTAATAATCACAGGTATCAGAGGTTTTTATTTCATGAACTGGAGCTACACCTGCCCAGCCCACATAGACGTATTTAAGTAATCCAGTAATTCAGATTACTATGCATAAACAGACCATCTTTCTTCATACAAATAAACAGAGTTAAATTAGCACTAATGGATTATACAAGTAACACTCATGAGATACTATTTTTTTTTGTACTATTATTTTTATTTAAAATCCAGGTTAGTGTTAGCTTTACTCGCTAAAGTGTCAGGTTATCTACACTTAAAGGTGTTCAAATTAATTATAAGAATGAATACCATTTAAAACATTTCTTTCAAAAAAAAAGACATTTATTTAGCCCTGTTATCAAAAATTTTAATATTATGAGTGAAGGTATGATGTACAATCTCTCATCTGATCCATGACAAATTTTCCTTTGGATTGTTTTCAGACACCAAGAAATGTGTCCTGTGCTGCTTGCAACAGCATAAAAATGTTCCTGAAATAAAACAAAAATGATAATAAATGTGTTTTCATAGTAAGCTCATAAGAAATCTTAGAGAATTCAAATGTCCACATTATGCACACAAAGCTGTGTGCATAATGTGGACATTTGAATTCTATGCAGAGAAAATGTTAAGCAAAAACACTAATGACTATTACATAGCCTTTTGTGGCGTATGGATCCTTGAGGGAAAGAAGCAGCATCACTATCCCAAGAGCATACTCCTCTGGAATTGCTTTGGTAAAGAGGCGCCTGTGAAGAGATGTTAATGTAGTAATCTAAATTTACGCAATTTCCCTACAATCATTTGACACAAATATTAAGGACATGAAACACATGCACTCATGATTATCGATTATGTGAGCCACCACTATGTTAACCATTATTCTTCTTGTTGCGTCTGTCAGGTTTTCTGTTGCTTGTTACTCCTGTAGTACCTCTTCACCCCCAGGCTTGCTTCTTAAGACAGCTTCAATCAACTGATAAGAAACAAAAAGAGAAAACAGAGAGAATGTAAAACCTGGTGATACACAACTTTTATCAAGACTTTAGTGAAAAAAAGTCAAAATGTTAAAAACTAAAGCAGATTCATCATCTTGCATGTCTTCAATCCTAAGTCTCTTGCAAGAAACCTCATCTAAGATTATAACTGAGGCACTGCAGCTGAAGCTTGAGTCAGATATTTCAGAAGCAGAAGACAAACCAAAAAAGTCTGAAGGAAAGGGAAAAATGTCAATAATTTTATCCTTTAGTGTGTATAGTGCTTGATTATACCTGCATGTATAGCTCACCATCTAGTTTTAGGTTTCAGACTGCCACAATTTTTCCTGTTTTTTATTGAAACTCAAATAATTCAAGTCCAATGAATAGCTTGAAATTGTACAAAGGTAAGTGGAGAACTGCCAGAGGTTAAAAAAAGGATAAGATTACCCAAAACTGAAAAATAATGTACATTTCAGAATTATACAAAAAGGCATTTTTCAGGGAACAAGAAATGGGTTAACAACTTAAAGCTGTTCTGCAGCAATGGAGGTTGATCAAGCCTTGAAAGCTGGTGCTACCAAATCCTACAGGTGTTCCAACTTTTCTTGATTACTTCCAACCCTCTCTGTCTGCATTAAAGTAGTGTTGGAACACACCGTGGCACCAAACCTTCCAGAGCATTATTTGAATAGCATTATTCTGCAGAAAGTAGTGTCTTATTGTAAAATGGTGAGGAAAAGGCAATTAAAAGTAGAAGAGAGACAGACCATCACAACACTTCTAAGTCTTTCCTACAGAGAAACTGTGAAGAAAGTCAAGGTGTCAGTGAGTCACAATAGTAAAAATCTTTGAAAAATTTGGTTAACCCGTTTAATCCCAAATTTTTCCCTGCAAAATAAGTGCATGTATTTTACTCCTTAGACCAGGGCTATTCAATTAAAAATTCACTGGGGCCGGATTTTCAGACTAAGAACATGAGCTGGGCCGGATGTTTTTAGCAGACAGTGAGCAAAGTTAACCATTTAAAATAAACACAAACAGATAAGATAACAAACACACTGGATGTTTATAAACGTATTGCCACATCCAAAAGGACAGAAACACAATAGAAGAGCAGTACTTAAACTAAACCTGTGCTGAAATACTGCTTCTTTAAATTTTACATTTCAAACACACAACTTCAACACATTTTGATAGGTAAATATAAGCACAGGTTAAGGTGCATATGAACATAAAAACTAAGTGCCGATTAGAAACACCATCTTTTGTTTTGGTTACATCTGAAAGTGCATTAAAAAGTAACTTGCTTAACAGTAACTTTTCAGAACTTGAGACATTTTTCTTCTTTTGAAATAACAAAAAACAGAGTTTGTCCCTGTCCATATTTGGTCTCATCTGAGACAGTCACATCTTCAGTGCATATAATCAAAAAAATAAACAGTGGGCACAGTGATAGTTACTATCCCTTTGAAATGAAATAAAGCTGACATCAAAGTGCATAATAAAGTGCAACTAAGTGAAATAACTGTCAAAACAAAATGTCTTTCTTAAATATTAAACTTCTAATAAGTGACCAGAAAATAGTCACATAAATACATAAAACTACCTTTAGTGTCTGCTACAGCACGCTGCTTTGTTGCACTTACCATGTCTCGAAGACATCTGTGGCGAGAATGTTTGACGTGTCAGACCTGTTTGACAGCAGATGTCACACTCGTCTTAACTTTATCGTCCGTTAAAACTTCATCCACGACAGCCAACATGCAGTCCTTCACAGTTTCTGAGTCTGTGAACGGCCTCTTTTTCGTGGCCCTTTCCTGAGCTGTGCAGGTCCGCTTCATTGTAGTACAGCTCCAGTTGTAAGATGCAGTCAAACTCTGAATTATAGCCGCTCTCTCATGACATCCCTTGGGAAAGTTTGTCCGAAACGCAGCATGTTTTTCCAACGTGGTGTCTTCGGACATGATAATCTTTCAGCGCTGCAAAGCACTCGTTGCAGAGTAAACGCATTGGTTTGGCGTTCGGACTTGGTGGTAAATAAATAAATACTTGTCAGTCCACGCAGGATTAAACCGACGGTTTTCCTCGCCGATTTGTCGTTTCAGGATAGAAAAAGACATGCTGCTATTTTCGCCTGTATAGAACTGCTAATGTTAACTTTTCAAACGCGTCTCCTCAACACAATGCATTGTGGGTTAGTTGCTAGGTTACGGCAAGTGTTGCATTCAATGTTCGCAATAATGTTGGAATTTTTGTAAGAACTTGTCGTCTCGAGGGTTGCTTTCGGGACGCATGTGGCCCGCGGGCCGCTAGTTGAATAGGGCTGCTTTAGATGGTTGGAAAGGGGTCATTGGGGGGTGGGCCAGTTGTGAGGGGCCCGCGGGCCACATCCGGCCCGCGGGCCGCCAATTGAATAGGCCCGCCTTAGACCGTCCTAACACATAATATGTATAATTATGTAAATATGTATAACTGTTGCTGGTGGGAAACTGCATAGTCTAAATTTACACAAATTCTTCAGATTGACCGATTTACACATTTTTATAAAAAGTAAGAATAACACTAATAAGTGTAACTAGGCATGGTTATAAATGTTTTCACAACTTTATAAGATACATAAAGATACCATGGCAATGCATACTGAAGAGAACTAAAATTGACAACATTGCAATTACTGCATTTCACAGTCTCATAGAACAGTTAAATAACCATAGAGCTAAGAGTGTTTCATGCTTTCATTTCAAAGTACAATGAGACATTAACTTGCAGAATTTCCAATAAAAAATGGAAAAACTGGGGTGTTCTAAAACTTTTGACCGGTAGTGTATATGATCGCAAATAGAAAAAAGACCTCAATGGATTAAGCTGTATTTTTCTTGCTGTCTGCACATTCCGTGAAAAGACCAAAACCAAAGCATTCATCCATCTCTGAATGCTATATGATTTCACTTTCTTATGCATCTCTCAGCCAAGGCCCCGTGGTTCCTGCTGAGGGTGTAAATGTTTAAAAATGGTTCTCAATTTTACACTTTCATCATTTTTAAACAGAAGGCTCAGTAATTTCTTGAAACAGCTTGATGCTCGAAAGGAAAACGACATTTGTTGGGGACTTTGTTCAGCTGCAGACAAATGCAGATTTGGCGTTTATGACAGCAGGATGGTTTGGAGCACGATCAGTTTAAAGTAAACAGCAGTGTCCATGTTCATATTCATAAAGGAACGTGTCACCCGGTGCATCGTTGTGTCTCACTGATACATTTCTAATAGTTGTTGGATAACAATGGAGCTGCTAGATCAGGCTTCGGATAGACACATGGAAGTGATTGACACTAAGAAGAAAATACAGAGTATCACCTACCTTATCATTGTAGTGGGGGGTAAATCATTAGCAATGACTGTCTGTCAAAGTGTCAGTCACAGAAAGTGCTTTAGAGACTTTACAGTCATCTGTTTGTATGAATGCTCAACAGTCACATGTGGAAATATCTCATCGCAGAATCAAAACCAACAGAGCAGAACAAAATGCAGGCTGGCATTTTGGAAAAAGCAGGAAACCACTAAGTGAAGAAGGCCCTACAAGTAAAAACATCCTAAAAACTTACTGAATTATAAATTGGTGATGGGTTTATCTTTTAACAGGCTGTTTAACAAGATGTAAATTGTGTCTTGTTGATAAAAATGTTACAGTAGAGATGTGAAGCATATATGCAGCATGTGTGAATGCCAGGTTGTCATTTAGGTTCATGCTCATACTCATTGTGAGTCTAGATTTTGTTTTCCCCTTGAGGAGAGTTTTTGTTTTCTGAAGTTTGACCCTCTGAACCCCAAAACTCTCCATCAGATTTCGAGCATGTTATCTATAAAGGGATCAGCAGACTGCTGCCATTTGTCAGAACAAAAAACAGAAATAAAATCAACACATTTTCCGCTTTCTGATGGTCCTTGATCTCTTCGTCTACAAGTCATTTTATCAGGAAAATAAACTAAATTTGAGCTTAAAATTGTGATATTTCACTTAGAAATCCATCAAAAAGAAATCATTAACCGGAATCTGTAAAAAGCCAAATATTCTCTTGTTGATTGATATATAACAGTAGAGATACGAAAAGAATATTACAATTTCCTTTTGCAGAAATATTACAGTACAGATATGCAGCAGTTATGACAAAATGAGAATGCCAGGCTGTCATTTGGGTTTATGCATATATTCCTTGTTAGTCTCAGTTTCTAGCTGGTTGTATACCATCTAGATTTTGTTTTCCCTGGAAGAGAGTTTTTGTTTTCTGAAATCTGAGCCTCTGAACCCTAAAAGTCTCAGTCAGGTTTAAAACACATTATCTATAAAGGGGTGACACTATTTTTCACAACTGGAAACTGTAAAAACTGAAAAAAATCACCAGATTTTACGCTTGAACTCCTCATGTCATTACATTAGGAAAATAAACCAAATTTGAGCTTAAAATTCTGACATTTTACTTAAAAATCCACCAAAAATAATTTGCTTTGACCAGAATCTGTGAAAAAACAAAAAATTCTGAGCTCTTCGGTTGTTGATTGAAATATTGCAGTAGAGATATGAAGCAAATGCATAAAATGAGAATGCCAGATTGTCATTTGGGTTAATGCTCATATTCTTTTGCGAGTTTCAGTTTCTAGCTGGTTTCTTATCATCTTGACTTTGTTATCCGTCGAGGAGAGTCTTTGGTCTCTGAAATTTGATCCTCCGAACCCAAAAACTGACCACCGGGTTTCAAACATATGTTATTTATAAAGGGATTGGCAGGGTGACGCCATTCATCAGAGCAAAAAACTGGAAAAAATCACCAAATTTTCACTTTTCTGATGGTCCTTGAACTCCTCATCTGCAACATGGCATTGCATCAGGAAAATAAACCAAATTTGAGCTTAAAATTGTAATATTTCACTAAAAATCCACCAGAAATAACTCATTTGCTTTAACCAGAATCTATGAAAAACAAATCAATTGCAGTAGAGATATGAAGCTTGTACAATAAAGTGAGAATGTCAGGTTGTCATTTGGGTTTTTGCTCATCTTCCTTGTGAGTTTCAGTTGCTAGCTGGTTTTCATACCGTCCTGATTCTGTTTTCACTCCGCTCCACCTTCACCTCGCCCACTCGGCGACACGGCGAATATACGAACGGGAACCCTGACAGTTCTTCGGTTGACAAATAGACCAGTGTAGCACCAGAGCACACTCCAGGGCTCAGTGCTGTGCTTTATGAATACACCTGTCACTGTGTTTACTATGAATCTGCTGTAACACAGGATCAAGGGCACAGCAGTGATTGGAAAGGGGGAATAAAAAAAAGTGCTCTGGCTGCTGTCTCCTATCATGTAATGTGACTTCAGGCAGATGTATGACTCTACCTTTGTTTACGGGTTGGGACATGGTACCAGGGACATAAATAGAATTGGGAGAGTGTGATTAGAAGATCGTCTTTTTTTTTTCTGTCATGAATTCAATCGCAGCATGAGGCCAGATAACAGCATTAAATCTCAGTTTCAGATGGAATCGATTTTTATCTTTTGGAGGTTTACCTGTCCCTTTTATAAGGTGAGAAATTTCTATGACCCTTGGGCTTGCGAGATCATTTCAAAACCAACAGGACAAAATGGAAGAATGGAGCACTTTGGTCTTAAATGTATGCTGTAAATCTGAGGAAGCAGATATATGAACAAATTTAGTCTTTCTGTGCTTGACAAATATAGATTTATTTACCTCCTTTACCTTTAATGTGAGTAAAAGCATCATTGCTAGGGCATAAATTGTAATTGTAAATTGCATTGATTCCTTTGAGAAATGTCTGTGGGATGTGTATGTGCTGTATGTTTGTTAATATTTCACTAACCCCATAGGATTTTATAAGCTAACACACACATCTACACATGCAAAAGCACCGATACGGGGTGTTATTTTTGTAATATTTATCATATTTTTCCCAGGTTAAAACCGAATGAACTTCCATTTATTTAAAAGCAGCAGTAATAACCTGAGAAAACCTAATTGTAGCGAGCACCCCGGTCAGCGGTAGTTTCCATTTTCAGCTCTGACGCTAGTGAGAGTGTGTGAACAGCATGTGGTCTGTGTGGTCACCGCTGTCTCTGCGGGTGTCTGGCCTCAAGAAAAGCCAGGTGAGGCGGTGCTGCAGTACAATCCCCCGGTCTGTTTGATGAGGAGACCTCATGCAAAATTGATGCGAACCTCAAGGTCATGAGGAGTTCATTTGGAGCATGCTCAGATCAGCCCGTGCCTGCAGCACACCGCAGCAAATAGGACTGTTCTCCTGGACGCTGTCCGACTTACCGAGCTCCTCTCAGCCTGATGTGGTGTTAGGTTCAGTGTGCTTCTCCATGGACTGCGCTATAACCAATGTCTCACCTTTCTGTGTTAGTGATGCAGCAGAAGGAATTTTAATAGATAGAATGATAGAACCAGTGCTTTTAAATTAGTACAAATGTCGCCATCATCACTTTCTGCACATTTGCTGACTACATACCGCAGGAAATTGGTTATTGATTATTATTTTATGTGCTTTAATTGAATTTTCTTTCTCCAAGTGAGTCCCGCACTGTAGTGAATGCAGCGTATCCTTGTCACAAGCTACAGCTTTAGAACGGTTGTGAGTTGTCAGCAGCTGAACAAAGGAAGGATTTTTTTTACAGGCCTGAAGAAGTTTAAGCACCGGATATTTCAGATACTTTCAAGACATAAAGAAAAACCAAAGAATCCCCTGCACTGTCCATCATCTGAACTCACTTAATCTTAAGCTTAATGAAGTGTCGCTAAGAGTTTATGGTGTGTAAGAAGCTTGTTGACCTTTTATTGACCCTCAGATATGAAACCACTGAGCTATGAGACAGGAAGACCATATGTAGACTTGGAGGTTGGTCGAAATATTTCAGTGGTTGAAGAAGGAAGGAGCTCTGCGAGTGAATTCATTCACATTTTCTTCTGGATACTTTCACTAGTTTTAGTATCGTAGCTGCCTAAAGTGGAATTTTGGTACTGCAGCTGAATAAAGTACTAAACAGTTTTTTCATTGCAACTAACAGCTTTTTATTGACAGTAAAAAATAATTAGAATAATAGGTATTATTAGTGCTATATATGTCATTTGTAAGCCATTAAACAACACAGCATTCTGTTGCCAGGTTGTTGAAAATCATCCTTCAGCATGACACTCTTTAATTCATCACACTCTTTTAAAATAATCTATAATAACTTATTAATATTTACACCTGCAGATGTAGCTTAATGTGAGAAATGACATCAGCATTTGTAACTGCAGATTCAATGGCTTATTAGCCTTTTTTAATGACTTATTAATGTTTAGAATTACAGATTACTACAAAGTAAGAAATTAAAGATTTAATAACATTTGAAGCTCCTCTCTTGCTGTTGTGTTCCCTTTCATTAGTGACTTAATAATGGTAAGTCATGTTTATTACTATTTATTAATGAATTACTAATGTTTATTGTTAAAGGTAGCTTACCAATTTTTGCTTTTCGCTTATTAATAAGCTGGAAACTATTAAACTAACTTCATAAGTGCTTATTTAATGGGATATAATCTTCTATCAATGCCCTGATAACAATAATTGTATTATTTTCTTTTCTATTGCTGCTATAACAATTCTATCGTTTACTTTTTTCCTCATCTTTTTAAAACAAAATAATAATAATGTTTATAACTGATCTATAGAGAATTAGTGAATTATTTAATAACCATGAACAAAGTTATTTATTAGTTTAGAAATTCTGACTCATCAGAATAAAGTGCTGCTAAAAAATGGCAAGTAATTTTGATGGAGTGATGTGGCTACTCTCTGAAATTCTGTTTTAATTCTGCCATCCAACGCGCAACGTAGTGTTCTGAACAGTTACAATAGCAAAAGAACTGATGAAGTGATTATGATGGAATAGATGAATGGATGTAGGTGAAAGTGAAAGCAGCTAATTTGAACATATGTACAAAATTCAAACAGCATTCTGAACAACTGTGAAAGAGCACTCATCAAGTCAAGATTACATTTCACCTTTCTTCATCTTTTTGTATGCTGCAATTACAACCCTGCTGCCTTTGTAAAGGCACTGTATGTTTTTCTGATGTTTCTTTACGTTTTATGAACGTGTAGGTTCACATTTTCTTCCTTTACCCCTCACTGCCGTCTGATGAGAAGCTAGAATGCAGGCTTATTGTTTTGTTCACAGCTGGCCAGTAACAGTAAAGAGTTACAAAGCCGCCTTTCTAAGCAAAAAACGGACAAAACGATCCTTTATATACGCGGCGGTAATGTAAAGGACGGAGCTGTGTACGCTACCTCCTGTGACAAAAAGACAGCAACCCATTTGCTCTTGTTGATCTTCCCTTATCTTTAAATCACAGAAAGGCAAACAAGAGCTTTGTGATGACACATTCCTCGCGTCTGCTAACATCAGAACACATTTCTCAGGTGTTTCTGCAGCAGTAGTGGGTGGGTTGCTTACGGATTGTGTTGGCGGAACAGAGCGACCATCACACCCAGCCAGCTGTCGACTCTAGAGGTCTGTGATCTGTCCAGGCTGCCCACCTTCCTCTCCCATTAAGTTCAGTCGTGCTGTGTGGCTGCAAGTCTAACTAGCTTCCTATCCTTCTCCATTTAACCTCCTCCCCTCTTGCACATACAATAATCCTCCCTTTGGCACAAACAGAGGCAGAAAAGCGTGGTGGAAAATGCACAAGGAGAAGTAAAGAGGCGTAATCGATAAAGCCTAATACTACAAATTAGTATTTCATGTTTAATGTTTGTGTTTTCACATATATTCTTAGAAACCTGCGCTTTTTCATGACAAGTACAGGGCGTTTAAAAGTAATTCTGTTGGAACAGTGACAAAATCAGTCAGATTAAGTGACTGGCACAGACTGTTAGATGAATAATGCAGGCTACAAGATGAAAGACAGCTTCGTCTTTTGTAGTCTGTCAGGCAGGAAACGGGGGAGAGCCATGACTGGCTTTAAGACTGCATGAAGCATCATTCTAACTGCCTGTTAGTTTGCCCAGGAGGGAAAAAAATGATATTGATTTTTTTTTTCTTATCACTGGAATTGTCATTTCACAGTCTTGTCATCTAGGCAGACTTACACACGGTATTCCAATAATGCTTTATTTCTCACGTTCTGTAAGAAAACGTAATTATTCGTCTGTGTTAACGCTCTGAGATAAAGTCCTGTTTGCCTTCCCGCTCTTGCAGATGCAATATAGCAGTTTGCATCTCCTTCAAATATGTCACTGTCAGACTGACAGACTGTAGGTTTCGGTGAATTTACAGATAAAGTGTTTTTACTGTTCAGCGTCAACATTGTTTGGTGTTTTTGTCTCTGATGGTAGCAGTGATTAATAGCTGTCACCTCCTGAATTCAGCTTCCATGACAGAGTATCTCACGACCTTTCTTTGAAGGAAATGGTCCTTATACAATGCAATGCGAAGGTGTCAGAAAGCAATAAGTCAGAAACACAAAAGCACAAACAGAAAACTAATGAGAAAGCAGTCGAAGAGCACATAAATCTGCCAAGGCTGCACAGTCCTGCAGATTTGTAATTTTAAATTAAATGTTTAGACATTTTAATCTTCATTTAGGATTATGCAGCATACAGTACAGACACAGTCGCATGATATTCATTCATCAAGTATGTGCAGTGATTGATAAACAAAGAGAAACATGACTGCTGTGTGCTCTATGAGAGTGTGCTTAGAAACAGCATGTTAACATGTTTGTTGATGTTAGTGTGTTCGCATCCTAACTATAGCAGTCAATGCTGGATTTTTAGGGCTGATACTGATATTGATATTTGAATGCTGAAAAAAAATCTAAACATCATTATATCAGCAATGTTGATTTTACATAAGCTTGTGATGGAAATGAACTAAGTACATTTGCTTGAGTATTTCCATTTTATGCCTCTTTATGCTTCCATTCAACTACAATAATCTGACAGATGTAGTTGTTTTTAAGATAAAGGTTTAACACAATGGATACTACAACAAGATTTCAAAATATATGTTTTTCAAGACCAAACCAACAGTTTACAACCTTTTTTATCTTCTGACATCTTACAAAAAGCACTATGTATTCAGGGTCATATTTCAGATGTCTATGAGTTGCTAGTCTTGCTTAGGCAGACCATTGTCTTTTGCCGATACAGCACTGTGTAGAATGGTCTGACTCTGCCTCATTATCATTCTGCTGTAGGAAGGAACAAAGCTCTGCCGTGTTTGTATTTCTTCACAGTTTTTTTTAAGGCAGACCTAAGAACAGGAGATACAAACAGTGTTCAGTGGCAGGGGAATTGTTTTGGTGGAACATTTTTGTGGGGGGAGGCGAATATTGTCAATAAAATGGATTATTCACCAAACAACAATACCAAAAGCCAAAAAAAAGCCTAGCAGTGGCTGCCTTACTGCACTTTTAAACCTTTAGTGAAATTTGAAATGTGGCTTGTTGCTAGTCAGGGGGTTGTTGTTGTTTTTTGCCCACAGTGAAGGGGATTTTGAAAATTGTAACATGCAGATAAATGCTGTAAAATGGAAATAGAAAGCTGTAGGAAATGTGCATCCAATGGCAGACTTATACCCATAATTTACATTCGGTGAGTCAGACTAATGAATTCCTAACAGCTCTAATTAATAGTGCTTTTGATATTGATCAAATTATTCAAATCAACCCAAAAATCAAAGATTAAAGCAAAAGTCTAGAAGCTTTGTTTCGTCTACCTGCAGCAGGCACAACATTAAAATGCTGCTGACACACTAATCCTTAACTATTAATAATCTAATGATGTCATATATAATATATCAGTCAGAGAGACCAAACCATTACTTTCATTTTATTGTGCCAACTACATTTTGCTGCTAATACTTAGGAACTTTTGCTTCAGTTGGATTTTTGATGCATGATTTTTACTTGTAATAGAGTATTTTTACATTATCGTTTTGATGTTGTATAAAGGATCTGGATATTTTTTCCAAGTATTGACATGAACATATTTATATTTCACTGAGTGGAAGTCCAAACTATTTAGTGGAGGTACTATTATTACTTATTAAGTCATTTAAAATCAAGGAACTAATGTCAGTTAATAAATTGACCTGCTGGTTTATTCGTCTGGCACTAACTCAAACATAAGCTAATCAGTGCTAAATAGATAATACAGCTGATGTTGAAGGGAATCTTCAAAGCTTTTCAGGTGTTTCATGGAAAAATACGTTGGACAAAGAAAAATTTGGCCTGTAGAGCCAGGAGATGACCATACTTATGTTTTCAAGGTGGTGTATATGTGTACAAACTTTAATGGCAATCCAACTGAAAGTAGTTAAGGCTTTGCTGACTTGCTAGAGTCAGCAAAGCTGTTGGATTCACTGTCTGTTCACCATGATTGTCTGTACAGAATCTCATCATAGTTGTTGAAATATTTCAGTCTGGATAAAAGTGGCACCATAAAGGAAAGACCAACAGAATCCATAATGAAACACGTCCAAAGCTCCATCTTACTATGCTGTAAAACATAAATTTATGCATTTTAAGCCACAGTTGTTCCTTGACCCATGGCCTCAATTTCCACAAAGTTTCATAGAAATCTGTTTTTCAGATATCCAGTTAACATTTTCACCAAACATCAATGAATCTGTTTTCCTGCTAGCAGACTTACAAACTGGACTAAACCTCCTTAGTGGAGGTAATTAAAACTGAGATGAAATAAAATCCACTTCGCCACACAAGTAGGAGAAAATCAATACTCAGCAGAGCTCAGTTTTGGAATTTTGCCTAAATTAACAGCAAAACAAAATGCTTAAACAAAGTCAAGCTGATGTAAACTGGGATCCGTTGCCGTCTGCAGTGACAAGAGATATTCTCTGTTCGCATTTCTGTGTTAATAATACGGAGCTGTACTCCTATTACTCACCTTTTATCCTGTCAGCATGACGTGGGAGGACCGATCAAATCGATCTCTGTGATAAACACTGCAAGTGTTCATCTCCAGGGGACTCAGCTACTGATTGTGTTTGCGTTTTTCCAGATGGTCACTAAACGGAACACTCATTGATCTGGGGAATGACTACCGGCGTCACATGTCTGGGGGCAGCCTGATCATTAGCAACCTGGACAAGGACCAAGACACTGGGGCGTACCAGTGCACAGCTTTCAACACGTGGGGGTCTATCCTCAGCCGCAGAGCCAGCCTCCAATTTGCATGTAAGTGATCCTACAATTGCTAACACGTTTCTGGCTCAGCTCTGACACAGTTATGACATTCTGGCATCTCTTTGTATTCGCTGTGTGTCAGCCTGACATGTGGGTAATATGCTCGTCGCTCTGGTCTTCCTCTTTTTTTCATTTGCTATTGCGATTTCTTATTTAGATTGCCTGGGAATAGATTTTTAAGAGAGGAAATGGTAATCGAATGAAATGTCAGATGCAACAAACACAGTGGGTGAGGTAGCTTCTGACTGCCTCTGAACTCCATTGATTCTCATTAGTGGTTCCAACTCTGACAGCATCTATGCTCCGTCTGAACCGACTCATATTTTGCCAAGTGATATGCCCGCCCTAGTGATCCAGACATTAAAGCAGGCAAACACAAATAATGCTTAAGAAGTGTTTGTATCTTTGTAATCACCAGCCACTTCTTTAAGCATAATATATGCAGCAGATTGTGAGCGGATCAGACAGTGACAGGGTGTCTGCTGCTCTGGAAGCCTGCTGCTTAAAAGACAAAAGGCGAGTTAGGAAGTGATGCTGTGGACTGGGGTCCTACCTTCCAGACAAGCACAGTAGAGGCACCTCTCCTCTCTTGATCAGGCCTGCTGACTATTGATCATGTCCCAAGGATAGAGAGCCTTTCACTTCCTCTCAGGAGATGGACTGCCATTATCCCTATAGCTCAGTAATGAATCTCACTTGTAGGGACTGGGTGAAGACCGGAGCTGCTTGACATTTATTGTCTTGCCTAATGCACAGTGAGGGTGGTCTAAGAGATCAGCAAGGCTGATACTCTGTTTTTCCGTTTAATGAGGCCACTGCCCTAAGATAGAAATGTCGTGCCTTCTTTGCTGCTCTGTTTAGCCCTCAAAATCCAGCAGCGAAGACTATAAGGACGTTCTTCCAAGGCTCGTTTTTACAGCATAAATGATGAAAATTATGTTCAGAATTAATTACAAAACTGTGATTTAGCAAACTGTGCTTTCATACATCTCAGATCACCAAATCAGACTTTGATGGGACAAGAAACATGGCCACTGAGATGATCAGAAAGGGAAAACTTCACAAAAAACATCTTTTTTTTTTTCTGAAGTGCAAGTTAGACACAGGAAAACTGTAGCATGCATTGTCTTTTTGTAGAAGCGCTGCCTTAAACACAAACAGAAATACCTGGTTTGCTGTATGCATTTAAAGACACAGCAAATAACAAATGAATCACACTGTTTGAATTACCATTTAGTTTCACTTCATTACTGAACAATTCAGTCAGTTGCAGCAAAAGATAAAGATAAAACGCATTTTTAGATTTGAATGCAGTACAGCTGTTCCTTTAATTTGAATAATTTACTGTACAACCAGTCTGATTGTCACATTTCTAGTCTTATCAGACTTTGTTGTAACAATGTTGCTGTGGATAGAGATGTTCAAAATGATGCAACTGAGTACAATTTCACCACAACCAATAGAAATGATGGACAAAATTGAGCTAAAAATAAAACCTCAGTTGCAAATAACCTGAATTTTCCTCGCATACACTGAGAGAGCTGTACTGTGGAGCAAAGTAGCTTTGCCTGAGAACTCTGTTGGACACAATATATAACAGGAAATGTCTCTACGGCGGCGCCATTGCCCAGACTGATCATGTTTGAGCTATGAGAGTCGCTGGTCGCTAGGCTGGCCATTCTTGTATGGCTGAGGCTGATTCTGCTTACAAAGAAATCACTGCAGCTACAGTGAGTTTGGCCTCTAGCTTTCAGAGCTACAGTGTGTGGTCAGTTCACTCCAGTGAAGCCCATTATTCTTCTGCTCAGAGGCCAGAGAAGAGAGAAGTGTATCCCCTCCAGCACCGAGCCCAGCTACAACTTTAGCCTTCTCTGTGCCATTTGCGCAATCTGGGTGAAGGAGTCATCTTTTTTTCCATCCACTAAAAAAAATTATTAGGAGCTCTGTTTCACCTCCTGGTGTTTCCAAATATGTTGCTGATATAATTATCCACTGCTGTTATGCAGGGCTTTTTCAATCAGCTGGGTATATGAATCCGGCTCCAGCACGGCTGTTGTTGGGAGATGGACTCTGTATTTACTAAAGCAGCCCGATGAGATAAGAAGGACATTGCCTCTGTCTGTATTTCAAGTCAGCCATCTCCTCCTGTGGCCTCCTCGGTGTCCTGCCGTGACTTGGCTCTGTTTGATTCCTCTGCGGTCATCAGAGAGCTGCTCATTAATCTTACCAACACTCTGTCCCACTTCTCTCCATAATCTTCCTTCTCCTAATTTCCCTTATCGGTCACACTGACTTTCTTTTGTTTGTGTTTGGAAGGCTTACTCTAGGCTGTTAGCCAGAGGGTGCAGACAGAGTACAGAGCAGACTGCGGCAGCTTCCCTCCATCAGTCATGAAGCCAGGGGTGGTTTATCATCCCAGGTTTAGGTTTTGTCTGCCAGCAACTGCTCATTCATTTGCAGGGGATAGATTGTGCTGAGAGTATTGATGGGGAAGCTAATGCTTTTAAGTGCAAGATTACACCACATTTAATAATGATGTTACTTATGGCTGCTGGCTCTGCAAACTGTCATTTGTCATGTGTGCTCGCCTGTGTTTGTTCAGAGCATGGACAACATTTCCGTCCTGCCCCCCCCATCCCCATTCATTTCATCCTATTCTAGTGTAATTCTCTTTCTTGTGCTAAAGAGTAGCATTGCGAGGTAAACGTCACCAAGTCAGGTCCGTCTATTTCATCAGCACCCCAGATGCCTTTGAAAGTTGTTGGAGGCTGTCAGGAGGTGTCCCAGGGCAATCGATGATGCCTTATTAAGGTCCCAGTGTTCAAAATGTAACATCAAAAACATGCCTCAGTGAATCAGTGAGGGGAGTTTGGGAAAACTCATGTCCCCTATTTTCAAAACTATCCCTTTTCAAAGAAACCCTTGTGGATATCGACTATGTAAAAAAAAAGACTTCATGACTGTCTGGCTCTCCAGTCTGAAGTCTAATTCCGTTTCAATATTATTTCACTCTTCAGATCTCGAAAACTTCAAAACTCAAACAGTGAGGAGCGCCGTTAACGTCCGCGAGGGCCAAGGAGTGGTTCTGCTATGTGGACCACCTCCACACTCCGGAGGTAAGTTCGCTATGTCAGGCTTTTGTGCCTGTTGTTTCAGATTTGAACATGACTCACAGGAATTACCTCCACTCATTTCACATTGCAACCTTTGATAAAGGATTACTGCCTTACTTAAAACTTAATCTCTTTTTACACTCATTTCTGTGTACGCATGCTCTTAATAATCAACGCCTAATGTTGTGTATACAGAATACTACTCAACCAATCCCCGCTTGGCTGTTTGTTTTTCCATAATCTGGCTTTTTTTTTGACTAAAGCAGCATGTTTCTCACATTAGTCTCATTTTCTTTGAGAGGTAGATGAGAAGATGGATACACCGTCTTCTTCTTGTCTGAAAATGTGATGCTACAGTAAGCAGATGGTTAGTTTAGCTTCGCACAAAGACTGGAAACAGGGAAGCTGCTAGTTTGATGCTTTCAAAAGGTGGCAATATCTGCCAAAAAACCCTCTAAAACTCGCTATTTAAAACAGTATACGATTGTGCTTATTCTTTGGAAAATGTTATGGTTTTAACGAGGATCGGGTGCTTGAATTGTAACCCCATAAAACTCCAAGTTGTCACTTTTGCGCTTCATGTTTTTTCCTGTGGTTTATACTATGTTAATTAGTGAGTTTTAGAGGAGCTAAAAGGTGGATTTTGTTTCCAGTCCTTATGCTAAAGAGCATGAAGTTTTATATTTATGCACCTGCACACACTCAGAAAAAGACACTTTAACTGTTCAAGTGAGGAGCTAAAACTGTATTCTCTAAATGAGAGGATACAAACAGGAGATAAAGATGCAGGCTGCTCATCTCCACCACCCTGAGTGTGTGCAGAAAACTGAGAACATGCACAATGGCTGCTGCCTAGCTTGTCTCCCTCTTGATACAATAGCTTGCACATTGGAACAACCAATTTTCTTCACAAGCGAACAGTTTGTAGCGCAGTGCATTGTACAGCTGGTCTATGGGATAATGGGTCAGAGTACTCTGTGTGAAATACAGTTTGACAGCTTTCCTCTCTGACAAAGGCTTATATGCGGTTGGCTGCTGTAAGCGTTTCCCACATTTTTAGAAGTGAATGAAAGTAAAGCAGTGCAAGCCTACTGTCCATTTCTTCCTTCCTCACCCTGTTGCTCTCTTCCTGGCTGTCTCCCTCTCCTTTCAACCGTTCTTCTTTCATTGTCGGTCTTGAATTTTGAAAGCATTGATGTGCCTCGTAACCTTGAACTCCACTGAACTTTGTCTGACACCTACAGCACGAGGCTCTCCTTTTGGGTTTTATTACGCATGATTGGCTTTGAGTTCTGGAAAAAGCTTTTTCGTCCACTGCCACACACATTATCTCACCACCCGGATATGAAAAATTGAATACAATACTGTCACAAGCAATTGTTAATGTGTTGCTTTTCTACCCCCAACTTAGACGTTTGTTTACTCAAAGGGCTTTTTGGCACTTCTCTCTCTTGCATAAAAGCCTTTAGTTGTATTTTGTCGTAACAGTTGCTTGGAAGACTTCTATCACTGCTCATTACAGCCACATAGTTCAGAAGGAGGTTATGCTGACGCTGAACTATGTGGCTTCTGCTTGCCTAATCAGAAGGAGCTCCATATCTGCATCGCTGCACCCAGATCGGACGCTCCATCTCATCCAATGCCGTGTGTCTTGCTCCCTCGGGTAACGTTGCATATGATTGACAGTCATTGCGCTCACCTTTTGACTCCAAGTCCCTCACCTCCAAAGTGGTGGATTACACAGAGCATCTCCTCGCTCTTGGAAGTCTGTGCAGTGAGCGCTTCTCGAAAATGACACAGTAATTCATCATGGCAGGTCGCTCCTTTCTTATGGTAGACCTGCAGCTTGTGAAGGGGGCATGACAGCATATTCCCGTTTCCATATGTCAATCCATCCATCCCTCAATCCCTCTGTTTGCACCACCCAGGACCCAAGTCACTCAGAGACCCGGGGAATGGAGGCCATGTGTCAGGGGAGGGCCACTGACGCGCTGTAATCCATTTTGTTTCGCTCCCTTTCCTTAGGTCTCCCATTTATTCTGCACTCATAGCTATTACGTTTGCCATGTCTTGGTATCTTCTCCCAAGGAAACTGAGATAAGGAGAAGAAAATGACGTGATATGCTAACATTTTAAGGCCGCAACGGAGTTCTTTTGATTCGGCCGTCCCAGCCGTAGAGGTCAATGCATCTAATATGTGTGGAATCGGCTGTGGTGTGACATTGGACCACTGCAAGTTTAACTGTTTGCCTTTCTGTTCCAGAGCTGACATTTGCGTGGATCTTCAATGAATACCCGTACTTTGTTCAACAAGACAGTCGCAGATTTATCTCTCAGGAGACTGGGAGTCTGTACTTTGCCAAAGTGGAGCCCACAGATGTGGGCAACTACACCTGTGTGGTTAACAACACCGTCACAAAGGAGAAGATCCTCAGTTCTCCAACACCTCTGGTCCTCAGAAGTGATGGTAAACACTTTAAATTATAGAGTAAATTTAATTTGTGCCAACAGCTCAAGGTCATTTATGTCAGTCTTCATAGATTTCACTGTAATTTGTCAGTTTGCTATAGTGATTAAATAAGGTTTGTGTTTGTCGTCTATTGACAGCAATTGAATGGAATTATACTGAAAAACTGACCACTTTAGCAAGATATTTGAAACATTACTGTCCTCCATCATATTCATACATGATTAACTAATTTAAATGTGCTCTTACATTTGTCAGTAATATCTGATTCCACTGTTTTTAGCATGTTAACCAGATGACAGCTGAGAATGCTTTCTTTGTTTTTTTTGGTCAAGTCAAAGAATGAATATTAATTAGCTACAAATGAGTAAATTTACTGGCAACAGTCAACCTTATGACCAATAAAATCCGCTGTTTCTGGCTTAGCTTTTCACTTGGGACAGCTTCTAAAGTCATACAGAGTATTGGTGATTTGAAAAATTGGTCTGCTTTAAATTACAGTTTTGACATAAAAACAGTTTATTGCTCAGGCGTGTGTGTTACAGTAGAAGAGCATTATTGTTCACCCAGTGCGTAGGATCTGCTTCACATTCGTATGTGCAACTTTTGGGTTCATCAGCTTGTGAAAAATTCCACTTTACTGGTGTATATCTCCTCCTGTGGGGCCAAGTTCATTAATGATTTATTAAATTTTGTAGACTTTGCCTGCTTTGATTAGAAAATGAGAAACCCACCACTTTTTATAAATGGATTGCCCGTACTTATGTCAAATTAACAACACAATTGTTTTGACTGCTATTTCGCTAAGCTTTGCTGAGTTGGCTTCTAGGCTGTATGATGTTCACACTTGTCACAGCCTTTTCTGACTTTCCATCTAAATACATGCACCGAATTAGCTCTTGCATTCACACTGTGGGGTTGTAATTGCTGATAGTAAAGGGCATGCTAGTATCTCTGCAAAGAAGTCTTTGACCCGTCCTAGTGATGTGAATATAAATAAAGTCATAAATGAAGTCACATTGCCAAATGTGATAAATCTCCACCAAGTCGGTCTTTTCCCTGATGTGTTCTCTGAATCTTTTATAACCTGCCTCTGATTTCTTTTCCTCTTTACAAGCCCTTCACTGGTCACATTTGCTCTATTTGTATAAAGACTTTTGTGTTGGCTTTCCCACTGTACTACCACGCTCGCTCTGATCCAATGTGAGTTTAATGTCTGCTGTTAATCATTGATGTAAAAAGCTTGTCATCTATTGTCTCCCTTTTTGCAGGAGTAATGGGCGAATATGAACCCAAAATAGAAGTTCATTTTCCTGATTCGGTTCCAGCTGCAAAAGAATCAGTAGTGAAACTAGAATGCTTCGCTCTGGGAAAGTAAGTCAGCCTCATTGTGTGTGTGTGTGGCATAGCATAAGCTGTAGACTCATGCATGCATGAATTAGTGCTACTCAAGATGATTTAAGAATGCACGAGCGTAACATTACTCATTCTCAGATTCATCAATCCATGGGAGAGCAGGGGCCAGCATGAGAAGACAAAGGAGCAGGAATCAAAGTTCTTTTAAGAGCATCTGAAATCTGAGCAATCACAGTTTGATTTGTAGGGAACAATAATTCACAAGGCTTTTGCTTCAACAACTTTCCATCTGTGCTTAATCGCACTTTGATCACAGCGACTGACAGTTGCAATCCTGGGAACTCTTTGTTCCTCTTTTGCAGCCCTGTCCCAGAAATAAGCTGGAGGAGAACCAGCGGCGTCCCTTTCCCCAGCAAAGTCAAAACGAAGAATTCAAACGCCATCCTTGAAATCCCTAATTTCCAGCAGGAAGACGCGGGGACGTATGAATGCATGGCGGAGAATCGGCGAGGCAAAAACGCAGCGCGGGGTCGTATTTCATTCCATGGTAAGAGAGCTGTTTCAAATTGAATGACAGTGGAAGCAGGGAGAGGCAGGGATGAATGTAACAGATATCCACACTTATATAGGAAACATGCATCTGACCAGCAGCTTGAATCCCATTTGTTTGACAGAGAAATTGCTTGTCTACAACATGTTTGGCTTAATTTTGTCATGAAATCTCAGAAAAAGCTGATGGAAGCTGGTAGAAGTGGAAAATGAACACTGAATTCCACTCAAATCTGTTTACTACCATGTATGTCTCACTGTGCTGATAATCCACTTGTTGGGTTTAAACTTTGATGCAAGTTTGAACTTTAATGCAAGGCTGCTTCTACGGATGCCACTATTTACTAATCCAGTGCTACCATAATTAAAGCACATGTTTGAAAAGCTAATCCTTTCATTTATTCATAGCTAAACCTCACTGGCTCCAGACAATAACGGACACAGCTCTGTCCATAGAGGAAAACCTCTTCTGGGAGTGTAAGGCCAACGGAAAGCCGAAACCTTCCTACAGCTGGCTGAAGAATGGAGAACAAGTGATGGCTGAGGTATGGAGATCTGATTTCTTTTGGCGATGCCGACAAACTATCACATCTGATCCCACAGACCTTAGTATAATCTGCATTCAGCTCATACTGTGATTGGACCCAAATACAACATTAATCTTAAGCATGTTTTTGGGTCATCTGTCTGTACATGTCAGTATGTCCCATTCTTGAGGGAATTTCTTCAAATTTGGCACAAATCTTCGCCTGGATGAACTGATTAGATAGCCACGGCTCAAGAACCGATACATTAATTATGACAAAACTCCACATAAATGACTCATAGGATAAAATGATGAGATAATGGCATTTTATATCCAAAAGGTCGAGGGTTAACAGCACGGTGACATCATAGTGTTCGGAAAAAACACATTACTCAACGCCATAACTCAGGAACAGACGGAGAAAAGGATGTCAACTGGAACTTGACTGGTTGGCTGAGGCATTACAAAATTAATTCAATTCAATTTTATTTATATAGCGCAAATTCACAACATGTGTGATCTCACGGCGCTTAGCATAGTAAGGTACAGACCTTACGAATTATAAGCAGAGAACAGAAAACCCAACAGTGCAAAGCTGCCTTTGAATTCTCTATGAGCGATGGTGGGAAGGAACCAAAAAAAACACCTGGAATTGGTAAAGGGGGGAAAGAAACCTCTGACAGAACCAGGCTCAGGGAAGGCGGCCATCTGCCTCGACCGGTTGGGTGTGAGTGGGGATCATTAGGCAGTAACTCCAGCTAAATCTTTGTAGTAGTTTATTGCACCAAATAAACTACTGCGACTCCTGAAAGCCTGAAGGAAGCTGCAACTTAGGTGACCTTTGACTTGATAGATGGACTTTTTTTCTTAAGGAAGCAGCCATACTGTACAGGTGTGGTCTGGTTGATTCAATCGCATTCTGTTCACAGCGGATTGTAAATGCATATGCGCCTTCCCAGCATGTATTTTGACCTCATTTGCACCCAATATTAACATGCAGTCTCATGTGTTATCCTTTATCTCTTGGGATCTGAATGCAATTGTATCAACCAGACTGCATTTGGAGGTGGTCTGGCATCATGATGGGATTTCAGCCAGATGTAAATGCAGTCCTCACAGCGTCAGCATACACCCAGCTAACGTGTAATTGGTACATTGGCAGTTCTAGGCTGACAATTTTATTGGGTTGATAATCATTCATCATCACCTGAGCTGTCATTATAGTTTTTCCAACTGAGCGACCACAGAAAATGAATGATGTTTTAATACACTGTTTGTGCTCTTCATAGCTGTGTGTATCTAAGACGCAGGTTAACTGTTTTCACTGCCTCTTCATCAATTCCCAGCTGAACATACATGGAATGACACGAGGCTCTGTGGCTTTTTTCTTTTCCTGCACTCCTGCTGTCCTCCTCCCTTCGCGGTGCACCAGTAATTGCTGCTGTGCCTTTGGACATAATAGGCTGGCCTTGCAATGGATATGCAGAACTGTTTCTCTTTCCTCCGCAGGGCCGGGTACAAATCGAAAACGGGGCCCTCTCTATAGCTGCATTAAATCTGTCAGATTCTGGGATGTATCAGTGTGTGGCTGAAAACAAACATGGCATTATTTATTCCAGTGCCCAACTAATGGTGTTAGGTAAGATTGCCTCCCTCCTTTTTCTTTTATCCTGCTTATCTGTCTGTGTGTTTGATCATCTCCTAAGATAAAAAAAACCCAGCAGCCCACTGTAATGTGGCTCAGCAATCAGTCTGCACACTCATTTGATGTCACCAAAAATATGAATCTGATAGAGTGTCTCATTTCACTTTCACTCGCTTCATCTATTGATCTGGATACTACAAGCACATTGCTTTGTGGCATTGTGCATGCTTTCTCGTGTAGACGGGGTATTGATTTATTTGCAAAGCTTTGATGACTTCCATCTGAGTGGCTCGATGAGAAATTCAATTCTCTCTTGATACATGTGATGACACTTGAAGGTCCTAATGATGGCTACAAAAAGTGATGATGAGTACAGACCGTGGCTGCTGGCAGGAGATATGACATGGCTGGATGCAATGTACGTCTAAGTGTGTAGTCCGAGGGTGGGGCAACCAGTCGGTCCATAGCCTTGAGTACAATAGGCCTTTGTGCTGAGTTTGTGCTGATATATCAAGCTAAAGAAGAGCTGATCTCAAGACAGCAAAGCTGATCCGCAAAGGTTTAGGCTTCCTATACTTATTATTAAACTTGTGCTTTTCTCCCTTTCACACAGCTTCACCTCCTAGTTTCTCCAAAAGTCCGTTAAGGGCCTTGCTAAAAGCTCGCTCAGGCAGCGAAGTCACTCTCGAATGCAAGCCTCAGGCCTCACCCCCAGCAATTAGCCTGTGGAAGAAAGGGAATGAGATCCTGCAGAGAACTGAAAGGTAGGATAAAAGTTTAAGTGCATATTCTTAGCAGCTTTCATTCACATTCACTGCAAGCTGACTTGTTTGAATAGCGAATTTGGCATTTGTGCACGTGCATAGAAAGAAAGGCTAATGAGGGAGAATAAAAGCACAGTACCCACCAGGAAAATTACACATAGCTAATATACCCTTGTGTGCAAATAGCTTGGTGTGAGGGATGAAGATGCTAGGTGGTCGCATCAACACTGCATGCTTTAAATATTTAAGATAAAAGATTAGCAAATGGAGTTCCTGCTGGAGATAAAGTCTTTTTAAAAGAGGAGGGAATTCGAAAGTAAAACTGAAGCTTTTGCATCTGTGATTATCTACTTAATCATGAAACACAGATACAAGAGTTTGACTGATGCAATCACGGAAACTACAGAGACGAAAGCCTTGCTGGAGAGCGGAGAGCATAGAATCTCACTAGAGTAGAAACTGTGCACACTGACATAATGGAAACAATGAGCAAACATCAAGCACCGCTTTCAGCAGCGTAAAGTGGTGCTAAATGTAGTTTGTTGTCCTTCCCTGTCTGATTTCTTATTGAATGAACCAGAATATTTTTCTAAAAGCTAAAAAGGTGGAGAGGCGCAAAGCACATGACACATTTGACTTTTCATCATACCGATTGGCGGGAGAAGAGAAGCTTAGATGGTGACTAAACCCTACTGCAAGTCAGCGCGTGCACAATTCATACCACGCAAACGTACAACAGGCATGACAAACTGAATGAGAACAACTCCAATACAGGCATGCCAGCATACTGAAGCTGTTTGAATCACTCCCATGCTGCTTATTGAAAAGGGGGTCTGAAAAAGAACAATATGACCAAAGCGTGTTGTCGAGACATCGCCGAGGCTCTTTAGTTGGCTCCAGACGGAGAAGCTAGATCTGTAGCTGCAGAAAATTGGTCGAATTCCCAACTCGACTGACATTTAGCACACTGTATGTGAAGCCCACGTACTCTTTCAAGGTGAACAAGACGAGATGTATGCAGACACCGGAGGGGAAATGTTTACTCGTATATGCAGTCATGCTGTAAATTGGAGCAGTGTTCAGAAAATGAATTTTGCAACCATTTTGTCACTAAATATCACATCAGGTAAAGTTGGTTTCATCTTCCTGGTGTCTATCCAGGCGTATAGTTGTGGCTTAATTTGCACATATTTTGAAAGATCTATCTCTTAAATATATATCTACATTCCGCCTTCACAACCTCTGATACCCTACAGAACACACTGATGTTAGTTTATTGGTTGTATTTTTATCAAGCTTCTATCAAGCCACAATTTAACTTCATTGCGCTGACATTTAAAACAAGCACATGTAGCTACTGAATGAAACAAAAAAATCCTGTGACAAAGGAAAAGTGGGATTCATTAGCTACAGAACACCCCCAGCTGAAGACACATTGAGGTTTAACTTCTATACTTGTACTTGTTCAGGTGCAAGTTGCTCCAACAGTTCCATTAATTAAGACTTTCAATTCAATTCAATTCAATTCAATTTTATTTATATAGCGCCAATTACAGTCAAATTGTCTCGAGACGCTTTACAGAACCCATATGCCTGACCCCCAGAGCAAGCCAAAAGGCGACAGTGGCAAGGAAAACACCCTTTTAACAGGGAAAAAAACCTCGAGCAGAACCCGGCTCTAATGTGGGGGGACCCATCTGCCTGCTGGCCGGGCGGGTTGAGAGGGACAGAAGAAGTAGAGAGGTAGAGATAGAGGGGTAGAGGTAGAGATAGAGGGATACAGATAGAGGGGTAGAGATAGAGAGGTGGGGGGGTGGGACACAAGGACCATAAAACACAGCCACACATCTGAAGCATCCAGCATCCAGCTCTGGGACCAGGGACACTCGGAGAAAGGACACACTTTCTCATTAGCATTTAGCATTATCAGGTAATTGTCACGTAATGACCTCAGCAGTTGCTTTTTCGGAAAAATTGCATCATCCCACTCTTCAAGTGACCCAAACCAAAGATGGCAACAATACAGCAAACGGCGTTATTCACTGAAATCTTTTTAAGTCTTTAATCTTGCTTGTGTATTTAATTTATAGGACTTTCTGATGAATTTCTGTGAACCTTTTTACCTGTGCAGCACTGTGTTATATTACATCTAGCAGGCAGAACTGTTGTATATTGGTCTTTTATTAAATATCTATCCAGTCAGTGACCTCTCTGCATGATAGAGGTTCCTCGCTGACCTTAGCAACATAAAGCCTTTAAAGCACATTTATTTATTCAGAAAGCTATTCAGGGATGCTCTTTGTAAAATATTTCTTCATTTAGTAATGTGGCCCAGAGTTTAGCCCACCACTGAGTCAGGGTGATGGGTCAGCCTGCCTGCTGCTAACCCACCTTTAAGAATTTCATTTTTCTGGGATTTACTGGAGAGCTTTAAAGTACCATCAGGGTCAAAGTACTTTCTCAATAGCTTTTCTATTTTGACAAGAATATAGTGCACCATAGTGTAACCATAGAGAAAATTTGTTACCTGAAGACCGATAATAAAAGAAGCCACATGTGAATATATTGAATATCAGCACAAAATTTTGGAAGCAACAGAGAACTGAGCAGAGCTGTACACTCTCAACTTTAGTCAGTATAATGAAAAAAGCTGTTTCTTTCAGGATTACTTTGTTTCCGAATGGAACATTAAAGATCGCCAACGTAACCAAGCGGGATGCGGCTAGCTACACGTGCATCGCTAAGAATCAGTTTGGGACTGCAAGCACAACTGGGAAGCTGCTTATCACTGGTAAGTCCTGGTTTTGTCAATCAACAACTGCTCAAACAGCAAATCACCTTCAGTTAATTACCTTTACTATGCCCTGCCTCTACTTTGTTGATATTACACTATCTCTGACAAGATCTTCACTAAAGAACTGCTTGCACACAGTTGTCAGTGATAATAATGAAGAGTTGTCTCTTAAGAGTTGCTGTAATTTTTGGGGCGAAAAATGGTTTGCTGATTTCAAACAGAATAAGACAAAAGCAGCTTCTCCTCTTTAACTGGTAGACTTTGACAGCTGCTATGAGATTTCAGCTTGCTAACAAGAATTATCTCAAGGGTCATACAGGAAAAAAAACATTTACTTTCTCATTGAGACTTCAATGAGACGGTTGTTACTATATTCTGTGAGAATGTGGTTTTGATGGTGTTGGACAATGTAGGTGATCGTGTTTGAAACACTGCAAACATCAAAAAAATCCTTCATTAAATGTTCTTGTTGCCATTCTTAACATTTTGCCTTAGAGATTCTTGTAACTACATCAATGCCAGGTGTCAAGTGCGGTGCACTCAGATTACCTTGATACATCTGCCATTGATTATGTTTAATGCTAAAACTGAGGGACACAGTTATTCAGAATCTGAATGTATAAATGATATTGCACAATAGCAGCATTTGCAAAGCTGATGCACGCAAGTGGAAAAAATTGTAGTTATCATGGGAATAAAGCAATCTATAAAAGCTGAGGAATTAGCACCAATTATACTTTAACTTTACACCACAACTGTAGCTTGCCTTGTTTTGTTGTGCTAAACTCTGATTTTCGTGGGTTTAAATGGTGCTGCCCACTATGACTGCAATATATTCTAAAGATAAGCTGCTACTGTATATTGATTGTATTGTATGACAATATATAACACCATGATTAGCTCTGTATTACCAATACATGGACGGATATGATGACCACCAGCATGGTTCACACATTGCCTTTAGATGCATTCAAGTGTTGTAAATGGACAACTTTTACTATTGTTAACAGTGCAGGTGTTAACCTTCTGTCTCTTTTCTTTCCTTGATATCTCAGTGGCATATTTTGAAGGTCAACAGCTGCTGAAGAGTCTGTCATCAAAAATGAACATAAAAAGTATTGTAAAAATGAGAGATTTGAATCTCAATAATTAAAGGTGTATTGACTTTTACTGTGGTGACCTTGTAGCATGGGTCCTGTATTTTTAATATATTAAATCTAAACGGTTAGTGCTTGACTTCACATAAGTGGAAACTGTTCAACTAAGAAATAATGCAGTTATTATTAAACTCTAAAGTGATAGTCTTTTGAATCATTTGAAATTTAGGTGGTATTAGGCAGGTTTGTACTCACTTCTGTATTTAAAAAGATGCAAAACATGGAGAAATGCGGTTGGTATTTCCTGGTCGGTCAGCAGCGGGTCCTTGAAAGCCAAAATGACTTACTTATCACAGGTTTTTCAAAAATTCATGGTAATAATGAAGCAGTGGCTGCTTGCAGTACCTTCAAATTTTGCATGCAGACAACAGCATGGCACTGAGCCACTCTTCTAACTCTTGGCAAGAGAAGACATGCATTTCCTTTAAATATTCATTTGATCGCTACATACATAATACCATTCTAATCCAGTGACCTAATAATGCATAAAGGAGACTAAGTTCTGAGCAGTTAATATGTAGATGACATGAAGAAGCAGTATTGCATTTGTATTGTGTGATAAAATGTGATCAAAGAAATGCATAATTTACAAGAAATACAATATTTGGGTTTTGAAACAGCTTTTATACCATGTTACTGCACAGAATAATGTCATATCCTGTATAGAGGGAACTACTGATATGCTAAATCTTTGCTTATAGTGCTAGATTACTACTTAGGTAATTCCCTTGTTGGCCAGTCATGTTAAAGTATGCTTACAATTTAGTTATTCTAATGTTGTTGTAGTATTGCTACCACCATATGCACAAAGTTTTGGGATGTGAGGAAATCCAGAGCCTGACAGTTTAACAAATGGCCCGTTTCCTTGCTGTTGTCCAAAGAAAAGGTCAACCATTTCTTGTCAATCTCTGACTTGACAGTACACTACTTTTTTTTGTTTTTGTTTTTGTTTTTGTTTTATTTTACATTCAAGTTATGTTGCATACGTAATGTTTACAGCCGAGGTCATCGTCAGATTAATTTGGCTGGTATGCATTATGCAAAACAGCATTAAGACAAGCAACAAATATTATCCTTGATTTAGTTAAAGGTCATTATTTGTGAGCGCAGTGACATAACACGTTCATGTAGTCCCCCGGTTTAATCTGTTGTGTGTGTAGCCACCTAACTTATTTTTCTCATTAGCTTCTATTCTTCTCATGCACTGACAGCTGAACCATTTAATGTCATAGAATTTAATTAGTGTGACCTTTCCTCAACATACTCCGAGGCCTCCAATCCACCACAGTCAACAGTGGGAATGTGCTCCCATCTCTGTAATCCTGTTTCAAACATTTTCCTCCAAATTGATCCCGCAACATAAAGTGCAAACCGGAGATGTCATTAAATGTTACTAATGGACAGGCTTGGAATTTAAGTGCTTATTAAAATCAGGAAGCGAACACATCCGTGGGGCGATTTAATGATGGCCGCTTGATTTAGCCGTGAATCGGAGTGAGGTGGCAGTTGCGGAGGGTCACAGCGGTGTTGGGGGTTCTGATTGCAGAGATATTGACATGCGTGTGCTGTCGTCTGTTGTCTGGCCAGATCCCACCAGAATCACCATGAGGCCCACTAACATGGAGATTATTGTTGGCGAGAGCATCGTGATACCCTGCCAGATTGCCTGCGATCCAGCTCTGGATGTCTCTTTCTCATGGGCATTCAACGGCCAGCTCATCGACTTCCAGCGAGACAGCGATCATTTTGAAAGAGTGGGTGGGGTGAGTCATCTCGAGCATTAAACTCAGATACTTTCTAGCTATTCTGGGATTAATTGGGACATACTGTGTGATGTGCAGGGGTATGCTCCACTGCCCGACTGAGGTCTTCTTAGACACCAATAATACCCAAGCAAGAGATTTATGCCGAGGCTTGTCCATTTGGAAATTTCACCGTGGTCAGTGGTGAACAGAATACCAAGAAAATGGAGATCTGTTAGGAATCAGTTACATTCGGCCATTCATATGCTGGAAAAGCCTCAGTAAATGGCACTGTCGGGTCAATAATTGAGATCCTTACCTTTTGAATTGCCTGTGTGAGCTGCCATGTGTTACACCTCTAAAAATATATTGGTGAAATGCCATTTCCGTCTTACTGAGGGTCCTCATTAATAAAGTCTTTATACTTTTCATCCCTTCAACTTCTAATTCCTGTACCTCAAGGGAGAACATTTTCTTATCATCTCCCTCTGCCATAATTGAATTTGCATACCTATTTATGAATCTTGAGCCCTGAAATAATTAAGTAATGAGCTGGCTGGCATTCACCAAGGGCAGGCCTGCCACCAGTAAATGTTCATTTGAAATCCCCATGCCTTGAAATAATGATAAGTGACGACTTTTTGTCGAATATTTGTTCCCTTTGATGAAGGGCAGAGTTAATTGTTCAGAGCTTGTCAGTTTAACACTTTAAAGAGTTTAGCGCACTCTTTTTTCTTTCCCAGATTCCAAGGTTAACAGTCTGATCAGTGCCATCCGTGTGCTACAGGTTGACACCATATCTAAACCCTCACAGAGTTTGGGACATGCCAAATTCATATCTTGACGAATGCAATTGGCAATTACTAATGACATTGAACTGTGCGTAGGCATTTAATGAGATATAGTTTTCACAGAATCTGTTTCCCCTGTCCAGAGAGATTACCAGCCCCCTTGCTCAACAGCTTCTGATGAATTAATTAACATAATTAAAGCAAATCTGCCTCATCACTTCCTTCCTGCCAAGGCAGGAGGCCTTGCGATGCATCAAGAGCTCTAAGGTTGGCCAGGTGGCGGCTGACATTGGAGCGAATCAGAAATGCTGCTTTAAAACTGTCAGGCGAAAGGAGGGGAGATGAAGGCAAGGAGGAAAGAGGAGAAAAAGAACCGGGGAGGTAGTCTCTCTATCCCATAGCGGTGCCATTCGGCTCAGCTTGGCTACATCAGGTTCCTCAGAGAGGTGGAGCTCCACGGGTGTTGGGCCCAGTTGCTGGAAGAGTGCAACTATGATCAGTAGCTGCTGGGGGTGATGAAATCAACTATGACTGCAGCGAGTGTTACCTGCTCGCCCCCAGGTGACTAGTTTCTAAAGCAGCATACCCCTTCTCACTGGCTGACATGCATTGTGACAGACCACCTCAAGAGGTGACTTTCAGAGGGTGAGCTCAAATCAGCAGCAGAAATAAGAACAAAATAATATTGTGGGAGTAAAATGTGGTGACACACTGAGATGGACTTTTTATCTTTGCATGCGTATATCATTTTAACAGATAAGATTAATGGTGTTCTATGCTTTCCTTATTGTCAGTAAATCGCACCATAAGACCAGCATCGTCCTTTGTACTCTGTGCAATAACTGCAATCTAACAGGTTCAGTAAATGTTGCACTGTGCAAGATGGGTCTAGTAGTAACTAGATTGCAATCTGTGTCGGACTGACCTGCCTAAATCTGCGCAATGCCAGTTTTTAGTCATGTCATTATGTGAAGAAGCTTCAATAATTGTTATGCACTGTGACAATTTTTATGCAAGCTGTCTTTGGTTGCCAAAACTCCAAATTCCCTGTGTATTTTAGGACGATTGTTTTGGAGTGAGGACAGAAGATTTTGCCATGTTTTTCCCACAAATTGTCACTTTTTTATTCTTCACAGACCGAAATTTGATCCATTAAAAGTATTGTGGCCAAACTCTGATACAGCTCATTTCTCTGTGCAATAGGGCTCCAGTCTGGTCCAAAAGCCATTAAAAATTGTATAATTCAATTGCACTGTTTTATTGGGTGACATGTTCCACAAGCAGAATGACACCAAGCCCTGCTATTTTGTAGTAAGTAATACACCAAATGTGTATGAAGACATGGCATATAGTCCCCAGCAGATAAACTGAGGTTGTTTTTTAACCTTCCGAACCTGAAAACCCACTCGCAGGGTTGAAAGGCATGTTTTCTTATTAAAAATTGTACAAAATTACACCATTTATTAGAGCCAGAAATTAAAACGGAAAGAATCCTTGGATTTTCAGTTTTCTAGCAGTCCTTGACATCCATGACATGGCATTCTGTTGAAGAAATTAACCAAGTCTAAGATTAAAATCATAGCATTTTATATATATATATATATATATATATATATATATATATATATATATATATATGTATATATATATATATATATATATATATATATATATATATATATATATATATATTTTATTTTTATTTTTTTATTTTTTTTTAAAATCTCATTTAGAAATTTTAATGAACATAAACTCTTCTGTAACTTGATTCTGTACATTACAAAAACACAGCCAGGAAGCCAGGAAGCAGATAGAAAAAATGTATGGAAAAAAATTTAAGTTAAATAGTTTAATATCTATAGTATGTGGACCACTATTTTTTTTTTCTGTGTTCATAACACCTGTAGGGCCTTGGGAAAATGTTTGAGACTTAGATTTAGCTTCAGATTTTCTTTTTTTCCAACGATTTCTTGCACATGACAACTTTGTTAAACTGCACACGAGAGACTTTGGCCTTCTCTCTACTTCTAGCCACAGTCATGCTGTTTCCATAGAGGTGCAGGACTTTACACAGCAAGTAAAATGTGACTGGAGTTAAAAAAATAAAAAAAAAAACGCCCACAAATAGCCTCGAGTTCAGAGGATTCAAATGTTTAGCAGAAACCCCCGGGCTACAGAATCACAGACAGAGTAGCGAAGATGATAAAAATTGAAAGGTGGACTAATGCATCATTGGTTTTGCTCGCTTCATTGCATTTATTGATACAAAAAGTATAGAATAACACCACCAACCTTACTTATTCAAAATTCTCCTTCATGCAGACACAAATAACAACTACCTATATACAAAAGATAAAGTTAACAGTATTTGCTGTAAGGTTTTTGTTGTTCTTCCTTATGGCCGCCACATGCATGCAGTGAAACAATATTTGCTCTTTACACCGGGAGTTCTGCACATATCTTGCTTCAGCTTGTGTAATTAGAGAATAATTAGGATTGCTTTGCCAATTAGCTAAACTATGTTTGTTTTGTGTGTCCTGTGTGCAGCTGGTAGCTGTGTGCAGGGGGTTGGGGGGCTGGTTGGTCGGGTAGCGCCTGAAGGACAGCCAATAGCTTATTTGTGCAGAGTACATCTGCCATGTCTGTTGTTGGTGTTTGAAGAGATGCAAAAATCAGTGGCCTGGAGATGCTGTGATTTCAGAAAGCGTTATAAATGTTAAAACATCCCACAGCCAAAAGCTGAGTGATGAAATAACACTACATCTCTTACTTAGCCTTATTCTCCTCTCTGCTGCAGAGCATATCAGGGGATCTGATGATTCGTAACATTCAACTGAGCCATGGTGGGAAGTATGTCTGTGTTATTGACACTGATGTGGAGAGCCTGTCCACCTCTGCCATATTGGTTGTCAAAGGTAAGTAGAACCAATTGATTTCAGCAGCTTGTTTGTATATGCGCATGTATAAATACCCCAGTATATGTACTGCAAAGTAATGTGGCAGTGACGCATCTGTAGAAGTATTCAAAGTGAAAGACGTTCGACAGAGTGGCGTGAAAAATCCCCGAGGCTTCCTGTAAGGATACAGAACGGGAAAGCAAAAATGAACGCTCAGTCAGAGTTATGTCAGCTTCTGTTTACGTTACATGCTGCACGTGTTGGTGAAATGTAAAAATGGAACACACATGTACAAACACACACACTGGCGTGTGCGACTGTGGGCCCAGCTGAGGTAGCTGGGTTGATATGTGCTCGGTGTATCTGGCTCAGCTTATCTCCCATGATTTACATTGGTATTCATGCCCTTAACAAACTGTAATAGCTGTCCCAGGTGCTTTGAGAAGGCAATGTTTATCACAGAAAATGACTATAATTGGTTCATTTACACATCGGCAAAATATCATGGAAACCATTTGAATAATGGAGCAGCGGAACAAACAGCGACAACATGGTAAAGCCAGAGCATGGACCAATAACAAACACTTGCTTTTGCCTTCTTTGATTCTCCTCACCCATGTCTCCTCCTCCTTATGTTAGCCTCTCTTTCTTTTCCTAATAACTGAAGCCATCCAGTTTATCTTTCCGCTGTTGGTGATTCTATGTTCATTCATCACTTTGTAGTCCCGCACATCACACACACACACACACACACACACACACACACACACACACACACTGCACGGACACACCAAGGACACAGCCCTTAATTAAAGAGAGTGTGATGGCTTTGATATGTAACAAGGTGTAGAAGTCTTTATGAGTTTGATGAGGGGAGGCTTCTTGGAATGGCTGATCACCTTGGGTTCGCCCTCCTCATTGTCTGATTGATGCAGGTCCCCCTGGTCCTCCAGACAAAGTATCAGTAGAAGAAATCACAGACAGCACGGCCCAGCTATCGTGGACTCCTGGAAGGGACAACGGAAGCCCCATCACTGGCTACATCATCCAGGCTCGAACACCTTTCACTGTTGGCTGGCAGGCTGTAGACACAGGTACCCTGGAAAACACTCCTACTGCCCTCGTGTAGTATTTATGTGGGGCCTTATGTGGGTGTTTACTTATTTATCATCCAATTTGCATCCAGATGTGTGGCAGCCAGGGTTTCTAAGGTTTTAAAATTCATTTTTTCAGTGCCCGAGGTGGTGAACGGTAACATGCTGACTGCCACGGTGGTGGGTTTGAATGCCTGGGTGGAGTACGAGTTCAGGGTAGTGGCTCGAAACACCGTCGGCCTCGGAGAGCCGAGCCCCTCCTCAGCCAAGACCAGGACGGAGGATGCCAGTATGTAGACGCAAACAATAAACCACACACATGCTTACACACTGTGCTGAAGGATTTTTGTAATAAAAATATGTCCTTCTGTGATTTCTGTCATAAATAACATTCAATTGTAACAACATATTTGTGAATATTCAGTTCTGAAAAGGTTTATTTTAATTTTCTGGTGTTTTTTTTTCATTTGTTATACATGTATGCTTATGATTTCAGCAACAGTTTTCTTGATATTCTCTTTGAGGTGGGGAAAAACACTTCATATTCAGTTAAATGTAACAATTTTCCAATTGTCTGATGAAGGTCTCCTTGAACAACAGCCACTAAGATTCTCTGTTTAATGGCAAATGTTTAGAAAAGAAAAAGATAGTTTAATGTCACATACTAACCAATGTTGCATTGTCAGAAGAGCTAAACATTTAATAAGGTTTCTAGGGCATTTCATGCTTCTGTGTGTTTTGCTTCTGCAAAGAAAGGGCATTGAAGTATATTTAATTTAAAGTTTGATAGAAAATTCAAACTGTTACACTCAAAAACGAGATCAATATGAGAGCTAACATACAGTATATGAAAGGTTTTATGATGCTAAAGAGGACTGTGTGTGTGCTTCCACTAATCAGAGCAAAATGGGGGGTCTGCAGATTTTTCAGCGATTATAAATCAATGTTGAAATGAAGTTGTAGCATGTCCTGTGTGCAGATCTAACTTGTGCAGTGTAAACACAATATTTTCTATCTAAGAGACTTGTGGCTTATGTTTGATTAGAGCTTGCAACAAAGGTTAAAATGTGACAGTATGAAGCCCTGAAATAGTTCTGAATAATAGTTAGGAGCTGTATTACTGGGCTAATGTTTGTTTTCAAGATTGGAATATACATAGCTGCAAGTTATGTGAGAACATTGTTGAAGTATGGTCAATGAGATGGCAGCAGATCTCGGCAAGAATTCTTAGGAACATCGAGGATCTCAATTCCCAGCATTCAACCCTACAAGACAAAAACCCCTCATGGGCATCAGATATGAAAGCTGCTTACTAAAGCAGGGCTCCACTTTATAAAGGATACTATGAGGACGTGCTTGAGTGCTCCTCCACCTACACTGCCGTTTTTTTGCCAACACGCTGTGGTGCACAAACAGCCGAGTGGGAATAGAAACGGAGTGGATTGAGTCAAATGTCATTTGCAAAATATTACAAATTCTGGCTCGTGGTGTGCGCACGGTGACATTTGAGCAACGGAAGTAATTCACTATTCTCTGAAATGTTTGTATGTGCACAGAGTGAGGGATTTGTGGGGTGTAAAATAGAAGACGGTATCTGCAGGAGGCAACCTCGTCGTAAGGCCACAAGTAGAGTTGAGGCTTGTCGTTGAGCTTTGTAAACTGTGTTCTAACTGCTCCCCTCTGGGCTTTACCTCTCAGTTCCTGATACAGCTCCCACTGATGTTGGAGGTGGAGGCGGCACAAAGTCTGAATTAGTGATAACATGGGAGGTAAGTCATCTGTTACATTTTACTGTTCTCTCCATCGCCAGTAATGGTTTTGCTTAATTGTGCAGAATTGAACGGACAAATTTTATGACCCACATTAGAGGGAGACACCTCGCATCTGGCTCATCCTCCAAGTGCCATTTCTCCTTTTAAAAGCAGGGACAGAGAGCACTTCTTTGGAGGAGTTTTGCACTTTAGCCACAATTAGATAGCCATGCAAGAGGAAAAGATAAGGTAAAAGGTGATTGCGGAGAGCTCTGGGTGGTGACTGCAGAGAAAAAGGGGGCTGCATCTGTTTCCAGATGCCCTTGTCAAGGTGCAGCGCAGCGCAGAGACGGGCCTGTCTGTTTCTTTGTCTGTATGCGTTTTAATATCACTATAGTTTTGTGTTTTGCTCCCAGCCTGTGTCCGAGGAACTGCAGAACGGTGAAGGCTTCGGGTACATCATCGCCTTCAGGCCTGTCGGCACGGTTACGTGGACGAGGGCGGTTATCTCCACACCCGGCGTGGCGCGTTACGTCTTTCGCAACGACACCATCCCACCGTTCTCGCCTTTTGACGTCAAAGTGGGAGCCTACAACAACCGGGGGCAGGGTCCCTTCAGCTCCATAGCCACCGTGTACTCAGCTGAGGAAGGTACAGTACAGACTTCACAGCCCAGCGGCGGAAAGCGATGCTTAAATAAGCTATAATCTTTCTCCTTACGACTATGACCTTGAATAGTAATGATGAAATGAGTTTTTTTTCCAGTGCTGTTATTTCCCTCCCCTCTCAAGCTGGGAATGTCAACTTGATATTAGTTATCGTGCTGGTAGATTACAGGAAATCCTAGCAGACACTTACCACACCGCGCTGTCAGGGAGGTATCCTGTTAATTGAATTTGCTGGGCAGATAGTCTTCCCTTATGTCAGTCACAGATCCCATTAAAAGAGAGCGGGGGAAATAGCTTTTCAGTGAAACTACAGGTCTATTCTGTGCCTTACCTCTTACTGCTATTAGTGTGTGTGATGGTGTTGGATGAGTCTGTAGGATTCTCACCACATTTCTGCTCTACTTCTGCAGTCCCCAGTGTGGCTCCTAAGAGGGTTAGAGCTAGAAGTGTGTCTGCAGCAAAAATTGAAGTGATCTGGGAAGCTCTCCCTGCCATCCCCGAAAGAGTGCTTGGATATGAGGTATGATTCACTGTAAAATCATTCTTTTTTTTCCAAATAACATAATTGAGCCTTTTCTTGTGGCTTGTTTATGTGCTCGTAACCGTTCTTTTGTTGTTCTTTAAATTAGTTTTACTCGAATATCCTACTATGTGTTCTCAGGTATCGCTACTGCAGAGATAATATTAAATGACCGTGAATGCTTTGGCACCCCAACAGCAAACCCACAGGAGGAAAATAAAATCCCTCATCTTTTTCAAGAATGCAAAGAGGGCTTTGCTGTTTTTAGTTCCCCCCAGTGCTCTTTCAGTATCTGTCACCTCTGGCTCCTGGCACTAACCAAGCTCTGCAGTTGCCATAGCAGTGGCCACATTGTCCTTTCAGAACACAGCTCATTTCTCCAAACGCCGTCCTGAAGTGGATTTAGGCTGTTGAATCTCAACAGGCCACCAACAGTATGGAAGCAGAGCCGTGTGTCAGCACATGTGTGGTAATTAGATGTCGTTAGGATTGCAAATGTAGACCAGTTTCAGATTCATGTAATACTGTTGAAAAGATTATATTACTGTAAACTCAATTCTGGTGCTTATACACAGTTTTAATTGATAACAAATTGGAAATATAATAATTTATGGGCGCTGGAAAAGCAGAAGTATCCCTGAGGGCAGACTTCACATTTCACTTTAATTATTAATTGACTTAACTCTTATGTCTCTTAATACCAGACGCATGAATATTGAAGATGACCCAAAGCAAGCAGCAAATTAGACAGTTTGCTTTATCAAATACAGCTTCACCTGCACCCATAACTGTCAGCCAATGGCCTGAAGTGAATTAAATTCTGCATCTTGTTTTGCAGAGCAGAGAACCCAGCTTTGAGGTGGAAAGTATTTTGAAGTATTTGTGAGATTTATGCATATTTTTTCACTTTTAATATCCAGTTGCTTTAGACAAAAAAATATCTGAGGTTGAAATTTTTCTTCCTGGGTCAGTTATCATATGACCCACTAATGCTCTGTTTATAAGACCAGCATGGCTCACAGGATGTGCATCAGTAATTGAGACTCCTCTAGTGAAAAATTTATTACTCACCATCTCTCTCCCCGCCCCCAGCTCCTTTTTTTGTAATACAAACAGCATTTCATGATGGAATATGAATTTCAGTAATGCAGTGAGATGCTCCACTAGGATCTCTGCAGTTTTGATTCTTTTTTTCTTATTTCTTTTTGTGTCCTCCTTCTGCCAGGTCGTGTACTGGGAAGACGACACCAAGCCCGACACCGTTGGCAAAGTGCGCATATCTGGAAACTCCACGCAGGTTAACATCACAGGGCTAAAAGCAAACACAGTATACTACCTGTCTGTGGCAGCTTTCAATACAGCTGGCCCCGGGCCGCAGTCAGCGCCCATCAACAACACCACAAAGAAACCACGTGAGTCCGTCCCCGGAGGGCCATTGAAATCATTTCTAAATGGAAACTCATTCATGAAGCCTGTCAGATGATGTCGTACTGTCCTCAACATGATAGGCGTAACATTCCTTCAGCTTTGTTGGATGCGCTTAGAAAAAGTCAATCTGACAAGAGAGCTTTCCATTTTCAAAGCGGGAGGTCTAGTGCTCACTGTGTTACACCTGCAGTGAATCCTGGAAGTCTTTAAGGTGTCCTTGAAGATGAAGGAATGCTTTCAGGCACAACACACGCGAGGGGAAGAGGTGCATTACTGAATTTTTTAAAAAAAATGTATTTATTCAAGTGTAGCAGTTCAAACACAACTGGAACAATGATATTAAAAATTAAAATTAAATAATAATTAATTATATCACTCACAAAATAGTGTTCACCCGTCAGTAGGCACAGTCATGGGCTTATAATGTAATTCTTTGTCCAAACTGGAACATAGTAGAGCATGATAAAATACAACAAGTTTCCTTTGGCACTTTTTGTAAAGCATTTAATTGTTTACATACTTCTTTTCCTTGTACCCTTAAGAGAATAAATTGTAGTTGCTAGACTGGGAATACTAGTCGCTAGAACTACCAGAAGTTAGAACAAAAACCCACAATTCTTTGCAACAGCCATTCTGAAAACGAGAGCAGAGATATAAATACATAAAATCAGTTTAAACGGAAAAATAGACTAAAAATGTGTACATTACAGTCAGTTCTTACTTTCATCATGATCATTTTAGTATCGTCTTGTTTTGTTCTTGTGAATTTTGAATAATCATGCTTTTGAGCTCCTCTGGTCATCATGTCACATGTGCATAAATGCACTAATGGTGTGCATTCTTCTGAATTTCATACACTATGTGCATATGTTGTTTCCTGTAAATCCATTTTCTCATTACATTTATCTCTTTATGATAGCTTTTTCATGTGGTTGAGAGGTATTGTTTCTAGTATTTCTTTTTATTTTGTACACACTTTGTGTGACATTGCATATATCTGTATGAAAAGGTCTGGACACAGGCAAAAATACATATTTTCAAGAAATAAAAATTTTAACAACATTTTATTCAATAGGATTATTAACAAATAACATCTTCAATATGATTTCCATCATTTGTGATGCAAAAGGTGATGCACTTTGCAAGATTCACGTGAACTTGATGCAATAAATACATATTGCCGTCAATTTTAGCACATTCACTCTTTATGCATTCAACCAATTTCCTGGGTGTCCAGACTTTAGGGACACCCTGTATATGTAAGTGTCATTGATTGATTGATTGGTTGATGGATTTCATCAAAGTCTGTGAGAAAATACCCCTTTGTCTCCCTTGAGCTGTTAGTTCTGTAGCAGTTTCCCTAACAAATATGTGGTTCCTAAATTCTACATTGCTAGTTTCAAATCTTTTCAATACAGAATTATGCTCATTTTGTAAATTATGGTGCAGTTTAGAATAAAATATCCATATAAGCCACCTTGTGATTGAGAGGTTACTACCGAATGACCATGACTAGGTTCTCTAGTCATATCCACCACTCACCTGTTACATCCAGTTCCAAAAGACCAATATGGCAACAGTCAAAGCCAAACTTGAACCTTCACAACAGTACTTTATAAACCAGTCAGTGATGTCATGGTTGCTATGTCCATCTTTTATACACATGTCTATGGTCTGTAGCCCAGGGATGCTTGTTGCTAGCCGAAGGATTGTAATCGCTAGTGACAATTGTCACTACCTAATGTGAGTCAGACACACACAAGTGTAAATGGTTTGCGGCATATAGGAGCTGCCATCTGCACACATGAACACAAACACAGACTTCTGACGCTCTGTGTCCATGCTATGAAGATATTATTGGAGCAAATGAGAGCCTGTGACAGTGGAAGTTGTGCAGTTGTAGAAATTAGTCACATGTGTATCGGTAAACAGTTGTAACACCTTCTACAGGTGTGAAACTCTCATTTATTGAATTCACATACTGTTTTGTAGATGTACAGATTGATCTTTGATACATGTGTATGAATGTGTTTTGCACCATATTCAGTGCAGGTTCTGTAACAAAACTGTGTGCATATGAGTTTCTTAATTTGTGATTCGTCCAACTGTTGTGTTGACTTTGTGGAGTTTGCAACTCCTGGACGTTTCATTCTGTGACTTCAAATTTACTTACACGCATGTATGACTATTTTTTACAACTACAAATTGAGCTCCAGGGCCACCGTAGAATTCACTATGTCTTAATTAGTGCAGGTGTGCTGCTGAAGTCCCAATGTATTAGTTTTCTGTATAAACCAGGAAATTGCAAATTCTTCTACATACAAACAATCTTTCAGAAAGACATCCCCAGTAACTAGAGTATCCTGTATATGTGTACCTCTAATTTCTTTTTCTAGCTCCAGATCGGGCTCCGCTCAACATACAATGGACCATGATTGGCTCCACACTCACGCTGCACTGGGACCCCGTTGTAGCCATGGAGACAGAGTCAAAGGTCACTGGGTATTTGGTAAGTCCCAGTTCTGTGCAAAGCTCTGATTTATCTTCAGAAGTTCAGAAGCAAGAATGATGGTTTTTTGCATTATTGATTTTTCTGCATCACCCTCTCCTGCCTCAGGTCCTGTTGAAGAGACATCACTACAATGACATCAACACTATCTTGACCAACAAAACCACAGCTGAGCTCACCCTCTCAGCCAGCGACAACTATCTAATTCAGATCAAGGCCGTGAGTGAGGGCGGTGAAGGTGTGGGCAGTGAGCCTATCCACATTCATAAATTAAGTGAGTTTAATGTTGTCTTTGTGTTATTTCCCTTCTGACCACTCACAAAGCTTAAGCGAAGGTTTAATAATTTAGTGAAGATTGTTTAAATTTTGCGTCATTGCATCCCTTTCCAACCATGTGTAATAGACTTATTTTGAGTGCGACAAAAGCGACCTTTTTAGAAATGCGTGCGTGGTGTCATCCATCTCTGCCATTGGGTTATTATTCCTTGTTGACTGGCTGCACAGCACTGCAGCATATAAAGCAGTTCTGTGCTCCCATCCCGCTGCTGTGCAAAATTGTGAGGCGGCTCAGTTTGCCGCTTTCTTTGATGTGATACCAACTTTATCTTCTCGGGATACTTAAATAGCCTCTCCTGTTGAAAGCCAGTAATAATGTAGATATGGGGAAGGAAAAAAATATCATGCTTGGCTTTTGATTTATGAAGACTTGTCAGAAATTTAAGGGGGGATAGCACTGCCGATAGAGGTGCAGGTTTTCTTCTTTTGATGGGAATGTTATTTCTGGTTCCTCACAAGCTGCTCTGCTGGTTTTTGGTTGCAGGTATGGGAGCGCGGGGCTCTGGATCGAGCCGCCTCAGCCCGTTGTGCCGCTCGGCGGTCCTCATCAGTGCGTTGCTCTCCTCCGTCTGGTGATGTCTAATCACAGCCTATGGAGCGCCCTCCCTCCCCCCTCCGTCCCTTCAGTCAGCCTGTCCTATGTTAACCCTCCACTGGATTTGGCACCAAGCCCGGGCTTCAGTGGCAGGACTGGGAAAGACTGGAAAGGACTGGACTGCGCCAAACTCTTAAAGGGACCATGCCACTTCCTTTAAAGGACCATCAGATAGAAACGTGATGATTTGCGTGCATGATATTCTTTTGTTATTTCTTCCAGCGTCATAAGTGCCACCTGTGCTCTAGGTTTTCATTTTAAGAGTTCTGATGTACACATGACTTATCTTCTCAGTATCTTTGGAGATACTAATGCCTTAAAAACCCACTTTACATATACAGTCCATACCAAAGTAGGTGAAAGAGGCTGCTTGCTTTATGGTTTCTTAACTCTATAGAAAAACTGTTCTGCAAAAAAGAATTTATCTCCTCATGGTCTCAGCAGAACAGCTAGATTATATGTCAAAAATGTTTCAATCGCCGTTAACCAGTAACCACACTTATCCCGTTGTTGTGCAGCTTCTGCCAAAAGAAACATCAGACATCCATTGCAGGCTTCAAAGTTGCACCTGGCTTTGTCACATATATGAAAGACGCATAGCAAATTGATCAACTGTGCCTGAAACCCACTTATTTCTGCATACTAAAATAATATAAAATCTGTTCAAGAGCTATGGGCTCCCAAGCTGTAGGCCCCTATCTACGCTACTCAGCTAGACCTTGGCATATTCCTCTATCTCATGCTCCTCTAAATAATAAATGCCTATCACACTCTGTATTCTCAGTCTAGCGAGAAAGCCGGAGATTGCGGAGAACAGAGACGTGTGGTGTTACTATGTCAAGCAGGTCCCATGTGTGCTGTTCTTCCTCTGCATTTAGACGACCTGTGTTCTAGATACGTTCATCATATCATAGAACATATACCATCCACACCCCAGCTGACCAGCTGGCCCAGTGCACAATGGACTACGGGATAACAGTGCCTTCACTAGAGCTCACTCCATTTATTTTTTTTGCTTCCTCTTCAGATAGCTCAGGAGGTAGATTCATGTTGCAGCAGAGGCTTTGTTTGCTTTTCTTTTCCGAAGAAATTAGTTACGAAAGACAGGAAGCTCAGAATGTAGAGAGAACCCATTATTGGAAATGTTATGTTGATTAAATTTTCATTGAGACACCGGAGCACCTAAGACAAAAAGGGGTTGGAAGCTTTAGGAAAGCCGCAATGGATTGAGATACATGGCAGAAATTTTTTGTCTCGGTATTTATGGTCTGTGGTATAATAAATGTATGACTCCATCCGTAGAAGAATTTATGGGCTATTAAGGCATAAGAATAATTGATGCGAATACCGTGGTGAAAGAACCCTGACTGGAAATGGAGCAAAAGGCAAGGCTGTCATTTTACCCCAACCTCATCACCATCTGTTGGACACACACCAGACTGAACAGTAACAAAAGAACATCGCTGCTCTGCTGAGGGAGCTACTTTTCACGCCCTTTTATCATGTGGATGAGTCTGTCAAAAGCCACCCAAGTAAGAGCCGAGGTGTGATTGCTGGGGTCCTGACAATGTTCAAGTGGAAGGATACAGTCAACTGAACTGCTACACATTACTGTGCCTTTGCCGAACATGGGGCTGCGTACGGTCATTAGCTAGAGGCTGTTGTCGTCTGCATTTTGCACTCTTTACCCCGCTTCTCAACCCGTCCCAAAGTCGAATGAAAGCACAAGAAATTGATGCAAGGTGACTGGATGTCCTCACTTACCCGTCTGAACAGGTGTGCAGACCCCAGAGGCCTCGTAAAAGTCCAAACGGCCGACATAATCAGGCTGTCCTATCTGCTCCTTGACTGGTTTTATAAAGCTCTGTGCTCGTTGATTAGACTGCTGCAGACCAGTCAATGGGATATTGATTTTCCTGCCCCATTATTACAGCTGTCACAATTCAGCTGCTTGATTGACTGATGGCTGCTTTTTTATTGCACTTGATCTGTTGTGTTACAGTCTGTGATGTTTCAGATGTCCTCCATTACTCCCTATCACACAACTTCAAAGGCATCCTTTCAGTTTTTGTCGTTGTGGTTTGGTTTGACCCGAGATCTCACTGTATTTGCTCAGTTTTTTGACAGAATTTACTGTTCAGATTTAAGTATTTTTGTAGTGTGGTGGTAGATTGTGACTTTCAATTGGAGCAGTGACCTGAAATTGATTAGATGGTTAATTCTTTCAAAGTACACATCAAAACAAACCCACTGTTGGGCTGTTGTGCTCCCAGCAGTTGTATTAGTGTGTTTATTTTTTTCCAACAGCATAAAACCCAAGTCACACCAGCATTTAAAATGGTGAAATTTCATGTCACAAAAAGCTCAGACGACAGAAATCCTTTTTTCACCTCAAGGTCAAAATTTTCATATCCCTGACATTGCTTATCTTGAACAGACGGCCCAAGAATCCAAAATAAAGGGGCCCAACACTGTTTATTTGCTGTGTTGTGCTATCCAATTTTATGTTGGGTGTATGAGCTTCTCTACAAATATGGAATGAATTTTTAAACAGTTATGTTTTCAGTGGGGCAAATTCATTTCTTGAAAAAACTGTTGACTTACAGCCAATTTATGGCTTCCGTATGTCCGACAGAGACTTTAAAAACGGACAGTGGATGCAGATACAGGGCTGTCATTGATGCTCTTGAAATTCTAGCAATCTAATCTAATAACAGTTAGTTTCAAACTGGGCTGGAACACTATGTCAGTGAATATTCCTGAGGCATGCCGAATGCAGTGGGACGGACGTAGCACAGGATCTCTGGAGAATTTACAACTTCCTACTGTGCTTGGGCACCGTTGATGAAAAGCATGTGCAAAAAAACCTCTTTAAATGAGGAATTATAAAGCTGTGGATGTTTTAAGCACCGTTTGATACATCTACAGCCGGCACTCTTGCAGTCTGTACAGTCCACTTGGTCACACATTTTGGATTGGATTTCGATTTTTGGACCTTTGCAGATTGATAATGAAATTTATGTTGCATGTATTATTGCAGACTATTGTGGACCCTTGTCAGTGCGTAAAGCATGAATTGGCCTTTAAAGTCACGCCATTGACAGGCAGTTTGGAGCTAGCTAGCTAAAGTTGTCTCCCACTGTTCAAGAACTCTTTGCTGAATGAATCCTGAGAAGAAAATATCATTGTAGTGGAAATAAGCCAACACAGAGAAAAAGTCACAACTTTAGTAACTTACAAATCAGTCTCCATTAGCATCTGTTTCACAAACGTGCAGATGAATGTCACTGTGCTACTTGCTGGTGTGACCGGGTCTTAAAACAGCTTACGTGTTGATCCACGTGGTGTTAGTATTTCCGTTAATATCCAAATAAGGTAACCTGATCGCCAGATTGCAGGCTAATAGGTTAATAATTTACACTATGTACTTGTGTGGCAGTTTTCTCAGAGCTTTCTTATTATTTAGTTGTAGTTGAGCCTAATGTCTCTAACCTCTTCTAATGCTCACATAAGAAGACAAAAGTATTATTTCTAGCTTTGTGCTTTAATACATACAACAAAGTACAATCTAAAGAAAGTATTTGGAGCTGGCTGGAGAGGTTGAAATCTATTGATTACAGAACAACAACATATCTATTTATATCCATAAGGTCAGTTCAGTCAGTGGTTGTCGTTGGTAGGAAGGAGAGCACCCAGTACAGTGTAAATAGCTTGCATATATTTTTTAAACATGGCCATCGAAGACAACCTTACTGCTTTTATATAGTGTGTTCTCTGAGCTTAATACTGGTGTATTAATCCATGATCTCTGTGAGATACTGACATGTAGAATGGCATTTTCATATTGAAAAGTAACTGTATTGTCTTGTATACTAAAACTGTGCATGTTAATCATTGTTTGTGAATTTGTGTTGGATTTTTTCTAAAACTATAACTTAATAAAAATGTTTATTCCAGTCATTGCTGTTCTGTCTCCAGCTTCTGCCAAATGCACTGGCACACACAGCCTTATAGTGTTAGTGGATTTTTGATAATTTGGTTGCAAATTTGCAAGAGAATTTGTAACAATAAAGCACAATATCAGCTAATCAGTCTCAATTACTGGCTATCATGCCTGATGTCAAAATCTAGTTTTAAGAACAGCATATAGGTAATTAAATTGTGTTTAATCAAAATTAGCATAAATTGACTAACATGCAGTGCACCTGGAGCCAGGACGTATTATTTCAGCTAGGATTACTGCTTAGGTTTTGAATCCACGGACACATAATGCAGCTGCAGAGTTTGCTGTGTGCACTGTTTTGCAGGCAATAGGCTGCATAGTGTACACACTGCAAAGAGGTCAACGAGGGCCACACAGCAGAGGCCTCCTAACAGATTAATCTAGCTTTGCTGAATGATATAGTTGAAATAATTATCATAACATTAAGGATATTTCCCCATAATAGCAGGTGTTTCACAATGGTACATCTATGCAGAATCACATATAATCCAGCTAATGTCCACAGCAGTGAACTATGATTGAGAGCTCTGCACTGTGTGAGATAAAACTATTTATCAGACAGTTTTTTATTTGGAAAACACTATGAAATGATATAACAGTTTACCCAAAAGTAGAAGATTACAGACACAATCTGAAGTCAAGTTAGGTCACAACCTGACCAAGTATTCAGGGTGTCAAGACTGAGACCTACTAAAGACTGAATTTGTTCTAAATCATGCAGCTCTTACCAAATGTAACAATGATTAGTTGGCCTCCTAAGGATAAATGGAGATATTGATATATTTGCAGGCACCCTGCAGCACCTCATTATTCATGGAAGTTCAAGCTAGAGGTTTGTTCCGTTCAAATCTCTGATAGTGTTTGTGGTTATAAGTAGAAAGTATGCTTAACATCCATAGAATGACCCAATTTTAACCCCATACATACTACATGCTCATAACTAAAAGATGTATAGATCTTTACCCCCTGCTGCTGAATAATGCATAGCAGCTCACTGAGAGGACTTTACAGATATCAAGTGAAAGCTGATGTGTAAATGACAAGTATTAACTGATTAAAGTAAAAGCAACTCCATCCATAATCCAAAGCCAGTAACGGCAGAAAGCTGCTGCTTGTGGGATTCACACATAGCTGGCAAGCAGGCCTTTTAGTCAGTGAGATCTAAACAGGATTACTTTATGCCACAGCAGTTTGTAGAGCAAAGGAGTGTATCAGAATATAATCACCCGATTCATCAAAGCACAGCTTTCCACTGGCTTCTCGGCTGTGCATTTTACCCGTCATTAGCCCTGCACAGGCACAGAGTCTATGAAGAATAGATGTTTCTTTATTTATGACCAGGGGTCATATCTAAGTAATACACACGCCATGGGATTTGAACTCGTGCTTTTGTGTCAGAAAAGGTTGCTCATTTGCTTTCATCCCTTGTTGACCCCCATGTTTGGTTTTTACAGTATTTATGAAGAGAGGCAATCTATTATGCATGTAAATGATCACCAGTGAATGTCGTGTTGTAATGAGATATATAAGGGTGCAACACAGTTCATGCTCTTGTGGTCTATTCTAGTTTTCAAAAACAATACTCCTCCAATTTGGGGAAATTATTTTCAAAATTGTGGTGACGCGCAACAGGAGGGTTGTTTCATAAGTTTCACAAAATATTAAAATATTTACAAAATTCACACTTGCCTAATTTTTTGTTCTACAAAAAGGAGCAGCATAATTGCCTGCATTGTAATGATAATAATAATAAGAAAAGCCCTCAGAGAGCTCAGTACTCCACCAAGGCTGCTCAGTCATTGCATCATTTCCGACGACTAAAATCATGGCGCTATAGAATGAGACCATTTAATAGAGATGTACCCACAAACAAAATGACCTTGCACTGAGCACAAGTGTGTGTTATGTATGTGTACATTATCTACCTGACCTTCCCTGAAAATTTCATCCAAATCCGTAAGTCTGTTTTAGGTTAATGTTAGCAACAGACAAACCTACGCCAATCGTCACGTAACTCCTTGGCGGAGTAATAACTTTATTTATATGGCACCCTTATGAACAGCATTCAAAGTGTTTTGACAGTCAAAACATGCAAACACAGACAATAGGGCAACACATAAAGAGACAAGGCAGAGCATTCAATTAAAATAAAAAGTAAAAATGATATAAAGTTTAATTGATTATGAGCTGGATTTGAACGTATATCAAACAAGGGAACTAGGCAGTTTAAAAATTAAACAATAAGCTTGAGGGTTAGAAGTTAGAAATCAAAATCAAAAGATTAGACAATTACAGAATTAGAGATGGCATCACACTAAAGAATCAGGCAGCTGAAATTAAAATAAAACAAGAGAAAACATCTCAAATAAACAGGACATAATACAATATCAGTAAAATCTTAAAATCAATTCTAAAACAAACAGGGAGCCAGTGGAGGAAAACCAAGATAGGTGTGATGTGACGTTGTCCGTTAAAACCGGTAAGAAGCATTAGTATTATAAGCGTAATTTATGTATTGTTTATTCAAGCTGAGATGTTTACGAATTACTGAAGGTCATTTCATGCTTTTGAATCTATTCCTTAATACTGTGGGTCAGGATTTTATAATTAAAGTGTTCTGGTCTTTCACACAGAACCACTCAAGTTATTCATGACAAATGATTACAAAATTCAATATACAGAAAATTTCCTTTAAAAAGACAGAAGTACAGCAATTTATCTTTGTATGTCATCTCTTTTTTCCCACTGAAATACTTCATATTTCTTAAATTCAAAAGACTCCAGCCTTCCTCTCATATAACCTCTGCTTTATTTCATAGAATTAGTCAGACTGATTGGTAGAAGGACAGAAAAGGAATCTGACCTTGACACAAGAACCCTCATCCTCATTTTTGTTTCCTAGAAAGAAAAAAAAAGTTGAGTTGCAAAGTTACATTTATTTCAAGGCCAAATATTATGTTATTACAAAGTACTTGCAAAGTACAACATTTTTAGGAAATGTGTTTATGTGCTTTCTTGCCAAGAACTGGATGTGGAGATGGATTTCATATGTCTGTGAAATATAAGGCTTTGGCTTAGTTTAGCTTGGCATGAACACCCATTTACTGCTGGCATTACATGTGATCTCTGTCTGGATACTTTATCTACATGAGGCGATCCAATCCCTGCATTACAATGCATCCAGTGTGTTCCTGATTGTCATTCTCAGTATGTATAGGCAAGGCTGACTGAAGTAGTCCAGGTCAAGGGAAGCAATGCTGCTATATGGGCTCTACTTTTTCTATTGCTTATCTTATCCTTGTGCTACTATTTGTAGCTTTTACAAGGACAGCCTGAGCTAGCAAAAGGAGGAAAAGTGATCGGGATGCAGAGTGTGTGTTAAAAGCAGGCATAAATGAGGTTGAAGATTGGTAGCAGAAAAGAAGAAAAGCATCTCTTTTTTGTATGAATTAAACAATGGAAATGTAAGATGCTAAAGCTGACTGGCTATAGTGCTGCTAGAAGGTGGATTTTGTTACTATAAGTTTCAAACAGACTCCTGCACACTGTCTAACTTGCAAGAATATATTCTTTCACAATGGTTTGGTGCGACGACTTCATCAGCAAAATGGTTTGCGACAAAGAGAAACCATCTTAAATAGGTAGTCGCTGTAACTCTGCAACCAATCACATCCTCCATGTTCTAAAGGAATGTATGAGTCCCAGAACACCAGTCTAATGATAAGATTGGCAGATTGCTAAATTGAATATTTACAGATCATATTCAATGGAAGAAATCACAGAAAGATTTTAGTCAGCCAGTGTAGGAATAGGATAAATCCAGTATTTATGATGTTTGAGTATTTTATCATGGTCTCCAACTCTAAGTTGGAGGGTGACAGTCACAGAAATGCAATGAAGGGATGTCATAGTGTGCAGCTCTGAAATGCACAGCTACTGAAAAATGCCAATCATTTCCACATATTGTGCTTTGGTGCTCACTGATTCTTTGTTTAATGTTGGAAGATTGTTTATTGTGTGTCATTTTCTAGTAAAGTTTAATCTGATGAGGTGCCTAGTCCTGCCCCAGACAATCTTGGATGCACAACAATCTAGAGATATATTACCAGGTCCACTTACTAATGTACTCTGTTGATTGTGTCCATTTAAACTGTGTATTGATACATAAATGTTGCATGGATTTCTGGAGGCGTAGATACTGATTATATTTCTATATTATTCCAGGGAGGATCTTGAGGTGATTTATTTCTGAGGTAAGTCATCATTAATATTATCCTTCTTTGTATGCTAGGTGAACTGTTGTCTGCTTAATATGTGTATTTCCTTAATTACAATAGCCTCTGGAGGCCTGGAGGATCTATTTATAGGAATTCACTTAATTGTATGTATACACTTCCGGCAAGGCGGGGTTAATTCTTAATTATTACTATCAGAATAGGTATATACTGGCAGCAGACTATTGAGACTTTGTTGCATTTATTATCAAAGGATTCTGTTCATTTATCAGTGCCTTTTCATACTACATGTAAATTATTTCTCAAGGTTCATCTACATATGGCTCCTGCAAGAGAGCTGTAAATGGGTCATTCCATCTCCAATCATCCTCTTTTGCTCGACCATTTCTGATTTGCCTCACGTGTTCATAGTATAAAATGTGGATAATTATAAAGTAATTTAATACATTTCAGCTGAATGTATCAAATACCTACCAATGTATCTCAGAAACTATTAAAGATAAAAGCCTGAAATTTATACATTTTTTTTCACATCATGCCACTTATTGAGAATCTGTAATACTGGAAAAGTAAAAAGCCCAATCTTTGAGGACACATTATCAAAAACACTGATAATGCAGACATCAGTCAGTGATATTCTGAACCACATGTAGTTGAGCGTCACAATAACACAGACAAAACACACAGAATGCTTTTTCTCTCGTGCAATACTTGGTCACAAATACTATTTAAATTTTGAGAACAATTTGGGAACTCCTGAACTCTGTTCTACTTCAATTAGGTGATGTACCTTTGTTTGTTTGTTTTGTTTTTGTGGTACAGCTTGAGATACTTATATCAATAGCCCATCAGTAGTTTATAGGCAAATCCGAGATGGTTGAGCAGAAGGCCCCTGATGATATGTGATGGAATAACCCACATGTGTTTTTGGGGATGCAGTCAAACCTTTGGGGATTTTAAGAATTCATATAGTATTTTGCCCATTTCATTTCATAATTTTGGGGTAAATTTATGATTGTAACAACTCAGCTGGTAGGGTCAGGTGGGTGTAACAAAAACAACCAGATGTCATTGATTAGGGTAAAGCAATTTATTGCTCAGTGACCAAAGTAACATCAAAGTGACCAAACAATGGCTAACAGAGTTCTCAACCTAACTAAAGAAAACAAAACAACCAAACCTAAACACAATAGCAACACCCACAACAAAGAACAAAAACTAATATAAATGAGTACAGAGTGCACAGAATTAACTAAGTAAAACAGGTGACTCCTAAACACACATTACCCACAAGACACAGGACGTGAATCACCACCCCTCAGTGGCTACGAAACACACTGGACACTAGTAATTTCTCACCTAGTTATGCAGCTGCTAACAGAGGTTACAGTCTTCACCCAGACATGAGTTCCTGTCACCCAATTAGCAGCTGCTAACAGAAGCTACATTTCCAAGTAACCACCCCTCAGTAGCTACAGAAAATAACTAAGACCCACACAAAGCATAATGACAAGAGGCATCAGGACAAACGGATCACATTAAATCGCAGCTGCCTTGACTGAGAGTTTGGTTGTAGATTTATATCAGGTGTGGTGATGGTTGGAGTCTTTTGGGAAGAGGAGCTGTGGTTGTGGGTCAATCTGGTGGGTTGGGAGGTGGGGAGAACCAGGGCTACGAGGAGGTCCGGAGTTCCAGGTCAGTCATTCCTGATGTCTGCCAGGTGGGATCTGGAGCTTAGTCTTCAGCCAGCTGTAAGCCATACAGGCTCCACAAACCATCTCCCCACAGAGAGGAGCACAACGTCCGTTACCAACCACATGACTACCAGAGGACCTAACAATGACTGTCACTCTGTAAGTGTTTTCTACCTTTCTGTATATTAGTAAAAACTGTCATTCAGTAGAATGATGTTTGGTACTCCAAGACTTCATTTCATACATGTAGGATATGTCTCGTTATGGAGTTACAGCCACTCCCTTTTTAAGATGGTAACAAATCATTTCCATGATGAAGCTCATGCACCAAAATTGTAGAAAAAAAAGTGTCGACACTAAGCATTAGTGTGTTTGAACCTTTAAGGTAGGCTTGTCCCTCTTCTACACAGATATTTCATGAAACAGATGTGTGAAGAGTGTCTTTGTCTGACACTTGGTTATCTTAGAACAGAAATAAACTCAATGTTTATCCAATTTTTATACCAGGCTTAACACACCAGCTACTGGCTGCAGCTTTTTCCGTGGCCATAAATGAGCATGTGGAGCAGATCAAATAAGAAGTAAATGAGTGTACTGATGTTGCAAAATGTTGAATTTTTACTTTGATGGTCCATACAAATACATTCCCTGGTTTTATGTCAACTGAAATCAATAGCAGCTCAGCCTGTAAGGAAAGCTTGGTATTTTATCTCCTGTGTTATGGAGGGGCGGCCATAAATGGTTATATTTATAATTATAATAATCCCAAGGCACAAGTGCAAAGAAGAAAATATACATTCAGGTAGCTCAGTGCAAGGTTGTAGCACGAATGGTATTTGCAGTAGAAGGCTGACAGCTATTCAGGAATTAAATGTGTTTATATTCAACAACTGGGTTCTACTAGAATGAGGGTACTAGTGAAAATTGATTCAACTCTAGCAGGGTGTTAATATTTTTTCACACAAAGGGCAACTCCATCTCCAAGATTTACATCAATGCAATATACTTCTAAAATGTATATTATGCATTTACGTTGTGCTGACAAAGTGGATAGAAAACAAGTGTGTACTGATGTTTAGTGCATAAAAAAATGTACTTTCCACAAGACAGTGTTGCACAGGGACATCTAGCATTCTTCTGAATGTCTTCTTATCATAAAGCTATTGGTGTCCCAGATGCCACATAATCAAAGATGAGAGTGACACTAATTAAACCAGAGGATGTAAACACACATTCAGCACACAGATTTCAAAGGAAAGCAGTATTTTTACATACAGTTTTTCTTAATGTAGCAGTTCTATAAGTGCCAATCTGATCATTAACAGAACTAGAAGCTTGGATTTTAAGGTCGAACAGCCAGTATGCTTTTATTACATGTCTACATTCTTTTATACATTTGTTCGATTTAATTGATTTTCATCAGTTTTCTGTGAGATACAAAGGAAGCTTAAAACCTTTATTACTTGAATATGAGGTTCTAAAATGATCCATTAGACCAACAGATGAAGACTTCTGCCACAGTCAGTATTCACAGCTTTCCTTTCAGCCGTGGCACTGCTTTGTCCCCGGCCACTCTGGATGCTCCATCAATGTTCACTAATTAGGAGGGCGCCTTTTACTTTTTCATTTTTTTCTTAACAGACAACAAGGGAAGGGACACAGGAGGGAGGTTTGAAAATTAATCACTGAGGTTTATTAATGAGGGGGTATCGGCCCTGTGTGGCCAGAGAACAATATGAAAAGGAGCAATCAGAGGCGAGATCCATCCATCACTCTGGAAACTGCGAGGAGCCACCAGCGGAGAGAAGCTTTCAGAGGCAATCTTTAATGTGGGCACAAGTGAAGAAAGAAGAAAATCATCATCTCAAATGGCATGTAATTATCTAGACCTGATTTTAAGCTGTGTTATGAATGTTTGCTACTGTTTAAAAAGGCAGATAGGCCGTATACATTGTTTTTGAGGATGGATTTCTCTTTAAAGCACTCCTGAATGTCATCCTGTAACCTTTGTGATGCTACTTTTACCTCCACTGACAGAAACACGAAGAATTCATTCTCCAGAATCATATTTTCTGTGCAGTAGATTTATACCTGCTCGAGCTGATTGTTCTGCATTGAGTAAAATGTGACATCTCTCTAAAATTTACCCATAAAGCTCCATTTGGCCTGGAATTGTTACTCACTATTAAATTTTTTAAAGAACAATCTTTACTGAATTTAACACGACAATATATTTTTAAAAATCTGAAGAGCATGTGCAATTAAGGGAACATTATAGGGTTGAGAGTAAAAAGTGAGAATTATAATGATTAGTGCCGGTAAGTCAGTTTCTTCGAAGAGTCAGTCATAGCTGTTTTGATCATGTAGCCCATCAAATGTGCAGCAGGTTCTGGGGAAGGTGCTGATTTTAATCTATTGATCTCTTCTGGAGGAGGCCAGTAAGTGTATTTTTAATGACCATGTCACTGTCAATCACAGTTTGATATATAATCATGCTGCTTCTAGTTTTCCAGTTAGATTTTAACCCCATCCTAAGCACATATGTAGGTCGCCTTTCACCCACTCCAATAATAATTAAGCACAATTACCTGCTGGTTACGGCTAACTTGGTGATCCTCCAGCCTGGTATCATGAAATTACTCATGAGTGTCACGCCAAATGACTTGTTGCATGTTATCATGACGCATGTTTTTGCTTTTCATGTGTTATTTCACGCTGTGTAGAGTCAATGAATGATACCCTGCCCCTGATCTTAAACAAACCGTGACTGTTTTGTGCGTTACTTTAATGCTGTAAATCGACACCTGAAACACAGGAAAGCACATTAAACATGAAATGTGGAATCCTACAATATCATGTTAGATCATCCTCTGATTTATATTTGACAGCCAATGAAACCATTGTGACAACTGACCAATATTAAAGCCTGTTAGTACAGCAAGATCCCTAAATGTGCAAATTTTAGATTATATTTATATCTAAAAAAGTGGTATATGCTTTATTTTAGATGCTCAAGAGTGAAAAATGGGTTTCAAATGGACAAAAATAAAAAACAAACCCAAAGATGATGATGTTACGGGAACAATCTGGGACGAGGGCCTCTTTTATCATCTGTGAGGTCCAGGGGAGCTTTGACTCATTAGGGAGCTTCGGTCAGACCACCTCGTCCGGCTCCCAGATCTCTCTGAGCTTTAGAGGATGAATTCAAGTCTCCTTCCAGAAGGCAGCTGGTCAGGCGTGGAGGGCCAAGAGATGGTGGCTGTGCGCTGGAGGTTTCTGTGGCTGACTTCATAACCACTGGCAAGTCCTGAATGAGGCACATAGAGCCAAGTGAGAGGAGAAGTAGGACATTGGTTATTGTCGTAGGAAGCAGTGGATGACTGGAGGTTATACACCACTGATCTAGGAGACAGCTGGGTAGCAGGAAGTGTAACAAATCCTAATCCTGTAGGATGTGTTTGCGCTGTTTTAAATTCTGTGTTGATGCTACCTCTATAAAGGTCTGTTCCTCAGAAAAATTAACTCTTTTAACAATTCCACTGAGCTGATTTCATTGAATCTGTTTAAACCTTTCACTGCTTGGTTTGGAAATCTGAATTTGTAGTATAATAACAGACTTGGAATTTCTTTTTTACAAAGTGATCTCAGTGAGCAGTCAGGTGGAGCTCTTTTTCATTTACAACAGACAGGTCCTTAGGAAGATAATCCTATATTACATTGCCAGGACCATCCAATACATGGGGAGTTTGAGCGATTGCCTTCAGGCTGTCGTTTCAGGGCATCTGTCTCTTTTATCCCAAGAGCTATTGATGTTCTTAATGGCAGTTAGCGCTCTGACTGTGTTCCTTTCACTACTCTGGCGCATTTGCACTGTTACACATCTTGCATGCAAAGGCCTGATATTAAAATTTTCCTGCATCAGTTTTTGTGATTTGTTGTGGTTGTTGTTATGTTCTCCCTGTGCTGTTTGTCATTATGTGAACTCTTGCTGCAGAACAAATTTCTCCTTTTAAAAAAAATAAAGATAACCTAACCTAACCTAACCTAACCAGGCATCTAGCTAGATGGTTTTTACTACAAATCCCAGAGCAGCAGGGAAAAATCTGAGCAGAGAAAGCGAAAGAGGATGTTTTTCTCCCTCCCCCAAGAATACCATCAAACTGCCCTTGATATAGGCACTTAACCCCAGTTTGCCCTTGTGTTGCTGCTCTGTGGTTAACAGCCGAGGACTGTGACTGTGCTGGGCAGCTCCCAGCTGTGAATGTATCTGACTGAATGGGCATGTAGCTTCTCTTCATAGATAAGGGGATGGCAAATTAGAAAAACAAGGTTAGCATATGCCTCTGAATGCTAACAGCGTTTTGTTTTCAAAGGGTGACCTAGATCAGATAAAATGGGGCTTTTCAAGCTCAGAATGTGACCAAACATAGACTTGGATGGTTCGGGGATTAAAAAGCAGTCCCTTTAACCTTCTATTATGAATTTTAATGCCACAGTCATTTCAGAAAAACTATATAACAGAAGCCAACACTTAAATTTCACCTCAACTTTGAGTCTGGACGCTAATTCTACTGTATTATAAGTTGGATCTCATTTGTGAAATGTATATCCTTGAGTGGGAAGCTGCAGTCGACAAAAGTAATCCTATCCCACGAGCTTCTCTGGAGCTGTTTGGAAGCTTTCAATTACATCAGAAAGTGGAACAATCAAGTAGTTAACACAGATTGTCAAAAGTTATTAAAGGGGAACTGTAGCAACTGTACACATTAAAGTCTGTTCACAGGTGTGCTACAGAAGTGCTACTCTTGTATGCAGTCAAAATGTGTTAATTAGATAAGCTATTGCATCAAGTGTTGCTTAGGCCTGAAGACGAAATTTGAAAATGAAAACTTAATTTTCTGAATTGAAAAGAAGTGAGCTTACCAAACCTCTGTTGCCTGCTGCTCATCTCTGCTTTAGGCAAGAGGCTCCAGGCTGCATTAAGTGCTACCAGTGTAGCAGCTGAATCTCTGACTGGGTAGAACAATGTGTGGAATAAAAATCACAATACATCTTGCATTCTATTGCATCAATTTTGGCCATCTTTGAAAACATTTTAAACTGTCTGTGAGTTTGCCAGTGTCATATGTCAGAGAGGGTGCTATGTTAAATCAATATTCTTTTAAGGGAAAAGTAAACACATATAAAATGTTTAATACCAATATCCATATGTGCACAATTACAGTGAGTAGTTAGGACAGTGGAAAGTCATCTGCAAACTTATGAATATTTACGATGGACTGTGTGGATAACAAATTTACACTTTTTGTGCTTCAAGTTCCCAGACTCAGCTAATTTAAGCTTCTTGGTTAAGAAACCAGCGTTGACAGTGAGAATAAGTTCATCCAAATAAATTTTTGACTAATACACCTCTTAATACATGACACAGTTAGAATAAAACTTATGAAATGAGCCTGCCAAGACAGGCTCTTTGTATCACCTTCAAGAAGATATGAGCAGAAGTCATTCATACTGTAATGCTTCGGATTCAAATCACACGCTACACAGCCACAAAGCCATGACAAATATTCATGCTTAGCCCTCACACCTCTGTTGCACCTCTTAAACATATCTGAAGAGTGGGTTCTAGCACAGGGGTAGCCAACACGGTGCCCGCGGGCGCCTGGTTGCCTGCAGAGACCATGTGAGTTGCCCACAACGCATGTTCTGAAAATAACACTAGTCACCATGAAATTCCTTATTAAAAAATATAGTTGCTGTTCTTTTAAAATCAAAAACACTTACATTAATGCAGATTTTAAATTACAATATTTCTTATAATTAAAAAAAAAAAAATAAAAATGTCTTCGGTGTAAATGAACTTTGACTTTGTCCGAGTCAAAGTTCACTGCGCATGTCAAACCACCACGTCATTCTGCTGAAGCTTCCGGGCGCAGACACTTTGGGAAGCTAGATGTGGTTTTTACCCCCAAAACTTGACAATAAAAGTGAAAGAGAAAACGCTATTTTCACGATGACTGGGAGAAAGAGTTCTTTTTCACGACAGTGAAAGATAAATGTATGTGTCCTATTTGCGGGGCGACTATTGCGTCGGCAAAGCGGCACAATGTGGAGAGATGCTACTTTAGCCGCTACATAGCTTCCATGCTAACTAGCCACCTGCTAGCGCACATAGACTGTATGCGCACTACGGACAGGAAAAGCCTGGGACTTGACATCTACTACGCGGCGAAAAGTTTCTTCGTGGAGAAAAATGTACCATTAGAAAAGCTTGTTTCGGTGGCGACGGACGACGGGGCTTCCCTCCATGACGGGTCGGCATGCAGGCTTCATTGTACGATGCAGAGGTGATCCAGACTTCCCAACATTCCTACATTACCACTGCATCGTTCACCAGCAGGACATATGTATGTACAAAAATGACTGGATTTGATCATGTGATGACTCGTGTCGTGAAGATCATAAATGGCTCCAAAGCCAAACAACCAGGACATTGAAGGTGCTGCTGGAGGAGCTGCCAGCTGAACATGGTGACTAGGGTGATGACTTTTTTACAACCTCATATCCCTGTATCATAATTTGATGAACTTTTATTAAAGATTAGATAAAATCTTACTTTTAAGGTGATTTGATTAAAAAAAACCTCACGCACAAAATGATTTTAAACATTTTAATTATCAGCTTTTTGGCCAGAATTTATCAACTTCAAAACAACTACCAACACTTAGATTATCTTTTAAGGCATTGAATCATTTACTTTTCTATGGTTGGTGCATTTGGTACTGTTTGTGAATGCTTCTTTGGGCTTAACGAATTTAGTCCCATTGATAGTAATAGTGATTTTTTCAAAGTGGTTTGTGCGTGACCTTTTTCAATATTTCAACAGAATAAATGTCATTTTAATCATTAATAGGCAAAAGTTCATTCATTAGTGCTACAGGAAATAATTTTTGAGAAAAAAAAAGTCAAAAAGTCATCACCCTAATGGTGACCTGTTACTACACACAGAAACCCCATGGATCAGCAGGGGAACAGTTTTGCAGCGTTTTTTGTCACTGTTGGCCGAAATCAAAGAGTTCATGCAATCCAAAGGGGAAAACACCTTGGTGCTTCAGGACACTGAGTGGATTCTTGGCCTTGCATTTTTAACGGACATCACTGGGAAACTGAACCATCTGAACTGTGAGCTGCAAGGTAAAGGTAAGACATGATAAGCTCTGCAATGCCAGGCTTCCCACTAACACACATTTACAGACAAAGAAAGAGGTAACATGTTGTCATTCAAAACACCGTGCCATTACACAAAAATGAGAAAAATAATTTGTTGAAAATGTAATGATTTGTTGTTATGATCTGTTAAAAATGTTGCAATGCTGGTGAAAAATGCTGGTGATTAGTTCTAATGTGATAGGATTCATTTCAAAATGTGAAAGAGTTGATTTTTTTTCTTACATAACTGCTAATTTGTACAAACATGGGACAGAGTTCATGAATTGTTCAAAAATGTTACAAAGGTAGGGGTTTGTACAAATGAAGCATGATTTGATGACAGTTAATGATTTCCTAAAATTGTTAGAAGTGACAGTTTGCACAGAAATGTAACTGGTGTGATTTTGAACAAAATGCTGCAAATATGCTGATTCATACAAAACTGAAAAGAAAGATATTTACAAAAGTTTCAGAGATGGGATACCTCTGACTTGTGTTGGAACAGATTTCCATATATATGTGTGTGTGTTTCCTACCGCCATTGTTGTGGAAATTGTTGTTAATAATTATTGTAAGGAATAATTAACATAAATGTGATCAGACAGTCTTTCTACATATTATTTTCATTATTATTATTATTGTTTAAAGATGATGGTGCAAGTTTGCTATTGAGGAAGTTTGAATCAAACAAGGTGCCCTTCGTACTACTCAGTACCCTTGAAGTAGTTCTCGGGTTCAAAAAGGTTGGTGACCCCTGTTCTAGCAAAATCTGAGGCTTAACCTTCTTTTTCTTGTGACTCAGGATGCAAACGGTGGTTGTAAATGTCATTGCGTTCACCCCAATCACCCTTCCTCCCCTAAAAGTTTTGCAACAACTTCATGCTACTTGCACAGCCACAAGAGATCCTTGTCAGGGAAATGTAAACAGTCCTTGTTCTGTCTTTGTTCCAAAAGCGTTCTCACATCATGTGTTGTCTGCAATTACCTGCTTCATCTTCTTCTCGCATCTCTTGCTTCTTCCCTGCCTGTTTGAATGGTGTCCTTGTCTTTGTTCCTTGTGTTTGGCTGGTGTCAAGCCTTTTTCTCTTATGTGTAGTCTGTCAGATTTTCAAATTTTTCTTGGAGGGGAAGGTTGTGTGGCGACATCAACATCATATTTTTTATGCAGCTAACCAAATACTGTCATTTAGTTTCTCCTCACTGTAATTTTATCAGTGCTCTTCCTGTCTGCTCAGACTACCCTACCTCCTTTTTTTCTCTTTCTGAGTTTGTCATGTATTATTGTGGAGTTTTTTGTGATCTAAGCTGAAAATAGTGGGTGTCATATTTTTAAAAACCTTAAGAGTCAAAGGATTTTAGGGTATATAAATAAAAATGATTAGACTGAACTCTATAGAGTCTTGTTATATACATATACATATTCTTTTTTGTATTACAGTGTCAGTGTTATTATTGCAAATAGAAATTAACAGCACAAGTAAAAATCCAGGTAATCCGTTCTTGTTTGTCTTGTTGTGTTTGATCACTCAGGAAGAGAATTTTAATCAGGATCTACCTAAGAAAAAAATGCATCAATCTATAAACCATAGCTGCAGTAGGTGCTAATCCTCTGAGCCTTGATTCATTATCCCTCTACAGTGGATGAATGGAGGCAGCTGTCATTTACGACTGTTCAATTAGTTTAATTCAACATGATATTTAAAACGTAACAAACTGCCGTATGTTTGGATTCTTGCAGATTATATTGTACATACATCCATCAGACACAACATAAAAACCACTGACAGATGAAGTGAATAACATTGATTATCTCATTACAATGGCACCTGTCAAATGCTGGGATATATTAGGCAGCAAGTTAGTAGTGAGTTCTTGAAGTTGATGTGTTGGTTGTAGGGAAATTGGGCAATTTAAGATTCTGAGAGACTCTGAGAAGGAATAAAAGCTGTGATGACTAGACAACTGGATCGGAGCATTTTTAAAACAGCAGGTGTTGTGGGGCATTCCCAGTATGCAGTATCCCCTCTGAAAGTAAAATCAATCATGAGCTCTTAGGTTATTATCTTTTTGTTCATTTTATGTACATGTATCTTACCCTGCATTCACCCTAAGTCAGCTGGGATGGGCTCCAACACACCCACGACCCTACAGAGGAAAAGTGATATATAGAAAATGGATGTATCGTTGTTGTTGGGGAACTATTTCATGTTTGTAGTGTAACTTTCATGAAGCTCAGATGCAAGAGTTACCTAAGGGGTCGTAAAAGGTTAAGGACTGAGGCCAATCAGAGAAGATATGTTTATACCACTGAAAAGGTTTTTGTCTTTGGAAAGATGGATTTTACATGGTATAAACATTGTACCATAAGGTTTAAACTTACAACCCATTTACAGTGAGCCAATAGGAGAAATATGTGTTCATACAATAAAAGCTGCTACAGTTGTGCTTCTTCTTTGGGGGAGAGAGGATTGAGGTCTCTCCCCTCATGTTAAGTAAGGTCTGTTCCCAATTGCAATAATATACTTTTGACAATATTAGAATTACCGACAACCCAGCAATGTATTATATATAATAAGATAACATATCTTATTCAATTGGAAAACCCTGGTGCATAAAATATCCCTGACACAACCAAAAAATGGTCCAAGGATGGAAACTGGTGAACCAGCAAAACAGTCATGAGCACCCAAGGCTCACTGATGTGGTCTGATTCCACAGAAGAACAACTGTAGCAGAACTTGCTAAAAACCTTAATGCTGCTATGATAGAAAGTTGTCACAACCCACAGAGCATCTCAGTTTTCTGTTAGCTGTGGATTAGTCAGAGTGTCTCTGCTGACCCCTGTGCATTGCTGAAACTGCCCACAATAAGCAAGTGAGCATCAGAACTGGACCACGGATCAATGGAAGAAGGCGTCTTGCTCTGAAAAATACATTTTCTTTACTTCATGTGGATGGCCAGGTGTGTGTCATTTAGCTGCAAAAGGCAGAGCGGCGGCGGCACTGTGATGCTCTTGAGTAGCGTTCTGCTGGGAAACCTTGGACTCTGATATTCATGTGGATGCTACAACAACATTGTAGCTACCACCTACATAAACATTGTTGCAGACCACATACATCCCATCGTGACAACACTTCTTTGTTATTTCAGTGGCCTCTTTTAGCAAGACATTGCTCCCTGCCACACTACAAACGCTGATCAGGAATAGTTTGAGGAACGTGACGAAGAGTTCAGGGTGGTGATTTGGTCTCCAAATTCTCAATCTGTGGAATGTGCAGGAAAAATAAGTCGGTTCCACGGAAGTCACAACTTGCAATTACTAGGAGTTAAATGCTGCCTTCATATGTCTTCTGTAGTCCATTGATTAGAGTTGTTTGGCAGCATGAGGGGGACATACACAATATTTTCAGGTGGTTTTCATGCTATGGTTCAGTGGTATGTATCCTTGAAAGCAAAATACCCTCCAATTTACAGACTTTATGCTGTTTTTCTGTTCTATTGAAAATTTCTGCCATTTGAAATCATGTCACAGTGTAGCACTACATGTATTTTTTATATAGAGCAAAGCTAAAAATAATTTATAACATATATCTGTGGTCTTTTTTTCTGATGGCATTTTGGTGAATCTCCCTTTATTAATATTTCCACTGCTAGTCTTATTGCACAGCACTGCATGGCAGCAAATTATACCAGTGCATGCACCTTGGCGATTAGGACAGTGATAGATGATTATTTTCATGCTTTATAATTTTTCCTATTCCATGAGGAGTTTTCTGCTAAAACAATTTAAAAGGATTACGCCAGAGTTCAAATAATAAACCTTAATGATAAATCTCCCCTTGGATCGGAGCAATAATCTGCTGAAACTAAATTACAGATAGACTTGATACACACTAGACACTTTATACTTTTAGTGATATAAGCGGAGCTTCAAGTTTGCAATGTGAATGCCTTGAAACTATGAACCATGTTAGATTATTCTGTTTTCTCAGTTTATTTTGAGCCTTTAAAAAGTTCATTAGCACAGACGTAGAAGAAGTTTATTGCAAGCAGCTTCTCTTTTCACTTTATCCATGCATTCTTAGCTTAATGACACCATTTAACACTAGAAAATCTGCTTTTACATTCTTCCCTAACATTGAGTTGATGATGTATTCGAGTATGTCAGGATTTAAATGTTTTTATATGCAAAACATAACAGTTCTTCAGTTCAAATTTGAGCACAAATTAGTACATGCAACCAGAGTTAAAGATTCTGTCACATTTTCTTCTTATGTGTTCCAGTGGGATTACTGGTGATTCATTTGAAGAGAATTTGCACCATCCTTGAAGTTTTGATACATATTTACAAAATTGGTGTGCTACTTTAGATACATCAGACCATGAAAACAATCTAATTTTGTATTTGGATCAAGCAAGAAGGCAACCCTGCCTTGGTCTTTCTCTGAATTAAGAGCTTTGAAACCGAAAAAAGCCATTACTGATGGCATTGTAATTGATGAAAGCTGCGAAAGGGAACAATGAAATAAAGTTGCTGCTGTTTAAATGAAAGCAAAGCCAACAAAACAAGAAATGATGACCGAAAAGACACGAAGACAAAAGCTAAGACAAGCTATTTAGCTGGATGATAATTTTATTTTTTCATCACTTTAAATGGATATTTTAACAGTAAATGTTGCCATTAAAAATTGACATTAAATGTTTATTAATGCACCTTCAATATTCATTCCTGTTGCAGGATAGAGAAACAGTGACATTTACTGACAGCTGATGTAATCATGTGTGCATGATTTGATTTACCAGGCCTTTCTTCAACCTGGTGACTGTTCTGTAATCACTGCTAACATGGGTGTTAAACTGGATTACAGCAGTTACATGCTGTGCCATAACCATTATTCATTGCTCCATGATTCTATTTTTGTGACACTAATTCATACCTTGGCATTTATACGGCACAAATTAAGCATATTAGAATCATATTTCTTGTAACCTTTTCAGTGTAGTTTGTGTGTTTGGTCAATGTCAGAGACACGCAAAAACACGGGTTTTGTCATTTACGAAAATGTGCAATTATTTATAGTCAGAGAAATGTCTATTTTAAAAATTCATTCATAGATTGATACATTTCTTGTTTATACTGTCTTCATACAGAATGACATTTACCATACCTAAATTAGTCAGCGTAACAGTCATTAAACATGTTGTTGTGTTTTAATGCACATGGATATTTCACACCTCTTACATTTTCTCCAACTGTGGCCAAATCAGCTGTTCTTAAATGTTAAAGTTTTTTTTTCTATTCTGAAGAGTATGTATTTAATGACAATAATTTCAGTAAACTTCAACTGTCCAGCCATATTCGTGGCTCAAAGGGTACTGAAGTATCGACATGAACAAGGTGATTTCACAATAAAATAGATATGAAATAGAGGAAGGTCAAGACCCAGCAATCTCCTTAAGCAAACGCCTTTTAAACAGAAGGATTGTGTCTTCCAAAGTTGAAAATTTGACAATGGAACCCATATGTGGGTTTATAGGAGTGCAGTTGAGGCAGCTGAGGAAGCTGTAGGAGATTCCTTCATTTTGATCATTGTGCCATTCTGAGCACACATAGTCTGATACACACTGAATTGCTAAGTCATTTTCCATGCCCATGTCCCGCTTTTAAATGATCTGATTCACGGATGGCACAAACACTTAAATCATCAGTAGCCTCGGGTACGTATTCATTTGCAGAGCTTTCATCATCAGGACGCTCCGAAATCAAAGAAAATGCTTCTCGGAAATAAACCTGTTACACAGCTTTAGTCCCGTCATGTTACTGTGATAGTAAGCCAGACAGACACATTTCTGTATCACTGTGTCTGGATTTAGGGACTGTAACAGTGAGACAACAGCACAACGGTGAAGTAAAGATGGATATCAAAACATTATCCTCAATAATTTAAATCAAGGATATTCATCTCTTTTTTTTTAAAAGGGAGCTCTACCTCAGGTTAGTCGTAACTCTTAAATAAAACATTTTAAACCATGTTGTCAGATGAATTAGTATTATATAGCCACGTTGTTATTAACAACTTCAATTGTGCACTTTGGGGTTAATGCAAGAGCATTTATGTACTTTTACTACGCATGGATCAACTTGGCAAACAGGCTGAACGATGGCTTCAGAGTCGACAACACATGTAGGAATTTATATGCAACACTGGCAGTAGAGCTCTACGAGTTGCATGCATCATAGGAAGCCATTTACCCAATCTGGTACTGTATAACTTGTCTGAATGACAGCTTTTAGAAACGTGCACGAAGAATTTGAATAGGCATTTAATTGAGCAGCTAGCATAAAACCAAAGCCTGGCAGATGACATATGTTAATATGTCAGTTCTTTTTCTGCACTGTAATTTGTTCTCTTACACACAAGCCTAGAGCAAATTAAATATGTATCTGAATTATTTGAATTATACATTTGTATCAGCAGCACACTAAAGCAGGGGATGGTGCGGTGATTAACATTCCTAAACTGCTGTTATGTTAAATCAACCCGTGTCTACACAAGCAATTTCATTTATATATTCTTGAATGATCATGTGGCCAATGAGAAATATCTTGCAGAGCAATTACCATGACTCAGCACAATGTGCTGGTTTTTATTCACTGGATCTTTTTCTGTAATTTTTTATGGTTTATGCAGTCGATCTTCCTTTTTTTGCCCGTAGCTTGTAGCCCTGTGAAATATCGTTTCTTCGGTCTGTTTCTGCTGTTCATATTGCCCTGAGGTTTCCCCAAGAATGAGGTGCCAATCATGAAGCCTAGTGGTATAAATGAGGTCTGACACTGGGCACCAGAAATCCCTGAGCTGAATGTAGCATCCCCACTTATTCATTATGGCTTAATTAAGACACTCAAACACAGATGTGGATTCTGTATGCTGATGCTGTTGAAATTCCCCGTTAAATATACTCAAAGGAATTCTGTTGCTGTCGGAGGGACATGGGGGCATTGCTGCTTTTGTATGCATCTGCCAAGATGTGTATATCAGAACAAATATCAGGCTGCTGCAGCTGATAATTGTTGTGAGATCCAACTACATGGGGTCGGATGAACTTGCATGCCTCTCTGGACTGTGGCAAAAGACACTGTAGTGTGATGCTGCGTATCATTAAGTTAATTTAGTCTCCAACAGCCTCTCAGAGTTTAATTCTGATATCACTGAAATACAATTTGCACAAGAAAAATGCAGGGAGGAAGCTATTATATGTGTCACCCACATCTGATATATTCCGGATGAGCCATGAATTGAAAAGATATGTCTTAATTTTCTTTCGCTAAAATGTGGGAATTCATGCTCAGGCACATACCGAGCCACAGTGGAAAGCAACACACCAATTATTGGTGCCAATACCATGTGATGGGGGGTAAAGGGTGAGTCGATCATTGCTAATCTAGTTCATAGCAAAGTGGCTCCCCTGTGGTTTCGACACAGGGCTTCCTTGATCAGACGCTAGCGTTTCGTGGCAGGACCTGGATTTAGTGAGGCCTGTCGGGGCAGGAGAATGTGAATTACGGCTCAATGTTACTCGACAGTGCTGAGCCGGTAGCTTCATCTGTTCTGACAGGCTCTTGACTGTGTGTGATGATGAGAGACAGCTCCGGGTTGGTGCTCGGCACCAGCTCTTCAGCTGACAATGTGAATTATGGAGACCCACAGGAGCAAGAGCATGCATCAGCAGACCCCCACTCCTATTAATCCTTCCCTCAAAGGTTCCACCGCAGAGACCCCAGACGTACCTCGTTGTTGCTCACACACTTCAAACGCTGGCTGAGACATGATGGAGGCAATAGACCTGAGTGCTCCTCTGACTTCTTCTTCAGTTTCTTATATTCCCCACCTACCTATACGTCATTATTAGAGGATTCTCTTTTCTTTAGGATTGTAATATTTATGGTACATTTTAAACAAACCCACTTATGGGGCCTCAGTAGGTGTTCTACTAGGTCTTAAAAATCATTAAGACCTAACTAGGGCTGCCTCTAATAGTTGACTGACAGCACATTCTTACCACTACTAGAAGAGCAAGCAAAGAATCAGACAGGGCTGCTAAAAACTTTATGGATTTTTTTGGCAGTCCACCGGCCATCAGTGCAGTGGCCAAGTGTCTTTTTTTGACAGGGGCCACTGACAGAGTGCTGGCAGCATTAAAGTGCGGTCCTAAACTTTCTGAGATAACTTAGTGAGGATGATGTAGCTATGCTTTGTTGACCCAAGGCCCAGTACATCATTAGGTTTTTTGACACAGTGTTTCCTTGCTGGTTTTTCCTGACACGTTCACAATCATTAGTCTACTGTTTTTGCTTCATGTGTGCATTTGTAAGATTAATATTTTATTATTAGCTGTGGTTTTGTGGTTTCTCTGTTTTGGATAATAGTGTTAACTATGTTAGCCTGCTTATAACATTCTGTCTTGTTCCTGCGAGTCAAATCGTTGTCTGATGCTCCTCAAAAAATACATATTTAGATCATTTATATCATAAATGTGTATTGATGAGTTTTAGTCAATGAGGAAAATATTTAGTCAGGACGCAGCCTGAAGCTCAACCTCTTTATTACAGTTATTATTTACTTTAATGCTTTGCTTTTATTCTTAGCATATTTTGTTTTAAATTTAAATTTTATTTATCCTATTTTAACCGCCTCACGGCTGCTGCTACTATTGTTGTTTCTACTGTTATATGTCCAACTGCTCTACGTGCCTTTGAATTGCCCCCAGGGGACAAATAAAGTTTTTTTTTTTTAATTTAATTCTCTCAGTTTTGTTGTGTATCATTTAATTTCATAATGACCTTTAAGGCATTGAGACTTAATTATAATGAAAGCTCCTAACACCACTCATCTTGACTGCCTATTGTCACCTGCATTTCTTCTGCCAATCATAAACTCCCTTCTCCTATCCAGCGAGCAAACCCAACAACTGCCACCAGATTTAGGCTAACACGAGAAACCGATGCTATCTGCAGCTTTTACTCATTCAGTGATATCCGCCATACATTTCCCCTTATTTCAGAATCCACTGAAATAGCAATCTTGCGATTTCCGACCATTTGTTGAACCCCAACTTGAGCCTCTGTTGAAGGAGATATGAAAATTGAGACATTCCCGAGAAAAGCCCAAATCCTGTTGCGTGTTCATCGCTAATCCTCCCTTTGGACTGTAAATGCATCGCAGAGCTTAGAAATACACCACCCAGGCTGAACCGTGATGTACAATCTCCCGGAGACAATAGAATTGGTGAGTGTGTTTTCTCATCTCATGTCTCTGCCAAGTTCACATGCCCACACACACACTCACAAAGACACACACACACACACACATTGATGCCAACTGCATGCCTCCCCCGCCCCCGGCCCTCACAACCCACCCACCACCACAAACCACCATAATATGATAGGTTTATATGCCGGAAGCTATTGGTGAGAATATATAGAAAACAAGAAAACCTTATAGGAAGCGTTTTGCACTGAGGGACTGTTGGGTGAGTTGGTCAGGATTCTTCACTGATAAGATGTTTGTTCTTAACTCTATAATCAATCCATTGCATATATTGAAATGAAAGGTAATTCAAAGATAATATGAAGGTTAATGGATCCTACATTACAATACTGGGAACCCTTCGGCGTCTTGCAACAGTAAATCTGACCAGCGTTGCAACAGAGACTATCCTGTTGCACACTCGCTGCCAGCTAATCTTATTACTTAAAAAGAGCAGTCTCCACTGTTGGCATGCTGTCTAAGGTTACCCCCTTCCCACCGCCTCCTCCTCCTCCTGCTCTAGCACACACAGAATGTGTTGCTGTTGAATATATCCATTTCACTTTCAGTACATTTGTACGTGTCGATAGAGATCTTTGCTCTACTCTAATGAAGGTTGCAATTGATTTTAGATTCCGGGCATGCCGTGTTTTCCAAGATGTTGGATCAGGATGTTTCAGCATCAAAATGTATATTGTTGCACTAATATGACCAATTGTGCACACAATTCCTAGTTGAGTGCCTCACGTTTTTGGATGTATTTCATTAAATGTCTGGCCGTGTGTGAGTGTTAGGTTGGAATATAAGTTCAAGGACAAGCTTGCTTTTTCCTCAAATCTAAATTGGCTATGCGCACAATTTGAATGCAGGGATATCTACTCTGTCAACAAATCAGCAGGCATTTATTCCTGCTTATTTATACGCAATGTTTTGTTGTGTGTCATTCACAGGCTGTTTCCGCCTTACTGTCAGTAGCAATAAGATTTCTGTGGGAGAATTGTTTAGTCATATCATCGGGTTTTAAACTCTGCTGAACTGAATGAGATTTCGCACCAGGAAGGCACATTATTGAATTGACACCTCCGTACTAGTTTGAGCCAAGCCTCCTCCTTTAATACACTAGTATATGCATTTGATTCCTCAAAATTACATTACTTTAATATCAGTCACATTTCTTCCACTCAGTGTTTTCGCACAACATCGGCATCATCTTTCATTATCCACTACTACTTTGAAGGTCCTCCTCTGCACTCATAAATGCTGAGGATTATTCAATTGCTGTCAATCTGTCTGCTGCCTCATAAATATACTGGCACCACAGTACAGGGTCATAGGATTCAAGGGGAAAGCTCCTGAATCTCAGGAGGATTTCTGTGTGCGGTAGAAGGACTGTGGTTTAATGTATGTGAAGCTCTATCCAGCTGCAGCCCACGATGCACTGACACAGGATTCTCTTGCCCAGGGGTGTACCTGATCTGTGCAGTGTTCACATAGATGCCACCAGCCTTAAACATGTAACTCCGATGAATTATTAACACTGCAGCTGAAGTAGAGAATGATACAAAGGATGTGCAGTCATAACATGTCTGGCTAGTGAGTTTCTCTGGTTTGACAGAGGACAAAAAGTAGAAGTAGTCCTTTAGCCTTAGCATTTCTTAACAGTATGTATGCACTAAAATGAAATGGTTTATCACTTAGGTATTACAACTACACAAACATTTTTCAAGAATGTTATACAACAGTCCTGCAGTTCAATTTCACTGGGATGTCAAATGATTCAAAATCCTGTCACTTTACAGGGACTATATCATCTCTAAGTTGAACAGCAGACAGAGTATTTGCTCCCATGTAAATTAAAAACTAACAATTTAGATTTACTATATTACAAATACAGGCCCCACAATAGGAAATCAGTGCAACCAAAATCAGTCCATCTTTTTATTACCGAGATTCATCTTTTATTTCCATATTTCTACCTTTATTTTTGATGACAGACTCACTCCTCCTCAGCTTGAGGATAGAGGTGTCAACAGATTTCTATCTCATGTGTTCCTCACAGACGACTTTGTTCCGGTTTTGCGAGAAGGTTTTCTCTTTAAAATACCTCTAAGGTGTTATATTCAATTCAAGTTTGGCAACTAATTTGTCCAGGTGATAGTTTAACTTTTTATTCGTGTTTTTTTTTTTTTTTTACAAACTATTGTGTGATTTTTACAATGGGCATTGGCTCAACATCATTGCATTGTCACACTCCTACCTTTGTGCTTCACTGTTAGGAGTATGCATTCACTGTGTTAGTCAGGTTTGATCTTTAGTAACATTTCATGTGGCATACTTGTGCCAAAGAGAAAGTAAGGGTATTTGTTTTGTTGGATGCTGTAGATATCGATATTATGCAGCGCCCTTCTCAGTGTCTGAGCTGTCACAGAAACTCAGATTCCTATTATTCATCCCTATGCCAAATATGAAGCATTTCCCTTTCTGCTTTTCGGAGCTGTGTGTAGATAGTTGTCATTTTAGGAGGAAAATCAGTGCAGCTCTGATTAGTGGTACTGTGACTCATTCTATATCTCTTGATTACTGCTGCCACTGTGTTTCCACTGATTTCAAATTAGTGACGGATCCTTCCTGTATCCTTTCCATCTGTAGTCTTCTTCTTTTTTCCCATTTTTTTCAGTTCAACTCCTCATTGAGCCATGATGCAGACATGCAGATAATTCTGGTTCTGGTCTTTACAGATCATTTTAAACCCATGTTCATGTAGTTATGCTGACTGTCAATCACAGGTGTATCCATATATTTTCTAACTGGTGTGTCGGTGATCATAGGTGCATTTATTTTGTTACATAAAGTTTCTACTTTAGGTTTGTATTTTCAGGATAATATTTTTAAAGTATTGTTTCTAATTGTTTTCTTGTAATGAAATAATCTACTCATCAAGTCAGAAATAATGCAATTAGTAAGAGTTAATTTCATTTTGAAACATTTGACGTTCATGTGATATTGCACGGGGGTGTACTGACTTCTGTTGTAAACTGTACCTGGTGCCAGTTACCTATGTTGAAATTACTTTTAACAAGATGCCCATTTGATGCTGGATGCTCGTTACAAATGTTTTTCTCTGAATGTTGCCCAGAGCTGTTGGTAGCAGCCACATGGTGTTTCATTTCCTGAGGCTAAAATTATTTTTTAAAAACTGTAAGACACAATAACTGGGCATCTTGATAATGATCACTTTGAAAAAATGTATCTAAAGCAAACGTTTTGCTATCACACAAATTCTTAATTCCCCACATTTCTAAACCAACATTCTAAATAACAAGTGCTGTACTCACAGTGTGTGGAATTATCCTGTTTTCAAGACCCAGAGGCTTGTGATAAAATACAAAATAAGTTTAGAAGGTTTTACCATTGCAATTCATTTTTTCATCAACGCAGCAGTGAAACATAGTTTTTGATTATCTTATTGAGTGACTGAGACCAACACACCCATCCTTCATAAATTCAGTCACTTTAACAGAGAAAGTTAATGGAAGGATGAAAGCGTGTCGCATGCCTCTAAAAGATGTGTTAAATGCACAAGAGTTTATATGTATTCACTAATGTTACTGCATTACAGTTATTCTTACTTTGTGGTTTAATTGTAAGGAGACAGGCAGCTGTATCTACAGCAGCAGATGTTTTGTTGAAGAATCTTTTATAGAGAAAGTTGCTAACTGGATGCTGGAAAACACACATATATATATATATATATATATATATATATATATATATATATAATAAAGAAAATGAAATGAAAATAATAAAGCAAATCTTTCAAAAATGATAAGCGATCGTTTATACATTTTTTAAAAATATACACTATCTGGGGTGTTGAAAGTATTAGCATTGTTTTATTAGCTGCCACCTAAAAATGATTAGTTACAAGTCAATAAATCATGATTTGCAACGTTTTGTACATTAAACAAATACGTTATAAAAAGATTTGCTCATCTTTTACCAGAAAACTTAATGCCTTGGTAGGTTGTGATGCAGAGAAGAAAATTCATGTTGACCCCCTAAAAAAGCAAATTTTACTCACACTGCTTTCTGTCCCTCTGAGTAGTTATAGTTTTGCAATCTCACTTTCACCTAGAAGGCAAATATGATCAAACAGCATTACTAGTATCTGTTAGGATGATGCAAGGCTTGCAGTGAATATCTACATACCTAAAAACTGTTCGTGATACTTTAAAAACTCCATGCAATCTCAGTCCTGCAAGTGTGTCAATCAAACTGATTTTTTCTGCATATTAAGTGACGACAAAGTCAGCAGTGCTAATACTGTCTTTCTATTCTTAACACAACAGGAAATCTGAGTATCTCTGGGTAAAAACTTTATAAAAACTTCCAGTGTATAATATTCATGCTGGATAAGAAACTTACCTTTCTCTTTGAACTGCTAGTTGATAAACCCCAACAGAGAGCATACAGAACACTGTGTGAAACTTTCTTTCTTTCTTGTACATTGTTTTGTTTTTTATATCTTTTACTATTAAAAAGTATAATATTACTTGGGAGAGTTTGGGTGGAAAAGTAAACAGTTCATCAGCAGGTCAATACGGGGAACTAAACTGTGATACAGTTTGAGTTTTTTATATTCGCCGGTCAATTGTCTCTTTCACTGAAGAGTTTCAGAGGTCAAATAAAATGGCAGCTGCAGGCACAAAAGATTGTTCTGTACTGTATTGAACTGCTTTCTGAGTGACTTTGCTGCTCTCAGTTTTATTCCATATATGATGCTCAAATATGTGTGTCAAAAGTCAAATTTAGAGCTTGCAAACAATTGGGATTATACACTAAATGTATTTTCTAGCTATGTATTTCCAAAAATGTCTCAACCTCTTATGAGACTGAACTAAGGACTTTGGTAAACAGGACCAGCTCTCAGACTTTTCCACTGGACTAAAGTAGTGTATTTGTTTTGCCGTGGCTTTCTCCCCCTTTGGCAAACACGGCTGCTGTCACATAAGACTCCTGAACCTCGCTGAGCTCTGAATACAGACATGGTCTGTCTATCAGAGTGGCTCAGTCAGCACTATTCCTGCAGTGCAGAGACTTTGTCCTCGGGCGGCAACCCCCACCACACCTCACCCCAAGTATTCTCTAATAGCACTCCACTTGATGTGTGAGAAGCACAGCTTGTGGTAGACCACAAAGCATTGAATCATTGTTTGCTGATAAAACACTCAACACAGTGAATGCGCACAGAGAGTCCATCTCCAGAGTGCCGGCAATGACTGCAGATGAGACCGAGGGGCCTCCGCTGGTCGATTTCATTACAGGCAGATATAATGGCATTGTGTTTACTGAAGAGAATGGCAGCGTTACTGGATACTATTTCCCAGGTTTCATTTCATATTTCTTAAGCCAGCACAACTAGGGGTTATCGACAAATAGGATTGGGGAGGATTTTGGTTCAGGACTATAAAAGGATAATCGCACGACTTCTGCAACAGTTCTCTGTGAAGGGCTCCCGTTTAGTAATTGGACTTGGATTCCCAAATGAGATGCAGAACTACAGTATGAGGGGTGAATGTTTGATGCGATGCCTCATTTCTGTGTGTTTCAATTTTCTCCATCTCTTGGAACACCATCCTCTACCGCATTTGCACTTATAACAGAAAATAATACAGAAAATAGAATCATTGCTGTAACCTTATTTTATTCCACCGTGCAATGCCAAACGCGAGGCTCCCAGACTGATGAGACAAAGGTTTTCAACAATTACCTATCAACAAGAGATGTGCACTCAGATAAAAATAGCATGCAATACACACGTTCGTTCTGCTGACTGAGAAGCTACAGGCAAAACAGGCTCAAGTGAAGACTGTCAAATTAGGAACCAAATTATGCATTAGATAGCAAAGGCATGGCTGGTGACTGGTGTGCTGTAGAGCAGCGCGAGTGCTCCGGGAGGTGAGGCTGGAAGGTTGTCTCCCACTGTAATGGAGCCTGACAACCCTGTAAAAGAGCAGGGAGAAGAGAAAAGCAAATCTTTTCTACCTTTCAAACACCACATGTCAGTGAATTAGCAGAGTTCAGCTTTTGTAATTTGCCATTTTTTCACATTACGAACTAAAAATAACTGTTTGCAGCACTGTTAATGGAATTATTTTGCATCTCAGCAACTGTGTTTTGGCACAAGAAGCTTGTTTTACACTTAATGAAGGACATCTAGAGCCAGATTGATAAAATGTCTTAATGAATGTCTCCAAACTTTGAGGGAAACTTGTGGTAGGAGGAATTGCAAGTGAGTATCCACAGAGATCTTGACGATTATTACTTAAGTATAGTGACTAATCTCCATATTGCCATACTGGCACTGTAACTGATTAGCTACTCTCTGGAGCAGTAATAGTCTCCGTAGAAATTTCAATCTGCCTTTCGTGAACCTCATAGAAGCAAGACAGCTCCTCTCAAGGTGATGAACGACTTGCTTTTAGTAACTAAGGTGGAAAATCCTGTTTTAGTTCCCCTAGATCTTCGTGCAGGTTTTGACACAGACGATCATTCACTCCTACTCTCTGGGCTGGCATCACTGCCACCGCTTTAGGCTGCTTTCCATCCTCTGCACAGAACTTTATCTGATGCAGTTGAAGAGTTCAGGTCAGCTCTGTGGTACCCTCTACGGCTCCATTCTGTGTTCTTTTCTCTTCCCAGTATATACAACGCTTACTTTAGGTAGCATGCTGCGAAAGAACAGCAGTGCGAATCGAAAATGCTCTCCAGCAAAAATCTGCTTGAAGAATGGAACTAATCAGTTTGCAAGAAACCAGGTACGATAAATTGCAGAACTCCCCGCTAAATTTCAAACTTGATCCAATCTGTTTTATGTGCTAAACTGAGATTTAGATTCATGTAGTTCACCACTATCAATACTGAATCTGGATAGACAGCAGTTTGAAACCCGGCTGAAAAATTCAAACAGACTGTTAAATTTAAACAGAGTTTGCTTCCCCTTTTAAAACTGAAAAAAACATTATATGATCTATCATACTGTCCACAGTGTGTTATTAAAATAACCTGTACGTTCATGCTGCTGCCACTACTCTTAAAGTTCCATGTAATTCATTACACAGGACAGCTTTCAGATTCAACACTGTGAGTTATACGAGAAGGTTGGACGGTCATCACTTAAGATCTGCATGTCTTCATTCATAAAGCCTTGCTGTCCGAGCTACTCAGATATTTTTTAGCTAAGTTCAGAGCTAATAACCATAACACCGTATCACAGGATGGATTGGCTTTGAAAGTTCCTCAGAGCAGCTGTGAATTGGAGGGTTTCAGTCCTGTTGCCCTCACTAAAGCAACGCAGCATGAAGTTTATTCATTTATACCTCTGGGAGACTTTAAATCTTTATTAGCTCATATTTCTAATATTTGTGGCTGTTTAATTGGTGTGCTGTTGTGTGTGTACAAGCACACGTGTGGCTTATTTCCAGCGTTGTGGCTTTGTGTACTGTAATTTGTTCTCAGGTCTCTCTGGCATCTTGATCTCCATGAGACTTCCTAAATGAAGAAGACTATGGAACTTGTCCAAACAACTCCAGCAGAACTCTCATTTCAGTCTCACTTTATTACACTTTGACCGGACTTGAAGCTGAATTTAAATGCAGAGTATTGACTAGCAGCGAACCATATATCTCAATTTCTCTACGAATGCACCATGACTCTGTAGGTTCAATCCGAAATCTCAAAATTCAGCATGCAAGCATGGTTGTGACTTTTAAAGCCCTCTTGCATCAATAATTAAACACCTTAAAAACTCAACTCCGTATATCAGTTACATATTTGGAAATGATTTCTATGAAAATAATCCCATGAAAATAAATTTTTCTTCTAGAATGTGCAAATCTAGGAAGTGCTCACCTCTTTCTGCACCCTTCCTGCGACTCCCGAGAGCAAAAGCTTACCTGTGATTCTGCTTAAAAACATTAAAACTACTCTGCACTACACAATGCAGATTGTTGAATTGGAGGAATTCAGCCAGAGATGTACGTATAGAAAATTCCACCGAACAAGTTGACAGGATTGGCTCCTTAAGTTTGCCACACATGAAATTTGATAAGCTTGAATCCATGTTTTTGAGATTGGTCATCAATACGCTGCATGTTCACCTCAGAAATGCTCAGCCGTAGTATTGACTGCTTATTTTGTTTATGATATTTCTTCCAGCATAAACACCAGATGGTACATCAGTTTGTTGGATTGCTCACTTGTGAGGGATCACGATTCCTTTAGTATGATGGTTTCGATTAAGAATAACATGCTGCATGCTTGGAATTAACCACATAATAGTAGTTACAGTAGTTGAGTGGGTAGTCACTTCACTTTGCAATTAAAACTACATTAGTGCTTGCAGCTAGGTGATTAGATTGAACTGACATACCATAAACATACATGACAAAATGTAATGTGAATAAAACTTTAATGTATCTCCTTGTAATTGGACATAATTTCTCAGATCAGATTGATTTCCATCTGTGAAAACAACAACTCCTATGATCCCATGCTACTTCACAATGACTTCAGTGAGACTATATCCAAAATAAAGGCTTCACTGTAGAAACTGTGTAACAAAACTGAATACCCTTGTGATCACTGACATGCAATTTAGAAAACCTGTGATCACTGAAACAAAACTGTGTACACCAGTGATTTCCAATCAGTCTAAATGCATGGACATGCTTATAAAATGAGCTGTGAACACCACAACCTTCTCAGGTTTGGGCCTATGAGTTGTGTCTATCTGCTTGTCTGCAGTATGGCTCCACATGGAAAAGATTTTCCAGAGGAATTAAGGAAGCGGACTGTGAGACGCCACAAAGGTGGAAAAAGATACAATAAGATCAGTGACCAACTTAAAATCTGTCAAAACACAGTAACCAAGAGGTATAGAACAAGACATCGTACCACTAATTAACGGTGGCCAGCCTCCCAAAACTTTTTTTTCTGTGACGACTCAGATGGTGTGAAGAACATTGCATACCTTCAGCCTCTGGCATCCAAGAAGAAAAAAGAAAGAAAAAAGCTTACTTGCTCTTCAGCACAAAACTGGACGATTAAACTTTCAGGAAGAACATTAATAGAAGCAATATGGATCAATATTGGGAGCACATTCTTTGGTAAGATGAGATTGAGATTGCCTGACTTGAATCCAATAAAATATATTTTATTGTATATTTAAGAGAAGGGCTTTTGTATTTTAAAAAGAAGGGCAGAGCAACCCAATCTCTGCAGCAAATAGAAATTTGTGAAACACTGCAATCCTCAAAACAGAGGAGGATTGACATGGTCATCAGTAATAAAGATGGACATATGAAGTATTTAAAAAACAGATTGAATCTTACTATTTAAAAGGTGGACTGACGTTTGTTGCATTGATTTCCTACTGTTAGGCCTGCATTTTTAATATATTAAATTTAAACTGTTAGTTTTCAGTTTTACATACGTATATACATCCAAGCTGTTATTGGGAGTGATATCTAACCAGTGTGAAATGTTCTCATTAATACAAACTTTCTTTAAAATTTTTACAATTTTAAGCATAAAAATTAGAACAATTTAAACACAGTGAGATATAAATGTATACAGGGTGAAAGATTTATTAAATGGTTAACTCCTCATAGGGGGTCATAGCGCCACCTGCTGGCAAGGAAATGACATGTTTTACACTTTTATGTCCTGTTGTTAGCCGGTTGACCATATTAACCTCAAATGTGGTGACATAAGCCTTAAGACATTGATAATGATTTATGGAGAAAATGGTGACTTGTCATTAAACGCCGTGTCCATGACAACGTGGCAAATATACTAAAGTGTTTATATCTCAGCTGCGCATGATCCAATCTGGCCCAAATTTCAGATGCTGGACAAGAGTCCAGTTCTTAAGACATTCACACTCAAAAATTTAGACATAGTCATTGCGCCACCTATTGGTAAAAGGAAGTTATAGGCATTATATTTGCACATACTGTTGCTAGAAACTTTGTGATACAATCCTTGAAACTGGTCAGTTGAATCGCAGCAACCTCACATTTCTGCCACACCCCGACATACACCACACTTCGACGAGCCCCACATACTAGCATAGGTAGGTGTGCGAGGACGCCGTTCAACGCTGCTTGCAGCTTTAATTGATCTTTCTTATTGTGAGCTTAAAAAATGGCACATACTCTATTATGAGTGTTGCTTTACACATAGTACTTTGGAACAACACATTGTGTTCTATTCTAACCCTTAATTAAGACTGTCTCAACAGGTTTCAGCTTGTCCACATCATTGAACAAGAAATGAAAATGATAAATTACCAACATGGTTCAACACTGCAGCAACTTAATTCCTAACCAGTGACAATGACGAAAGAAGCATTATAGTTCTTAGCGTACTCTATACACATAAATACAGGATGTGCAGATGCTTTCCAAGGTCACTCAATAAAATGTTCAAATGAAAAAAAACTACAGCAGCTCCTTTGACCTGACAAACAATATACAGTTAGAAGCAGCCGGCTTAATGATTCCCAATCATTGTCTCTTTCTCTGTATAGGAATTGACATCGCAATGCACAGAGAGAGCCGCTGTACATTAATTGAATCACCCTGCCTCTGTGTTCAAATCAATACTTGGATTTATGAGCAAGTCTGCGACATATTTTTGCTCTCACCTCCAGACTGGAGGGCACTTTAATTGGTGAAATCTATTCCTCTGATTAGACATAATTCACATTGGGCATTGTTTAATTCACTTGTAATTAAAGAGTCGGGTAAAGAGACAGGGCTGTTTAATTAATTAACACTCTGATCCCTCACGTGTAGATAAAATCTGCAGCACATTCCTCCGTTTATAATTCACAGACAAAAGTGAAAAATTTGCTGCTCATCACTGAAGTGATAACATTTACTCAGACAAGACGCGATGTCTTCGACTACAGCGATGGGCTGGTGATCATATTTGAACTAGTGAAATAAGTCCTGTGAAGAAGCAGTCGACACAGAAGTAATTAGAGTTCAACACATCTGCGTAACATCGAAATCTAGACATAAAACCTGTCTCATTTTGTGACCATGTCTACACCTGTTAGTAGCAAGAGATCCTTATCTGCAGATGTTGTCTAGGTAGGGAAAACAGATGTTAATGTAGGTCTGAATGCAGAAGGTAATTCTAATGCAGAACAAATAAAATGCAATTTTAGCTATTGTTATTTTATAGATTTTCCCTGTTTTTGCTAAATGTAAGATACTTAGTAGGAAAATCGCAGAAAAAAATACTTTAACTTGTCAAAACTGTACATAATGTCCAAAAATCTGCGTCAAAATCAAAAGTGAAAAAATTGTGGTTTTGTCTTGCAACCATTCCTACCAGTTTTTTAATGCGATTTATTTTTTAACAATGTGAACCTTCATTCTTGCCAATGTGGCAAATGTTAGCACAATTAGCGAGGTCGCTAAATATGACCTGAGGATTCCATTGGGTGTCTCCATTACTTGATTTTTCCCTTGCATGTCGTAGTCACGATTCAAAGATGCCAAGATGTTGTGGAACTCATCACCATAGTAACCCAGAAAATGGAAGAGAGGCTTCAGACAAGTAGTTATGGAGCCTAAAACTAGCCTAAGGGCAAGCGAGGGCAAAAGTAAACAGTGAGTGAAAACCAAACTTTGGTCGAAAAATAAGAGCCACATGGGATACAAATATGGATCTTTGAAACTGGAAACATTTTCCATTAAATCATACTGTTACCTTTTCAGGGAGAAACATACTACCAAAATCCTTTTGTTCAAAACTTAATTAAGAATAGAGCTTAGTTGTATAGAAACACAAGTTTAAGGTGACAAGGCTAGTAAAGTTTAAAGTAAAGTTAAAGTTGCTACTGTTGTTTTTTTACCAATACACCATCATTACAAAAGCACCACAAATCACCCATAGTTAGGTCCAACAAAATTTGAAAAGTCTGAAAGAGCTGTGGATGTAATAATTTTTTTCAAGCAATTCATATTTGATGGAAGACAGCTGACCACAGAAGAACTCTATGAGTTTTAATAATTACTTGTCATTCCCTCATTTGCAAATCCCACAAATACTCCTCAGTATCACACAGGCATTCACCTAACACTCTGAACATTTCATTTACTTTGTCTCACACATGTCACTTATGTAACCTGATTTCCATACAAATGCAGCCACAATTTTAACCTTTTCGCCAGAAAATCAGCAAAAAGAAAAAGTGAATGTGCCTTCCATGCAGTTGGTGGCACTAATTGTCGCTAATTGTGCCATTAGACTGTTGCAGGAGGAGAGGGTGGAATGAAATGATGTAATTAAAAAAGAACTAGTCAAGACTCCAATGGTAGGAAATCATGTAAGATGGAAATATGGCTTTTATGTTTGTTTTATGTTTCAGTTCCCCAGACGCTCAACACGTGATGGTTTCATCTCTTCAGCGAAAGCTTTAGTGCACGTTAAAAAAACATGCTCCATGGAAGTGACATGCTTCATCGTCATGATGTATAAAGCTTTTTTTTTTTTTTTCAATATTTCAATTGGATAGAAAAGCAGTAGTGGAAAGTTCCTATTTGCATTTGCTCAAGTATGAGCAAATGTAACAGACTTTTGAAATAGATCACATTGTTAAAGATGCAACCAATGGTTTTCAGCTTGTTTGGCTCCTTACAGAAGGCAGTGTGTGGATGAGGTCACATTTCAGATGTCTGAATTGTTAACAGCTCCACAAAATAATTATTTTGCCTTCTATAAACTTCTCACATGGTTTCATTTCAATAAATGCTGTGATGATCCAATATCTCAGCCAAAGATTAGAGGATAAGATCAAAAACAGAAAACATATCTTTGTGTCATAACTTGCTCATTAATCGTGACGAACGCTCGGATTTATCTGCTGTCTATCTGCTGTATATAAAATTGGATATAAAGTAGTTTAAACTGGCTCCATGTGCTGCAGCTACAACAGTAAGATGCTGCTGACACACCGATGCTTCACTACTGATAATCTAATGATATCATACAAAACAATATATTAGTCAGATGGACTAAACCAGCACTTTTACTTTAATACTTTAACTGCATTTGGCTTGTAATACTGGTGTATAAGTAGGATTTTTTTAAAGCATTGTTTAATTTGTTATGGAGTATTTTTGCATTGCTTTATTGGTATTTTTACTTATGTCAACTATCTAAATACTTCTTCCCTCACTGATGAGGATACTGTGTTTCAATGAAAGATTCCATGATCACATATCAGTATTTTAAAAAAGGATTTATACTGCACTTCTAAGATCAAAATGATATTTTACTGTATTGCACTGCATTATACCGGTTGACATTTTATGCACTCTATTTATATCAAGGCAAAATACCAGACACTACTTTTGTATAATATAGAGCAGTTCAATAGCACCACAAACTGGAGCGTAAAAATTTGCATAAACATTTCTGTGACACAGCTACAGCAAAACATGAATATTAGAACCTAGAAACTGCATTAGAATGTGTTGATCTTAGCTTGGTGTGTCTGATAAACCACCAAGTATAAAGTGTACACTGAAGAAAAGTGTCAGATAAAGCTAGCTAATGTCAACTGATGCTGATTTAAGACATGCAACTCCACTGAATTTTTATTACATCTGTGGTTGTAGCAGTTTCTCAGGAGTCCCCCCGCATCTTGACCGAAGCTGACTGTTTGTTGACAAGTGAGCCATCTCGGCCTAAATAATTTGCATACTGAGAATTGAGTCACAAATGCAATAATAAGAGTGGCATGAATGCAAAGGCCCCACAATAATGTACCCACACAGACTGCATTTTATTACCAGGTGAACAGGAAGTCTTTTTGGAATGCAATCTGCCTCCGATGGTAAACACAAACGCTGGAAAATGGGATTTTACTTTGAAGGAGGGAATCAGAACAATAACATCATTGTCCCTGATGTGGGCACACAAATAGCTCCGTTATAAAGATGTGCTGATTTATATTTATGTGAATTTGAAAAGGTTCTGACAGTGTGCTGAAAACACAAGATGAGACTGTACTTCAGAGAGGAGGAAAAGAGATTTGCCTTTGAAAAGCGATTTCTTTTTGATTGTTAATAATTTAAAGTGAGATAAGCTTTTGGGTTTGAAATTTGCCTCTGTCAGGTCTCGATATCCCTCCGGCCCACTGAAAGGCCCGGTTTGGCCCAGTGCGGTATGACACTTTTTCCAGATGACGGTCGCATTAAAATGCTCAGTGAGGTTTTAAAGCCGGGAAGTCGAGGGGTGGGGGGAGCAAAATCAATCTTCAGATGATTAACTACTAACCATTTTCAGCTGCAGTGAACTAAATAATGTGCATCCAGGAAAAAAAGAGAGAACACACACTTGTGTTAAAATCCCTTTTCCCTACCTAAAAAAAGGACATTTTATAAAATTTGCATGCAAATGTGGATTCGTATTGCTTCATTGGCTACTGTGTGTGTGTGTGTGCCCTTTTTAAATGATAAATAAATAGAGTGAGGTGGCTGCTGGGATCAGATGTTCTGCAATGAAGGGGTTAAAATGATTAACAAGGCAGAATGTAGCTATTATGTGGCCGTGACCTACTAATGATGTTAGTCGCTGGAATTGCCTGTCCGTGTTAAAGCAATACTTTTCATTACATCATCATTTCTGCTTTAAATGATTACTGTCAAACACGGTCAAGCCCAAACACTGCATCTCCATTAGGACTGCGTAATGCTCCAGGGACTGCCTTTTCTAATCATTGGTATTACCCACACCCGTACATATTTGTCATGCAGGCTGCACCATAAGCCCAGTGTTCAGGCATTACACTGGTAGCTCTAGCATGCATTAGGATAACTGGTATTCCATAAATATTAGTCTTGCAACACATTTTCAGCTTGAGTGACTTCGTATATATATTAAGAGGTGACAAACAGATGGGAAGTGCTAGCGACAAAAAGAGGCAGGCTTAAGGCTGTCAAATCAATTCTGTGAGAAGTTGTAATGCTGCCTATACTAAACAATCCCTTAATCAAATATAAAGACCGCTTTGAGTATCTGAGGGAAAGAATCCACATCGTTCAACAGGCTTCTTATTATCAGCAATAAGTAAACAAAATTAGACAATTGAATTTCTCTCAACCAACTGTTTGAAATTTCAGCAGCAGGTTTATGAGCATAGAAATCGCTTCTGAATGTTGCATTATTAAGGCTGCAGAACTTGATTGCTACAAGTTGAGTCCCGAGTAATAACAATGATGGTAATAACTGTATTTACTTCTCAAGAAGCAAAGAGAATTAAGTACGATTACAAAACATGACGCTTCCTCGAGAGCGTGCAGCACAAAAGACTTCAAACACAAAGGAACAAGTCGATCAAGAAATATCAGTATAAAAAATGTAGAAGCAAATTCAGGAGATGGATGGTGGTAACATGACAAAACAGCAGCAGCAACAATACAGTCATTCGTCAGAAAGGCAAATCTATAAAAATATGTTTTCAAGCCGGGTTTTAAAAACAGAGACAGTGCTGGGGCACTGAATACTAAATGGTGCTTCAACAGCACATCACCCCATGACTTCAACCTGGCCTTTGCAACAGCTAAAAGACTAAAAGCATCAGACCTGAGAGGCCTTTTGAGACAGCAAGGAGTAAAAAGTTCACTGACATAATCCATTGCCAGGTCATGTAAAGTCTGGTATGCAATTTTAAATTGAAATCCAGGAGAAACTGTCAGGCTCTGCAAAGATGCACAGGTGAAGAAAAAAGTTTTAGTTGGCATCATTTCTGCAGAATTCTTCCTAAATTGGTAGCTGTAGTGTTGAGGCATGTTAGCAAGGGGTTACAAAGCTTCAAGCAGAGGAATTTTAAAGTGTAAGTTATTCTGTTTGTGTTGATGGAAGACAAAATCTCATGGTGAAATGTTAGGAATATGTGGACCGAGAAGATGATTAAGTGCCATTGCATAAGCATTGAAGCACATTTTTTATTGCTTGAGCTTATTTTAGTAGATTCTTTTCTTTTTGATTCTTTTTTATACAAATGGCATTTTGGTAGCAATTTGTCATACCATTTTTACCTACTATGTTCGAAATTCCATTAAAAATCTTCGTTGAAATAAATGAGAAGTCAACTGCAAAACTGCCAAAACCCAGTCATCTTTGGAAACCAGTAGTTCTGGCATATTTTATAGCAGAAATTTAATTCAAACTATTTTAAACGTGTCACAGAGCTCTGAAAATTATTAGTCTAAATCTGTATTTTGATATCTTTTACAGTTGCTATGCAACTGTAAATTTTCATGACTTTTTTTAAAATTCATTCAGTTAGGCAAAGGGAAGGAAGTTCATGTATTTGAATCTGGTCTGGGATAAAACTTTAAAATCTACAAAACCACTTATATCTAATGAAATATAGCAATTAACCTATATGTGTGAATGGTTGGGTGTGCAGAAAAGCAATTCATAGCTGGCCATTGCAAAATACACATACTGTCAGCCAGGTTTACACAAGTCAGTTTCAGAAGTCAAGGCTCAAGGGTTCAGTGTTCTGTTACATTGTCCTTGTTCAGGCCAGAACTACACTATGAAATGAAGTCATAGCTCCCTCCAAGCTATACACATAAAAAAATTATAAAAGGGTCAAATATTTCAAATAAAAATAGAATAATCCATGAAACAGGCACACACAGAACAAAAAAAGAGTATAAAAAGTGGCAGTGAAGGGAGAAACGACAAACAAAGCATACAATATTTAAAAGGAAGAAATATATATATATATATATATATATATATATATATATATATATATATATACACACACACAGGTCTGTCAAGGACACACACCAGCCCCAACCAAAGTCGTTTCTATATTGAATATACCGTATCAAAGAATAGACCCAGTCTATGTTCAGTGTGAATAAAATTACAGGCCCATATGAAGTTCTAATGTGATCCTGGTAGTTTTAATTGGAACCATCCAATCATCCAGAACAGGTGGAGGTAGTTAAATGGCCGTTTATGCAACCTGTTCTCAGACGCAAGTGTAACCCACTTACAAAATTCAAGCAATGTCTGCAGAAGCTTAGTTGTACGTAATTTCAAATGTAGACATAAAATTAATTATTTAGAATGTGGGTGTTCCAGCAAATTAGGCATGTGCATACCTCCAAATCCAAATTAGAAGTGGTTGCACGGCTAATGGCAAGTTGGCTTTGTGACAGTGAAGTGAAAAAGTAGCACTCCAGAGCTCTCGAAGTTATTTCATTTCTAATTGGCAACAGCTTAAAGTAGTTGCTGTTTTGACTTAATGGTCAAATCATACATAAAACCAACTGTAAATATTTGACTTGGCCTGTGTCCCGTTTGTTTTGTTCAAGTAAGAAACATTCAAATAATGTATTCAAAGTAACACTCATTTGGTATTATGGACAGAATAAGTTATACATAATTCAGATAATGTCATTTTCAGAAAGATTTTTCAATCTTCAGACACAATATATTAGATAACAGATAGTGATGAAGTAATAGCAACATTTAAAAAACTAACAACAAAGCTAATCGGAGTCAGTTAAGTTTAGTTTGACTTCATTGCTTGAAACATTATTTTACATTGTGTATATGAATTAACTACATTCATATACACAATCATAGCGCACATCTACTGACTTTTTAAGCAGACTTAGCTACCTTCCATCGAACACTGTTTTCTGTAGGTGAAACAGTTCTTTATAGTAAATGCTAACATCAACCTGCTAGCATGCTATGATGTTCACAGTAACAATGCTAACGTTCTAATATCTACGTGCTGCCATATTGCAGGGGGTTCTGGCCAGTTGAAATGGGGAAAAATGTCAGAGTTTTGCTGCTTTTGGAAGTTTTAAAGAAAGACATGCCAAAACCAAGCAACTGTGAGAAACATTTCTAAGGTAAGACAATTGTAGATATACTTGTTACATGACAATACAAAAAAATCTTTGTCATATGCAATGCTAGCTATCCATCAAGTGAAAAATAAACATGCTTTTTTTTAAAAATTAAAGTAATATTTAATTTCCCTGGTGTTTACAGTTTTAGTTGTCAACAAAAATGATTTTTTTTATATTTTAGCATGTGTCATTGATACATATCTGGCATTTGAAATGGATCAGATGACATTGTTACAAATAGCACCACTCATTGACTTGTGATTATTTCAATTCCACATTGACCTCTTGTCCTGATAAGCATACTTGCATCATATGGCGGCCATGTTGACACAGTGCTGTACCAAATGAGACACCTATGTATTGATGGGTAATACTTTTATAGCTTGTTTATGGCTAGATGTTTTAACTCTCAAATTCTGAGCTCTGGCTGTTTAACGGTCCACAACTAAAGTTAAGGACATCAGTTACATCATCTTGAGTGGTCATAATGACAAAATGACCAATTCCAGATATTTATAATGTCAGTCTGTCAAAATTCCAGAAATGTCAGTAAGTCAAAATATGAGTTGCAGAAATCTTAAACATCATTAGGACTAGTCCAATTTTCTGTGCAGGATGTTGCTGACGCAAGGCCTCCCATCTCTAGCAAAGCATTTCAACAGTCTTCTCAGGAGGAATAACAAGCACTGTGGTAGATGAGATTGCTGCTCTAATGGGGCAGTAAAATGGCTTATCATATGCTGATATAGTAGCAGTGGTATAGAATGTTTGAAAAGCAAGCTGTCACCACCTCTGTGTCCTAATTGATGTAGTTTCAGGCGTAACTACGGATATCAATCCATCCATCGCCTATACACTGCTTAATCCTCATTAGGGCCGTAGGGGGTGCTAGTGCCTATCCCAGCTGACTTAGGGTGAAAGCAGGGGACACCCTGGGCAGGTCACCAGTCACAGGGCTACACAGAGACAAACAAGCACACTCACATTCTCACCTACGGAAAATTTAGAGTTACCAGTTAACCTCATCATGTTTTTGGACAGTAGGAGGAAGCTGGAGTACCCAGAGAAAACCCACGCATGCACAGAGAGAACATGCAAAATCCATGCAAAAAGATCCCCGGCCCAAGCGTGAACCAGGGCTCTTCTAGCTGCAAGGTGACAGTGCTAACCACTGAGCCACTGTGCAGCCCTAACTACAGATATCTGCAGTCAAAATTCTAATTCATGCTCTCTGTAATTACATTTTGAATGGACAGCATTAAAGTAGGAGATATTTCCAACATCACCCTCATAGTTCCACTTCAAGTAATCTGGATAAATTATTATAAAGTCATGGTCAAAATAAGTAGAACTGTAACCACATTTGGACTAACTAACCTCAACATTGTCCATATGTGAGAATGTGAGTGTGAACGCTGTATACTGTACTACACACAATTCAACCTAAGGTGACCCCCTCCTGTTTTCTGAAAGGTTTGTATTCAGTAAAGAGATACAAAAGTCCACAGAAGGGATTAAATCACCCTCTTTTTCTCATTTTTTAACTTCCTCTCTATACCCAGTTCAGTGCCTTCTTATTGAACTTAAATTCACTAACAGATGTCAATAGATAAATTAATAAGAGGTGTGTGAAAGCCAGAGCTTTGGTTCTGTCACCACAGATGCACTGTTCACTCGCTAGTATCTGTTTTGGCAGCGGTGCTATGGTGCTCGCAGGGCTTTGGAAGCAGGAGCTCTGGAGTCTCTATTGAGAGACAGTAGAGAAGCAGAGAGAAACAGAGCGAAGGAGGGCTCTTATCACTGTCCTGGCAATTAATCCTTGTGTGCTGCACTCCCACATATACAGTACACGGCTCCTGCGTTGCACCCTCTAATTTACAGGCTGAGAGACAGCAGGTGTTCAGGACAAAGTAAACAGAGGGGAAGTTGGAGGGAGGGATCATTCGACCTGCTCCAGCCTGCTATTATGTGGCTCCCTGCTGGACTGAAAACAAGGAGACACCTCTCTTGGTATGCAAAACCTGTTTAGCTTTCCCTGTCTAAGTACTAGGCTGGGGCCCAAGGTCACACTTCCAGGGTAGGCTTCGCAAATGTTGTTCTACCCCCAAGGCGTCACACAGCAAGAAAATTAGCAGACACTTTGTGTTTTTCAGTGTGTTCCTGTGAGAGAGGTGGCTGAATGCCACACTGATCCTATCTTGATCTCCTCAGCCTAAACACTCCATTACTCACAACAATAGTTTACCCTCTGTTCAAAGTTATGCTGCAGCATAAATAACTGGTTTCTTAATTACAGCTCTGTGTGATAACTCAATAACATCAATTCCTTAATGTAGTCCGTCACATTTTGTGTCAGATGCGTGCTGTGTGGTGGGGAAATATGCATTTTTATAATCTTTTATCATTTTTGTTCATTAGAAATACAGAAAAGCATTCATTTTCTTACTGTGTGCAGCACACTACCATAAATCAAAGTACAGTTTGCAGTCCAATAAAGTTATTAGACTCACAAGAAAAAGTGCAGGACTTATTTTGCATTTGTCCTTGCTTGATACTGTAAAGAAAAACACTGATTTTGTCAAAGAAACATCTCCCCTGAAGTCTACTGTACTTATATAAGCAGATGCTAGGCCTGAATTTCTGTTGCTAATTGACTCTTTGCAGCAGAGAGACTTGGAGTTCACCGCTTTGAGCAATTTGGCAACAAACCCATATTGACAATGTTCATTTTAATTTGATTTGCACATATTTGGTCATAAAGTGTTGCAAAAAACTTTTACCTCACATTGCCAATACAGGAGTCAGGGGATCACAAGAGTTAGTAAAATTCATCCTGTCTGTTCCATGTATTTGCACCCAATGTCAACTTTCTAAGGTCCTTAGAGGAGAAGTTAGTCATTAGCATTCATCTGTAACACCCAAGATTGCCTGCATCAGCATTTGTGTCAATTCAGCAAAGATTAATTAAACACGTTTATTCATATCTCACTTTTCAATATCAAAAATCTAACTAAAGTCACAGCAACATGCAGGGAATAGACACATAGCTAAATATGCCAGAAACCGTACAGTAGAAAAATATAAACAAGTGACTGTTAAGTTGCTCCTTAAAAGGTGTCAACAGTGTCCAAAGGGAGCGAGTTCCAAAGTTTAGAAGAAACAACCTCAAGAGCACACTCTCCTTTTGACTTGAGCCTGGAGCAGGGAACAATCCACCAACCTCAGTCAGAGGACTTGAGAGTTTTATTGGTGATATAAGACTGCAGCAGCTCTTAAAGTTCGTTTACAAGTTTTTCCTAATAATGCCACTTCATAAAAAGTCAGGGGATCACCAGTGTCACTGGAATTCATCTTCTAAGGACACTGGTTTATGGTAATTCATCCAATACTTCAGTTATGCCACTCAAAATCCCAAATGCCAACTTCATAGTCATGGTATAGGAAAAGAAAGACATCAACAAAAGGACTCTTCCTCTGCAGACCTTGAAGGTCTGAATAAAAGTTTATGGGTCATAAAGATATTTCAGTCTGAACTGACCAACATTTGTGTGGCCAAAAACAAAAGGTCAAAATTGATGCAACAGAGGCTGAGATATCCTGACCTTTAGTCTCTCATGCTCCAAAACTGCTAACAAAAACCACATTGCGACCCAGAAGCATCTATAGTTAGATCCTTGTAACATTTGTAATACAGTCATCATTCATGGCACTTCACAAAAATACTCCAAAGTCACAGAAGACATCCTACAGTTTACAACTATTTTTTTTAGTTCCCTTTGAATTACTATAAAATCAACTGCAAAACAGGCATAAATAAAATGTTAACTATAGAACTAGTACTCACATAAATACCATTTGTGAAACTCCTGAACAATGGTGCCTCCATGGAAGACTGTCCTGGAGCGTAGCAGTCGTGTTGCAGCCTCAGCAGCAGAGGCAGCATAATTAGCATGCTGTCAGATGTCATCCAATTGGCCTACAGACTCATTGCAATGACCTTTATCACTGTTTGAACTTTCCCTCACTGCTAAATATACATATTCTAAATCGTTGCAAGCTACAGTTTCTTTAGACACACTTTGGCTGACATTTCCTTAAGAAACATTTTGATGTCCATTTGACATTTTTAATCTCTATATTTTTTTCTGAGAAAAACATACCAGTGTTGGCATTTCATTTCCAAGCTACAGTAGCACTGTGTCCCTGCTTCAAGAGCTTTCTAGGTACAGCAGTGATCTGAGAATTCCTTCAGTTTTTTGAATGTATTTTCACTGTGGTTGTGACGTTTTTTTAGCCATGTGAGTTTTGTTGATTTTGGTCTGCAGGCCACGTGTAAAGATAGCGGTATGGTAGTTTATTTCAGTATGACACTGTTGTTTTGTATGTTTTGTAGGCTTGTGAGAAATCTCTTTACGTGTACTTATTCACAATCCCGTAAATTCTAGAGTGCAAGTTTCTCTTGAAACATTCTGGCATCTGCTCAAAGAACCCAATAAAACAAAACAAAGACTAACAGGGTTCTCAACCAACTAAAAAATAAATAAATAAACTCCTTAGCCAAATCTAAATGCAATAGCAACACCCACAGCAAACAACAGAAACTAATACAAATGAGTGAAGAGTGCACAGAAAACAGGTGACTCCAAAACACAAATTACCCACAAGACACAGGACGTGAATCACCACCCCTCAGTGGCTACGAAACACATTGGACACTAGTAACTTCTCATCTAGTTATGCAGCTGCTAACAGAGGTTACAGTCTTCACCAAGACATGAGTTCCTCTCACCAAATTATCAGCTGCTAACAGAAGCTACATTTCCAAGTAACCACCTCTCAGTGGCTGCAGGAAACACTCAAGACACACACAAAACACAATGACAAGAGACACCAGGGAAAACTGGTCACACTGAATCCCAGCCGCCCTGACTGAGAGTTTGGCTGTAGATTTATATTATATTAGGTATGGTGATAGTTGGGGTCTTGTGGGAGGAGGAGTTGTGGACCAATCTGATGGGTTGGGAGGAGGAGAGAACCAGAGCTGAGAGCAGGTCTGGAGCTCCAGGCCAATCATTCCTGATGTCTGCCAGGTGGGATCTGGAGCTCGGTCTTCAGCCAGCTGTAAACAATACAGTCTCCACAAACCATCTCTCCACACAGACGCTGTACATTACCAACCACATGACTACCAGAGAACATAACATAGCCTTTGAAAGTTTACATTTTCCTAAATAAATGACAAAAAAATTATTTTAGGTTAGATTCAACATTGGTGTCATTGTTGAGCAAAGAAAGTTGATGAAATACAGTTATTATCTAACCAGGAGTGCAAAGATGCTCTTCTTTACATATAAGAAAATGGTAAAACAAAATACTGCCACATAATTTGTGCTATTTCATATAGTCTCCAAAGTGAGACTAATAGTGGAGAGCAACATACAGAAAATGATTATGTATGTATGTATAATGTATTAGACATTTTAGAGGTGAGGGGGACAGAGTTGAAAAGGTGAGTTTTAATGAGGGCTGCATGTACAGTTAATTAAAAATAGGTACAGTTGGTTGTATGTACATGATAATTGTAATCAGAACAATGAAAGACATTGCACAGTGCAGATATGAAGGTAGTAAGACAGTACTGTAATGAGTGTAACAATGCCTAGCGCTGTGGTGTGAAGGTCGAGAGCCTCGGGGAAGAAGCTCTTGCTGAGTGTGCTGGTGGAGGGAGCGGAGGCTCCTGTAAGGTCTGCCGGATGGCAGGACAGTAGAAAGTGCATGGTTAGGGTGGGATGTATCCTTGATAATGATTTTCATCTTGCCAAGGCTAGCAGATTACGGTAGATGTTCTCAGTGGTGAGGGACTTGGTGCTGCTGGAGAGCTTTACAGTGTGATGTGGAGCGATTGCCGTAGCACACCAATACAAGTTCATTAGTATTCTAGGACACAGGTGAGCTTTGTCAGTGCATTTCTTTTGTTTTGTAATGAAAATGTACCAAACAAAACCGAGGTATATACTTTGCATAGCGTTGCGCTCAGACTGAAATATTTCAACAACTATGGGATTGATTGCCATGAAATGTTGTACATAGATTCATGGTTCTCAGAGGATGAATCCTGCACACTTTGTTGATGATGATGATGATTCCCTTGCATTGTGACCAATAGGGTTAGTAGGATGGGTAGAGATATTCATAGTCTACAGATTAACTTAATTTACTTAATTATATATTATCAATTTATTTTTATTATCATGAAGTATGACATATCCGTTTACATGTCACGATGTTCATTCATCCAGTGAAATACCTAAGATCTACTGGATGGATTCCCATACCCTTTACTGAATGTAGAAGTTTAGTTGATTTCATGACATGCAACACCACAACCAGTACTGTGAACCAAATACCTGCAATACCAACTGAAGACATTCCCATCAGCCTTTGCTGTGGTTGTGTTTAGTGTCAACTAGAAAATATTAATAAGCTAATAGTTTAAATTAGACCCATGCACGAGACTGTTTTCATAATCTGGCTCCCGCCCACTCTTTCTGGATTTCTGGCCATTACCACTCGCTCCTGCAATGTGTGTGTTCCACTCCCACCAGCACCTGCAAACATTCACACCTGCAGAATACAGAGTTCCATTGATTTTGTGTCTTCTCCCATTCCTCAGGGAACACACATTATATTACTTTGTGGTGTCAAGAAAGAGATGCATACCCATTGGCAAAACATAGTAAAATTACAAATACATTCATAGCATTTAGTTATTTAAGGGCAGAAAGCACACATGTCATATTTCTTAATAGTATCTTGGTTTACATGTGCAGGAAGAAGTGCTGTATTTTTGAAGAAGAGCTTATTTCTGAGGCGGGAGAATAGAGCAAATGTTGCCTCAACCCAGATTTGTTAAAACCACCCGTCCTGTGAGATTTGTGTTGAATCTCGCAGGATCCTAATCCCAAAGCAGTCCTCTAAGTAGCACAGGCCTCACAAAGGTGCTAGCAGGCTGTAAACTCTCCATGTTTTTCACATATGTGACTACTTGTGTTTTTACTGCACAGTGCTGTGAATGTCACAGTGTATAAAACACCACCTCCTAGCCCTTAGGTTGAGATGTGCGGATTGTATAAGCCAATGATCTACATTTTATTTTTGTCTAGTGTTTGAGCAGACATGTCAAATCGTATCATATAGTGAAACACCAAGAATGTTTCCCAGACCAGCAGCTCTTCTTGCCCAGTCAACAGTGCCGTCATTGTCATTTCCAGCCGTTGATGTTGAGGCAACTGACTGTCCAAAGGGATCTTTTGCAAGCCATGGAAATAACAATGGCTGAATGGGAGCATGGGGTTGAACATGACTATGGGGGCAATGGGCCAGAGCAGTGTAGTAAATACAAGGCTAGCAGAGAGTGCTGTGTGCTGCTAGCACTTGGTATGAATAGGGTTATAAACGCTTGAGTGGGCTGTCAAAATGATGTGATGTGGCGTTTAACCATTTATGATGTATGGAGGAAAAAATATGATGTGATAACCAAGGACAGTGCTATCTGTTCTGTGGCACTGAGTGGGAAAAAAATCTGATCTCAAAGTGCAGATTTGTTGGGAATAATGGCTTTCACAGTGCTTTTAGACAAAGCATCTCATTTTGCAGATGTCATATGGTGTGATCAGTGGAGACTTCTGTATGGTATTTCCACACAGAGATGCCTTTGAGATATGAAATTCTGCCAGACTGCGTTCTCAAGGATCCGTGTACCACCTCTTAAGCAAACATTTGCATTCACCACACATCTGTTATTGTATCAAACCGTCCTCATGCAAAGTGCACTTCTCAGAAAAAAAAAAAAAAAAAAAACTCTGTCAAGGGTGATTTTCTAGCTCAAGGTTGCAAAATGCTACTGTGACCTCAGTCCACTTAAAATAAAGTTCAACTCAACCGTCCATTTATGAAGCAAGCTTGAGCACCCGTCTCTGCTTGCTGTGGCTGGGATTTTATCAATTATCATCTCATAAGTGCTCGTGCAAACATGCCACGGCAGTATAAACTGGAACATTACGGATATGAAAATTCATGTTTAATGATCTTCATACTTTATGGGGTTACTCTGCGATCTTTTGTGTGCTGTTCAAATTATGGAAACAATACTTTTCAAGGTCGTTTAAATGCAAGGTTCGGTTAATGCACATTGGTTGTCTGACGGCGGAATATTAAGCATAAATTTGCTCTCGCAGAAGGTGTTTTTAAAGACTAGAGCATGGCATGTTGTAAAGATGACAGGGTTGCTGTGCACCAGGATGACCTTAAAACCAGGAGAAAAAAAATATGCTATAGTTTGATGTCCAAAGCCTCGGCACTTGTGCCTTTGTCTGAGAGTTAATTGCATGTCAAGACCTTTGGACAACAGATTTATGTTCTTTCAGGCTAATGCTTCATCCGGAGCATGACTGTGGTTCTGTTAATGTGCAGCCTGAACACTGACATGGCCTCACCTCCTGTGTCACCACCTCCAGTCTCACTAAGCTAAGCAGCTCTCCTTCCCTGAGTGCCTTGAGCCCCTAACATGTACTCAATCCATGCCACAGAGCAGACCTAAAGTAGTTTCTGGGCTCTTATGCCCACTGAGATGCATTTAAATCAGGTATGTGACAGTTGTGCGTATATGCATGCTATGAATATAAACGCACCGAGCGAGGCTGCTGAGGAGTGGATGAAAAAACAGAGCCGTAGATAGAATGAAATGTAATGTAGAAGGGCTGGTGTTAGAAATGCTGCCGGAGCTGTAACATCTGAGAAATGTCTGCTTGTAGCTCAACAGAAGCAGATAAATATAAATTGATTGGAAGTGAACTCCCACAGTGCAATGTGCCATAGTGTTTATAGGCAGGTGGAGATGCAGAGTGAAGTGCTGTGGGCTTTGGAGGAAAGAGGCTCTCTGCACAGTAACATAGAATCTCAAGAGTGGAACCATTCAGCAATGTTTTGGATTGCTTACTTATAGAACAATAAAAAAGAAAAAGAAAAAGAAAGAATATGAAAGTGACAACAGCTTGTATTGGAACTGACTTGTGTTTGAACTAATGAACAGCTTGCAGAGTTGGAAATGCCATCTCTGACAATGCACTGTAAAATGTTTATGGTAAAGTTAACCTGGAATGATTACAGCTAATTACAAATGATCCAAACCATGTCATATTCAAACTTTATCACTATCACCTCATGGTAGCTTTCAAAAGGAAAATGCCTGTGACTGAAATCACAGAAAATATCCCATTTTTGCAGCAAAATGAAAAACAAGAGATGCAAAAAGATTTTCAGTTTCATTCAAAATGTTTACCCCTGTTTATTTAATGAGTATGTTTTCCTTTTTCTTTTTTTGTCCACAAACCCTCCATTAGCTACTGTGTTTGAAGGCTCAGTGAACAGAAAACACATCTTTGACAGTAAATACTTTCCTTACATAAAAAATTGGCATATAAATGAAACACGAGGACTTTTTAAGCAATTGCACAATGGATGCAAGACATAAAGAAATGCAGGGAATCATACAATGTCAGAATCACACAACTGAATTGTTTAACATAAACGTAGCTCATTTTTGAATATCATTCACAAGTAGTCAGAATAGTAAATTTTTAGTGACTGTGGGAATTTCTTGAGGAGTTGCAGACACCATTTCTGTAGGCCAGTTTGACTGTGTTTTCCATATTTGGTTTGCTTTAGCTTAATTTGCAAAACAGATGAGCGAATTTGCCTTGTCCACTGTGTACATACCTCTGGAAGGTTCAGACTGTTAGGTTGATTGCATGATGGAAAATGTCGTGGCAGTTTTGAAGCATTTATGAGACGTTTAGTAACACATGCAAAGCTTATGCAGCATCTACCTGTAATCACAAGGACGACACCTTGAAGCTGCATGTTAAGTATATGCAGTTATATATATTTTTAGACCATGATAAACAGAAGTGGGGAAGTAGGTATAAATAAGTGCCTAACGTCAATGTAAAGCAGTCATAAATATGTGTTCCCACTTTGTCACACTGCAGAAAAAATGTGCTCTTATCCACAACTGCATTAAAATCGCATTTCTCTTCAATAAGATACCAGCTCCTCTTTAAACAGCTGGCTTTATTTTGCCTCAGTGACGACTTGTATCTGTACCACTAAAATTCTGGGGCTGATTTAAATAGTCCTGCTATGCTTCATTGTGTCACATGCGGCAAAAGTGCCTAGTATCCCCCTTCATTCACTACAAAAGTATTTCCAATTAGATTTCAAATGCCATCGCAACTCTTGTCTCCCCAGGCATTATGTGAATAGAAGTCTCCCAGGGTTGCACTTATTATATCTCATTACTGACAGCGCTGGTCACCTGGGACTCCAATCAGAATATCTGAACACTTAAGCAATTGGCTTCTCTCTTACTGCCTTACTGAAATTGATTGGGTTTGGGCTCCCCGAGCACCACTTTAATGTCAAACACATAATGCACTGGCCAGACTTGAGGTAGAAAACATTCAATCTTTTCATACAAACCGGCTAATGATATTTTTTACCTAAGTAGGATGCAGATTGCATTTTTCCACCCTATTTTTTTCTTTTCATTTGTATTCTTGAATGGGTTTTAAAATAACTATCAGCAACACAGAACTGAGCACCAGATGGTTTCCTAATTTGGATAATCTTTATCATATGTGGATAGGATAGAACTCAGTACAAGTAGTGTGACCAGAACTATCAATTAAAAAACAAAAAAAAGGAGCAGCATGGGTTGTGGAGTTAATGATCTGAAAGGAGGAACCTTAAAATCCCAACTGGAGCTTAATACAGGAGATTAGTTATCTGATTATAATTTAAAAAGGCATTCAATATTCTTTAATCGGATGAATTTTTTAAAGGGTGGCCAAAACATTGCCTTCCCAATCCATGCCACAAATGGTGAGAGTTAAAAGGAGTACAAAAGACTGGCAGAGGGCAGGATGGTTGGCTGCGTTTGTCTAAGCCGGCTGTGAAAACTGAAGCTGGCTTAGCTCCGATACACACTCTTCTAACTTGGTCCTATCGCTGGTTTCTCTCTTTTCCTTTTAAGACAGAAGATCACACCAAACTGTATGCTAAAAATGGGTAGTTTGAGGTTTCATTACTCGCCACCACTCGGGCATCTAGGATCTCAAATACTGCTTGAAGTATCGCAGTTTGGCATTCACTTCTGCAAATGCTTCAGTTTGCATCTACAAATCTTCCCTTAAATGAGTTGTGGTGTTTTGTGATCTTTTAAATATATACTTCTGACCCCTTCACGGGTCTTTAAAGTGGATGCAAACCAACCAACAATGTCCCCTTGTCAGATTGCATTGGTATAACGATAAAACCTAGTCAGTACCACACATTACAATAATCTGTGGAAATACCCGAAGCATGTCAAGGCTATTTTTTAATTAGTGGTATTGTTTTCACTTCTGCAAGGTTTTTCGCCTATTATCTTCCTCTAACAAAAGACACCCTGTGACACCGTGTGACACCGTGTGAGTTTGTATATTTTCACAGCTGTACCACTGTCAATTTTCACAGGCAAAAAGCCACAGGACGTTTCACACCTAACCTATTTACTGTAAATGAACTCTGGTCCATTTGCCTGTTTGCTTCAGTTTGCTCAGGCTGCAGTGAATACTCTCCCTTAAACATCTAATGACAATTAAAACAGACAAGTGGACACAGAGTTAATTCTGGCGTGATTAATTCAGGCTTGTAAAAGCAAACCACAGCACTTAATTTAAAAGCTAAACCATTTCTAAATTCATTTGCTGTGAAGGAAGTCACAAGTGATTTAGTGACCATGCAGCATCTTTTTACCATTGTTGCTATTCCCTGTGTAACATTACTGTATCAAGTAGCTCTTGGTGTTTTCACCTTTTTGTCACTATTCCCACCTCACATAGAGTAGCAGTCTTAATGAATAATGCTCATAAAAAGTTGTTTTTATTCATGAGCTCTCTGTGATACACAAGAAGAGGAAAAAGAACACATAAAAAGCAACACAAGTGGCTGAGTCACCAGAGTTTTATATCCCCTGATGTTGCCCCGATGATGCAGGATGACAGTGATCAAAACTGTCCAGTCAATCCAACTATTCAACCAAAAACCTGTCAGTCTCTATGACTTTTTGTCCCAGTTTGTAATAAGCCATTTTGAGCACAAAACAGACCAGAACTAAACGACAGATTGTGTTTCTCAAGGCAGCCTTGGCCAACGTTTTTTTTTCTCAAAATGTGTACTTTAACCCATTCTAACATACAGTAAGTAGCACAAGGCTGATGTGCCGTCACTATGGCTACCGACATACACTGATATCTCTGATATAGAACAATAGTAGAGTTATTCACCAAAAGTTGTCTTGTTACAAAACAATAAATAAGAATTGTGTTTTATGTCATCCTGGTGTTTTTACCATTGATGTGGTTACTGTGGCTTTATGGGTCATGCTAATGCTTCACCTCAGTTGTAGACATTTGGGAAAATGAGGATTCGAACAAAGCAGCTTGTAAATAGTATTTAGCGAGGCAATTTGCAATGCAGCTGTGCAAGGAAAGATGGCTTTTTTGACATAATTTTGTCTCTCAAATTTTACATTCCTATGCAACTAAACTGCATTCTCATTTTTTGAAAGAATTCCTGAAAGGTAAGACTGTGATGTAGTCGGAAAACCTCTCAGTCCATGTGAGTAGGAAGCATAAGTCAGCGACGGAACTTTCACCCAGAAGACTAGGATTCATGTGTTATGTAGGATTATTACTCGAATACTTCAGTTTCATTTTCACTTGTTTACTTTAGGTTTTTACTCACAGTTAAGTTCAGATACCAGAAATACAAAGCTATGTTTAGGAAAATGAGGTAGTTTGAAGCTTCTCCTCCATTTTCTGGTTACCTAGGTGATAAGTCTAATCTCATCTAGTGTATGATATGAGACTGCACTTAAATAAATGCTGATTTGTGATTCATAGCAAACATATGTCATCAGGCAAAACCTATGTTTTGTTGCAAAAGAAAAAACAGAAATCAGCCATCGAGACAAGACATTTTATGAGCTTAATTAAGGGTCTTCGTAGAGAGATACGAGTCAGCTGACATAATTACTTGTATATTCATCTTTACACGCGCTTTGTTTACATGTGTGCGGCTGACTTTCATTGTGTGAAATACAATAGGACATCCTTAAAGACAATAACACCTCAGGAAGCTAGTGGTTTTAACTGGAGACCTTGGAAAATCTCTATTTGTCCATGGATGAGCGGAATCTCAACTGTGGAGCTACAATTGATGAATCTGTAGCTATGACAGACATTGTTGTCCTGGAGACCGTGTTTCACTATTTCAAAACCATCTGGAAGAATTCGGTACAGTTCTGTTCTATTTATATAGTACAAATTCCAATACAATCCTTATTCCATCTAGAAAGATGAAGACCTCATACAGTTATGGAGACAAATCTAACAAATCTAAACGATACCCTTTAAGCAATCATTTGGCAACAGTGAGAAGAAAAAACTCCTCATTACTCTCTAAATAAAGAGTTTAGACCCATCAAAAAAAAAAAATAATGCAACAGCTTTAGATCAATCTTTTTGAGTTGTGACAACTTTTAATGATGAAATATATTCAACCAGAGACTGCACTGACTAGGGTATTTTGGCATTTTTCAAAAATTAAATGTATTTTTAATTACTTACATTTTGTAAAAGTTGTGTTCTCACAAAAAAAGTTATTCCGACTATTTAAAAGGATTGTTGAAGTGTTAAATACTTAATTTGTCAGTTTCCGTTTTCTTCAGTAGCTTTTAGAAAACTAATTCATTCAACAACAAAATTTGGTCTGAATTCTAAAATTTTTTTTATTTCGAACTGCAATAGCATGTTTCAACGCACAACTTGAAAACAAAAACAGCAAATTAGAGTTTGAATTAGACACAATATTTAGTCGATGTTACCAATATTATCATATAAATCCAACTCATCAAAATTGCTTGAAATGTAAAAGTTTTATATAAATCAATTAAAAAAAGGCTTTTTTTTCCCACCTTGCAACCATGCATTTAAGGAAGTGGAGGGAACAGGTCCATTGAATTACTCAAACAGGAAGAAACCTCTGGCAGAACCAGGCTCAGGAAGGCCAGCCATCTGCCTCCACCATTTGGGGTGAGAGGAAAAAAACAAGGAAGAATGGCCAGACCAACCGCTCAGCTCTCCAAACAGTAATAGAGTTACAAAAAAATGTCCATTCCAGGCAGCTGAAGTCTATTTATGTCTGTTTTTTCAGTCACACTCACAAATAAACTTTTAGTGTGACTTGTGCAAATCAGCTTTCTTAGGTAAGCTGCATGGAGCTCATGCTGGTCGCTCCCTGCTAAATGCCATTTCTCTACAACAGAGTGCAAAGACAGCTGGACAGCCAAAATAGCCATTTTCATGGAAAATGCATCATATTGAAATAAACTGGAATTCTCACACAACACACGTCTACCACCCAGTTGGAAACAAGTAATTTCTGAAGGTAAGGTTCTAAAGTTAAAAAGATACTGTAGGGATTCAAATGAATAAAATATAGAAATCACCACCATTAGTGGATGTAACCCTTCAACCACTTAGATTATGGGAGAGAGATGGCTGCCTGGTTCACCTTAAATTTAAGGTAAAAATGAACCTTAAGAAACTTTTTATTGGTCAAAGCCCCCCTAACATCATCTCACTTTTATATTTAAACAAACATAAATAAATTTAAAAATTCTAAATAATTTCTGTTTTAGCAGCAAAGTGTGAAGGAATTCAGTGAGCAGCTCACGGTGTACTTGTACTGGAGCATTTTTTTGACATCCAGCACTGACAAGCATTCTGCCGAGCCGAAACCAGTGGTGGTTTCCTTAAAATAGAAAGCTCCTCTTAAAAATATAGCTACAGGGGCCTTGAAGGAACCGCAGTCGCTATCTTGCTGTGCACACTTACTCCCGAGGCAGGTCTGCCTTGGGAGGACAAAATGCTTTGGGGTTCCTGTGGACGCGACTGCCAAAAATGTTGCATTATTTCTCATCGGTTTCTCGTGACTGTATATCTGTCAGGCAGCATTTGCTTACTCAACTTCTGAGGATTTCACCAAGCGTATCTCTGATGTGTATTGTACACAGAGAGGGTTATTAAATTTGCAGCTTTTAAATAACATCTTACAGGAAAATGTATTTTTAAACCTTGATTTCTTTTTTTTTCATTCATTGTGGATTTTGTTTGCTTCGGATGCCCTCCAAATAATTCCCCCTGCACACTGGGAACTGTTTCTGCAAGGTTTTAGTGTATCTTTACATTTTCCTGCAGCAACACCATGTTCATTGCCTTTGCGTGCGTGCGTGCGTGCGTGCGTGCGTGCGTGCGTGCGTGCGTGCGTGCGTGCGTGCGTGCGTGCGTGCGTGCGTGCGTGTGTGTGTGTCAGTGTTTGGATATGCGAATTTGCTTTGGCCTGCAGTATCATAGTCTGGTCTGCACTAAGCATTTGTGTGCTAATTAAGGCCTGGCCAGGACTGGAAAGCTTGTCTTTCTCTACAATTACCTAAAAGTTTTTGGTGCGTAATTACAATCATGCAGTTTTTGTATGTTCAGATGTTGCAGTATAAAATAAATGATAAAATGCATGCACTGAATATTCTAAATGCTTTCTAGTAAGACAAGGTTTTTCAGAAACATGCAACATCAAGGTTCTTGTCTGGCAATAGATTTGCTTTTTCATGAGTTTATAAGTTTTAAGTGAAAATTACAATGCATGTTTTGTAAAGTGAAGTACTGCATAGACTTTAGAAATAGCAGAATACAGTATGTCTGAGAGATATATCCTCTGTTTCTGCAGTGGTCATGTTGTGAATTTCGGCATCAAAGAGGCCTTTATTTTTGCCCCAAATTCCAAGGTTACTGCTCCGGTATGTGACCCACATTCTAAACACTTCACACAATAATGGCTTATGTCAAAGCTTGGATACATTCTAAGAGCTGTGCATCAGGGAATAAACAAAAGCTATGTCTGTTTATGAAAATTCACTACCACACAGCATTGCTGGCAAAAGCAGGACGTAAATTATAGCTTTCTAATACTGCAGGGATTTACTCACCCTCTTATTGTCTCCCTTGCTGTGCTACTGCCAATAATTAGTGCAGCACGGACATTATGCAGATGCCCCTACAGGAGGTGAAGATGAGACCACTTCAGTCTCATTAAATATGTATATTTGCCTTTAATTAGGAGGTATCCTTTTGCAAGTACAACATCCCCCCTTGCTCTGATTTTACAGTGCACCTGCTTTCAGTGGTTGTGAGGGGAGCTGCTGACTGGGTTGAAGCAAATAGACTGTCAACACTCCTCACAGGGACCTTCCATTAGGCTGTCTCTTTCAGCAGCGCACACCCCCGAGGCTATGAAGCATTTTGCTCTCTTACTGCCGCACACCAGCTCTCCGTCTTTGTCCATCTAAAGAAACAGCCTCTCCACCTTCTCCAGCTCCGTCTCTGTCTTTTATTGCTCTGGCATCTCTTCCCGCCGTCTCAAGAACCATATTTTCCTCCTGTCCTTTTATGATATCAATAAAGTAGAATGTATTAAAATAACACAAGGGCTGGTATCAGCAAACAAATATGATTAGGAACCTGGGGACAGATTTGTACTTATCTGCATCTGGGTGAGATATCGAATGTCGTTTGTTCAGTGGATGCCAGAACAGACAAAATATATGAAAGAATCCAGGATGCTTCATGACTGGGTGCACTGGGGTCAGAACCCTTAAAGGGAGATACAAAGACAGGTTTTTAAAAGCAGAAAAAGTCTAATCCTGCTGCAAAAAATTTGGCTTTTTTTTTTCTTTTGAGTTGCTAATTCATTTTCCCTCCTCAGACCCTCCAACATCACCCAAATAAATCAAGGAACAGCAATCACTGCTTGATTGAACTGGTCACCACATATAGCAACGCTGCCTCCTAAAAGGAATGTTAAGATCATGTTCACTACCAAGCTTATATATAGGACATGCTATTTTCTTCTGCAATGCACAAGAATTTGACAATGCATTTGTTTTGTTTTTTCATTCAAATGTTGTCTCTGGCATTTGTTTTAGCTGCATTGTGCTGCTCTTCATTCAGAGCACAGCCCTGCACAAAATATTTGCGCTTTCACATTCTATTTTACATATTGTAAAGCCCCTACAGGCAAATTTGTGAATTTTTATTTGGGAAATTGACTTAGCTTGCTCAGAAGCAGACATGCAACACATTACATATTGTGCTATCATACAGTATATGCTATGAAAGCTAATGGGCCAGTTATTGTTTCGTTTTTTCACACACTCGAATCGTTACTGATGAACTGTCAGCAATTTCAGCCATATGTCCCTTTGCAGCATTCAGACCCATCGTGTTGTGTTGTGAAGCAGGTAAACTTTGTCTCTCACATAGGGCTGTAACCTCAACACTCCTTATGTTACCTCATAATTCAAATCATGACAGAGTCAACTGTAAGGAGGACCGTAGGGAGAACTTGAATAAATTGTGTGGGACTAAGCAACAGCAAACTTTAGGGATGAAGCGATGTGACAAAATACTTTTAGTCTCCATCCACTCTGATATTGAATCAATCAAATTCACAGTACCAACTTTGGAATACTATTGTAGGAGATTTAGTCCCTGCAGAAACAGAAAGAAGTCAAAACAAATGCCTCCAGGATATATTCAGTCCTTTCTTAGCAAAGTTGCGTTTTAATTTTAGCTCGTCTTTAACCCCTGAAGGCCAAAGGATGCACTTTGCGTCCAGATTCAGATCACTCCTTCTGTGTTAACTTGTTCTCAGTATTTATAGCATATCAATTAAAACTGCATTACTTCACCTTTCCAGCAGTGCTTGTGTGTGTGATGAAATTACAGAGAGAAAAAATAACTTTGAATCTACATTAAATATAATCATAGTTTCAACTGGAGTACAGCTCTAAGTACATCTCCACAACCATTACTCTTGTTTGCCTTACTCGCAGTCTGGCCATTGCAAAACATATGTTGATGTCTAAATATGTTAACATCTAAGCAATGTAATAAGATCGTCATTTCATATTAAAAGAGTGAGTGAAACCAGAGCTTTATAACCCAGCTTGTTATAGACTACATATTCGTACATATCAAGGTAATTAGGAAGACATGAAATCAAGTAATATCATTGCTAATCTTTTCATCCATTTTCACACACGTCTATGCTGAATGAGTCATGAAGTCCCTCTTTTCATAATGCAGACTTATCATTTGAAAATAAAAGGCAGAAGTTGACCTTTCTACCGATACAAGTTGTTTCTCTGTGCACCAAACAATCTGGTCTTGAAATTATCTCTGCGTTGTCTCCAACATACATCAGACACTGCATCCTACTCTATATAAAAACAAACACAAAATATTGGAACTGTTTTTCATTGCAATGATTCAAAACTTGTGGTTAAGTGCAGGTAGGCAGCATTCAGCCAAAGTGTCCATTAGGTCCCTTGTTTGCAGTTGGGAGGGCAACATTTTTCTAATTTGCCATGTTTTCAAATATGCTACTGTATATGAACACTTCAGTGAAATAAATAATGACTGCTGTTTCCTTTAGGGACCAAGGACAATTTTTTTTCCTTCCAATTTGTAAGTCGTACAGTATCAAACGATCACGGTCCTAACAGGTTGCACATTCCTGGCAATTTCCCCAGCACAATTATGAAAAGGCATCCCTACTGGCAGCAATTTATAGCGACATACACATAACAATTTCAGAACACCTTTGTTCCCTTGATATAATGGCTACTATAAAAAATCTATAAGTATTATAAAAAATATAGAAGAAAGGAGCTTAAAGGTAGTGAAATCCCCTTGAAAACAAACAGCAGCTCATAGGTTTAAGAGACCACAAATTAAAAACGCCGGGAACTACTGACTTATACCTTTGTGTAAACTACAATCTATGTCAGACCTTTAGATTTGTGTGGATGTTACTGCTCATACTTAATTTAAAAGGACACTCTAGTGTAATTAAACTCATGCAAATGCAAAAGAGAAACAGCAGAACCTTCAGGGAAGTAAAAGCAGATCTAAATGACCCACAATCCACATCTTTAAGGTCATTAAGGAGATGTATTTTGACTTGGTGTTGGCTGCCTACAAATCACATTTAGAGCCTCTACAAAAATCAAGTATCAATAATAAATGCCCAGGTTCAAAGCGCCTTCGTCTTGGCTGTTGATCAATATCTTCATGCCCAGTGCTCAGTGACACACTGCACCGCAATTGTTTCTGACTTGTCTCAGCTAAATCTAATGGGTAGTCAGCAAGGCTCACGCAGGCTTTAAACCACAACAAAAGCACAGCAAACAAATGCACCACTTGAAATCTGAACAAGTCAAAGCTTAAAATAGAAGACTTTCTGCTGTGCTACCTTACATTTGTCTGCCTTTGACTTTCAAGCACTTTCCTGGTAATAGAGCCGAAGGCAACGGCCGGCCTAATCCTCTCCACTTTGAGATAGCCGTAATCAGATAATGAATAAATTACACAACGCAAAACATGCCAGCAGACTAGGTATGCCATACACCAACAAAAAGCTTCTCTTAATGCAGCAGCCTCCTCATAGTAAATGCAAACAAAAGATTACTCTGTAGTTTGTCTGTTTTTAATAATGTAGGATGTAAAGGGTTTCAGTTCTGACATAGAAGCTAAACATCCCGATACTCTTGCAGCTAACAGGAGAACAGGGTAACAAAAGGACAGTAGAATCAAATGTCTGCATTTCCAATCCTTAAAGGTATGCACCGGGAGCTTTTGCGTTATCGGTTCAGGAATGTCAGACTCTTTTTGATTAAAAACTGCAGGCGTGAGAGGAAGCAGTCAGAGCTCCAAACAGCAGCTTTATGTTGGCGCATCGACAAAAAGTCAAAAACAGGCAAAAAAGGTAAGAAAACCCCGGATCAAATGAGGGCTTATTTAGAAATAACACTCAAATTGAGAAAAAGAAATGATTTTCAGTGGTATATCATTTATTTATAATAAAAAATAAAAGCTACAAGAAAAATTTTAAGGAAGGTTCAACTGCAAAAAACGCAGCATGGTCTGATGTGTGAAATATGAAAGAAAAAACTGGTGTTATTTTTTAAATGACTGCATTAATACAACCTCTACGTTTTTTCTTTCAAGCGTCATAGTTTCATCTTGAGTCAGTATATGTGAGCGTGAGATGCCATGAGCCGCATCCAGATTTATGTAAACAATCAGTGTAAGAGCTTCATTTTATGGCCAGAATGCTCAGACTTTGGAGAACCAAGTAAATCAACAAAATCGTCTCAAACACAGCCCATTCAGCCGTACCACGAACTCCTCCTGTATTCTTAATTTTCCCTGTTTGTTCTCCTACCTTGTGTCATGTAGCATCTCTTTTCTCTCCCTCACCAGAGTGCTGTCTCTTTGCTGATTTGCGAGGCAGCACACGTACAATAAGAGGTGGGTCCGACTGAAATGACTTCAGAAATATCCATCACCGCAAATTACATCTTTGGTAGTGCTGATTCCCTCTTTTGGGCTAATCAAGTTATATGCCCCTGCACAACTACCAAGACGCCTGCTAATGTCTTTTAATTTGCAAAGATAATTACAACAAGGTTCCACTTGAAAATCCATACATGCCAGCAAACGGAGCCAGAATCGACCAATCCGCGGGGGTAATTATTTCTGCCTTAGATTCCCTAATGTAAAGATATATCTCAAGGGGCTAATGACACTGATCGGAGTGATTTATACAATAAAAAAGCAGTCAAGGTTGACATGACATGTGTACAGGAAGTAAAATATGCATTTGCGTGCAATTGCGTATGAATACTAATGTGCTTAGCATCTTTTCCATTCGGCGCCTTGCTTAGGAAATACCAACATTTGCATTTGGTGCCTAAAGCTGCAGGAAAACCAGGCTAGGCAGTGACCCAACATTATACAATCTACAATCAGCCAATGTAACACAGGCTGCTGAGAACAGAACATGTTGGTGGTGTTCTTATCTTAAGGTGAAAACCACACGTGCTACTACATGCTCACTCATATGAATGCAGAGCGAGCGAGAGAAACAATAGTGGTGCAGGCCGTGAGCGACTTAGTGGCAAGGAGAGTCTAGACATAATGAGTTTAATAACGTACAATGTTCATTAAAACATAGCTCACAGCCTCTCCAGAGGTGTCATTCCTGTCAGATTAGTGGTGCTGAGATATGGCTGGTGCTGAGCGGAAGCAGCCCATATGGTCTGTCTGCTTGACAACACTGTGACCCACAGCAGATGTGCTGTTTTTCTCTCCCCCGGTGTTAGACTCAGCTTCTTTGACACACCTGTGTTTTCTCCCAAGCCGCACAATAACATCAACAAATGAGACTGTTGGATTCACCCTCTGTGTCAACAAAGAACTCTGGGCAGGCTGAAAACACATTTTGACTTTATTAGGAAGCCCGGCTTCCTTGCGGGCATTATTAAAATAGTGATAACCTAAAGAAAAAGATGAATTATTCCGCTGTGATGTTTGCATGCTGATGTGCCAGGTTGTGACTCGATGTTTCTAAAACTGTGATAATGATATGACCATTTGAAACCTCTTGTTATAAGTTTTTTAATTGCTGTCTTGATTTTTTTTCCAGCCAAGTGGGTATTTTATTATTGTGCAGGTCCATTTAAAGGCTTGTATTTTTATTTTATTCATTTGAGTCTGTCTTAAAGCAATAGTTAGGGTTCCATACAGCTTCTTAAATGATCACTCCTGCTAATACTGGCCAGTGAGAGATCTCCTCCCTGACTGTGGAAAAAAGGTAATGGCCAGTATGGACAGGAGGAGTGGTTATACAGGCATGTCAGCATTGTATTGACCTGAAAACCTATCCTTCAACATCAGAGAACAGTGTTCGACTGCTGACACCAGAGTGATTTTGTTCAGGCCACAAAAGCCCTTCGATTAAGGTGAGAAAGGGACTGTGGTTTTCATCAAATGTAAGCTAAGTAAACACATCCTGTCTTGTCTTTTAAGTCAGCTCTGACTTTCTTAATAATTAACCAAGACTGCAATGTTTTCTTAGCCTTAATGTTATATTCATTAATGTTTCAGCTCTGTCAGTCACTGGTGTGAATTAAGAACACCTCAATAATCTGAGTCCCAGAGTTCTGTTTGAAACAACACAAGTATCAATGACTGGAGGTGGGAAACAAGTTCTAAACAACTACTCAAGAATGTCTTGTGTATTAATCAAGTTGTTGAGTTGCAATGGGGTTTTTTGTGATTTTTTTTTCCCTCCATCTGTAAAATAATTCCTCTTGATAGACTTGATCACAGTGTTGTTTGGCAAGTAGGTTGTTGGAAGCATGTTAGGGAACTTGCAACAGCTCTGTGGATTTAGGCAGTCTCTGTGTTTTATGCCTCTTCATATAAGCCCAAAGTGCCTCCATGATGTTAAGATCATGGCTATAAAGGCCATATCATCTGTTGTAAGACTTCTTTGTTCTTCTTGTGGTTGAAGATAGTCCCTTATGATTCCAGCTATATGTCTGTGTAGATTCTCAGACATGCAGGCCATTGTAGTCCTAAGAGCTTCAGTAGAAATCAACTGGACTTCTCTTTTTGGTTCCTGAAGATGTTTCTAGTCTCCTTGTGCCTAGTCAGTTCTAGAACAGAGGAAGTCTCTTAGACGAGAGGTGAAACATCTTCAGGAACCTAAAAGAGAAGTCCAGTTGGTTTCTACTGAAGCTCTTAGGATTCCAACTATATGCTGGGGTTCTTTGTCATGCTGCCGAATGAGAGAGGAAACTCTTGCTAAAATTCTAAGTAAGTTATTTCAACTTAGTTGTCTCACCTCTTTTTGGAAAGTTAAGGGGTTGAATTGGGAGGTTGCACAAGAAGTATTTAGTAATTGCTCCTGATCTACATTCTGAAGTCTGTCACTAACCTTCAATGTGTCCCTTACAATGTTTAAAAAAAACACACACAACTCACACTGCACTAAACACCTGATACTGTGAGGAGGAAGGACACTCTGCTGGGGGTGGACTCTCACTGTCATCTAATCTGCTGGCTGCTGCTTTTGCAACCCCTGTGGTTCATTTGCTCATACCACTGTGTAAGAATCACATATGGGCAACCAGGTTACCTTGTATGTCCCATGCAAAAATTATAATATATGCAGTGAATATTGTATATTCACACCAGAATATGAATAATACAGTGTCCTCAGCTCAGTTCATGTCGCAAATGAGTCAGTGTTTGCTGCAGGGGGGGTGTAGAGGTAATTTGTCCACTGGTGACCAAACTTTTGCATACAATAACAGGTGCATATCTACATTTATTCATATGGCTACATGCATTTATATACGGTATGCTATAAAAAAAAAAAACAGATTTTTTTTCAGTCGGTATACTTGCAGTTATAGAGCTCCTCCAGTCATTATGTTGCATATGTGCACAAATGCACTCATGGTGTTCATCCTTTTGAATTTCACCCACTATGTGCATATGTTATTTCCTGCAAATCCCCTGTGCAAGTGAATGACAAACTTGCCATCAGCAATGCTAATCATTTTATAGAGAAAAAAAACAGAATGTAGATACATTTAGTGGTTACAGCGAAGTAAATGTTGACTCTCCACACGGTCAAAAAATGTGTTTGATATGATGACATGTAACTAATCAGCTGTTCATAGTTTCCCTAAGCATAGCCCTGAAGACAGAAGAACTACATTAAATAAACATTAAATACACAATACTAACTTATTTTTATGATATATTTTATGGCTTGTTTTATGATGCTCCTTTTTTTTTAATGTTTGCAGATTTTATATGTAAAGTGTCTTTGAGTCTTTTGAAAAGCGCTATACAAATAAAATGCATATTATTATTATTATTATTATTATTATTATTATTATTATTATTATTATTATTATTAATAATAATAATAATAATAATAATAATAATAATAATAATAATACTATACTCAGCTAATATTATTATTAATATTAGCTGAGAATCACATTTACAAGTTGTAATACAATCAGTCGACATGCCTCCATCCTCCCCTCTGACCACTTCAGGTACACCTTGTAGCAGTGGGGTTGATATACAATAGCATAACAGAATTTTGGAAATTCACCTATGGCTATTGGTTTTTCGTGTACCACCCCCAGATTTCCAGTGGCCCCATTTGGCCACCGTATGAAACATTTCTGGAGGCGCCACTGATGTTCCTTAGAAATATCTAGCAACTTTACAATCCCCTTCATGAAAAATCTTTACTTCTAGTGTTGATAATAGATGTAATGCATGTTTAGCTAAAGACAGGTACCTGTAAGTTAGTTGTACATGAATGTGATTTCTAGGTGACAGACTTGGCCAAATAATTCTGGTTTCCCAGTTGCTTTGTACCAACAAAAAAACTCCCTTTGCCACCAAGTCAAATTATAGGAAACTTTAGCTACCACACTGTGTGATGGTTGATTTACAAGGTCATCCAGCCACTTCTGCCAACACTATATAAAGTAAGCACCTGATAAGCAGTTTGTAATTTCAGCGGGAAGGAAAGCAATTTCTTCAGAACATGTAAGCACCGGTGATCAGGTTCAATACACAGACTCCCATGACAAATGCCACTCGGCTTACCGGCAACCACACAGCTTGAATCAGGTCATGTACTACCTATGAATGCAACATTTTATGATTAAACCTTTCATCAGGGAGTATCAGTCATCCATTCACATCTATGCATGTCCAAGAAAAAGTGCCATATGTGGAGCAGGACACACAGCAGGGATACGACAAGTGATTTTCCTCAGAGGTGTCAATTTCTACATTGGCTATTGGTGGTCGGTAATATATGTCTACTTTTTATGGATATAAGTGTCTATCTTAAGTAGCAGCTGTCTGCTCTGGCTAATCCTTCTTCTTGATTTAAATGTCAATACCTTCTTCATATGTGCACAGGCACAAATCTGTATGGATGGAGTGGGCAGCGGTGACATCACGGGGGGCAAGGGGCGAATGGATCTCTCCGGGGCGCTCTCTGCGGCAGACGAGGCGACAATAGACTGGTGGCAGCAACGGCGAGGTCCATAGACTTTCATGCACACCCCCTGGTGAAATGCCATTTGGAAGAAGCAGGGCGCCAGTGGATTAATCAGCGGAAAGTTCATTCCCATTCTCGATGAAAACACCCTGCGTTCGCATCTTCGGTGGTCCTTCGTCTGATAAAAAAAAACACGAAATGCTCTCAGAGCTCGATGTTGACTGCCTTACAGACCAGCGTGGCTTTTTCAGTAAATGCAGAAGATGGAAACTGGGACAGTTAATGGATGACCCAGGGTGCACACACACACAGATTAATTTGAGGGGAGGAGGGAGTGCCAGGGAGGATGCCACTCTGTTGGGGTGTTGTGTTGTGCAGCAGCTACAGAGTCGAGATTTATGAAGTCTTGTTAGAAGCGTGCAGATAAATGATGGTTGCCCTCTCTATGTGGAACATACTTGTTGTGCTTACTTAAATTCAGCAGAGAGAACCAGAAAACACAGGGGTGCTCCCATATCATTGGGAAATTCATCTCCTCACTGCAGTGTTGTGTTTTCCTCTTCCTCGAGCAGACACAGGTGGTCTGTTATTTGAGAAGGGAATAAAAGTAAGCTGTGTTTGTTTGAAGTATTATTTTTCATCAAAGTATCTCTCGTAACATATTCTCCACACTTGGTTTGATGCTGAATTGCGCTACATTTCTAGCAGTCTGCTAGGTCTTGTGAGGATTATCAGTCACTATGCCACATTGAAAGTAAGCAATAAATAGCAATTAGTGAGTTTTTTTGAAGACTGCGTATACTTAGAGGGTGGTTTCCAAAATCAATAACCTTGTTAACTGAGGAGCAGCAGTGCACTGTTGCACCTCACTGGGCCTGGAATTAGCTATTGGTGGCATGTGTACAATCACGATGGAGAAAATTGAAAGAAAAAAAAATCTATTCGCGACGTGACACAGATTAAAACTGTCATGTTGTGGATGAAAGCGAGGCCGATGCACAGAGCAAATGTAAATCAGTAGATTTCAGAGAGGAAGGTACATAGACTAATGCCTTTAAAACATCTAAAATAGAGCTATTTGTTGCATGCCTTTTCTAACTTCTGCCTGAATAATAACAGAAGTTAAAATGTCACAAAAAAAATGGAGTTCAGGTGGTCTCATCCACTCTTTATAACCTTTGAACGACATAATCCATGGCACAAATCCTACCAAGGGCTTTTAGTACAGGTCACTTCCCCACTCTTTTCCCTATGTTCACCAGTGATCTCACCTGTTAATTATCCAAGAAAAGCAAAATGCAAAAAAAAAAAAAATACAACTCCTGTGGTTTAATTGCAGAAATGACACAATTAAAAAGCGTTGGAAGGGCACAGATAATTCCCCTAAAATTACAATGTCTTACTACCTGGAACTTACTTTTCATAGTTTTGGCAGCTGGGCTCATTAGTTTTGTCTTAGATAATTCTGCATCTTAGGATTCAAAATCTAGTTCTGACCAGTCAATATAACATTCTGTGTCATGGCAGAAAGCAGTGTGTCCTATATGAAGTGAAGTGGAAATTAAGGATGTGGAGATCGGGTTGGTAAAAGGGCGTGTAGCACGTGATTTGGTTACAGTCTTCTGCCAAATCAATATCTAACCTTATGCAGTTGTTAGAGTTCTTAACCTCAGAGATGAGAGCGACAAATACATTTGGTTAGAGCTACAAACTTGTACTTGTTTGCAGTAATTTTGATTGTACTTAAGTTCTCAAGTATGGTTCATTGGCACATTTCAAATCTACAGATATGCTGGCACTACATTTAGTAATTATGACTTACTATCTCATAATTATGAGATCCATATCTAATGTATATTAGATTACGCACAATAGACTTGCCTGCAAAATTTCATGCCTTTGGGATTAATTCATTGATTGTTCTCAGTACATCCACAGCAAAAAGAAACTCTCACTGTGTAAATCTGATTTTGTGTACTTATTTTTAACAAAATATAAGGCTAAAAGAACAAAGCTCATCCTGCTGCCCACCGTGCAGCTCACTGTATCCTTGGCAACATTATTCTTCCTGTGTCTTGCAAAAGTTTACATCTTTTCTCACAAGTGAAACTTTCAATGAGACATTTTCCAAAATATTTTGAAATAAACTGACATCCACGCTCCTATTCATTGCATTAAATCTGGTAGCAGCAGCATCCCTCCCTTCTCAAATAGTGATGATGGATGATTACCAGTAATAATTATGAGATACGGTCTCTTTGTTTTTTTCAAATTGCAGGATGTTGCAGAGTAAAATGGAAAGACTGGATGGATCCAAACAAAGAATAGAGTCACAGCAGAAATAGACTGCAGCTGCAGCATTTCAAAAAGCTGCAACAATGCAATAAAATAATTATGGCGTCATTATGGGGGATATGGTTAAGATCCCGATTAGTCCCATTTAAAGTTTAGAAGAAAAAGTTGCACCTACCTTAGTAAATCACTGATGTAATGTACCACCCCATGAGCATGCCGAGTGATCCAAATCAAGCAAACCTATGATGCTCCATGACCAACAGCTGCAGGCTGCATCTGGTAAAATACTAAAAGCCGAAATTCTCAGGATGAACCCACTGCTGTGACTTCTAAATCCCTTAGAAACTCCCACCTTCACTGAGGTGTGCACAGTCTCTCTGCAGCTTTTTTTTTTTTTTTTTTTTAAACAATTGCTTTTCTGACTGTAGATCACTCATTTAGCTCAGTGCTGGAAAACCTGGAGCACACTGGAACAGAGATAAGAGGCTGAATGGATTGCTTAAAGGCTATTACATATCGACACTGAAGAAACAGAGAAGTGGACTTCATAGAGCACAAGTCTCGGGATGTCGTTCAGACAGGTGAGTACAACAGCTGACTCGCTGTTTGTTGTAATTCGCTTTCCATAGGGGAATGTCAACAACAGCCACGTTGCCTAGAAACACAGAATTTGTGTGTGCATGCACTACAGGGTGTGTGCAAAAACTCTGCAGCTCACTCTTTGCTTTAATATTTGTTGGCTGCAGCTGCTGTGGAGTTATATTATTAGAATGCTATTTACACACCTCTATGTTGTCTGCCTTAGTGGTGCTTTATTCTGCTGTTTATTTTATACGAAGTGGCAGGATATTAGATTAATGAGGCCTAATATTACCACATAAAGTTTACTGACACCCTCTTTTCTGGCTAACTGGAGAAAGGCTAAACTGAGGAGGCTGTATAACTGATTATTACTGGTATGCACAGACTGCAAATTGCCTGTTTATAGAAAGGGAATGTCTGGTTGGTTTGGACAGTACTACTTTTTGCAGTTTAGCCAGAACTGTGTAATGTTGTCTATTGCTGTTAAATGGGTACATTTTTAATTAAAGTAATTTTACTTTAAATCTTTTCATCCCTGCCTTATTTTAACCAAACCCCAACCTTGTCCATACTAGGCCTGGATGATAAAACAGTAGCAATATGCAGCAACAAGAAACACTTCACCAATAGCAGTTACAAAATTGCTCAGTAGTTTCACTTAAATGCATCACACACAAACCGCCATGGAAGCATAAGCATAAATCCCAATTGTACTCCCTCCGTGGCTCATAACAGTCTGTCTTAGCTTGACAGTGGAGCTCCTTCACCCTGCATCGCCCTCACTGTTGATTTCCATGCAGGTCTCCCCAGGCATGCTAGTCTGTGATTGTTTGGGCCTCTTATCACCTACACTGAATCCTGAAACTTGCCCCTGAGAGGTGAGATCATTCCTTTATTCTTTTTTAAATCAATGTGGGTAAGTAATTTGTTTTTCTTTTATTATGGTGCAAATATATGTTATTCACTCTAACTCTAACTAATCGCTCTGCCTTTTTCTTTATGTATGTTTTTTTTTTTTAAATCTCTATATATGTTTTTTTTTTTTTTTTTAATCCTTTTTGTATGGTTTTTTTTATCTGTTCTGGTGTATTTGGGGTTTTTTTGTTGGTTTTTTTGTAAAGTGACCTTGGGTGTCAAGAAAGGCGCTTACAAATAAAATGTATTATTATTATTATTATTATTATTATTATTATTATTATTATTATTATTATTATTATTATTATTATTATTATTATTATTATTATTATTATTATTACATGTGTACCTTGATAGATGAGTACCTTTAAAGTAAGGTGCTTAAAGTCAAATTTAGCCTTTTTCTGCTTGTTTTTTCATAGTAGGATACTGAAAATGTTTATTGTAATGTCTACTAAAATAAATACTTTACTGTGATTCATTGTTCAGCTATATCCCCCTGCCCTAAGCTACACTGTAGTCTCCTAACCTTAAACATAACTCTAATTTATTCTCCACAAGTAAGATCTTTCTCTAACCTCTGAGATGCAGAAGAAAAATGTTGGCATTGGTTTAAAAAATAAAAACATGAGCATAATCTCAGGTTTAGCAGTGTTGTCTGTTTCCGATTCCTGACTGGGGATGTTTTTGCCAAAAACAGCAACATTGCTGAAAAAGGCCTTGGCTGACTAGCAGTCAGATGAACACACAAATTTGAAACTAACACCTTCATGTTTTTCCGGCCCCATTTACAAAATCCAGCCATTTAGTCCTCATTGTGTTTGAAATCTTCCTGTCAGTGATTTGTTCTGATTTGTTCTCGTGTGGGCCTGGAATGGGCTCATTGCTCCCTTTCATAACTATGCTCCTCTGCATCTGTAGTTTTAGTGAGTGTTTTGCCCTCGTCAGCTTCAGGGGTCACTAAGCCCATTCCAAGTTGGTGCATCAGAAAGAGGCAATGAAAACTCTTGCAAGAATGCATCTTTGTGAAATGGTAAAGTTTCACCTGAAGCACTGTCAAACTTTGTTTCTGGTTACAAGAAAACTATAGGACATGGCTGCTTACCAAATACATGTGGTTTACTTGTAAACTTGTACACCTTTAATAAACAGCAACACATAACTGCTAAAGGGTAGGAAATCAGACCTCCTCCATACAGTGGATGAAACAGTTCCATAAAAAGGCTAAAGCACAATAATTTATGAAGAAAAATGACTAACATTATGATCCAAATGCTTTTTATAAATAGATATATTATACACATCACGGTTTTCTAATTTTCTTTGCCTTGAAATGAAGCATGCCACTCATGTTTAAGCTTGTTTATAACCTGTCTAAGCACAAACTTTAGTGAGTATGTGGTTTCAAAAACAATAGACAGTATGCTCAAAACTACAAATAAGACCCAAGCTGCAATACAATGTAATTTAAACTGAAGCGTAGGTAAACAAAGGATTAACACCCAAATCAATGTAGAACTGCTACACAGAAAAGTGTAGTATAACTGCAGAGAAATAGCGCAGATAAAAAATATGGCTCGTGATGAATGGCTCATTTTATCTCTGCTCAGGAGGAACATCAGCAGATGGAAAAGAGGAGATGAAAACAGGCAAAATAGTAATAGCCACACAGCAGCTGACGGTGCTGCAGAAAAACCTTGCAGGGGACCTTGAGAGGTGGGTTGCTATATAACAAACATGAGGTAAAGATGGAGCGGAAAAATCATGACAAGATAAGTATAAGGCTGAGAGCTTTCTTTGGCTGTCAGCAGCAGCTTGAGATACAATGTACTCTATTAGCGGAGCAGCTTGCAATCAAGAAAGAGAGTGTGATGGTGAATAAAACTCTGAGAATAGAAAGTAGATCAAATCAGGCAAGAAGAGATGGAGAGCTGCAGCAGGAGGAGATGTTAACATAAATGACATCTCAATCACTGCCTATTTCTGCTTTCTTGATCCGCTGTTCCATAGGATCCTCCGTGGAAGCGGTATCTAGTCTAAGTCCACTAATTAAACTATGATTAGGTTCCACTAATCAAACTCCTTCGGATTCCTAGATGTTCGGCAAAGTCAATTACATCATATCTATGAATTTGACTTTCTCATTACGTTTTTTTTTCCCCTTGCAGTTTTTAAATTAAAGCGAAAGCCGAGCGCGTTGAGTCGAGCTTAATCAAGTGGAAACTACCAAAGCCCTGTGACTCTGCAGTAGGCAATCTCCCTGAGCCTCTCAGCCCATTGCTATGAGCCAAGGCTTCATCAGGCTTATGAGCACTGTGTCATATCTGAATTACAGCTGATGGAGGCCGCAGCACCAGTCAGAATATTCCCCCACTGTCTGACTAATGAACTAGGTACAGTCCAATCCACAAACTCCACTTATGGCGCAAGAGGGGAAAAAAAGCGAGCGGAAAAAACATCTCAGTGCTTTCTAGGATCATGATATATCTTCTGCAGCAGAGAGCTATATGAATGATTTAAAGTAGCATCTGTAGAAGCGCAATAGCTGTCAGCTGTCAGGAGATGAAAGCATGGACTGGCCCATAGGACTTGATGAGAGACCATAGTAGTTGGGTGTTCTGGGACGGAGAGTGGAAGAAAGCATGGAGACCAGCTGTCGCACTAACTGCTGGCACCACAGTGTATGGAGATAGGAGGCCTGGGGCACAGAAGGATGCTGTGACAAGAGTAGGAAGGAATCCAGTGTCTCAGCCACTGTCTCAGCACTTCCAGAGTGTTCTCTGCTCAGGATATTTTATATCCGCCTTCAAATAACCCCAAATCGATAAGGTTTCAATCTTTCTTTATCAGACCAGGCCTGGGAGGGCTTTTTTCCTCTATCATAATTTGGAGACTTCAAAAGATAGGGGAGGAGTTCTCTCCTCACATTTTCTCAATAACTGTGCCAAAGCACAGCCGGTTTGATGTGCACTAACTCAGCTTGTCAAAGGGTTATGAGCTCTGCCCTACATTTCTGTGCTTGGACTTCATTGGGCGTAAAGGCAAGGCCAGTCACATTCTGTTACTGAAATGTGTGCACCGTACACACGCTTGAACAGACTGGCATACCAGTAAAGGCTGCATTCACACCACAGAAAAATCGTGTCCTCAATTGAGATTTTTTTTTCTGACATATGACACTGACCTAATGATTTTTACCACATGCGAAAACGGATAAACTGCATTGAAGGTTTCTTGGTTCTAACCAATTTTCAAAGATAAACAGATTTTTGAAAAGCTTCATGTACATTTCAACCAAATATTCCAGTTTCTTTTTTTTTTTTAACATCCCAACATGTTTCCCACTGCAAAATTGATCTATTGCAAAAACCAGAGCTCACAAAATATTAATTTATTCTAAGGGAAAATTAAAAGAAATTGCAAATGCAGCCTCTAAATGGCTTTTTAAAATATTCTGTTTTCAGACAGGTTTTTGCATGATTGATTTTTTTTTTTTTTTTTTTTTTTAATCTGACTTTGTCATGGTTAATAATGAAAATAATTTTAACATTAAATCCTCTGGGCTGCACAGTGGCTTGGTGGTTAGCACTTTGGCCTTGCAGCTAGAAGATCCCCAGTTCAGGTCCCGGCCTTCCCGGGATCTTTCTGCATGGAGTTTGTATGTTGTCCTTGTGCATGCGCGGGCTTTTCTCGAGGTACTCCGTCTTACTCCCAGAGTACAAAAGCATGCTCAGATTTATTGGTAACTCAAAATTGTCTATACCGACCAAATGCAAGAGTGATTGTTTGTCTGTTTATGTAGCCCTGTGATAGACTGGTGACCTGTCCAGGGTGTCCCCTGCCCTCCCCCTAAGTCAGCTGGGATAGACTCCAGCCCCCCTTCGACCCTAATGAGGATTAAGCAGTGTATAGATAATGGATGGATAGATTAAATCCTCTGATTTATTAGAGTACAAAATCAACAGAAAATAATGAGCAATTCTCATGTGCTTAAAACGTGATTATGAAAAAGCACTCTGAGGCTGGAAGTTTGCGTACAGCATGTATTTGAGCAAATAATATTTGAATTTATTCGGTTTGACAGAACAATAAGTAGGCATTATAAGATTCACCTAAGAAAATTGTCATATACACAGACTCAGCAAAGTCACCTGCCTGTCTTGATTAGTATCTTTTAATACTGATGTCTCAGTTGAATGTACCTAAAATGTATTCAAAACCAGCAATGCATGTTCAAATGCATACATGACATCTTTGGTATGTCATCTTTTTGACATTGCTGTCAGTTCATATTGGTATTGGATGTATCCCAGAATAGACTGAAACAGTGATCCAAGAACATCAGATACAATTCAGAACTGAGCATGAAGGCCTGCGGTATGAATGTAGCCAAACACACCCACTCAGCCACATACAAATTCACAGTTATATTCCATTGAGCCTCTGTGCTCATCTCGCAGACAGCCTCTAAACACTGCCACTGGGGAGGAAAATGGGAGATTGATTGTATGGCGGAAGCATGATACAGGCCAGGAGAGGCTCGGTTTAAAGTGGTCTGAGATAAAAAATGTCAGTAATATTCTGTGTGATCAAAGAGAATTGGTGAACCGGTATCATCCGGCCTCACTAGCAGGGTTTCTCTGTGGTCAAGGGACACATTCTCATGATTATCCAGTTTACTTACAGTACAAGTCTTCCTCCATCCTTTCTCATTTTTCTCATACATGGCTGCAGACACGCCTATAACACGGACGTTTAACTTAGTTTGTTTTCTCCCTTTTCATCACTGTATCCTCAAGGGGGCGTTGGGGATAAAGCGAGGCAGTTCAAAGATGGAAACCAGCGAAGGGAAATTACACATCATCCAATGCACATCTCTCACTGCCAGTGTAAACATATTTGTAGAACCAGAACACAAGCTAACGTTAGAGAATGCATCCAAGGATAAAAGCGTGCAAGCCTTATAGGAGATTTCGTCTTTTGAATGTATCTTTTGACAGTTCTCTCACCATCTGGAGGCTTGAAAGGGCTATACAAAGTTAGCAGCTAGTGGTTTCAATAGAGATTTGATATCCCGGCCACACATTCAGGTTAGCCTTTTCTTTTCCCACTAGCTTCTGCAACTCAGTGAAATCGTTCATTCAGTGTTGCTTTCTTTGGTCCGTCTGCAAAAAAAAGAACATATTCCTGGAGTTTATTTTACATATTTTCTGAAAAATCAGTGTCTGCTATAGTGCTTGCAGTTAAAGAAGTTATAATCTTCGCATGTCTAAAAAAGCTAAGCCACAACTACATTTGCCAACATGCAAAAACCTCTGGTGAACATTTTACAGCATAGCATGGAGGCTTTTATCATTACAACTTGATTTTGCCTATAGATACACAGTAACTCCCTTTATTAACACCACATTTGTCTTACTTGCATCTGTTCCTTGTGTCTTAGTTTTAAGTTACTGATGATCTAAGAAAAGAGGAACCAGTTCCATATCTAGTAATGCTCTAATAAACTGCATCCAGTTCCGAACCGATTTCCAATAAAGTGGTTTGTCGGCTCTTGGTCTTCTGTATCCTCAGTCAAAGGTCAAGGCAGAAGCAAGAAGCGAGGAGCCAAGAGCAAGAGGTGATCAAATAATAGAATTTTTATATCCCCAATATCTGAACCCAGTGTCACTCCCAATTCGTCACATATTGACGTCATATTTGAACACACTGTGTAAGCTTTAGCCTTATTTTTCAATGTGCAAAGTACTCGGATAGATCTTTAAAATTTCCTGAAGGTCACTCATGTGACTGCAGCCAAGTTTTCTCAGCTGGTGTCCTCACTGTCGCTCCTTTTCATGTGAGAAGGTTGAGCTTGATGCTATGGAAAAGTGTATTTCAACCCAAAGCATGATCTTTTCCGAACCTTAACCAAGTAGTTTCAGTGTCTGAATATAAATAAATATAAAACCAGCAAGTGAAAATGCAACAATAGAATGATCATGATCCAACACATGATGCAAACCTCAGTCTCTTGGGTGAAAATCCTCACACTTTCACCACCTTCTCCAACCTCCTTATGTTGCTATTTAAAACTGGGAATACTCCTATACGCTTACTGGCAGTGAATATTTGATGCAAGTGCACTGACACCACACTGTGTGCAGCTCTGAGATGCCAGCGGCTTTGACAAAACAGCAGAGCTTGATGCCCTGGGAATGAGAAGAGGTGGAATATCTGTAATACCATCAAGAAATTTTCTCAACTTTGGTCATTTATTTAAATTCATTACAACTGTCAATGTGATTTCTATGTTTTTACCTGCCCTGCTCTTCTCTCACTCCAACTCTGTATAACAAGTACTTTGTATAACACGTGACATATGATCTCGGAGGTAGACGATACTGCATTAGTGGTTTAAAAGTTCATATCATATTCATTTTTCTCTTGTGAAAATGATCCTCTCTAACTCACAAACTGACCACAGTCTATGATGTTTATGATGAAGAAAAAGCAAAACTTTTAAAGCGAACTTCAATGCCAGAAGAACAGGGTGGAGAATTACTTTAAATTCATACAGAGTTTGAGACACTAATTGGCATCTCTGACACATGTAGGCTGAGTCTGTGCTCGACATGACACATCTGTCGAGAGCGTCTCTTTATCATTTTTGTCAGATTTGCTAATTATAGCATGTCGGCTCAAATGTTTTGCCTTGAGTTGCAGTAGCTAAGTAGAAACTGTTAAAGTTGTTAGATTCCGTGGCAGGCCAAATCACAGGACACCGCTGCTGCATAGGAAATGCCAAAATAACACTAAAGGTTAAAGCTTGAGTCCTCTCAGTGTGTTCAGTTAATTTGTTTGCTTTTTCTACTTTACTTTGATCTCACAGGGAAATTGAGACGGTATAGAAATGTGCAACCTGCAGGGTCTTGAATAGATACAGCAGATCTCACAGCAAAAAAATAAAAGAAAAAAGATGTTTTATGACATAATGGATTACTAAAATATACAGTATATGTGATTTACTGCAGTGTCTGCAAAACAACATTTTATAGTTCTCTCAGCCGGAGATGCAGCAGGGGTATAAACAACTCTCTGCACACATTGGATTTCATCTATCTTGCATAGCTCCATAACTAAATATGGATTTTAGGTCATCTTAGCCATTAAACCTGTTAGTTGTAAACTGAACAGTGATGCCCTCCCCCCCCACAATAACCTTGGAATGGTAATGTGCACAAAGCCTGGGCTGCTGGAATATTTTTGCAAGGAGCTGAAAATGAGCTTTGTGCTCTTATCTGAAGGGATCAGCTGCTCAGATGCCGAATCTTTCTTCAGCAAATTGGCCCTCAGATATCCACTTGGCACCACTGTCAAGACGTAGCTGTTGATCTCACCATGTTCTCTGCGATGCACATACCACAGCACAACAATTCCTTTGTGCGAGGCGCCATCACAACCTAACACCATTACTACCATTAGCTAATATTCCAGAAATCTATGCTGCATGTGTTTCGAACTTCGTCTTTGACGGTTTGGACCTCCACTAAAACTTTTATGCCATCCCATAAGTCAGACCTTATTAATATGAGCAGTAATAATCCTCTGAATTGCAGCATGTTTGTCATTTCCCTCTACTTCAAGGGTATCAGGACGTTATGAGCCACATTAGAAAGCTGGGACTTGATTGCTCTGCTGCCAAACTTGCTATGATAACCAAAATGCATTACTGCATGTGACTTATATAACTAGACTGAGAAATTTTCTAAATATTTTTCCAATACCCACTTGCTAGATGGCATCTTAATAGGTCATTGGGTACACAGGGTGATCTTGGGTGATCTGATTGGGAGGATTACAGAATGGCTTCACCAAGCACAGGCCCCACCAAGTCACCTCCAGGCTTCTGTTTGAACTGAGTCCTAATATTTTTCTTGTTGGGAACAGAATCAACTACAAAGAGCCACAGAATGACTAAACCGGAGACATAAGCCAACTGCAAACACAAGCCAATGAAAAAGAGATGCAGAAGAACGATAAAGAGACACAAACAGACCACCAAGGAAGACAACTATTGGAAAAGACAAACAGCAACAAGAGCTACAAAGATAAAATAACAAGAAAGAGGCAAACAGATCAAAAAGAGATGGAAGAGAACAAAAAGTGACATTAAATGATCATAAATAGATGCACACACACCACAAAGGGACACGACCTATTTGGGAAAAGATGCAAAATCAACAACAAAAGCGGCAGAGCATCACTTTGTGTCTCTTTCTGCCTTTTGTAAATCTGTGCCCTGGGCCCTGTTGTGACACCAAACAATAAAACCAAACTGGACAATTTTGGAGGACATTTCAGTTTTTGGAGGTTATCTGGGAAACAATCAATGCAAACGCTGTTGCAGGGTGAGAACGTACAAGGTTAGCTGAGGCTGGAGGAAGACAGCGATGCTACCTGTCAGGTTTATGATGCAGTCCCACAGGGGGCGCCCACTGATGTAATGGGAATAAACAGGTGAATGACAGCTGGGAAAATAAATAAGTTAAAAAAAATCCGATGTCAACTTGATCAGTTGTCCGCCGCTGTCAGTGAGATTTTTTGTGAAAGTTGAGGTCGTTGCATGTGCAACCTTTGAGAGTGTCGGCACGTGACCTGAGCTGTTGAGCTGCAATTTGCACTAAAAAGACACTTATCCTTTTGAAGCACCAGACACAAGAACGGGCTTAAGCTTCAGCTGTAAAGGTTTTAAAACATGAATCCAGTTTACCCAGCAGCCCACGGTCCTCATGCCACAGTGCACTCTAACTCTAAATGCAATTTTACCTTACCAGCCTTGAATGTTTTATATAATGGGGGCCGCCCTTGTCCTCTCTGAAAGCACCCTAGTCAACTGTGGGGAATGCGATGTGGTACTAAAAACGCTTTCCTCGATTTCAAAAGATTTTCTTTCATGCTCCTCAAATTGAGAGTTTCATTTCAAAATGTGGCGCTATTGTAAATGGTTATTTGGTGTACTTTGTGATATTTCTCCATTATGGGACAGCTTCTCGTGGAATTACTGCTGTTGTACCAAAGCTGCTTTGTGTGCCTGCCAATCACTGCAGAGTCTGGACAGGCCAAACACGCCTGATGAAAGATACATTCAGCAGAACAGTCGCATTGTATGCGCACTGTACGTCTGTTTAACTTCCATGGCTCCATTATGTTGTTATTATTACAGTGGGATTATTTCCTTCTACAGTTGTCTCAGTTAATTTACATACAAAAGAACCGGTCCCCAGAGAAACGGCAGCAACAAGCTGTTATTATTACACAGGCGCGGCCATACTATTAACTCTCTGTAGCGCTGTAGTCCTGAACCCCTTTCTCTTCTGCACATCACACCTGCCGTATCACAGCGCAAACTACAAAAGCTCAAAGCCAATTTCGTATGTGTCTATCACAGTCGGAATATTTCCATCCTCCTAAATTTGCACGACAGTAGGACAGTGGAAAAGCACAGTAGAAGGAGAGCCCAAGGAGAGACATGGGGGGGAGGACAGAGAAGGCAGAGCTCTGTGTTTGTGTTTCTAGGCCAATGGTGCATGACCTCTCTTTCACAGCCTGCTGATTGTTTACTAGGCTTACATGCATATACTCCAACAGTGATGATCCTCCCTGCCACACGTAGTACTTTCACTGCCCTCCAGTGGCTCTCTAATAATAGTACGACTCACTGTCTCACACACACACACACACACACACACACACACGCTCACTCCAGCATGCCACCGCCCTAACCAATTCCATCAGTGCTCGCTTGCACAAATGTTCCTGAAGCTGAAATGACAGGATCCAGCGAGAGGATCCAATAAATGTTTACTTACTCTACTGCTATCATCATTTCAGTTTATCTCATTTGGCGTCCCCAAGGCACTACATAAATTACTTTCAATGCAATTATGGAAGTAACCAATTACAGCCCTTGTAATTTCATCTTACAGTGTACAAATAAGCAGCACAACCCTCCATTTATTACTCGAAACCGTATTTTTAAGACCCAATTGAATGTGGGGAGAGATCTCAGCAAAGCAAAACCAGATGTGGTTCGGAGGGTTTTTTTGTCCGAGCCAAACCGTGAGGAATGCAGGGCTCTGGTGATTTTTTTTTTCTTTCTTTCTTTCTTTTTTCTTTTTTTTGTGAAAGTCTGTGTGGTGAGGAGAAGGGGTCGAAGGGTCGAGGAGTTCATTATTGTGATGGGTCCACTTGAAGAGCGGCAGCAGTCTTGAGGTCACACACCGAGTCGGGTGAAGCTCCCTGCAGCCAGGTTGGGGGTTGGGGCAGCAGGGGGTGAGATCGGTCCTACAGCAGGGGGCGTTAAAGTGTTGCCGGACTCGAAGTAAGAAAACAGGAGTCCTCTATCTTCTACGGCCGCTCATACTCCCCCCCAAAATCTTGCATGACAGCCAATCAGATTGGGACGGAGATTGAAAATAACATCACACACTGGGTAAAACGGCTGCTCTTTGAAGCTTGTTTGTTCTAATTTGGCATCTGAATTACACTGGGATTTTCAATTTTGCCTACAAAAGGAATTGAACTAAATTTGCTGTCTCTGGACATAGAACAGACGTCTCCAAAGGAGAAGTTCTCTCGGGTCAACTTAGCCATATCCTCTACACGCCTATAAATAGAGAAATCATCTGAAACATTGGCTACATATGCTATTTCATTTAATGACTGTGGTTATACACATGCATGCGTGCACACGAAAATACACAAGCAACCGAAGCCACCCTATAAATGCAGCTGAGGCAGAACATTTTGCTGCCTTTGCCAAAACAAGGTCATCTGGTTAGAAGTTCAAATCACCAACCCGGTGATTAAAAAATACATTCAAAATTTCAAACAGGGGCTGCAGCTGCCAGAGATAAAAAACACACAATTTGACTTCACAGCTTATTCCTTCTCCGCAGCTTGTCAACCTCCAATACGTGTTGAAGTAATATGTTAATTTTTCAATTTCCAATCTACAGGCCTCATGTATTGTGCTTGTGTGCTTTCTTTGTTCCAGTCTACCCCCATGTGAAATTTAGTTGACCTTCTTATTATAGGCATGTTGTATGGCACTTTCTGGAAAATGTCAAGACCCTCCCCTTCACTGATGTAAGGATTACCAGGTGTTGACCCAGAATCCATTATCTCCTATTAGAGCTTGTCTCTCTTTTTTTCTTTGTATTGTGTCTGTGTGTGTTTGCATGTGTGCATTGGTGCACACGCTTTAGCTGTTGGTTTTTGTCAGTGGATTGCTGAAAACCCTGCTAAAGGTTTATTTTTAACCCTCTCACTTTTCAGGAAGCAACAGAAGATATATAACACAAAATGATAATGCAATGATTGCATGTATTTTCTCGAAGGGTTTTAAGCATTTCTGTATAAACAGTCAGTGCATTCCAATACCTATACTACAACACTATATAAAATGCCAGAAAAAGAGTTTGTGTGTTTCTATGCATAGTATATCAAGTGTAGTATACCAAAAATACTGGAATGTTCTGCTACATCTGATCTAATTTGTGTGCAAACCAGCATATTTCTGTCCATTCTGACCCACAATTCAACAAAAAATATGTCACATGCGTCACAGTGTCTCGCTGGAGTAACAAGCTGGAGCCGCCAAAAGCAGACAGACGTGATTTCAGATGCAGACTGATGTATGAGCAAGTTAACCGAAGTTTATGGTTGAAACAAATGACGAAGTAGCATGTCCCAGCTGTACTTTATGCAACAGTGTGTATGATATTTTGCAGCTGTAGTGTTCGTACTGATAGGAAAAAGTATGCGATTTGGAATGTAGGGAGTGTCTTAGCTTCAGACCTGCAGTTGGCATTTTCCCATGTTCCCATTCTGCAGTTTGCTATACTGACTGAATCATATTGAACGTTGTCTTCCAAAAGTATGTTTATAGTAAATTAAAACTTCACTGAACTGCAAAATACCTTTGGATATATGTGTATAACTTCTGGATCTAAAAATATGTATTTACACATTATTCATGGTTATACGAACACCATGAATAAGAACATCAGGAAATACAAGCAAAAGTCAGTCATAGCTTTTGTCTCAATGATGTTTTTTTTCTAGTTGAAATGGTTGTCAATGCAACCTCTGACAAAAAAGATTCTTGACCTGTTTTTAATGTTAACGTGTAGACTAAACAGTAACATATGGATACAAGAACAATTATATGTATGTTTTTTTTGGCCAAAATATCTAAAATTAGGCTTTACCTGCATGAACAGTTAATAAAATGCACCTTACACTTAGTGACATGCCAGTAATGTTGCCAGGTTTTTGGAAGAAACTGATTCATGAACTGAACTCATCTACACATCATAAGATTATATACTCATAATATAGGCAGCAAATAAAAGAGCTGAAGCATCTCAAGATCTTGTTCACAAGAGATGGGAAAATGGACAGGCAGATATTAATGTGGACATAGTACCGGACCATTGTGGTGTAAAGGGAGTGGAGCCAGAAGGCAAAGCTCTCGATTTCCCAGTTGATCCACGTTCCAACACTCACCTACAGTCATGAGTTCTGAGTAATGACCAAAAATGAGATCTGGATATTGTGACTGAAAGAATGAGATTGTGGATACAAGCAGTCGAAATGAGTTTCCTCCATGGGGAGATAATGTGAGGAGCTAGAGGACTGAAGGAAGGAGCCAGCTGAGGAGGTTGGAGCGTTGTATTAGGATGCATCCTGGGTGCCTTCCTATGGAGGTTTTCTGGGTATGTCTGAAGGGGAGGAGACCCCGGGGTAGACCCAGAACTCTCTGGAAGGATTACATATCCCACCTAGGCAACGAACACCTAGGGACGCCCCAGGAGGAACTGGAAGGTGTCCTTGACCCTGGATGAGCAGAAGAAAATGGATGGACTTGTGTTAATAGCAAAGAGCAAGACTGTTAGAACTCACAAATAGACCTGTAATTTTAGCGTGCAGTGTATAAATTGGGAGTTCGAAGCATAACATGAAGTAAGAAGAGGCACAGTAATATACAACATGATACTTCAATGCTACTTTGTCATGCAACACTATAGGAATCATATATAGAATGTTGTATGGAACCTTTTGAGACACGCAATGCAGCTAAAACTTTGCATTAAATTGTGTATGTGCGTATGCAGATAGATCTAGATGTATAAACTGAATTCTTAGCAAAAAGTGGTTTCAGTCACAGTGATTTGTTTGCTGTAATGAAAATAATACACATGTTTTGTGCATTGCAGGCATGTCTTCAAGTGTCTGATGTGATGCTATCTGTGATGTAAAACCCATCTTGGAAGGTTTATCTCACCCCTCCCTCAAAGACTTTTTCATCCTGCACCTGGTGTCTGTCAAGCGGAGCCAATACAAAAGGCCAGTTGAGGCGTATCCTTTAAGAGGGTCATGTGTTCAGATTTCCTTTCACTTTTTCTCCCCCTAAACTTCTGAAGGATGTGCATGAGTTTAACGGCCTCAGCCTGAGACGGGGTCAAAACACGAGAAAAACCAGCCGCAGCGTCCCTCCTGTTCCACCAAGCCTGCGGAACACGTAGGAAGGATTTTGTCTTTCCTGCATGTTTATGTGTTCACTGTTGTTTGCCTTTAACTCAGATATTTAAAACCTTTGTCTCTGACAGCTTTGTCGTTTCACCGAGCCAGCGAGAGAGAGAGAGAGATGGAGAGGAAGGCGAATGTACGGTAGTGTGAGGAGTTGTGTTGATTAAAGGCAGCAGCATGCTATCAACTGAGAGACAAATGTGTTTGCTCATCACACATTTTCAGTTAACTTGTGTGAGCCTGTTCTTTTCTTTTGGCACGACGACTGACTTCTGCTTGTAGAAATCAGTCATGATGCCTCTGCACGTGCCAAATAACAGAAAATCACATAAAATCAAACAAATTGTGACCCGACTTCATGATTCTTTCTTCTTAGAAACAGTTTTTCTATGTGCATTTTGTTTGTTATATGTGCATAACCAACATAATTGCCCTGGCACAAGTGAGCACAGCCATCTATGCGCAAGGTTAATGAGAGGAGGCCATACACAAACACTGATCCGCTGTGTTTGTCTCCCTCTTTCTCCTTTCAGCTAATTGTTGTAATAGTTGTTATCATCATTATCATCCTCATTATCTCAATCAGCACTTGTAACCGCCACCATTGCAGTCATCGCCACTCCAATTGCATGCAGCGGTTTTCTTAAAATGTAGGTATTTAGGAGCTTTGATGCGGATAGATGGTCATGAAAACTGCCTCGCAAATTAACATTCAAAGTCGCAAAAGTAAATAGAAGATAATGTTCCGTCATTACCATTGCTGACTGGGAAGGTTTTCCTGTTGTTTAACTGTGCAGAACTGATTTTAATTTTAAGAAACAACAAATGGTTGGCTCCGTGCCAGCCACGCTTTTTATTTTCCCGAGCTTCCTCATAATCTGAGAGGCTGCTTGTCGAATAACCTGGCCCAGATAAGATTGAGAGCGTGTTTGTCTACTTCAATTTGACTCATGTAGCGGATGTTCCCCGCTTAAAAAACATTATCTTCTCACTTGACATTTTTTCATTGTGTTCCGCGCTACCACTTAAATATCGTTTTTACAGCCGCCCTGCAGCAAGAGGGAGTTATACGGCAACTGTTTTAGCCCCACTTATGATTCCTCCAACTGCTGTTCAGACATGTGCCTCCAAACTGGATGTGTGCATTAAGGGATTCCAGCATTCCTCGCAATCCTCCCTTTTCCCTCCTCCACTTTTATGGATTCTGCCTTCCTGTTCTCTGTGTTTTTCAGCCCAGACTCAGGTCAGAGAGATGGATGTTGTGTAATGAGTGTAATTGCGCTAATCCTTCCGTTTTCACAGCACTTTAATTTGTTCATGCTGTTACCTAATCTTTATTGGGCCATAATTTGTATTCTGTATATGATTACATTTCCTCTTCCAGCAGTTTGGCAATTATGGGGCTTGCACTCTCATGCTCGCTTGTGCAATACTTGTTGTCATTACTTCGACGCAAACTTGTAAATAACAACATGAGGGCAAGACCTGTGCGAAGAATCCATGTTAACAAGAAAAAGCGGTTCATCCAGATGTTCTTTTTTTTTATGTTCAGAGCTTCAGCTGCTAACCTACGCTGACGTGACATTTAATTGAGCCGTGACGTTCAATTATTTGGTGCCTGCTTGTCTAAGGCCCTCAACGTTTCGCTGATATTTCACTTACAACACATTCAGCAGTCCAGCAGAAGGGAATATTAGGTATGTAATTTAGTGGTTTGTGGACTGCTCCTGGGCTGTGCCATGTGATGTGTGAGATGACAGGGAGAATGCTTTTAGGTCAGTACTTGTTTATTTTGAGAGCCTTCCAGGAGGGGAGAGAACAAGCTCTGTCACAATCACAGCACATTTGCTGATAAGCTCCACTTTACATTGTGTCTTGTCTCCTTTCACCCTCCTCCATCTGATAGGAGACTCTCGGATGTGTAAACGATGCCTGGATGGTGTCAGTCCCTCGCCGTTTGACATTGAGCGATGCACAAAGACGGCTTTCAGATCAACTGTTCATAGTGTACCTCTCGAGGAGAAATGTTTGCAGCACAAGTAGCAGCAACGTGACTACTGTAGGATATAGTCTTGGCTTCCGCCTCAGTCGATACCTTTGCAGCAGCTCCATGAGGAAGCAAAGTGGCAGTGAGGGTGTAGTGGATGCCCTGTTAGACTCATTATCATCAGAGGCACATTTTTCCCTAGCCGCACTGGCTTCTGGACCGCTAATCTACTCCATCTGATTCTCTGACTCCTCATTTCCCTGCTGATTCTAAGAGGAAAGTCCCTCCACCGCTATCTACAGGGTCTAATTTAGCTGTCTTTGCTCTGTCCAATCTCTGTTCACATGTGAGCGCTCAGCGGAGGTGGCTGAGGCTTGACGTAAGAACTGACTTGACCTGGATGCCCATGTACAAACCTTGGTGAAGTAACAGCAACAAATCGTCTTTTACTAAGCCTCTCTTGGTTGGAAATCCCTACAAAGGGTTTCTGGTAAATGCGGCCGTTCAGCTCATGAAGAATGTTGCTTGTTTTTCAGCTAAAATTTGCGTTCATATATGAAAAACATGTCAATGCAGATTAGGGCCAGCATCTTAATACTGCTTACTATATTACAAAATACTAAACACAGCAGCCTGTGTCCACTTCTCGGTCGCAGATTGAGCCAGAGGTCAGAAAGTCAGGCAGGGCACTGCACAGGTGGTGCCCGAGAAAAAACAGCAGCCGCAGCAGTCGTCCTTTGGAGATTTACGTCATGAGACGAGCTAGCACGACAGGATGAATCAACGTTGACACAGTCCCCAACGTCAAGGGCAGAGGAATTTTGGATCCCATCTCTCAGGCTCTTTTGTGCTCCTGCTGCCACCGACTCATCAGTACCATGACCTGCAGTGAAACGTGTCAGGTCAGACTAACACAGAGAGACATTTTTGGGCCACGGTCAGTCTCTTTGCAGTCTCTCAGGTTAGTTCAGTCATTGGTATAGTCCCACTGGATAACTGACCTGCAGTGCAGTGGTGCAGCACACACTACAAGACAATAACATTTCAGCACAGAGCTACAAAATAACAGAGTAGCAGTTTGCATTAGTGTTTTACCAGTTTGACGACTGACAGGACAAACCAGTGTTTCTTTCAGCTTCAGGACTGTGGCAGAACTGAAGGGAGTGAAGTTGTAGTCTTGTGTAGTCAAAAGCTTTTTAAAAAATGCAAAAGTACAGTCTGCGTAGGAGTTTGTCCAACTGTGAAAGACTGCATTCAAAACAAAACAGTGGAATCCCATTCATGAAGCGAAGAGACGCCTTTAATCCTGTCTTCTTTGACTTCACACCAGATAAAGATGCAGAGTTTAGAGGTTTGGTGGTAGCCAGCTAATGGAGGCCTGCAAGTGTTGATGCTAAACAGGAGCAGATGCTGCTCCACAAGGTCTGAGGAGCTGACACAGGAAGCAGAGTCATGCTGGTGTTAAGCCCAAGGGGATCACATCACCTTGCACCGGTAAACCTGCCTGGGCAACATCAACACCCTCAGCATCTGGCCTCAGATGTTTCGTGCTCAACATAAAGGTTAGTTCATTTTTAAAATCATACCCTCCTCAAGACACATAACAGCAACTCTGTAAGAGCATGACTTTCATTGACAAAGCCACAGTCGGCTAAATGTAAGACATTCTGAAACCGAATTTCCAAGTTCAGAGGAAACAAAATAGCATGTATTCTACAAGAACCTATATAATTACATATTTTGTTGACTTTCAGGAAAGAAAATGCACAAAATTAAACATAAATTCTTTAAATACAGCCATCACATGCTGATGGTGATATAATGGTGCATGATTCCCATGTAGAAACTGCCACGACCTGTGAGACACCATAAAGTATACTACCAGCAATGGTCACTAAATGCTGCCTCCAAAAACTCCTTGTCCCTACTGGCCTTTTAAAACAAATTCAACTTCATTATGTCATTACGGACTTCATCACTAGATTTGGGCCCTGTAATAAGTGTGCTTGTGGTCATTTTGGAAATTACTGGTATATTTGTTGTTGATATAGTTTGAAGGCTTAGAAAAGATTTGTTTTGATTTGATAAACAGCTGTGATTAAGAGCTCTGTTGCCTACTGCTCTCCCTTGTTCCTGGACTTTAGGAAGTTCTTCTTAAAGAATAAACAGGGATTCATCCTAGCAAGTGTAGTTAAACATTTACCTGTGTGTTTCTTGCATAGTGCTTCCATTGTTGAAAGTATTGATTTCTGTCCAGTATAGTGAGGCATGTTTTCAGGGTGTGAAAAACAACAAGTCCTGGTTCTGAGTGAAAAAGATGGTGGCGACCATAAGCTGTAAGTTAGGGCACCTACATCACCCTTCATTATGTCCATCTTAATCTACACTAAGAACACAAAAAAAACAAAAAGAGTCTCAGTCTTTGAGCCTCACCCAACTTAGTAGACACTGTCTACTACTCGTCTTCAAGCATGGAGATGTGTTTGGTTGTGAATGTTCAATCCAGAGACTGTAGGAAAGATGGACGTAGCCAGTAACATTGCTATAGACAGGTTTGTGGCCTCAGATTTTGAAGCCTCAGGTTTGGAATTTGGGCAGATCTGATATTGCAGCAACCCGTGAATTACAAGCTAAGAACATAATCTACTTCAAAGTCTATTTTCCTCTAAATGGGACTATAATGTACAATATGAATACACTGCTATATTAAAACAAGAAAAGCACTCAGAGCACAGTACTCCACCAAGGCTACTCAGTTGTTGTATGATTTCCGACGGATGAAATCTTTAGTAAAAAATTTCCTTGCGTAGAGCACAAGCATGTATTATGCACGTGTATGTTATGTACAGATACCGAATCGCGTGACCTAAGTATGTGGCAGAATTCATAGGACTTGGAAACACCCCCACCATTTAAACAATTGTTCCTTGTATGATTTCTGATGGATAAGTTCCAATAAGTCTGCAACGGACAATTTGTAGTAGGATTGCAATCATGTGATCATCAGCAGCAGCTGATGTAGTGTTCACTTGTTGTCATAGTTACAGTGATGCTGTGCCGCTATCTCGCAATGATACGGAAATCTTTAACGAATCCGTGGATCCAGACTATAAGCCGCATCACTGCCAAAATCTAATGAGGTGGTCCTTGTGTCATTTCTGAGCTTTCTGGAAAATTTCATCCAAATCTGTTTGTCCATTTTTGAGTAATGTTGCGCACAGACAGACAAATGTACACCAATCGTCATATAACTCTGCCGTGTTGCTTGGCGGAGTAAAAAGTCTTGGAATTGACAATTGAGACCATAAGCTCATTGGAGAAATGTTTTCTAAGGTAGCAGATCAAGGGAGAAGTAGAGTGATTGTCTCAGACTTTTACAGAACTAAGCTTCTTTTTGCAGTCAGAGGAGTCGCCCCCTGCTGGGCGTTAGAAAGAAAGAACACAGGTTTAAGAGACTTATGCGATGCCTTAACTTTTCTAACCGGAAGACTATGCATATCTTTTATATAAAGTCTGGTTCAACCCCATGTGAACTCTGGTTTGTTTTTAAAGATTTGTCATAGCATGTCCTCATCTTCCTTAACCAAAAAAAAAAATAAATCTTGTAAGTCGGGTTAAGATTTTTTTTTTTTTTTTTGGTCTAAATATCTTTTGATGTTCCAACTATTTACCATAAAATGCACTTCTAACATGAATTTGTGTGCAAGATAACTTTTCAGCAAGTTAACTGTATTACAATGAACAGTTAAATTATCCCTTGCATGTTCCGCTAGTTAGCTTCTTGAAATATCTTATTATTTTTTAACTGGTCCATTGCCATCTGGAGTGTAATAATATCAAATTGTTAGCAAAAATGTTTTGAGTTTGCCCATGTGCAAAGAAAATAAAGACCCCATTACAATAAATATTGCTCCATATCACTACAAGTGGTTTAAAATAATACTGGGTACCTTTATATTTATAACAAACACTACAAGAGCCTGAAATTATAGGAACAAAAAGTAAAACTAGTTCAACGAGGGTTTCAACAAAATTATAACAATGTTTTTGCTCTCACTGCACCTATTGGGCTCCCAAGCCATCAACTTGAAAGAAAATGGAATTTAATGTCAAGAGAAATGACTTCACTATCCCGAAAGAAGACAAGAATTGATGTCTGATCAAAGTGAAGCAAAAAAACTTTCCCATAAAGAAAATGACAACTTCAAGTCTGCTCTTTGCACTGTTGGTAATAGATTTTCTATTTTAGTTCTGTCAAAATGCCAAATGAAACACTTTTGGACACGGCATTGGAGAACATCTCCTAGAAATTACTACTTTCGTTGTTGATCGTTAGTGGTGCTCCTCAAATCAAGTCAGTGATCAAAAACAACGATTCTATATTTACCTTAGATGGTTCACTGTGGCTTTTGTTGATACATTTTATGCCCCAGTTTGATATTTTTACTCTGACTTTTCTAGTGTAGTCATAGTTGAATGAGATTGAAATACAGTAAGACAGAGCTTTATTTTGGATTTGAAAAATGATATTAGACTCAAATCCCCAAGTTGTGACTGCTTTAATGCTTCAATACTCACAAAGTCATTTCCAGTTTTATTCCATTATGCTCATATATATTGTACTTTACATATGAAAAGAAAATCAATTAGTCTTGAAGCTTCACCAACACTGATTAAGGGCTAATTGTAAGCAACTGTTAATTCTATAAATAAAACTGACTAAAAAGCTTACTCTGTTCTGTTGTCAACCAAACTTTCAAACTCCTGCTACATCTGTTTCCCATCTTCACTGCTTCGTCTCCTCCGACAGAGGAGATTGTTTGCGTTTATGATGTCAGCTGCATACTGTGCGTGTTATGGATTGGAAAAGGAGACCCGGTGAGGAAGGCCTGAAAGAGAAAAACGAGGAATTTTACAAAGAGTGATTATCCGAGAGGCTGTCAGCTATTTGACAAGGCGACGCTGAATGTGTGACAAGCTTTATTCCATTCTGTTCTGATCTGCCTGTGCCATTAGATAGAAATCCTACGTCGTGTTCCCTCTCTGAAACTAGTATTTGTAAGACAGTTTTAGCCATGTTAGTGACTCTATAGTTGGTAACACCGGCAGCTGCTTTGGTCTGAAATTAAATGCATTGCCCATAAATTAAATACAGACATTCATAGCCACCAGGGGATGGACCCTACTGCCTTTAGCGATCCCTTTACCTTTCATTTAGAGCCACTAGCAGGTCAAACTTTCCTCTTATCTCTTGAAATATCTCAACATCCATCGAATGGATTGACACAAAATTTGGTGGATTGTCATGGTCCCCAGACTTTTCCTTTAGCATGAGGTTAACAGTTGTGGAGTTGGTTTCCCATAGAAAACATATGGCCCACACATTCCCTTGCAGGAGAAACTGTAATAATATAGGTGACAGTGGTGATTTCATGAACGAAAACTATGACAAAAATATCTGTTTACAATATGTCTTCTTGTTGTTCCCACAAAAAGACAATGAAAATAAAATTTACCATTAAAGTTTTTCTTCACAACAAATAAAAATTTGCGGTAATGTTCAAAATGGACAAATGGAGAAATGAAATACTGCTTTAATGAAAAGTGCTATTGAATGACCTGCAGCACCTCAGTAAAAGCTTCCTTCACTTTTTAAACCTGCTATGCACAAGAAGTTCCTTAGATTTTGTATCACTATGTATCTGCCAGTTATATTATTTGACATTACTAGTTCTTGGAAATAAATGGCTTCAGGAACTTATAAGAAGCAGAAGAAGCAACCAACCACCAGACAAACTACAAACATGGTAAACTGACATTAAATGAACACTGCTGATGTATCACAAGTGATGTGGATGTAAGTTTCATGCTATTTTCAGTCGGATATTGTTCATGTTGCTGTCAGGAGAAATAAGTTCAAGTATTTATGGCGATGCTTCATCTAAGTCCTCCTTTAGAGGTTCACTTTTTTAAAAACTCTTGAAAAATGTACAAAAATAGGACTTTATTGACCAAGTAAGTGAATCCTCTTCTCAACAAGTTGCTGCTCTTCAGTGGAGAGAACAGGGAGCTGCAGTAATGCTAATGTTAAGAGTAGGTGAGCAGGGCTGACAAAAAGAGAGCAGTTTTTTTTAAACAGCCAGGGCTTGGAAATTTAATCATTAACTGAATTTACTGAGGAGAGTTTGTCTGTCAGAGCAGAAGAAGAGATAAAAAGCCTCAAAGAAGACAAATAAATACAGTTTTGGCCATCTATGAGAGAAAAATAGAGAGAAGCCTTCAAGAAGTGACTTCAATCAGGGAAATCAGTTTTGCACATGTTAAATACTGACTAAAGGCAAAGACGGTGAAAAAAGCTGTTCAGTTGTGAGTTAAGAGCTTATTTGAAAAAGGGGGTTTCAAGTCTTAAAAATCACTTTTTCTGAAAATGGGGGACATTTTTTCAAATTTTCACATCTCAGTGCTATATAAATGTAGGATCACTATAACAATACAGACAAAACCCAACAGAAATGTTGGAATACCATTTTTTCCACAATATTTTGAAGTATAAGAGTAATTTTCTTGCTGACCTTTAGTCACAGTTTCAATGTTGTTTCAATTTTAACCGAGGGCGCACAAGAGATTAAGATCAACACTGGAGTTTGACAATAATTTAGTGAAATTAAGGTTGACAGAGGAATATAGATTTGACACAATATCAATGATTATTTGCTATGTAGGGGGAATTCTTGTAATTACCGGTAATGTCTTGGGGTGAGGCTATGAAAGAAATCCTACTTTGTAATATATAATAGAGTTTTGATGAATTCTTTTGCACTTTAAGTTTCTATAGAACTTTGCATTAATTGAATTTAAATGTGTGCATGTTGTAATGAAGACCTGAGACATGCGAGTCTGTTTTCTGACAAAAGACACCAAACCTTTTTGATGATAGTCAGTGCTTGTTGTAGGAGGTAAGAGCTTTGTAGAAAGAGTGGTAGTAGCTGCTGTAATTTTACAAGGAAGCAAACACATCCTGTTCCATAACTGTTATCGCTGCAAGAAAGTAAAGCCGGGATTGAAGTCAAAATTCAGACAAACACCCTCTGTCAGTCTCTGAGCTGTTTTTTTTTTCTCCTTGTGTATAGAGCAGCTCCAGGTTTTGTCTCACAGATAACAGCCGTGGTTTTCTGGTCTCTAATTTTTAAAGAGTTTTTATTTTTTTAATATTGACTGAAAAAAAAGAACAATCAGGACACGCAACTGCAAACGTGAGCCCTGCTTCAAAATGGATTTTTGCACAGCATGGAGCACAGTGCAAATACTAGTATTTTATATGCAAATGTTAAAATTGCCGTGACATTATAAATTGCAAGTAATCAGCAGGAAACACATTCCTGCAATGATTCACCGCTTTATCTTAAATGTCCATAATGTTCAAAAGACAGTTATGTGTTGTACACAGTGGAGTTGACAGCAAACATTTCCACTGTAAATCTGAATCTCCTCTAGCACACATTTAACATTTTATGACAAGGCCAACCAAATAGGGCGCTAACACTGAGCATTATTCATCATTCATATCAGTGACACTTCTCTGGAGCAGAAATGTCTCATTAAACGGGTCAGGACCTGACTGATGGCTTCTTGTTTCCCGGATCTCTTTTACCTGACAGGCAGCTTTCGGGCTGCAGGAGGAGACGTGCCTCAGTTGTCCCGCATGTATTCCGGCATCCGTGTGTGGATAGCGTACAGTCAGCGCACAGATAAGCAATTTGATTTTCTGGCCTGGGAACAAGCAAGTGTTGATGTTTCTCAAAAAACCCACAGTGATAAGGACACAGGATCATAAGAGGCAGCCACATTAAAAAAAAAAAAAAAAAAAAAAAATCTGTGATAGATTTCTCTCCAGCATGCCGATTTCTCCCAAGCTTGATGTCTAATATGTCATCCTCAGGGTTAGACTTTACATAACCCTGCGAACTGACTTAGATCTGGAGGGGAATTAAGCTTTTGACATGAAAGCTTGTCTCCTGGGTATGCAAATAGAACCCCCAAGCTCAAGGACATAAATACATCTTTTTTCATGCAGGTTCTAATTTGTGGTTGCTCCACTACAAAGGAAATTTCAGCATTTAACTTGGGGAGGGGGAGGTGGAAAAAAGTCAATATCAGAGATATTTAGAAGATCTAGAAGAATACCTCATATAATCTAATACAATTCTTTCTGAAAAGCTGCATTGGGAAATTAATTAAATAATACCAGTACTTGAAGTTCCCAGCCACGCTACCAACCCTGTGAGGATTTAATTGGGTCATGTCCACAATGAACTGGCTAAATTAATAATTCATCTTCATTTTGGTCCTATAGCCCTTTCAGTGTAGACAAGGTCTTTGTCTGCTAACATGTTCCACCAGACCTGCTTGTCGAATGGTTGAATTGCTTTGAAAATCCAGTCCCCCTCCGACACTATTTCCTGTGTCTGATTAGGAGAAGTTGTGTCCTACTGTTCGTTCATTACTTTCTGAAACCAAAATCTAACATTCACAACCACAAAGGGTGAAAAGTACACTGGGTTGGAAGAACAGTATAACTGTTGAATGTGGCTGTTTAGTACGGCTATAATCAATTATAATTACCTACAAGAGTGGACAGTGCATTGAACTGATTATATCTGATTAAACACAGCGTGACCTTTAGCCCCGCTGATGCTTTGAGATTAATGTTAGTGCTGTATCTACATGCTGATGTGCTCATACTTGCATCATTGTGAAGGGCCAAGCTGCAAAGCAAGAGGAGTCCCAGGTGGATCCAAAACAGGGTTTCCTATCACCACAAAAAAGACAAATACAGTTACACAAGCAAATACTAAATTATGGGTCCATAAGAAAAGGTTAAATGAACAGAACTTAAGTAAAGCTATAGCAACAAAACAACTCAAACAAAGCTTATGTGACCTGACAAACTATGAACAAATGGGGATATTTAAACTTCCTGATCAGACCTCATGAACACAACAGGGGAGACATAAAACACCAACACCGAAACTAACTACAAAATTCACAGAACACCCCAGTCTGTCCTCTTAATCCAAAAGAACAATATTAAACAAATCCAACATATACCTACTGTCAAACATAAGTCAAATGAATAATGTTATATTTACATCAAATAAATCCTGTGCCTCCCTTGAAGTGGCAACACTTGGTATGGCCTGATTGGCAGCTCATGCATAAAAGTCTGCTGCTCCCCTAAAGCCAGACAGATGATCACAGGAGCAGAAGCCTGGATTCCCCAGCACCAGTAAAAGAAAGAATAGGTTAGTACAACTTACAAAACGTAATTTCGAACATACAAAAGTTAACTGAATGTGTGCGCTACAAATAGAACGTAAGTATTTGTGTGTTTTTCCAGTTGCAATATGAGTGTCAAAAGCGTTTCATCTCAAACTGAAGTGGTTCATGGGGTTATTGATTTTTATGGTTGGATGGCTGCAAGCGTGGCCATCACAAATACCAATATGCCATTTCTTTATCAATTTTTCTCCATTACCACCAGACACAAAGTAGAGCTGAGGCTGATAGCGGTACATATCTTGTGAAAGGGTCACATTTGTAAACCAAACTAAGGTATTTTCCTAAAACTTATCTTGGTTAACCAGGTGCCTGAAAAAGAGTTGTTGTGCAACTGTCAAACAATGTGTGTTATTTTACCTGACTTAACCCGATATGGTAGTTTTGATCTATATCCTGCCTATTGAAGTCATGAATAAAGGTCCCATGAGGTATGATCACCCTGATCTCCTTAATGAAGGTCTTACTGGTGACTCAGGCATCCATTCTCCCCTCCTGCGGACTTACATAGACTTGGTGACTCCTTCAAACTGGAAGCCTGGTACATCACTGAAAAAATACATTTCTTTTAAAACTCATAGGAGAATGCAGTTTTGTTGTACAGGAATGTATGTTTGGGAGACAGTGTTACAAGTAGCTATTGAGACATTTTAACCACAACCATCATCTAAATGTCTGAAAATCACCAAATCATTGCAGTATTTCCTCTGGGAACAATAATTCTCTCTTCCAAATTTTGTGTCAGTTTATCCAGCAGTTGCAGATAAACACCAGATAAATGGAAAAATTAACCTGCTAAATGAAAAGGCAGAATTGTTCTCTGGTGACATTGAACATTTCAAGACAATCTATCTTGAGATATTTGGACCAAAGAGGTGAACTGACAGCTCAACCACAGCTGCGCTCCTCAGAGCCATGCAGGGTTAAAAATCTGGCTCCCCACATGAAAGCAAATCTCTCATTTTGATTTTCTTTTTCATGTTTAGCCTGAACATGGTTGCATTTTGTTGGTTTCTTGTTCTAATTAGCACCTGTCCTTTTGTTTCATTTTCTTGCATGTTTTATATTTAGTTAATCTCTTTGAAGCTGCATAGCTGTTTTATAGTGCCACAACAGCATTTTTTATCATCCCTTGTCATTACATGTTCCCATCCATCATTTCCAACTTGGCAATAGGCTCAAAATGTCTTTCCACTCCATGATTTGACTTCAGACCCGCGGCACTTGCCCTCGCTGTGGCTGAGTGAGGTAAGCTTTGAAATAGGCTTTGCAAAGAGGAGTCCTTTGTTTCAACATTGCTTGTACATCATCTACAAACCCAGCAGCATGCGAGGCAATAGGTCAGAATGTTGAGGAAGAAAACCAACAGGGGAAGTCTTAGATGTGACTTCCATACACTGTAAGACGCAGCACGAGCAAAAGAATGCTCTCCCCAGAGCTGAGATCCCATTTCCACATGATGTGGGCCTGTTAGCAGGGGTCCTGCAGCTCTTGACCAGACTTCCTCGGGACAACAGAGAACTTTACTGACCCATCCGTCAGCCCTGTTTACATTCCGTCTTGTAAACTCTCAGCTAACTCCATGTCTAACTGCCCCACTCTCCTTTGAATTCCTTGTGATGATGGCACCCAACCCCAGCCCCCCTCCCCACCACTTTGTTTATGTATTCCATAGTTGTTCCAGATGTTGGAAATGATTGAGAGGCAGTGTTCTGAGAAATCGCTTGCAGCTCCGTTATATGGGGAGCTTTCATCAATGACACAGATCATTACAGCTTCACTTTGCTACTGTGTTGACGGCGAGGGTGGATGCCGTCTACTAAAAAGGCAAAAAACAGTAAACTAGATAATGATGATGGACAAAGATATATCACACTGGCTCTTCCCTGCTGTCAACAAATTTCAGAGTCCTTTTGGTATTCATCATTGGGAGAAGCTGAAAGTGACTTTCCTGGACGATTCTTGAAAGGAGTAACAGCTCATTTTGACCACAACAGACGTGCCAAGAGAAGATCTAAAGGACAGGCAGTTCCTTTGGTCACGTGTCCTTAATGCAGATAATTAAGACCAAAGAGGCGACTGTTACTCAAAGGCACAGATGGCTCATATCTGGTCTCCTGATACCTTAGAGGACATAAGAAACTCAACATGGTTCAACTCAAGTGTGAGACAGGGTGGAAATTGAAGAAAGAATGGAAAATGAAGGTAAAGTCTTTTCACGGACCAGCCTGGCTTTACCTTAACTCAATTTATGAGCGTTTGCAAGGCAAAAAAAAAGAGACGGGCTTACGGCTCGTCACGGACACCAGCAACGATTCAACCCACATTATCAATCAAACGCAGTACAGAACAGTTTTTCACCTTGTTTTAGTTGCAGTCTGACCAGCCACAATGGCACAGAGGCACTCTGATATACACAATACCTCCACTCAGGCTTTGTTCCTCTACTTACAAAAATCCATACTGTAAAAAAGGAGCCATGGCTAAGTGGGCACCGAAATAACATAAAAACCATAATACCCAATTCATCACTTTCACTGCCATTATTTCTAGCTAACGGTACCAGTGTTAGTTAAACAGTGCTGCTTCTCTGTAGCTCGTCTCTATTTCTCTTAATGTGACCCAAAAGCCCATTAGCTTTCATCAATCAGACACACAAAAACAGTACAACATCTAAGCGACCTTAGCGTTGAGTTGTGGAGGTGTCGCTAATGGAACACAGTCATTTAAAGATAGTCTCGCTTTGTACCTTCATTTCTCAGCTGCACTGCACACTTCACTTAACAGATAGGGACACACTGAGGAGAAAGCAAGGGCTTTTTTCTTTCAGTTGCCGGTAATAAAATAGAAGTTAATTTCTGCCGTCTCCAAGTGTAACACAATATAAGTGTTGTTACTAGCTTTATCTCTCTTTTTGGTAGTGACATGGTGTGATTTGGTATCAAAAAAGTTGAAATGAATAAAGCAAGGCACCTTACAAGTTAATGTAAGCCCCATTTTGTAAATATTTCTAAGTGTAGTCAACTTTCTACACTTCAAATACTCCAAACTTTTCAAAACATGCACTCTAAATTGTGTATTTGCATCACAATAAAGCAGTGAAGGAGTGTAAGAGAACATTAATCAGCATTCATTTGTTGGCCAAAAAATAGCCACAAAATATGTGGCAACACAAGACAATGCTGTTTTTGTTTTAATGCCCAAAAAAATAAATATCCATGACAACTTTAGTTACAAAACAGAAAACAAGCATTTTGACATTGGCATTATTGTTCAAATTAAATTACATGTTGGTTGTTTTTGCCTGCATTTGTTGTCCGTTTCCATTAACACACTACCAAAAGTGGTATTTAGGTATACAAATAATTAAGTGTTGTGCCATTCATCCACCGGAGAGGAGGTGAGTCTGTGTTATGATAGCAACATAATAAGCACTATTGGTTTTCATTAATAGGATTTTATCGCTGTGCCTTTGAGAGATGAAAGAGGGATTGTCTTTAAACTGTCAGCTTACAACAGAGCATGAACAAAGCAGTGTGGCCTTTCTTAGTGTGTCTGGCATCTGCGTGGCATTTAAAAGACACCAGACATATGTCTGTTTAAGACACAGATAATGGTGATCAGACCACCATGGCTGTGACACGCTCTGAGTGCTGATATGCTTGATGTGATTCAGTTGGGATCTGTTCCTGTCTCCACTCTGGTCACCATTGTTCAGAAAAACACTCTCTCCCAGTCACACTCTCAGAGACTTTTTATGACCTTATATCTAATGACAGTGGAAATCTGGCAAAATTCTCATTAACTTCAAGGGGAATGGATTTCATATCATAATGAGAGATGCATTGTGAATATTTAGGGAGACATACTTTAAGGAATCCATTTTTCCAAGTGCTGTAAATCTACTCTGTCACTCCAGACAACTAATCACATTTATTATGACTTTGGCTCTAATTAATCCTGCAGCCACCAAGTGTGGTAGTATTAGTGGTTGAAATATGACCTATTTTCTGCCTCCCAGTCTAGCCTCTAACTAAGACATTCTTTAGATAAATGGCTTTTCAAAGAAAGCTCCCTTTTTGCGGTGCATGTAGCAGCTCCTTATCCCTCCTCCTCTCTGTGACAACTTTGATGGTCAATTATATTTAATAAACAGTTAGGGAGCAGAAATAAATCAATTTCAGGAGGGCCTAATCCTCCTTCTCAAGCAGACTGTGAAGCCACAAGTCTTGGAGAAATGTTTGAAAATGAACTGTAATAGAACACATATGTCGTGCAGCAGAGGTCCCTGGGAGCCCCCCGTATCCAATTCTGCCTGTTCCCTCAGCAAGCAGCTAACATGTGTGACACGCAAAGCCAAAACGCCGTTCCTCATCCGTTCAGTATATGTTTTTTTTAGCGGATTTGCGGATGATATTTTGTACCGATGTTGTGCGTTCATCAGGGCCCTTTTAATTACGCTCTCACCCCGGGGCTTAACACATGACAGGGCCTACATTGCAGCAGCAGATGCCCAACCCTACACGTGTGGTTGGGATAGTTTACAAACTCTTGGGCCAGAGGTTTGGTGCTTTCACCAGTCTGGTTAACCCTGGGAACATCTGAGAGACACTCCAGACACTGCAGTTGAAGCTGCACATCCACACACAAGTCATTTTCTGAAAATGTGCCGTTTACAAATCACTTTTCAGAAAGTCTCTCATCTAAGCGAGTTGTATGCGCTGGTGGTTGCAAATGTTTGTCCTTTCAGCCCTCGCAGTTACACTTTTACTTACTCACCGGCTCTTTAACCAGCTCGTTCAAAAAAAAAGTTTACAAATCACTGTAGAGAAAAGCCGAGCCGGTCCATCTCAGGATGATTTGTGCATCTGTTTTGTGTAGTTGACTGTCCATTGCTAAGCAACAGTGGACAGTTTTCAGTTGTTGCCGGTGACATCCCAGAAGGTTAATGATGAGGCTCTGACCGCTGGAGGCAGGGAGGGTTGGGGGGGGGGGAATCCACGTCTTTCCTGCATGTTCTCCTCTGTGGTTTAATGCCGAAGTGGTTTCAGCGTGCACGAGCAGATTAAAGAAGAAAACAGGCGGTGGGTGTGGGTGTGGGGTGGGAGGTCACTGAACCGTGCAGCTGTCAAATCTCAAACACTAATTGCAGGGTGCCATCTACAGTATGTTAAAGAACAGTTGCTTTTTTTTTTTTCTCCTCGCTTCACTGCTCGCTTTTTCAAGAACTGATATGTGACTGCAGGCGAGCGGTTAATTGTCTGATTTTGTGTGGCTTTATTGACGTCTCTGAAATTGGCCTTGATTTTTAAAGTGATTGGGTTTATTGAAAGGAATTGATTTGTTTCCAGCTTCCTCACAATAAGCCGTGTTACGGTATAATAAAGTCAGACCTTTTTTTTTACGTAGCCTAATTTGCATCTATTTTCTCCAGGCGTGCTGAACATACGCCAGTGTACTATTAATAAAATGGTATGTGTCCCTGGATGTGTGTAAATAATCTTAATGACCTAATTACGATTCCACTGAGTAAAGCCTCTGTTGTTGAGAAAATACTGATTTGCATTCTGCAGGTATGTTAGGTAAATTCAGCAGGGAGAAGAGCATGTCGGGCTTACATGAACTAATTTCATATAACGAGACCTGGTTTAGGAGCCTGTGAATGCTACCTTCATGTGTCCTGAGCCAAGTTGAACTGCAATGAATGAGCAAAAATCTGAATCCTCACTGTGTTTGCTTACAAAATGTGACTCTATCATATGCAGATGTGTCTTCCCTGTATTTTTGGTCAGCTCAAGAAAAATGGTGCACTTTAACCATTAGATGATGATTTTTTTTTCCTCATCAAAGAAACACCAACACCAGTGTGTGGTAGAATAATCATCTCAGCAGTATGTCGTGCGTAATGTTAGATTTGCTTTGGAAAGCTTGTCATTTTGTGTTGATTTTGTCTGAGCCACTCCTTTTTAAACTCCTGTGGTTTTGGACATTTTCAACACGAGCGCTGCAAAAAAAAAAAAAAAAAAGAAATTCATTTTGCCACTTTTATAACACGCAGAGTGTTTCTATGTGCTTCTGTTTGTTTAGATTATTCATTATTATTGAAACATATATACAGACAGGTGAATGATTAAATTAAAAACACTGTATAAAGGATTTTAATAAGATGTTAGGTCTCTGAAAGTCTACTGGAGAGACGTAATTCCATTTTTTCAAAAGACTTCATTTGGTATAAGATCACTGCATGATGTGGCTCTCTCCATCACTGTGTTGAGTTTATCTGATTAAAGTCATGAAGAACATTAACATAAAAGTGACTTATGTCTGATTGACTGAATGTTGTCACTTTAGCACATTAGTGAAGCAGCAATCTAATGTCTGATAGGGGCTTTATATAACCATTTGCAATATATAATATATGAACCTACTCATGTGGGATCTGTTCCCCAGATATTAGGTTGAGAATGTAATTTGTTAAGGAACTAGCATCCTGATTTAATTTTGTTAATTAGCTCCATATTATTTTTACCACAGGAACATATTTACCACAGATGTTATGATTTTTAAGCACAGCAAGTCGTTCTCTGCCACAATGCTCAATTCACAAAGTGGGCGAATTTAAACAGATTTGTTAGCAGGAATGAAGAGTTGTTCTACTTTGAGAAATGCCAAAGTTATAGCCTTTCTTGTGGTTTCACTGTGTTCTCACGAGCAGCGATACTGAGATAGTTCTTTATAGCAGAATCACTTGTCTGGCCTCACCACTGAGAAGCACGACGCCACAGGCTAACTTAAAGCTACGCTGGACAACGTCCAGATAAAAGTGGCAGGATATGCAAGCTGTTTAAGCCCCATCTGGTGCAGCGACTGTGTATGCAGCCTCAGCTTTATTATATGTGGCATGAAAGGATTACAGCGCAGTGCTTTATTTAGTCTTCCTTGAAGATCACTGATTTGGACTTGCTGCAGAGTCAACATTTGACCTGGAGGGCATCAGGGCAGCCCCATGGAGCGCTCACACACATCAGTGCACATCATGGCTGTGTATGAAACAGCAAATTCTGCCATACTGAGCATCAAAGATTTTAGATAACGTCCTCCTCTCCTGTATAAGATCATGAATATAAATGTGTTGATAACACACCTTGATTAAAACAAAAAGAAGTCAAATGGAACTTTAATTTCAAGTGCATAAAATGCAAAAAAAAAAAAAAGTATGGTTTCTTTCCTGAATGATCATTATCAAGTTCATTACATGCTCATAATTTTAATTTGAAAAACAAAACCACTGAAGTGTGTCTGAAAGGTGTCATATATATTAAAGTGTTATGAAAAATGTGTTAGTGATTCAGTGCTGCTCACACCGTTTAAACAATGTCTGGTTCTAATAAGCATCACAGTGATTCGAGCTGCCTTTCTCAAAGTTACTAATGATGTCCCGATGGATTTGTGATTCTGTGAGCTCAGTTAGTTCTGCTTGAGCTGAGCTCAGCATTCAACCTGTCTCGTCCTATAACTCTGATATATCAGGATGACCCCCAACCCCAAACACTTTTATTTATCCATCAAACACAAACTTTTAATAACAGAAAGGCCCCTGCAGTTTGTTTGAGTCCGTTATTTGTTTGTATTTCAGCTCTTGAGACTCTGTTCACTGGAATAAAAGAAGAAACTTGTTTTGGGTTTTTTCAACACACCTCTAGTGGTATCCAGCCATGCAAACAGATTAGGATTGGATTTGTCATGGTTTTGGGATATTGTAATATATGCCTTGTCTTTCAATACAATGCCATGTTGATATTGATATTCCATTTAAAAGAATTCTACATCATCTCTTTTAAAAGCACTGTCGCTGTTATTCTGGATAACTCACAGAAAACACTGCAAACAATTTCTAAAGCAACTATAACAACAATTTATTTTTTGATAGAAAGTAGTTCCATTGAAAATTATTGACAGTGAGTACCACTGAGTATGTATGAATTGCTTTGCAAATGAATTTCAGTCTGTTTCAGAGTTGGGTGTTTGAAAAACTGAGCAAATAAAACCAAATTTAACTGTTAACGGCAAGTGGTCTTTTCTAATGTCTGTATCCAATAGCAATGTCTGCTTCATGTTAAACTAAGTTTGTTTGTGTTCTTCAAACAAGGCTGGCCTCCCAAGAAGAACGACAGCACCACTTGTTTCAGTAAGTATCCCAAAGTGACATAGGTTTACATGTAAGTAACAAACTGAACTAAAGCACTGACGCATCAAGAACCTGTCAGATCACAAAGACTTCTGGGTGTCTCTCTGGAGAGCAAAGGACAAATATTTTTATTGTTTAATAGGAAATATTGGATTGGTTTTGTCCTCTTTTAGCTGACATACTTGTTTCTTCACCTACAAACTGGGTAACCTTTTAAATATTGCAGGTTATGTTACAGTTTTGAATTATTAATTGCAAGCTGCCACTGGTTTCCCTTCATATTGCTCCAGCATCACTACAAACAGTTATGTGACACATTTTTGTCAGTGTTACATTATTCTTCCCACAGTGGCTCTTCATCGCTACGAACAATGAAGAGACTGTGCGTACACTAACTTGTGCCGGGTTCTTCTGCTGTCAAAGTATTATCAGAGAGTCGCAAAGAAAGAGCCACTGTTGGGGAAATTTTGACACGAGTTAGCCAGAGTGCATGTCAAAGTCAAAGAAGGGGGGTTTTTTTGGTCTCATTGGACCAAATTTGAGCTTCCTGATGAGAAGCTACAGACACTGCACATCATTACAAACACATTATCCCCTCCATGAAGCATGGTGGTGGCAGCATCATGATGTGAAGCATGGTGGTGGCAGCATCATTAGGTGAAGCGTGGTGGCAGCATGATGTGAAGCACGGTGGTGGCAGCATCGTTAGGTGAAGCATAGTGGTGGCAGCATCATGATGTGAAGCATGGTGGTGGCAGCATTGTTAGGGGAAGCATGGTGGTGGCAGCATCATGATGTGAAGCATAGTGGTGGCAGCATCGTTAGGTGAAGCATAGTGGTGGCAGCATCATGATGTGAAGCATGGTGGTGGCAGCATTGTTAGGGGAAGCATGGTGGTGGCAGCATGATGTGAAGCACGGTGGTGGCAGCATCGTTAGGTGAAGCATAGTGGTGGCAGCATCATGATGTGAAGCATGGTGGTGGCAGCATTGTTAGGGGAAGCATGGTGGTGGCAGCATCATGATGTGAAGCATAGTGGTGGCAGCATCGTTAGGGGAAGCATAGTGGTGGCAGCATCATGATGTGAAGCATGGTGATGGCAGCATCATGACATCAGACAAAAAAGACAAAAAGACAAAAAAGACAAAAAAACAAGTCAACCTGCACAACTTAAGCCAGTTTCAGGATATTATATTATATTATATTATATTATATTATATTATATTATATTATATTATATTATATTATATCATATCATATTATATCATATTAGTGACATTTTTTCAGAGTGCCAGGTTTCATAAGATCCTTATTTAATCTGATCCAGTTTGTTTTTCAATAACTCAGATTTCTTATTCGTAGATAAAAATGTGTATTTTCCCTCATTCCCTATTATTTGTCATTTGACTGCATTTTGCATGTCAACACATTTACTCTATGCCATTAAGAGCTGCCAAAAGAGATGCACTGCGTTTAGAGAGACAAACCAGGACAGCCTCAAGGTTAATATTTTCAGATTCTTCTGCAAAATACAGAAGTTATTCAAAGCTTGTTCATTTGTGTGTAACAAGTAGGTCAGAAACTGGAATGGTAAATAGGATACTTGTGTTTTGTACGAAGAATTAGCTTTTTTTTTGCACATATTTTTAAACCAATGCGACAACATGATATTTCGGGCCCTGCCCACACATTGTTCCCTTTGAGATAGATCTCGCACCATGATCCACAGCAGTACAACCACCATCTAAAATAGTAAAATAAAAGAGTGTGTGTGTGTGTGTGTGTGTGTGTGGGGGGGGGGGGGGGGGGGGGGGGGGGGTCTTTTTTTTTCTTTTCTTTGGACAGCGTTTACAAGAAGGCCGTCTTCAGCTGTGGAGTGGAGGTGTGTTGTTTTCACACTGCTCCAAAGAATATAAGCAGAGACGTTATCTCCATTCCCATCTGATCTGGCCAGGTACAGCAGCAGCAGCAGCAGCAGCAGCGTTGGCAGGCAAAGACTCTCTTGGACCAAATGGAGTTAAGGTATTTGCCTCTGAGGCATCTGAAGTAGAACAGTGAGAGGTGTAGAAGCAGCTACTGCAATCATGCCTTTTCTTTGCAGAATTAACATGTTTCACATCATCATTTGAGGCCATCATTAAGCATAATTTACTATATTTATGTATGATTTTGCATATGCTATAGCTATCTGTCCCTTCTTTCCTAGAAAACATCTTTTGTGTAGGTGCAGATTTATTTCATTTATTAGTTTGAATAAGGATATCAGCCAGACTGCTTCCTGTCTTTAGAATAAACCATAGAGCACAGCAGTGTAATTGACAGCCAGCCGAACTAAATAGTCTCTGTAAACTTGGCATTAAATTTTAAGCATCTCTTTGTCATTTTAAATATTGATGACTAAATGAGCACGTAAAACAAAAACATTCTTAGTTTTTGATTTATGGTGTCAGTAACAAACAAAAGAGCTCACAACACTCCTCACATTTTACATCAGACAATGCAACATCCCAGTGACTGAAGGATTGTGTTCATGCAGAATTACGTAGAAAGGAGGAGAACGGAGATGTTTGATAAAATAGGTCTCCAGGGCCTTTTAACAGCTTATTCAATAGAAAATCCAAACAATGCCACATCCTTGACCGTTTTATTTGTCAGACAAGTGATATCTCAAAAGTCACACACCACAGCCATGAGCCAAAGACGAAAAAAATAAGAACTTAAAATACGAGAAAGACCAGAGAATACTTCTTGAAATTGTATTTCACGTGACTGTAAATAACATCAGATGAAATGACAAGAATCACTTGACTCTGTGGACATGTGTTAAAAGTCTAAAAATACTTCATTTCTGCAGCAGTTCAAATCAAGTCAAGGCCAGACCAATGTTCCCCATAAGGGAAAGCAATAACTATGACCTCAGTCTGTTATTTTGGTAATGGCTAATTAGAAGGGGCTTGTTTCCGATTAGCTCCTAATGTTACTTACACAGACCATTGCCTTGTTTCCGTGTATATTGAGTTATCCCTCAGTGAACCCTTCATGCTGGTGTGCTGCAGGAATGGCTGCTTTGACGGTTCCAATCAGGCTGTTTGTTTTTGTCCTTGATCACATACACAATAATGACACTGTCGCTCCATTATTCTTGTTTTTAAATCCTCGTATTTGTCATTAGATGTACATTTCTTAACAAATCACTTCTCTGAAATGGTTCTGAGAAACTCCCAGGAGGATGAACTGATATTTAGATGAATGGCTCTAATTACTCTTGTAGAAGTGACTGTGACTATGGACACAGTTTCAGGCCTGACTTATGAATGAACAGTGTAATCCCTCTGCTTTCCTCTCGGCACATAGTTTTAGTTACTTTGATTAACATACAAGGACTTTTCTTACAATACTTGAAACTCAGTATGAATTTATTCATTAGAACAATTAGGGCCAATCTTCCCAAAGAGCCCATGATCAGCTCCTGTCTGGTTTTATCGCAGCTTGCTAAAACACAATTGCTCCAAAAACCTGACCTCGATGTCTTTAGGCATCTAAAACTACTTAGGGAAGAGTTGTTTTGTTTCAGAGACACCAGTGTTGGCTGCTGTTACAAGCAGAGAAAGGTTTGCAGTAACATTCTGCACCAACTTCCTCCCTGAAGGTGAGAAGCCAGTTGTTATTTACTATATTTGACCATTAGAGTAGTTTTCTCACCAGAAACTCTGCAGCCCCGAGCGAAGAGACTACTCACTCCAAAATGGTGAAATTTCAGTCTGTTTATTTTATCACAATCAGCGCAATCTGTAGATCCTTGAAAAAGGACAAAGGAAATATGGGCCGCTGATGAATGTGGAGCACCACCTCCTCCATTGTGATTATCCAAGGAATCATGTTGATAGTTGTTAAAGGTTTTAAACTGTATTTGGTTCATTTCTGTGTTAATATGTGTACTTCAAAAAATGTCTCACTCTTCCACACCCATCATTTACTAGCTATATCTCGCTCATAGACTTTATCTGGTGTCATCTGAAAAACAGTCCTGTAGAATATGACCTGTTTAAGTGAAACCCTTAAAAGAATTCTGATTTATCTTTACAAAAATAAACTGGCTTATAATAAACCCACATTAGACTGAAATTCACTGATTTATAGCACCTAAAGACCAACTCATGATTTCCATAAGACAGATGCAGACAGCCAACACTAAAGAATTTGGATTCCTACTACAAAAAGTACATGTTGATCTGCTGCAGACGGTCACGTTGCCCTCCATATCAAACATAACAAAAGAAAGCACAAGGGGCACCTTTTGCAGAATATAGCAGCTGGTTACAGATTGGGCTATAGAAACGTGTCAGTGATTATTCCTGAGGTGTGCTGAGCACAGTGGGCCGACATAACAGAAGATATAAGAGATTTTAAATTTTAGAACTTCCCGCTGTGTTTGGGCGCCATCAATGGAAGACATGTTCAAATCAAAGCTCTTCCAAAGTCCTGCAGTGGCTGCCTCAGTTACAACTCTTTTAATGATGAATTGTAAAGGTGCGGATCATGAAGAATCTTCTCGTACAGCCTGTTCTCTTAACAAGCATTTCTTTGAAGTAACATTTCATTTCAGGGTGCATACTGAGGCGATGTGCTTGCAATGTGGACTGTCTGTGCAATTCTAAATTTTGGACTGCACATGGCTGTCTGCAGAGAAACTGTCCAAGACTTGACTGGATGCCAAAATTTATGTAATGCATTTCCTTGCTCACCCCTGTGGACATGTAAATGTGGAAAGCATAAATTAGCCTCTATGATTTGCTCTAACAGTAAGTCTACTAAATTATTTTGCTGAGCTAATCATTGGTACTTGAGCACATCCTGCTTGTGATTCATTGTACTTCACCTGTCAAGTGCCTTTTTACAATTGTATTATGTCTTGTATTCCTGCATTTGCACCCCAAAAACTGTGCGTTATCGGGAAAAAATAACCTTTTAGGAAAAGCACTTTTTCATGTCTTATTCAACTCAACTCTATGTTGTGACACACAAATATTCACCAACACTGAAGGCAAAGAGTCCAAAGCACCGTAGCTTAAACAGTGCATAGCTAGCTTATGGACTTCTCTTGTTTGCAGCTGAACTAAGCAGCCTGTCAACTGACTCTTAGCAACATAATGAATGCTATTGTTAGTAAAAGAGTGAGCTGGCTAGCATGTCATTAGGTAGCTTTACATTGTTAGAACTTGGAGCAGGTGTGTGGAGATATAAATATTTATAGGAACAACTCCATATTTGGCCTTTTCAACCTTTGTGTTTCTATTTCTGTGTCAAATCCAACAATTTTCATTAACGCCAACTCCACATGTCCCAAAATGACAATGAAGGAAGTAACTTCAGTTCTATGAGATTACAGGAAATGGAATAAAGTGGGGTTTGTTATGTCAGCCTATATGGGGATTTTTACATTGTTGATGGCGACGACAGAAAGCGGAAGACTGCTACTTGATGAAGGCATCGAGAAGGCAGAAAAAGATGGCACGTTGTCCTCTCCAAGTTAAACCAATCGGCATTGAGATCTGCCCAGCATTGTTTTTCACAACTGCTCATAATTACTTACCTTTCTTTCCTAAAAATGGCTCAGACAGAGGCTCTACAGGGGCAGTTCTTGGAGACCAGAACACTCACAAAAGTTCAGAAAAAGTTCACAAAAGCTACTCTAAAATGGCCTGGAAGTTCTTGCAGTGGGAAAACTACGTCTTGCTGACTTCATCAGCTACAATAGCAACAACTCTAGTCAAAAGTTCAAGTCTATTTCAGTGGGACTTAACCCACTTACTCAAACTGCACCATTTTCAGCTCACGCAGAATTGTCTTTGCCCCAACTTGCATTGCCATGGCCAAATTAGCATTTACATCTATTAGTATCTTTGGATTGGCTTGATATGCAATAGATCCATCTCTGAAATTCAGTGTGTTCAGTCTGAGTACACCTTAATGTGACATCACTCCCACTTTTGTTTATGAGAGACAACAGTCATTATTCTTCTAATGAAGTTTAATGTGGGTTTTTTTTTTGTTTTGTTTTTTTGGTGAGCACAGTCTCCATCAGAACCGCTATATAGCCTGAATCATTCAAATAAGCCAAAGGTCACAACTTTTACCTCTTCTGGAAAAATGCCCCACAACGAATCGCAGCAGGATGAACACAGTTTTATTTGCCTTTTCAGCTCTGTGAAAAACTGCTCTGCGCACTAAATTTATGAGTATCCAAATATTAATCTTCAGCTGACCCATTTTGAACATTATTGCATCGTACACCTGGGAGATAAGACAAATGTGAAGCACACTCCAGCCAAAACAGGCCTTTAATGTACAGTCAGGAATAAATGTAAGTTTTTTTGTGTGTGTGTTGTTGTTTTTTTAGGCAGCTGAGAGAGATTTAATATTTCAGATATAATAAGAGAAACTTGCAGTCAGTGTTTATATTCAGCATTCATCTTATTACATTCGTATGTATTACCATATTCAAATATAAGTAATCTAATGAGCTGCTAGCAGAATTGTATAATAAAAGCCAAGAAATGTTGACAGTGTTCAGTAACTATATTCAGAATTGTCTATGTTTGCTGAAGATACATTAGAATTGTGTGCCAGAGCTAAGACTGGATAAAAATTTAAAAAAAGAATCTGCAAGTGTCTTGCCCCATCTACTAGCTGCTGCTCTACAGAGGGGATATACTGCCACGTTCATTGGCAGTTGCTCACATATGATGTGACACAAATGGATACAGAGTGGCCACTGAACAGAGAGCCTAGAGACTTTGTGGTGAACGAGTGGCATAGAAATGTGACTTCCCCTGTTGCCGTCAGATTGTGTGTTTCGGTTGAGTTGAAACCTGGCTTCACTTTCTGCAGGAACTCATAAAACCCTTGCTGGGTCAGCTGAAGCAACTGATAAGGATTCCACTCTCAGTTTTAACCCTTAACTTTTAGACATTTGCCTCTACAAAAATCTATTATGTGTTTTGGGATGCATGCATGCAAGTATAAAAACAATCGACAGCAGTGCAGATGCTTTCTTGCAAAAGTGAAAAGAAATGTGTACCATACCATGCCCCACGAATGAGCGGTTGGGAGGAGTGTGTTAGTGTGAACTGTGCCTGTTGGAATGACCTGTCAACACTATAGTCACAGCTTGCTGGTTCATGGTCGCTGCTCTCATTATCAACAAGCTTTCAGCATAGCAGCTTTTATCTGCAGCTCCAGTTCCGCTGTCACCCTGCTTCAGGTGTTAGACGGGAGCAAAGAACAGCTTCTCCAACACCACAGATTGCTCACTGAATAGACAAGTCTTGTTAAATCAAGCAGCAGCTGTGATACAACGCTAGAAAACACATGCATGCCATCATTTATTTAAAACTGCAAACATTTTTTTTGTTTGTTTTGGCCACTTGGGGGCACCAAAAATAGTTGTGAAGGCAATATTGGCATAATATTATTACAATTCATGGCAAACATGTTAGCAAACTGTTGATTATTTACACATTAGATATTAACATATACATACATATACACATTAACATATGGAGCCATGTTTCTGTCCATCTGGTCAATGTAAGCTTAATATTCATATTCCTTTAGCTCTATTTTTGATTTCTACCACCTCCTGAAGGAAATAACGGGTCGTTTGGCTAATATAAGCTCCATCATATTCACCAGCTAGTTTGTAACTGTTTTCGTCTGTCGTTTGGCGCTAGGATATTTGTTTATGTGATGAACTGACTCATGCAGGATACCGAAATACAATACCAAAGTAGGACCAAATGCTGGAGCCCCCTAGTGGCTATGATGTTCATAACAGGCCAAAATATTGCATTTGCCAAGCAGCAAAGCTTTCAAAGACATCATCCTCTGATGTGATAGTGTGTAGCGTTAGTAATTATAAACACTTTAAAAAAAGGAACCTAAAAAATTTGGCTATTTGTTTCAAAATGGCTTTCTCCTTCCTATCTGCTATGTGCCTGTTATGATTGTCAAAATCCCCTTCTCGATGGAAATAGGAACTACAGCCTCTAGACCGCAACCTAAAAGCTGAAATTTCAAGTTTTGATGAAGGCTTGGATCATGCAATAAGGCAGCTCTGCTAGTTTTTCCAGTGCACTGTCCATTTTAGTAGCAGTGGTCAACTCTGCATGCAAATGTTCCACCAAAACCAACCAAAATCATTATATTGAGTTTTAACTGTTGTTTAGCACCACCTGATACAACTGTGATTGGTTTAGAAAACATACAATATAACATTATTTTCCCGCTGTAGCAGAATAATAATGAGATGCTGGCAGACCATTCTACACAGCACTGTGTCAGTGATAGAGAATGGACTGGCTGTGTGAGAGGAATAGACCATTAAAGCCCTCATAGTAGATTTTGTAGTTAGATTTTGGGGCAATAAATAAATAAATGCTGACCTGATGGTGGCACCATAAAGAAGTTTATAATATCTTTGTGGAACCATGTAAACACATTCACTGCAAAGTTGCAAAAATATACTGTTGTGTATCAGAGTGATGGATGGATCAAACAAATGAAAGACAGACATTTTAGTCATTAATCCTGCACAGTCCAAAATAAATGAAAAACATTAAGCTTTAAAAGTGCTTAATATGGATGTGAAATCAAAAACTTTTCCACTCTGTGTGGTTTATCTTTAAACTTCTTTCTTTAAGCGTTTTTTTTTTTTTTTTCCGTTAATAAGCCACAGAGATAAAATGTGCCAAGTATACTTTGAATGTTATTTATGGACCCAGTGGGAACAGAGCTTCCAGAAAATCAGCAGTACTTCACAGGCTTCAGAAAGGAGCTTTTGATTGGAGATTCTCAAGTGCCTTCCTCCCCTTCTCCCCCCCTGCAGAGCGACTCATCTGTTCCTAATATTGCACACTTGTGCCTTGGAAACCTCTGTAACTAATGCATTATGCTAGTCCATCTGAAAAAATACTGGAGGCTTTATATGAGATCTATAGAAGAACAAACTCTGCAGATAAGTTTCAGGTAGAAAACATGTGAACGCTGATACTGGATGTAAGGGTTAGTTACTGTATTCACATTCTTCATTGGTGGCCAGAGATGTTACATGCTCCTTCAAGTTTAGTTCTTTTAAGAAAAGAACTGATAAAGAAATATGTTCTGGGGTGGACACTGTTTTTGTCATTAGTAAGTTTGAACTAACAGAGTTGCAGCAACTTATGTTAACACTCAGTCAAAACTGCCAAAACTACACTTGAATAATAAGGGATACTTGACACATTTTAAGAAAAATGTATTGATTTATGTTAATTAATCAAATAACAGAGCAACGCACCGTAGCTTCAGTCTGAATTCTTCTCTTCACATGAATGCAACATTATATGATGTTACAAGGTCAAATTTTTCTAATTAATTGATTTTTTTCAGAGACGGAAGAAGCACTCAGATCTTGTATTTAAGTAAAAGTACCAATACCACAGTATAGAAACAGCCTGTTGCCAGTAAAATTCATGCATTTAAATGATACTTCAGTGAAGTTACAAAAGTATTTGCATCCAGATCTACTTAAAACACCCAAAGTAAACGCACTCATTATGCAGAATGGTGTATTTCCATTGGGTTATTGTTAAAATACACTTCGTTCATCTTTAATAAGTGTCTGAATTTTCATTTTCTTTCCAGATGCAGAGACATTTAAGACAAGTTGTGTAGGAACTGGAGGTAAAAGTTGAGATATTTCAGCCATAATGAGCTGCTTTGTAAGTTTATCAGTTTTAATTCTGTTTTTCTTTCGGTTTTAGTACCTATATGGGAAATTCACTTTTTAGACAACTAATATAATTACAAGCTATCATAAATTATTCTTTGCAAACCAAACCATAAACAGCAATGATGTAATAGCAAAAACCTACTTGTTGATTCACGCATAACCTAAGGTGAAAAGGGCAGACTTCCTCACAATAATTATTATAACAACAGCAACATCTGCAGTATTGGCAACCGATATCACTAGTAATAGTGGAAATTATTATTTTTGTTTGGTGCAAAAGGGCAGTACAGTCACAATGGGTAAAGCCACAGAGTCTATAAAGTCAGTTTGCATGTTTCTGCCATAAAGATTTAATTAGCTACTGTATGTGACAGCAGATTTAGGTCAGATTTAGTTCCCAGACTTTGACTGAGTTCGTATAAGGTTGAGATTTTCTCTGCTTGTGCTATTTTGCTGTCGGGTAAATGTGGGTTCCACTGACCCACATCCTGTTTTTCACCTCCCAAAGAGAGAGTTCATAACAGGCAGCTGTGAGAAGCAAAACATTTATTGGCTTTTCTTCATCTACACATCTCCGTCTGTGATAAGGATCTTCCTCGCACCAGCAAACATTTTGCACATTGCAATCTCTGCTGTGGATCTGTTTCGTCTTTCTCCATTTGATTATCAATTGTGTTTAGCTGAAGAGTTGCTCATGTTGCACAATATGCCAGCAATCAATTGGGAGTGTCATGCCTGTATGCAATTAAGAGTTTACTTCAACCACACTGCTGTTGACACCTGCGTTGTGCAATTATTCCCAGTCCCAGATTCACATGTTTATGCCTGTGAGGATGTTGTGACGGTTGAGCTGCTGTTCTCTGTCATAACAGATCGACTGGGCCAGAGCTGTTGTTTGGTTCACACCATCTGTCAGTAGTGGAGGCAATCGCAGCCTCGTTGGTTCCCAGCCGCAAGTCCAACCTGTCCAAAAGGTCACCCTGAGACAGTTCCAAACAGCCTTTAAAGTTACTCATTCACTCAGGGTGCCGGAGCCACAAAACTCCAACTCCCCTCTGTGAAAAGAAGAATAAGTCACTGATGTTTGTAAGAAAAACAAACTGTACTATTGATGTATAAATCATTTTGGGGCTAGACTCAGTTTTGACAATATTACTGACTCCCGAGGGAGTTGCAGGCGCATGGGAAACCACAGCGAGATGGATAGTGTATTCCTTTTGTAAGAACATCATGTTTCAGTGCAACATGAAAAGACATCCCAAAGTGCAATAACTCATCTTTGCAGTTTCCCACATGGCCCTCATGTCTTTGACATAGTGAGGGAAGAGTGGTGATGATTACTAAATGGCCCGACTCCAAAGCCGTACACAAAGCACCCTCATCACACATGCTGAAACCTACGTCTCTCTGTTGCTTTACAACAAAGGCTTCAAGTAAGAGGGTTCAACAATGAAACCCAGGATCATTCTGCCCATGTCACTCACAGCACATTTTCTTTGCACTTCTTTTTTTTATCCAAAACCATTGGTGTTATTCTATATGTGAAAGAAGAAAAATGATTTTATCTTAAAGGCTTGAGGTTTGTTTTCTTGTTGAGTGTTGAAAATATTAATACTTTTATCTTTCTACATGCAAAATGAAGCCAGCACCCAATTAGCTTAACTTAGCATAAAGACAGGAAAAACAGCTAGTCAGCTGTAAAGTTTGGGAAATAGGCGTGTTTACTTTTTTGCTGAGGGTTAACAATTGAGTAGACAAATATGAAACTACAACTACTGGCAGCTAATTACATGGACTTTGCATGATAATTTTAAAAAACGTAAAAGAAAAAAATACATTTAACAACAAAAATGGGTTAAAAAAAAAAAACAAACAAACAAAAAAAAAAAACCAGAACTGCTTTCCTTTTATTTCAGGCTAAATCCAATATTTAAAAAAAAAAAATGCTAATTTTTAAATGGTATATGTAGAGTTAGAAACAAGATTTTTTTGGAAGGATAAATAAATCTATAAAATTACAGAAGATACTTGCAGTTTATTACTCAAAATTTGTCCTGTCATTTTAAAAATAGAAATTTTCTGTAAATTCATAGTTCTCCTACTGTAATTTTTCTTTTAACAGTTATATATAACATTATATGGTGATAATAACTGTTATTGAAAACTTTTCAGTGATTAAAAAAAACATTTTTATTAACCGATATGCCTTTCTGTAAAATACTAAAATAAAGTAAAAGTGTTTTTTTTTAAATAATCTCTAAATTATTCCAAGTTTGCCAATTCATTACATTGTCTCTTAATATCGCAAACAAACATAAACAAATGTTTGACAATTTCATCGACTGATAGCAATGCAATTTGAAGATGTACACGCATGTAAAAAAAAACTGTAAATCACATAATCTGGCGCATGTATGTTAAGATGTACACTCTTACAGCTTTTCATACACAAAAAAAGTAATGTCTTTTTAATGTCTAACGTCTTTTTATGGCATTTGTTTAATCAAAAAAACAACAATCAGACTGGAGGGAGGAGGTGACTGCATTCCAGTACAGAAAGCCACACACTGTAAAATATCATTTGTTTCAGCTGCCCTAAAATTCTAGTATACATAAAAATATATATGCTGGTTCTTTCATTACCGCTACATGTTGCCTCTCTTCATTTCAATGTAAGCCCCTGTCTTAATTTGCTTGATTTAAATGTATTAATTTCAGTTGTTTATTTCAGCTTAATTAAAATTTTCTGTTGTGTAAGAACCTTTGTCTTGCTTATTTTATTTCGTTTTTTTAAATCACCTTTATATGGCTGCAGGCTGTTAGCAGCTGCTTCCAGTCTTTACACTAAGCAAAGCTCACTGCCTGCTAGCTGTAGGTTCATATTTATTCAAGAGTTAAAATAACAGTATCGATTTTCTCATCTATGTCCCTGCAAGAATAAGTGTGTTTTGTAAAACATCAAGCTATTTCTGTAAATGAGAATCAGCTGGCAACGGTAAGCTTGTTTTCCTGCATGGGCATGTATCTTTCCTTGCTGTTTGACCTGCAGGTCTGGTGGGAGCATTTAAGTCCAGTCTGTCCTGATCCTTCACTCACAGTTTAGGTTGGAGGAGTGGGATTAACTCTTATCTCCGCTGGGATGTTGTCTGTCTTTTGGCTGGACCCAACATGGACTTGTTTAAGCCGCCCCTGTTGCCACTTCACGTTCACAAAACATTCCTGAGCAGACCAGTTCTGCAGATAGCATATCAGTTTTTTTTTTTTTTTTAACATGGTTCACCATGAAAATTCTAAAACTTCAGTCTGAGCTTCATGCTTTGCTCTGACTCCGACACAGCCCATAAAAACAACTGCTTATTTATTCTCACTCCATTTTGAGAGCAAACATTCCTCCGACTGAGGCAGACCAAACAAGCAACTCTCACAGTAATCAGCCAAACACATACAGACAGGTTGTTTATTCCCAGACTGAAATAATACATCACAAGCGGCAGGTTGGTCCAGAGGTCGAGGGGATGAGTGGAGCTCGCAGGTTGCTGGTTTGATTCTGAACACAATATTCTGGCGGAACACTTTCAAGGTATAACCCTGAACAAAGGATTTCATATGAACCTTCAGCTCTGAACTGAGAAATAACATATGGCCATATACACCTCAAGTGCATGAAAAAAATTCCAATTTCACTGCGAAAACTCACCAAAAAAACAGGTGCTGAAGTAAAACACCAGCCCTCGCTTTCATTTTTCATCCGTTCATTTTTCCACATCTGTTTAAACATTTCCTGACACACCATGTATTAAGTGTATTAAAAGTTATTTTTAAAAAAGAACAAGCCATGACCTCAGGAGTGCCTGCTAAGAAAAATACGTAATCACACAGTCGGACATGCTGTATATACACATTACCGGGATCTTTGAGGTGTTCTGCACAGCGAGTTTTTCTTCCACCCCATCTAAGCCATCCCATAACATCAGTGTAGGATTACCCACAAGCTCAGACTCTCTCTGTCACACTTTGTCCATGAAGTCTTTGATAAGCCCTTGTTTTTAGTTCTGGATAATGCACATATGGAAAGGTTTTATTGAGCATGGCATTGCATAAAACTGGATTTCCGAAAGAGGAGGCAACCAGTAGGAATGGGTATCTAATCAAGGCAGAGGTCAGGACAGACACACGATGTGTGTTTCTGCACTGAGGCTGTTCTTTCCCTCCACTGAGCACATCCACGTTGTGTCCACTGGAGTTTCATTTACAATTTAAATGCGTTCAGTACCAGACCCTCCTGCTGGGATTGAAAATGTGCTCAGATCAGTGTGTGAAAGTGGTAAAACAGTGTAATATCATGCTTTCTATCCATAAGGAGTGTGATGAGAGGTGTGTTCAAACACGAATCCCACGGTGGCACCTCAAATATTCATTTTCCTACCACAGTGATTGTCCCAACTTTTACCTGATCTCCTCCTCGCTCAGTGTGTTGTAACTTGAAAGTCTCACTTGGGGTTGTGCTGGTAATGCTCTCCCAAAGTTGCTTGTTTTTGCAAGTGTTGTGCATGTCTGAACACTCACTCACCAAGTTTTAAAAATCTAATATGTATATACAGGAATTTGGACATTTATCATCTAGACTATCTAGGACTTTCTGATATGCATGGCCATATAATTATCCCGATATAGTTTGCAGAATGCATAAAAATTGGAGATTGTGCATAAAAACAGGGCCTGCATTTGTAGGTCAAGATTATAACCTCTCATAGTAGTCTCTGAAAGTTGTGTTTGCAACTTTAAATGTAAATTCTGATGTTTTAGGTGGTTACAAGTAGTTAAACAAACTACTTTTGTGTAAAACTTTTATATTTCGACAGAAAAAAAAGGCCAAAGAAAACTTTCAGTTCACTCAAAGTTTATTGTAACTTGAAAGTCTCACTGGATGTTATGATGGTAATGTTCTCCAAAAGTTGCTTGTTTTTGCAAGTGTTGTGCATGCCTGAACATTTACTCGCCATGTTTTAAATAAGTAACATTTATGTATAAGAATTTGATCATTTATCATGTAGAAATATGAAGGATGGAGAGGAATGTGTAGCACTTCCTGATATGCATTGCATTACAATTACGCCTATATAGTAAGTGGAATGCATTAAATTCCAGATTGTGCATGAAAAGGGCCTGCATTTGTAGATCAAGTTTATAACCTCTCATAATAGTCTCTGAAAGTTTTATTCGTTCTATGCTGTGAGCAATAAATGTAAATTCTGATGTTTTAAGTGGCTATGTCGTTGTTTCTCAGATACTGCAGCTACAAGTAGTTAAACAAACTACTTCTGCATAAATATTAGAAATTTCGACAGAAAAAAAGGCCAAACAATTCATTTTCCCAAAGGCTATGCGCCGTTACTAAAGTAGTTACGGTAGAAAATCCATCCACACTTTCGCCCCGAGGAATGTTGCCTTCACGGACTCTCAGAAGTGTAGCTTTTAAGAGTTGATGTCACATGAAGGGAGTGTGATAGTTTGAATTTTAGTAGTTTTAATACAACGTATTATTTGAGTACGTAGTAGTGTAAAACTAAAATAGAATGAGTAATTAAAAACTACTCTCTTTTCAAAATGTCGCTTTTTTCTAATGTGTCCAAAACGCCTATAGCAACACTCAACCGTATCCAGATTTATTGTTCTTCATTTTACAGTTACATCGCAAGGGTGTTCTTGCATGACAGGATAACCAAAGCGTTTGTTTTTCAGGCTTGCAAACTTTCCGAACTTTAGAGGATAAAGTTTCGAGGCGCACCTGAAGGCACCAAAAGTCTCGGTCAATTAGTAGAGTTTAGACAGTGCGGAGAGCCTGTAGTCGGTCTCTGCGAGCGCACCACCAATGACCAGCTAAAAAACGCCCCACTGCTCCGACTCAGATCCGCGGGGGTGGGGAGTCCTCAAGTTTGAGTTCGGATTTTTTTTTTTCCCCCGGAAAACCATGGGATTCGAGCTGGACCGCTTCAAGGGGACCGTGGACCCGGATTTCAAGTGCAACTTGTGCAATAAAGTCCTGGAGGACCCGCTGACGACTCCGTGCGGTCACGTCTTCTGCTCGGGCTGCGTGCTGCCCTGGGTCGTCCAGCAGAGCAGCTGCCCCGTCAAATGCCAGCGGATCTCCACCAAGGAGCTGAACCACGTCCTGCCTCTGAAAAACCTCATCCTGAAGCTGGAGATCAAATGTGACAACCACGCGAGGGGCTGCGATGCGGTGGTGAAGCTGCAGCATCTGGCCGAGCACGCCGAGATGTGCGACTACTCCCCGGCCAAGTGCAGGAATAAAGGATGCAGCGAGGAGCTCAACCTGCGGGACGTGGATGCTCACATGCGGGAGACGTGCGACTACAGACCGGTGGGGATTTGCGAGAGCGGCTGCGGGCTGATGCTCACCCAGAGAGAGCAGAGACTGAACAGCCACTGCTGCCTGAGAGCCCTGAAGGCGCACAACAGCGCGCTGCACTGCAAGATCATCATCCTGGATAGAGAGTTCAAGAAGCAGACTATTAAAGCCAACAAGAGGGAGAAGTCACTCCTGGCGCAACTTTCCGCCGTGCACAGCGAGCTGCAGATGACAGCGCTGAAATATCAGAAGAAATTCACCGAGTACAGCGAGAGGATCGACTCCCTCACCAAGACTGTGGCTTTCTCGTGCAAGGTAAGCAACAAAGTTTCTGCTTTGAGGGAGGATAAGTAGCTCCTCTGTCTCTTGTGTGCAGTTTTTCACTTTGGCACAGGAGGAAAACTGTATTCTGCTTGTTTAAAGTGCTTTAAATGCAAGGAAAAGGATGAAATTACGCACGTATGACTTGCATCCGCTGGAACTGTTCTGACCTGTGCAAATGTTTCAGCTCCAACTTTATAGGCTGTTAAATATCTTCCTCAGCTTGCATTCTGGAGCTTAGTTTGTCACTTTTATTGGACCTCCATGTAGGCTGGGTTGCTACTTTTTTGCTTTGGTTCAAATTGCAGTTCAGAGTTATTGAGGATTTTTTTCTCAGTTTGGGAAGCGGAAGTTTTGAAGCGTTTTGCAGTCCAGAGGAGTTTGTTTCTTGTTTGTCTGCTTTGTTTTGAGATTTGGATGTCAGCTGTGCCTCTGGCCAGCTGGCAGTCAATGGGGGAGGGCCAAATATTTACTGCAGTTTTGTACACAACAAGAGCCAGGTTCCAGTTATATTGCCTCCTCACAGCATGCTTGTTTGAGGCTTTCTGTCATCGGATGTTCGCCCTTTCCCCGAGACAATCATAACAAATTAGAATCAAGACTGCATCAGAGTTGGAGCCACCAAAGTTGCACGAGCTAATCGCAGCCTCAACCGTGCCTCTGAAAATTTGTGCAAATGTGACATGCATTCCCTCCAGCCTGTAGCCATACAAGATGTAAAAGTACAGCTCGTTCTTTGGTTAACAGTGAATCTCAATCTGAGGGCAAATACAAGGCCCCTATTCAGGGACAAGCCCAGGAGCTGCTGGTGTTTGGATGTTTTATGGCTCAATTTTAAAAACCCAATGAGCAATTATCAGCATCATAAAGGATGCAGAAGTTCATAAGTTGGCTAATGAATTGAATTAGTGAATGATGGTGCACTGCTGCTGCTGTGATTAGCAGAGGGAGTGGTCAGATCCGGATCAGTGATGAGGTCTGTTCAAGAAAAGGAGGAATATGGGTTCATCAGTGTTGCATAAGGAAATGTAGATGAATGGAAACTTTTTTTTTCACCTTTGCACCTCTGAACTCTCTATTTCTGCCACAGAAGTTCATTACTAAATCATCTTGTTTAAGTGACACTTTCCTCTCTGTGTGTCTTTTATTTTCTCGTTTTTGCTGGGCAGTTTCATTTCGTTGTTGTGGACTCAGTTCCCAGCAAAAATGTGTTCCAGTAGACTGGGAAATTGCGCATCAAAAGCACCGATGCGAGGAAATCGTGAAATCGCTCATGCTGGTCTAAAGAAGCTTGCTGGGCCTGTTGCACAGCTAGTTATCGTAGTTCATTTGACAGAGGCATCCCAGGCCCACTCACTGAGATGTACTTACAGTGTGTCATTCCCAGTGTGGCTCTACTAACAGGAGGAATATGGTCCCCCACTTTAGGGTGCGCCTTGAACGTACATAAAAGACACTGGGAATTGTTTGGGAAATCATCCACATAAAAGAAACTCTGTGGATGATGCTGTGGTTGGCTAGAAAGCTTTTTTTTTTAAATCTAGAAAGGCTTTTTCATTGGATCCAGTGAAGCAGTGAACAGGATTGTTTGCTGAGAGAACCTCAATGCTCAGATGACAATATGAAACAGAGCTGCAGAAGTGGGATTAGCTGTCAGGGGGACGGAAGACTCGCACTCTCTCTGGGTCTCGCTGCTTTCTTGTGACGTCAGCATTCAGTTGTTTTTGAGTCTGATTGCATCTATGTCTTAATGGTTTCTCAGTGAGCCTGAAAAGCCCAGGTAATGACATGCATGATGAATCTGTTCCTTTGAATCCAAGCTTGGGAGCCAGCATTCCCCATACCACAGACGTGGAACAGCTAAATGGAGTGCATCCGTTACTGGGCGTGTTTCACAACTCAACGTGTCATTGGTGAAAAAGGTCTAATGCAGATTTGTTACGACATATTTTCTCCTCAAGTCACTGTCAAAGACTGAAAACAGGCCCATCATTCTGTGGGATTTCTGACGGGTAACCTACTTCAGTTTGTTTCTGAGTGTCCATCACTTCTCGGCTGAGGCTTCCGAAGCCAGATGGGGAATTTTTATGCCTTCTTTTAATAACCAGTCAGCAACTGTGAAGGGAGATGACCTGAGTGTGTGGAATAACTGACTAGAGCTTCCAATAATAGCACTTAATACTAAACTTCTTCTTTGAGCCAGGACAAGCAGTAAAACAAAGTAAAAACAAAAGATTCGCAGATCTCTCTCTCTCTCTCTCTCTCTGGTTCACTTCAGGACTGCTAGAAGTGCTGTCATATTTTCCATTCAGCCTCAGATCTCTGTTTTGAACCAAGCTCCTGTCTGGCTGCTATGGATGACAGTGTTTCTGCTTCTTGATGCGATGAACAGCATCTTTCAGAACCGCAAGACATCAAACTGATTTAGCTTCCGTTGAATTTGATTAAGATAATCATGGGCTCAGTCTGACTTGGCTAATTATGGACTAATATAAAGCATTAATCTGTATGATAATTTAACAGAATAATGTAGCCTATTAATGATTTTACACTGATGTATGTTAGTTGAATATGACAGAGATCACTTTAATAAAAGCCATGATGAAGTCTCTAAAAATGGCAGCTTCATTTTTTAAAAAAGAAATGCTTTAGACTTCTACTTCCTTTGTATATATGTCCCTTGGTTTTACTGTGCAGTTATCCTTTAAATGATTTAAAATCTTGAATCTTAACTAAAACAACCCATTTTGACTCTTGATCACATACCAATAGTCTAAATCAGCATTGCCTTATTTTGTTCTGCATTGCAATACCTTTGCTATAATTAGATCCACTAAGAGGTAGAAGGAGGGAAGGCAGCTTGATGGAGGACAGACTCGGAAAGTGTGACGGGTGCTGAGGTGAAGGCTCACCGTAAGGGTGCCAAGTCACCAGTGAGCAGCAGACTACAGTTTCACTGCCAGCATGCGTTCTTTCCTCAGTAACAAACTGCTCTGTTCTTTTTTCCATTATACCTAAACGTTTGTTTACTTGACGTACAGATGGTTGGCGAATTAAAGACATACCTCAATGAACGAATGGAGAAACATAATGAATGCAGATGCTTCCATACAGATGCACTGAATGGTACTGTTAAGTAATCTAGATCAAGCCATGCTCTGTGGCATGTATAGAAATGCTTAGCAGGGCCAGTTGATTCTGATTTTGTTAAAAGTGGGCAAGAGTGGTTGTTGTTGGGACACAGATGGCAGGAGCTTCAGTCACAAACACTGCTCAGCTGGCTGGAGTTTCAGTAGGAACAGTGACTGAAGTGACACCTGCATTTAGATCTATGCGAAAGATATCAGTTAACAGGGTGGAAAACAAGCAAAAACCTTTAGGCTAGAGAATAAAGCCAGTATTGATGTGACAAATACTGCAGTTCCTTGAATGAACACTTGAGGCTGGCTCCAAAAGAGAGTCAACCCCTACAAACCCTATTTTAAAATGCTCAACTTTGAAGCAGAAATGAAGATGTTTCCACCTTTGGCAAAGTGGTTTTGATTTGTATAGTAAATTTCCCCGTTCATGACAACTATACAGGAGGTAAACTTTTATGTAATATTTTAATTGGCCAGCAGTTACAATAAATCAGCTGCTGCCAAAGCCAATATATTGAGCTCCAAAACCATTGTTGGGGAAATTTCAGTGACGTTATGAAGGTTCTGTCCATCTCTATGTACAGTCTGTGTTTAGATATCATGGTTGCAAATGCACATTTCATGACTGTGATGCGTGTGCATTAGTCTAATATATGAGTAAAACAGAAGCAATCTCTCTTAGTGCAGGACTTCATCCGATTGCTACCAGTAACAGTCCACCAACAGTTCCATCGGAAGACATTACAGTTGGATTCCAGTGCATAAACCCCTCATTACAAAGATGAATGCACATTTGAGAGTTCAGTGGTGCAGAAATCATAGACACTGGTCTACGGAGACTTGGAAAAAAGTGATATGGTAAGATGAGTCATCTGTCCCCATATTTTTAACAAGTGGGTGAGGGCATGTGCAACATATACCCAGAGAATTATAAAGGGCTGAACGGTAGGCCACTGCTGAGAGAAGATCCAGTGGCTCTGTTATGTTGTGGGGGCAGTTGGCTTGTCTCCTCTGAGTGAAGGGTCAATGCAAATCTAAAGGAAATCCTACCTTTATGATGTGATGAAACATTTCTATCCTGATGAAAGTGATCTCTTCCAGAATGACAATGTTCCCATCCACTGGGGATGAGGGGTCAGTGAATTTGATAAGTATAAAAATGATGTGAGTCATGTGTTTTGGCCTTTACAGTCGCCAGGTCTCAACACAAATAAACACCTGTAGGAAGTTGTGGACCCACATGTTAGATGTTACTCTCCAACACTATCATCAAAACACTAAATAATGGAACATTTTCTGGAAGAATGGTGTTCAGTGCCTTCAGTAAATTTCTAGAAATTTGGAGAATAAGTGTCAAAGTGCTTAAAAAGTGTTCTGGTGGCATGTAATAGGCCCAATATCTTACTAAGACACTTTGTGTATTCTTGTCCTTTAATTTGTCACCTTCCTGTAACTCCCACCTGTTTCCAACATGTATGATCATGTTTCGTGTTTTTTGGTGGAAAGGACATTTTATTTTTTATCACCTAGCCACACCTGATGTTTTAGTAAATGCGCAGCCCCCTGAAGAGCCTTACTTCATCTCTTAGGGATTAGAGCTTTGCTAGAGTGTTCGCAGATGTTGGGGGCAGAAAAAAAAAAAACTCTCTAATTACTCTGAGTTCATTTTAATGGCTCTTGCAGATGAAATGTGAAAACACTTTTTAAAATCCATCTAATTTGTTCTGAGTCTTGTGGCAGGTTAAATGTAATTCAAGTGGATGCTGCTTCATAGCTTTTATTAGTCAAATGCAACTCAGTGTAATGCCCAACTGTCTTCCTGTTGACAGTGACGGCTGTAGTCGCTGTAATTCGGAAGCATGTGTCGCTAATGCTGCCGTGACATAGTGCAGGAGCGCACATTCCAGCATGGCCTGACATGCAGATGATGGTCTTTTTAGCCTATATGGCTGTCAGAAATACTGTACATGCCAGTAATATCTGCTTTATATTTAGTCGCTCTGTGTCACAGCATGCTGGAATGGCAGCTGAAATTATGTTACCTCATAACTCTCCTTAAAGTCCTGCTTTGAAAAAAATAGATTAAGGGCTGACTCTGCGAGTTTCCCAGAGGTTTTCATGTCATGTTGCCTCTCAGTAAGAGGTCTGCTGGTGTATTAATTTACAAAGGACAACAGCTTGTGAGAGAGAAGGGCTGTCGGCTCTTCTTTGACCAGGTCATTTCTGGCTGCTGAGTAGGTTAAGTCTCAGTGAATGGTGAAAGTTAGGGCTGGCGCTTCAAAGGCTTCATCTGATGGCATTTAATTCAAAATTAAACATAAAAATGGTCAACTTAACTTGTTTTCTATAGTCATTTAAGCAGATAATATATAATAAGTAATGTTACTTTAACAATGCAGATTCTTGTTGTTGAGGTCCTGTCAAGAATCTTTTTTTGAACAAGTAAGCTGAAGTTCAAAATTTTACTGCCACAATGGTGATAATGACAAATGGAATCCCACAGGTCAAGATGCAGAGCTTTTGAGATGACAACTTTAAAGAATAAATAGAATACAAAAAAATAAGTACACCCAAGTGTAATATCACTTAAATGTCAAATAATTAAAATTTGTAACATCTCCCAATGATTACTTTACTCTTTAGTTAAACAGTAGGGTGTTTGCTCTTATGTTTATTTAAAACTAACAGTTTATATTTACGATACTAAAAGACTAGCCCCAGAGGAAGAACTCAAAAGACAGTACATTACTTAGATTCAAATGTTTTATTTCTTCAGAACTTTGTATGTTCACTTTTATTTTTGATGACTGTGTTAGTCCTCCTCGGCATGGAGGATGCCAGTGTTGCACAAACTTATTTTGCCGTTCGGCTCCCTTACTCTTTAAAATACTCCAAAGGTGTTCTGTTGCATTCAAATCTGGCAACATACTTGACCAGGTCATCGTTTGCAATTTTTCCTTCTGTAAAAACTCTTGTATGATTCTGGCACTGCGCTTTGGATTGTTATCATGCTGGAATATTCTTCTTCTGCCAAGCTTCTACAGACTGAGAGTCAACTTTTCAGCCGGTATTTTGAGGTAGCCACTGGCATTCATGGCGCCACTTATAAATGTTATCTCCCCGACACCTTTTGCACTCATACAGCCCCATATCATCACACTCCCATATCTGTGCTTCACTGTCAGGACTATGCATTCACTGTGGCAGTCGTGGTCAGATTCATGCCAAACATGCAGGACCCCATCTGAGTCGGACAAATTTAACTTGGTCTCATCAGACTAAAGAATGTGCTTCTCTTTAGGAAAGTTTATTATTGCAGTTTTGTGCCAAAGAGTTGGCAAGAGTTTTTGTCTTGGATGCTGTTCATAGACGTTGATACTGTACAATGTTCTTTGCACTGTCTTAGCCGGGACACAAACTCAGATTTCTATTTATAACTCCTCTGCCAAATCCAAAGCACTGGCCCATCTGTTTTTCAGAGCTTGATTGTGCAAGTAGTGCACTGTCTGTGGCGTCATTTTAAGAGAAAAGCCACTGCGGCTGTGATTAGTGGTACTATGACTTGTTTCAGGCCCCTGATTAGTGCTGTAGATGTGTCTTGACTGATTTGGTGACTGATCTTGCTGTAGCTCTTTAATTTTTGTGAAGTCCTATAATCAAAGTTCTATGGAAAGTGTAGATTCATAATACTCAGATACACACACACCATTGATTGAAAACTGACAAAGTTGTGGTCTTTACATTAAATTTTATAATCATGTTCATGTAATGAGACTAATTGCAAATAACAGGTGAACTCAATTTTGTTTCAGTGATCACATATTCTCTAACTAGTGTGTCAGTAATCAGAGGTGTATTCACTTTTCTTACATAGAATTTCCACTTTATTTTCAATATTATCTTCATAAAATTTTTGTATTTGATTGTTTATGTTAGATAATAGTCTGTTTGTCAACTTAGAAGTGATGCGATCACTGAGAGGTGATAAAGTTTTAATAATTTTACATTTAAAGGACATCAACCAGGTTTGTCCTCACTTGTGTACTGTATCAAGTACGTCCACATTTAACTAGGAAATTTAAACAACTCTGCTGACCAGCTCTTTAAAATTTGAACTTGACACCTACTGAGCAATGTTTTCTGTTACCTACCCAAAAGACTTCGATATGACTTTTTAAAGTGGTGAGAGGTTGAGCTTGCTAACCGCAGAATCGGCCATAATTTAATTTTTGTTGTTTTGATGACAGCCCAGAACTTACAATAATTGGCTACAACCGAGTAGAATTTGCCAGCAGCAGTTGCAGAAAGTCAAATCAACAGCTGCATGTACAACCTGAAGTCTTACTGTTTCAATTCAGCTCTTGTGTTTTTGAAAGTTACTTTTTCAAATTGCAATTTTTTAATACAATCCAAACCTCGGAAGATGTGCAATGTGCCATTGAGCCAAATTTCGATGTTCAATCACCCCTTAATATGGAGAAAAGTGTTATTAACTTTTTGATACATCCCCTTTCATAATTCCATGTGTTTCAGCCCCCCTGCTAATATGGTCGCTAATCATTTTTTCAGCCTGATCTATTCTTCGTCTTTGAGTGCTCAGTTCAATCATACTGTCGCTCACCTGGAGTTAATAATGGATTATTAAGAATAATTATTCTGAACCTCCTGCCATCTCTTTGTTCACATGTCTTTCTTCTGTCTGTCTGTAGGAAGGCGAGACTAAAAGCGTGACGGTTGTCCTTCTTCGTGAGGGTGGATCTCTGGGTTTTAACATCATAGGAGGAAGGCCATGCGCGGTAGGTTGAAAGCCGAGCGTCTCGGAGGTTTCATCTCCCCCGGTGATCAGCCGAGTGTCATATGGCAAGCCAGGAATGAATAGCACATACTGGAAGCACCACAAGCTTCCTCTGTACTGACTGACACAGTTTAGACAGTCATGCATGTGTTTCTTAGTCTGTGGATAGATGGACCGCATCTAGCAAGTTTTATTGTGTTTATATATTGGTCTGGTTTAGCGGATTTGGCATTACAGATTAAAAAAACTATAATTACTTTTATGAGAGTTAAATCTGGGATTATGGCTTCGACCGCAGTTGTTTTGTCTCTAATTGAGGGGATTTTGGTGGTGAGGTAAACACAGAGGAGAGGAAAGGGTCTTTCATCCCAGCCTCAACCTTTCACAGCCACTTTTTTGCCTTCAGGCTCTGAAGCAAAAGTCATTAATGATGCCACACTCTCCGCTGAGTGAAGAGTTGAAAATATCCCAAGCTCTGTCTTCCATACATGGAGCTTCTTTCTGCAGCAGAGGTCCTATTGAAATGGTGCTCCCTGTATCTGTTTCAGCAGGACTGCGCTCCACTGTTACAGGCTTGTTTTTCCACAGCCACAGTGACGCACTTTTCTGTAGTGACATAGATTATCACCGTAAAACTTTTTATAGCAGGAAACTATAAAAAGATCTACACATGAAAAAAAAAAAAAGTGTGTTTTTTTTTTCAGCCGAGTCGACGGTCTCATAGATTTGCCACCTGCCTCGCCGTTGTGACAGAGCCATGCATCAAACTCAGCCGTACGACAGCAGAGATAATACTCGGCTTTGCTTTCCCAGCTAGCCTCAAATCAACAGTTGGTGTAAGAGGCTATTCATTAGACTGGAAATAGCTAATATCCCAGTAGACTTTGACACGTGTTTCATATGGCTGTCACACTGGTATGGCTTGGTAAGCGCAATCAGCTGCCAGGTTTTGTGGGCTAGTTTGTCTACAACTCATGAGACAGGGGTGGTGGTGAGGCAAAATGGGATTTACAGCAAAGCGTTGAAGTGTTAACACTGTACACGATGCCCCTGAAAAAAGGAAGCTACTTAATTAGCATCTGTGCCGTGACTTTCTTTAAGCATCCTATTAAATTGTACTCGTGTTGCAGAGCTCAGTGGGAGTGCAGAACACGTTTCATGCGGTTTTAAAGCGAGCGCTACGAGATCCGTTAACCCAGACTTAGCACAGACTCCGGGGTCATGTCCACAGCGTTAGATCCAGACTACTGCAGGTCGCTTCAGCACATCCACATGTCAACATTTAGGCCCCTTTTGTAGGCCGGGGTCATCCCTCTAGGCCTGGGAAGCATCTGAAGTTAAAGCTAAGCCATAAGTCCACACTCAAGGGTAGGGTTAAAGGGTCGGTTCACCCAAAACACAAAACGACACATTTTTCCACTTAACCTTGCTTTTGTCTAGCCTTCCAGATATTTTTGTTTTTTATGCACCCAGATTTAGAGACATCTGCCTTGAAATTGCTGTTTGCTGAGAAAACTGCAGACAGTGAAATCAGCGGATTATTCATTGCAGTCCTCTTTTAAATCTCCAGTGTTTTGAGCAGCATAAATTAAATGTCTCTCAGTTATAGGGATGTCAGTAAGCAGTTTTTTGTTATTTGGACGACTTTACTCTTAGACTTACAATAACTTTGGGTTTGTTTGCTGTCGGCAAACCATGTGAAAACCTACACAATGTTTCCAGGGTGTATTAAAGTACATTTTGCAACTTTTATTGAGAGATTTATTGAATGTTCTTTGTGTCATATTCTCCATATCAATCTGAGCAGTGTTGCGATTATTCTTCTTCAGAAAATAACAGTAATTTCTTCCACAGGATGACAATGACAGCACTTCAAATGAAGGGATCTTTGTGTCTAAGATCGTCGAGAAAGGTCCAGCAGACAAGGAGGAAGGCCTTCAAATCCACGACAGAATAATAGAGGTATGTGACCTACACTGTAGGGTTACAAGCGAAGGAGAAAAACAGAAAATTGATGCACTATAAAAGGCTGTCTGCACCATAAAGATGCGGGGAAACACAAAGCCATCACTCAATATTTATGTCGGTGACCTCTTGAGCTCTAGCTGAAAGCAGCAAATGTGACACATTGAATGCGAATTTGTATTTATTTCAGCTGCTGAATGTAAATCCTGCAGACAGCTAACATTTCAACATATATTTCTACCAATCAACACTCCGGCGAAGGGTTTGTTAAGTGGGGCATCACTGCAGATAGACCGAAGATAAATCTTTGGCTTTGATAGAGAGAGAGCCCTGTATTTGCTTCCTAGCTAACAAATCCCTCATGACAGAGCTGCCGTGTAGCATCCTCCTCTCGCCTTTAAACAGAATCTCGTGTGGAAAGGCCAGCTCACCCTGAGGTCAAACTTGAGGGATGCGTTGAAAAACTCGACATCACAAAGGTTGCTTTTATAGAACAGTTGTCAACCAGAATCTTACACAATGGCTGCATTGAAATGAGAGGTTTATGTGGATTGCAAGTGTGTATTACCGCGCGCCACAAGATGACAAATATGGTTTGTCGCAGGCTTTATTGTCAAACCTCAGCGAAATTGCCCCCTGAGCATTTTGACCAGCGCATTGCTCCCAGAGATGTTTGTGGAAAGTGTTTACAAGAAAAGAAGACTCCAACATCTGGACTGTGTTGATCGCTCTATCCTGTCATCCTTGCAGTCGGATGCTAAGTAGTGACTAAAAAATGCCACAAGTCCTCTGGCAGAAGCCTCATGCTATGGTTCTAAATGATGTGGTTGTAAATACAGCAACGCCATAACTAAGATGTTAGTTTTCAGTTATAATCTCCTCGAGCGTCTCTGCAGGTTTAGATTTGTCACGAGATTCCCTCACAAAGGGCAGGTTGAACCAGCAGTTCACTCAGATCTTGAGGTCAGAAAGGTACTCCAAGTGGCTGATGTGCACACAGAGATTAGCTCATATGTCGCAAGAACGTGTACAAGTGTGTCTGCATACATCTGCAATGGCTGCTTTTATGAGGTTGCGTGCGTGTGTTGGCCTGGGCGTGTGTGAGCTCAGGAAGGTTGGGGAATCATGTTAATGGGCCAGATGTTGCTGTATTTGGTTACTAAAGAAGGTATCTTGTGTAGGGTTTAATGCTGAGATAGCCATTCAGTCTTTATTGGCCTCGGAAAAAGAGGGTACAGATTTTGCTGTAGGACAATGCTGCACTTGTGTTTGTCTTGTTTTCAAGCTATTGTGAGTGAAGTCACGAAATCTCTCCAATGAGGAGAACACGGACGCGAAGAGCCTAAGGAGGTAGCAAAGCACCCTATTAAGTAACCTTTTCTTTTCAAGAGGTGAGGGATTAGCAGACAAAACCAAACAAAATAAAACATTCAACCATTGAAATGGAAATGTATAGACAGTTCAGAGTTGATATGACACATTGGTGCTTTTCATCGGAGGGGAAACTTGATCGCGGAGGTGGTTCATGTTTCGACTCCCTCTTCTTTGTTGACTGGTTGAAGCAAAAAAGTTCCATGTCATGGTTTTTCAGGTCCAAATATGAAATGCAACGTCATAACAGAGTTTTCAGTTGTGTGGGTTGCATCTTTAACCCCAGGTGGTCTGTGAACTCAGTAATTTACAGTGACAAATCAAAGGAAATCAATCCCAAACACCTAAGGGCAGTTTCATGTTCATGTTTTGAACTTGTGGTTGAAACCAGCAGCCTGCTGCTGTGCCCTATTTAGCGCCCTATGTGGGGCACGTTGCATCAGAAATGCAGAAACTTTGAAATCTGGTTTCTCATCACAACTCTCAGGAAGCACTGCGGTCCAGGCACATACAGTATGACATGGATGACTATTAGAATGTCATAGACATACTTTTAGCAAGCAGCTGATGATCTTTTCATTTACAAAACATAATAGTTAATTTCATGGTGCTTTTCAGAATGACTGCTCTAAGAATGTGTGTAAATCAAACAAGATGTGAGTCCTTTGGTGGGATTAAGGCTACAGCTTCTGATTGATTTCATTATCAGTCAATCTTTTTTCCAATTTATCTTTTAAACCATTCCTGATTGTGAACATCTTACAGTTCAAATGAGCTTTCTCAGACTTTTACACTTTACAAAATGCAGGAAGTCCTGAAAAGCAAATGTTTCTAATTTTTACTTGACAGTTTACCAAATTATGAACCAAAACCTTTCATTTTAAATGTCAGAAGCAATTCATTGAATAAACAATTAATTAAATTATTGTACCAGCACTAGTTGTCATAGTAACAGTCAATTAAACAAGTAGCTTTTCATTTCTTGTCCATTGGATCTGAGAAGTTTGCAACGTGTCGATTTATTATTGGTCAGGTTGATATATGATCAATTAAGCATTTTTCAGATTTTTTTTCAGTTTAGCAAATTTATAAATGTATTTTAAATATATTAATTTAAAAATGTGTTTTTATGGGATAAATGTTGAAAAAATGTATTTTAATTAAACATGTAAAACATACATGAACATGAACAAAGGCATTTCAACAAAGTTTTGTGTTGCAGTTTTATTCTTAATTTCGACACCAAGATTTTCATTTGTACTGCAAATGTGTTTTCACCCCCCCAGATATTAGTTATTAGTCTGCTTGATTGCTGATAATAAGGGTTATTGATGTAGTTACTTAGTTTGCACTTCAAATTATTTTTAATACCAACATTTCTTAACCTTGAATGAGCCACTTTTTGTCCACCATTTTTAGAGTTAGCCTCATTTTAAAGCTGCATTATTATTATTTATTTCTTGTTTTTGCATGCTTGGGGAGGCAGTGGAGCAACCCGAAAATACAATACAGACACTTTATCGCCTTATGAAGTTGCACTTGCTAAATCCAGCAGACATTAGGTTTCATTTGGAGTCATGTTTCTGGCCGTCTATTCAAGAATGTAAATGCAGTATTCACTCTCCTTTTAGCTCCACCATGTAGCTCTTTGGCTTCTAAGTGCTCTGCTGTGTATCTTAGCTTGTCCCGGTCTTTGTTTGGTGTTTGTTGCTGTGCATGCAGCTTTCAATGGGTTCATCAGAGCTCTTTCACCGCTAATAGCTGCCTACTGCAGCTGGAATCAAGGTAGCAGAAAGCAGAGCTGCCGGCTGGAAAACCCAACCAGCGGGCAACACAGAGCTCTTCAGGTTTTTGGTGGTAATTCTCAACGGTTGTAACTACAAATGACCCCGTTTCACATTGCACATAGTCATTTGATCCACTCTTCAAATGAAAAAAGTGATTAATGCAGCTTTTATAATAAAACCTGCGTCACTACCTTCATTTTCCATTACACTGGAAAGAAAAATATTTTTTCTAACACATGAAATCCGGTTTACAAGCCTTCAGAGGCGATAATTTTGACAGCCATTCACCAGCCATAGCATAACTCTGCTATGGAGATCGACTGCTCTGTAAAAGGGCAATCATATTACATGGAGCAGTGAAATGCTCGTTCACCTGAGGAGGCAGAAAACCACAGCACAGTCAACAGCCACGGAGCTCCTCGCTCTTCCCGTAGTAGAGGTGTTAGTTCCAGTAAGTCTATATGGATGTAACATGTACATGATGATCCACGGCTCGTCCTTCTATAACAGGCTCTTAGCGGGGGAGTGTGATAGCAGATGGCTGTCCTCGAACTGAGCTACAGGCTGCTATGAATCAGCACATGAATACCTCCTTGTTCAGACAGACATTTTTCTCATAAAAACCTCGAGTTGTGTTTGCTTTCGCTTGCCCCTCTGCAAGCTGAAAAATCTTAGCACTCTGGTCAGGATCTGCTCGTGTTTACGCCAGGATTTGATAAATAAGTCCGGATTCAGTCTCACAGTGGGATTGCTTCGCTCTGTAGACCCGGCTTATTCTCTAATCATATCATTAGATTACTCATTGATTGATTATTTACACGCTACTTAGTGAATGTGTACCATGTAAATGTAATCCCAGCATTTTGTCTTCAGTCTCGCTTCACATTGCTGGAACTCAGGCAGGAGTCGGTCGCTGCTGTGTATTTTCCTACAAAAGTGACCTTCCACTTTCTTCAAGCCTCTTTGCTTGTGCAACATGACTAAGCCAATGTCGCATTCCCAGAATGGCCTGAGCTCTCGGGGTGAAGGGGATGTTTTCTGTGTGGGCTTCTAAGTGTGAAAATAGGAAGAGAGCGGAGACGCCCGGGCTGCTGTTGTAAATGTCGCCTTGTAAATCCTCAGCAAACATTCTTAGGTCGCAGAGGGCGAACAGCAACAACTACTTTAAAATAAACTGACACTGGGACATGCCAGTCTCTATATGAGGTGTGTGTTCTTGCGTCAGAGGGGTGGCGAGCCAATAGGAATGTGTCCCAGGTAAGGCAAGGTAGATATAAATATACCAACTAGGTGTCAGTTGAATTGAAAAGTGAAGAAAAGAAGGCTGATGTTGGACAAAACAATCTTTTCATCCAGGGTTAGCTACTGCATACAACAAGATTTCTTACAGCGTGGACCAAAAATAGCTGTCATGTTTGTGCCAGCACAGTTTTGTAACAGATGATGCAAGTTGCATTAGCTGGTCATTTAACCCGTTTTAGATGCATGTTTTTTTTTCCACAATATGCTCAAGGAAATGCAAAACAGGCTGCCTTAAATACATGTCACCTTTATTATGTTTAACACAATCTGCTTCAGTGATCCGATGGGTTTTGGCCTTTGCAACTAAAGTTAACACCATCGTGGATGTTAAAAACGTCACGTCTATATTTAAAACATGCAGCTTTGACACTATTTAAGGTAGCACATCTGCAGGTCTTTACTTGTCACTTGCTGCATGAGTTGCGAGGTTACCCACAGTGCAGCACTAAACACCTCCAACCTCCCTGCGGTTCCTTAAGTATCAAGTCACAAGGCCTCAGACGGGATAAAACACAGCCAGATAGTGTTTGATTGACAGAAAGGTGAAGTGAACTGCATTGGAGGTGGGTCAAGCATGCATGCCAATGAGCCTCTGTTCCTTTTTGGTGTCAGGAGTCACTATTCAGGGCTATAAGGAGTGAGATATTTGCACAAAGCTGGGAGAAATTAGAAGAAAAGTGCTGCCTTTTGTCGTTTGCCCCCCTGTCGTTTTTTGTTTTGTTTTTTGTCAGGTTATTATTGGCATTTAGCCTTTATTGGATGGCAGCAGCAGACAGGAAATATGTGGAAAGAGAGAAGGGGAATGACCTGCGGAAAAGGTCTGACTGTCTGGGAATCAAACCGGGGACTTACTGCTGATGGCATTTGCGCCTATGTGGTATGTGCCCTACCCACTCGGCTATCAGGTCACCCATCCTGTCAGTTATTTTTTCCTTTTGGACATTCTAGGTTATGACAAAAACTCAGTTTCATTGTCGCCAACTCGCTAAATGTTTACCAATATTCTATCTATATGTAAAAGCGTTTTGTGCAGTGATGCTCTGAAGGGTATTCTTGTATTTTAACACAATAAACAGGCTTTAGCTCTGAGTGAAATCATATACCGATGATCATTGCTCTCTTTTATTAGGATATGTAATGTCATCTGACAGTCGTTTTCATGTTTTAAAGTGCCATTAGCATGTCATCGGCTCTCCTGGAGAATAAACGCTAGCTTATAACAGAATAGTGTAATTGTCTAGTCCCCACTGTCACTAATAAGTTGTCACAGCACATGGCATCCTCAGCAGGACATGTGCCAAAAGTTCCTGTGGCGTTATTTCTGACCCGCAGGGCTATGAGGAACAGACATAGAAGTTATTTCCCTAAGGGGGATCACATGTTGTTTGGCATTCTGAGGCAAGAAGCAGGTCTTTGTCAGGCCCTTTATTGGATTTTGGCCCCTGTGCAGGCAGCGTGTTTATTCCCCAGATGGGCAAGCTGAATGTGGCCCCGCTCTGTTGCTCTTGACTGGCCCTAGACAGGATGAATCCACCCCAGGCTAAGCGGGCCAATCCTAGCAGCGAGCCACATTCCTGTGCCCCGTGGTCCAGCAGAGGCAGAAGCAGGACATTAAATCAAATCTAACTTTAAAGAGTCCATAATCAGCTTCTGGTGGTAGCCGCTGCCCTATGCGGAGCTGGTTTTAAGAAGTGAGGACAAGCACATCTTTGTTTTCCGCATATGAGGTGGGGAGGGGGAGGGAAAAAAAAGATTTTTAAGATGTGGAGTCGTCTCAGTATAGAGATGGTGTGAGGTGAGCTTACGCCTTGCTCCAACCAGAAGGCTGCTTTTGTCTGTGTTTTCTTTATTGTATTTTCCACTCAGTTTTAAACAGCTTGTGTCCTCAAAGGCGAGCGGGTGCCTGATGATTTTTGTGGAGACATACAGTCTGGCCGTACTGTAGATGTGTTTGCTCTGCTCCAGCACGGTCCCAGTCGGCTCCTTCTTCATCAGAGCTGGTGGGTTAATTTATGGCTCCTAAAAGGTTTTAGAATGGACAGAAATAGACAGGCGTAATTAAGGCCAATTTTCCTGCCAGTCAATCACTGGCCATGTGTAAATGGATCAGCAACAATCGGCTCAGGTTGCTCTGCCAGCTGCTTCTCATGTCAGCCCCTGACCCCCGAGCACAGACTACCCACCGACTCCTAATTAACTACCCTCAATTAAGCCCTAATAGGCTGATTAACAGACCCTTAGTTGTGCTGTAATGGCCCGTCGTTTCCTCCCAGTGCCCCTCTGAAATGCATCCTGACTCTAGCATGTTAATCACCGCCCACTCTCTCTCCGTTTCTCTGTTCCTAACGCTGTCTTTCTGCTTGTCTTCCTCTCTCTTTAGCTTTGCAGAGACTAAAAGAAGGGTGTTTCCATCCATCAGATAATCACAGTTGGCTGTCACATGCACCGTTCCAAAGTTTCCGATGACATAGGACAGCATCTTCTTGTATAGTCAATTTAAGATTTACACGTGATTTTCTGGCGTCATAAATACACCAGAAATTACACAAAGCTATTAGTTGTGACAGTAAAGCTGCCCTGTTACAAATAGTCGCAATAATTACCAACCAAAGGCGCAACCCAAACACAATAATCCAGGTGTTTTTTGAGCACTTTCTGTTCGTGTTGGCTTAAAGGTTATTCAACTTTTAAGCTCTAGAGCACATTGCCTTTGGGATGAGAGTCAAGTTCTTAGATTAATTTGAGTAAAGAATGGTGAAAGAAATGATTTTCCTACACATGTCTGTTCACAGTATACTTTATATACTACATCATGTAACCAAATTGACAAAAAAAACTGTTCTCACACCAAGAAACTCCACCTGAGGGTGAGAGATCACACTTTAATAAGTACATCGCTGCTGCAGTCTTCAAGGCTTTTGTTCAGCTGCTCTAAAAATAGCACCACATGTCAGTGTTGCTCTTGAGATGATCACAGCAGGAATCTCACAAGGAACAAAAACCAAAAGCAGGAAACAGTGGCACAATCCTTAAAACCATCTGCCTAATGAAAGTGATGACAGTTTTTACCAGATTTATCCCTCATTGCAGAGACCACAGTTAAAACTTTGTGTTACTGCATTTAAGGAGTTGTAAATCTCGGTTTCTGCTGCAGAGGAGCCAGAAATCTTGAAGACTTTTACTCAGTTCTGTGTGAGCTTTTAGTACCAGTCAGCAGAAATGACTCGAAATGACAGTAAAATACGTCACCGTGGTAGTTTTTCAAATAAAACAAGAGTCCTTAACATTAGGCCTCTATAGAGGTACTATATTCCACTTAAAGCTGATAGATAGGGGCGTTATGACAAACATAAAAACTAAATGGGAGCTGGTGAGTGAGGGAAGGCTCCATGCAGGGAAATCAATTAAGTGGAGAAACAAGCTGCCAAGCCTCAGTGGTAGACTTACGAATAAATCACAAGATGTTGACATGCATGCAGCTTGTTTGTTGATTGTGAACATTTTGTTGAATAGAAGTTCAGTTGAACAACGCCTACAGTTGTGTCTCGCCTGACACAACAACCGGGACTTGGTGAGTCTGTTTTATGACCACCGCCAACAGCGTGATGATACACGATGGGACTTTCCTGTTTTATTACAAGGATTCCTTCTCTCTCGTGTTGGCAGCAGACACTGGCACATGCGTGTTTGTTTCTATGGAAATTGCTATATGCTGACAGTAATTTAAACATGGTTTGTGTGGCACTGTGTGATCCGGCATTGCTCCCTACAGCAGATTATAGGCTATAGGTTTCGCTCATCAATCATAATGCCAGAGTGCGCCTGTCTTCCTCTCATATGGAACCATTACAGTTGTTGCTCCAGTGACATGATGAAGTGGACTTCATTTCATTTCCCACAGCACTGCATGAATTTAATCTCAACTCGTTGTTAATCATGTCCAGTAGGATTGACTCTTTCTTTTAAAGAGTAGCAGCAGCGCAACAGAAAAGTTTAACAAACCCGAGTTTTTTATGCTTCCCTGTCCCTCCCTTATGGTCTCCCTATATTACATTCTGAAGCACTTTATCTTATCTTAGCTTCTGAAATCATTAAGCTTAATGGTTCCCCTGAACTTGAAAAGTGCAAGACTGGCCATCAACAAGGGCAGCTGGATAACAAAGAGGAGTCCAAGATCAGAGCTAATGATTTGAGCATTAATTCTAGCTGCTTGCTGGCCTTCAGGTACTTTGCATTCTTGGCGAGCTAAGGAGGACGTGCCTCTAGTCGCTGCCCTCGCTGTAGAGCAGGCAATGACGGTCACATCACACATGATGAATGTGGCGCGGCGAGCTACGCAGTGCATTCAGCAGTCTAGTACACTCTATCTCAGCTTAATGCAAATGAATCCTACCAACCCGGTGTGTCTGGCTCACTAAGCTGAGATTAAACTGCCAGTCTTGACATTTCAGATCAAATTTGATTAAATTTAGCTATTGCATTGGCTGTTTATTAAAGAATATGTTTTCAGAAGCATTTTTAACTGAAGAGGGTTGGTGGAATGTGCGTAAGCCACTGTGTTTTTGCAGCAAGATCCCCTCTGCTTGCTGTGTGATTCCCCCCTAACAGTTTCTAGCACCTGCATAATGCACTGCTTCTCCTGATTTAAAACCACTGCAGTTCCTATGTGTTTGCTGTACTGACTGAACATATTCCAAAGTGCATTGAGCATTTGCTTACATTGTAATTACATCAGTTCAATATTGGGCACATTTAGATGCTTGATAATACACTTTTCAAAAAAGCTTTCCCAAAAGTATCCCTTCTGTTAAAGCCCGACCTTCAGAACAAATCTGGAGTGATTCTAATCACTGCACACTGCAGCACTGTGGCCATGGCTGAGGCTGCTGCCAGCAGATGTTAGGTTTCATTTTGTGAGGCTCCGTTAGGACTTAACAGATGCAAAACACACAGGGTTGACGTCACCGTATATAATTGTCCCTCCTGTACATGACAGATGTTCAGTAATATCTGGGCTAATTGGAATACATCAACACATGTGGACTTGAATAAACTATTGCACATGTGCCTTAACTTAACGTACAGTAGTCCTGCGGTGCAAAAATTGATGGCACACCTGCTCTTTTTCAACTTTTAAGATGTTGAGACCTTCTCTGGATGGTAAATGATGCTAGGTGCTGGTAGTGGTTTCCAGTTTGGTTTAGTACAGCTGACCCATGACTGGATTGGCAGTGAGGGGAAGCTACTAAGGACAGTGTTATACTCTGCATGTCTTCAAGTGTGCAAATCTGTGCAAAGGTCCTTGTGAGGTAAATTTTGTCATCTCCCGAAGTCCACATGCATCCTAAATGTGTGTTTGCATGTCCATCATGCTACAAGGGCTTGGCATTAGCATGTATATGTGGACGGAGTCTACTACACAGGCTAGATAGCAGTATAACAACAAATATGCATCCATGGTGTCCACGGCTGTCCATGTTTGCATCTGCAGCAGAGTAGACCTCCTTTATCAAAATGTTTTCTTCACCCTACCAACTAATCCTGACAACACAACCCACTTTAGTGTCACCACCACTCCAATTCTCCCCAGCCTCACTTGAGAAGGTCTCGAGCTTTCATGCATTCACCAGCCAACTAGTGGAACTGGTGGCTGCTGCTGTGCTGCCTTTTCTCATGCAAATGTGTGCAAATAGACAACATTGTTCATCAGCGTGGTTCTCCATCTCTGTTACGCCGCTTTGCTTTGGCCTTTCTCTTGTTCCCCAGAGAGAGATGTTCCCTTTCAAGTGTTACCTCTCTGTCTCATTCAAGACTTCCTCTTTCCTTTTGACAAACAGCCTGGAGGAATGGTCAGAGCCGGCTCATTGAGCAAGCTTTTCAGGGACAGGAAGAAAAAGAGAGAGAGATGTTCTGCAGCCGCCTCCCTCAGACACCCCTGCTCATGTCTTATTTTTTTTCTTTTCCTCAAAGGATGAATTATTCTATAGTGGGAAGTACAGTGTGCTCTCTCCCTTCTTTCTCTGAGAAAACACAGGTGCTCTTCCCTGTGAAGTACACACTTCACTGTGTTCTAATTCCACCTGTGTATATGCAGTGATATATGCCACATGTTCTGTATCACTGAGTGCAAAAAAAATAAGTTTTTTCTCATTACTAAATGTTCGAGGGCTTAGCTTGAACAAAGCTGCTCTAAGTTTCCGTCACAGTATTCGGAGCCCATCTGTGAGTAGCTGCTCAGTAATGCACTTAAAAAAAGTGGAATTTCTGTATTTCAGCTTGGCCTTGCTGTTCTATTAATCTGTTTTATTAAAAGCACATGTTTAATAACTTGTCTCTTGTGTTCACACCAATCCAATGCGCATATTGTCCTCTCCTTAAAATGGTACACCTTGTACCTGGGGTTGAATAGGTTGTGTCCACAAATTCCTGTAGATTATGACATACGATAATGCTCAGACAGAGAAAATAACTGGCAGGCTCAGGAGAAGCCTGGGACCACCGGCTGAGAGCACAGAGCCCCGTGCCAAGGTCAACGCCGAGGTGTCAATAAAGATACCTTTACTCCTCACTAACAGAGGGGTGCTTTGATTAGAACCTCAGCAAGAATATGTAGCATTTAATCAGAAAGGTATGCCAGCAGACACACTGCGGCAGCCATTTTGTCTGCATCTTGGAGGGAGATCCAAGCAGATTTTTTCCCCTTCTTCGCTCCGTATTCTAGCCGAGCGCTGGTGTGATTGATATGTGCAGGTGGTAAAGGATATCCCCCTGGGTAAGAGTTCCCAGCTAAACTTGAAAGAGAATATTTTCCCCCTTTGCCATCTTATGAAAACAGTAGTCTCGAAGCAGAAAGTCGGAGCAGGCCAAGAAAGGAGAAAGAAGTATAATTTAACGTCTAATGTCTCTAACGTCATGCCTGTCGTGGCCGGACAATAGGCCTTTGTAAGTCCATTGTAGGGTCTTTTTAAACGTTCATAACACCATAAGCCCTGCTGCTGCCTTGGGCTTACTTTTGAAGACAGGGAAATTAAGCCTTTTGTCACTGCAGTTTCCACACTGCCATCTTCTGCGACAGTTTACCTTAAAAGTAAATGGTGGAAAGCTGAAAGTGCCAAGAGGAAAGATGGAAAATTATCGCAGGCTGAGGCAGGCAGTGTTTTCTTCTGCAGTGTAAAGAAGTAATCTGGTTTGTGTGCATCAGGGAGTCCACATAGACTACAAATTAACAAAGTGCAGTCTTGTACCTTGCAATAATAAGCTCTAATTTTCTTCCACCTACGTCACAGAATCAGTAGTTAGGCTCCAAAATGAGAATAATTTTGGGTCCATATGCAGAGGGCCTTTTTTTCTTCTCATGACTGTTAACCCGACTAACCCCTGTTAAATTCTGTCTAGCTCTGCTAAGCACAAGGTCACCACCATCTCCCAGACACGACCTGGATCTACACCAGATATCCATTTCTCTTTTGTTTTCCTATCACATGGCATCATCTAGCCTTAATCTGCCAGGACACGCACTTTTGGGTGATAACGGAATAAAAAAACAACAGAAAATATGAGAGCTCAGGAATCCAGCTACCTGAAGCAGGACTGATGCAGATAAAGCAGATTTGGGCCACAATATGGGGGAAAGGCAAGTTTGGCTCTGAAATCTCTTTGTTTAAGTTAAATTTGACATCATTCCTCAATTTCTTTGTTTGTTTATGCTTTAATTGCTACAGCGAAACTATGAATGTCCTAATTTTTCCTCTGAGATCATTAAGGAAAACCATCTGTAGTCTTTCGTAGACAGAGAGAGAGAGACTGTGAACAAACAAGGCTGGTTTTAACACTGTGGCCTCTCTGCTATATCAGGCCAACAGCTGCTGTCTCTCAGCAAAGGCATGCTGACTGCCGGGACTTGGCTTCCACACACACCAGATCTTACACAAGGCCCTTTATTTTTGGGCTTATGATTTAGAAAAAAGCCTCAGCTCTATAATGGACTTTACTAGAAGAAATAAAAACATTTATTCATGTTGGACGTGAACTCTTGAGCGTCTACACAAGCTATAGCGTTTGCTGTGATGCACGGCTGCTGTCTGCAGTCGAAGATTCAAAAGAGGTATCTGCAGGTAAAGGGTGTGCTCCATGATTCAAATTCCTTGAATTGGAGCCAAAGAAATGTAAGCCCTCTCCCAGCTGTCCCTTGGCACATCAAGACAAGGCCTTTATCTGATTTTTGGTGAGTTGGTGCTGTTTGAACAGCACGGCTTGAGCTCAGCCTGTTCTGAGAAAACAGTCTTGCACAATGTGGGGCGAATGCCGCTGGGATGGCCACCCAGGACAAACTCTCCAACATCTGCACCTTCTCTATCAACACTATTGCCTTCCTTATCTTTTTTGCTTCTGGATTTGATGTAAAAGTAATATTTTCAGACATTATCACTGTGTGCTAAACTTGCTGTGAAAATAAGAGCCGCATGTCTGACGGAGTTCTGTACATAAAGGTAAAATGAAAGCGCCTCTGTCTCATCTGGACCTCCTCCCAGTCCCTTACCTCCAAGTAGCCGACCAGCTCCTGCAGACAAACCACAACCACACCACATAATGCTGACATCCTCTCCTTCCCTCCAGAAAAGCATTTCGCCTCGTGTAAGAAACATTTCCACTTCCAGAACTCACATAATTCAAACAATAATTAGGAAACGTTCATGGCACTGACTCCGGCCCCCAAAGTTCACATTTCAGGTAGGGGTTAGAAAGAGAAGTGGTTCCAGACTGTTAATGTCTGTCACAGCAGAAGTCGAAACGCTGTGATTATTTTAGTGCAAAGGTCCAAATAAACCCTGTGTGGGTCACGACCTTACTGATCTGAACCAAATGTGCTGCACTTTGTGACCTTTGTTGAGAGATTTACTGTGCAGAGAGCAACAATAGACAGTTTTTTTTTTTTCCACAGTCGCTCTCCTCCTAAGCTCTTCTCTCTCAGAAAACATTACGAACAGGGCAGCTCACAAGCCTGGCTTTATCCGCTCTCCGGTTTATTTACACAACATCATTTGTCAGGTAGTCATCAGTCAGGTTTTTTTTTTTTTTAGACAAATACCCAAATCCTTTCTTGAGCCAACCTTTTTAAGGCTCCTTGAAAATGTGTCCAGACAAATGGCTTTCTCATCGATCACTCTCCATTTGCAAGTGCTAAATAAGTGGATGGAGTTTTCAGTCTCGCCCACAGCTGCATGGAACCAGCGGACATCAGCATGTATGTTACACATCCATTCATGTGGGCAAACACGCTTTATTGTCATGGGATTTCTTTGAAGAGCGAGCGATTCATCAAGTGGTGAAAGTCAACACTTTTCAAACATGTTCAAAGCATAGAGGACCTTGTCGATCGCGCTTCAGCTATCTCTGCGCCGTTTTACCGCCGAGCGATTTACATGGCCCTCGAAAAATCCAGTCAATATTTATGTAAGCGTGTACATTAGGGGGCAGGCTGACAGCTCTGATCAAACATCTCTTTCATCTATGACCTTCCTCTGACTCGACTCACAGAAGTCTGTACCCAGGCTGGGGGTAATCAGATGTCAGGCTGGGTGTTCGCCAGGGAATTGTTTCATACATGAGGCCCCACCAAGGCCTACCTATCCGACTGCCCTCGACTTTTCACTTCACCCTGACACACTGAAGTGACAGAAATTAAATTCCTGTCTTTGTTCACCACCTAACAAGGAGTGAAGGATGGGATGGGAATAGAAGGATGGTAGCAGGATCGAAGTGTTCTCATCCATTGTGGAGACATGCTTCTCCGGAGATTCTCAGCTGTGTTTTTCTGTGTGGCCATGAGATGCCTCTAAATCAATTATCCAGCCAGATCATGTGCTGCCTCACACACAATGTAGCTGTAAGTCGTATGCCTTGGCAGCTGACTTCAGTTCTTTTTCTGTGCTCCTGTAGCAATCCATTTATGTAACCATAATGTCTCTAAGAATAGCCAAGACGTGGCTCGGCAGGACTAGGAAAACAAATCTCCACCTTTTGTGTTGAGAAGAACATGCCAGCGCCATGAAGTCAAGGGGCTATAAAATGGCCACCGCTGGTACAGGTATGGAAAAGGCTGAACATAAGCAGGTCGTAGTTTTAGCTCATTCGCCAGGATCCCTTGTTTACAGACTAGGAACAGAATTAACTTCGCTATTAGAATCAGTGGAAATGCTTTCTCAGATGTTTTTGCGCTCATTTGTCTGGCAGTAAAAGCACAGAATCACTGTCATCCATGAACGGCTGCTGCGCTTTATGTCTCTCTCCATCCTGTTTGAGGCTCTCTTGGTGGTGTTTTGCGGACCATGAGTTAAATTACATGATGCAGAAACTCTAGGGGGCCAGACTGGAGACTCCACTCACTCAGCGGTGAGGGGCAGCAAAATAACTCTTCAAGAGAATCCTGTGCCATCGTGCTGAAATGACAAGTAGCCGCTTTTGACTTTGAAAGCCTCGCACTCACTCCCTCTCTCTTTCCCAGCCCTCAGTGTCTCTTTTACTGTTTTCTCAGATGGTTCTCTCCTCATCTTGAGCACACGTTTATTCTCTCTCTCTCTCTCCCCTCCCCAACCTCTGATTAATCAAGTATGACTCTCTGAGGAAAAAATGCAACATGGTGGTTTTGATGCTTCGATTCTTGTCGGTGTGTCCAAATATGGAATGTTTGCAGCTAAATATTAAGTCTGGACTCTGGTGGGGGGGGAAAGTGAGGGTCATCCCTTTGGAGCATTCATCATGAATGGTGTCTTTGTAACCTTACATCCATGCTAGTTCCTGCAAGTCACTTAAAATTACACGGTGCAACCATAGCAAGACCATAGGGTTGTAGTTTGACAGACACATGACATGCAAGTTAGAAAATACACCATGGTAATGAAGTTCAGGGTAGTGAGATTTTCCCAGCATGTGGCCATGAGCTTGCACCTCAGGAGTCTCCATAAACTTTACTGTTTTACTTTTTGTAACAACTCCAGAGGTTCAAGTGCCAAAAAGGAGCTTTATTTGGGGAGAGACGGCGTTCATGAGCTGCATATCATTTACATCCCTTAAACAGGGATTACAGTAATCTACCATCACCTGGTTGTAGTGTCACCCTGCCCACCTCCCCTGTTGTCGCGTCTCCAGAGGAAACCGTCGCACATGGCTTTCACAGCTGACTGAGCTGTTTGTCCAGCTCCTACACGGGAGAGTAAAAGTCAACACGCAAAGTAAAACTGCACCTCCCCACATCACCAGAACAGGAATCATCCAGCTGGAATCAGAGGAGGAACACTCGCCCACAAACACATGATTCACTTTAGTCAATTAGCCTGTTTGTTCAACAAAGCTTTTTATACCTCCTCAAAAATATCCTGCCTTTGTGCCGTTCATTCCAGAGCTTAATCTGTAAATCGTAAACAAGTGCGTCTTGAAGGCAAAAGCCCAGGACCCTAACAAAAGAATGAGGCCCGTCAGGAGAAAGTGATCAAGAAGCTCAAGGGGACAAAACTTGGAGCTAAAATCCAGGAGCACCTGAGGTGAATTATATTTATAGTATAAATATTCAGTCAAATGAAGTAAAGCACACAAAGCTTTATCTTTTTCTTTGATGCATAACATTCATACCCTGTATTTAAGCCACATAGAGTCAAGCTTTTGCTTTGGTGCCAAGCAAAGACGAAAATCTTCACGTCAAGCTTAATAACTCACTTGTCTTCATCTTAACCCCAAGTATGGAAATGCTGTGGCAAGGCATGCTTGAGGAATGCGTCGCTTAGATATTTGGTTTGGTGAAACTATAAAGAAGCCTGTGTGCCTGGTGCAGGTTTGTAAGATTTGTTGGTTTAGAATAAACACAACTTTCTCAGTGTGGGAAGTTGGACAGCACTGGGAGAGTCTTGTTTAATCTCTCCTCAGATAATGTTAATGACCTGCTTAAAAGGTTCTGCAGTGGAGCATCCTTTGTGCGCATGGGATATAAATACTTTTGGCAGATGCTTTTCATGCACTGAAAAATCGGAGAGAACGCTTTTTGCAAGCCAAGTTGTTAACTTGTTTGTCTTTGTAGAAATTCTTAAAGTAATGCTCAAGTTTTGGAAGTGGAAATGAGGAAATAAAATGAGATGTTACAACTCTTGTGGGTTGCATGGTGCTCGCTCAAGATGTTGGCTGTTTGTCAGGAGGAACAGGAACAGGTTTTTTTTTTTTAAGGTGCAACATTTCCGCTGTGAAAGCTCATGCTAAACGAGCGAGTTGTACACTGATTAGCAAGTGTGACATCATCGGCTTGTCAAGTCTGTACAAAGATTGTGTTGAGGTACTGAAAGGAGCTTTGTATACTGTAAAACAAGAAGGCACAAAGGAGGGGATGGTGTGTGTCTGGTCACCGTAGAGAAGGCTTGAGAAAACATTCCTGTATAGTTTCCCATCTGGAGCGGTGAAAAAAAAAAAAAACAGCTGCAGAACCATATTGGCGAAAGAAAATATGAAGGAGACAAAGCAGGGAGTGGAATTAAAAGTCTCCCAATGCTTGCTGCTTTATTCAAAAGCTGCAGTGTTTGGAGGCTGTGTGCTGGCACCCTGTCTGCTGGATTGCTCTGAGGGGCAGATCCCTCCAGTTCCGCTTATCTAAGCACATCCAGTCTGGTCCACTTTTTGACCCACTGCTCACTTTCAGCCCTGATGTTTCCTCTTTTGAGCTGGATGTGTGGTCCATTGTGAGTGTGGTAACCGGCTGGCAGTGCAGGGACCACCAAAGTGATGGAAGGGCCTCGTGACCTCTGTCAGCAGGTGTGCTCCAGAAACCGAATTTCACAATATTGAAATGCAATTTTTCTGTCTGTGTGCTTTAAGAAGTAGGTTTACATTATCAATCCGTACATTTACAGGTACACCGTGGAGTTTTCTTGTTCTTTCAGTCGACATTTTGTGTCAGATAGCTATCCAATAATCAATATCAAGGGTAGATGTGACCAAGAAACAGGAGACAAATTGTGCTTCTCTCACAAAGACATCCTATGTTTTGCATTAACCACATAAAAAAAAACTGATGCAATTACTAGGCCTAATAATGGATATTTACATGGATCTGTTTGGCTATGCATCAAAGTTAGTAACTTAAATTGCATGTTCTTTACTGTAGATAAGATATTTGAAATCTTAAAATGTTCTGTCTTGCTTTTTAGTGCTTTGTTATGTGTCTTATGGCAGTTGTCAAAATATAAATCTTACAGATGTTGTGTCACCCTCTCTTCAGCCGATAGACGTGGCTAAACTTTGAAGTATATACCCTTTTCATTTCATATGAGTGATTTGACTGATAAGATAATTCCAGACTCCGACTGCACAGTATTTTGCAATTTTGAGGGGGTCACTGACTGTCAGAGTAGGTGAACGTAGGGTCGTAACTTCTTGTCGTGACTCGTTGGAGATGCGGCAGACTACATTCTGGATTCCGTCCAGTCCTGGCTTCACATGTTTTGACATACAGCACATAGGAGGTGTGGAAAGGAGGTGGCAGGGAGCTGACTATACTGGTCTGTCTGACAGCACCAACAGCATTAGTTTTCTTTAGTTTCGCCATAGTTAAAGCTGTATACAGAGGAGGCTGCAACAGAAATTTCATGTTAGGCAGCTGAATGTGAAAAAAAATTGGCCTAATGTTGTGCAGGGTCCAGAATTAACACCCGGCAAGCATCAAGCAGCGAGTAGATTTTCCGTTAAGAGACTAAACAACGGAAGGCTATCTGTTGCACTGGTGGTAAGGCGTTTACACCAAAATAGTCGTATAAAAAAATTGTGTTGACTGGGAAGATTATGTGCTATATGGCTATAATATGTAGCTATTATTGTAAAAACTATGGACACTGGAATATATATATTAGCTCCAAAAAGTCCTACAAGAAAACAAATGAAGTGCCTATAATAAGTCCTGGACGGCAGGAACGGATGAACCCAGTTACACAATAACCATCCCTCAGGGACGCCGTAAGAAGTACGTGTTCTTGCAAGGAAACAGTGATAGTTGGTCAATGTCCTTGCATACTGTTGCCTGTGGACTAAAAGCTGTTTGTTTGAGAGCAAAAATGTGAGAGTAGAAGTTTCACGAGTGCTCAGAAACAGAGTACACCCAAGTAGGGGCTGTTTGGGAGAGAGGCGAAGGCTTTGACGGAAAACATTACAAAATCTGAATGTAAAATGAAGAAATAATTCTCTTCAACTGAATAAAGATTGGAAAGTAACTCTAGTTCATGGTCATTACAGAGCTGATATTGCTTTGTTAGAGTCTGCCAGAAGATGACCTAAAACACTGCATTAGTTGACCTCAGATAGCTGAGGTTTATTGTTTGTTGTTTCCTGTATTTTATAGGATGAATCCACTGCACAGGACAAGACTACAAATCATGTCATCTGGGTGTTTACTCATTTTCATATCGCAGCCCTGGTGAGCCAAAATTCCACAGGGTTCCTTGAAGCCACACTAGGGAATATTAAAAAGTCATTAAAGTAAACCCATCGTACCATATATCAAACTTGAGTCTGCAGACAAAAAAACGTGTCTCATCTCTGCTAATGGAGACATTGTAGATAATCTATGACATATCATGTTTAATTTCTAAGCCTGAAGGCATCTATACTGAATTTCCATAATAATGTCCATGCTTGTACATTTTGGTGGTTATTGGATCTTAATATGTCAGCAGTGAACTTGGCAAGGTTATTCTCATGCTCTGTGACAGATCTGCAGCCATATTCATTTTCTTCCAGCTCACATGCTGACTCATCCGGCCTCCTCGGCTCTGGATCGGAGCAGCTGGGAGGCTCACATGTCTCCAACACATTATTAATGTGTTTGAGCAGAGCAAGACTCACATTGCCAATAGAGAACTCAGTTATCACTGTGTCTATATCCTTGGTGTATCAGCTGGATCTCTTTATACTTTTGAGTAATGGGCCTGAGACTAATGGATACAGTGCAAGAAAAAAATCATGTTCTGTTGCCTATCCAAACATCAGTTTTCAAACTCAATATTGCTGCAGTCTGTTCGCATTTCATCAGTTTGATGTCAGTGGTTCTTGATGCGTTCGTGTGATATCAGGATCTGGAGTTTACATTTTTGGAAAAGAGACAGTTTGGCACCAAGAAAAAAGGAATCATATTTTTTACAAGATTCTTTAAAGAGATCTGTTTTCAGAAGTGCGTCCCATTTTTCTCCCCAATCTTATTTACAAGTGTGCGTCTCACTGCTTTCCGAGGATTTTAGCACCATAACAGCTGCTTTGGTTGCATTAATAGCTGCACACAAGAGAAAGTTTTTGCAGAAAAGAGAAAGAGAGAAGAGAAAGTTGTTTAAGTTTTACACTGATGGTTTGCCAGTTCTGGTAATTTACCCTCAAATTTAGTCTTATCTCACTTATGTCTTGGAGTTTTCCACATAGTAAAATATAATAAAGCAGGATAATCAAAGAAAATTGGGGCTGTTACTAGGTGCTGAGTGTGCATGTCACCCTGCATGCTCTCCCAAATCAAGTCATCAGTCCTGGACTCACATTGACGGCGGTGATGACACAGGCCCATATGACACCATACCAGCCTCTGATATGCTTTTTGTCCACAGAACAAGAGAGTGTCATTCCACACATTCCTGAGCCGAGCCTCTGTTCTCTCAGAATGACCTTCAACTTATCTCTCCATCAGAGCATGTCTAGGAGGGAGAGAGTAGTGGGAAAAGAGAGGAGGGGTTGGGGGGGATCTCACACAGAAACACACACTCATTCATGTACACACTCCAAGAACTGGTCTGGCTTGTTGGTGAGTGAAGAAAACTAACAGGATTGCCTCAGTGTTGTTCTGCTGGACCCTTTGTGTGTCTGTAACCGTGAGGAATTAAGGCTTCTTTGTGTGTGGTTTATGGCTGTATGCGTGTGTTCTTGTATTTCTGTATCTGCGAGAGCCAGTTTAAGCTGTTGACCTTTGGAGTTTTCGAAAATGAAGTCATTCTGGCCTGTTCCCATCTCTGGAAGGTTCTATTTTAGGATTAAGCATTGGGTTTACCGTTGAATGGGGATTTCTTTTGATTATTATTGTTTTCCAGCAATATTTCACAATTTTTAAGGTTATTGTCAACACCTATAAGCAATGTCTCACATCATGATGTAATATTAAGGTCCCAGAATGGTTGAGATGGCTCCTGTGGATGACTATCTCATCTTTCATCTGGTCTCTCTGGTCGCTCCAGGCTTCCCACACAGGAAGCCCACTTGAGAACTTGGTAGTCGTTGCCAAGATTGTCTCCCTACTAATATTGCAGCTCAGTCCCCTTCCAGTGGAAGAGGGTCCTGACAGTTACCGCATGTACTGTTGTCGATCAGATTCTGGTGGTTTTAGCGGCTCTGCACACTCACGCACACTTTGGGCTGGATAGGAAACAGTCCTGGCGTCCCTGCTTCAACCTCTCAACTTCAGGCTTCCACTTTTGTACTCAAAATGTCAGCTGCACTTTATTAAGCCATTTCGACCGAATAGGATCCAAGAACAGCACTAAATCTGTCACCCGTACGCGACGCATGCCAAGAAAGCATTGAGCTCTGTTGCTAGAATATTACCTCTTGTCACGGTAATGGAGTCATTTTGAGGATGTGAATCAAGGTGGAGAGACTGCTGCTGGACTTGCCTCTATGCATTTTGATTCAGCAATCTGATGCAGTAGCTGTTTTCCTGCGTGATATTGAACATGCCCTGCTTTTGCTCTGTGCTTTAGCAGATATCACATGATTTACTGCAGCTGGATTATCTGTTCCCAGTCAGAACAAAAGAGGAAAAAGCATTTTGACCATTTTCTGACAAAAAATTGAAATCAAAAAGCCCTGTAGGGATGTCAATTTTAGTGAGTCTGTTGGTCAGTCGGTCCACAACTTTGATCCGGTGGCTTTTCATCTCGTGCCACCAGCAGGCTAGAGTTCTCAAATAACCTGTGAAATGTCACAAACTGTACACAATTAATCTGTACCGCATTTTGTGTGGACATCCATTGTTACCAGGTGATGTATCCTACAGTCTTTGATTATTCCTAGACTTTTCTTACAGTTCTACCATGAGCTTAATAAATGTTGCTTAGAATAAACTTGATTCATGACACCTGAAGATGAACTGCGTCAACTTTACAAGATCCTTATTATTTAGTCAATACATTATGACCAAATAGTTGTTCAGCTGGTAATGTTCAGACACTCAACAGTGCTCGCCTTTTAGTGCTAGTAATTCAATTTCCCCCTGTCTAACAACTTAATAAAAGATGGTCAACATTATTTCTACCACTGCTGGGCCTAAATACAGCCTCACAGAGCTGCTGGCCTAGCTGGTAGTTCTCCTGCATAAATCAAATATAATGTTACATTTTTAGTAGAAATCAATAGCATATGAATTGTTGCATTAAAGAAAGATACAAGATAGTGAACATGCACTATAGTCTGGTAGGGTGAGTTAATGTAGGGCTGCAGTTAACAATTACTTTTCTGGGTGAAATATATAATATATGTACCAACAAGAAACGCTTCATCAATATCAGTAAAAAAAGTTATTCAATGGAATGTCCAATAGTTTCACTTTAGTGCACCAGATGCAAATAGCCTTGGAAGCACATAATGAAAACACAAAGTTGAGTCGCATGAGCAAACCCCAAGCGTTCTCCCTCCGTGGCTCATGAACAGTCAATCACATCCCTTAATAAAGGAGCTCCTTCACCCATTATTCCCTGTTGGCTTCCAAAAGGTCTCCTGAGGCGAGTTAGTTCATGGCTACTTGGGCTTCTTATCGTCCGTGCCTGCAGATCTTCCCTTCTGGAGGCTGCAGCCGATGGGGACGAGGTTGCCCCTGTGAGATGGATTTTACAGTCTAAAAGTATCCGTGATTCCCTGTCCTGAGAGACTTGATGTTGCATTGTGTGTGGAGGTTGTTGTGCCATCTGGAGATACTCCGTCCTGGCCAGCCTCTCTGACCCTTAACCTCAGTGCAGTGCAGCAGCTTCACCTCCAGATTTCACTTGCATTCTTTATTTAATGTGCATGAAGTTGACATAATTCCCTTATCCTTATTATTTTTTTATGTATATGTGCATCTGTATTTATTTGTATGTGTTGCTCATTGTTGTGTTGATACAGAATTCATTACCTGTGTACCTTAATAAATAGGCTAAATTGGTTAACTTCAATGTAAGGTGGTGTCTATCATGATCAGTTTTTAACCCAGCATTAATCTGGCACATATTTATACAAGAAATGGATTATTGGTTCATAGTATTGTCTATATAACCAAAAGAATTTTTTTCCGATGTTGGTACCTTTAATAAAGTCCAGTGTAGCTGCTACTAGTAACAAACAGCTGGCGAGGTGGGTTTTATCACATAGTGCTTAGCCTTGTCTTCTTGTTGTTTCACACCACGACTCTTGAGTGGCGGATTGAATTACTTCACCCTCCCAGCCACAGTATGGCTGGAAAAACAAAGTTCCCAAAGAACAATTTTGCTGTTATGAGTTCATATTACATTTATGTAGGGGATAAGAGCAGTTCAGTGGGGCGCTGTGAAATATGTAATAAAAAAAAGAGAACACCGTGCACTTATTATCCTGTACACATCATTAGCTGTGGAGTTTTCAGTGAAGCTTTAAGTGGCTGCTTACATCCATGAACTTTACTGCAACTAACGCTCTAAGTTACAGCATTGCTTCTTCCACACATGAAGTTTGCATGTGCGGCTATGCCTGCTTGTGACGATGTGTGTGTGTGTGTGTGTGTTGCTGTAAAGCCCTACAGACTTTTCACATAATTCCCTCTAATGGCCTCCGTAAAGGCCTGATAGCCAAACGTCACAGGGCTAATTGGAGAATGTGTGTCTTAGTAGTAAGCTGCAGCCAAGGTTGCAGGGTGTCATAACCCAGCTAATCAACATCAACTGCTTGCAAATTACCCACACATGCTGCCTAGTTAGTGTAGGGCGGGCGTGAGTTTGGTGCTGGAGATGGGGACAGCCTGAATAATGTGCCTTTTACCGGGCAGGAGTGTGAAATCCTTATCATTTAGTTTTGATTGGTAGCGCTGATCGTTTTCATTTTAATGCCATGTTATGAACCAGCCAGGCGTCTCAGGTGGCCTGTGGCAAGTACTGTCCCCAGAATCAAAACTAAACTTTCTGGAGAAACGGCATTCAATTTTTATGCACCACACATCTGGAGCAGACTCCCAGAAATCTTGCTCAAAGTCTCAGTTCTTTGAAAACAAGGCTGTCTGTTTGCTGCTGCCTTTGATTCAATACAATTCAGGATTAATTAGTCATATTTTGCACTAAACTCTGAATTTTTACACTCCCTTTTTATATTTTAGCTTTTTTTTTTAATCTTATCGATTTATGTGTTTTATTGTCTGATGTTTCTTTTATATCATGTCTTTATCCTGCCTTTTTTGTCTTTGTATTGGCATGTTGTTGAAAGGTGACGTACAAATAAACCTGCCTTGCCTTGCAGACTGATGTGTAATCAGTTAATGGATTTATTTCCTCAGAAATTCTTCCCACTTCTGCAAGATCTGCCGTAGTGCAAATAAAAACAGTTTTCTGCTCCTCTCAGTGGTGTAGCAGAACTAAAAAGAGGCCCACTGCCATTTAATATTATGCAGATATGAGTCCCAGTACACATAACTCATTTTTCTAAACCGTGAACAGCAAGTAGCTCTGAGCTCTCTGGGTGGTGCTCTGCCTACTGAAAGCTGCCCAGATGGCTCCGTCACTTTCACCAGAAAATCAGACTTGGAGGTGACTCAGCTCTCTAGTTCCAAACAAAGCTCAGCGTGGATTTTAGCACACTTTACACTGCTACTAGCTACCGATCCTGCTAGAGAGAGAGGTTTTGTTGTACAAGGCACAATGCTCAGTGGTGGACCTACTGAAAACCACACAGTCCCCAGACTGCTGCTCCACTGCTCTCCTAATTAGCTCCTCATAGTTTCAGTCATGATTTAGGTCCGAACCAAAAATCCCCCCAGTTCCCCCACCGGAGACCATAAATCTTCTTAAAGCCGACCCAGTCAGAGAGTGGGCAGCCCGCCGAGGTCCGTGTACTGTAGCCGTGTTCACGTCCACACAGATGAGCCATTCTAATTTCATTAGCAGACTACATACACAGCCTCTGTTTCCCTCGTCCACCTATCCGGCTGGAATCGGCATACCAGTGAAATATTGCGTCTTCGAAGGAGCGTCGCTGATTTAGAGTGGTTGTGCTTTAGGTAGTGTAGCAGGCAGCCATGTTAAACTTGGCAGGGCAGGTCTGTGCTGAGCTGTTCTGGGCTGGGGGAATGGCTGACTGAGTTAAAGCCTGCCTCAGCATCCAGCTGGAGCTGAGCTCATCCCTCTGGTCTGACTCAGGTCTAAGTGAAGAAGCAGATGATGTGTGTGTTTCGTGTGTGTGTGTGTGTGTGTGTGTGTGTGTGTGTGTGTGTGTGTGTGTGTGTGTGTGTGTGTGTGTGTGTGTGTGTGTGTGTGTGTGTGTGTGTGTGTGTGTGTGTGTGTGTGTGTGTGTGGGATTGGACTAGGGAGAGGTGTATTTACAGACATTAATATCTCTCTGTCCTGTGTGGTCACATTGTTGGAGTTAGACATCATCGGTCAGATTAGAGAGAGTGATGTTTAGTGGCTCTAGCAGTGACCTAAATCTCTTTTAGCATTTTTGTAACTGTTCTCTCAAATTATGCTCATAACTACAAGACAAAACTTCAGCTTCACTCAACTCTGTTGCCGCTTACAGACTGAAATATTGACTCTCTGGGTGCAAATCAATGATTCAACATCTCAGTATAAGTGATGAGCTCTCACCTTAAGACACTATTTTCTGCTTAAGTTCAATCAATCTTTCACATGAGACAGTTATCTTCTTCTGAGAAGAACATTAGCATTCATTTAAAGTCAGCTTTTTGTCCTTTGGAGAAATAGACGTCCAATATTCGCTCATGTTTTGGTCTCTACTGACTCCTGGGGGAAATATCTAACTGTTTAGCAACCAAGTGCACCAGTTGGTTGTTAATTTAGTTTGACTGTTGTGTGGTGGTTGGCAGGTACAGTGGGTTTATCCGAGCTTTTTGTTTAAAAACAGTTGCACGCTTCTGCTGGAATAGACTGATGAGAGACCAACCAACCAAAACCAAAAGAATGATCAACGGCTAAATAAGCATTAAAAATCCTGCACGCAGCTGCAGAGTTTGTGCTCTGTTAGTTTCTCACCTTTCACATTACACAAAGTCATTTGACCCATTATTGATATAAAAAATATTGATTAGCACAGCTCGGTGTTGGGAATGTCTGCTTCACTTGAACTGAGCTGCAAATAATGGACTGAATTTCCTTAATTAAGGCCGTCTCCTACACCAAGTCTGTGTGTTTTGCTGAAAAATGAGTCACTGTGACCACAAAGTGACAATTTAGAGGTAATGGTAATTGCAAAAACACAGTGTAAGAGCACATATTGAACAGTCAGTGAACTGAAATAACATAGCAACGCCCGTCTAAAGTTTAGCTGCTGTTTATACTAGACAAAGAGACGTGTAGCAACAAAACCCCTGAGTACTGAACTGAACAAGGCTGTGTTTTATTGATTATGAATTCGACATTTTATTTGAAAAACCGTTCTTTTAAAGGTTGCTTTAAAACATGACATGACATTTATGTGCCAAGTAGTGTGACGTCTGGGTGCTGTTCTGTTTTTGGTGGAGGCCCCTGGGGGGGGGACACCTCACGGTTTGTTCCCACCCACTAACAGGTGCCACTACTATTCTCAGTGTACGCTGCTCCATCATGACCAGTCTTGCATGTTACTGCGCAGCGCTCTATTAGTCCCTGGGTGTGTTTTTTGTCATCCTCAGACTTCAGTTATCTTCTAGGGATCCTGAAATTACTAGTGTGCGGCTGGTTCGCACGCTCTCAGCCTGGCATTGATACTCTCGCTTGGAAAGAGGAGCCATATATCAGCCTTTAATTTGGCATGAGAGAAACCGATCTGCTTTATCGCTGCGCTTGGACGGCACGAAGTGTCAAAGCAATCAGCGTTGGTGAAACTAATAGCATTGATGAGCACACAGCCGTGTAACTTCATCTCCAGCCTGCACATGCCTCCATGTGGATTTACGCTGATAACCACCTGCATAAACTGGTGCTGAGTGCATAAAAAACACATACATATCCAAGAGGCAGCGTGATGGCTCATAAACAGTCTGTATTAATAGCCGGCACTTTCAGATGTTGGTATTGCATTTGCACGGGGAGCAACCAGGAGGTATTCTGGGTAGTTTGCCTCCTAAAACACTGGCATGCTGTTCACTCCATGGTGCAGACATATAAACCTTCTTCTCTACCGCCCAGCTATATGTTTATCCTGGATTAGGTCATTTGTATCCTTACACCTTGGAGGCCTGCTTTTAGCAGCAAGACTTAAAGTGAGAGAAGCCTCTGTCTGAACGTTTGAAGTGTTTTCTCCTGCAGATTGCTGTACAGTGTGAGGCGCGCTGTGCGGTTGCACTCTCCCATCACGGCTCAGGTTCTACTTGCGCTGTTTGTTTATGTGATCCACATGAGTGACATGCTGCTCCCATCCAAACATCCTCGGTGTGACATGGGGTTTTAATTATGAGAAGTCGTAGCTGTCTTTTGTATGTGCGCACTGTTTTCCAACTGTGTGTGCGCCTTTCTGCTTACATTCATGCCTGCCTGTGTGAATGTGTGCGTTCATGTGTGTGTGGTTTACGCTTAAAGGTCCACATTCATCCAGTGAGGCCCAGTGGTGGCCAGGAGCTCGCCAAGCGTACAACAGAGCGCCTGTTGTGTGATTGGTCTGAAGCTGCGTCAGCTCCTTCAGGAGAGACGTTCAAAAATGCCTCGGTCAAGAATCCAATTTCTCTGTGCAACATTTAGTCCACCCTAAGCCTGGATTGTGATGATTCTGAGTCAATCAGAAGCAGTCTGAATGGCATTTGCACAGACTAGCCAACAGCCTGGAGCAAAACAGTAGTGCTTGTTTTTAAGGACTTTTTTCAGCTGTAAAAATAGCTATTATTATCTCAAAAAGCCTGTCCTTCCACTCATCCTGCTGCCACCAGGCCTGAGGACAACAAGGAACACAGCTGATTTACTGATTAAGTCTTCTGCCACTACTGTGATTGATTAGATTAAGGCGACATTTAATTTAAACTAGTTACATGTTTTGAAGTGGCTAAAAAAGCTGTTGTTCACCCGCATTTGTCATTGATTTCTCCTTTTTATTCGCTTTAACAAGAACGATTTATTGCAGCAGCGATGTTTGTTGTCACTGCCCGCTATGTTGTCAAGAAAGCTGAAGGTAATCTGAATAAATCTAATTATTTACACGCTGAAGATCACGCGGAAAGCGAGATGTTTTTAATCAGGTTGTGTTTACTCTGATAATGACCTTCCTTAGATGAAAGCACCAACATGGCAATCAAGGTAATTGCCTTGAAGATGAAGTACATAACTGCTCTCTATTTTTATTTTTTTATTTTTGGAAACGGCACGCTGAAAACATCACACCGTGGCAGGCAGCTTAATAGAATACACATTGTTTCATTTTGGCAGGGAAGTAACTTAATTTGAAGTCGAGAGAGTGCAGAATCATCAATATACTTACATTGAATTTGCAAACTTCCATCCACAACGTAAGCTTTGGCTGACACAAATAAAGTATGGCAAGATTTATAGTTTTTTTTTTCTACCATTTTTGTAGGAAACATGTCATAACTTTATCCGAAATGTCTGGCACCATGCTGCCGTGTCAGTCTTCTGCAGCTGTATCTTAATTTGGTCAGATTGCTCATAAGATGGCTGAACAAAGGCAGTAGGAAAATAAACATGGGAGCAAAAGCAAGGAAGCTGCCTGTGCTACTTTCCATTTTTAAGGCCAAGGGAAGATTGAGCACGCTGCAAGAAAAAAAAACCCTGACTTACAGTTGTAAAACAATTTATTTCTTTTTACAAAAGAAGAGAAAAGATCTCCCTTTAAGGGCACATTGAAAACTTATTTCAAGAACTTCTTTATGTAAAATGACATTTTCTTAATACAACAGGCTTCTTTTGCCTTGTTTCTAGCTCCCTCAGTGCTAGAAAATCCCCAAAATATGTGGCACTGGATTCTTCACGAGGGAATTATCTGACCTTCTCACAAAAATTTACAAAGTAATATTCTGTGAAATGGGACTGAATATGAAAATATTAACTCTAACACATTGTTGCAGTTGCCATCGCATGCCTGTTTTCCAAAAGGAAAAAAAAAATCATGCATTATTCAGCGAAATGTCGCCTCAATCCTTAATCAGATTAAGATCAAATGATTCGAATGCATGCAAAGAAGTCAGCACGTTTTACATGATGCCTCCAAATTTGCAGCTCCCACAGTTTTTCCATCTTTGTTGCTCTGCTTTTCTTTCTTTCTTTTTTTTTTTTTAACAAGAGCAGTTTTTCCCATTCTTCTTCCCCTCCAGGTCCCTCTAGGTTTGATTTATATTATATCTCCCAAATCCACAGCTCGCTACGATGGCATAACTCTTTATGATGGCTGGATTTGGACTAAAGCTGCTGTCAGAACAGGATATCTTGCTAATGTGTTGAGCAGGCCTTGTCCCGGCACAAGAGAGGAAGAGAGGGAGTGGGTAGAAAAGAGAAAGAGAGAAAGAAAGAGGAGCAAACAGAAGTTTGAAAACACAACGACGAAGTCAGGAGTGTGGAATCTGTCGGAGATGCTGATGATTTGATCTCGGTAGATTATTGCAGGGCATTCTGGCTGTTTCATCTTCCTCCCTCTATCCGTCTTTCTCTCTCTCTGAACCAGCAAACTGGCCTGACAGCCGTGCACAGCTGCACCCACAGCTGTGTGACGCTCTACAGCAGACCCTGCTCTTTATCAACTTGATTGGTCACATCTGGCATCATTACTTCCACCTTTGGGTTGTCCAGCGTGGAGCAGGAACGAGGGAACAGGGGGCAGTGTGTTGGTGGACAGGGGCAGGATAGGCTCTCGGAAGCCATGGAACTGGAGGCTTTAGCTAAAAGCAACATGGCTCTGTTTGTGTTTGCTGGCTGGGCCTCCCTGTTTGTTTTTACCCTCCGTGCCCTCGAGGTCTTCCAGCACACTGGGCTCGAGGTTTGTTGTCAGTGCAACACTATTTTCTTTGCTCAGAGGTATCTTTTCTTGGACCGGCATACACAGAGAGCTGAGGGGAAACTGCCAATTGGTGAGCTTGTGAAGTGATGAAAACACAGAGGCCACATTAGTCCTAGATATCCAGCAACCTTTGGATAGGAAGGGTCGAGTGTGGAACCTCGATGCCTTTGTGGTATCAGGAAAAATGTGTCTGTTGGAGCAGAGAGTTGGAAACTGCCAAGTACTGAAAGCTGGCATAAGAAGCCTGCTCAGATATTCATACTTTATTAGATTATTTTGTCAGACAGAAGCCAAGTTTTCATACAACTGCAGCATAAATTTGGGCTGAATTTCAAGACAGTCAACAAAAGAAAATACTAATTAATATGTGTTTCTAGCAACGATGCACTGAGATAAATAGTGGCTTTTCCACTCAGATGCCACTAAATCTTTGCAGAAGAAGAGGATGCAGTGAAATTATGCAGATAAGAGCACCAACAAAACCTCAAACGTATGCAAACATGACGGCCATATGGCATTTATTTCTCTCAAGCACGTAATCTGGGAAGTTTATCATCCTCTTATTGATCCATATCGACTGGATGTTTTCATTTTCTGCCACGTTTCTCTATCAAACCACCAACTCTTCCACCTCAGCCAGGCAGGAAGTGGTTTCACAATGTTTAATTGCTTTTATTTTCTATTTTACATATATATTTCAATATATTGCTTTTCAAAATCTTACATTTCATTTTTTTTAGTTCAGGTTTTTGTGCTTAAATTGATAAAGTGCATACAAACAGGATGGAAAGGAACTCAGTGTGACTTGTACAGCTGCCTGTGTTTGGACAACATTTAACATTTGGGAAGTTTGGTTTATTTTGTCAAACAAAAAGGGTTTGTAAAAATATGTTCATATTTAAATTAGATTCATTCATATTTGAACGTCTGGTTGCGTCCCAGTCCTTTTTAAATCTTTGATCAAATAGTTCTAGATTTAAATACTAATTTGGTCATTTTAATTTGCATCATCATTATAGTCTGACATTTACTGACACTGCAAAGTTTGCCTTTTTCACAGAAACACAACACATTATTATTCTTGACATAGCGCCTGGATGATTTATCCATCTAGCCCTAATTTTCTTTATTTGTCTGCTTTTGTTTGAGCATTTTGCATTTGAAAAGTTTTGCTTCATCTTTGAATAAACAAATGGTTTTTCTAGATAAATCCATTTAGATTTCTCAGTGTGAAATGTGAAGATTGTAGTTTTTGTTTTGATAATAAAAGTCAGCTATCTGATTAGTTTTGAACTTTTTCCAACTATATCTGCACCTGATGGTAACTTTTTGCTCTTGTGTTTTATAATTTGCCTTCAAAGTGCGAGAAATTAGAACTCGGAGTAACTCTTGAAAAGAAATTTAACACGAAACGCGGTACAAAAACAACAAAAGCAAGAGACTACTTGCTCTGTTTGTGTAGGAATTGACTTTCCTTTGACATAAGCCTCTGACATCTTTCGTTCTCCCTCCCACAAGAGTTTCTTCATTTTTGAGGAAACCTCGTCATACCTCACGCCCCTTTGAGACACAAAAGCTTTGTGTTCCATCATGTCCATCTCCTGTTTTCCCTCTTGTACCACTTGTAGATGAACCCGGCCCCCACAATGAAGTGCTGCTACCACCAGAGCACCGTGGAAGTCGCTGTCATTGTGATGCTGCCTAGAAGCAGTAAAAACAAAGCCAGTGACAAATAAGATCAAGCCTGTTGTACACATGCGGAGTAGCGTGTTACATGGAGGCTAAGTAACAAAGGGTTTTTAAGCCTCTGAACGCTGTGTAGCCAGAGCTAATTCCCTGCACATGTGCTGAGTAGTATCCCTCCGGCTCTGCAGCAGTGAAGGAGTTCTAGTGGAGATCCAGATGCAGATACAAGACTCTGAACTGAGCTGACCTCTGTGTGGCATAAGGATCAGCATCAGGGACTCGTGCCGTAATCACTGTGAAGGTGTTGCCAGCAGGGATAGTGCAGATTGCGTTGTATAAGGGTGAAAATAAGCCACCTACACAAGTGGTGACAACACATCAGCCATCATAGCCGATGCCTGATGTGCTGTCTTCTCTCTAAATCTCGTCTCTCTTTTCCCTCCTCCCCTCCCCCAGAGGAACCAGTTTCCTGCCATGCCTCCATGCTGAAATCAGATCCCAGCGTCGCTCAGGCCTTGTTTTTCTTGGCAAGGGCCGCACACAGACACTCACACAGAACTGAGGCTCCCAACCATTTCCACCCACTGTCGTTGCCTCTCGTTTTTCCCCCCTCGCTCCTTCTCTCCACCTCGTTTACATAAATTTACAAGGAAGCAAGGCCTTTATCTGCTTTCCCACTAAACCAGTTTTTACACCACTGGAGCCTAAACTGATAAAGCTGTGTGCAGAGACTCTGGTTGACTGTTGGAAAAGCTGTGATGAGGAAAGATGCTAGACTTGCATGTTTCTCCAGCCATTTTGGGGCTGTAATATGAGCCCAGCCCGTTCAGCCAGCACATATTTTAATGACATTTAAACATCTCCAGATGTAATTTGAAATAGGTCCAAACAAATGCCTCATGAGGCTTTTAAGATGATATTTTTCTCTCTGCAGCAGGCCCATGCATCATTCTTTAGAGATAACTTTTTCAGTGAATTTGCTCTCTTTTTCTGACGCTGAAAAACCCCAAAGCTCCTCAAAGGCTTGTCTTTGTCAAGCAGGGCAGCATTCCACTGAGTTCACGCACAGAAGTTTTTTTTTTCCCCTTCCTTCAGTTTGGAGCTTTACTATCCCCTCGGCTTGGCCCAAGTGAGTCTAACTTGACAGAATGTGAGTGATGCAAAGTAAGAGTATTGTTTTCCAGCGCAGTTCTGTGGCTTGTGGGAACAGGGTTGTAAAGAGGGTTTGAATGACAGAAGCGTGCACTCTGGTCAGTCTGCTCATTGTCGTCTGGTGTTTACATGCCTTTGGCCCTCACACTACTGCCATGGCCTGGGGCAGTTTAACTGCAAACCCATGAGTTAGTGCTGTCTGTTGAAAAGGTGCTCTGTTTCAGGGCCCAGCGGTGTGGAGGAGTGCTGAGTATGTGTGCCTTTCATGGATGGGTACACAAGGCTCGCATTCCCCCAGCCTGTCTGCTTGTGTTTGTGTGGTTATGTGTGTGTACACACATATGCATGGAGGGGGTTGCTACAACAACAAACTGGGCTCATCATGACATTAAACAGTCCCATATTTCAGGAACTGGAGCCTGCTGTTACACCACATTTGCACTTACAAGTGCATGCAAATCTACTGGGTAGTTAAAGAAAGCATCCTTCCCACAAGGACATGAAGTCCAGAATCCAAAGTCATTGATGGAAGATTAGCAATCTCAGGCTATTAGCTCCTCACCTCCCTCTGTCCTTCTCCCTTCTTACCTACAGCAGAGCACAAATGAAACCCAGATGCCAATCACACAGGCATTGTGAGTTACCGAATCAAAAAATGACCGTATGCTTGGATTTCCATCCGTTCCTCATGCGATGTTTTCCACTGAGGTGCTCGACAGGGAGGGAGGGTGAGGGGAGACAGACAGACAGAGGGAGTCGAGGCCGTCCTGTACTGCTCCACGTCACCACTCTACCCATCCAGCCGATGGAGTTATCACATAATTACAGCTGTTTAAATACATAGACAGGCCTTGTTATGTAGCCAGCATACACTGACCTCAGGCCCCCAACCCTCCCTCTACCTCACAATCACGTGTCGGCCCCTCTGCTCATTACACAAGTATACAGCTGAGCCTCCCTTTTTCGCTCTCTCTCTTTCTCTCTTCACTAATTTGATTATAGGCTCAGCGGATGTTACAGCTTGATTCTTGCACTTCACAATGTCTTGTTGTTGTAAAATGTTGTTGTTTTCCCGGCCTTCCCGTGGCTAGTAATTAGATGCGTGTGATGTGTGTGTACTGAAGTCGAAGGAGGTGGGGTTCGGGGATGCGACGGTGGGGATGAGGCAGGGTCTGTCTCTTCCTCCTCAGCTCCCACCCTAAAGCTAAGCACCCCCCCTAAAAAACCCCGTCCCAACCCCACCAGCCCGGGGTGTCTGTCTCTCAAGCCAAGGCCAAATTAAAAGCCTTTGCAACTTGCATTCACATTCAATTAAAAGCTCCCCTCTGCGGCTGCGGAGAAACAGCTGCAGAGACTCCACGCTGTCTGTTCTCCTCCCGTTGTTGTCGAGGAAGGTCGGAGGTTTACGCCCCCCCACCCACCTCCCCGACGTGCACACACACACACACACACACACACAAAAAAAAGACACACATTAGACACCGAGAGAAAACAGCTAAGATAGCACGAGGGCCAAAATTACATCCAAATGTTTACATGAGAGGCGGTGTCCCCGTTTCATCATCTCCTTATCACGCCGGCAAAATGAGGCACAATTACAGAAACGATAGTACAATGTGGGCAACAAGCAGGCAAGAAAGGGAAGTGAGTAATAGCTTGTAAACAGATACTCTCCGGGCTCCGTGTCCTTTGATGGGAAAAGATGTGTACCTCAAAAGATGTGAATGAGCCCGTCCGCAATTAAGAGTTATTTGCTGATTTGAATGCCGGTCAGACTTTCCACATCAGAGGAGCTGATAAGACATCTCACTATTATCATTACCTCTGCATGAACTGCTGCTTTGCATACAGCTGAAAGAGAAGGACTTGTTCATTGTAGTGCGACAAAGCTTTGCAGATTTTTTTTTTTTTTAAATTCTTTTTTTTTGCGTGTGTTGTCAGAGTGAAAACAAATCAAATCTGGCAAGAGAACCACCCTGTGTCTGTTTATATATACAGTGGAATTATACTTGGTGGTCTAGAACTTAAGACTATAATGTATACAGTATATTAGGATTTTGATTTGTAGGTGGGAAGAGGTCTTGCTGTTTAAAAGCATTAGTCCAAACGAGACAAGCACATGTTCATCAGCTGTATACACTCGCTGTCAGAGCATAATGCTGAATTAATCGCCTCTTTATTCCTGAGATCCGGCGTCCGTCAAGGCGAGTTTGATGTTGGGTGGTCGCATCTCCCTCGCGGAGAGGTGAGGAGAAAACAGTGATGCGGTCAGCGATGGCTTCCACAAGTTACTCGCCGGCTGGCTGCGAGGGCGAGGGCCGAGGCGTCGTGTCTGATCCAGCCTAAATTTAAACCTGTGGACAGACAAGTCTAGCCAGCGGCCAGCCTCATTCCAGCCACTGATCATCCATGGCATGGAGAGAGAGAGAGAGCCCCAAGCCTTTCAAGTCTGTCCTCCTACTCCTCTCACTCCCTCCTCTGCTCTCTTCATCTGTTTTCTCCCTTGCTTCTTCTTTGCACTCCTTTGAAATTATACTTTACAACTTCTCCAGCCTCCAGACCCTCCATAAGTGGGCGAAAACCTGTATATATTTGAGTACTTTGAGCATTGTTGAGGTGAGTTATAGTGCGCTGACGATTCATTTACTCTTCAATTTCCTCAGTATCGCCTTTTATGTTGCAAAGTAGTCCATTTTAAGTAATTATTCACAACATTTTCCTACAAATATATCTGCCTTCTGTCAGCTGCTGATGGATGTCACACAGCAGTGATTCAATTTGTACCAAAGCTGTTTTCCATTTGCTGTTATGAACACCTGGGAGGATGGGATGTCTCCTAGCAAAAAAAAAAAAAAAAAAAGGAGAAAAAAAAATACCTCAGGCGCACTGGAAGTGATGTGTTTTGTACTTTCAGCTGCAGCACAACTTGTTTGTTTGGAATACTAGTAAATAAAGTGTGAAGGGGCAGCAGTGATTGTCACCATGCCTGAAGAAAGAAAGAACAGACTGGTACGGAGAGAAAATCAGAAACAGACATGATGAGATGTACCACAAAAGCACAAACAAAGCATGTGAGCATTTTACAATAAATCCTTCCTCATTAACACATTATGGGCTTAGCTTGTTTCTGCCTTTTGAATGCAGAGTGGATTGAAACGCAGGTAGACAGGGACACATTGTACTGGACATTCTTGTTTGGGGTTATGATAATAGTGGTCTGTTGTTCAGGAAAATGTTGGCTCACTCTCCCTGATGCACTCGTGCAGCCGCTCCTTATCTCGTCTCTGAATGCATTGGCTCCTCAAATCATGTAATAGATGGGAGAGTTTAGACAGTCTCAGTGGAGGATTGGAAAATGTTCAAAAACGCAGATGTTCGCTGAAACAGTACTGCTATTATGCTACATTTGTCTACTTGGTTTTTATTGCTGCACTGAGAATCAGTCTGCCGTTTATGTGACAATGGAAAAAGAGATTTCAGTGCATGTGCCCATGTGCACCTCATACCCTCAAATGCAGCAGATTTGAGCAGAGTCCCACATGGCTTGTGCCTTTCAGGGCTGAGCTAAGCCGGCGAAGAAGCATCAGCCGGGAGCCAAACAGACCCCACAAGCCAGACAGCTCAGAGACAGACTAGATATGTTTCCATTCTGGCTCGGTCCACCTTCCTTTCCTCCTTCCTTCCTTCCTTCCTTTTATCCCTCTGTCTTTCCATCCTATCCTCTCTCTCTCTCTCTCTCTGTCTCTCTCCCTCATGCTTCATTCTTCTCCTCCCTGTAATCAGGGCCCTTTGAAGTGGGCCGAGGAGACGGATTAGAGTGGGACCTGCAGGGTCTTTGACCTGGGGTGAGCTTGGGACGAGTAATTAGACAGGGAATTAAGAGGAAGCCCAACCCCTCTGCTGTATTGTATGCCTGTTTTGGAGCCATGTTGTTACTCTGCACAGCTTTTATTTCAGTTTCTTTAAAAATAATTTGCAACAGTGGCTGTTTATTCTCAGTTTTTGCATCTTTTCTTTAACCCTCTAAACCAAAAAAAAACTCATCGGTGGGTTTGAAAGGCATGTTATTTCAGGAAAATTGCCAAAATTTCAACCCATCTGATTTTCATTTTGCCAGGAAGAACATCTTAATCTGAGCCTGAGATCGAGATATTTCATCAAAGCCACTTTTTTGCACAGGTCTCATTTGAAAATTTGCCAAAAGAACATTTGCTGGAACCGGATGCTATAAAAAATGACAAATTCTAGTCACCTCACTGCAACAGGGAAACCATTACCAACTTAACTGAGATCCATAATCACTTGACAAAAGTTCTAAAACTTTTTCTGATGAACTGCCAGTCGTCTTTATACAGAGCAGAGAGGAGACAAATATGAAAATAAAATATAAATGTAGTTTATAAAATGCACTTTTTTCCAGTATTGGTAACACATTTGGGCATTTGCTGAACATGAAATATTGAACATGTTGATTCCAGTTTTTTTTTGTAAAATTAATTATGGATGAAATCCCATTCATTTATCTTCATTTTATGATTGTTGGAATTATAACTTTCCTGTACTGCACAGAAATGATTTTGCACAGTCTTTCCACTTTTACCTATAGTTGTGCAGTTTCCATAGAGATGCAGAAGTTGATATTACAGTGGAAAAATTAGCCTAAAGTGAGTAAAATGTGACAAGAGCAAAAAACAGCCAGAAGCTGTTTGTTGGTTTAGAGGGTTAACTAAACCGATGTACACTCAGCAATCGGACATTGAAACCAAAAACATGCACAAATCCCATATTCTCTAAGGAGAAAATAACCAAACTTCAACAAAACATGACAGAATAAGCAACATTATCCAAAAGCAACATAGATCTATTGACAGCAGCGGTCAATGCAACAAGTTGTAAACCCAGCACTGACATTTTTATAAATGTGATATAGCAATACGGATATGAAATTGTGGCCACTTTGCAAATTTAGGCTCAGATTTCAGTCTTCTTTTGAATCTTGCTTGTGAGTCCAGCAGCTCCCGAGGATATCTGAAAATCTGGCTCTTTTGCAACTAAATTCTCCACCGAGTTCACTAGCAGCATAATATAATAATATGAGAGTCAGTAAGTCTGTCAACCAACTTTATACAGGGATGTATTTTGTGAAGAAACCTTGCATGTATTGATTTTGTTTTACAGTCTCCACATAATGCTAGATTTAAGTGACATGTTGTTTAGATTAGATTCAACTTCATTGTCATTGCACATGGTACAAGAACTAAGACAACAAAATGTAGATTAGCTACTAACCAGAAGTGTGAAAGCAGCAAATGCAATTTTTACACAGCATGGTATATACAGTATGTCACAGTATGAATAGGATTTACAGCAAGGACACACTAATATATGAAATGTATAGATATATGGATATATACAGGTTGAGATAAAAAGTGGTATGAGCAGTATAAACAGTGTAAACAGTATTAATGCTATGAGATATTTGCAGTGAAGATGGCCTGAAGATGGGAGGCACATGCAGTTTATACTCATGTTTAAAGGCCATTTCTGCAGTATAGGTATTAGTAACAGCAGAAAAAGTAAAAGCAGTGACTGTTTTAGCAGTAGCCCAAGCAAGAGTGGTGGTATGGTGGGACAGCGGTTACAACAATTAACAAAATTAATAGTAATGTCAACAAAACAACGGCAGTAACTGTAACAGCATCAATACTGCTTGACAGCGTATTTACTTGTGTGACTCGTGTACATTGGCCTGTGGTGTCTGTGTGTATGTGTTTGCTGAAGATAAGCGTTAACTGTGGAGAGAGAGGAATTATGCCCATCAGCGTAACCAGCTGAGACCAGGCACTGTGTTATTAAACAGAGACCGTCTAGTAGAGCGCCCACGTGGCCAAATATGGACATCCAGTCATTCTCCGTCTCCCCGAGGGAAGGAAGAAAGAACCCAAACCAGCCAACCAGCAAGTGACATGAACACTCTGTGCTGTAGAAATACCCTAAACACTCTCCATCTTTGTCTTTTCTTTTTTTTTTTGTCTCTGCAGGTAAGAAAGATCTCCTGTGCTTAAAATAATAAACCCTTGTGATTCACCAGGTAAGTAAAAATGTCATAATTTTAGACTCTATCCCGTTTCTCCTTCCTGACATCCCTTTTTTCCTGGGTCTATTTGGCGTCTGTGTAATATCCCCGGGGTACCTGTTGTTGTGACAGGCTCTTGACTTGAGCAGTGTTCGAAGATAATGTGTAAATTGTAATCTGGGAGCTCCCATTCCTTAGCCTGTGTCATACTAATAATGCCGCACGTCAGTCAAACGTGGCCTCTGATTGCAGGCGCAAGCTGATGCTATCTTCCCTCCTCCTCCTCCTACGCCACAAAAGAGCCACTTACTGACGGCAGTTCAGTGCCAGGAGGAGGAGTATCGGCTGTGTGATAATAGAGACTTAACCTGTATTGACTTGCTCGTTTGCATAATCCTTAAGCTAGTGCTAAAGAGTAACTTCCAGTGGGGAGTTTGTGATTATTACCAGTTAACAGTGCTGAGATCAACAGATGAGTGACTTTGGCTGCAAGATAGAAGAGAGCGAGGTGAGGGATTGAGTAGAAAGAAGAACCTTGATCTTTATGTTGTCCATCACACATACAAGGGAGTTTAGATAGAGGTATTCAGGACAGAAGAAATCTTTATCTGCAGCTCTCATTGTGCTCTTTAATCAAGAAACTTCATGTGAATGAGAAAAGTCATCTGTTGAACTTAGCTTTTGATGAAACAGTCAGCTATAAATGAAAAGGGAACATTGTGAGGAGGGTGTGTGAGGGGGACACGGTGGTTGTTGGAAGACCACTAAGAATCGCAGACTGAGACGCACCTCCCACACATTTGCACACTTCTCCGTAAACCCGTAACTCCTGCTTACATAACCCACCTGCCTTTCCTCCACCTCGGCCACATCCTGGGAGCAACAGGGAGCGGAGGAGGAGTGAACGACGAGGGGCTGTAAAAGATAAGAACGTTTACTCTAACGTTGTTGGAAAGTTGTAGACATCCTTATCGTGTAGAATGAGGAAAGTCAACAATGGGGGTTTTTCTGTTATCTGCTAGAGTTTCAAGGAAGAGACAAAGAAGAAGCAAACAAAGATTGCAATTATAAAAGAAGTGCATAGAATACATACATTTCCTCTTCAGTTAAGTTGTGTTTACAACAGCATTAGATCACCGCAGGACAGAAGTCAAACTGAATCAATTCCCAAATTGGCATACAAAGTGTTTGCGCAGCACAGAAGCGAAGCTGGTGAATAGACAAGGATGACGTAGTGGTGTGTAGTAAATCCCACTGTTGGTGTCTGCGCGAAACCTCAAGAGCAGAAGCAGAAATTACAGCTCTACTCCACTATAGCACGACTTTTCAACAGGAGTAGCAGCAGTGCACTTGTGCAGTTTAAGATTCAACATTTTGACCCCTGATCCCACCACATTTCAAACCCTGGGACATTCCTTCGTAACCAAATTCTGTTCTTGCATGGCCTGTGATGGCTGACGTCAACACTGTGTTGCCCATTTGGTCTGCCTTTCCTGAGAAGAAACAGCTGCGTCACCCAGAGACCACGCTGAGGGTGTATTTCGGTTCCTCGGTTACATAGAACATTTGAACTCGGTTCTCTCCAGCACCAGCCAACCCGACCGTTGGGACTGGAGGAACAGAGCGTGTTGTGCAGTCTCACATTCAACCTCATTTCCCTTCCAAACCTTCATCCACTTTAGCCAGACCACACATCCTTAAACGCTGATAGTTCTGCTGGCTTGCTCATATTCTCCTTTACACACAACCATGCAGTCACGACCTCAGATAGGGATCAGATTCAGCCTCGCTTGGCTGCTAACTACCCTCAATTGCATTTAGGGTTTACAACCGAGCAGAGCTTGAGGTACCCCTCAGTATTTATAAACAGTTATGATCGCATTTGCTCAATGAAATGATCTGAAATTAGTATTTTTCTGGAGGATCAACAGAAACACGGCTGTCGAGTCGATCAAATTTGCACTGCGTGTTCTAAACCCGTGCTCTTTGTGCGGTTTGATGTTGGCCTGGCCGCCAGTAAAAATGCAGAGTGGATGGGTTGAGCAGGAGGTTACGAAAAGCTGCAGCAGCCATGATAAAACATCATGTGGGCAGCTGCTAAGGAGCACAGCCTGGCTCTTCTACGACTGATAAATCCAGGCCTGTTTCGGGCTGCTTTGTGCAGAGAATGCGAGCGGCGAGCAAGGTCATGGTGGGATCAGTTAACGGAGATCCTGTTGTGACAGACTTTCAAAATTTGTTGTATCCTACGAGGAGCCTTGCATTGCAAATGCTAAGGCAGTGAGAAGACAGAAACAGATGGCTGAATTCATAAGACAAAACAATGTCCAACCTCACATTGGATTCTCAAAGTAGTAAATCACATTTGATGAATGAATTATTGTCCTCTTAATTGGTTTAGGCACAAGAATTGGTGTTGGGGAGCAGGTCAAGGCTCCATGCTGTTCACCATAAAAGCAGAGAGGCCATAGTGGGGGAGTGATTCACTGTTTGTTATCAGACACGAAGCAGGAAGGAGGGGTTGGTGTGCCGTGTGATGCAGAGAAAGGTGATAATGAGCCTTGCCTTACCCCTCCACACACAACCCTCCTCCCCAGCACTTCCATGCTATCAGTGCCATCTGCTGCTCTGATTGTGCTTCATTTCCAGTACCAGTGACTAACTTGTTGGCAGCCCTTCCTCTCTCCTCTGGGTTGTCTCTGTGAATAAGCATGTGTTCTTCATCAACCCCTCTCTCTCTCTTTGTACCCATTGTATTCCTTCTCAGTTTTTCTTCCGTTATTCTCTGTCTCTCAAAATCCCCTCAATCAGCACAGAGTCTGTGAAGATGCCGAGGCGGGGGGTGGGGGGGGGCAGTGTTCGCTGATCAGCTGATGACTTTCACAAGAGGTCAGAAGTACGGGGATTACAGCTCTGGCTCACGATGAGCGAGCAGCTCCAGCTCATCAGGGCGAATGATGGCAGCGTCTTGGCATCTGTGGATCTGGGGGGCCGTCAGTGTGAGATGACTGCAAGTTGTAACAGGCGGGCAGCATACTGACATTTACTGGCTCAAATGCCACTTTAGCCATCAAAACTGCCAAATTCAGCTTCTAGAGCCAGTGAAGCATCTCTAGTTAAAGCTTTTTGGAAATGAATATGGGGTCACTGACATTTATCTGGGAGAAGATCATTTGAAAATGAGCCAGGTTGTTGTAACTGAGAGATCCTGGGTTTAACAAGAGTGCCAACACAGCGAGCTGTGTAGCTTACGTTTAATTTAACCCCGTTGGGCTGCTGCACAGCTGGAGGGAGCGCTGTTCGCTGGATACAAATCCTCTGCTTGTGTAGACCCCCTCCAGAGCGACTCACACTCTGGGGTGCATTCCTGTCTTACACAGGGCAAGGATTGGTTGGAGAATCACCCTATTTAAAAGCCTTCAGCTGAACCCAGCTTTGGATCAGGTGGAGTTGCTCAGAGAGAAAAATGTGTTTGTGTGTATTCATGTTGTTGTCTGCCTTTATGGGAACCAGATGTCTTTACAGAGATGGAAAGTTGAACAAATTCACCCACACTAAAGTCTTTTCCTGTAGAACAGACCAATATTAGAGTTTAGAGCCTGATTCCAAGTTTTAAGGAGTAAAAAAATCCTGATATTGGCCAATATTCTTTACACATTTGTACATAAAAATGTTAGTTATATCGAAAAGGGAAAATTATGATGTCATTGTATATTTATTTTCCAGCAATTAGTCATTTTAACAAACTAGTTAGCGCCTTTTCATGAAGACACAACTTGACTTTCCACAACTGTCTGCTCAGCTGTGATATACATAGAGAGATGTTGTACAGAGAGTTGTACACAATCGAGTCAAAGCTACTCTGCTGGACCAACTATTTAATGGCATCATTGCTAAATTTCCCATTATCTTCATCTGCATTATGTTATCAATACATATATCTGCGATAGAACAATATCAGGCAATAATATTGATCTGGTTTTACTTTCCCACCCTCACTTCTGTTGGTGATCTTGTGGTCAAGACCTTAAGTTAAACAAATTTGACCATCGGTTTTCCACATAATATAACTGTGAATGCGTTCATAAATAGCATTAAACAGATAGTCTATCAACAAAACACTAGATCATTACCCATAATGCACCTGGGTAACATCTGTCAGTAGACTCCAGACACTCTTGTGCCTTTCAGATTTTACAGGCCCAGTTTGATTATGACTGAAAGCTTCCATTTTTACAGGTTGGCTAATACTTGTTATTCCCAGGTTCAGCTAGATTTGTAACATTTCAGATGGTCTTCAGAGTTGCAGTCATTGAGAATTATAGCAGCATTACAGCTACAGCATAGACGCGTGTGTGTGTGTGTGTGTGTGTGTGTGTGTGTGTGTGTGTGTGTGTGTGTGTGTGTGTGTGTGTGTGTGTGTGTGTGTGTGTGTGTGTGTGTGTGTGTGTGTGTGTGTGTGTGTGTGTGTGTGTGTGTGTGTGTGTGTGTGTGTGTGTGTGTGTGTGTGGACAGAGGATGACTGCAGTCAGTAGAGGATTCTCGCAAGGATAGATTCACAGTAATGTGTACGTGTTTGTGGGCTATACAGTACATTTTCAGGTGTATGTGGTTCAGTGTGTGTATGTGTGCTGTGCTGCTCCACAGGCTGCTTGTTAGTACAATGTCAGACATGTCCATCAGTGGCATCCCTCGGTGCTCAGCAGTCGAGCCCCAAGCCGCAGCTCTGACGCACATTTCACCTTTCTCATTGTGTTTAGCTCCTCACCCCCATCCTTCCCCCTCTCTCTGTGCTCCAGGCTACTTCTTTTCAATTATCTTCCCAGTTTCCCGTCTTCAGACTCCCCTTGCCCCATGTCTTCTTAACAGTACTTTTTGTAATGCTTATTTAATGTGTGTGAGCATGCACTGGGTGCATCTTTCCTGACCTTCACTTCATGCCTGCTTTGGTTTCTTTTTGCTGACAAAAATTGCAGCAAATCTTACACATCCAAACACTTTCTTTTTTTCCCCTGCATCACCCCCCTAAAGATAAGTGGTCTAAGCTGACCTTCTGTAACTAGAAAATTCAATGAAGAGTGAAGAAAGTTAAGAACAAGCCTTCCCTTGTCACCTTTGACTGTTTGGGAGGCTTTTGGTCCCCACATGAGGAATCAAATTCAATTAGTGGGTGTGAGGGCAGGAAGCCTGTAAAGGGCTGAGTGACATGAGGGGAAGAGAAATCAAGGCCGGATGGTTCTAATCCAGATCCTCCTTATCAGCGCTGACCCCTGGGAGGTTGTGTGTGTGGATCTTGATCCTCGAGGGGCTCCGTTTTGGGAGGTGGAGGGGGGTGCTGACTTTTATTGCCCCGTCTGATCAGACTTCAAAGGCGAAGCGGGAGTGGCGGTCATCCTTTCTTTCATTACCAGGAGCTTTTCTCCAATCTGCGAGGGCACACCTGACACTCCTTCTCTCTCTGAACCCTCACCGACTCTGCCCGCTTTCTTTCTCTCTCTTTTTTTTTCACCAGAGGGCCTAAAAGCTGTGTAATCTGGGTGTAAAGGAGCCTTAATCCTCAGCAGTCGGGTCGTGTACTCTTGCACCGCTACCTGAAGCCTGGATAAATTCCCGAGCTTGTTAATTTGTTAATCAGAGACGGGATAGAGGGAAGGCCTTGCAGGGATCAGAGGATGAGTCACAGTTGATGTTAGCTGTAGGGGAAGTTACTACCTCTGACCTGTACAGAGGGCAGACAGCCACATTTAGTCATGGATTACTCAAATGGAACGACATTTGGTTAAAATATTCCAAACCCTGCCGCTGTGCTAAGCTGTGAGATTAGTTTATTGGGCAACATTGGAAACATCACCTTGAGCTTTGGAAAGAATTTTATGGACTAAAAAATAAAGTTGGCTCTGCAAAACTCTAAAGATATTTGTGTGATTTGTTTTTTGCTCCTTGTAACACTGGACAGTCTTTGAACTACTCAGAGGAATGTTTGACAAAGGGCATCTTGTATCATTCACACAGAAGTTGTAACTCAGAGTTAAAGAGTAACCCGTAATTCGCAGCTATAGAGGCGCCTTCAAGAAAACAACAGCGCCCTGAGTGAGTTTCACTTGTTTTTCACTTCAGATCAAGGTTTGCATGCTGCAAAAAAGTAGCCGCTAATTGGCCAACATTGTAGGGTTTGTTAAGAGGTTTTTGTTATAGGAAGAGACAGACGGGCAGAAAAACATCAACAACAACATAAGTGCAAAAGCCGGGCGTACTCGTTAGGTCTGACTGTCGATGCTGCACTATGAACAGCTACATCTCTATCTCCTTCAAGGGATATGTTCTCTTCCTGAAGTTAGCTTGGGAGTATTCGAAGATGCATCTGCCATAAACCAACATGGAGCTTCGTTTAAGGCACTTGAGGTCACAGGCAGCAAAATCATGAGACAAAACTTGGAAAAGACTTTCTTTTCTCCTTCTTTTTTAATGTGATTCCACTGTAACAGGAAAATGAATTTCCACTAACTTCATTTTCAGCACCCTGGCTCTCCGTAGCATTGTAGCTGATTTGCCAAGGGCCTCTGGAACGGAGAATGTAACAAGAAGTGTTTGACTTCAGACTGCAGCGCTGCTGTGAACTGCGCTCCCTGCCCCGGGCCTTCTTTTCCTGGGAATCTGTGATAGATAAAGATCGATGTGAGGGTTGGAACCATGCTCTCCCCCCTCCTCCCCTCCAGCCCTCATGCCCCCATTTTCATCCTCCACCTCCTCATCTACCTCTTCTCCTCCCTTTCTCTAAATCTCTATTCATCTTCTCATGACCAGGAGTAATTACAGCAGCTCCTCGGCCTCACCGCCAAAATGAGCTGTTTACATTTGGCCACTTGCCTCTGGCTGGTGTGGCCAGCCTCTCATCCCCCATTGAGCCCAGCAGGAGCAGCCACACAGTCACCAAGTCTTCACCAGGCCAAGCTCACCCAGGCTCCCATCAGCTACTTGTGCTCCGCCCAGAACTCCACAGAGCTCCATCAGTCATGTTCGTCATCTAAGCCCTTTTCCTCCTCTTTCTAGTGGCAGCTCACTGCAGTTTGCATTTCCAGCCCAGCTGAGGGAAACCATTTAATTCGCTGAAGGTTTTAGTGTAAAGAGGCAGGTCTTAGAGTCAACAGTTCTACCACATGCTGTTTTCTTCAGTATTTTCTGTGCCTGAGGGTTGAAGCAGAATGAAAGAGCCCTACTCCCCTGTGCAACGTACAGAGACGGCGTGTTTGTTTACACACGGGCAACCAGGGAGTCCTGTTCAGAGCTACGGAGGCTGCACAGGACCCTTGCAGTCGAGCTGATGATGTGTTGTGTTGGGTGGAGCCGGTGGCCCCCGCCACTCTCGGGCCCCTGGACCCAGGTGCTTCCTGTCTGCCTGCTGGAAAAGTACGAAAGGGCCCGTGATGGGCCAGGTCAACCATGAGCCTTGTGCCGTTGCTGCTCCTGCAGTACCCCATGGGACGAGCAAAAGGGATTTAAACGTCCAACTGTTCTTTCTCTCTATTTTTCTGCTCTTCCAACTCTCAAGCTCTCTGCTGTTCTCTTGATCTTTTGCAATAAAAGAAAAGAATTTGTCACCGAAACCTGCCGAGGGAGTTAAATGTTAAACAGGGAGCTGTGCATTTCTCATCTTCCTGTGTGTGTTTCTCCATCTTCTCAGGTGTGGTTTGGCAAAACAAACAGATATCATACTTCCATACTAATTCAGCCTGACAGTGAATTGTTCTATGTTTGTTTCACATTTGTATTGTTCTCCAAAGGAGCCCTGGAGTTGTACTTCAGTAATAATTCCGAGACAAAGGAATATTTTGGCAGATATTTTCTCAAATGCGAAGAGATCTACAAGTTTTTAGTGCCAGCTGTGCCAGTTCCATAAAGTATTTATATGCTTCCTAAAATATGCATTTTATATGTAACTGGAGCTGTTGTCTGTTGAGAGAGTGCAGGTCGACCTGCTGGAGCTGCATGCTCCTTTAAATCTGAATAGAGGCTCAGTTCTATGAAGACTGTTCTTGACTCCCATCCAGCTGTCCTTGCCCTCATGTGCAAAACACCGGAGGGATGGAGCGACCCCTGGTGGCCTCCATGCGCACTTACACATTCAAAGCCATTTCAGACTTCAAAGCTGTGTGTCAGAAACGATAAGTCGCACTGAAAGGAGCATGTCACTGGTAGTTGCTGTGAATTTTTAGTCAGATTACTCTCTACCGCAGTTACATTCATTCTGTCCGTTTTACCAGCTGACTCACTTTTCCCCACCTGTCACGCTCATGTTTTATGTCTGACACAAAGGCATTTAACCAACAAGCTCTGATTTATGACTCCTCCGAAAGGTGTAATTTGAGGTTTCTGGTGGAAACTCAGGAAAAAAATCAAAACCTGAATGTCTCTGTGCTGTCAAATCACGCAGGGACCAGCCGGAGATGTGAATGTTTGCACCCTCTCCCCCGCTGACGCCCAGAGGTTCAGGCTTTTCAACCTGCGGTGAAGTGAAGAGGTGACAGAATACATTAGCAGCGGCTCTTCTTCTTCACCTCCTCCTGCTCTATAGTAGCGTGAGTCATCAGATGGGTCTGTGTGAGAGAGCTAAGTGAACAGGGGTAGTAATGGACAGCCCTGACAGCGGCATGAGAGTGCATTAGCCGCTCGTAAAAAGGAGCTGATGGCACTCGCTGGCAGGCTGTTCTCCTATTGTCAGGTGTTTCATTGGCCTCCTCCTGAGTGTATTGCCATGGCAATGGGTGCAGTTTAGGTGGTGTTTATTTCAGGCTACGGCAGCCTGCCCCGTCCGACGCCAGGAGTCTGCGTCTGCTGATAAGGCTGAGACTGGCTGGGAAGAGACGGGGACTCAAGGTTAATACCCACAGTCTGGGAGACGTTTGCTTTAGGGTGAAGTTGTGCAAGAGAAACTTTGTTCACGTTTGTCCAATGGAGCAACAAAGTACATTACTGTATTTCCCTACAGCCTTGTAAACTACTTTATGGCAGGGAATCATAAAAGTCAGGTAACAAATCATTCACAACATAAAACATGTTTTTTCCCACTTCCTTTTAGAGAATCAAAACGTAACAGGTTGTGTTTTTATGTCTACATAAACAGCCGATTGTTTTCGTCTAAAAATGGACGGAACACTGCTATGAGGTCCGATGGGTCACACCTGAGAGTCATCCAACACCTCAGTGTGAGCAGTAACCTGAGCAATGACTGGCCAAGGTCGGTCACAGTTCACGTTTGTCCCTGTCCCCGTCACTCGCCGCCCCACTGCCACGGCACTCTGTTCAGGACTTCAACCTCTGCAGCACCGCAGAGGGTCAGCCGGTTCTTTCGGCGTAAAGTGGGCTGCTGAATAACTCCGGTCGCTTTGGAACATTCAGCCGTGACCCACTTTTAAGTTGGGTTGCATACCACAACTTTTATAGACATGTATGTGACATACTGCAGAAAACATTGACATTTAACACTTTAATTTTCCACCTGAATGCGTCGAGGGATTTTTATTTGGTTCTGTGCCTGGTCTAGATGTGCAGATAGGCAGGGAGAGACGCTCCTGCAGCCAGCTGTGGAAACAGAAGATAGCGAGCGAGCCAGCGAGGAAGTGAAAGGGATTTGGTGTGCAGGATCTGCACAGCTCTGCGGAGATGGAAGTTTTCATTTCCTCAGGATAGCTGTGGCTGTTTGAACAGGTGGGCCATACCCCCCCCCCCCCCGGGGCTGTAAAGGCTCCAGCCCCTCTCATGTTGTCCAGTTTGCTGCTCTCTCTCCTCCTAGGCGTCGCATTCTTCAGTCTACAGCACAGCAGAGCCTCTAGAGCAGAGAAGCAGCCTCACACAGATCATTCTTCTCGACTCTCTGTGTGCAGGGAAGCTCAAACAGACTCTACACTAATGCTTTTCCAGTCGCCCTCCTGTCATTGCTGTTATTACTGCACCAAGCAGCTGGGCTAAGAGACATGGAAATGCTTGTTAAATGGGGGAAAGTGAGTATCTGAACACGCTGATTACAGAGGGTGAGGAGGAGGGGTGGGGGTAGTGTGTTTTGCTACTTGTTTTGTGTGTTTTCCCCACGGGCATGGATGCACCCAGACTGAGTCATGCTAGACTGGAGCCATGGCCCCGGCTCCCTAAGCTCCTCTTTCCCTGTTTTTCCTTTTCCCTCTCCTCCCACTGCCGACATAACCAGCTGGGCTCCCGAAGCATCCAAACACACACACATATATACACACACATGTTGGAGAGGTGCTTGATGGGGGGACAGAAGGGGGCAGGGAGGAGTGATGAAATGCCAGAAGGAGTAGGGGCTGGCGGTGTGAGGCCCACATTGAGATTGATGAGCTGCTGTAGAATCTAGCAGGTAAACACCAGTGTGGCTCCTCCTCCCCCGCAGGCGAGCACTCTGGGATTAGGCCACTTGTAGAAGCTGTTTCCACAAATTCTCAGTTTGCTAAAAGCCACACTCTGCCTCTTACCCTCACTTCATGCCTCCTAGTTCTGCTCTTTCGTTGTCCTCTGCCTCACTGGACGCTTGTGCAAATCATGTGTCTCATGAAAGCTAGATGGAAAGCTTTGGAGGTGAGGCTCCTCTGCAGCTCAGCATCACTGTGTTGACTCCCAGGCTTTTAAATATGACCAGTAGGTGGCGATGTGACTCTTTAGAAGTTCACTGACAGCTCTCTTTAATGAATCACTTCTCTTCCTTGCCCTTATTTGATCCCACACCCCTTCAGCAAAACAATATCTCGTTACCGCTGTGTGATTTTTAGGAAAGAAAAAAAGCCTGAGCGTTTCAAAAAATTTCCCACCTGCTTTCATTTTTTTCCCTTCTTTTTTTCAGCTGTCTACTTGTAATGAGAATCATGAATATGTATTTGGCGGCGGTGCGCATAGGATGCTTTGGTAATCTTTTCCTCAGCAGAGAGGATAAATGATGGTTTGGTTTTTCGGTGGAGAGCAACAGAAGAAGAAGAGGCCAGCTGTGTTTGGGGACAAATTACCCGCTGGATCTCTCACACTTCAGCACTCGCAGCACATTTTCACAGCGTAGCTTATACAGTTCACACATCTTCAGGTCAGCTGTATTGACAAGTTTCACTCTGAAAGAAGAAGTTCTTTGCTGTTTGGAGAATGAAGGTGGCTGCCTATACGGTAGGTTAAGAAAAACTTTTAGAATTCTAAGTATGAGGGCAAAAACAGAGAAAAAGACTGCTGTTGATGGGAGACGATGTGACTTAAGGTCAGGAGATTATGTCACTGTCACTGACTATTTCATGTACTTTCTCTCTGTCTTGCTCCCTGAGAATGATCTGATCTTGTGGATGTAACCCTGAGGTGGGTCTCCTTCTGTCCCTCCCAAAATTACAAGAACCTCTCAGTCAAATAGGAGTCGGTCAGGTGATCACAGCTCTCTAATGGTTGTTCGGTCTGAACTCACAACACTGGACAAGCTGTTCGTTATTTCCCCATCGCTTTTGGAATGGGAGTGAACGTGCACTCCTCTGTGTGTTTGTTCATGTGTATCATCACGGGTGGGTTCTACACTCCAAATCTCCTTGTTGCATGTGTTGGCAAAGGGCAGCGGCTTGGGGCAGATTTGTGATGTAATCAGGAGTTAATCTGTGCCCTGCTGCTTGCTGATCAGCCCCTAGAGGCATGGCATGGCAACCCATGCATGCATGCACCCCTGAAATACACCCACACACACACACACACACACACACACACGCGTTCTGTATATCTGCAGCTCTGGCATCCTTCAGCCCCTCTAACTCCCATCTGAACCACTAATCTCATTACCAAAGCGAGCGCACTGAGAGAGAGCAAAAGCTTCAAATTCACCTGAACCCTCGTACTCATTACACATCAAGAGCGGCATTAGAGTCCACTGGATGGAGGAAATGGCATTCTCGGCCCGGCTCAGGTTGCATAACATGACTGTGTGTGTAGCTGAGCTGGTTGAACGGTCACCAGAGCTGGAACTCTTAGTCAGGCGCCTAATGTAGAGAGAGTTAGACTGACTGGCCAATGAGCATCAGTTTTCAGTCTCACTTTAGGAGGAAAAACATCAGAATTAGCTTGTGTTTTTTGGCACATTTGGTGATATTTCAACATTTAAAGTGTTCCCCTGTTAATAGGAGAAGATTATCACAGATTAGTATGCAAATGAAAGAGTGGCGTGGGTGGTGTGACCTCAGAGGGTTGGCTTAGTTTATGTAATCTTTGTTCATGGAGCATTTTGATGTAAAATTCCATTCATTCTTCCATTCACTGTACAGCATTATATATGTACTTTGTAAAAAGCACTTTGATTCTGATTGATGTAAACCAATAACCTCTAGAAAGAAGTATTTAGCAACGGGACATCATCCCTTGAAGAGAGCCTCTGACACTTTTGGGATGCAGGTTGTCATGGAGACAGTGAGAAACAGGTTGCGTTTCCTTGGCGACTGGGGTCTTGCCCGGCGTGTGCATTAGCTTCATTGTTATTGTCCTCTCAGATGCTGCCTGGCTGACAGTCTCTTCTTCTCATACACAGATACAGACACACACACACACACACACACACACACACACACACACACACACACACACACACACACACACACACACACACACACACACACACACTATCCACAAAGGTGTTCTTAGAGGGAAATAGAAAAGGCTCACCAGTCTCATTACTGCTGCAACTCCTCATTTCCAGCCTCTATTAGGCTTCGTGGTTAAGTACATCATATATTCTCCTCAGCTCTTTTTTTTAAAAATTTGTCTGTCTTTCTTTACCTTCATCTGTCTTTTGAGACGCCGTCTTTAATGTCTTTCCCTGCTCACCTGTTTTCCCCATTAGGAGCCTCTGTGCGGTGAGGCGAACAGCATCAAAGCAGAGGCGTTACTGAGACACCATGTCAACCTGTGGCTCTCTGTCTTAGGAACGAGAGGGGGTATTGCCCTGGGATAGCTAATGATACCCCACTGGGACCTGGGAGGAGCAGGAGGGGAGTTGTAAATCCAATTATCCTATATTTTTCTGGTTTGTTTGATTTGATTTAGGCTTTTTTGAAGTTTATACTAGCTTGTCATTCTGTACACTTTGACATAAGGTTGTGCTTAAAGTTCTTTTTCTCTGTTAAAGAGCTACAGTACTTAGACTAAAAGAATTAAACTAGGTTTCGGTGTAAAACTTTCATGGTCTTGAAAGCTGCGTCAGAGGATTCTTTTCCCTGACAAATGTTCAGTTTTCCTGAAAAGACTCAAGGATACACCAACCCACTTATTTCTCTTTAGTTCCCACTTTAACTCTACTCAGGGTGTCTGCTAATACAAATACCTGTCTGATACTCGTGCTCTAAAACAGATAATGTTAAGTCTGTCTATCATACTGCATAGAATTCACTAGTATATTTTTTAGGTAAGGTAACAGCAGTTGTGCTCCCAACTGGATGAACTTAACTGATTGTACCAGAAATCTCTCTTTTAATAAAGATATTAACAAAGAAACTACACTGAAAATGAAATGGCTTGTGGTGCTAGATTTGCTTAATTTAGGTGCCAAAATTGATTTCCTGCATCCTTGAAGCTTTTATAACATTGAAGTTGACCTCAAAATATTCTTAGAATCCCAACTTGCTAACCGCTTGATCATTTTTCATCCCTGATATGCTAAATATTAAAAGGTTTGTAGACATGCACAGAATCTATGTATCTATACGTCACATTTCAGCTTACTCACTGGACCAGTTTCACTGAGATCTTGATTGTAATCACAATCTGGTAAGCTAGAATCTCCAACATTTAATAAGCCATCCTTAGGTCCAGGAGTTCTTTACATTCAGCTTTAGGTTTGTTAGGGTTATTCGTCGGTCTGTGTGATCTTCTGCCCGCGGCCGCTCGCTCCAGCTGGCAACACAGCCAGCCGTGACTGGCACATAATACCTCCTCACCTCCGCCACTCAGCTGCAAAAAATCAATCTTTTTGTTTTTTTTCTCTCCCCGGCCGAGGGACGTCCACTGGCTCGGAAGCGGTCTGAATGATGGTGTGTTGGCTGAGAGCGGTAGATAAGGAAGTAGTCAGCGGTGGACTGAGGAGGGAGTACTTTGTAGTGAGCGGCTTTGACAGAGATAGATGGGGCTGAAAGAGTGTGAACTTCAGTGAAAAGGAACGCTCACGCTCCTCTGGCAGCGAGTGGTGCATTTGGATACAGCAAACAGGGATGGTTTTAGCAACACTATCTTAAACTGCAGCAGGAGAAAAGAAAACGATTGTTGGTTAGTTGAGAGTTTGTGTCATCTGACATATTTTAAGACCTGCACTGTGCTGTAAATAACACTGAACGATCCCCCTGTATGCTTTTTAGTGCTGTGTAATGACATAAAGTTGCTCAGCCAACAATAATAGCCCTTCTTTAATTGCTGTTGTTGAGATTAGTCCTTCCCAACGCTCAGCTGTTGTGCCGTCTCAGTCAGCTGCTCTGCCTTTCTTATTGTTGTGAGGTTTTTTCAAGGCAGCGGGTGGGGGTCACCTGCTGGTGGGGAGGCTGCCCCTCCGTTGGAGACCTCTCACCTCGCTCGCCTCCTGGCAGACCGTCGGTGTCACAGCTTGACTGACAGGTACAAAGTAACCACTGTGTGCTCCGAGGTCCTAAACTCACCCCTGTCACTCAGCTGTTCTCAGGACAAAGCCGGGCCACCCCACCCGGCCGACCCGCCTCTTTGTGTCCTTATTGAATCACAGCACAAGTCGGTTCTGTGCACTCTCAAAGTAATTGAAAACATGTGATTAAAAAAGGGCAGGGATCTGCACCAGTGGACGAGACCACATCCAACAGGAGTGCCGGTCAGATGGAGCCTGTGAAAGATGATATCGGCATGTGGCATCCTCATTATGAGGACTTAAACGTCCCCTTTGTAGGTGTTAAGAGAGGAGCCGGGATCTTTTGAAGCGATTGAAGTGGATCGCGCCGACCTCGGAATGAAGTCATGTTCCACCGGTCGGCTGCAGATGGAGCGTAACCTTTAAAGGTGCCTCCTCACCCTTGGCTTTGTCATGGTGTTTGCTAGAATACAGAAAGGCTGTTATGCTTCTGCTTGCTACTGTACTGAGTGAAAGAGGGATACATCTCATTTTATATTCCCATTTTATATTCAGGACAGATTTTTTGCAGGAGATATTGATTCTTCATCTTGTAATTTGCAAATCCCCAGTCTAAAACACAAATAGTGCTCCTATTTTAGATGGTAAAACAATGTTTTCATGGTTTTCTTACAAAAGGTCAGTTCATTTTTGCCTGCATTTTTCTCTGCATATTCCTCATTTAAATTTATGGAACACATCGAGCATTCCAGTTTTCTAAGGCAAAAACTGACCATATGGGGATGTGCACAATTACATTTTTATGAATCAAAAAAGACATTTTTATGATGACAGGTATGTCAATTTTAGCATCTGTATTAGCTATTCAACGAGAATAGAAGAGAGACTATAAATCTGTGGACATTACCTTTAGAATTGCAATAAAAGGTCAATTAAGTAATTTTTCAAATAATAACGACAAACCATTCTTGGTTTATAATTATAATTATTTGAATATGTTTTGACTGTTCATACAAAACTAAATAATTGGCCACATTTTCTATTTCTCTACCAATTTATTAACTGAGGAAATACAAAAAAAAAGCAGATTTGTCAATAATGGAAGTTGTTCAGTTGAAGTATAATTGGGCGAAAACAAATTATTCTCATTAAAAATAATACCTTGATTATTTTTGTGTGATTTTTTCAGTCCGGGAAGCTTTAGAAAATGGTGAAATATGTCTATTGAAATTACACAAGCACCAAGTTGATGTTTTCAAATAGCTTTTTTCCAACCTACTGTGAAATGTTAAAATATAAATATACAAATTGTCAGGAGTGCAGGAGCTGGAAGTGGCAAGTATGTGCTAATTAAGTGACTAAAATGCTTATCTGATTATCATAGAGTTTGGAGATTTAGTTTTTTTTCATTATTTGGAGAGATTTTTTCTCAAACATCCACTTCACAGTAACTCATCCGTGTCATGTTTGATTGACGTGCTGTCTGCAGCAGCAGCAGCAAAAAAAAAAAAAAAAAGAAAAGTGGGACAAAGGCTACGTATCCCATTAATGGAGGGATGGGGTTATCCCTGGGCACTATTTCATGCATCTATATCTGTCTGCAGTGGCCCCCTTCTGTCACGCTGAAGGAAACCACCACAGGCAAAGATGATGTCTTGGTACCGGCACAAACTAAGGAGGCTAAGGTGCGTAATTGTTGCTTTCGGGGGAGTGTCCAACCTCATGAATGTGTGCTCTGTTCGCATTACTACCCTTGATTACCTTAATCCTTCGTCTGAACTCAGGCTTGTCACACACACCGAGGGATCTGAGGGGTCAAAGATCAAACCATCCCCCCTCTGCTCGCTCCCAAAATCACTGTCTCCTCATTAAACTCCAGCCTCCTCTCCATCTTTCTCCTCGCTGCCTCCTTTTCTCTTCATTTCCACCCCCAGTCTCTGCTCTCTATCATCTTCTGTCTGTTGCTGTTTTGTCTCTCTCTCTCTCTCCTCTGCTCATGTTAACAGAGAGAAGATGGTACTGTCCCCCTCTCTCCCCTTAATGGACTCTGTCCTTTCAGCATCACTGCAGCATTGTGTTCTGTAAAGGCAGCATTTGCAGGGTACTTCAGCGCAAATGAAGTTGGAACTGGATGGAAATTACAGCCTTCCTTAAAAGCATTCTTTTCTTCTCTACCATTTGGAAGTGGAATGGGGTGTAAATGGGGAGAAGCGGGTGGTGGCGGGGGTGGAAGGCTGAATTTGCAGTTTTGTGTTATTTTGAAACACATACACTCTCTTCTAAAGATGTTTTAGTGGAAACAGTGCTCAAGAAATTACATTTGGGTTGATGATGCTCAGAGCATCGAAGAGAAACCAGCACTTTGGGGCCATTTTCCAATTCCCAGTTAGATGTGAAATACACTGAGCCCACTGGTCGAATCAGAAATGAAATGTTTTCAAGCCGCAGCTCTTATTGACATTAGTATTTTCCTGTTTTCCTGGCAGCCAAGTGTGTCACCATAATTGCTGCGTATAATGTCTTTCATTTTTAAAAACATACAAGCCAACAAAAGGCTTCATTTTGATCCACTGAATTGTCTGACAGAGGTGCTAATAGCTTTGCTTATTTGGAAAATAAAAATAACGTCTTTTTGCAGTGACCATTCATAGATCCAATTTATTTCACAACCCTGCTTGCTGATTAATATATCGACACCCTAAATACTTGTATTTGCATTCGAAAGACCACTTTGCACGATCATATCCATGCATGTATTGACATCTGTCACAAATTAATTTTCCATTTGGGCTAATGGAATTAACATTTCCACTGTTAAAAGCCTCCCAGTTTTGGATAATGACAGCATTGTGCACACTTGGATTTTCCAGGGAGTTGATAATTAAATTTACTTTGGGCAAACCTGGTTTGTATTGTCATGAGCAGATGTGTCATGGGAAGCATTAGCAAGACGTTTATTGGGGAAAAGCAATTCATTACAGACTACTCATGACTATTTACATAATCAGTGATTGAGGATCCTGCAACATTCAACCTCAGTAGTCACAGTACTTTTCCTATCAGTGCTTTTTTTTTTTTTTTTTTTTTTACAAATTTACAGTGAGAAAGGTTATTGTCCCTGTTCAACATTGTGTTGAAATGTTTAACCTTGCTCATCTTACATGTCACAATCTGCAAACCCTTTCTTCCCCAAATTTAATTAAGATTACTTTAATTTGAAATCAGTTGCAGGCTGGGCTTTACAAGCTGTTATTTTTTTATCCCCAATCAGAACACTTCAGTCTTGTAATTTGTAATCTTTTAAACCCTGAGGCTGTGTGGATACGATAAAGGACAGATAAGTCAAATTCACCATATCAAATGTGTTGCTCCGAGACATTTTAACTTTCAAAGCGGCTGTGACTGAAAAAAGAAATCTTGTAGTTCATCTAATCCGAAAGGTCAGCCTTCATCATCAAACCAGATTGTCTCGGGTATCTTGTGGGATTTCTCACTTAATGATGGTATTCGGTGTACAACTTGTCATTTCACACCTCTTAAAATATCTAGAATGCTTAAAGAGACAGCGCTCATCTAAACCAAAATATCACCACTTACTGCATTCATATTTGAGCCTTCTAATATTTGGATTTACCTCAATATTTTTCCATAGCATTGGGAACATATTCTTGTACAGAAAAGAACAAAAATGTATTGGTCTCAGCTGTTTTTCTCTGTGATGGAGAGTGGAGATCTGTAAAATGGCTCAAAACTCCTACATCTTCTCTCTGTATTACCTCTTTTTATGCTTATTCAACCACATATGAAGTGCTAACCATCAGTTAAAGTGATGTTTAGAATGTGTCATCTGGCAGCCAGTGCAGCCTGACACATCTGAAGAGGAGTGGACGTCTCTCTTTGAAATTGCTCACTGGTTCAGCAAAACCACCAGGGAGGCTACGAATTGGTCTCCACTGCCCATAAGGCCTTTGGGGTCACTGCCTCGGCCTGACTAATGGGCCGGGGGTCAGGTAGGAAAGAGATTTACTGACTGGTCAAGACATCCAGTTAGCATCACTAGCAATTTCATCCAATTTCCTGAGGAGTGCTAAAGATGGGAATGTGTGTAAAACGTAGTATTTCCCCCTCCAGGGCGGTGGACTCATTTATCACAGCAGGCTCTGGGAGGTTAAACTCGGCTGTCCGTCTGGGTATTGAGACGTTTGAGTGATGTCAGCCAACATGTCAGTCACTTACCGCTCAATGACCTCAGCTCCCACTCAGTGCTTTTCATTTGGAAGAGCGCCGTAATGTAATGAGATTAGGCTAAAGGCTATAACTCAGTCTTTGGAACCTCTCACTCAAACAGGTTGACGTATTCCCTATTTCCTCTACAGGAACCAAACCAAATTTACCGTAACATGTTCACATTGCTAAGGGGTCTGCTATTATTTCCTTATTTCCTTTCTGCTGCTAAAATCTGCCATGCTCAAAAATCCTAAGTAAATACAAGTAAATGATGGGTTGCAGGTTCCTTTTTCAGCGTAGGAAGTGACATCAGTGGTGATCGGTGGAGCAAAGGTGTTGAACGCATGTGGAGATAAGACGTCATTTAATAGAAACTGTAATCAGCTGTAAGAACTAAAGATTCTCCCAAATAGTGTAAGCCATCCATCCATTAGCTGTACTGGCTTTACACTGCACAGGATTGTGTGGGGCTGGAGGCTTTTAGCAAGACATGAGGTTCACCCTGGACAGATTCCTTGACCATTACAGGTCTAACGCAGTGATGAACAACCATGCACGCAAACACTCACACCTACAACCAATTTCGAATCACCAATGCATGTCATTGGACTGTGAGAGGAAGCCAGAGCACTCAGAAAAAACCCTTGCAGATCCAGAAAGAACATCGAAACTCCAAATGGAAAGGATCCAGCCAACCACCAGGTTCAAACCCAGGGCTTTCTTGTTGTGAGATGTGAAGTGAGCATTTACCACATGACAAATACAGATAAAACTAAATTAAAGTATGGAAACCCATTAAACAATAAAATGAGTTAATGTGAATGAAATTAAAATCCAAGGGAACCTCTTGCCGAAGCATCGCAAGTAACAAAAGCACTGTGGGGTGAATGTCTGCCGATGAAGCTCTAAGAAAGTATTTAACTGATTCTTGGACAGCATCTAAAACCCTCTGTATTTCCTGACACTGGAGCCAGGGTTTGTGTTTGACAATTTTTGTAACTCTCCAAGAGCCAAATCTACTTATTTCATACTGAACCGAAATGTGAACACATGGCTTACCAGCCTACGACGTTTGTATAATTGGGAAAACTGGGCCCTTCATGTTAAACATAAAGATGATCCTGTTTGTCCGTCAGGAGTGCCTTCTGTTTCCATGGTGTTGGGCAGACCACAGAGCAGGTGTGACTCTAAAGTTGTTGGTAAGGTAAATGGACTGCACTTCTGTAGGTTTAATCTAAAGGGCTTTACAGTTTGCCTTTCATCAGCCATACAAGACACTGAACCTCACCATCGGGAGCAGTTAGCGTTCAGTGTCTTCAGAACACACTGGAACACAACAAAAGAGAGGCATCAGCAAACTTCTAGCCTGAAAGTAATGGACTGCCCTCTCCACTTCCTAGAGCTGAACTTTAACGTCTTTGGAGAAATCCTCAGCTCTAATGTTGTAAAGTGATCTTTAAAAAGCGAAAGGCTGTACAATCCACACAGAAAACCTGCAACATCTTTTGTCCAAGTCATCTGACTGTCTCTTTTGAATCTCAGTACAGAGCTTTTTCTTCTTCATAAGCTCCCAGCTCTGGCTGCTGTATGAGCGCTGTGTGCACCCACGCTTTCTCACTCTGCACCCAGTGTAGCTGGAGGCTTTTGTTGGTGACTTTGGCTGCCAACATGCTGGAGCAGCCAGGAGTGATGAAGGCTTGGGGAATTAGCTGGTGACAGGAACCCTGTGTGGACTGCAAAGTTGGCAGAGGCCTACAGGGAGCCTCAGAGCAGAGTCACATCATCATGAAGACCTGCTCTCTCAGTACAGGAGAGGGGATGAAATATGAACTCCTTTTAATATCCCACCTAATAACTGTGTTGACAAGCACCATGAGTTACCTTCTGCAGGAATGTCGTGGCATTTGGATAATTAGCGCGTAAATAGTGTTTTGTTATGCCTCGTCATCGCACGGCAGTGGAGACGTTTTTATAGTAGCAAAGGTTAGGTGATAATTTTACTAGCCTCATTATGGAGCTAAATACAGGTCTCTCATAGGTGGTGGCAGGTTGCAGGGAAGTCAGGCCAAAAGATTCACTGCAGGGGTTAGTTTCTCTGCACCAAGACCAATTAATTTACACTTAAATCCACCTTGGCCATGCCTGCATCCACTTGGCACTGCCTGTTTAGAAAGCCAGAAAGCTGCACTTTATACGCCTTTGTGTGTGATGTGAAAAATGTGACAAAAGTTTCTTCAGAAAAGTGGTGAATCTTTCCAGACGCTGGCAGAGACACACAGGTCCCACTCTGGTGAACACACTCAAAAACTGATAATTGCTTTTGTGCCGTAATGTTTGTGTAAACCACCTCAGTGGCTGCACTACAACAAATGCCTGAAGCCGTTGTGCCAAGCTTTGAAAAGAGAAGGTGATTTCATACAGCCTAGAGAAAATTATGTGCATTTTGCTATCAGGCTGTTGATAATGGGGAAAACAGCCCTGGGGAGCGGAACAAAGGAAAACAAAAATATCCACTGTCATATACGGGTGTTTGTGTGTGACAGAGGCGTTATCATAGCATTTTTGCATATCAGTCTTGTTAACGTCCCCTCGTACTTAAGTAATTACAGTGAAGAGATAGTGATGGCATTATTAGTTATTTGAGTCTCCAATTAAATTGTTTCGGGGACTGTCATTCCTGCTGGCTGGGGTCCCTGCTGGCACAGGATCTGGCTCGAGAAGTAAATAGGAGTACAAAGCTGACAGCTGTCTGATAAATTATGCACAGCCCAGTGTTTCAGAGGTGGATATACACACACACTCTATCTCGCAGCCACACACACACTGATCCTCCCATGCTCAGGCCCCAGTGGTACAGTTGAGAGGAACTGGAGACTCATTAAACTCCTCCACACATTTACTTTCTGTTTCTGCCCCGTTTCCTCCTCTGTGGGTTCTGTCCGTCTCGTGATTTTTGTCTTCTTCACACCTTCTTTTTGTTAGCGCTCGCTCCCTTTTTTGTCGCTCCTGTCTGGTCATCTGGCATCTCCATTAACACGGTGGCATTACAGCTCCCTTCTCCTCTCATATCCTCTACAGATTACAGGGCTGATATGAGGGGCTGAAGATACAGTCAAATAGAGGGGGACTAAGCTGTAGCCAGAATTAGTAGAAATCTTCCAGTCGCTGTCTGTCAGGGATCAAACCTGTTGACTGTTGCTTCAGAAAGAACCTGTTTATGTACAGTCCAGCGTAAGATTTTGCATGCACACACATTTTGCTTGCTTCCACTCTCTAAAAAAAGCATCCTTTGTTATTGAGTTCCAACCAAATGCTTCCTTATTGGTTAGCAAAACATACATAATAATGCTACGTATCGATCATTAACAGCAACTTTTGGGTTACAAGGTTGTAGAAAGCCTTTGTCTGTTGTTTATCCTCCTCGAAAAAGACATTTTGCTTTTGCAGGTTCATTTAGCATGTCCATTGAGTTCTGGGATGTGAACCAGCAATCCAGAGTTCCCTTTAGATTGTTGGTTTCAGTTCTCTGTTTAAAATTCACTAGGTCTTCACCTTACTTCGTGAAGTGCTATGAAATGGGCCACAGAACTTGTACACATTCTACAAACTCCCCAAACTACTCACTTCTACCGGGTCTTCTACCCTCTGTAGGGGCTGAAGGGCAATCAGACTGAAATCCATTTACTGACAACTTAATACCAACTGCAGTCATGATGGACTTATCATTAAAATGCTTTTTAATGGCCTATTAATGAAACACTGTGACATTTTTAACCACTTCTACCATTTTGAAGCGGAGTGGGTCCCTGTTGTGTTTGTCCTGGATTCACATTCATGCCCTTTACAAAGTAGTACCCTTTGCTTTCAGTAGCACTTTCAATGTCCTGAGGAGTCTCCACTCATGTTGGAAAAGGGAAAAATTTAAGCATCCTCCTGTTTATGTTAGTCAGCATTTGTGGTTTCTCGCCACAAAAGTATGAACAGTTAGGGACAGCGGAAAATCTTCTGACCTCAAGTAACATGGCATGAAGTGACGTGAATTCGGCCTCCGCTGCTTTACAATATGTAGACAGTTTAATTTTCCCTGTCACTCTATCGCTCCTCATCTTCCAGCCCTCCTCCCTCTGTGCTCCCCTCATCCTGCTGTCTGGACGGTGCATTAGAGTCGTATTAGAGGAGCTGGACATGGTGCTTTTCCCTCGTGTTATCACTCTCAGCCATCAGTGTCCAGTTTCTTTGCATGTTGCCACGTCGTCACCTTCTGCAGACTTTGTCTCCACGCCCTCGTAAGGCCACCTTTTATGAAATCCTGTCTCTGCTCTGATGATTGAGAGATAAGTGGCCTGGCATTTTGCCATATCGAACCTTGAAACACTGCAGTCAGGTTACAGACATTTCAGTGCATCTGCAGTGGTGCATCATGTGGACTGACAACCATCGGGGTCACATATACTGGATCCAGTTACTCAACTTAAACATATTTAATGCAGTGTTTGGCATTGAATAAGAATCTATTCAAAAAACTAATATGAAAGACAACAATTTAAAATTTTAGCTTCCCGGAGTTTCCTCTGGTTGGCCACCAGTTGGGTTCTTAATTGGTAAATTGTGTTTACGCTTAGATTTTAACTATATTTTTAAAAATTAGATGAAGCCCATTAATTATGAGCTTTAGGAAGTCTGGCAGGTGGATTAACGTACAGACATGAGAGTGGTATCGATCTGATCATCTCACTCTTGGCAAGAAGCTATACTTTTTGGCTGATTCTTCAATCGTTTTGGCTTTTCGTTAATTATAGACGACCAGCAGATCCTGGTTCTCAAATGTCAAGCTCCTTTTCTCCATTTTATATGTCAAGAAAATATTTCAAATCGTAATTATTCACAGTCCTGGTGGGAGCTGTAAGTTTAGTTTTTTTGCTTTAGTTGAAATTGTCCATCTCTGAAGTTATTTGAGGGGAATCAAGCAGCCCAGAGGGAGGGAACACGATGCATTATGGAGTTTTAAACCACACAGGGATGTTGTACGCTGCAGCGATCACCACCTGATCCCACTGTGGCTCTAGTCACGACTCTTAAACTGGCCCCAGTGGGACAACGACAGGAAACCTCCATGAATATGAATGATTCAACTGAGCATAGATCAAATGCACAGAATCCACACACTATGAAAGCACCACGGTGGTAATTGGGAGGGGATGTGTTAACCTCCAGCCCTCTTGTCTGCATAAAAAAACACCCAAATGTTGATGTTTATTGTAACAGACCGCATGACATTATTATTGTTTGGTCTCAGTCCCGCTGAGATGGGATCTTCTGATACTGTGTCACGTCTGGACACAGTAATGAATAAAAGCCGAAAGCATGTGTGTCTTTCTGCCGAGCCCCCGGACCAAACCACAGCGGGGCCGGAGGAGAGAGGTTTCTGTCACCGGAGAGGGCAAGAAATTTAATCAGCATCAGCAAAATTAAATCTCTGAACACATGTCAGACAGTGTGCAGACATTCACCTGCTGGCTGTGGAGGAACAGGTCCTCAGTTGACTTCCCTACTCTATATTTTACTGATCGTTTATTAACATGCAGTGTTTTTTCTGCTACAGCTGCCATAACCTTTAGTGCAGTTGACCATATCAGAGCCGCTGTCTCCGTTTTGACTTTGTGAATGGGATAATCTCAGTGTGAAAGAAAGATTAGCCCGGCAAGAGCGCCGGCTAAAACTCTGCACTGATCCCAGCCCCAGGCACTGCAGTACGGCTAATGTGAGCGTAGAATTAGTTTTCATGCTACGCTGGATGAAAGTTTGAGCCTATAGCACCCAGACAAGCAAAGCCCACAGTAATAATGAGTGACTGTTAAATTCACTCAGATACCTTCACAGTTCGCCCGAGGCAACTTTTTGTCTCCATCACTTTTCCTGCCTGCAGTATCTTGTTTTAAAATCTCTCTTTTTTTTTTTTTTTAGTTTGTCCAATATTCTGTGCTTGTCGAGGTTGTGGGAACAAAATGGATCTGAAGAAAAGCTTTGTTGCATTCGGAATGAATACAAACAGAGAGATTAAATGGGAAATTGAAATCTTATTAAGCAAAATCCCCTCCAAGTGTTCTTATGTAAATTAGAAATTAGGGGAGCTGAATGGAAATGGAAAAATTTTGATAAAATTGTAAAGAATAAAAGTTTGCTTGAGGCTGCTGGAATAAATAAATGAAGCCTTTTAACAAAATAATGTGGCAGTGTTTGTAGTAGAAAATTGCTAAATATGAAAACCTTTTTTAAAATGCTGCAGACACACTCACTCTAATGTGTTTTTTGCTTTTATGTAGTTGTGATGTGACTTTCTTTTATAAATTATGACATGTTGGTTGACATTAAAAAACAGATATTCAGCTTGATTTTTCGGCTTCACGTTGTCCTTGCTGTAGCATTTGAACAGAAATTTACATGAAATTTGCTTGACATTTGACTGGAAACCTTTTGCTCGTAATGCGGCAGTCTTGGAAGCTGTGAAAGCGCTGATAGATATGGATCAGAGGACACATCTGGCAGGAGGAAATACCACTATCACCAGCGTTCAGGGTTTCTCCCACAGGATCACTCCCTCCTCCTTCAATGAAATATATCCAGGTATGTGGCTGAGCACCGGGGACTTAATTGAAGCAATTCTTTCACAAAGACAAGAGGCGAACAAAGACATCATATCATGAAATCCTGCCGTGACTTCACCACTTTGTCCCATTGTCTACCTGTAGAAGTACAAAGCTTTCTATCTCTGAAGCCTGCAAACCAGCAGATTGTGACCAAAAGCTTTTGGTGCTGCCCATAATGGACATTTATCTCTGGTTGGCTGCGTGGTCCGAGAGCAAACAGCAGGACAGATGCCAGTTCTGGCTTATGGAGCCATCCCTGCTGTCGGACACCGTGAAGGACCCGGAGAACAGTATATCACTGGCTGCTCCGCTGGGTAAAGTTTGTCTGGCCACGCTGGAAAGGACCAGCATAAATATTTATCTGCTGTATTTGTTTTCTCTGGCTTTGGGCCTGTGTATTTGGAGAGAAATACATGAGGAAAGAATGCTCAATGTCTCTTGTTGGATTAGTATAGCAGAGGTCACCAAGTGCTAATTTAACCGGGACACAGAAAGAGGTTTGCTGTCGTGCAGCTGCAGGGCATAACTCTGCATGTATAAATCACAAATATGTCACCTTTAAACCGCTGTCACAGATGATGCCTTTCTTTGAATTTTCAATTTAAAGTCTGTAAGCGGTAACAAATAAGCTTCTGGAGCTCTTTAAAAGAAGCATATTTATCTTGTCAAGGAATTAAAAGCCTTTCCGTCATTCAGCTTGTTTCTACACAATGGGTCTAATGAGGCTTATTAATTAAGAAGTCTTCATCCAGCTCCTCTTCGGTGAAACCCCATTCAAGAGGAAGCCCCCCTTCATGAATAATCAATGAGCGGCTGCTTAATAAACATGAGGGGGGTGTATAAAGCCGAGCTCCAGCACCGGCCTCCAGAAAACTCAGCAGAAGGCTGGAGAGCGACGGAGAGGGAGGGAGCATGTGAGGCGAGAGGAGGAAAGAGGGGGGCAGTAGTGTGAGAGAGGGACGAGGCTGAGCAGAGAGACACAGCCACAAGCTGGGGGGAAGTCAATCCTGTCAGCCAAAGACACGGCGGACGTAGAGAGGGAAAGAAAAAAAAGCCCAAGATATCTGCTTCTTCTCTCTTCCTGTGTGAGTGGCTGAAGGGAAGAGCCTGGATGTTGTGATCTCCTCCACCATGGGATGCAGCCTCTGTACCCTGCAGAAGCCTGAGGAGCAATACAAACTACTCTATGAAGTCTGCCAGGTACTGTGACCTCTGAGCTTCCTCGACCCTCAGAAGGAGTTTTTTAAGGTTACTTTCAGGTTTTTTTTTTTTTTCCAAGCTCCATAGTCCATGTTAGTGTTTTCACAGACTTGTGGGAGTGCTGCTCAGTTTGTCTCTGGGGGTCACCGGCTCGGCTGAGAGGGACTAGAGTAAAGTGGAGTTGTTGCCGGCCGGAGCTCTCGCAGCTGAGCAGCCTGAACTCTGGCCGCAGGGGTCAGCGAGAGGTGGTGCGCTGTGCTTAAAGGAGGGGGTGATGGAGAGGTGACAGCTCTCTCAATGTGTCTGCTAGTGTGTGCCGACCGCTGCCCACCTCCTCATTGTCGACTGAATGCTGACTCAGAGCTTTCCGAGCTTTAACCCCTGTTTGACTTTCACCAAAGTTTATATTTAACACTCCGGTGCTTGTTTGGCACATTTTCTTCCCAGCAAAGAAAACAGAAGAGGCATGTTGTAGATGCATCATTAACACAGGAACACAGAACTTCTTCTACAGTTTAAAGTGGCTTCTAAGCAATAGTTGAGTACAATCTTGGTCATGTGCTGAAAGAATTTGTTAATTAGGCAAAAAATGAGTAAAAACATCCTGGTTCTAGTTTTAATAATTTGAAGGTATGCTGTTTTATTCTCTTTTATTTTGTTGTAAATGACATATTTAAGTTTGTTACTGTTTTTGTCACAAAACAAGGGAATCAAACTAGACTTTGGGGCTGAGATAGACATTTTTTGACAGTTGTACCACTCAGAAAAAGGACACTTTCATTGCTTAAAATGTTGATTAGTTGATTCAATCTTGATATTGAAAATGTTTTGTAAAACTGGAGTTTGCATGTTGGATTTATGTGGCAAAAATAAGTAAATCTTGAGTGATCTAGTAAGCAGCAAATCTTCTACTTTCCTTCCCCTGCCCTCACATGAACTCCATATGAACTCACCTTCTCCAAGTCTATTTCCAGAAATCATCAATCTTTCCGTATTGTCGCATAAATAAAGAAGATTTCCCATGTTGAAGTCAGAATGCAATTTAGCTGGATGTAATGTGTTCCTTCAGTGGAGAAATCGTTGGTATATCATTTGCTCTGTGACAGACGTGGCAGGCGCACCAGAACAAAACCTCCAGCATGTTGCCATTCTCTGTTCTTTGCAAGCTTTGCTGCAGTGTCAGCTTTAATTGAGACAACACACTCAGAGCGCCGGTTTATTCATCTGTGAGTGTTTGGATTCAAGTGCCAGTCTGGTCTAATGAGTGAAAACACTGACCCGTCTGACAGCAGACACTGTATGAGTCTGACAGTGTTGTGTGTCTTTGAGGACTGGTTTCTGTAACACGCTCAAATCTGTTTCTTTTTTTTTTTCTCCCTCCATCTTTTCATCCATAATGGACCCCAGCCAAGAGTTATCCTCCTATCACACCAAATTACATCTCCATTTACTGCACAGGGTGCCGGGTGGCTTGTGGCTGGTTTAAATGACTGTAATGATCAAGCTCTCTGTGGATCTCCCTCATTATTCTCCCCTTTAGAAAAAAAAAAAAAAAAAAAAAGCTCCCAGGGAAGATAACAGGGGGAGTCTGACATTGTGCCTCCAAATAGTTTGGCTTTGATCAAGTCTGTTCGAGACAAAAAGACTACAAAAGAGGGTTTTGGTTGTTTCAAAGAAAAGCTGGGTGTTGTGCAGCAGGATAATAAATTGATTATGGTTGTTAATATTGGGGTCAGAAAGCTTGCACTTCTCAACTCCCAACAAAAAACAGCCAAAATATGTTTTCTGGAAGATATCTGTCTCTTCTTTTGTTCTCTGCGCTCACAGTATCGTCTTGTCTGTTAGTTGCCAACTCTCTTCAACAACTTCTCTCTTATCGTTTTAGAGCAGTTTATCCAGTTAATCCATCTGTAAGACTGTGGGGAAAGTCAGTGAGCAGGGTTTAACATTACAGATCATTTGTCATTTTACTGCATTCCTTCATTTCACAGCAGAGAGAACACTTCTGGTGCACTGTGGCTCTATACTATATTGCATTTTAAATTCTGAGTAATACTGATGCTCTTGGAAGAGTCGAGTCGTGGCTTTGTTTTAATATTTCCCAGGATGTTTTTCAATAGTGGAAAGCTTAAAAAATGTCTTCTTTAGGGCTGCATTTTCATTAAAATGTCTGGAAACACTGTAAAATGTCCATATCCGTTTCCTTTAATGTTATGTATTTACTTACCAACAGTCCAAACCCCAAAGAGTTTCTTTTCATGTTCCATAAAGCAGAGAAAAGCAACTCGCAGATGAGAATTAATCAACTAATCAGTTATTTAGTCTTATTGGTCAAATAAAAAAAACAAACATCTAGTTTCATTGTGTATTGTTGGAAACATCAGACAGAGCTATAGAATGGAGACTGTGAAGTGACTGGATTGCTGGAATTACTCAACTAGAAGTTTCAAACTATGAAGTGTAATTTAGCCAGAATTGGTGAGCAGAGTTAGAATAGGGAGTTGCTCTGTCAGTTTGTCACATATTACACATTACACTGACACCCTTTGTATGTTTAATCATTACGTGTGTCCTACTAGAATGTGAATCACTGGCCTTAAACTTCTACTACAAGCATTAGTTAGTGATGGTAAAGTTCAGTCTTACTTTGTGTGATTGGGCAGACTAGCAGGCTTTCGAAAGGGCAGGGACACATTTATCTGGATAATTTTAATAAAAATACCATGATCCTGAAGTTTTATATAGGAATGTGCTAGAGACTGACCAAGCCTGACCCATTGGTACTGGCATAAATGTTGTGAACATAATGTAAAAAAAGATGCTTGAGATGGTTTTCTTACATAGTTTGTCCAGCAGAGCAGCTCCATTGTTTACTGCACTGTCTGCAGCACATGTAGCAGAGTATGTATCGGAGCTGAGCAGATGGTGATGAGGAGTCAAGCTTTTTCTTCACGTTCAATCCCCAACTAGTTTATGTAATACATTGTTGGAAAGTTAATAAAAATGACCCCAATCGTTTTCTTTTTTCAGTAAACTTGAACATATACATAAACAGTAGCGGCCAATATATCGCTAATAGAAGTTTGTACTCCTTGAAATTGGTATCAGCCATAAAAATTCAGTTTCTGTCTAGCTATAGTATGTAGCATGTCTTTTTTCTGGAAGTTAGTTTTGACAGTGTGTGGGTTATCTTGTATTAGAACTAGAAAATTGTGTGTTCAGATATCATCTTTGAGTACTGCTGTAACATAGTCATCCACATTTGTAGCTCAGGCGAATGTTTTCAGTCACTTTATGATATGTGTTTCGGACATACAGGTGTTTTGTCTGTCCACTTTAACCTTCCGGAGTTTCTGAGGACTTGTGTGACTTCTTTTGCCAGCACCGAGGAAATAAATTCATGACAACTTAAAAACAAGTTTATAGCTTCCCCGACATCTTTACTGCAGAAGTGAACCAGAGATAAAAATCTGTCAAACAGCCAAGAATTATGAGTGTCAGAGATGATGAGCTCCAGAAAACAGTCTGAAAAACTGTCAGGCTGTCAGAGAAAATGATTCAGACTACTTCAATATTGATTCAGTGATTCAGTACGACTCTTCTCCTTGGATTAATGGTATCTGGGGGAAAACTTCCTCAGTAGACGACAAGTGATTTTTTTTTTTTTTTTATGCTCAACAGCAGGTGCTGAGAAACAGGTCAACCTATATTTCAGAGAGATGTTTTCTCATATTGTCATCTCTGCAAAAGCAAAGTGCATGGGGATAGTAGCTTCATTTTTTCCCCTTTTTCGTACCCAAATCTTCATATTTTCTTTACAGTATCTAAAATGCATTGAAGTTTGGTCTCTGAATGATTTGTGTCAGCTGCATTGTGCCTCAGCAGCTCCATTGTCAGGCTGAGATAAGAGATCTGATCTCATGGTTTCAAGCTCATTTACCACCAACCATTAGGCGTCATTCCCAGTGAGGCGACCAGAAAGCGTTGTTGTTTGGTCACAGCACTCGAGCCATTCAATGAAATGAATATGTAACATTTTTTTCTGTTCCATGTTCCTCCGTGGCTGGTACAGTAGATAGTGATGAATGGAATTTCTGTGAGTAAAACTCTATCTTATACCTCTGGAAGGATTCTGGGAAGTATTTTTTTTTCTTCTCCTCACTGATAATACCGACAGATCCTTCTGATCGAAGAGCCTGACACAGCGCCTGCCCTGCTCTCATCATCTCTCCAAGGAGTTAATAATCCATGAACACTTGAAATCTTTCCAGTCCATTAAACACCTTAGCTGCAACTCCCATGTTGGAAGCATGAAAAATATGGTTCCATAAAAGTCAACAGACTGCGCATAATTTTTTCTTTACCTGGAGGCATTTTCTTTGGATTAGTAACACTCATTTGACTTGGTAACTTTCTGTTTGGGTAGAATTTATCAAGGGCTGCATACATTACTGTCTGCAATTTTTTGTTTACGGCGCAGAGTGTGAATAGAGCCGTGCTAGAGATCAAACATTGCTAAGGTCTACTAAACTTAGCCAACATAGCGTTTTAGATAAGTGTTTTCCATTTTTGTTATGATCATTAAAGGCCTGAGCTGCGGCTCCCTTTTAAACTTGACCCTCCTGACAGCGGTGAACCTCTCGGCCCTTTCTTCAAAGCTAAAGGTAAGCACCATGTGGAGATGTAAGCTCAGTTGCTTTTGTCAGGGACTTTAAGGTAGAGGCCTTGGAAACTCTGTTTGACAGTCCTAGGGCTCTTAATCTCTCCAGAGGCACTCTATAATGGCTGTGGCGCCGTGCTGTGGTTCATAGAAGACCCAGAGCTTAATTAGAGCCTCAGCACAAGCCAGCTATTGAGGCTCTGATCCATGCTGAACTGATCTGGACTATTGTTTGTCTGCTAAATCCTTTGCTTTCTTAGTTCTCTCTCTCTGTATCTCTCTCTGTCGATTATTTTCCCATCGTCTGTTCCCTGCAGAGCAACAGCATTTTAAACGATTGATCCGCTGAGCAATGGAAGTTTACAAATGAGCCCGCTGGAACATTTCCGATCCGAAGTGACACTGCCTAATTAGCCATATTTCTGATTCAACGCTGCGAAGATGTCACGCTCGGCTCAAGAAGCCAAGTTGTCAAAGCGCCAGATGGTCTCAGTGTGACATCCTGTGGACCAGGCAGACAGAGAAATGATATGGAAATATTTGTACAAGAAAGTTCTTCATCCAGGCAGTCATCTGCCTCTGTGTCCCGCTGTCAGAGACCCCCCAGTCATCAAAGCGAGCTCCCTAAAAATACAAGGGGTGAACCCGTCGAGATGCAGCTCGACCTGCTCGGCCTCAGCCTCCGTAATGAGGCTTGACACAGACGGCGTAGAGACAAAGCAGGGATCACCAGCTCCGATCGCAGCCACTGGAGCCTGACACTGTGTGTTTTTAATAATGGCTAAGATCGGCCCTGGTGCACCGTCACATCTGTTAAGCACTGGAGCAGGTGGCTGGCTGCCACAGGGGAGCACTCACAGCAGCCCATGTACTTACTGTCTGTCCAGAGGAAATGACAGAGAGGATCACAGGGACAACAGAGACATAACAAGATCCTGACAATACGGCAGGATGAAAACCATGAAAGAGCTTTGACATATTATTGACACATGTTGATGATGCAGCATAGAAGGACGTTGAATCAGTCAAAAGTTACATTTTCTCTGCCATTCTCTCCCCAGAATAAGATTTTCAGCTAAACTTATTGCATTAAGCATGTGGTGATTGGCATTTCTTTCACTTTTCCCAATTATCCTGATATCGTGCTCTTGTTGACTGATGTTTTCGTTGATCTGGGGAGGTATTTTATTTTGTTTGGTCATAATCCGTCAATAGCAAGTCACAAATCTGCCCTGCCAACATCAGGTTTAATTGAAATACAGTCTACTGCACAACCCTATTCTTGTTCAACAGTTTGTCCCACCAGTGGAAAGAGTTGTTCAAAAATAAAACACATTTTTGACATACTGAGCAAATCAGTGACTGATGCAGTAACTGTGCCTTTAAAATCTTTGGCTGTTTCTAAATTTGCATGATGTTAAAGCCATGTTACAAAATACCCTATTAGACAAAGACTTCCGCATCCATTTCTAAAGAAGCTGTTGCCACTCAACATATATCTGTATTACAATGTGAATTTGCTGCCATACAGCACTGCAGAGCCAGTGATTATACACTATAACACAGTATAAACTTCATTGTATATTTTTTTATATTAAATTATCCTTTTTTTCATTTTCACAACACATTGATAAATTTGAACCATTTAATCAAAATGCATTCAGTTAAATTACATTTAAATCAGCAGAAGCACTTATGAACGAGTTTAAATTGTTGTGGACAAACAATGATAAGTGACATGGTGTTACCTTGCCCTGAAAAGTCCTGGTCAAATTAGATTTATGTTTCCTTTAGTGCAGTGCAGAGATTGACCAATGTGTTTTTTCTTATACTGATAGTTTGGTAGCAGATAGTATAGTAAATATAACTATTACTATAACTGATATACATTGCCATTCAAAAGTTTGGGGTCACTTAGGAATGTCCTTATTTTTGAAAGAAAAGCATTTTTTTTTCACTGTAGATAACATAAAATTAACCAGAAATCCAGTGTAGACATTGTTAATGTGGTAAATGACTATTCCAGCTGGAAACGGCTGAGTTTTAATGGAATATCTCCATAGGGGTAGAGAGGAACATTTCCAGCAACCATCACTCCTGTGTTCTAACGCTACATTGTGTTAGCTAATAGTGTTGAAAGGCTCATTGATGATTAGAAAACCCTTGTGCAGTTATGTTAGCACATGGATAAAAGTGTGAGTTTTCATGGAAAACATGAAATTGTCTGGGTGACCCCAAACTTTTGAAAGGTTGCAGTGAAAATGAATATTATGGTGTAAAAAACACAAACTCCAACACAAGTCTTGGCTGAAATACCTTTGTCTGTTAGTTTATTTTACTGGAAGTCAGTCAAAAGAAATAATGATTCTGATAATTGGAAAACCTGATAGTCTCAGTAGGTACAGGATTAAGGGTTTGTTAATTTCAAAATAAGTCAGTGTTGTAAGTGAGGCTTTATTTGTTTATGTCCAGTATATACACACTGTACTGAATGAAACATGCACCTCATGTTGTCTATGTGCAATTATTAGATTCAACTTTAAATGATTAGGGATGATTATTTGTCATTATCCACCTCTTGTAGCAGAACGTTGACTTAGAGCTCCTCTACTGTTCCTTCATTAAATACATAGTTGTTGCATGAACTTGACTCTACTATGGACAACACCTGCATGGAAAAACTACAAATCCTCAGTGTTGACATCCAGGAAACTTTGGTTTGGCGTATTTAGTTTTTAGCTCCCTCCTCCTTTTAGCTGCTGTGTTTGATCACTGTAAGAGCAAACTTGACTTTGCTGACTTGGACAAACAGACTGGTGCTCAATGTGCTGTTAGCCTTGACGGGAAATCTCTGTGTGTGTTTATTGTGTTGGTCTAAGTCTGTGTGGCTGGACAGCCTGAGGTAGTGGTGTGAGATAAGGGTATTAATGAAGCATGACACAACCCCGGGGTTCAGCCCGATTGCTGATATTTTCTTCGTCGTGTACTATAACCGTGTTCTCATATCTGTGCTGAGGGGCAGATAATGATGTTCTTCACTCTCTGCTCAACTCAGCTTCAGGAGCACATGATGTAAAATGCACTTTTAGAGCCTTGTAGAGGCTTATTTATCACAAAATAGAATCACGTCTGACATTAATGTTGGGAGTTCTTGGGGTTAAAATATTATACGCGACACTTTTTTGTGTTTTCATCTCTTCATGTTGGATTTTTATTCCAAATCTTTGTTTGATTCAAGGTTTTTGCACGTTAATGGTGCTGCAGGATAGATTTTTTTTCTGAGCTCATGCAGACAAACTATGAAAGAGGTAATTTTTTAAAGAGCCTAAAAGTATAGGTCAGTTAAAGTTCATCAGCTCCTTCAGACACACTTCACACCTTCTTGGGGCTCATTAGACTTGAGAGAGGCAGCGGAAAAACATGCTGGAAGTGATTTGGGTTCTTAATTGATCAGCTGTGAATAACAAAATGTCCCATGCTCGAATCAGATTAGGCGAAAGTAAACAGCGGTGTCTCTTTCAGCCCGCATTAAGTTTTTAGCTGTTTGTTCTGTAATCCTCTGTTAAGCTCGCATGCTGCTGTAAATAAAGACTGCTGTGTTTTCGAGCCTCCCACCGCGGAGAGTTTTCTGTCGGGTCACTTAAAAGAACAGTATGAGCAAATGTTTTTAAAGACACACTTAAAAGCGCGCACTTCCACATAGAGAAATCATTGGCTGCTGCTTGAATTTTATTTCCTTCTTAATATAAGAATGGTTGAAAGTGAAAGAAAAGAGGGATTAACGGTGCTTTTCAAATAGAGTGACCTACATTCAGACTGCCACTCAAACGCCGTATAGGCCCCCCTGAAAATAAGCCTTCAAGTCTCGGTCTTGCTCTCCATCACGTCAGCGCTCTGCTCTGTTCCGAAATAGAGATTTTGAAGAGTTCGTCTAAGAAGTGTATCCGAGCAGAAAGAAGAGGCGAGCGCCCCGGCTTTAAAAATGCTTGTGTATAGAGTGAAGTTCCCAGGGTTTCCTCTAGCAGCCTCTGAAAGGCAGCCTTCGCCTGGCAGAGTTTCCACTCTGTTCACCTCAGCGCGTCTCCCCGAGGAGCTGAAACAGTGGCTCTTTAATGATGTTCCTCTCCTCTTTATTAAAGGATTACGTGGTGATTGAATGGCAATATCAAAGACTAATATTACCTTGACTTAATATCTTGCAAAGCCCTTTCTGTATGACAGTGATTAGAACAGGGGGGTAGGTTACTGGTGCAGGGGTGTCTTTGAAGGCAAATTTGGCCCTTAAATTTCTCAGTAGAGTGTTTCAGTGTTGCCATTATCCTTCTGCTGCTTGACTACGATCTTGTTAGGTGAACATTTCCCTCAAGCAGCAGTTGCCTAGTCTATCAAGCTTTAGATTTCTCAGAGTTGAAGCAGCATGCTGTTGTTTGGCTGGTGGAAGAAAACCAAAAATACAGGAGCAGAAGTGTGAGGAACTGACTAAACATTAACATTTGCCTGCACAAGCGTAACTGACTAGTGTGTTATTTACTTTCAAGGCCAGGGAGTGTTATTATGTTAGGCATCAATTTGTGTGGTCTCAGCTTCTGTTTAATGAAAGCCCTCTTCACAACAACATATGTGTTGTGTATTTGTTAGAAAAGTGGTCCTGGATGTTATCAGAGTGTCTGTGTACCACATTTATCAACTGAAACATAGTATTAGCAAAACAAACGCGCACTAGCTGTATGCTGCACTGTAATAACGCTGCTGTTTACCCATTTCCATAGCTTCTATTATACATTGATAAGCAGCTGATGGAGATGGTGCCTTTTGTGCTGGCATGTGTCAGCCTTTAGCCTCTGTGTTTTTGCATGAGACCATGAATTATCACTTTGGACTGTGGGAGGAAGCCAGAGCACTAAGATTAAACCCATCCAGGCAGATTGAGAACAGCCCACCAACAGATTCAAACACATTACCTTGTAGTTGTAACTCAGCAGTGCCGAGCAAGAATCAACTGATGTGGTTTTTAATTAAGGAGACCGATAACCAGTATTTGGATATGATATAACTTTGCAGCATTAGTGAAAATTTAAACAAGACAAAGCTTTGTTTACGAAGACAATTTTTCTGTTTCTCCACCAGTGTTTGTAGGCCTTGCTGACGACATGTGACCAGTCAGAATGGTGACTACAGATACAGGCAGCAGCATTAATACAGATTTTAAATGCGCTTATTTTATCATGATCGATGCAAACCGCTGTGCCACCTTTTATGTACCAAGAAAATCCGTCTTGAGATACTAGAAAAAAGTACATAAAATTGTACCAAATGGTAAACATGCTAGCACACCATCAGCAAACCTCCTATAATTTGCAAATGAACATTTGCCAAATGTCAGCTACAACCGTCTTCCAGGAAAGCTGTCTTTGGCAAACAATCAGAAGTGTTTTCCACTAATAGTAAGCGTGTCACCAGCAGGTAACTAGAAGGTTATCACTACCAGCAAACTGTGGTGGTAAACCACTGGTGCCCGCTTGTTATTGTCAGAATATTTCTGGAAGTTTGCCCCTGGTAGCAAAACATTAGCAACATTCTTTTGAGAGGTAGTCACTTTGCTGGAAGTCAACAGTAGCATGCTAGCTACAGTGGATAAAAATCAAGGATTGTCAAGCGAAAATACTGGTTTTTGGTTATTTCCTTCCTTTGTCTACTTGAAATCAAAAATCCTTTGTCTTAAAAAATATTTTAGGATTCTTTTTGCTTTTTTTTGCATGAAACCTGCCACTGTTGTTATTTTATAGGGCATATGGGGCAGATACACTGTAAAAAATATAGTGGTCAGGCCAAACAAGCAAATTTAGCTGACAGTTTAGGGCTGTCCTACTGTTAATATAGCACATCAAAATGATTTTAAAAGGCTAATTTCAGTCAGTGTAGTTAAGCCTGGTTAATGAAGCCCGTAAGTAGACATGGTGCTTGTATTTAGCTAGTATAAGATAACTCAAAGAAAGGCAAAATTGCTTTTCAAGACACAAGTGACATTTTGTTGATTTAGATTTTATCCATTTATGCAGAAATAAAATCAAGACCAACTATATTTAAAATCTAAATATAATGTCTTTAGACTTGGTTACATCTGCAGGTTTTGCAGTGTAGGAACAAAAAAGCTCGACAGGCAAAACAACAGCAACTAAGCAAGGCAGAGCTTAGCGAGCAGTCACTTTCATTTTATTTATCATTTTTATTACGATTTTCATTAGTTACTTTTACATTATCAGGATTCTCATAAATAATCAAGCTCAGTTTCAATGAGAGGATTAAATAAAGAATAAATGCAAAAAAAAAAAAAAAGTGAGGCTGTCTCACCACCATTATTATACAAAGATAAGCTTTTTTGGCAGCAGGCTAGCAATCACTGACACACACATAGACTCCTACATCAACATCTCAGTCCGGCTTGATTTGCACTCCAGAGAGGATACCGCACCTGTGCTCACAGCACAGCTCACCCCTGCTGCCCCTAATTATTACCCAGCAGGATGAAGACTGACATAGCTAACACATGGAGCGTCGAGGATAACTGAAGTCCTAAATTGTACTGAATCAATCCAAATCCAATGCAGGGATATAGGCTCCTCAAATCCACTGTTGCTTTAGAGGTCAAATGTGATATTTTAATTAAAGAAAAAAACAGGCCGCAAATAACATGGCCACAGCTGTGTAAATTCCTCACCAGACACCTCCACAGTGGACGTTTGATTTAGACCTAGTTAGTATTCCTTTAAGGAGGGCCTCGCTGTCCTCCTGTCATTAAAATGAATTTATCGGAGACCCCTCTTGGAAGATGCGCCGGAAGGTTGACAAGTAATTTCTGCGCGTCAGTCATCATTGTGTCAACACAAAGAACACCTCGAGTGTTCGGTGTTTGCAAAAGGCAAACCTCAGCCGTCCATTTCTGGTATTCAGAGCACTAAATCTGTTAACGTCTGGTTTCTTTGGCCGCGTTTTGTAAATTGAGTCGTCTGTTCCTCATAAGCAGCTGAACTGCGGCCGAGTTAAGGCTCAGGTTTTTACACGGCGTCGTCGGGGAGCTCAGCGGTGGCCAGGCATTGTGTATTGTGTCATTGGAGTGTTGTGTGTTTTTTCCCAGTGTGCTGCAAAGGGCCGCTCAGTGTCAGAGGTGAGCGACGTGAATGGAGGCCGTGGGACCCCCTCCACAGCTGGGAGGAGACTCCCTCCATTGAGAGCAGCGAGGCAGAATGCTCCAGGCTCGACAAGAAGGGGGCTAAAGGCTTTGTCTTTGGTTCACTGCCTTCTAGTAGCCCCGGGATTCCTGGCAACCAGGTTTGACTGTCGGAGCCGACATGCAGAGAGAAGAAAGCACAAAGGCGCTTGTATTCCTCAGCAACATCATGGCTCACTATGGGAAACAAAGATGGCTGTGGATGTGAGATCCCGTGGGGCTCATTCTGGATGCCAGAAATGTAGATGTTGCACATGAGCATAGTGGTTTTACATTTCTTGCTTGTTTTTTTTCAGCAGAGTTTCTTGCATTAGTATTCTGGGACATGATAACTCGCTTTTCTCAGTGTCAAATTATTCTGAGCAAACTGCACATAGATGAGCTTTTAATTTTTTGGCCAAGTTTTGATGTAGAAAAGTTTAAGTCCAGTGAGATGATCCAATTATCCAGCAGACCCGGGATTAGCATTAATCTGCTCTGGTTATTAGCGGGCACATAGCCTCTTCTGACTTCCCCATTAAGTTTCCTCCTTTTTACTGACTTATTTGTCCTTCCACTAAAGCACATGCACACAGGAGCTGGCTGCCTTTGGTTTTTCTGTATTTATAGAAATATGTGCTCAGTTTTCACATTGTACGGGTCAAAGTCAGGTTTTGTATATATACTGCCATCATTCCCTGGAGGTATTTTAATATTGCTGCTACTTCTGATGTGCAGGACCACAGCTAAGTCTGCAAACTACGCCATGAATTTGAATGAGATCATCGTAGCCGGAGGCAGGCGCAGCCAACCAGCCACGTGTTTATCAGAAAATTAATCCGCAAAAACGGACTTGCGTGTGTGTTAGATGTCAGGGGGAGGGAGAAGGGATGGTAAAGATTCATGACACGCCTAATGACCTGCAACACTACATGCTACAGCTAGACGGTAGCTCCATTCTGAGGAGGATGTGAGCATGTGTGTGTCTGCGGTGGAGAGGCAGGAGGAGGAAGCCTGTGAAATGAGAAGAGCCCCAGGCTGAGATCCTATCAAAGCTCTCAACACATCCAGGAATCACAAACCAACAAATGCCGTATGATGTGGAGATTGAAAGCAGAACAGCATCTCTGTGTAAACCCAGATAAAGCTGAGGGCCACTGTGGTGACCCAGGACGCAGTGTACATGATGTTAGTAAAGTTCAGAAGGTTACTGCTTGTTTTTGGTCTTCTGCTTCCTCTATGTTTTGTCTCTCATGAACTTCCTGTGACTTGATGGCATTCAGTCTGCAGCGAAACATCTCAATTTTAATCTGTATGTTCTGCTGTGACATTTTGGACAGCATAAATCTGTGTGCAGACTTAAGTCTCCTTTATTAAATTTTAAATCTCACTGGATCTTTTGACACATTCTGATGTGAGCAGGCACTTCAGATGGTCTGAGCTCATCCTTCATCAGCACACAGAGGCTTTAAGTGGCTCAACCACACTTAATTAGCCTCTTCTCTGTGACATGCCACGGCCTTTTGCTCAAATTAATCTTCTCAGGTTAACACTCAGCACCCGCTCCGCTGTCTGTGACAGGAGGTTGAATTCATCCTCTGCTGAGAAATTACTTAACTAAATGAGGGCTCCTTCATGCATCCACCGCTAACGACCTTGATTAATTAAAGAGAGTCTCTTCCTAATTAAGGTCTTATTCTACGTGGTCCAACTATGACCCTGTAAAACAAGCTGAGGCAGTAATGAGTCATTTCTCAAGCAGAACATCGCTTCTGAATTTGTGTTGCTTCATATGAGGGCGTAATCATCAGAGATAATGATTACATCAGTTTGGCATAATGAATATCCTCTTCACAGGGAGAGATCTAAACACAGAGAAATCTTCCATCTTCTGCATCGTTGACATGATTTTCTTCAAAAGACAGGAGATGCTGATTGGGTTGTGTGTGCTTCTTCTTCCAGGTCAATGGCAAGGACCTCTCCAAGGCCACCCACGACCAGGCGGTGGAGGCATTCCGCACTGCCAAGGAGCCCATCATGGTCCAGGTTCTGCGCCGGGCCCCTTACCCCAAACTGGTCGGCCCTACCGCTGACGCCCAGGTCTCAGACATCAGCACCCAGACTGACATCACCCTCCAGCACATCATGGCCCTTACCAAGCTGCCTCCCTCCTCGCCCCCCATGACGGAGCTGGAGGAGTATCTGCTTCCAGAGGAGTAAGTACCAACTCATGAAGAACTAGATGGCTGCAGATTCACGTTCAGTAAGTGCTCATGTCTCTTCCACCTCCTCCAGCAGATGGCTGTACAGTCTACTGTCTCAAGAGCAAATTAGATTCAATACTAAATCCTCCCTTCATCATGGGGAGAAGTGTTGCCATCATTTAACCTACACTCACCGTTTTAAATTGGGTGGACAAAATATTAGAACTGCCAAACAATTACACAAACTGCAGCCCACCAAATGGCCATAAAGTTGAAGCAACACCTCTCTGAAACCGTTTCAACAGAAACTGAACATTGTATCTTTCAACCATGTAGGACTTAGTGCTGGAAATACCTAAAAACAAACTGCATGTACCTACTTATTGTCATTTTAGTCAAGAGGGGGAAAAAAACTGCTACCAAAACCCCCTTCGGATGTCAGTCATCTATCATGACACTACCTAGTTGTGCACCCAAAATTGAACCTGGCTCACTTTTGCCACAATGCGGTTCCTTTGCAATGTTTACCATGCGTGTGTTGCAACCACAGATAAAGCCGGTGTTGCTGGGATAACTTTCCAGTCTGTCTTATAAAACACTGAGCAGTTTTTTTGGTGTCTCATAAGCCTTCAAACCAAACCAGACTTCCTGGAACATGTTTTGTCGTCTTAAAGGTTTCTGAAGCAACGTGTCCCCACCAGCACAGCCCCTTCCATTGTCTTGCTCTGAACAAAGCTGGACCAAATGCTTTTGAAATGGATTTGGAGGCCAAAAAAAATCCAGTCTCATCTGGCAGCAGCTGAGCACGCTGACATTAAGCTGCAAATGGCCTGGCTTTACTGGCAACCCGCTTGGTAGAAAGTTGTTCTTGCAAAGTTTTACATGCTACTAGGGAAAAAATGTATAACTTTTTAATTGCAGTATTGCTGTGGTAACAAAAAGGATTACTAATTCCACGAAGTTCACTTTAAAAAGAGAAGCTCCTTGAAATCTTTGGTGTCAGAACTTGAAGTGTTAAAAAGGTCACGTCAGTCTCAGACACAATCCGACCTTTCACCTGAATAGTTAATTAACAGAGGGAAGACTTATCTTGTTCTCCAGACTGCACCGCTGTGATCACACCAGACGAGTGTGAAGTTTGAAGGGAAAATGTCCCTGTCACTTGTGGGAGATGACGGCTCCTCCAGGGCACACAGCCATATTAAAATGATGGGTCTGTTCATCTGCATTTGCATATTCCCAAATTGCATCTCTTGTTTCTGTGTGTGTTTTAAACCCTGGAGCTTGCAGAGTCTGGCTACATTTTACACTCTGTGGCAGCAGCAGTTGCCCTTTAATGAATAAGAGTGATTTCTTTAATTGATTTCCGAGTCAAATTAATAACACTGCATGTTAATTCGCGATTAGCCTCCGGGTGTAGCTTCAATATATCTGATTCAAGAGTCATTTCTTCATTGGGTTCCTATTACATCCGCTCTGCTTCTCATTTTATTTCCAAACTCTGGGGCAAAATTAAATCCAGATTGACGAATGTGTTAGTACGTTTTGTCTCCGCTTTTAATGTGTGTGTGTGTTCAATTTGCATTCCACTCTTTAACAATTTATCTTATCCTCTTTTTCTTTTCCCAGGCACGCTCCTGGGCATGCGTACTTCGACCCCAATGATTTCCTGGAGGGCATACAACAGGACATTGAGCGTGAGGAGCTGGAATATGAGGTAAAACCGTAATCTCCGTTTTTACTTACCTGCCGTCTTCTCAATGAAGATGTACACTCAGATAGAACTCCATTATTGCTTCATAAGCAAACCTGAGGTCGCCTCAGTGTCTCCAAGCCAATGGTCACAAGTCCTGATATATCACTGTTATTGATGGAGCACTCGCCCTGCATACAGACACCGAGATGTAAGCCAGACAGGAATCGAGCTGCTGGTTTGTTCCAGCAGATGCACAACGGTGACATCATTACTTATTCGTGACAGCGCCTAATAAGTCTTCCTGTGCTCCTACGCAGTAGAGATGAGGCCCGGTGGATAATTAGATGGCACAGATAATAGGGCTGCGGTGATGAATCTGATGATGCTAATAATGGCTGGATGAGGCCATGATCAACCCTCTGTTGTGCACCTTCAGTGACCTTCAACAACTCCGACACCCCCTCCCATTAAACCTCACCCACCTACTGATATATTAATAATATTAATGGAGGAACTATGAGGTGTGCAGCAGAGAAACACTGACTGACCCCAATGTCCTTGAAGAGTGACTCTCCATCTTAGAAAGAAGTGTCTGACATGATGCTGGGATTCTCTGTTTGGGTCCTGATCAGTTTCAATTTATGCTTTGTTACAAAATTCACAATAATAAATTAGAGCAAATAGGATGCCTGACTACTAGTAGTGAACATGAGCAAGTTGGTTAGACTTGAATGTCCATATAGTGTTTTTTTTTCCCCAAACACTCGCATCTTTTATTTAGTTATTCCCCATGAGGAGTGTGTATGCAGAGCACTGAACACCACATCTTTTTAAGTGCAATGTGCTTCCTGTTGAAATACTGTGAAGTTTTCAGAATGCCGCTGGTGTCATCTTTGTGACTCTTCTGCAGGCAACTAATCATATGGCAGGCCTCATCACCCTGATAACCAAGAAAATGGAAGCGAAGCTTGTTCTGGCCGTGACTGTCTATCTCGAGCTGTATGATATGTCACACCGAAATTATGACAACCAGAGGCAAGGCTAGTCGATCATACAACAGAGGGGTGATATGCTGTCAAGATATTGTTGTCATAGAAACAAACTCATGAGCAGCATGTTTGATGAACTGCTCCCCGACACCCGGGCAACTTTTCTGCTGGAGAAAAACGTTATATGGACACACACATTTAGTTTTTCTGTGTGATTTGATTAGATATTTTGATTTGAAGCAAATTATGAGAATAATCAGGGTTTCTGGCAATTATACTTATTTGTAGTTTTTATTGCCGTAAGGTTTCCTTCCAACCAGCAGAGACTCCAGTTGCACCAACTGTTCCTCAGTTTAGCCTTAGAATAGTTGCAAGTGTAAGTGTTGATAAAGTTGAATTTTTTTGCATGTCTACCAAAGATGTACATTGCAATCTTGCTGTCACCCATTGGTTTGTTGACCACCATTGTGAAACCTTGAGAGTGTATTTTGGCAATCGACAGTTTGCTCTTTAGAAACCCGTAGTCCCGGCCTAAAACATACCTTAATGCATGATGTAAGTTATGGTCCCATTAACAGCAAAATAAACAAAGCATTCAAAAAGTTTTGAAGTTAGTAAATGAGACCCTGCACTTACTAGTAAAATGTTTACTGAAGTAACAGATTAAAGACAGAAAAAGGTCATTTTCTCATAGACTTCTATATGTAGGTACTTTGTACTTTCTACTGTGTTGGTTTTACTTTTCAGACTCAGAGGCTATGTCCATCTTTTATATAGTCATTGGATACCTTCCCCTCAAGCTGAACAGTGTGAATACTACAAATTCAAAATTATTTTTGGAAGTTTTGATCAAGTATGTGATGCTACAGTAAAACTACAAATGTTTCCCCGCAACGTATTTACCCAAAGTCCTCATGTTACTTATCCTGCAATGATGCAAGCTACATAAACCAAATAAACTGACTGTATATAAAATAGGGACAAAGTGAAGCCAACACAGAAGTGCCTTAAACCTGCATTCTCTCTAACATGCCACAGAGGGCGACTCCACTGTTTGCTAAAAGGAGTCTCACTGACAGAAGTCTATGAAAAAACAATTCCACTTCTCACTTGATTTGTTACCTCAGGAAAAGTTTTCTAAATAAGTTCATGGTCTTAATCACTAGTTTCATGACTTTTCAAATATAGCATGATGTTTATTTTGTAAATTATGGTCCCATTTAGAAAAAAAAAACACAATGAAGCACAATAAAGTACTGTATCACTGTGCGTTGTGTCCTTGGTTTCCCCGATCCGATCCACTGCTCTCTGGTTATGACTGGTTTCAAAAGACCAAGATGGCGACGACCAAATGCCAAAATCAAGGCTTCAAAATGGTAGTCCACAAACCAATGGTCATGATCAATACATTAGCCTTTCATCTATGCTTTGTTATGTCCTTTGGTTTTTGTACAGATATAACAGATGATTTGTAATGTGTTCATTCATGAGCTTTAAATGCGCTCTTACTTTTGGATAACTGTTCCTCCTTTCTTTATCTGCTGTCTCGTAGCTGTATATTCACAGAACAGACATTGGAATGGTATCTTCTCATCTAACTTTTGAGAATGTCCTCATTTAAGATGGTCTTTAATATTCAGCTGTGACCCAGTTTTTCGGGCTAAACCCTTTCAGAGCCTGTATTCTGCCCTGAAAGGCCAGGGCTGCTCATATCTTTATCCGTATCTATAAGATTACAGGTGTTGACAAGTGAAAAACGGCACTCTGCCCATCTGCAGTCCATTGCATCATCTCTCATTCTGTCAATAGCCCCAAATAAAGCCAATGGACTCCCTGCGTCCATCTGAAAGATTCATTACAGTGATTGATGGATCACTGTTGCCCTGTGATCCCATTTCGTAGTCAATGCGTTCAGTTTGTTCCAGAAACACATACTCTAGACACAAATACACAGCAATGTTCCTATCAGCTGTGGAAATATAAGTCATTTCAGGTGTATGAGATATGAATTTGTCTCTTACCAGGAGGTGGATTTGTACCGAGCCAACATCCAAGACAAGCTGGGCCTGACGATCTGTTACAGGACAGATGATGAGGATGAGGCTGGGATCTACATTAGTGAGGTATGTGTTGCAGGGTAGTGCCTAAATCTACTTAAACACAAAGAGAATAGCAACCGCTTGGCCTGTCACCAATGATAATGGTCACTTTGACTCATAAATGTAACACTTTCTTACCTTAGATTGATCCAAACAGCATTGCTGCAAAGGATGGCAGAATTAGAGAAGGTGACAAAATCATACAGGTAAGATCTGATTATGCTTCTCTGCAGTTCTGATCTCTTGAACTCATTTGATAACATAATAAATTACCAGCATTACAAACCAATCAGAATTTGGAAATTCAGTTGTTTAGGATTGTAGCATTTGATTGCTTCAAGATGTAGCTGTTAGTTTGAGTGATTGTAAGAACCGATTTTGAGTAGTTCATTATGTGTCCATCCAGATCAATGGGGTTGAGATCCAAAATCGAGAGGACGCCGTAGCACTGCTGACCAGCGAGAGCAACCAGAATATCTCTCTGTTGGTGGCCAGACCAGAGATCCAGGTAATGAGGATGTCATTATGGTTGTGAACTCAGTAAAGCTTAAAGACAACAAGATATTTCAACCTCATATGGTCACTTTTGGAACCAAATAAGATGTCCTTCAGAGTGAGCTCTGTTATTGAACCCAAAAATAAGATTCAATGGCAGATGTTACTTGTTTTTTGTGTTTTCTTGTTTTTTTCTCTTGTGGGGGGAGTTGAAGAAAAACTTGAGTATTTGCATCTAATGAGGCGTGTTCTTTCTCTCTCCGCTGCGTCTCAGCTGGACGAGGGCTGGATGGATGATGACAGGAACGACTTCCTGGATGACCTCCACATGGATATGCTGGAGCAGCAGCACCATCAGGCCATGCAGTTCACTGCCAGCATGCTGCAGCAGGTACACAGACATGCGCAGGCGTGCACAGCGTGAAGACACACAATCAATCAACACATATGTTCATCTATAGATTATTTTGGCCGAGGCAGTTCTGCTGAGGGTGACATCTGTTCAACGATTTTCAGTGTTTTTTTTCTATTAACAGAAACTGACTTTGATAATGAGAAGGTCAAGTTCATTGACAAGGCCTTGGTTATAAGTCCAGTTTCAATTAAAAGGTTTTATGAATAGCTGTTAATGACGTAGATTTAGTATTATTACCAGATAAATTATCTCATATAACTGTTTATTTGCTTCTAAATCTTAACCTGTTCTGTAGCAATGTACATTATCTCTACAAAAAAAAGACTTAACCCAAATATAAAAGCATCATATTTGGTGTGCAAGATTTTGTTGTTTCCTTTTGTATTTTAATGCAAATAGTTTACAGTCAGTAGCTGCATTTTGGACACATTCACCAAATCATCATCAGTCCAGTTGCACTGACATTTGTCATAAAAAAATTAAAAAACAAGACTTACACACCCTAGCATCCTGTGTTTTTAAACCATAAAGTATTTTTTCAATAATGCTGACTGTAATATTTTAGTGGATTCACTTTGTTGTCGGCTGTCTGTCTTGCAGAAGAAGCATGAGGAGGATGGAGGCACCACAGACACAGCCACGCTGCTCTCCAACCACCATGAGAAGGACAGCGGTGTCGGACGAACAGATGAGAGCACACGAAACGACGAGAGCTCGGAGCAGGAGAACCTCTGTGACGACCAGACCACGGCCTCCAACACGCTGGGCAGCTGCAGAAAGCTGACGTACAGTCAGGACACCCTCGGCAGCACCGACCTGCCCTTCAGCAGCGAGTCGTTCATGTCCACAGACTACGCCGACACCGACTTCCTGGGCATCCCGGCCGACGAGTGCGAGCGCTTCAGAGAACTGCTGGAGCTGAAGTGTCAGATGAGGAGCAGTGGAGCTCAGGGCCTGTGCTGCCAGGTCGGTGGGGCAGGAGGTCAGGACCAGGAGGGTGTGGACAAGGAGCTGGAACTGCTTAACGAGGAGTTGCGCACTATTGAGCTGGAGTGCCTGAATATCGTCCGTGCTCACAAGATGCAGCAGCTGAGGGAGCAGTGCCGTGAGTCCTGGATGCTCCACAACAGTGGATTCCGCAACTACAACACTAGCATAGATGCTCGCCGCCATGAGCTGTCAGACATCACAGAGCTGCCTGAGAAATCTGACAAGGACAGCTCCAGTGCGTACAACACTGGAGAGAGCTGCCGCAGCACCCCTCTCACTCTGGAACTGTCTCCAGATAACTCACTCCGCCGAGGCGCAGAGAACCAGGGTCCAGCTGGAACATCTGGTTCCACCAGCTCCAACGGCCGGATGCTGAAGCCTCTTCTGTCCCCTGTCCAGGAGGCTGGTGGCCCCAGCCGGGGCAGAGGCTCCTCCAAGGACCCAGATGGAGCACTACAGGCAGAGAGCAAGGACAGGAAGCTGGGAGAGTCCAGTAAGAATGGGCGTAGCTTTCCCCATTCACCTTACAAGCATGCTCACATCCCTGCCCACGCCCAGCACTACCAGAGCTACATGCAGCTGATCCAGCAGAAGTCAGCTGTTGAGTACGCCCAGAGTCAGATGAGTTTGGTCAGCATGTGCCGGGACCCCATTAGCCCCAGTGACCTGGAGCCCAAGATGGAGTGGAAGGTGAAGATCCGCAGCGACGGCACACGTTACATCACAAAGCGGCCTGTCCGGGACAAGCTGCTGAGAGAACGTGCCCTTCGAATCCACGAGGAGCGCAGCGGCATGACCACAGACGACGACGCCATAAGTGAGCTGAAGATGGGCCGCTATTGGAGCAAGGAAGAGAGGAAGCAGCATGCAGTTCGCGCCAAGGAGCAGAGGCAGCGCCGTGAGTTCATGAAACAGAGCCGAGCCGATTGTCTGAAAGATCTCTCCGGCGCGGAGGACAAAAAGGAGCCCAACATCATCGAACTCAGCCACAAAAAGATGATGAAAAAGAGGAATAAGAAAATATTTGACAACTGGATGACCATCCAGGAACTGCTGACCCACGGTACCAAGTCACCAGATGGCACAAGAGTTTACAACTCACTCCTGTCTGTGACCACAGTTTAAGTCCTGCTCTGAGTTCAGGTGGCAGGTCAGTGAGTGGACAGACTGTATTGGACTGTACATAGGACGCTACCAGCTGGGGTAGAGATTCCTGCCTCGTTCAATGTGGCAACATTGTGTAAATAGGAAATAAGCAAAGTCTTTTCTGGACGAACATTTAAATGATGGCTGGACGTGACATGAATCGGACATGGCTACTGTAGGAGGATGATTTTGAAAACATTTTACAATAACCTTTTCTACTATTGTGCTTGCTCTTTTGGATATTTTTGGAAACAAAAACACAATATTTGACTTTTTTGAAGGTTTTGAAAGTGTGTAAAGACTGAGTGCCATACATAAACAACCAGCATTTACACTATTTTACTTTATTTTGTTCGTACTATATATATATCTTATCAGTATTTTACTGTTACATATACTTAATGCTTTTATGGAAACAATGCTATTTTCCTGCAAGGTAGAACACGTAATCCTTTTCAAAAGGACTTTTGTAAATTAAGAAAATACAATTTTTGTATCAAATTCACTTTTTTAGTTTTAATTTCTCTCGAAAGGTGCTGATTTCCCAAAGTTAAACACTACCAGCGATGTACCATCTGTTACATAATGTAGAGATCATCATAACATGATATCATTGTGTGTGTTCGTATATTTAGAGAAAGATGCTTCTCACATTGTTGAAATTGAAATGTTTGTGTTTGTTCAAGCACAAATTGTAATCGCTTTTGTAGGGTTTCATGTATTGAACAGAATAACAGCGTAACAAATCCTTAGTTAGCCACACAATTTGATGTCCTGTAAAATGAGAGAAATAATAAATTATTGTTTTATATATGATGAGCTTTGAAATGTTGTTGGAATTTGTCATTTCTAAAAGAGGTTGGTAAAAATTTAACCACACGTGCAACGGAAAAATCTAGAAGAATTCTGCACGTAATGACACAAGTGTATTATATAGAGTAGATTCGTAGGTACAGTTGTTGCTAGACTTTGCACTGCAGGACACTGGCTTTATTTCTAACTTTTTGTATTTATAAAAGCATTGGAAATGTTTGTAGCTACAGTTACCGTAAGTTTAATCATTGGTAGAAGCCTTATCATTGACTCATTTGTTTGAAATATTGAGCATTTGCAAAGTTTTTTTTGATTATCCTTGGTTCATAGTGGATTACATTTAAATCACTTGTTAGTGACACAAAATGCAGCACAGCATCTCTGCTGGCTTTTTTGTAATAATACCTTTCTTTACAGTTCTACAGTTTCATTTAGCAGACACTTTTATACAAAGCGACGTACATCTGAGAGTAGATACAACAAATTAGCATTTTTCAAAACAAGGGTTTCCAAAGTGCTTTGACAGATGAGGCAAAAGCAGGATACCCAGGATGCTAAATGACATCAGTTAAGTTAAAACAAGAAGGCAACTGATACAGTCATGCAAAATGCAATATATCTCTATTAATAAATACAAATCAAATAATAGAAGCAGTAAAATCTTAATAAGCAATAAAAAGCGTAACAAGCAATAAAGACATTGCATTAAAGAAAGTCTGTAGTTGCCCATTTGAGGCTCTGACACTGCAAGCTGGCTCATATGGCATCAACATTTCTGCTATGTAACTGTGGGCCAGCCCATGGCGTGCATTAAAAGTGATCAGTAAGGTCTTAAGAATCAATTTGAAAATGAACTGCGGGCAAATGGAGAGAAGCCAAGACTGGGCTAATGTGATGTCTTTTAAAACCAGTAAGAAGCTGCACTGCTGCATTCTGAAGTAGTTTGAGGTCAGAGAGTGGTTTTTAGTTTGTGCCAGAAATAGTGGAGTTACAGTAGCCAAACAATGAGGAAATACAAAATACATGAATGACTTTAAGCAGGTCTTAGTGAGTCAGTTAGATTGTGGAGATGGTCCTTAACTGAAGAAGGTCAGGACTGGACATTTTTTTTCCCATCTGTGGTTCAAAGGTTACCTCTGAATCTAGTACATCCAAATTTCTGACAAGAGGCTTCAGGTTAACTGACTACAAAGCAAACTGTCCTCGCTGAACAGGGACTGAACAATATGATTGGTGACTGGAGTTAAGGAGGTCAGAAAAGGTTTCTGTCATCCAACATTTGACATGATTGAGAGAATCTAAAAAAAAAAAAGAATATCAGTGTGTCGTCTGCATAGCAATGAAAAACGTCATTGTGACATTGTGTATTTTAGCCGAGTGAAACCAAATAAATAGAAAATGAAACTGGACCTTAAATTGTACCCCGTGGTACGCCATGATTAATGTGATCTGTATAAGTTGACTAACAACCTTTGGCAACCGTGAGGGTGTTTGTGTAGGGCCAATAAGACAAAATGTGAAGTGTCTAATCCTCTATCTGCAAATGGGTGTTCACAAAAACGGCCTGTATTCCACAAATCATAGCTTTAACAGTTGTTTCCAACAGATACCTAATATCAGAGGGTGATTTTACAGGGATGTACAGCAAGACTTCAAAATGTAAAAGACCAGAGCAGTACTGAGATCAGAGCCAAATAATACATCAAATATCTGCCATAAGACTGAAATAACTGAAATGAAACTTTAATCTTCCCAAGATTAAACCCAATAAATCTTTGGATTCACTGGGTTTTCCATGTATAATTTTGTAAGTCCTTAACCATAATATTTTTAAGTAGTCAGGTTATTTATGTAAGTTTATAATATTAATCTTAAATTAATCAGATTAATTTGTATCATATATAGTATTGTGGGGTCTTAACCTTAATATTTAAATTATTAAACTTGAATACATAAAAATATCACAGGGTCTAAACCTTAATAATTATTTTAGTCAGGCAAATTTGTATTTTTTTAGAATATCGAAGGGTCTACACAGGTAGATTCACATGGCAAATCATACTTTAGTGTCTGAATTTTAATAATTAAACTAGTCAGGTAAATTCTCAACGCCAAATTATTTCTCTACTTGAAAGCACTTTGGTGCAACAGCTGTTGTTTTAAATGTGCTGTGTAAATAATGGTGACTTGGCCTGACTCAAATACGTTTCCTTCTGGCGTGCAGCTTAGTCAGCCTCACTATTTCAAAATAACATACTGCAGAGTATGGGTATTAAATGCCCTAGTTGCTCTTTTTGAATGCATTTTTAAATACAGGATACATAGCCTTGGAATCACAGAATCATCTGTTTACGTGTATCTGCCAATTTGTAATGATGGCAGAAGTCTTGAGGCGAGGAGTCCTTTTGGCTGCGTCTGTGTTTCATGTCAGAACCCAAGTAAGGCAACAGCATGACAGGCTGGCATTGACATAAAACAGACCAGTCATTGATCGTCTAGATCTGACGCTGCTGAAGTTTGACAAGATTTACATGACAGGGTTTTTCCTCGCAGTGGTGGCTTCCCTCCTTGATCTCCTACTGCTCTTCCTCAGCCAAAGAAAAGCAGCCCATCAGCTCATAACTAAGATCTGATATAATAGTCTGTTGTTTCATGTTGTCAGTAATGTGGCATTAGGCTCCGTCATATGGCGATACCCCTTGCTAGGCTAATGGTTTATTTATCTGACTCCAGACTCGTACCATCTGTTACGGGGACCTTGTACCCTCGGTCCCATATGATCCTTCAATTAGCAGCTCAGCGCCTCATTGCTGAGAACAACGGCAGCGCCGACGCTAATGCACTGTTGTCATTAGGGTTGCCACCCATCCCTTAAAATACGGAAACGTCCTTTATTTATTTACGGGACGCAAGTTGTTCCGTATTTTCATAAATGCCCCATACACGTCTGTCACACACTCATCAACACTGCCTAATGAATCAAATAAAACACAGGAAATATTAAGGGCAGCCAATTTCATCTTCGTAGGACCCACGTAGCGAGGACCCGATGCCAGGTCCAGTGGACAGACTTCAGACGTCTCTGTGTGTCCGGTCCTGTCCGGTCCTGTCTCTGGTTGCCTGGTTACAGACGCTGCTGCACCCGCACGTTTAAAAATGTCTACACCTGAAACTCCACCACGTCTAAAGAAGCAAAAACGTTTGCAAATGTACAGACTGGAGTGGGAAGAGTGGAACCCCTGGCATTGGGTACAAGGCAAACTGTTTTCTGTTGCTCATGGACTGGCTGAAGTAAGGCAGCATCAGGAGACAAACATGGAGGAAATATGAGAACAGAAAGAACCCAACCAGCAGGTCACAGTTTATCATCATCTAATCATCTCCTGAAGTCGATATGGTAAGGAGACATCATGATGAGATCAGCTAGATTTCCTACAGTATATGGCTGTGAATTTACCAGAGGATGCTTATAATAATGCTGATGTGGCCGTACACTCTACACTATTTTAGTGACTCAGTAAATGCCAAAGTTGGTTATTATTTTTTAATGCTTTTTAGTTTTTAATAAACATTTATTTAATAACCTATATGTAATCAAACATGGCCTTTGCCTAAAAAGAATAATATTTCATTGCACAAGTAAAAGTATAGTAATTTTTAAAACTGTTCAAATTATTATGTCACTAAAAAAAAACACATCATAGTAATATGTCAATTAAAAAAGCCTATAGTATAGCGTGTCGTCAAACAAACGTCATAGTACAGCATGTCGTTCTTAAAACGTCATAGTATAGCATGTCGCTCTAAAAACGTCATAGTTTAGCATGTTGTTCAACAGACGTCACAGTATAGCACGTCTCTCAAAAACCGTCATAATATAGCAGGTCGTCCAACAAACGTCATAGTATAGCTTGTTGCTCAAAAAACATCATAGTATAGCATGTTGCCCAAAAAACGTCATAGTATAGCCTTTGGTCTAAAAAATGTCATAGTATAACATGTCGCTCCAAAAACATCATAGTATAGCAAGTCGTCCAAAAAAATGCCATAGTATAGCGTGTCGTTCAAAAAAAAGTCAGAGTATAGTCTTTGGTCCAACAAACGTCATAGTTTGCATGTCATTCAGAAAACGTCATCGTGTCGCATGTCGCTCTAAAAACGTCATAGTACAGCATGTCATCCAAAAATGTCATAGTATAGCCTTTGGTCTAAAAACGTCATAGCCTTTGGTCCATCAAATGTCATAGTATAGCATGTCGCCCAAAAAACGTCATAGTATAGCCTTTGGTCTAAAAACATCATAGTATAGCATGTCGCTCAGAAAACGTCATAGAAAAGCCTTTAGTCCACAAAATGTTATGTCCCGGCTGTCTGAAGTAGGTGAGGAGCAACACAAAAACAGTCCAAACGCTGCTTTCCAGAGGTTTAGATGAGTATTTATTTGAAAGAGTAAGTTTACAACAACACAACGTGTGAGGGGGTTAAAAGCAAATGGGTGTTAGTAAAAAAAAATAAATAAACAGAACTAAAAGTGAACTTCATGTTGACATTGATGGGCATTCCAACCAGGAACAAAGTAAAAGATAATCAATACGAAAAAAAACTCTTCCTGTTCACCTCTTAAAACCCAAAAACACACCGCAGTAGCACCCTAAACTAAAACTACTAATGGGTTTCCTGTTTTCCTTTCTGAACAATTCAAAGGTCCCTCTCTATCTCCCTACACATCCACCAACCACAGGAACACATCTCCAAAGTTCTGCCGGGCCAGCTCAGCTTCCCCTCAGACGAAGTTCCACCACCTGCCACATGAAGGAGCCTTTTGAGAGGCAGCTGGCATCGTGATTGGACTGTACTTTGGTCTGTTCCAATCCAGCTTCAGCTCCAGAGACGGCAGGCGGGACGAGTCAACGGAGGCCGGGTGGACGAAGGCATGCAGCTGAGGACAATCCAGAAAACAACAGAGGAGGAGTGCAGGGCCCAGGGCCAGAACAAACAGAGTAAGTCTCTTAGAAAACATCATAGTATAGCCTTTGCTATGAAAAAATGCCATCATATACATTGTATATTGTACAAATAAGAAGTCAAAGGAAAGAGACATACATTGTAGAATTGTAGTAATTGTGGGCTGACTGATTTACTGATTATCAGTATTTTATTTTTTTACTGATTTATGGTAATAAATCAATTTAAAAATGGTGCTACTTTGGCTCTGAACCTTTATCTACCTGTGGTCGCTCTGTCTTCTGGAGTGATTTGATTGGTTATACTTCACGAATAAAACTCCATTCCATCCATCCATTATCTATACACCGCTTAATCCTCATTAGGGTCGCGGGGGGGCTGGAGTCTATCCCAGCTGACTCGGGCGAAGGCAGGGGACACCCTAGACAAGTCGCCAGTCTGTCGCAGAGCTAAATACAGAGACAAACAGTCACTCTCACATTCACACCTACAGGCAATTTAGAATGATCAATTAACCTCAGCATATTTTTGGACTGTGGGAGGAAGCCGGAGTACCCGGAGAAAACCCACGCATGCACAGGGAGAACATGCAAACTCCATGCAGAAAGATCCCGGGAAAGCCGGGACGCGAACCAGGGATCTTCTCGCTGCAAGGCGAAAGTGCTAACCACTACACCACTATGCAGCCCACAAATAAAACTCCTTTAACTTAACATCTGTAAACAAAACAAACACGTATCGACAAAGTTTTCTGTTAAAGTTTGTGTTCTTGTAAGTTTAACTCCAAGATTTTAAATACTTTCATTTACTGCAAATGAATATCTACTCCAAATGTCTCAGTAATCATCATTATCAGGCTTAAAAACCCACAAAACACCCCTCTATACTCGACCACACTTAGTACAGTCCAGTTCCCCCTTCTTTAAATCTGCTTGGAATCATCCACTTCCTGTTTGTCAAAGTGGCCTTCTACCTGGACAGGTTTTTTTTGGAGCTCATGCAACAAACATTTTGGGTAACTGCACTTTAATATGGATGGATGACACTGAATTAGAGTCTGTTTTCATGAGAATGAGTTAAGATGCGTAGCTCTGTCATTAAATAGGAAATTATTTCTCAGAATTCACAGAGAAAAGTCTAAAATGTTTGCTAGGTTCGCGTCCCACATGTTCTTTGGCTCAGCTAAAGCTAACTCTCGCCAACTTCTGGATCTCTTGAGTTGCTTGTTGTTAAAATATCTTGCTAGAGGTGCTGAAGCTCAGAAAGTCTGAGATGTTTGTTCAAAATAAGCTCATTCTCAAGTCTGATCTGAACTGTCCTCTTTTGTTTGAACTTTCCCTAAACTTAGGAGTTAATGACAGAGCAGCACATCCAGACTCAGTCTCATTTATGTAGAGATTAAACTTCAGTGTCATTCATTGATGTTAAAGTGCCGTTTTTCAAATGTTTGTTGCACATGCTCCCGACCAAATCAGTCGAGATGGAAGACGATGTGAAGAGAAAGCTCCAGAGGATGAATATCACACATTTACGTTGGCAATAAATGTCCTTTAATTAGACATTGTCATGCAAATGATGTTCAAATCTTTGAGTACTTTGCTGATGTTTGTTTCTAAATGTTTTTTGACACTCAGCCCCAAAGATTAAAACCTTCTACGGCTCACAAGCTACAACAATTCACACATTATCAACTATCTTTCTGACTAAACTAAGATAAAAAGTGAAAAACTGCCTGATTCCTGCATCATGAATGTAAATCTTTTTGGTTTTTATGACAGTAAACTGAATATATTTGGGTTTGACATTTTATAAACCAAAACAAGAAATGAATTAGTGGAGAAAACAATCAACAGAGTAATGGACAAAGAAAATGTGTTTTCCAACATATATGGCTGAATTACTCCAACATTACAAGATACATACAATTTGAATTCAATTTTATTTATATAACGCCAGTTACAGGTCAAATTGTCTCAAGACGCTTTATTTTTATATTTTTTGTCATATTTAAAATATGACAAAGTAAGACATTTAAACCTCTTGACTAATCCAATTTATTTGGTTTTTAAGAGACTAATCGACAACTAAAATAACTTTCTCCACTAAAACTAATAAACATGAGGTCAAATAGAAGGAACAGTTTTAAATACTGCAGTCCCATGATGACAAGAATAAAGTTTGTCAACAAAAACTAAATCTGCTGGTGGATTCCTTTAAAATCCTAATAAAGGATAATAATGTGTGATACTAAAGGTTTGTGGTGCTAAAAATGTCAAAGTAAAGATATCAAGTTGAACATCTTGATGGAGGTTGATAAAAGTTGACCTTCCTTCATTTCTCTGGAGCCGACTCCATGGATTTTATGGATGGTGGTTAAAGACCTGCTCTTCTTGTCGTCGTCCTTCTAGTCGCTGTAAAAAGTCAGTCCATCCTGGCCGACTTCAACACCTCTTCATGACAACTTGTTCTGCCTCAGACCTCGTGGAAACTCCAGAAACTTGGGAAAACCCATGGAGACTCGAAGAACTCGTGGAGACTCGAAGAACTCGTCGGGCGGGGGAAGGTGTGGTGGGAGGTGGGGGGAGGTGGGGGAGTAGGGGGTGGGAGGCCGCCACCCACCTCCCCGCCTACTCTCCGCCCTGACTCCACCCAGACTCCGCCTTGGCTCCGCCCATGTGGTCACTTCGGAAACTACGATGCCAAAGGGACGACGAATTTATTTCTTTTTATCTGATCTGTAGCTCAGTGAGTTAAGGATTTGCCTATGGAGCTGCAGGTCGCTGGTTCAAGACCAGACCCTTCTTAAGTTTTTATCAAAAGCCTGACAAAGACAAAGAAAGAAAACTGCCGGTGGCGGGTCTCGAACCTGCGACCTTCCAGTTGGTAGTCCGTCTTCTTATCCCCTGAGCTACTCGCTCAGATACTAATTCTTCCTTTTTTTGCGCATTTATCATCTATTTTTTTACGTTTTCGAGTTTTTTTTTTAACTCGAGTCTCGACTCGGCCGTTTTTCTCAGGAGGTTGGACTTCAGCCTTTGTGCTGGAGGGTTGAACCCTCAGTTCCAAGACTTTCCAAAGCCTCCACACCTCCCGAGTCCTCAGGACCTGAGCGTTCACACAGTCTGAGGGCTGAAATTTTCTAAGTCCCACAGTAGTTCTCTGTTAGAGTGAACTTTCAGACAGTCCAAGGACTGATATCTTCTAAGTTCCTGAGTACTTCTCTGTTAGTTTGAACCTTCAGACAGTCTGAGGGCTGAAATTTTCTCAGTCCCACAGTAGTTCTCTGTTAGATTTAACTTTCAGACAGCCCAAGGACTGATATCTTCTAAGTTCCTGAGTACTTCTCTGTTAGTTTGAACCTTTCCACAGTCTGAGGACTGAAATCTTAAAAGTTCTTGACTAGTTCTCTGTTAGTTTGAACCTTCAGACAGTCTGAGGACTGAAATTTTAAAAGTTTCTCAGTACTTCTCTGTTAGTTTGAACTTTCTGGTTAACAGAAGCCTTAAAACTTGTGACCATCAGTCTTGATTTCACATTTAGACCATCCATCTGAGTTCTTCTCAGACCTTCACCTGTGGGTTTTTTAGAAATCCTCAACAAACTTTGATTCTCTTCACTGAACAGTAAAGTTTGTGGAGATCAGAAGGTAACATTAGTTTGATAAATGCCTTCAGCTACTAGTAGACTTTATCTGGAAAGCAGTTTTCTGAAATTAGTTCTTAGTAAATCTATCCACAAAAATGTTTTTGCTCTTTTTGATCGTTTGTCTCTTCTGTTTAATTTGATCTTCTAAAGTTTAACTGGTGTCTTTTCAAATGTTTTGTCTTTAGTTTGATTCTTCTTAAATGTTTAGTTTTGCTCTTTTCTCACCTTTTATTCTTTTCTAATGTCTGATTTGATTTCCAAATGTTTTGTCTTTTTAAGGTTTAATTGTTGTTTTTTCAAATGTTTTATCGGCTTGTTTGAAAAATTTCCTTTTCTTTACCAATGTTTAATTTTTCAATTAAATGTTTAAGGTTTTTCTTTTTAAATGTTTTACCACCTTTTAATGTTTAATTTTCTTTTTAAATGCTTCATTGTATTTTCTGTTTAATTCCTATTTAAAGTTTTATTGTCTTTAAGATTTAATTTTCTAATTAAACATTTGATTTTTAATTCAATGTTTTGTCATTTTAAAGGTTTAATAATCTAATGTTTTGTATTTTTTAAAAATGTTTAATATTCTTCTTGTTTTATTTTCTAGATGTTTAATTATTTAAAATATTTCATCTTTAATGTTTCATATTTTGTTTAGAAAATTTTGTTTAATTTCATAATTACATGTTTTGTATCTTCTGTTTAATTATTTTATTAAAGATTTTGTCTGTTTAATATAATTTAATTGTATTTAATGTTTAATTTTCTTTTTAAAAGTTTTGTTGTATTAAACATTTTTTTTCCTTTGATTTAATTGCTTTTTAAAAATGTAGTTTATTTCTTTAATCTTTTCTTTCTCTCAAGACTTTAACCTCAACCTTAGAAATGAAACAAGCCCTTAAATCACAATGAAGATGCTTCTGTTGTCACAATCATGAGTTAGTCAATTATTCAGTTTATCAATTCAACTTTATTTGTTTAGCACCTTTCACACATGACAAAACTAAACAAGCAAAGTGAAAAAAACTATGCCAAAACTATGATTAAAACTCAAAAACATTAAAAAAAAAAAGATTTAACATCGTAATAAAACGTGTCCAGGGGATGGAGGGAGTTTATTGAAGTCTTCTTGGGCTCACATAGCAAATCATTTAAAATATAAACTTGATATTCAGTCTAAGGAAACTGCAGACTGACAGAAGAACCAACAATATCTCCTGTTTTCTCCTTTAATCAGTCGACTCTTCTTGTGCTTTCAGACCAAAGAACTAAAGACTCTTCACAACCTGCTCAAACTCTTGGTACAGGACCTCACCACACGGGTCAAGAAGGTTTCTGTCTCATTTCTACTCTGAAGCTCACCTTCTCCTGCTCAAACTGTTGACAAATGTTTCTGCTGCTCTAAAGTCTGGTCTCCAGAACTTCCTAAAAACTCTCAAAGTCTCTTCTGCTGCAGGTTGCTTTGTAGAACTGTTGCAGAAAACCTCACTAAACCACATGGAGGGGCCTCAAGATAGTCGTCCAAATGAAACCGTACAAAAACCAAACTAGCACAACCCAAACGCTAAAGTCTCCTGCAGCCTACCAGAGAACCTCTGAGAACAGACAATCAGGACAGGAACTCTTACCTTCTGGACAACCAACCTTGGTTCACAAACAAGAATACAGAATGTGTCCGACCAAACACCTCTAAAGACTCACTACAGCCAAGATAAAGACACAACTCAGCTGTACCAAATCCACTAATCACTGCAGACATTAGCACCATGTGCTAACTGTGGCTAAAGAACCACATTTACCAAGACAACTATCCAGTACAAAAACCCTAAAACACACCAAGAAACACATTAAAGACAATTTTACTGCTGGAAGCTGCAAGCCAATGCCTAAAGAACAAACTAAAGCAATGGAGCCAAACCCAGTTCAATGGTGAAGAGAAACAGAGGAAATGTTTCTCTGCAGCTAAATAAAGCAGGAAGACACTGAGCTGCTCAGGTGTTCCTGATAACACCAAGCAGCCACCTGGACAGCCAATAGGAACACAGGTTGGTTTCAGGAAGTATTCCACCTACAAGGTCCTCAAACATCCACCTTAAAGGAACATTCCACCAAAAATCCTTGGACATGCACCTAAAATGTTGGTTTAACCGAGTATTCCATCCAAAATCCTCAAAGAGACCTGAGGGGGCTGGTTAAAAGGAATATTCCACCTAAAACCTCAAATATAGACCTGAAAGGGTGGTTTAGAAAAAATCCTTCAGTGTAGACCAAAAAAGTTAGTATGGAGGAATATTCCACCTGAAATGTAGACCTGAGAAGTTGGTTTGGAAGAATATACCATCCTAAACATCCTTAAATGTAGACTAAAAGACGGTTTGGAAGAAAATTCCACCTAAAATCCTCCAATGTAGACCTAAAAGGTGAGTTTAATGGTATATTCCACCTAAAATTCACTACTGTAGACCTTGGAGGTTGGTCTGATGGTATATTCCACCGAACATCCTTGAACGTAAACTTAAAAAGTTCGTTCAAAGGAATATTTCACCTAAAATCTTTCAATGTAGACCAAAAAATCTTGGTGTAAAGGAGTATTCCACCTTAAATGTAGACCTAAAGGATGGTTTGGAGTAATATTCTACTCTAAAATCTTCCAATGTAGACCTAAAAGGTTTATCTGATGGTATATTCTACCCAACATCCTGGAACATTTACCTAAAAGGTTGGTTTAATGGTATATTCCCAGAAGAACCCTTGAACATTGGGCTTAATGGTATATTCCACCCAAAATACTTGTACATATACCAAGAAGTCAGTGTAAAGGAAATGTAGACCTAAAAGGATTGTTTAAAGGAATATTTAAACGATTATTTTCATTATTTAATAATCTGTTATCAGTCGGAACCCTGGCAAACTTATTTTCTTCAGTTTTTTTAGTGGAAGTCACAAATAAAGGAGCTCTTGGTTTTTACCAGTTACTGAAACAAAAGCTGCTGTTTCAACACAGACACGTTCACATGCATCCACAAACCTCTCAGCACTCAAACATCCACAGACAGGAGGCCGGCTGGGCCGAGGCTCGGTGGCGTCCTCAGACCCACGAGTCGGGGAGTCGCTGAACTTGTTGGTCCGGTTTGAAGACCTCCGTGTGGTCCAGTAGAAGTCCACGTAGTCGGTGTTGGCTTTGAACCGCAGCAACTGGCCGTCATCAGGTGGACCAGCTCGTCCTCGTAGGGCTCCTCCTGTAGCCTTGAGGGAACCACAGGAACATTCAGTAGCTGTTGGAGTTCTTCCTGTCAGGCTCGTGGTAGAACAGCTCTGAAGTATCTTTTACTTGTTTTATCTGGAACAATCTAACAGCCTAAACTGTTAACAGCGGTGTAAAGAAGCAATCACACAGGCATAGATTAGGACTCAAACTAGATTTATTTTAGGAAACAAATCAACTTAGAGGCTGAGTAGGAGGCCGTCCAATCAGATTCGAGGTCTTCACTCTGTAAGTTGTTTGTTCGGTGAGACTCTTGGACCTCCATCAGCTGACATGGATGTTTGATGGTCTTCTTCTCTAGTGCCAGATGATTCATCCATGAATTCAGCAGCTACAGACTGAAATGAAGCTCATGCTGCCGTTATTGAATTCCTGTTCCAGATCAAATGTTCAGAGCTCACCTTGAATGCAGCCGTCTGCTGTCTGATAGTTTTTCTCATTGTAGTCTTCAATAAAGTCTTTTTCCTCATGTCAGGATGTGGTGAGACTCTTTCTCAGTCTCTGCAGACGTCCCTCATTGTGCATCTCCAGAGAAGAAACAGAAAAAATGGTCACTGCTTCAGCATCACAAACGCTCTCCAGCATTGAGAGTGTATTCATTGTGTTGTGAACTTTGAAGGAGCAGAAACTTTACAGCTGCCAAAGATATGAGCTCCAATTCTGGATGTTTTAGGAAATGAAGTTCATCAAATGAACACTTGATTATTGCTGATAACGCTCATTAAATTACTGAAGAAATCCAACATAAAAACCTGTAAACTCTCAGGCAGCTTTTGTTAAAGTTTGTCTATAATTCTATCATCATGTTCTGGAACCAGGACTCTGCAGAAGTTCCTTCAATCAGATACTTGTGTGTTTCTATTTAAGGCCTCAGGTTTGAACGTACAGCAGAGGATTACAAAGAAATGATTTTAATATTTAAATCAGTCCAGCAAATGTTTGGCATGAAAATTATTAAAATTTTGATTTAGATAGATTTGTGTCAAATAATACTGTAGAGTCTCACTTAAATATATCCAAATGAGTTCAGTGTATTTACATTTTATAGAATATTTGATTTCTTAATCTCAATACTGTAGAGTCTGACCCTAAATATTATAATAATGATGTAAATTTAAATAATAAATAATATTTTAGTGCAGAGTCATAAACTTAAATCAGCTAAACTTACATAATAAATATCACTGTACAATCTTAACCTGAACATTCATATTATTGAGGTAAATTTACATAAATCATGGTATTCTAGAGTCTTAACTGGAATATTTCTAACATTAATCTTTTTGTATTGTGCTGATAAACAACAATAACCTTACTTTCAGATCATATTTATTCACTGTGTATTGGCTAGTACAGAAATGTTAGTACAGAATAATATCTCTTGTTTTATGTGTGATAATCGGCAGTAAACATTGTAAGAAGTGGAAATTGTCAGGGTTGTAATAGTGCTGTTCTTGCACAATATTTGTCACTTAATTGCCCTCAGGATGCTGTCGTTGAGCTACCAGTTTTACAGACAGGCAGATGTTGCAGCTAATGATGTTGTAATTCACATAAACAAGGAAACAAGTCCATCATAATTTGAATAACAGTCCAAAATGAAAAGGTCATATACAGCTTTCCTATTGGGTTAAAGAGCCAAAAAAAAACATGAAAAATACTTTGTAAAAGCGAGAGGTCGGTAGCAGCTTTCATTTTTTCTTACAACCCCCCAAAATATCTGTTGTACCCCCACCCTCCACTAAAATTAATCTGGATCCGCCCCTGTCTGACATGAAAGCTCGGATCGTTCTGCAGTTACTGTGCTCAACGAGCAGCAGGTGGCGCTGTGAGCTCCTCCCCTTCCCAAAGCACAGGTGGTCAGTGTAGTGACCTGCAGCATCGCACTGTCTGATTAGAGGAGACCCACTCTTTCCCATCGTTGTAAGGTAGACAATGTGCTACAAGCCCAGTTTTATCAACAGTAGCTGTCTTTGAAGCTGCACGAATACCACTGATGTCTATGGAGTGAACAGGGACCGTCTGCAAATTACAAAACTGCTGCAACAGCAAAGAGAGACACAAATATTCAACAGTTTCTCTCTGATACACTGTAGTGTCACCAAAATCACTGCAGCCTTCAACTGGTTCCTGTTGACACCAATGTTATTTCTGCAGCTTGAAAGACAGCTACTGTTGATAAAACTAGGCTTGTAGCACATTGTCTACCTTACAGCGATGGAAAAGAGGCATCGTTTATAATGAGTTATTGATGCTGGAATTCTGAATCTGTGAATATCTTTCCGATTTTACTGAACTGTGGCCCCAAGGAGCCGTGGTGGGCGTCCTTTATTTTCATTTCTGAAAGGTGGCAACCCTAGTTGTCATCTCACCTTCTGTATCTTTAATTTTTAATAAGGCACAACAATTAGGGCAACATGCATTTGTTGTTGTTTATTCTCAACTTCAGTTTCAATTTCATGCCCCAATCAGCATTCAGTCAAACTAGTCGTAATGATAAACCCAGAAAGACCTAAAGTTCATCTCAGCTATATGGTGCATTTGGTTGCAAATGGTGATATGGTTTTACAGATTGATTTTTTGTTTGCTATCATCCTCATTTTCAGACAGCATTAGTCAGCCTTCTCTAGCAAACCAGCTCTGATTAAAGGACAACACAACACTTGCTCAGAACCAAATAACAGACAAAACTAGTGATTAGGAATTGAACAGTGGAGCATTTCACAGCTACAGTGTTAGATAGTCTTCAGAGAAGTTGGCAAAGACAAAAAAAAAAAAAACTGAGCTAAGAAGTAATGTCATAGTGTTCAGAAACCCAAATGCTAATGCTAACCCACAAATGTTAATGTTGCCTGTGCATTGTTTACCTTGGGAAGACATGGTAGCAGAATGTAGTATGTAATGGAGACGAGACAGGGGAAGGTGTGGAATGCTCTGGGCATCACAGAACACATAAATCCCTTTATGACAACAGTTGTCAGTGCTGATGAGACAGTGAGTTGCAGCTGCAGGACCTGGGCAGCTGCAGCTAATCATCATCCTCTACTAGATTATCCGGCGCTAGTGTTGCTTTCGTCGACGAAAATTATGACGAAATATCGTCGTCAACGAACCTTTATCACTTGACGAAAACGAGACGAAAGTAAATGTTGGTTATGTGACGATAACTATAATAAAATATATCATACAATATTGTTGACGAATAAAAACGAGACGAAATTCGGTTTACGAAATAAAAACTCTGCTGAAATGTCTCTTCATTTTCGTTGACCAAAACGAGACTAGACGAAATAACATTTAAATGTTTAGTCGCGTTTATTATTTTGCAGTATTTCTGTTCCCCAGGTAGTGACGTCGACCTGCGCTGACGCAGGCGACGTCACTTCCTCAATCTTCACTCGCGGCATTATTTAGATGCATCTGCGGTGGGATCATGGCCGGGTGCTGTTTCCCAGCTTTCGGGCAGCTGGGGAGAAAACGAAGAAGCGATATATGGACATACTTTGTTTACATACAAGTGGAAAACAAAACGGAATGTGTCGTGGAAAAAGGCGGGGAGAAATGCGACCACAAAATAACGGGGAAAAACACGACATTAATTTTTTTTCTGCCAGTCATGTGATGCTATTTTATTTATTTATTTATTTATTTTATTTAAATTTATGTGTGTGTACCTACATGTTTGGTTGGTAAAATAAATGTGTTGACCAGAGCATCTTCCATGTCCGGAGTGAGTATATTCTTGAGTTTATAAGTTAACAATAATATAATAATAAGATAACCATGTTTAATTTGTGAAATGGGTTTGACTAAAAGAAAAAAATGGTTTTGTCTATACTATACAAGGAAATTATACTATATCGATTGGGTTAAATAGAATTGCATTACTAAAAAGAGAGTAAAACATAATTTTCATTTACTAAAACTAGACTAAAATGTCATCAGTTTTCGTCGACTAAAACTAGACGAAAATAGTCATAGGTTATTCTGACTAAAATAAGACTAAAATGCTCAGACTTTTAGTCGACTAAAACTTGACTAAAAAAACTAAACTGTCAGCTTGACACAACGACTAGACTAAAACTAAAATCAAAACAGGCCGCCAAAAACAACACTATCCGGCGCTGCACTGCACGCAGCGCCAGATCATTCTCCTCCATTTCCCGTCTCCGTGCTGGAGACAGAACTGAGCCGACAGAGCAGCCCGCGTCTCCCGCCCCTTAGTTGGCAATTTTGGTTATATTTTTGAGTGTTTTGAGAATAAAACACCTGTGATTGCCACTCTGCCTCGTGTCTGCTCTGTGTTGCTCTCACACTTGTGTTCAAAATCCTCACAAACTATGACAACAGTATTCACTGATGGCTTTTTGCAGGACGATGTTTCCTTCCACAGTGTAAAAAATTTTCAGGAATTGTTTGAGGAGCACGACCAAGAGTTCAAGGTATTGACTCGGCCTCCAAATTCCCCAGATCTCAATCCGACTGAGCGCTGGTGGGATCTGCTGGGAAAACAAGTGTGATCCATGCAGGTACCACCTTGTATCTTTCGCAACTTCAAAGATATGTGGCTAATGTCTTGGTGCTTCATACTGCAGGATAGCTTTAGAGGTCTTGCAGAATCCAGACCTCGACTGAAGCCATTTCCTATCAGGGATCAATAAAGTATTTGATTTCCGACAGAGAAGAGCTGTTTTGATGGCATGAGAGAACCTGTACATTATCAGGGGGGCAGTTTATTTTTGTGACTGATGGGTGTATGCATGAACTTAGTATTGCATTTCACTAAAACTGGAGGAAATCAAAGCACACACAGCATGTAATCTCTTTACATTTACACAGTCAGTTGATTTAATAATCAAGTTCAAATTCCCAAGAGTCCTATACTTTCCTTTATGCAGATTAATCGCATCTTTTGTCAGACCCTCCCTTGGAGGTCTTTGAACTTATAATTACAAAAGTTTGGCAAGCCTGAGTCATCGACGTGATAAAAGTTAGCAGTTAGCGGATCATCATTAGTAGTAAATATAGTTTGAGATGTGACTCTTTTCAAGGATTTTTGAATATTATTTTAGGGTCTTAATAAAAATAAATGCTGTCCAGCTATAACCAAGCACACTCCCAGGGCCACTACATCTTTTTAAATCTTCAGTTACCTCCCAAGACAATATATTATATCACTAAAACTGTCATCTGACTTACGGAGAACTAAATTTCTTTCATGCAAAAGGACTGTAATTCCTTTATGAATGCTGAGGTACTGTCTTCAATTTGTATTTTTTGTCAGGCTCAGTAGTTCATGAATTTATCTCTTGTCTGCGTGTTCGAGTCTGCATCACTTAAAGGGGATGATTATGATAATGAGAGCAGCCGGGGGTGCAAGCTCAGCCTCTTCCTTTATGTCTGCTAGAGTATAATTGATTACTTCTCCTTAAGCCTGACCGAACCCAAGCTTTGTGATTTATGTCTGGGTACAAGTCTCTGTACACACTCTTTTAATAGGAGATAACAATATGGCATGCAAGGCAAACTAAAAGCTCCAGCAATCAATCCTACGACGCCCCACCACACCGCTGGGAGATTAGTCGATCACACACTCGCTTTTGCTACCCCCATGTATTGTTATTATCTCTGGGATGAAAGTGTTCCTCTTCCCAACAGTCTGACAGTCCTTTGTTTGGGCTGCAGAGCAGGACTCATCAGTTTAAATGTCAGCACCGAGAACAGGCCAACATTCCAGTGTACTCGTCCATTAACTGATAAAGAGGCGACTCCTCTGCTGCCTGCTGATTTGATGCTGTCTCACTGTGGAGGTGCACTAAAAGGCTCGAACGTGCTCGATAAGCCTCGGCATTATACCACAACTCGCCGTATTTACAAGTAGAATGTCACAACATTTATTTTGACAGACGACAGTGAAACTCTCAGGAAACCATTTGTGATACATCTTAGTATAAACTATCGTGTGCAGCCTGGTTATGCCATGACCTAAATTAATTTTTCTTTTTTTATCTGTTGGTGCGATAAACCTCGGAGGCACCACATCACTCCAGCAAGTTCAGCAGGTGCTGAAACTGTGTGTGCACATCTCCCATCTCGGATTAAAGAGAAGAAGCTGCTGGATAAACAAAAAGAAACGCTGAACCACATGTTTATGTTATTCCATCATGTCTGAACATCAGTCAAAAAGACAGATGTGGAGCCCTGCCCTCAGAGCTTAGCTATTTCACAATAAAAGTTAAAGCCAAAAATATTGCTGATCTGAAGCTCAGCATGGAGAATGGAAATAATGCAAAATATCTTGCTTTTATCTAGAGGCAATACATTTTCAGATCACTACTTGAAATCATGCACATCTACAGTGTTTGTTTGTTTTCCATTATAATTTAAAACACAGATAGCTGTATTCAGAGCAATCATTCTAAGCTTGACTTGCATGACTGATCAATGGTGTAAAGCCCATGGTAATAAGATTATTGTGCCGCTAGATATCAAGAGAAATGGAGAGTAATGATGTCACTTTTCCCATTCAACATGCACCTAAAATATTATGTGCTGCAGAATGTCCCTAAGGGATGTGACCCATTTTCATAAATCAAACATTAACTCAAATACAGTTTTCAAAAAGCTCCCAGAAGATCAAAAGACAGTATACAGAAAACAAGTAATTTATTCTGTGGTTTCTTAAAAAGTTTTCTGAGTGAGCTGTTGAAATGTAAATCATTCTGTACCTTCACCAACTTCATCCTTCTTGCTGCCTGCAGTAATGTCAAACTTTGCAACAATTAAATACAAACGTCTGATCAACTGGGGACTGTTTTCAGAAGTGACACCTTCAGTGCATTTTACAGCTTTCTATTACTTTAATCCAGAACAATGTGTTGCTGTGAAATCGTACGTGACAGTTGTGAGGGATGAGAAAGCCTCCAAGGGTAACGGAGTGTACCAAGTGCATAAAATGAATGATAAAATCCACACGCTATTCTGATTTATCACAAGAACGAGGTGGAACAACGTAGAGACATTACAATGATTAATGGGAAAAGTAACGCAGGAACATGTTGTTTACCTGCACAAGATATTTGCCTTGGCAACATGCAGGGACCTGAAACATCAGTTCGATTGTAAAAATGTGCCTAAGAGGGAAATATTACAAAATCATACTTTTTTTTTTTTTTTTACATACATTTAGAAACCAAGCATTCATCTTTGTCCTGCCTTACTAAGGAAAGTACACAGATGCATACAGTTGGTGAAATTAAACATTTTTTCCAAACTTCAGATGTCTTACCATACCATAAAATAATAAATAAAATAATTTTTAAAAAAAACATTATATCGTAGAAATGTGTGTTCTTGAAAACAGAATAGTAAAAATTCCCAAAAGTTGGAAAAGAGGAGTAAAAACCAAACTCCAGTAACTCTAGCTATTATGGCTAGTGTGATATATCCAAGTCAAATGCACCCATTTTTTTCCCTCTTAAGTGTAAAACTCTGTTTGGATGCTCCAGTATCTGACCACATTTGATAGACCAAATCATGAAGACAAACCAAAGTTGCCTTACAAATGAAAAGATTTAGTCAGAAATTTCTGTCACAGCATAAAAATAGGAACAAGAATCGAAGTCATTCTTACTGAGCAACTACTGTTACATTATGAGAACCTTTTAGAGTGAGTAAGCTCGTTATGTCTAGGTATAATCCGTAAATTTGTTTGGCTCAGATGGGATCCAGCATATTTGGCACGAAACTGTTCAGGACCACTACAGTGAATTCATAGTCCTGACAGTGAAGCACGGTGGTGGGAGAGTGGTGATGCATTAGTGCAAAAGATGGTGGGGAGAGGACGTCTATAGATGGCACCAAGAATGCCTATGAACATACCAAAATACTGACTGACAGCTCACAATTGGACTTCTAACATGCTGATGTTTAGCAGGCTTAATGTCTACCATGGTCACCATCTTTGTTTATTGTGTTAGCATGCTAATGTGATAATTAGCACTAAACAGTAAAAGGTAATAAACATCAGATTCCAACGCTTGGAAGTCAGCAGAGATAAATGGTTGGGGGGAAAAGGTAAAACTGGGGTCAGTTTAGGCATCAAAACATGGGGTTAGAGAACAGATTCAGTTCAGATTAAGGTAAAGTGTATCAATGGGAAAACAGGCTTTTCTTGCCTCCGATTCTAATCCCAGGTTTTGGAATCTGATGTCAACCAAACTCTTAAGTGTAGCTGAGGCTGAGGAGAACACAATGCTACTTTTGCAAGGTCATAAACCAAAACACTGGATGAGATTCAAAAATACTAACAGTAATAAAATATTGTGGCATGGCCTGTTCTCACAAGAAACTCACAGAAAAGGAAGAGGGGGAAATAAATCAAAAAAAAAAAAAAAAAGAAGTCAGTCAGCCCAAGAGAAAATCATAATCGGAAAGTTTCACCACTGACTCTAGGCAACCTTTGCAGCGGTCTGAAACAAGTGTATGGTGCCACCATCATTATCTGGAGCTCCTGCTTCTGTCTGAGAGTCATTTGTTTGCACTTTGACTAAAAGGTCAGGACATGCAATGAGGCAGCAAGTAGCCTGTCAGCTAGAAGAGCAGGTGTGTCAGCCAACTTTTCCCTTAATCAGACAGAAGCCTGACAGGAGCATGGCTGACTTTCAGAAATGACACCTAACATCAGCAGTTAATGTCTTCACTCAAAAAAAAACAAAACAACCACTTTCGATGAAACAGTGTAGTGCACACCACACTGTAAGAAATGACAGATTTTTAAAGTGGGAATTTGTTTTTCCAGCTCTCCTCCTGTTTATACTTTTTTCCATTAGATGAATGCAAATTGTGGGCCAACTCTTTGAATGCCAAAGACACATTAAATGTCTCCAACTACGCATTTGACCCTTGCATGGTCTTGTTAGCTTCAAAAGCCCCTTTGCTTGTGTTTTGTTTATGGCCCCGCGGAGCCGTAACTCACCGCGGCCCGTCCTCCCACAGCTGCTTAACTATTCTCACAGCACAGTTTCCTGGGTCAGATCGCATGAACCTCTGTGGCTCCCTTTTCCGCAGATTTATTGGCTGACAGCTAATTTATCCATTATACACATTCCAAATTATAGGCTTCGGTCAGCAGGATGGCGGCAACAGAACAAGGACGAAGAGAAAGAGAGAAAGACGCCACATTTCCCACTGGATCCAAAGGATTTATCCCACCCATGTGCAGTGCTTAATAGCACCTACATCATTCTCTGGTAAGTATAGCAAGGCAACGATGGCTTAAAGGTCCCCCTGTGCAAATATCAAAACAGTGCTTTTGGTTTCTGTCTCAGTAATTTTCATTAAATCATCATTAAAACCTTACAAATACTCTGTTATACTCTTCACTGTTGTTGAAATCAGCTTGTTGCCCAATACGTTCATGAATCTAAGTCAAAGACCATTGCACAGCGATTCCTCCTTTCACTTGAAACTTAAGAGCCAAACCTGTATTTTATTACTTTATGCTTGAAGCTTATGAATACATTAGTCCAGAACCAGATAGTCTACTGCTGCCTAAATTGCTATTAATATGAAGACTCAAAGAATGGCTCTTAGGGTGCTATAATATGCAAAATCCAGCTTTTCGTAGTTTTTGAACACAATTATATGACTCAGATATGTCTACAGACCCATATCACGTCTCGTCTCCTCCAGAACACAACACAAGATATCAAAGGTCTTCAAAAGGGAAACTGCACATTCAAAATGGGGTTCAAAATAGAAATGGCTCTTCATTTTCTAAAAGGTGACAGGGAGATTTGTCCCAACTACCACTCACTGAACCTATCAAAAGGATAAAACAACTGAAACGTATGACCCAAAACACAACTTATGTGGGATTCAGTAGTTTTGTAAGGGGTTGTTTGAGAAGAGATTAAAAAAGAAGCAAAGAATAGCTTGATTGTCATATTTAGATACTCAAACTCAGTATTTGAAAGAAAACCTGCTGATGTTGCTGAATCTCCTGAGCCACTCTTCCTTCAACTGACAAGAGAGTCAAAAACCTCTCTTTATAAAGTCACCCATCCAGGCTGATCACCAACAGCCTACAACTGAGCTCCACTTCACAGGTGCAGCTGATCTACCTGATGAGCAGGGTGACCTGTGACCGGATTTTTGTCCCCCCCAAAAAACAAACAAACAAAAAAAACATGCAACTTTTCATGTCAATCCAAAATGCCCACAAAATAGATCAGAAAGTTTGTTTTCTGTAAGAGCTGGTCAGGTTTTGCAGCCTGTTGTGATGTGAGACATTAGTTAGGTGAGATATCACTCAGAGTTTGGAGTTAAGTTTTGAATAAGGGATTAGCACTGATTGCTAAGGAATGGTCTCAAAAATAGTTGTTTTTTGCATTTAGGGTTTATAAAAGAAGACACCACATTAGTGAGCTCCACAAGTGCTGCTAAGTTTATTTTTTAACTTTGGACAACTAATTCAAGGGACTTATTCACACCACTTAATTAAATGCATGGTTTTATTTGTTGAGATAAAACTTTTAAGTTGCAAACAGTATTTTAATGGGATGTGTTGACATAATAATGTTGGCCATTGCGTCATCTTAATATTGTGTATAGTTTAAACTCTAATTTCTGCATTATGCATTTTAAGATGAGGGGACTAAATGAAATTGGCATGATCATTTTTTCTTCAACTTGAGGTCCTGTCCCTATTTAACACCTTACACTGGAGCAACTTCTTCTTTTTAATGTTTTTTTTTTTTTTTTTTTAAGTAAACTTTACAAATTGTGTTCAAAATTATGCAAATGAAGCACATGACACGTCCAATTACTTTTGAATAACAGAAAAACTACAAACTTATAACTACTGTTTATAAGTAATCAGCTTAAAATCATCATTATTCATTTAATAAGTGATCATTTTTTAAAAAATACTTTTGATTGCAGAGAAAAATCTAACTCCTTGAACTCTGTATTTGCCAAATGTCGAACAACTCCTGATGGTACTTTTTATAGCATTTATGTCATTGCTCTACAGGTAAAAAGACTATGACGAATGCTTAAAACAGCAGCATTTTTGGCTTCCCATCACAGTTTTATGTAGTCTGCATAATGGACACTGCAGGCTGTTAGCAAGCCTTCAAACCTTTAGCTCACAAGGTGGCCTTCCCATCAATCCCCTCTGTTAGATGCCGTAGCTTTACCTAAAGAAAACACATCTCTAAAATGTAAAAGCCTTTATGATTCATCTGACCACACCAAACTTTATGTTGATCTGAGAATGAACATGCATATCTGAGAGTTCCGCAAGCTAATGATGTGATGTGCTAAACGAAGTGATGTAAAAATTAAACTGTTCCTCATTTTCAAAGGATCCCCTCCTCCCAAGGGCTCCACTTAGAGATCCACTGAAGTACGCAATTAGAATCTCAGCGTGATACAAGCTTTAATTGAAAGACTTCACTTAGACATCATTTTCAGCGGCTGAAAGAAAAACATGTCTAGTTATTGAAACAAAATGCATAAAAATGATTATAATCTTCTAATATCCATATAGTATATAACCTTAAAAGTGAGAAATGTGTGTGTGTGTGCTGCTTGTGTGTGCATGAGTTTTGTGAGGCTTTTATTGACCATTAGCTTTTACAAATATCCATGGAGAGCATGAGGTAAGACTGAGGTTTACGTATTTAAGAAAGCTTGATTCTTTGAAGTCAACCCTTTAATATTTATCTCCACCTACTGTGTCCATTTATAATGTATGTGCAGTGACGTACCACTAGTAATTCAAATCCTGCACACATAACATGCTGGTGTCTGGATCTTTTTGGCACCCCGACAGTCTGAGTGAATAACTCTTATTTCCTGCCTGTTGATTTATAATACAACAAGCTGCTCTAAATGTGACAAGAGGTCCACTGCTGTGTTGAAACAACCGTGCTTGTAGCAGAGGATTTTTTTCTGGCCTCCCACAGCTGCAATTCTGTTCTCACAAGCTACATATCAACTTTATGTTCCTCCAGCTGAAAGTCAAATCAATACAGCTTAAGTGGCCATAACAAAAGGGTTCATGACATTCAGCTGATACTGAACTATCCAAGTAGCTTATTGTGAAGAGTTCAAGTGAAGAGCAGTCAGTTTCTTGTTTAGCTTTGCTTTCAATGAAAGAATTGCTATATGTCAGGCTTTCAGGTATCAGCACCTCAGACTGAGACTCTCCTGTGTGTTGCCTCAGGGTGTCCTAATAATCCATTATCATCAGCTGCAGGAGGCACATCCACAGTAGCGGTCGGCAGCAGTGTCACCACACAAGCACACGCACACACACACACACACACACACACACACACACACACACACACACACACACACACACACACACACACACACACACACACACACACACACACACACACACACACACACACACGCAGGCATACAATCGCTGTAATTGCACCTTTATTAGTCTCCCATTCACACTTTTTACAACCCGACGCAAAGAGCAGGGTGCATCTCTGGAAATGGCCTCTAAAAGCACAGGACTGTTATAAACAAGACCCTTCAGTGCCATTAGACTGAGTGGCTGGGGGAAGCAGACGGGCCCTGTGCTGCCAACACGGTGAGTAAAGTCAATTAGTGTACTCCATTACAGTGTAGTAAACATGCGGAGAGGCCACAATCTGACAAACTGGCAATGCTTCTTACTTTAGATGGATATTTTAGGATAGACATGAATAAAATTTGTATTCTGTTGCTGCATAAGCATCAGAGATTTTAAGAAAATTGGATTCTTATGATAAAACATGACCTGGAACACCTATTTAAGGTAAAAAGAGCTGGATGAAGGCGGTGGAAATGAAGCAATACATGTAACAATGACAGACGGGAAGAAAATCTGTTATCACTTAAAGCATTAAAAGACATAAAAAATGAAATGTCAAAGAATTTCTTGCAATTTAACAATGACAACATTCTTCTAATTAGTGCTAAATCTTTATGCCAAGGAATATGTTTAGATTAGGTTAAATTACGATTCTTTCTGATAGCTATTGATGTTTCACCATAAATGTTGACCTCTTGTTGGCACTTAACAAAGTCAGGAGATCACTAAAGTCTTTCAGACTCCAGAGTCTAGATCTAATATGAATACCTGTACAACATTTAGTGGCAACCCATTGTGTTTATGTGAAAATAGTAATTGTATTAAAATATAACTGAGGCCCCCGACACTAGCAGAATATGCCGGTGAAAGTCATCAGGGTTCATCCTCTGGGTGCCAGAAATTCCTGTATGGCATTCAATGACAAAAGATCCAATAATTATTTAAATATTTCAGTCTGGATCAAATCAGTGAATCTACCTTAGACTGTAAATAAAGATGGACGAACCCTCAGTGGTGTTAGCTATTGTTTTTCTAAATGGTAGAATATATATATATATATATATATATATATATATATATATATATATACATAAAGAGAGTAAAAGATTTCTTGCTTCTTGTGATGCAGGGTGCAGGAATACTGCAGTTAAATATAGTTAAATGAACCACTTTGGTGCCTTTCTCATTGGTCTCTCTGAAAATACAACAGCCTCACCGCAGTTTATTTATGTTGCCAGAGTCTGAACAAGAGAGCTAATTTTAACTGATTACATGTTGTCAGATCTCTGCATTGGGTTCCATTTAGTCTGACTGCAATATTTACAATTTGCCCATGAAGGCCTATATGGTGTGGTCCCACTGTGCCTCTGACCTGCTTATCAAATATGAGACACCTCAGGTCATCTGGCAAAGGTCTTGTGGTTATTACAAGACCTCCATTTATAGTCCTACAGTAGCTGCTAGATGGAGTAACAGACTATTTCCCCTTTTTCTGTATTTTTATGTCTGCTACACTAAGATGCATGTCTTGGAAGCATAAGGTTAAGTCAAATGCACAATCTCTTTTTTTAACACTGACCTGATTTCCTCTGTCAGGCTTACAGCCAGCGTTTTACTGCCAACCATAAATGCCACCACTCCACATAATGTACAATGTCTTAGAATTTCCTCTCTTGGCATACTTGACAGGACTTGAAGCCGATCAGAAAGAGGAAGCTGATAGGCGCTGACAGAAAGGGACTGGCTAAATCAAAGCAGTCTCCCATCCACTGTCTGCCTGTGATGATGCCATTCTGACAGCAAAGTGGAAATACAAACAGCAGCCACCTGAGGTCGGTGCCTGCTGAGCGCGCCGCCCCCACACTGATCCGCATAAAAAAAAACACCCGGCAAACACACTGGAGCCCGGACATCAGAATAATTCAATCTCTACCTTTTTTCCACTCACCTTTTCAGAAAATTACACAGTATTTCTCACTGTCCACACTCTGCTAAGCGGTTCCTGTGAAGCCTGTCTGGAGGCCTCCTGTGGTTGAGCCGCCTCCATTTTTAGGTGCGCTTCTAGGAGTCGGGGGAAATGAATGTTTTTCCCTCACCGAGACTCATCTAGTCTGCCAACACACTGAACAGTATCCCACCCACTGCTGGTGTTTTCCATTTTGTCAGAGGAGTTCAGAATGTTAGACCCTGCTGTGTTCCAAATAATGCAACTTGACACTGACACCAAGCTCCACTTGATCCCGTCTAGAAATCCTCCAGAGAAAATCACTTTCTCACAGTTTATTTCCTCTCAAAATATTGCACGAGAGAAGCTAGTATTTGCAAGCAGCATATTCTAGATCATCCTGATAAAGGATTTTTTTTTCCTCCCGTGAGAAATGAGACACGTGGGAGTCGATCTGATGCCTGTGGTTTTTGAAGAGGCGTGATGAATGTGTCACAGGTTAAACCAAGTAGCAGCAGCAGCAGAAACAAACACTGCAACTGGCAATTGGAAAAATGAAGAAAAAGACGGTCATGTCATCTTAATATTCATTCACAAGCTTTCACAGGCAGCGTGCCCTCAAGTCCCATACCACAGAAAGAAAATTAGACAAGCGAGGGTTCATCCTGCGGTCAGCGCTCGATACAAGATATAAAATGCATTTATTCCCTCTGAACAAGTACAATTGAAGGAATCCTACTTTAGGGAAGAAGTAAAAGAAGTAAAGTATGGAGCTGAAGGAGGTCATAATGTCTGTGTGTGCTTTCTCAGGCGATTCAAGACGGTATATGAGGAGACTCTCTGACTGTGTCACCAGCAGTGGCAGCAGGAGGAGGACTCAGTCTGCATTCTGATTTCAGGGCAGGCTTTAAGCGTGTTTGGTGTAGCTCGGAAACTAAACAGTACCCTCTATTGGATGACACGGAGACTGCGTGCGGAGGGGCCTGACCTCTCAGAGAGGACATGGCTCGTGATGATGCTCCGTATGTGAACTTTCAATCCTGCTGAGCCACTTAAATCTCTCAACTGATGCATGTCAACTAATCGAGTGTGTTATAAAGACTCGCTTAAGAGCTGTTTTAATCCTGTTGCAGTCACCAAGTGTGTCCAACGCTAAAGTCACTCCACTTAACTTGATGCCTCAAGACAATTAGGTGGATTTGGTATGGCCCAAACCTTCATTAAAAACATACATCTAACATACTGCAGCCCAGGGGTCCAATGACAAAAGGGTCCAAAGCAGTCGCCTGCAAATTGAAGTAGTGCTAAATGTCATACTTATTTTACTGAGCAGCTCGATCAAAGGCTGCAGCTCTCACTCCTACGTCTATATAAACCATTAATCACACAGCAGCTAGCAGTGAGCCTAACTGTTTTCCCTCAAAGGTGTTTTTCTTTCACTTTTTATTGAATTTGATTAGATTTTTGCTTAAAGGGAGGCCAGAGGCAGCTTTTCTCATTGCATTTCTCATCTGACAGCAGGCTCCTGCATTTGCCTTTCCAAAATTCTATCCCCCGCTAACAGAGTCCCGCTCCCTTAGACGGCAGGCACGCAAGACAGACAGACAACGATATCAATTAGGGCCCAGAGCAAATTCTGCAGTAGTGACGCATAAGCTGAAAGCTGAAGAACAACTATGACAAAAACAATGATACAACTGCACAGAGTAAATCGGCCACCGATGCTTCTTAAAGTCTCTGAAATTCTTCATTTTCCTCTTTTCACATGATCTGCTGTTCATAAAACTGGGGTCACATTTAAAATCATCTGGTGTCAAGCTGTTTTTTAATATCCCTCCTGACCTGGCATTTGTCTCCCTGGAGACAAGTGTTCAAAGCCCAACGTTTAAACAGCGGTGCATGGATTAATATAGTCCGCTCTTTATTTCCTCTGAGAACCTGAGCAAATTTCAGCAGCCACAGATGATAATGTAAATTCGATGATGGGACCATCTCATAAGGGTTTGCGGAAAAAAGTGACAAGAGAAGTCATCTTTATTTAGCAGCCAAAGATTTGTTCCTTTGTGTACATTGATTGTGGTTGTGGTCTTGGAACAGCTGGTGAGCTTTTACTGATCTGAGTTCTTTAGTTTGGAACCAAGTCTCCTTTGCCGTCTGACACGCAAAGAGAAGACAACAGCAGTGCTAATGGGTTTGTTACTTAAATGATACGAAGAAACAAGTCAGTGATCAAGTAAAAATCTAAACAGAAACATGGATTTTCATTGTAAATACATAGAATTGATGCCTGTGGTACCTAAATACTAATTTTGCTTCATCTGTTTCAGGGGAACTAATTTGTTGATGGATCTCAGCGCTCATTACTATACAAATTACAGAAGGATTAAACGTAGTGAAATGACACAGGTGTAACTAATAGTATTAATAATGGCTGCATATCATTATAAATCATTGGCACGGTCCTGGTATTGTGCACGGAAGCTACATGGCATGTGTTACGATTAGTGCCACTGTTTATGTTATTAGTTACACCTGTGTTTTTTAACTCGTTTGACATGACAGATTGGATGTGCGGTTGGAAAGGAAAAGGTGTTCGGTGCTCCTCCGGAGTCAGAGACCTTGAAGCCTTCTAATCCAAAATACACCTGCGCTGCAAGGAGAATTCCAGCTGTGTCCCACTTCCATACTACATGAAACAGCCATCAGGTTTGGAGTTTGTGGGGTTCACTTGAAAGCGTGTCACTGAGTAGGCAAACTAATAAAAGTTATTCCACAGTGTATTTGAAAACATCTGGTACGGATGAATTTGCAGAGCTGCTCTGAGGCCACAGTTTAGTGGTCATTCCTTTTAAGACTATATAAGAAAAAATATATACCATTTCTGAAAATACCTAGTGTGTGCATCAGAGGTTTGTGTAGCTGATGAAAGGCTACAGTCAATTTGCAAAACAGTGTCCTACAAAACTGACTCCAAATTATAAAGTTGAAACTACTGTGAATGTTTGAAACTTTAAAGTAATTTTACAAGGAAGGATTTACTTTAATTTAGGTGTTGCTAAAGTCATTAATGCCGTGTCTATTCCATTAATTTCCCAAGCTCTCTCTCATGTGAGCAGATATATGCAACTGGAACTGGCTTAATTTCAAAAGAATACAGCTACCATCTAAGTAATTACATTTGTGCCTCTCCTGCTGTAAGTTCAAATATCTGCTCAAGTAACCAGCTGCAGCATGAACCCGGATGCATATTCTATACACAAGAAACAAAAATGCACTATGCAAGCAAGCAAGACCACTACGCATAAAAATGTTAACATTTATTGCTGTTTCTGAATACTGCATTGAAAGCAAAAGCATTCAGAGTATACACAGAAATTATACAATTATATATGGTTTCACAAAGGCAGTGAACACATACTGTATTACAATCTACAAAAATCTACTTTACAGAAATTTAAAATTCTAAATATCAAAAAGTACAGCTGCAGAAACAGGTGTAGAACTTGAACCAGAAACTGCTCTGGATATCGGTCGGTGAAACAACATGGTGACATCACGATACAAAGAAAGCGGAAGTCATCTTTGTACTTACAGCTGGTTTTGGAAACTACAACTGGCAGACGAAACGAAAACATACTCCAAAATAACTCATTGAATTGAAATGATCATATAAATTATGTTGTTTTTTTATGCATCCAAAATATATCATTTTACACAGGACGCCTCCACAAGGTAGCACGTCATAGTATTGTTCAGTGGGATTGGTAGTGTGTCATTGTAAAAATATGGTTAAATAAGAGCTGGACATAATGAAAAAAAAAGGTTTCCCATCTCACAAGGATGGAGAGGTAAATCTGAACAGATGCATGTTCTGAACAGCCTGGTGGAATAACACATAGGGTAGTGGGGTGTTAGGATCCAGGCCATGACTAAAGAACTTTTCAGTCAGGAACAGAAATGACGGTTTGAACTCATATTTGAGCAACTCATAAATAATGAAGGGCTGGTATGGCTCTGTTCTGACCATGGTAGTGTAGTACACTAGGCTTAAACTACCAATTTGTCATATGTCCAAATGGTTGGAGTGAGTGGTATTTAGAAAAGAACCAGACCACCACAGCATTAGAACAATCCCAATGAACGCAAAACAAAAAAATCCAGCCAAGAAATTGAAGGCTGCTGAAACCAACCCCTTTTAAGGGAAACTTAAAAACAAAAGATAAGAAGATCGTTAAAATATTCCAGTTAAAAAGGAAAAAAAAAAAACTTGAAAATTTTTTTGTATGCCCACATCAATGCCAGGTAGCCATTTTGGAGGAGTGTCCAAAAGTGGGACGAGGCGTTCGTCTTGTGTATGAGGTGCAGTTGTCCTCTTTCCCAGCGACAGTCAAGCTGGATTCAAGGACAAGCTGGTTTATGGTCACACATGGCTGCAGGGTGGCCTTCAGTCTAGTCCTGCTCCATAGGCTCCTCGGTGGTCCCAGTGTTTGAGATGGCACTTCCCATGGCGCCCTCTGTAGGAGGTTCAGACGTACTGCTGGAGGGAGCGAGAGCTACGTCTTCTCTGGCCGCTTCCGCACTCTCCTCTATGCTACAGCTGCTACCACTGCTGCTACTGCTGCTGCTGCTCACTGGGTCACTGTTGCTCTCCTCACTGTCCCTGCTGGTCTCGGGGCTCTCCAGGACGCCTGCGGGCGCCTGCTGCTCCGTCTGATCCATGTCGCTGCCCTCCTCCTCGGAGCCGCACGGCACCTCCCTCTCAGCCTGCTCCGCCTCCTGACCTGAGCCTGCACAGCTCACCTCAGCCTGCGTGCTGCTAGTGGGTTCTGGAGTGGAAAAGTGGGAAAGTATACCTTGATAAAATCCCTCGGGTTCACCAGGGTGTGCAGTATATGACAATATTTGATTCAGAAATGTTAAATACATTTTCTGAACTAAAGGACTGTTTATTTCCAACAACTTGTGACACTTGGAGTAAATGCTTTTGACCGCTATTACTTTGCAGCACTATGATTGAAAGTAATAGAAAAAAATTACCAAACAGTGAATCTTCTTGACTTTCAAATAAACCTTCTGCATGTCCCTTGTTGTAAACTCATTCATTTTTAACTTGTCATTTCCACCAGTAAAAATGTTTCACATCCCTTCAATGCAGAATGTTGACAAGTACTGGCCATTAAATACAAGCAGGCTAGTGGATTTAACACTTATTCACAAAAATTGTTCAGCAAAGATAATTCTGTGGGTGTTCTGGCTGAATGAGATTAAAAAAAAAAAAAAAACATGTAGAGATTTAAGACTGCACAATATTGGATAAGAATGACTGATATTTTCTATTTCTGTGAAATTTTGTATTAGGAAAAAATACACAGGAATATTCACCAGATGCCTCAAATAATTACTAATTAACGAGGAAGACTTTGTAGGGAGTATCTGCACTAAAAATTATTTTTTAAAAATTCAATTTCTCACATGTAAAACAGAGACAAAGGAATTCAAAAGAGTTTTCTCTTTGAATGGCATTCAGATCAGGCTTTGTACTCATGTAGATATGACAGATGAATTATACGAAGCTTTGTGGTGCCGATCTGAATGGTCCAACATTGTGTTGCCTCACGTAGTGGCAACAATCCTCACTGCCAACAGCATACCGCTATTTAATCAACAAACCAATTTTGTAGCCAAATTTTTTCCATACATCTGATAAAATCTTACTTCACAGCAATTCTCTTCTGTTCTTTGCACATTTTTCTGTGCATATGTGGAACTTGCAGGTCAGCAAATTCTTGTGTTTCATGAGTGAAGTTTAAAAATAAACTTAGTGTATCTAAGAACCCTTAAATTGGAATGAATTAGATAAATATCAGACACACATCTCTTATTGATTAGTCCTAGAGAATTAGGCCAGTGAGTTTTGTATTTGTATCAAGTGAAAAAAAACCTGTTGATTTTCCTTACATCCCACTGCACTTTCTGCAATGTCACTATTTTGCACATGCACATCAACATGTTTATGCTGAAACAATATATTATGCATTAAGAGGCTGATAATTTGAGCTACTTAAATCCTTAGCCTACATGTAATGGATCATCACTTGGTTTGGTACAGGTCTAGCAGACCTCATCATTCAGGTTTCCCCATAACAACCAGTGCTTGCCATCCTTCTAAGCTCTGTTCTGCCAGTTGCCCGTATCATGACTGGCCTCTGGGGGCATGCATTGTGCACTGCACTACATCATGCAAATAGGGTAACAGAAAAGCAGAGTATTTGTATTTGACAGCACTGAAAACCCAGCTTCTTGATTGTTAAATACAGAGGTATTCCTTAAGGCCTACTTAAAGGGTTCTAATATTCCTCAGACTTAATTTGCCTAAATGTTTCGAGACAGCTTCAAAAAGATGAATGACTGGTTGATTTGCTGGGTTTTTAACAGGAAGCACATTTTAAGAAGGATCACAAATTACTCTACCTACCATTTAACAAACCTTGTCACTTTAGCTACACTAGATTTACATTTCAGGTGTATTTTAGGTTGAGATTGTCACAAGTCCAATATGAAGAATACTGTTGAGTAACACAACCTTTAACAGATTTATGTCTTAGTGTTAAAATAAACCTGGCTAGCTGAACATCACAATTTTTGCACAGCCTGATTAAATGTTAATATAATGTCAACTGGAATGGGTCAACCAAATAATGTGGATGTAAATCACATCAGTGTCTACTATCTATCTTCATCCGATACAGATGCCGTGGGACAGAAAATTACAAAAATCTGTGTTGATCTCATGAACATTTTCCCACAACAGAAGAGAGAAAATCAGTCCCAGCTGAACTTGTGCTCATTTTCACCAAGGAAATAAAACTGAACTTTGGCAGGCAGCTATATTTTACACTCAAAGTACTGGTTGGAATGAGTGGTTAGAACCGCAACTAAATGAGTTGAATTCTCAAAGCGAGAGCAACAGCCAAAACCTTTGTCTGTGTAAAATTACCAAAAAATATGAACATGCCATGAAGTCACATGCTGTGCCCTGATTCAGTCCAAAGATTGCTTGCATCTTTATTCAGAATTTTCCTCTGTTTAGTTAGAAACTGTCGACCACACCATTGCGCTGCCATTGCACTTAGACACATCTAAGTGCTCTTGCAGTGAATTTAAAGTAGCATTAGGTGGGAGAAATGACAAAGCTAGCTGAAAATTGCCGCTAATGGAAAATGTGCCAGACGCAAACGTTTTTACACAGAAAAGTTCACCAAAATTATATGCACAGTCAAGGCAAAAAAAAATGAAAGGACCTGACACGTCTATAGTCAGCTCTGACTTTACACAAGAGTATCAAACATTTCCCCAAGAAAAAGCATGTCATTTCCAACACTCTTTAAGTACCAGAAAGGTAATGATCATTTACTTAAAAGCGACAATTTTTCACATTAATTGGTCACAGCAGCACTGTCACATGAGACTGAGTCATTATTTTGCTTATAAAGCGACTCCAAACTAGATGAAGTGATGTTGTTCCAGTTCCTTCTGTGTTTCCCTTTGTTGGAGTGTTTTTTTCTATGTTTTTGAACTGGGGAAAACCATAAAGCATTGGAACAGACATACTCAGTGATCCATTAGTGGACTGTATTTGGTGTAGTGTGGCAAAGGACTGTGCAGCCATTAAAGCTAGAAATTGTAGTATTGCTCTCATTTTCCATAACCCATGTGTGTAGTAAATGTACACAACTACTGTTTATGTTCCTCTCAACAATATTAAATGCATCGCATAAAATCAACAACCAAGTGACACATGCAGCACATAAGAAAGCCTACCTTGGTCTTCAGTGGCAGGAGCGCTGCTGGATGCTTCATTCTCCTTGCTGTATGCAACCTTCTCCTCTTCTTCCTCCTCTTGGACCATGGCTTCTGCTTCTTTAGAGAGGCAGGTGGCATGTAAAGGCCTCAGAGTGTCCACTTCCTGTTCTTCTTCTTCATCCTCCTCATCTTCCTCTTCCTCCTCCTCTTTGCTGAACTTAAGTCTCTTCACTTCTTGCTGTTCAGCCTCCATGTCCTCGTCTGTGTCTGGGTGCTTGTTCTTCACCGAGCTTCCTGGAGAGCCTTCTGACGCCGAGACCTCACTGAAAAAGAAACAGGAGATACAGGTGTGATTCAAGCGGCTTTAGTTGTGTTTAATATGGAAAATAGATTTTCTGGGTTTGTTAGAAATTCTTTCATACGTCGAGTCTTTGTCGCCTTCTTGCTCTGTGTTGAGGTCTTTGTTGTCTGTGCTGTCTGGCAGGCCATTCGCTGCTAGTGAGTTAGCCAAAGACAACTTTGGTCTGTTCAGCGGCCGTGGAGTTCCTGGACCATTCACTTTCCTAGAAACAATTAAAATTTTAAAAAAGGGGGTACAGAATGAAAATGGCTTTTAAAAAATATTTCTGAATCACATAGTAATTTGTTTTACATGATGTGAATTTTAGGACAAATGAGAATTATTTCTAAAAGACAACCTCTCTGTAAAGGCAGATGTGTTCCCAGGAAGCATCACTCCATTCATTCTATTGACAGCGCTGCATCCATTTTTCCTAAAAAAGTTCAGAAAAGAAAAAAAACACTCTTAATCCAGGAGAAATGCATTCATACTGCATGCATGTATACTTGGAAATGTTTTATAAACTATAAAACTTGGCCCAACACTTACTCTGAGGTTGGATGGACACAGCTTACCACCATTACATTCTACAAAAAATATATAAAAATTATCAAATTAGTAACTGAAAGCCATGCCAGGGAAACTGAGACTTGTTTTCAAACACATTCCATATATCAGGTAACAACTGCTGAAACATGTGAAAAGACTTCTTAATGTAATGATGAATTGTGGAGTAAAACCATTTTTGTGGATACTTTGATGGACTGGTGACACACTGGAGTCATATTTAGCTTTACCCCCACCAATACTATTAACATTTTAAGAAGAAGAGACTATTAGCATCAGTGATTCTTCTCTATCAGAAGTTACTACACTTATCACAGTCACTTCCAGAAAATGCATCTTCTCTTCAAAAACACTGACACTTGCTTCTACAGTGATTATTTTACAGAGTGGAAGTTTTACAATCTCTTCTCGGAGACTCTTGGACAGCCCGCTGCTAATGAATTGGGGTTGAACCAATGGTCTCCATCCCCATCGGCAGAGTGATGAAAATAGTCCGTATCTACAGTGCACATTTGGGATTCCACATCCGTTTCCCCCACAAGTAAAGTTTATTTGGGCTGGTGTCAAAGCGGCCAATCACCTTCACTGGACCCACCTCCAGAGTTTCAAAGCAAGAAATACATTTTTTTTCTATGATTTTGAAATGAAGTTTCATATACCTCCCCATATATTTTTTAATCATACCTGTTTTTTGTGTCACGACAAACTCAGGAGAGTCATTTGTTACTACTTTACAGAGACTTTAAGAAAGGACAAAACTATTTTGCTGAGGGCTTACCTTTTCCACCCCTCGAAGGAACTTGTCGGTTCCTGTGTAGTTCCTTTTGGGTTCTGTGAGAAGCTCACACAAGCGCTGGATCGTAAATGGGATTCTATAAGGAGGAAAAGACAAATAGAGTAAATCCAAACAGACTAGGACATGTTCTAAGGGATATAAAACTGGGACAGTAACAACAGTAAAGGTCAAGGACTATAATGACATGAAATAAAGACTGAAAAAAAGATTCAGCTCTTTTCTTTTTCAGTTACACACATTTAGCAAAGCTATGTCCAGTGTTCACCATGACAGCTACTTTCTATGACTGACCATAGATACAGCAAATGCATGGCACTGGTACTTTCCTATTTAGTAATAAAATACTAATCTAGTCCAGACTTAGAGAAGTACAGCATATAGTAGAGTTTGGATTTAAAACTGCTCTAATGTCGTCCTGAGAAGTTAAAAAAAAAAAGTAGTAATCTCATCATATTTTGCTTTATCAAAAAAGGTTTCACAAATCTGAAAGTGGGTTTAAACAGCATTCAAGTTTTAGCTATGATGTCCAATAGCCATTTGTAACAATAACAGGTGCAAACAACAAATAATCAGTCGCTCAGTAATACTCAGGTCATATTTTTCATCTCACTGCCATACCGCAATGTTTCAAATATATATTCAGATGTTTAATTTATGTAATGGTACCAGACCTTATACAATCTGAAGCATGACAAAAAAAGTCTCATTATGTGACGTTACTGTGTGACAAATGTGTACATGTGACACAGACATTAGGTATTATTATTATTATCCTGGCATGCAGTTGTACGGTAGGGTGAGCCAGAGAACACAAGCCATGGTGTGTGTTTGTCATTTAAAGCCAGAGATTCTTCGTCTGACTTTGCTATCCTTCCCACTACTACCCGTTGCTCAAAAAAATGTGGTACTTGAGCTGGGTACGTACCCATTGTATCCCTTCACAATCTTCAAGATTCTCTCCTTCATATCTTCAAATGGAACTGACTCCACGTTGGGATTTGCAGGACCTCTTTGCTCAGGTGCTGAGGCTCTGAAGTCATCCATTACCTTCTCCAATTTAAACAGAAAGTAGTTCTTAAATTGAGACCATTGGACCCTAGAAGAAAGGCAGAAATATATTAGAAAAAGGCTCAACAAATCTGGTATACAATGTTAAAATACCGGGGAAAAAAACAACTTAGATCTTAAAAGTTAGACAAAATCATACTTGCCGATAGTCTTAAACCAGTCTAAATTAGATTAGTCCGATGCAAGTAAACATAAGACGCTACGTTAAACCTGTATTTCCATGCTAAAAGTCAGTGACAACTCATGTATCCCTTTAACAAATTACTTGAAACAAAAGTAAAACAAATTGAAATCTAATAAGTTAACCTTAAGATAGTAATGACCTTAAAAAACTTTGTGCTACAGACACATACTGAACTACCATTAGTTAGAAATAAGTCATTGCCAAAGTATACTACTGTGAAACCGGCCTTTGAAGTGCACATCTTGAAAAACTATGAACACATTCGTTGTCAAGTTAAAAATAATGAAGTGTGTATGCGTTTTGGAACGATAGGGACTAGGAACTGTGTAAGGCCTGCAGTGTTCACTTACATGGTCTCTCCAGTCTTGGCAATATGGCATAGAAACTGTTCCAGAAGAGGAGATGCCTCCTTCTTTGCTTTCTTATCGAAGTCTGAAGAAAAACGACAAAATAAAAGACGGCGTGAATAAACAAACCTCTACCTGATGTTGTAGATAGTAGAGATGAACAGGCTTTGATTTATCCTAGGTTAACCTATAGCTTTTGATACTTCTGCCTTAAAACCTGAATACTTTTTGACTACCTGCAGTGATCATCTACTAGCGGTCTGCTAAATAAAGCCTTTTAGTAGGTGTCCGACGAAACTCAGGCTAAAGACAGTCACACTGTCTCATGAACGACAGCTATTTACATAATCAATCTAGCTAGGTCGCCTGCTAGCTACAACTAGCTTAACTTCAGCGCACGGGCTAGCATGTTAAGTTAGCCGAAAGAGCGTAGCCGGCAAACAGTTGTCTACAAAAAGCCGGTGACACTGAGCAGTTACTTCATATCAGTGAGAATACTGTTAAGTACTGAGCACAAACACATTCAAGTTCGCAAGTACGGATAACGAAAATCATCATATTTTGTTAGCTTTCTCTTCTGGCTAATGAATTCAAGAGACAGCTAACCATTTCCGTGAAACCGCTTGTACTGTTAGCTAACGCTAGTCCTGAGTAGCACCTTAGCTAGCGACATTAGCTTGCGAGCTACAAGGCGTTTATTTATTTTATTACAGGACATTTTCCGATAAACTCGTGTATCCTGTTGTCTCAATCAGCAGTTAAACTAACGAAATAAGCTGAAGTGACCTCTGAGCGCCTCTTGAAGCGAGTCAATTTCCATCACGTCGTTGCCCTCTGTCAGTCTTGTGGATGTAAAAAGCAGACTGGTGGCTAGCTGCTGCTGCTAAGCTACAGTCTCAGGCAAAGAGGAGGGAGCATTTTAATATGGCGCCGTGAGGTCACTGCTTGTTCACTAACACACAGGGCAAAGTACTGAGTAGAACAAACCAACTTACTTAAAAATTAAATAAAATACAATGTTGACATTTACTTGATAACTCGAACAAAAATAATGAAGCAATAAATGAATAATAATAAAATGAAACAAAAAATCCTGCATGGAAAAATAGACTTTATTTTGCAGAAAATGTAATATGCTACATATAGATATATTAATCCACATTAACACATGTATGCAGTACTGTGTGCCACCAAATATTTTAAATATTACATTTTCATCTCTTTTTTCAGCCACAATTTTTAAATACCATGTGTGGTATTACTCATTACCTCAGCATTACTGCCGGCATTACTTTTTATTGTTCTGTTCTCGTCTTATTTTAGCTCACTTATTTATCCAGTAATGTATTATCCTTATATCTTGTTGCTTTTCTACTTTTCAGGCACTGCATTTCTTATGTCATTCAGTTTCTTCTGAGCAATATCTGGCACAAGAAGAACAAAGTTTTATCTTATTTTATCAAATAATGTGGATTACAGTTCAAACAGGGATTAGGTTTTGTAGGATCTTAAACATTTAACTACAATGCACAACTTCCATCCATTCAGAAGCTTAGCCTGCTTTATCCACAGGGCCAAAAGCAAGGTGTACACTGGACAGACAGCATTACACACTCGCACTGGTGATTTAGAATGACTTACCATTCATCTGTTACATGAGAAAACACACACAGGCACAGGGAAAATGTGCAAACTTCACACAGAAAGGCCCTCAACCAAAAAACTAGCAGGCAGCAACGCTAACCACTGCATCACCATGCCACCCTACACAATTTCCATGCCTCTTAACTATTTGTATACATGCAATTGTGCATGCAGTAAGTTACAAATAATTGGTTAAAGTATGTCTTTGTACATTTGTAAAGGTGATTTTATTGATTCAGGCACTGAAAATAGATTTAAAGCACTAAGTTTGCTGGAAAATCTAAAGAGACAGACTCTGGGGGCCTTTCTGTTCAGTTTCAAATCACTTTCGAATTATTATATCACCAGATCAAGTATTAATCCAAACATAAATGCAGATATTGTCGAAACAAAGGATTAGGAACCTTCTACCCCATGGATGTGTACTGCACTGTGTGTTTGGCGTGACTGTGACTGAAAATTTTTTTTAAGAGGATTGCATTTCATCAATTTGCATTAAATTCATATATTTCCATCTACAAAAATTGCATATTATCATCTACGTGCAGAACTGAGGCTTCAGCAGGCTCAGTACATTGCATTGTTTTATTTAGAAACACGTGTTGACTGTACAGCCATTTTCAGTTTCCAGGTTGAATGATTTGATACATTTAGACCATTACACCACACCGAGAGTAATGTAAAAACATATGGCTCATATGTTCACCACAGACCACAGGTCATATTACAAGCTAAGATTCCCTCTCAAACACACGTCTACACCAATGTTCCCTGTAATTTTTCCTGAGTCTGAGCAAACACACAAACTCCCTGAGCGTCCCTTGGACCACTGTGAGCAACATCAGACGTGTGCACTGTGGTCACACCAGCATCACATCCATTCAAGTTACATGGTTCATTAAAAGAATCAAATTACAGCATTTACATTTCTGTTAAGACACTTTGTCAACAGGAGCCAGTTGAAGGCTGCAGTGATTTTAGTGACACTACGATGTATAAGAGTGAAGTTATTGAATATTTGTCTCTCTTTACTGTTGCAGCGGTTTTGCAAATTGCAGACGGACCCTGTTCACTCCATAGACACCAATGTTATTCCTGTAGCTTGAAAGACAGCTACTTTTGATAAAACTGGGCTTGTAGCACATTGTCTGCCTTGCAACAATGGGAAAGAGGCACCGTTTATGTTTTGACAACCTATATCTAACGAGTTATTGATGCTGGAAGTCTGAATCTGTGAATATCTTTTCAACTTTACTGAACTTGGGGCCACTACCACCTAAGGAGTGATATATTTAATTTTGAAAAAAGCATTTAGCCATACTTAAAGCTTTAAGTGCTTTATTAACACGGAACTAAAAATTTTGTATTGTTTTATTATCACAGGTTCTGTCTGAAAAGAGGTGGCATCATTTTAAATAGTGAAATCAAATTAACAAAATGTAATGACCAACCAGTGAGCAATACTGGATTCTGCAAAAACATAAACAACTTTTTTTAAAATCTAAATCTTATCTTAACACAGTTAATGTATTAACTTATTTTTGTGTGTATGCATGTATTTATTGATTTATTTAGTACTGTTAACATATCAGAGTTCTGAGTGAATTTTTCTTAAGATAGGCAAAGGCCATTTATTGATTACATATAGGCTATCAAACGTTTATTACAAACTAAAAAGCATTAAAAAAAACTTAGGCATTTATTGAGTCACTAAAATACTGTAGAGTACAGACCACATCAGCATGATTATAAGCATCCTCTGGTAAATTAACAACCAGATACTGATGTCTCTCACCATATGGACTTCAGGAGATGACTGGGGGATGATAAACTGTGACCTACTGGTTGGATTCTCTCTGTTCTCATGTTTCTTACATGTTTGTCCCCTGACAGCCGGGTTGTAATGTTTTTTGAGCAACACACCATACTATGACATTTTTACAATGATGGTTCTACTATGGAACCAGTTTGACATGTTCAGGTGTTCTTTGTGTGAAAACTCAGAGATTTCAGGTATCAGAAGGTGGTTTTCAACTTTCTTTGTTAACTTTCTGCTTCAACTTTAAATTAAATTTCCTTCACTAACCCAGCCCTCTGGACTTCCAGTAAGCTGTGTTCCTATTGGCTGTCCAGGTGGCTGCTTGGTATTATCAGGAACACCTGAGCAGCTCAGTGTCTTCCTGCTTTATTTAGCTGCAGACAAACATTTCCTCTGTTTCTCTTCACCAGTGAACCGGGTTTGGCTCCGTTGCTTCAGTTTGTTCTTTAGGCGTTGGCTTGCAGCTTCCAGCAGTAAAATAGACTTTAATGTGTTTCTTGGTGTGTTTTAGGGCATTGTACCGGATAGTTTAATATGCTTAAACATTAAATTACATTAAATTATATTAAACAGACAAAATATTGAATGAGATAATTCAACAAGATACAATACATGTCATTATGAAATTAAACAAAATTTTTAAAATACAAATATTAAAAACTACAGATAAAATATTTTCCACAATTAAACATTTAAAAAAATACAATTAAACAAGAAGCATATTAACGACTTTAAAAAAATGCAAAACATTTAATTGGATTATTAAACCTTTAAAAAGTTAAAGTATAGGTGCCCGTATAGCTCAACAGGTTAAGCGGGAGACCAATGTACCGAGGCTGGTCCCTGACGCAGTGGCCTGGGTTCGATTCCTGCTTACGGCCCTTTGCTGCATGTTTTCCCCCGACTCTTCTCCCCCTTTTCCTGTCTGTCTCTCACTATGCCTATCCAATAAAAAGCTGAAAAAGGCCAAAAAAAGACAAAACATTTAATTAAAAAATTAAATGTTTAATTACAAAATTACATCTTAAAGACAATAAAACTTCAAATAGGAATTACACAGAAAATACAATGAAGCATTTAAAAAGAAAATTAAACATTAAAAGGTGGTAAAACATTTAAAAAGAAAAACCTTAAAGATTTAATCCAAACATTAAATATTGGGAAAGAAAAAGAAACTTAAACAAGCCGATAAAACATTTGAAAAAACAATTAAACATTAAAAAGACAAAACATTTCAAAATCAAATCAGACATTAGAAAAGAATGAAAGGTGAGAAAAGAGCAAAACTAAACGTTTAAGAAGAATCAAACTAAAGACGAAACATTTCAAAAGACACCAGTTAGACTTTAGAAGATCAAATTAAACAGGAGAGACAATAAAACAATCAAAAAGAGCAAAAACAGATAAAGTTCTTAAAGCGTTTTCTAGTCTGAAACGAAAACATCAAGTTGTTTCTTCAAACATTTCCTCTTTCTATGTTCTTGGTTTGATTGTGGATAGATTTACTAAGAACTCATTTCAGAAAACTGCTTTCCAGATAAAGTCTACTAGTAGTTGAAGGCATTGATCAAACTAATGTTACCTTCTGATCTCCACAAACTTTACTGTTCAGTGAAGAGAATCAAAGTTTGTTGAGGATTTCTAAAAAACCCACAGGTGAAGGTCTGAGAAGAACTCAGATGGATGGTCTAAATGTGAAATCAAGACTCATGGTCACAAGTTTTAAGGCTTCTGTTAACCAGAAAGTTCAAACTAACAGAGAAGTACTGGGAAACTTTTAAAATTTCAGTCCTCAGACTGTCTGAAGGTTCAAACTAACAGAGAACTACTCAGGAACTTAGAAGATATTAGTCCTTGGGCTGTCTGAAAGTTCAATCTAACAGAGAACTACTGTGGGACTTAGAAAATTTCAGCCCTCAGACTGTGTGAAAGTTAAATCTAACAGAGAACTACTGTGGGACTTAGAAAATTTCAGCCCTCAGACTGTGTGAAAGCTCAGGTCCTGAGGACTCGGGAGGTGTGGAGGCTTTGGAAAGTCTTGGAACTGAGGGTTCAACCCTCCAGCACAAAGGCTGAAGTCCAACATCCTGAGAAAAACGGTCGAGTCGAGATTCAAGTTAAAAAAAAAACTCGAAAATGGCAAAAAAATAGATGATAAATGCGCAAAAAAAAGAAGAGTTAGTATCTGAGCGAGTAGCTCAGGGGATAAGAAGACAGACTACCAAGTGGAAGGTTGCAGGTTCAAGACCCACCACTGGCATTTGTCTTTGTCAGGATTTTGATAAAATTTAAGAAGGGTCTGGTCTTGAACCAGTGACCTGCAGCTGTACAGGTAAACCCTTAAGTCACTGAGCTACAGATCAGATGAATAGAAATAATTTCGTCGTCCCTTTGGGATCGTAGTTCCTGAAGTGACCACATGGGTAGAGCCAAGGCAGAGTCTGGGTGGAGTCAGGGCAGAGAGTAGGCGGGGAGGTGGGTGGCGGCCTCCCCCCCCCTTTAATCTTTGGGGCCGAGTGTCAGAAAACATTTAGAAACCAACATCAACAAAGCACTCAAAGATTTGAACATCATTAAAGGGAAATCCAACTTTTGCATGACAATGTCAAATTAAAGGACATTTATTTCCAGCGTAAATGTGTGATATTCATCCTCTGGAGCTTTCTCTTCACATCGTCTTCCACCTGGACTGGTTTGGTCAGGAGCATGTGCAACAAACATTTGAAAAACTGCACTGTAACATCAATGAATGACACTGAAGTTTAATCGCTACATAAATGAGAGTCTGAATGTGCTGCTCTGTCATTAACTCCTAAGTTTAGGGAAAGTTCAAACAAAGTTCAGATAAGACTTGAGAATGAGCTTATTTTGAACAAACATCTCAGACTTTCTGAGCTTCAGCACCTCTAGCAAGATATTTTAACAACAAGCAACTCAAGAGATCCAGAAGTTGGAGAGAGTTAGCTTTAGCTGAGCCAAAGAACATGTGGGATGCTAACCTAGCAAACATTTCAGACTTTTCTCTGTGAATTCACAGAAATAATTTACTATTTAATGACAGAGCTACATATCTTAACTCAGTCTCATTAAAACAGACTCTAATTCAGTGTCATCCATCCATATTAAAGTGCAGTTACCCAAAATGTTTGTTGCATGAGCTCCAACAAAACCTGTCCAGGTAGAAGGCCATTTTGACAAACAGGAAGTGGACGATTCCAAGCAGATTTATAGAAGGGGGAACTGGACTGTACTAAGTGTGGTGGAGTATAGAGGGGTGTTTTGTGGGTTTTTAAGGCTGATAATGATTATTAGTGAGACATTTGGAGTAGATATTCATTTGCAGTAAATGAAAGTATTTAAAATCTTGGAGCTAAACTTAGAAGAACACAAACTCTAACAGAAAACTTTGTTGATACGTTTTTGTTTTGTTTACAGATCTTAAGTTAAAGGAGTTTTATTCGTGACGTATAACCAATCAAATCACTCCAGAAGACAGAGCGACCACAGGTAGATAAAGGTTCAGCGCCAAAGTAGTGCCATTTTTAAATGTATTTATTACCATAAATCAGTAAAAAATAAAATACTGATAATCAGTAAATCAGTCAGCCCACAATTACAATTTTACAATGTATGTCTCTTTGCTTTGACTCGTCAGTTGTACAATATACGATGTATATGATGGTGTTTTTTCATACCAAAGGCTATACTAGGATGTTTTCTAAGAGACATACGATGCTACTCTGCTTGTTCAATTCAATTCAATTTTATTTATATAGCGCCAATTACAGTCAAATTGTCTCGAGACGCTTTACAGAACCCATATGCCTGACCCCCAGAGCAAGCCAAAAGGGAAGAATGATGGGTGCAGCAAGTCCACCTGGGTAATAGGCATGATGCACTCCCAGGTTAGACGGAAAATTAGCAGCATTCAAGCCACTGCCGCTTTGGGGAGGACTAGGATTTTGGCCTTTCTTAACAGTCTGTTCTGGCCCTGGGCCGCTGCACTCCTCCTCTGTTGTTTTCTGGATTGTACTCAGCTGCATGCCTTCATCCACCCGGCCTCCGTTGACTCGTCCCGCCTGCCGTCTCTTCAGCTGAAGCTGGATTGGAACAGACCAAAGTACAGTCCAATCACGATGCCAGCTGCCTCTCAAAAGGCTCCTTCATCTGGCAGGTGGCGGAACTTCTTCTGAGGGGAAGCTGAGCTGGCCTGGCAGAACTTTGGAGATGTGTTCCAGTGGTTGGTGGATGTGTGGGGAGATAGAGAGGGACCTGTGAATTGTTCAGAAAGGAAAAAAGAGAACCCATTGGTAGTTTTAGTTTAGGGTGCTACTGCGGTGTGTTTTTGGGTTTTAAGAGGTGAACAGGAAGAGGTTTTTTTTTGTATTGATTATCTTTTACTTTGTTCCTGGTTGGAATGCCCATCAATGTCAACATGAAGTTCACTTTTAGTTCTGTTTATTTATTTTTATTTTACTAACACCCATTTTCTTTTAAGCCCCTCACATGTTGTGTTGTTGTAAACTTCCTCTTTCAAATAAATACTCTTCTAACCCTCTGGAAACCAGCGTTTGGACTGTTTTTGTGTTGCTCCTCACCGACTGACAGCTGTGGACTAAAGGCTATACTGTGACGTTTTTAGAGTGACATGCTATACTATGATGTTTGTTGGGCGACACACTATACTATAGGCTTTTTTAATTGACATATTACTGTGACTTTTTTTTTTTTTTTTTTTAGCAACATAAAAATTCGAACAGTTTTAAAAGTTACTATACTTTTACTTGTGCAATGAAATTATTATTCTATGGCATTTTTTAGATGACATATTATACTCTGATGTTTTCTTGAATTACATACTATTTTGGCAATATACTGCACTATGACATTTTTTGAACCACATATCATACATGACAATTTTAGGAAACATCCTATCATTTTGCGCTTTTTGAACCACATAATAATCTATGTTTTGTTTTTTTTTTCTTGCCACCATGCTGTACTATGAACTACAGGCCATACTATGTTATTCTTGAGTAAAGCATACTATACTTTGACATTTTCTGAACTACATCCTATACTATGGCGTTATACACAGAGTGCTTTGGTTACATGTTGATTTATAATCTAGATTTTTTTTCTGTTTTGTTTTTTGATGGGATTACCACAGACCTGACTGTGAACACCGTTGACACCCACCTCAGAGAGACACTGCCTAAGATCTTAAGGCTGCTTGGTCGTGGTCTTTCTGGCACATACTCTTCCAAGATGAGCCGGGAAGTTTAACACTGATGGAATGACACCAGGTCTAAGCCGACAAACTTCCAATTCCTCCTCAACCCATAGTCTCTGGGAAACCTACATGGAATAAGAAAAGTAGACAGAGAAGTAATTAAGTCTGTACACAACATATTAAAAAGAAATCATGCTAATAAATTAAGTACAAAGAACCGAATTCGCCAATATACTGGAGACCAGAGTTATTTAATTTGATAAGTATAACCTTGTTTAGTAACATTTCAATTATTTGAGAGCAGTCCTAAAGAACTGCCTGTAATCCCAATCATAAAATGGGTTTGGAGGAAGAACATAGATGGTAATCTGGATATACATGAGTTAGGCTTTATAACTACTATTGGTAGTATTGGTGGTAGTAATAGCAATGTGACTACTACTCGTAGTGGTAGTACAGTAACTACTACTGCTGCTGCTGGCACTGCTACTACAGCTTGTAATACTATTACAAATGCTGATACTACTTCTACGACTCTAACAGCTGTTTATACTACTACTGCTGCTTGTACTTTTAGTATTACTACTACTGCTTGTACAACTATACTACAGCTACTATTAATCGTCTGGTGTTTGGTTGTCAAGCTGCTAGCTCGCCTTAGCGTTTTGCTAGTGGCTAACTAGTTAGCTCTCATAGACTAGAAGCTCTCAACAAGATTTCATCATGAAAAAAGATCCAAAAACTATTCTTACCTATGAAAAGTCATTCCAAGTTTCCTTGTCTCAATCGTACGACGCAGTGTGTAATTATATGCAGCACAGTGAGACGGCATACTTGTTGTTTCCGTTTTCACGCCGTCTACATCAACGGAATGCACTGAAACTTTGCCCACACTAGCTTAACCTCGTAGCACGCAGCTCAAAGGGGCGTGTCCTATCTACTCATTCATATCTATGAGAACAACGGTGGCTGCACATAAGTACGCAGGACGTTGATTAGCTGCGTAAATACCATTATATACAGTCTATGGTAACTACGTATGTGAATCGCATCATTGGCTGCAGCAGCCACTCACCGACTCACATTGAAAAATAGCACAGAATGAATTGTTACGTGTTTATTTTATTTACAATTTAGGTTGGATTTCTTTTTTTGTGCGCAGCGCAGATTTTCTGTGCGCGGAGACCGTGTCAGCAGTGCGCAATTGCGCACACGCGCAGCTTAGAGGGAACAGTGGCCTACACCATTCATCGTCTTCTAATAGTAAACATAGCGGACATTAATATTTATATGGCACATAATCAGCTGTATTCTGTCACTCTTTTCTAAAATGCTAGCACTTTTGGTTTTGATTCGGTCAGTGTTGCATCAAATGTGGATGTGTACAAAAAACAAAACAAAACAAAAAAACCATTAAGTCCTAATATCATTCTCAAAGTGCATTTTAACATTCGGTATTTAACATAAAAGTCCATATTTCATCTGTTTTGCTGTATTTAATACTGTCAGTGGCATTTGGCAACTGCAGAACAGATACTTCTCATTCACACCAGGCTCACATTTCAAGTTATTTGCTGGTAAAACATTCACAATTTTAGAGGAGTGGTTCTTGGATCTACTACTCCACGTAGTAAAGCTGTCCAAAGTTGCCTTTGTGTGGCGCATTCCTCCCTAATGGTGAGGAGGAACAATTCAAAAAATGTTCATGAGGAAAGAAAAAGAAGGCAGCTGCTTTCGTGCAACACTTAGTTGACAAAAGTGTTCCTTCATGTTTTCTTTAACACTTGAGATGAGCTGATAGTTTCATTTCATGATAAAGAAATCATTTCAGTCTTTTTTCACTGTCCATTTCCAACATTCTCAACCATGTCATCAACGCACACAAAACAAAGACAATAAGGCAAACCTATTCTGTGGCATCACTGACCAGCACTGCATGCTTTCCTGTATAGGCTCATAACCTTATTTACCCATCACCAGAGGATCATAATGTTTATAAGACCCTTAATCCAAGAGGTGTCATGTGCTGAAAACTGCAAACACAGAGCCACCAGTTCGATCTGAGAGATGCTGGTGTGACACATAATCCACAGGGAGTCCATTTTCTCTGTTATTTGTGTGGTCTGACATGTCGCACCACTTTGTCCTCAAACACCTTCCTCATCGTCTTTTCTATCTGCTTGAGGAAGACTTGAGGAATCCGACCGCACAGGGTGTTGACCGTGTCCAGGAACTTGGTCTGGATGGGGTAGAAGAGCGACTGGAACATGTTGTCCTCGAAGGGAAACTGCAGAGACAGAGACATCGTCCCTTGTCAGCGTCGATCCCAGAAGCTATTTTCAGTTTGATATTTTTTTTAATGGAACATATCACACGCTAAATGGTATTTACACTTTCTGTCAGCAGGGGTGGGGTGGGGCTCCGTATTAATCATAAATTACGACTCGGCTCATCTTTAAGAGGCTTATCTCAGCAGAGCAGGGGAGGGAACCGACTCTGCTGCCGGAGACAACAAATTCTAAATTTAAAAACTGACCCAGATTGTTTAATGCGAGCAAGAGGAGAGAATTTGCATTACAAAATAAATACTCATAGCTGCTCTCTTCTCTGAGCCAAAGGAAGCTGTTAAAGGAGCAGTACAACACGTGGGGAATATGCTGCTGTGTATTACCCTGGGGCTGTTGCTGGAAGGAGCATTTCCTCCTCTTTTAACGGGGCCTGGCCAGCAGCTTCCCTGGACTAAATATGTCAAACTATATTAGAAGCACAACTGAAATGTATTTAGTTTTTCTCCTCACACTGGTTAAAGAGTAATAATGTTCCTATGTTGCAGATTATTCCATATATTCTTGGCAGGGCTATCATATACAAGTATTACGGCCCAAATAATTCATAATAATGATATCCTATCATTATTTATTCAAAAAATGTGAAAAATAGTACTTCCATCAGTCAATTTCCTCATTTTCATTCTTCTTTTATTACACCTAAATCTGTAAAAAGAACTGTAGTGTATGCTATTCCTATGATGGAGTGTCAACCAGATAGTTGGTGGATTATTTATGAAAATGTCATAAGTGTACTATTAAAATGATATGAATATTTCATTTTTAAATATCATGGTTACTATCAATATCAGTACAACTTCAACACCTCCAATTCTACTCACATTGTCCCCCCACTGAATTGAAAGTTTCTGGAAAATAAGCTGTGCAGGGTTTCATGTTTGTGGACAATGTTAGCTGCAAAAACTGTATTGAAAACATGCACACACATTAAACACTGTTATTTTGCCTTTAATAATTTGACCTTTGCTTGAATAAATCACTAGGAAATCAAAAAATCATGTTTTATTTTGAACTAGCACTGAATTATGCACATGTAATACTGACTGCAGAACTTTGGTAGATCTACTCTCAAGCAGACGTTTTCTTGTGCCATAGCAGCAAAAGCACAGCTGTAACTAATAACAGTAATGAAGGCAGTGAAACTGACACAGCTAAATGGAATGCAGCCATTAGTGACGTGATTAGTGACACCTGTGAAAACTGTGTATTTTTGTAGCCACTAGTGCTGAAGTTTATGGCCCTGGTCAGTTCTAGTTTGATCAGTTCAATTCGCTGCAATAATTCACCTTAGCTAAATAAGTGTTTGTGACCTATAGGAATGAATAAAGCATAGGATTCAATATTTTTTTTATTCAGTGGTGGTGGAACCTTTTGTTCCAACCTCTTCTCACAATATGTGCAGCAGTAGTGTTTCAACAGAGGGCGCTATGAATCAGGACCAGACTGTCGGTGATTAAACCTGAAGATCTTACTGGGATACTCACATCACGTATTGCATCATAGACCACTTTGAACGCTGGCTGCTTGTCATCGTGATACACTCCGCGGTTGCCATGGAGAATGGACACACCCTCTTCCTCAGCGCCTTTACAGTTACTGCCGTACATACAGTGGTCGGGTCTGTAGTTCCACTGGCAGGGAAAAATGAAGAGACACTCTGTGGGGAAAACATAGAGGAACACAGCATCACCGATACATTCAGTAGAAACCACTACATGTGTATCTCTCTAGAATCTGGACACCAAGAGTACAGAACGTACTGTACATTTTCAGGGATGTGAGACAAAGCTACTCATACATACAATATAAAGCTTTTCCTCCCTTACTTCTAATTTATGCTTTATGAGTTGGGTAATCATAATCAAACATGCAATTGTGACCACAGTACCCACACTTTAAATTGTTTGTAAAAGAAGGCAGCATTCTTGGAGAGAAAACTAACCACACGAGCAGCAGTAGGAGGATATGTCAAACCACAACTGCTGTATCAGTATGAATACGACGCTCCCCATTCTGTCTAATTAAAGAGCTTTCCAATTTTCCGCATTCAAGATTTGACATGTCGTCGAGTCTTTCTCTGGCGTCGGCTTTGGCTGCTTGGTTACGCCCATTGATGCACAAAAATAATATGTTATCAGAGTGTTTTGAATGCAACTGATAGTTAAAATGTTTATGTAAAAAGCATCTGTCATGTCATGTGTAACTTATGTACAACATGAAGGGGGAAAAAAATAACGGAAGATGGAAAACGGCATCATCTTCTAATGATTTTGACTGTTTCTCTGTTTATTTATTTGCACCTAAACAAAGACAGCAAAATAACACATAATAGTTGTTTACACCGCAAGCAATCAGCCTCCACCTGCAGCTCAGCGGCTGATGATTATTACATTACAGCTGCCAGGTGTGAATAGTGCAAACAGTGAACATCAAGTATAAAAGGAAGCACAAATCTTTAAATATACTGAACAAAATAGAAACACAACATGTCACATTTTAAGTATATTATAGTAATATTATGACTTGGTGGACATTGGGGAGGACAGGATCACGTTGTCAGCCATTAAGAGCTGTCTGAATGATTTCTTAGACAAATAATGTTGGAACTGTTGTCATTCAACTGCCTGTTTACTGCCTCAACTGACATGACAGTGTCAAGAAAACCAACATATCATTCTCATCTTTCTCGTCATCTTTAGCATCATAGCAAATAAATAAAGCTGCATTTTAAGGTAGTTGTTTATAGTTAATAACTCTTTGGTCGAGAATTTGTCAGCAGTTGAACAGCTCAGAAATATTTGTGCAACAACTGACAACATATTATATTCCATAATGTATAATTTTCCAACCATAACCACAATTTTTGTTTTCTCTAAATCAGAAAGAAGACTATTTATATGCTGCAATTTCATCTTTGTTGAGTGTATATTTGGTCATTTGAACCCAAAATAGTTACAGATTCGATGCATTTTAGCATTTAATGGTCCTTGTATGGTATATAGACACTGCTTAAAAAATGAAAGGAACACTTTACCATGACAGTAATACACCAATTCAACTAAATTTTGGGAAATCAAAATATTTTAACCCCCCACGTGGTTTAATAATTTTGGTTTCCACTATGCGCTCCTACATTGCACTCAAAATCTGCTGTGTGATTTAAGTGTTTCTTTATTTTTTATGAGCAGCGTGTATATATAACATGAAAAGTCAATAATATACAAGGGTACATATAATGAGGACTGGCCATTCCTGCCAAAAACAACATGAATCTAAATGCCAGCTCCATTTGATTCCTTTTAAACACCATCAGATCCTCATTTAAAGGCAGATCAAAGACTCTCCTGACTGCCGAGCAAGAAGCAAAAAGAGGTCAGAAACACGGTGATGGACCAACATGAATATTCCTCTCCAAGTCTTAACGCGTGAAACAAACACTCCGCTCGGCTCTGATGTCGGGCAAACATCGGCGATGCCAGCACTGCCGATGGCTCGGAGCAGTTTATGCCCACATCTGGCTGCTGCAGCTGGAACTCAGTCTGCTGTTGCCTTCGGCCACAACCTCATGTTTACTGAGCCAGATTCATGGTGTAGACTGGTTTGTAAACAGTGAAATAAAGGGCAGTTTATATGAACATGTTGATAGTGTGAAACTGCTGTGTTGATTGTGTGCAGACTAATAATCTGAAATGCATTTATTTATACAGTTTAAAATTCTGATTATGTCTTAAATGGACCATCAGTTTCGTTTCATTCATTTTGAATCCTTTGTGTGTTTTCATGTGTTTTCTATGTACCTGGGTTGTAGTGGAAGATGATATTGAGGAGGTCCTGGTCCCCCCAGGTGATGTGGTTCTTGTACTTCTGATAGAGCGGATGGAGAAGATCCTCCCATGACAGACCACTGGGAATCATACTGTTCTGAAATACCAACATCAACAACAACAGCGCCTTTTTTCATTTTTTTTCTGCAAAACTGAAAAAACAAATCATCAAAGGAGGAGCCCATTTACATTCCAGCTTCCATTTTCAATCTGCTGCCAGTACTAAAGCTGCTAAATTGAGCTCTGAGGGCAAAACTCTGTGATGCTAGCGTGGTAATCTGGAACACTTCAATCAGAGCCCACTCACAGCTCTCAGCCTCAAAGAAACAAACCCATCAGAATGCAAAATGGAAATCACAGCAGACTGTCTGAAGAACAGGGCTTTGACCTTACTTTGAACAGTGTGCTGCGGATCCTGGTGAGATTCATCAGCATGACGCCAGAGTTCACCCCTGTGACTCCGTAGAAAGGGTGGCGAGCAAATCGGCTGTACCAACCGATCTTGGGCACCTCGTGTTCCGGGGCCATCGCTGCCAGCTGCGTCTTATTAAAGGACTTCAGGAGACTCCAGATATCATCCATTGGCCGCAGGAACAACACATCCGTGTCCACGTACAGCAATGAGTCCACATCCTTCAGTATGACCTGGGAGCACAATTCCAACTATTAGTACAATATTGATGCCACACAATAAGTGACATCTGGAGGCATGTTTAGCAATCTAGTCTGCAAACTGATGCATTGTCGTCTGGTGGCACATTCAGCAAGCCGAGATGTACGATTAGATGCCTGTGAGTTAGATAAGAAAGTCACTTTAGCAGGACAACTAATGTGAGTTTTTGTTCAGTGAGTTTATGACTGTTGTGTTGTGCAGCAGCAGGCTGACTGTCTGCTCTGCCAATGATAGAAAAACGATGTTTCACGCTTCATGCAAGATTTGACTGGATGTATGAAAACAAGTTCACCATCTCCATCTACCGAGTCTGCATCCGTCCTAATATTTGCTAATTAGCACAATGCACAGCTGTTGTTTGTTATTAGTTTTTCAGGTACTTACTAGAGACAGTTTTGGAAAAAAACAAAACACGGTGTTGCCGCTAAATGTCAGGAGGCAAACTAATAGAATCCATCCTGAGAGAAACATGACCACCTGCACCACAGATAATGGCAATCTATCCAGCAGTTGTTGACATCTTTCTGTCTGGACTAAAGCAGTTGCAGACTGACATGAGAATGTGCAATGATGCAAAACTGCTGTTGATACATGGCCTTTAATACTTTATAGAAGGAAAAAAAAAGCATATTTTCCCAATAGTGTCATACCACACTTCTGTGTTTGCACAAACAGCTTGCTCATCCTGACACCTCCTCATTCAAATATTAATAAAACTTAGCAGTAAAGCAACAGATAGCATCAACAGGTTGTCCAGATCAGATTAACTAAATGTGTGAAAACACTGTGTGATTTAAGGGACCTTGAATGTTGTTCAGCATTCAACAGCTGCCAAGTTCCAGCACTTTAATGTTTTGGCTCATAACTGATAATAGTGTGAAAAATACCAAAAATACAAAGTCAGAATAAATGTCAAGGAGATCTGTGGAAGAGCAACTTCGAATTCACACATCATCCAACACTGAAGCTGTGGGCTGCAGCTGCACAAGAGAATGCTGACTTCTATTGTCAGCTGAGAACAATAAGATGAATTAAAGATAATTACATCCCATATCGGCTGATGTATTGTGCCTCAGTGCATGGCAGAAAAATTATAGAGTTTGGCTCACATAAGATTTGGGTTTTACTCCTCACTGCCATGGAGGCAATTTTCAGAGTTGGGAAGCTTTAAGAGTTTAAACTGCTTATTCTGCAGGTCAGACAGTCAAAGGCACATCCCAGTGTATAGTGTAAGAAAGGACTAATGCCATGTTGGATTCTGTTGCTGACAGCAGCTGACAGAGCAACAGGCCGCCTATTTTCGTGTGTGTATACATTCACAGCTTTGCATATCATTGCAAAGCTGTGAATGACTTCTCTGAATAGGAGAACACACATTTCTCAGTCTGTATAAATGCTGCTAGTGTGGTTAAACTGTAAACAACTCAATGTCTACAAAAGATTAGAAACCACTAAACAGACTGAATGGTCACAAAATGAACAAAACTTTTCTCTTTAAGCTTCCCTCCACAACGATGTTAAATAAATTAAACAGATATAAATGCATTGTGACGTGAGAAGTCATAACTGAAAAAGCCACCGTTCACTGCAGTGTTGCGAATTAAATGATAAGAAAAGCGGTTAATGAAGTTTAGTTCCAAAGAGCTGCACAGTATTATGTCGTTGGCATAGCAATGCATTCGAGAACCTGCCATGAATACCGGGGTATGGTTTTCAGTCAGCCTCTGTAAACTATAGGCAGCTTTCAACAGAAATTTGAACTTGAGGTTTCTCATAACCTGAACTTTTAGGCTTTGGTGCCTTGGGTTTCCACTGTGTTTTTCAAAGAGCTCTAATTTATTTGAAGTGACTTATTCCACTGTAAGAAAGATTATCCACAAGTGGTATAGATTTCAAATAACTGCCAGTTTGTCCAGGACTCAGCAAATTCTTCCCAAGAGCCAAAAGTCTTAAAGAACTCCAGAATTTCATCACAGGATCTGCAGGTAGTTCTTGCGGTTGTTGGTGTCAAAGTGCTGTGTCTAGAATCAGAATGAGATTGCACATATTTGGCCTGCATGGGGTGCATGGCAGGAAAAAAAAATATTTGGTCTCTAAAGTGAACAATTTGAGTACAACTACAGTTTTTCAAACAACCCAAAGGCAAAGAGCAGACATTTTAGAATAATATGGTGTAGACAGCAACAAGAGTTGTTTGGCTACATTAAGAGCAGACATGTCTGGTACAAAACAAAGACAGTTTTTCAAGAGAGGAATCTCACAGCAACTGTCAAGCAGGCTGATAGAAATGTTACAGTTTAGGTTTGTGTCAACTGTGGATTCTGGATCTTGTCAAAGAGTGAGTGAAGATTCCAAAAGTTGAAATTGAAGAGGTTCACCTATCAACACATTACTCATCCTAAGCACACCAGCAGGTCCACAGAGGAGGCTCAGAAAGAAAAACATACGGGGTTAAGGAATGGCCTAGTCAAAGCCCACTGCTTATTTCAAATCCCTCCACAAGCAGAGCAGTATCTGCATGAAACCCTTCACATATCTTGGAAGTAAAGGTATTCTGCAGGAAGAATGGTCACAAATTTCAACAAGCTGATGTCAGTGATTAGTGGCCAGTTCTGGCAATACTACCTCCTGAGGTACATACTTGAACTGCCTATTCTTTCTACTGAAGTAAACAACACCTATTGATATTTTTGTTGAATAAATTATCAAAAAAGACAGCTTTCCTTGTGTTTTTGTTCAAATACATCACATTTACCTGTTTGCACTGTTTTCAAAGAGGCTTGTCTGAATATGCCCCCTAAAAAAAACAACAATTCTCTGTACTTGCGTTTTCATATGACTATATCTTCACCATAGATAGACTACAGTTATTACAAAGGCGACACCTTGACAAATCATTTTAATGCTCTGTTCGGTTGATGAGTGCAGCCAGGAGACAGATATTAACAGAATTAATGTTGCTAACATATTGACTTCCTTTCACATTTACATGTGATGACTTTTAAATGTCACAATCATTAAATAATGGAAGAGCTGCTGCAGTAGGAGGTGGACAGATTAGAGCACAGACACTGAATGAGAATGGAACACCCAACCCACCATCTATCCAATAAAACCTACTTTCCTCAAAACTTTCTCTCTGTTCTGTACCAGCTAACCAGCCCACTGCTTGATTCTCTCCTGACTCAGCTGATGCAGGTGCAGGTAAAGCATATTAAAGAACAAAGTGTTGGATGCAGTGTATGAGTTGTTTTCTTCTACAGAAAATAAATAATGTGGTTCCACTGAGCTGCTACTTAGTGGGAAAAAATCACTATGGGAAATGTTCCATGATTTTAAAAAAACCACTAACCTGACCTTATTGGGAAATGTAATTAACCGAGTAGTGTACTCCCCAACACCATACAAACAATATACATTTGGTTTAATAAATGCCACAGTGATGCAGAATATAATGAGTTAAGCACATGTCTGTTGTTATTGTCAGATTTACCACCATTACGCTACCATTTTCCCGTCACGTGTGAGTCACATCTGAAGGGATTTGTCAAAAATTCTTTTGTTTGGGGCAGCAACTCACTTCCAAGCCAGAGGGAGCAACTCACTGGTTCCCGGCAGAGAATCATGGCTTCAGACTTGGAAGTGACGACTCTTAGCCCAGCCGCTACGCTAACTCAGGAAAATGGAGCATGAAATGGACAGGTTGTTGGGGCCACATCAGCAGTAATGTGCTGAGTGGTCAATTTACCGATCGGTCTACGTTCCAGCCCTCACCTATCATCATGAGCTCTGGGTAGAATGAGATTGCGGTTACAAGCCATCGAAATGAGTTTCTTCCATAAGGTGGCTAGACTCAACCTTAAAGATATCTTGGGGATATCGAGCTTGGAGTGGAGTCGCTGCTCTTTAAAGTTGAAAGGAGCCAGTTGAGGTGGTTCAGGCATCTGATCAGGATGTCTCCTGGGAGCCTTCCTTCAGAGGCCTTCTGGGTACATCCAACTGGTAGGAGACCCCAGAGTTGTCCCCACTCACTGGAAGGATTTACATATCTCATATAGCCTTGGTACGCCTTGCGCTCCTCCAGCAAAAACTGGAAAATGTCACTAGGGAGAGGAATGTCTAAAATGCACTGCTTAGCCTTCTGCCAACATGACTTGACCCAAGGAATATGGATTGACATTGCTGCATGTGCATAGATTTAGTATTCTGTATACTTGAAAACATCAATAGATACCAGCAATTTCTCAGTGGAGGCCCTGCAGTGTACATGCTGGTTTGACCCTAGTAATGTGTCAACTCAGAGCACATCGAAGTCAGGCTGACAGCTTTGTGCACTGGGAGTGTAAAAGTACACTTTGAAGAATAGCTGGATTAGGATTTCTGCAACATCTGCAGAATTAAGTGATGGTACTGAACCAAGAGGGACCGACTCAGCTCTTAAATAATTTTGTTGTAGAGGCAAGAGTACAAGGTGCTCAGTAGGTGTTCCTTATGCAGTGAATATTGAATGTCCATTGATTGCCTTGCAGCGAGAGAAAAACAGCTATGGATCCGTTTGACCCGCAATATGTTCATTACATGGTAAGTAAACTGGTTGTTCTTTCAATGAACACGAGTAGAAAAAGAAAATCAATATCCAGGCACAAGCTTCACTTGATGAAATTACAGGATTCAGTCTCTGGAGGCTGCTTATTTGTTAAGTAAGTGCTGCAGAAACGGTGTGAAGTCATCAATAATCACGCAGGTAATTAATTCTAACCATGCAGTGAAAGAAAATAAAGGCTTTGGAAAATGCTGTTTAGGTAGAAATGAAATTGGTTAATGACGTTTTTTATAATGCCGCGCTAATGACATTAAGCGTGGCGAGGATGTGAGGTGAGATAAGTGCTGCTGGCTTACGGGGAGGAAGAGTCTCTGAGCAGCACAGGGCTTGAAGAGCTTCTTCCACTCGTCAGCGTTGCCCACAGAGAAGGAGATGGGGTAGATGCTGAACTGGAACTTGGCTGAGATGCCGCGAGGCCATTGGTTCAGCTGCAAGTAAAACAACAGATCACAAGTTACACCGAGGAAGTGTCTAATGGACGCTGAATGTGTGAGAAAGAGTCGGGATAAACAATAATTACACTGAAAGCTAATCTGGCTCTCTGTCTTTTCACAGTCTTATTATCAGCCTGTAGAGGTGGCAATTAAAAACATTGTTTTGTGGCTGCCAGCTGCTGTTTTATCAAAAAGCCACAGTCTAAACAAGAAAAGGCACCATCTTGAAGTCCGTGTCGTATTGCTGAAGCTCGTGTTATCCAGTGTTAGTCGCTGAATCCCTCCGTAATCATCAGTTTAAACGGTTTGGCCCTGAAAAGAGCGAGACCGCTGCAAGCAATTGGCAGGGTTTGTGCTGACAAGGACAGGGGATCAACGGAGATTGAGACCAACCTTTCTTAAAGCACACACCGTTTCTCTTATCACGGCAGCTGGTCGTAAGCTCCTCGCTGCTCAAACCCAGCATATGTGCTACATTATCAGGGCCCCGACTACCACATCTTCCACGAGGGAATTTTCTACACGTGGCATTGATTCACTGCACTCATGCAGGCAGGCTTGCAGGTTTAGGATTTACATTTTAACTACTTGAGGTGATGTTGGAGGTCTATTAATTGAGGTGATGTTAACAGACTGTTAGTTACTGTATCAGTGGAACTAATCAAAGTCATGCCAGGCCCCTCTGTAAAGGTGACTTTGAAGTGTTGCACGGTGCTGAGAGAAAAAAGCGCGGTGTCTTGGTGATATATTACGCCCAGGCCTTGAGATAAAAGGGTTATATGTCTGTACTCGAGTGAGTCAGAGCGGCAGAGTTAAAAAGTGCTCTGATCTTGATGTCACCTATTGCAAAGAGGAGGTGGAGTGTTAAATACGTGCTGCATTAAATCCGAAATCAGACGCTTTGCAGAAAAGATCCACTGAAGACATGCAGAAAAGAGCACTTCGGCTGATTATGCGTTGTTGCACTGTAATTATATATTTATGGCCTCAGCACAGTAAGAGCGTCTTACCCTTTCTTCAAACTGCGGGGCCAAAGGGTCCTCAGCAAAAATGTGAAACTTGATCTTCTTTATGCTGAACAGGAGGGCCGATTTAACCATGGTGAGGGTCTCGTCCAGACGATTCCCACAAGCCACCACAGCCAAGTGCATGAACTCCTCGGCCCGGGAACGCTTGCTCACAGGTTGGGCCACGTTGCTCCGCGGTTTACTAGAAAACACAGGAATGAGGATGAGCTGCTTGTACAAAAGAAAACGATTCCAGCAGTCACACTGTCCTATTATCTATTTTTAATAAAAATGGAAAAATAAGGACATGGAAATGTAAAAAAAACTGCCTCCATTCATTGAACAAATGATGTGCAGGATGTGCAGTTTTCTTCACCCAGCAGTGTTTTTTAGATCTAAATGGGCCAAGGCCACATGTAGGGGGGGATGTGGAAGAGAGTTCGGATCTGCTGACGGTCACAAATCCCGTTTCTCTCACTCATCGCAGCTAAATTGACCTGCAGAGCTTGGGAAGAGCAATTTGTACTCAACAGATGGACTACAGTACACTTGAGTCAAAACATACATAGGAAATGAAATTACCGAGACACACACTGGCATTTGAAACTTCCTCTTCCGCTCTAGTTGATGCACATATTTCCAATTTACTTAATTCAACACATCCTGACCGTTATTAAATACCAACACATACATGGCCATTAACATTTTAGTTTTTTTTATAAAATGGGTGGGAAAGCCTTTAAGAACACCTCAAACCCTCCACAGTACCACTACACTACCAGAGTAATTATCTTCTTGCTTGCTAATAGTCCCCTTAAAATTCCCATTTGCTTCAAAAAATATATTTTTACCTTCATAAAAACAGTGCATTTATCTGCTTCATTGCAGCAGTAGAACATGGTCGCAGTAAAGATAGCATTTAAAAAACAGCTTTTGTGGTTGCATCAGAAAAAAAATTAAGCATTATTTGAGTTGGCTGATGTTTCACTTGTTTACATGAAAATATAAAATCTGACAATTTCTTTTGAGCATCTGAACAAAGCTCAGCTCCTGAACATCTACACACGTGGATAAAATTGTTGGTACCCCTCGGTTAATGAAAGAAAAACTGGCAATGGTCACAGAAATAATTAGAATCTGACAAAAGTAATAATAAATAAAAATTCTATGAAAATTAGCCAATGAAAATCAGACATTGCTTTTGAACCGTGGTTTAACAGAATTATTTAAAAAAATAAACTCATGAAACAGGCCTGGACAAAAAATGATGGTACCCCTAGAAAAGACTGAAAACAATGTGACCATAGGGACATGTTCAATCAAAGTGTGTCCTCTAATTAGCATCACAGGTGTCTACAAACTTGTAATCAGTCAGTTGGCCTATTTATAGGGTTACAGTAGTCACTGTGCTGTTTGATGACATGGTGTGTACCACACTAAACATGGACCAGAGGAAGTGAAGGAGAGAGTTGTCTCAGGAGATTAGAAAGAAAATTATAGACAAGCATGTTAAAGGTAAAGGCTATAAGACCATCTCCAAGCAGCTTGATGTTCCTGTGACTACAGTTGCACATATTATTCAGAAATTTAAGATCCATGGGACTGTAGCCAACCTCCCTGGATGTGGCCTCAGGAGGAAAATTGAAGACAAATGGAAGAGACAGATAATACGAATGGTAACAAAAGAGCCCAGAACAACCTCTAAAGACATTAAAGGTGAACTCCAAGGTCAAGGTACATCAGTGTCAGATCACACCATCCGTCGTTGTTTGAGTCAAAGTGGACTTCATGTGAGACGACCAAGGAGGACACCATTGTTGAAAACAAATCATAAAAAAGCCAGACTGGAATTTGCCAAACTGCATGTTGACAAGCCACAAAGCTTCTGGGAGAATGTCCTATGGACAGACCAGACAAAACTGGAACTTTTTGCAAGGCACATCAGCTCTATGTTCACAGACACAAAAATGAAGCATATCAAGAAAAGAACACTGTCCCTACTGTGAAACATGGAGGAGGCTCTGTTATGTTCTGGGGCTGCTTTGCTGCATCTGGCACAGGGTGTCTTGAATCTGTGCAGGGTACAATGAAATCTCATGACTATCAAGGTATTCTAGAGAGAAATATACTGCCCAGTGTCAGAAAGCTTGGTCTCAGTCGCAGGTCATGGGTCTTGCAACAGGATAATGATCCAAAACACACAGCTAAAAACAGCCAAGAATGGCTAAGAGGAAAACACTGGACTATTCTGATGTGGCCTTCTATGATCCCTGATCTAAATCCTATTGAACATCTGTGGAAGGAGCTGAAACATGCCATCTGGAGAAGGAACCCTTCAAACCTGAGACAACTGGAGCAGTCTGTTCATGAGGAGTGGACCAGAATACCTGCTGAGAGGTGCAGAAGTCTCACTGACAGTTACAGAAATCATTTGATTGCAGTGATTGCCTCAAAAGGTGCAACAAAATATGAAGTTAAGGGTACCATCAGTTTTGTCCAGGCCTGTTTCATGAGTTTATTTTTTTAAATAATTCTGTTAAACCACGGTTCAAAAGCAATGTATGATTTTCATTTCGTAATTTTCATAGAATTTTTATTTATTATTACTTTTGCTTATTCATAACAATTAAATTGCATACATAAAAAAGGCAGAATACATGAATAGCTGTGGATTGTCCTCTTCATTCCTGTGACATATTCAATTGTTCAGTGTCTAGTTTTGCCTTCCTTCTTCCATTTCTCCACTTTCCTTGACACTGTGTCTTCTGAGTGCACCAAAACTCCACAAATTCATGAGAATATTCAGAATTTATTGCCCCACATTGCCTCCGACATGGTTGTGTTATAGACAAATATTTGCTCTTAATTTTGAGTGTAATAAATTAAATCTAATTACATTCTTCCAACTGCACTCCTTCCAAAGAGGATGTGAAGCATTGTGTTCTTCATATATTCAACTATTCATCTTTTGACATATCCACACCCAATTCTATTCCCATTTATGCTTAACATCTAATGTTGTTTCTCCACTTTTCTCCATTAGCTGCTGATATAATGAGGAAATTATTCTGTATTTCTTGGAATTGCAGACTCCAAATATGATTCTAATTATCCTATTTGTGTCTAAATTGATAACATGTTATTTCTCGGGCACAAAAGCCTCTTAGTTGCAGATATCTGACAGACATAATTTATTAATCTAAAATTAGCCATTGCAATGTTATCAGCAACACTCAGGGTCCCAAGTTACAGATTTATGATGCTTTCATGGAAACACATTCATATAAAGTCATAGTTTCTCTGTTTCAAACTCGAAATTTACCTATTAAAGCAAACTCAGCTAGTTTTCTACTGAAAAAATAACCCTTTCAACTAAACTAACGTATGATATTAGCATTTTATATAATGTACTGTACTCAATAGTTGTCAGATTTCAAAGTTGCTTCATATATAATAACAGCGACATAATGGTCTCATTCACTTCTCAACAAAAGTGAGTGTCAAATGGTTGAAAATTGTTTAATCTCTCAATAAATGCATTAGAATTTCCTCTTCTGAACAATCAGAAACAAATACTTTAGAAAGACTATATTGAAAACACAGGCCTCGAAGTAGGAAATCTGACCAGCAGAATGAATTAAAAGCTTCCCAAAGCCACAGAATACAGATAAACAGCCTCCACTAGAAATATTCCACAAAGAAAAAACACGCAAACTGGGACACGTGTCTGCCAGCGAACGCATCCAGTCAATGGGAGCTCTCGTCCTCACCTGCCAACATGTCAGCGTTGAGCTGTCACAACATGTCACTTCATGAACATGTAGGAGGGCTCGGAAAAAAAATTCATTTGGAGCTTCATGGGAATCAAGACAAGAGGAAACAAGCAAAGTGTTCCAAGAAAATATCAAATCATCCTCCTGTCAAATAGACAAGATGCAACATCAAGGCGTTTTCTCTAAAGGTGTGACATCTGCGCTTTGTATGTTGCTCAACGCTACCTCCACACTCCACAACACACAAAACCACTTCTTTTCTTCTGCACTTCTGAGAGTTCCCGCTGGACTTTGTTCTTCCATGCTCAAAGGCAAGGAGGTCCTTTATCTGATGTAAAAAAAAAAAATAAAAAATTGCTCTCTCTGCAGAGCTAGTGCTGCTGTGGAGTTAAAATACACTCAGCAGTGCTGAGTATCTCCCACTATGATAGGGAAACATTTGTACAATGGGGGAGCCTGAAGCTAAGGCCAACATCATCTACTTGTCCTCCTGCACGCACACACTGCATGAGGCTGGTTGGAACAACATGCTCGACATAAATGTTGTCGAAGCCGTAGGGGGGAAAAAAAGACTGGCAGACAAGAAAAAAAAAGAACAGAGAACCTTTTGTTTCGACGTGGAGGAGAACAGGTAAATGGTTTTAAAATTCTAAAAAGGCACGGATTTCCTGTGAGTCTGAAGGAACGATAGAATGGATAGGAAGGGAAGAAGAGTGAAATTTGACAGGTGGGTTGCAGGGCAGCCTCCAAGCGTGACACTTCGTTTTCTGCATGGCTGAGGGACAATGATGAACGGCAGATTAGGACGAACGAGAAGGTGCTGAGAAATCTGTCTGCCACGCTTCAAAGGCTGACGCTCTGTCAAGGTTGTTGAGCACACATTCCTTTTTTTTCCCCTTCCCTCCAAAAAAATGCATTCCGTATCTCCTACAAGACCGCAATTATGTTGCACTTAGTCATGCAAAATAAATGAAATGCTTTCTGCATAAAATTGGATGACGAAACACAAAAAAACAAACAACAAAAAAAAAGCAGCTTTGTTGCGTAAAGCATGCGCTGCACACATGATGGTTTGTGTCATGGCACTGCTCCCCACATCTGGAAGCAGTCAAAAAGCACAGAAGAGGTACAAAAGGATTGAATTCATTACTGGCTGCAGAGTGAGCAGAAGAAGAAGGGGCCTCTGCCTACAAAGCACCACAACCAAGCCTTTCAAATCATGTAAAGAGGAGGGGGGGTTAAAAAAAAAGCAGCACCTTTAAAGATAATGTCAAAGAAAAATGTACACGTGCAGAGTGAAAAGTCAGAGTAAAAACTAAACCAAAGAGCACCTTGGAGGAATTTAGTGAATCTCAATAAAACTGGGTCATTTGGTGGACTTGTATCTTACACACCCGCTTCGGTTTGAAGCATCAAAAGCCTTTAAATTGAGCACGTTCAGACGATGATGATGAGGGCTGGAAACAGGATTCAGCTCCTCAGAACAGACAGAGAGGTGAGACTATATGACAACTTAACCTGGAGAGAATCCTTCCGGATGTGGATTTTTGCACTTTATTCAACAATTGTTGCACTTCAGCAGATTCGAAATTGGTCCGAAACACGTCTTGATGTAACCACAGCTAGATGACTCAAACTCCAGACAATCTGTTTTCATTTCAGTGCCTTCTCAGATGATTTGCAATCATCGGGGAGTCTAGCTGAAAAACCAAATAAAGAACTCTTTCTTCATCCAAGATGGGCTAACTAAAGTAGATGACATATTAGATACACGGTTTGAAAGAGCGCCACTTTCACATCACTAAAATATGGACTCAAAATCATAGATCTGAGAAGGGAAAATCTTGAACTAGGGATGTCCGATATTGGCTTTTTTGCCAATAATCGATATTGTCTAATTCTCAATTTCCGATTACGATATCTACCGATACCGATATATGTGGGCGTGGAAATAATTCCAAACCACAGACATATTGTTAGTCAGGCACAGCAAGCTTGTTACTGCAGCCACACTGTTTACATGCTTCACGACACAGTTTGATGATGTGATCATTTACGCACCGGTAAATGCCGGTGAAATCCAGGCATTATTTTATCGGTTTTCGTGATAGGCAAAAAAAAAAAAAAATCGACAAGGATATTGACTGATATTACATTTTTATGCCAATATCGGGCCGATAATATCGGTGGACTGATATTATCGAACACCCCTACCCTGAACGCTGAAACGCTAAAACACTGAACAATATATTGTACCAGCACTGAACACTCGAGGTGCACAAATTATTCAGTTTAATACACTATTTTCTTCCCTTGATTTTCAAATCAAGTATATTTTTGAATATATATATGACATTTTAAAACAACCTGAACTGACCAAAGTGCTGTACATGATATAAGACAGGCAGCAACACAAATATGCTCAAAAAAGCCACTCAGAAAACAGAATAAAACTTGTAAAAAGGGCTACTCCGAAGCTTTAAAGCTTTCAAAACAAAGGCTCCATCTACTTTGCACACCAACCTCAATGGTGGTCCAACTAAAAGCTGTTGTTCTGAGGATCTAAGAGGTCTGGAGGCAAAGTATGGTTCTGAAATGTACCATTGTGCCAAACTCATGCATGGCTGTATAACTCCCCATGAATGAAATAATTATGTTTCCACTAGCTCAAGTCACTACAATTAGTTTGAAATCTAAATTTGTAGATGCAGGTTCCACTGGGTAAATTTTGGCAGTTGTAGTCTGTTAGCTGCCTCCTGCCAATCAGGACAGCCTCTGAATGTACAGCGCATAGCTACAGATTCAACGCGGAGGAGGAGTAAACTGGGGCTTCACAATATATTGTTTAAGCATCAACACTGCGATGTGCTCAGCAGTTGATTTGCCTCAGTGCACACAGCAAAAGCGCAATGTAAACTCACACAAATTAACTCAACCATGTCATCGTAGAACTTTTGTTGCAGCTTGATACAAAAAGAAAACTTGCACTGTTCTCATTTTACATAGCTAATCTACAGGAGAAGCCTGTCTGATAAAACACAACTCACTCAGATTTATGTTTTTTTAAATTAATTAAAAGAGACTTTGTTGACGTGCATGTGCAAGATGTTGACCAATCAGTCTCTTGCAAGTGCTGCCACATGAGACAAGCCAACTATTTAGTTTTACTGTTTAAATCAGCACCACAAAGCTCTGCAGGGCTGAGTGCAAAGCCAGATCTGACTGCCATCCTATATAGTATTTTGGATGCCTTTTCCAGTGTTACACCACATGAGAAAGGTTTCAAATGGCAGAAATCTTCAATTTTCTTCACAGATTCTCTTTCCCCAATTCATCTGGTGAAAATGACTGTATTTTTTTCATATGACACTAAATATCACAAAGATCTAAATATTGCAATGTTGGGTTCTTTTCCAATATCGTGCAGCCCTGATGCAGATAAGAAAGCTGAGCTGGTCATTTTAGGACACCGCTGTCATCTTGACAGCAAACGTCCTATTTCTTATAGTAGCAGAAGTAAACTCTGACAAATTCTTCCACCGGCACAGCAGGTTTGGTGCGTAGTATGAGTGTTAGATTCCTCAAGGCACTGTGGTAAACTTCAGATCTAAAATTTGGGAGCTTTGCTGTTTCCCAATAAGCTATAGACAAACTGTGGTGTTTCAGATGAAAACTGTGTCGACACTGTTGAACCAAAGCTGGGTAAATTTCTGGAAACAATCATGCCTTTTGCAAGCACATCACCCAAATACCTCTTTTACATGGCTTGATCTGCAGCATATTATTCAATCACATATCAGCCTCATGCAACTAAAGCAGGGTTGTCAAATATATGGCCCGCGGGTCAAAACCGGCCCGCCAGAGCGTCCAATCCGGCCTGCAGGATGACTTTGCAAAGTGTTATGATATTCCAGGTTCTTCATAATGTTTTGTAAGAAGACAGCTCATTAAATGTGAGCAATTTCAGAATGTACTTCTACTTTATTGCACTAAAACAAATGGAATAATTGGGCGTTGTGGTTATTTATAGTTTATTATGCTCTGTTCTTACCAGTCCGGCCAACTTGAGATCGAATATTTTTATTACCTATTAATACATCAACTTTGTTTTTAAAGAATGCCTTACATGATTATATGATAAATGTCACACATTAGTTAAAAAATGCCAATCACAAATGTTCAGAGCCTGAGCCGACATCTTCTAATCATTAGTTTGACTGAGCCAACGCCCCAAAACTCATAAAAATTTACAACAACGTCAAATAAAGAACACCATGTACAAAGCAAAACTCTGGCATCTTTGCACGGTAATTTGGACAGCCCCCATGGAGGTTTCAGCTACTCCCAAAGAAGAATCACGAGCACCAAAATGAGAAGAAACTGAGAATAAGAAAGTTTTGGAGTTGTTGTTAACTGGGGATTCATTTACTCTGCATGCTGCATAAGAGGCAAATTTGTTTATAAAATGGTCCGAAATTACAGGAAAAAGCATCGATTTCTGTTAAACAAAGTGAAACAGACTAATTGTCTTTATCGTTGGTGGACTGATCTTGCTTACTTTAGTGAAAAGCCTGAAAAAAAAAAAAAACCTGTAAGTGATCATCAAAGTTGTAGCTGCTATCTATGAATCAGGTGACTGTTCACCAAATCCTGCTGCCAGGAAATGCTAAAAAAAAAAAAGAATCGTCTTCCAGAAACCTTAAGCTCTGACATGCTCTTTAGAAATGCTGGATTTCGCTTCCTATCTTTTTTGTGCCTCGACACCCTAAATGACTCATTCGCTAGTCATTTAAAAGCGAGTTAGCCAAACAAACACGGAGACGCAACTCCCCCTGATGAGGCTCCTACAAGCAGCCCTCTCCAGCCTCGCCATCGAGGCTGCACAGGCAAGCAGGGAGATGTTCTGAACCACTCGGAGCAGAGTGAGCGCTCAGTCATGCAAGATGACATTTTTATAGCGATGCATAATGTCACTGCGAGAGAGTGACTTCTTTACTGCGAGGAATGCTGCTTAACTATATTTGAAGTGACAGGCCCGGGGATTTGTTTCAACACAAAGTATCAACACCAATCTAATCCCGCAGATGCAGAGGCCCTAATGCCGCGGAACAAAAAGGGGGGATACAGGAGGTACACGTGTAGTATTGTGCTTCTGGAGCATATAATGAAGATTATTGGGAAATCAGAGAGAGGGAAAGTGGAAGTTACAGGTAAAATGTAATTACTGTGAGGATTAAAAGCCACTATTTGATGCTGTTTAGTTGTGATCGACTGATATGGGTATTCCAGGGCCGATACCGATGCCAAGTATTAATAATGTGCCAAGGCCAATACCTGATATTTGGCGCCAATATACATTAAACGTAATGTTTTAAGAGCATGCGATAGCAGAGAACCTGTCATTCTTCACTAGGCTTCTACATTAATAAGGGTGACTATAACTGAATATGTAAAAAACAAATAGGAGTGGGTTAAATTAGGATGCTCATCTTTGTTTATGTGGCATTGATTGAGATTGATCAGCTTGTCTCCTGCGGTTGTTCTCTATTTTCGTAATCTTGCAATTTTCAGTATCCATTACGGTACATATCTTAAAGCATTATTAATTATTGTTTTCCAGACTCTGCTTCAGGTTAATCTGTGGCTGCTTTCTGTCTCAGTTGTTAGCTGCTAGCCGTTAGCATAGCATTAGCCACTGTGTGAGGAACTGACGTAGTTGCTCTTCGTTGTCCTGCCTCTTTTAACTACTTTTTTTTTTTTCACCATTTATCAAATAATTTCCTCCGGGATGAATGAAGTAGATCTTATCTTAATTTCCTGGTTTGTGTCTACAGTTTGTGTTTCTTGTTCAGTTGTTGTAGTTTCATCTTGAGATAAAATCCTGAGACCACAGAGTGACAACAGACAGAGAGAGGAGGCTGTATTGGACCTGAAATAGTGCATTTAATTTATCAACAAATAGCCAATAAAAATACCAATACCTATAATAAGAATGTCAAATATCGGCCACAATATTCAGCCAGGCTGATAATTGGTCTATTTCTACTGTTATTGCTTCTATTTTCAGTTATGATGGGGGAGTCAAATAGTGGAAAATAAGAATTGGAAGAAAATGAGGTCCGATCTGAAGTGAAGAAAAGAGCAAAACCTCCTGTTTGAGAATGCAAAAGCAGCAACTGTTCTGATAACTGACGAGGCTCCGGTATGCATGTATGGTGTCTGGGGCGTGGTGAGCAGCTGGAGCTCTTCTCTCTATTTCTGGTCACGGGAAGCAGTGTGATGTGTCAAGAGGAAATGATATGATTAGAAAAAACAGGGATGTTTGTCTATTAGGCAAGCTGCACAGGAAATTTGTCCGACGCTCAGATTTACAGACGGAATGGAGCGTAAAAGGAGCAGATATATTAAAAAATGCATTGATAAGACATTTTGTGTGACATGCACATGTGTGTACATTAGTGTATTTCTGTGTCATAGAGGTAAAACTGAGGAATTTCTACACTAAAATCACAATTTCGCTCTTTAATTAACGCATATGTGCAGTTGTCAGTGCACTTGCATTGACTATTTTACATGATTTGCATGTCTGCTACCTGGAAACTGCGCTCTTTTGTTTCCGAAAGCTCTCTTAGCTGCTGCAAATAAAAGGGAAAGAACAAAAGAAAGTTCTTCAGAAGCTTCGGCCGTATTCGCAGCGTGCTTCCTCTAATCGTAGCAGTCATTCTTGAGCGTTTTCCAACGTGGTTTTTTTTCTTTTTCTAAACGGCCACCAGTGACCCCTTCCACCCCATCTCCCTTATCAGCACCAAGCACACATGGAGGAGTGTGATTTCTGCGAGGACGCAAAAGGCCCTTTTCTCAGCATGAAACGCCTTGATGGCTTTTTATCTACCAAACAGCGTTCCCTGCCTCCAACAAAAAAAAAAAACCTTCAAGGCTTGGTTTCTTGAGCAGAATATATGCATTAGAGAGTGGGCATCTTCATGACCAACGTTCTGGCCAATGATGGCAATCCAGGAGGAAATGCGAGCCAGAATTAGAAAGCTGGTAGAATGATCCTTCCGTTCTTGGACAGAAATAGCAGCTGACAGATTCTGCCTGAGACAATGACAATATGGTGACTTAAAGGTAAAGGAAGGAAAAAGGAGAATAGTCACACCTGATAAGCTTTTCACGTAGATTGTTTTGGCAGACTTTGACAGCTTGAGTGAAACCAGCTGTGCACATCTGCATCTCTTATCAGTCAATGTATGCCTCTCAAGGTGACCTTTAGCCCTTTGAGTGCTCTGAAGATGACATTCAATGAAAAAGTGGTCAAATGATGAACATGTGGAGGTCAGGAGATGATTCATTACCCTGTTGTTGCTGCTGTTTGATCTCCTCTCTTGGAAATCCCTGTCATTATTTCCAAACCAAATCACATTAGTCACACCACAAATCTGAGTGCATAAGGAAATAATGAAAGAAACCAAAGGCAGACAAGCAGATGCATGCTGGAGTGTCCCCTGACAGATGAGGCTATTGTGAATCCTGCGTCCTTGAGCACAGGGCAGTCTGGTGATTTATAAAAAACCCTCACTGTTAAACTTCCTAACAGCAGCAAGGAGGAGAATAATAAAAGATCAGAAGTGTGTTTGTTGAGAGGGAAAGAGTGGACAAAAGAAACTCCCCTCACCTCTTTGCATTCACCCCTCTCCTCTCTTTCCGAGGCTCCTCCGGACGCACGCCGACTCCCGCGGAGGATTTCCCCGCAAACTTTGCAGCAACATCGCGCCGGAGCTCGGAGGGCGACGGGGAAGAGTTGCTGCTCTCCTCCTCCACCACCTCCTCCTTCTTCTTCTTCTCCTGCTGCCGCTGCCGCTGCGGCTCCTCTCCAACTTCTTTGAGCAGCGGATCGTCCGCGGCGTTGCCCCCCCAAAAGTACAAAAGTAGGAAAACTCCGAAACACACGGCGATCACAACTACTTTGCAGTGGATCCGCATGGTGAGAGCGACTTGTTGCGGCTGGAAGAGGCGGTCGGGGCTGCGCTCATGTCTGCGGCGGAGGGAGAGCGGTCCGAGTTGGCATTTTCTTACCGCTCCCCGCTCGCATTTTTCTGCAGATGATGATGGAGAGCCGAGAGCTGCTTCTCATCGTCCATGGAGGATTATTCACAGGAGGCGGGGTTTCCGCTGCTCCACCGTAATGATGAGAGTACGAGCGCATGTATTAGACCACGGAGAAGTATACATACGAGTTTATAAGAATATCTGTGTAATTTTATCAGCGTTGAAGAAACAATAAAATAAGAATAAAATATTTCAAAGCTTGTTGACAAACCATCTTTTTAAAAATACGAAACTGATTACTACAATATGCAAACATGTATATACACAAAACCATTTACATTTTTTTAAAAATTTGAGATTATGAAAAATTCATTTGAACATATATTAAAAAGACATTATCATTTTAAAATTTGCATTTAAACCATTAATTTAAATTATGCTACATGATCGAAAAGCTAAGATTTTAATTTGATTGATTTGTCATATAATTTAGAATAAAATATATTTCTACAAATTCTAAAGATAGTTATTACAGTAAGTTTTGTAAATGAACTTCTGAAATACAGTAAAACTTAGTTTTCATTCAAAAAAACAAAACATAACATCTGTTTCTGAAATTAATTTTGGCACATTAAATAGTCATAAAGTCACACATAAACATTTAATCAATACAAAATATGATCTAGGAATTAACGTTTTTTTATGTTGTTTTTTTTGGTTACAACATGATTTGTTGAATAATAATGTTTATACATTTTTAAGGTATACCTACAGGTCTATTTATCTATATATCTATATATCTATATATATCTATATATCTATATATATCTATATATATCTATATATATATCTATATATATCTATATATATCTATATATATATATATATATATATATATATATATATATATATATATATATATATATATATATATATATATATATGATACTGAATTTAATAAGAAATAAATTAGATTAAAGATGTGTCCTTAAGTCCTTAAACATCTTTCAAAAAAATGCTAAACTGATTATAACACCATGTTTGTAATGGAAGAAATACAATAAATAAATATATTTATATAATCTGCATGTATCCTTTTTTAACATTAACATCTTTTTATGTAGATTTAAATGTAAAACTCCTTACACATGACATGCTCAAAAATTAACAGTATATAGTTGTAATTATAGTCATGAATATGTGTTTAAAAGCAGTGATTTTCCATTTTTTTCAAAGGTAAATTCATAATTTTATATTTGGGCATACTTTAACTGTAAAGATTTGATAAATGTACACAGTTTTTATGCAAGTTACATGTAAAATAGCATATTATTTGCTATGTAATGTCAATTTCACAGTATATTGTTGTAACCAAATTCATAGATATTTACTTTAAAAATTTGGGTTTTCAAAAATAAATCAATTCATTTTAAAAGTCAACATGCTGCTTAAAAGTTTGGTCAAATATAGAGTATTTTAATGTAATGCAGAATGTTAAGACTCGTATCACATTTGAACTGATCTAATGTAAGCACCACATTTTTGCAATTAGAAACCGAATTACTATTTTTGCAACATTTTTAAAACAATTGTGCGTATCATAAATGCCAAGTAATAACTGCATTATCATGCTATATTAATATTTCAATATTTGTAGATTATTTTATTGCTTTTTACACACATGAATATTCTTCATTTAACATTAAAAAGCAAAGAATAAGTTTTAGGTATTGTAATTTTATGTCAGATTAAAGCAAAACACCATCTTTCAGTTGTGGAAACTTGATATGACATGGTTGTTTTGCTATAATTTCATTGTCTGTCGTCATTTCTTTTCATTTAGTTTTTTTTTTTTTTTTCCACAGCTGCCCGAAGGTATGTTGTTCTCAGCAGCACTTTGATGCAGTGGGGGTCAAAACCCAGAGTTCTCCCGATTTCGTGAAAAACTGCATTTCAAATAATTTTAGGACATAATCTTCTCTTTGCATTTCACCAGAGCTCCTCTGAATAGACCGTCACAAAAAGCACTAAAATTACTCCAACGTTGTTTGAGACTCATTTGATTTGTATAATCTGTTAGTTACAGTTAAACTACGGTATGCATTTTTGCATAGATCGAGGACTGTAGATTTTGTCCCTCATCACAAACACTGGAAGAGACTAGGGGCCCGTTTCACGAAGCAGGTTTAGTGAAAACTCTGAGTTTGTTAACCCTGAAATGAGGGAAACTCAGAGTTTTCTATCTCAGAGTAGATCAACTCAGAGTTCAGGGTTGAACTCAGAGTTTGTTGAACCTGCTTCGTGAAACGGACCCCAGATAATGGCCTGTATAAACAAAAGCAATGAAAAATAATGACCTTTTATCCAGTAATGGTCATTATAGAGCATATAAGCATTGTGTATTACATTATGTATTTCACATAATGTAATACACAATGCTTATATGCTAATAAATAATTTAAACATCTTAATCACTGTTATAGCAACAAATGTCACCTCAGATTTGTATTTTTGATCTTTTATATGCATTCTGTTTCATTCCCTACACATTTGAATTGCGTCTTTCTTATGTGTACTACGGTAAATATGGAGGCTACATCAAACAGCACTCAGAGCAGCTTGTTGGGATAACTGTGTTTTGGTGAGTGTTTATTTATGTTAACTATCTTGTTGTGAGTGGCTTTTACTAAAATGACTCGAGCAGTAAGCCTTCACTGCCTGAATGTTAATGATAACAGTGTTGGCTTGCGGCTGTCAGCGTCAAACACACGAGGAGACTAGTCATGTGTTAGCTTTTAGCGAGCTAACCGCTAACCAAGCTTCATTTAAAAATCTGTGTAGTCAAAGTCGCGTTTGGATTATCTACAAATGCTTTCGCCTCATATGTTAACACTTACTGTTTTGTGATTGTGAGGGTCTGGAGTTGAATTCGGCATGCTTCATTGCTAATTAACAACACTTTTTAAACAAATTTTAGATCTTGAGTTTTAAGTGCGGTACGACTCCAACTTCAGGTGCTTCACTGACATGGCTACATAAGACTATTTTAACGTGAAACAGAAGAATTACTTCCTATTTGGGGGGCGACGTGTGTGCTGGAGATGATTTTAATACATGATAATTTGAAAAACATGCTAAGCCACATTTTAAACGCGTCACGTTTTACACCGGGCAAGATCGTTTTTAAAACCGCAGATTTTCGAATGGAGTTTGGTACGAAGACTTATCTAAACGAGAAAACGAATTAAAGCGAGTATTCAGCATTGATTAAGACATATTTTGTAACTTCCGTTGGTAGGAAACTGGTTGCTATGTTTGTAGTCTTTACTGTCAGCGTGGCACATGTGGGTTTCTGAGCATGTGATCAACAACATACAGCGGAGTCGTCCACCAGGTGGCGTGCTGTAGTCAGGCGGCCCCTGATTCATTACAAACTGGCAGGCTGATGTGGGATGCAATCCAATGCAATGTGCCTGGAGCTTATAAATGCTTCCTGTCATTGATACTACAGGTTTGCATTACATCATAATTCATCATGATAACTCCTGCGTTTGACCTGAGCCAAGATCCTGAGTACCTGATCCTCAGCATCCGTGTGCCGTACACCAGGACGTCAGAGTTTGACCTCTGCATCGATGGAACGGATTTCAAGTTCTATGCAAAGCCTTACTTTCTCAGGTGAGTTTATCAGTACACATACTTATGTAACTGACTCACTGTCAGACACTCTTATTCAACAGTCTGACTCCGGAGCCATTACGTTTCCCTTGCAAGCAGTCGTCTAATTTTCACTTCTTGAATTGACACTCAATACCCTGCAGTAACTATAATAACTACTTGTCTGCGCAATAACAGAAATATAGCTCCATTACTATTTATTACACTGTATGCTTTTTTTATTACAATGCACATTTTACATTTTATACCTCTTAAAAAATATATATATTTTTAGAACTACTTTCACACTGAAATTTATGTAGAGTTATTTTTTTGTACTGCTTATATTTGTAAGACTTTAATGACTGCAATGTAAATAATTTCCCCTCGGCAATCAATAGCACATTTCTGATTCTAATTCTGATGACACCAGGTATTACATTGATTTAAATTTTTAGTCAGTTCTTTTCATAGTGTCTTAATATTAACATAACCTTTTTGTTTTCAGATTAACTCTTCCTGGAAGAATAGTAGAGGATGGGAGGGAAAAGGGCAAATTTGACATAGATAAAGGTAGGTTGATTTATTACATTATGACAACACATATAGTGGTGGTAATTCTATTAGGGTTTCGACAACTGGTCTTCATAGTTGACTACAATTAGCCAGTACCCAACTGAAAATTTTTTCCTCTAGTCGACTAGTCGGGTGATTCAGATAGTGTGATTTTCCTACAATTTGAGGGTAAATCATTAACAAAGCTTGCTAACTATCTTGTGGAAACAAAACATACCACCTTATCCAGGCATTGCTCAACTTGCAAAGAGAATTCGTTGCCATTCAGCCACCTCAGTTCCATCAGAGAGGCTTTTTCCTGCCGCTGGCAACGCCGCAGATACAGTGGATGAGCTTCTTTTCCAGCACAGCTACCAAAAGCACAGATAGAGTACCTTTGCAGAAATTGTTGCACCAGGACAGAGATCAAGCAGGAACCAGCATATTCAAACACCCACCAGGAGCCAGATCTCGCTTCACTTACAGGCTTTCAAAAAATATTTTGCATCATATCTAGTAGTACATGAACATTATTCCATATAGTTGACTTTGGTAATGCCATATTTTCCACTTGTACTTTTATTTCTTACATGAAGTCATTTTTAGGATTTATTGTTTAAATTTGTACCTTTTTTATGTCAACATTTGTCATTAACTAATTGACTAATGTTTGTCAGTCGTCGACTAGTCATGGTTTGAGCCCCGACCTCCCTGGACAACGGCTTCCCTTACTCACAAATCCCAGTTTAAGCCTTGGTCATGCTATGGTATTACTTGACAAAATGCTTGATGAAGTATTGCAGTAAATATACCGACAGCTGTTGCATTAAATGAAGCCAGACTTTTGGCAGACTTACAGCCTCTATGTCAGTCTACATACGAGCACAATTTGGAGAGAGCGGAGCTGATTTCTCACACACAAATGAATCCCTGTGCACTCCAACCTTTTACACCCTGTGTAATCAAATACGATTCGGTCAGTAACCGGTTTCATTGGGCGTTGTAAAAATCCTGCCTTGGCTGTCTTAAAAATAGATTTGTTTCACTCTCTAAAGAATGAATTATCAGCACTCTATGAGCTAAGAGAAAAAGACGAGGAACACTGTCGAGGATCTGATATCTTATACTCTTTCAGTATAAAGGCATGGAAACAAGTAAAAGCATTTTTCCAAGGATGTATTTCTAAAGTCTAACAACTGTAGTTTTTGCCTTGTGCACTGACCTTTGTTTCAACAAGGAAAAAACAGTTTTTCAGCCTATTCTTTCCCAAGTTGTACAAATGTTGTCTCCACATATTGAGCTATAATTCATACACAGTAATGCTGAACTACAGAACCAACCAGAGATTCCAGTAATTTATATGCTGTACAGGAGTTGTAAAAAGCAGCGCAGTGTTTTTGGCATTTTCACCTTTTATGGGATAGTTCTGCAGTGAGCATACAGATACAACATATAAAAAAAGAGGTATTTAAGAAGAAAAATAAGTTTCCCAGCTGGAATTGTACCTGTGAGGCTGTAGTTATCGTAAAAATTGTGCAGAAGTTCTGGTTAAAGTAAAGTGAGGATGCTTTCAAAATAGTGCATAAATAGTTTTTATTTATCGCTTTATTTAATATGTAGTCAGCACAATGACTGTAAGGTACATTTGCACTACCGTTCAAAGGTTTTAGGTTACTTAGAAATGTCCTTATTTTTTAAAGAAGAGCAGTTTTTTTCAATGAAGATAACACTAAATAAATCCGAAATCCAGCCTAGACATTGTTATAGTGGTAAATGACTATTGTAGCTGGAAACAGCTGATTTTTAATGGAATATCTCCATAGAGGTACAGAGGAACATTTCCAGCAACCATCACTCCTGTGTTCTAATGCTACATTGTGTTAGCTAATGGTGTTGAAAGGCTAATTGATGATTAGAAAACCCTTGTACAGTTATGTTAGCACATGAATAAAAGTGTGAGTTTTCATGGAAAACATGAAATTTTCTGGGTGATCCCAAACTTTTGAACGGTTACGTTGGCGCCTTCAACACTTACCAGAACTGTGCGTCCACCATTTTCAAACAACAAGCAAAAGGATCCGAAGAAGATAAACTACAGTTTCAGTGTGGACATGAATTTGAAAGCTGATGACATCATTATTGATCTAATTGCAAATGGTATTATATGCTTAAAAAACACCACTGCAAACGCTGGCGCCTAGAGCAATGTTCACAAATGTTAAGTGCTGGCTGCAACGGCGTTTATGAACACAGACTGGTGATAGGGTAACATCGAACGGCAGGAAATGGAAGACAAATAATTACCACATCAGCTCTCCAGCAGTGGAGACAAACTGTCTCCTTGTGCAGTTGTCCTCGACAGAAGTTCAGAATAAACTAGGAGGAAATTCAATAATGGCTTTGTTGTGTGGAGGCTCTGTAGCCTGTGGAAAAGCAAAGCAGTTCTTCGAAGGATCACAATTGAATCAACTCTAAACCACCAGTAGCACCAGTTCACATTGTTGGAGGGAGTGTTGAAGAAATTTTGGCAGTTCTTCTGTGGATTTAGGCTCTCTCAGTGTTTTTGCTCTCTTAATGTAATCTCAGGTTAGTGTTATACTTTCTGCATATAGGGTCAGAGTAAATTTGGCAGTTTGCCCAGGTTTTTGTGGATCTCTTTGCAGATGTCTGTGTGCAGGCAAAACCTTGTGTCCCCAAGTTATGCTAAAGGGCAATAGTGGTAATACGTAGACGTTAACCTTGTGTGCGTGTATGGATTGCATTACCCAAGCAGGTGGGTAATGGTATCATATAGAGCAATGACATGTTTGTGACGTCCGTAAAAGATTGTTTTTCTTGGCATCAGACCGAATCCATGATGCTGAGGGCCACACAATCTGCTGTAGGACTCATCGTTCTTCTTGCTGAAGATAATTCTTTATCACTGTGCCTGTACGGTTAGGTTCGTTGTCACGCTGTGGAATGAGCTTGGAACCAGTCGAAGACCTCCTTAGTTTTATCGTCTGACTAATAGGAATGTAAACATTTGAAGAGCTTAGAACTTTAGCAAAGTGCTGTTTATGGCATGTGTGTTAACCACTATTCCCAAACTGGTGTTGTTTGACTGGATTTATGGTCATTTTTCAGTCACCACCAACAAGGTAGAACCACTAATCTATTTTTTGCAATGGAAAATTACACTACAAGTTTCTTCTTGTGTGAGAGCCGCCACCATGCAGGCTGAAATAAGATGCTGTGACAATAATGAGGTGAGTGCACTTGTGTGAGGTCTTAGAGGTGTGCAGGTTTGTGATTTCCATGTGGTGTGTCATTTTGGGAGAAGAATGGGTACAGGTATCTGTCTTCAAAGCTTTTGACTACTTTGACAGTATGTTTATTTGGTGCAAAGTACATTGTAGGCTGCTTTATGTTGTTGCCTAGAAAAGCTCTGATGCCGTGGCTGATAAAAGCATGTCTCTGTGTGTCTGCTATTGTTGACTGGTCGCATCCTTACAAGATCTTGAAACATGCTTCTAGTGGCAGTCAGTGATTGATCCTTGGGGCATCTTTAGTTTGTGCTTCAGTCTATCAGTCATGGTAAATTAGCTTAACTGATCATGTTATTTCATCCGATTTAAAGGGCCACTGGAACCATCTGTAATGTCATAATGATTACAGCCTGCAGGCAGCTCTTTGTGCAGGGACACTGGCAGCTTCTGTGGGATTTTCTTTAACTTTATAACAAACAAATCATAATGACTGTTGCCGTGACGTTCGCGAGTACACGCTACTTTCTGTCACCGTGATGTGTCTGTGACTTTCTGCTGCACGTAATCAGTTATAATGAAGTTGTCTTTATGGAGACGTCTGGCTTATGGACTCTGACACCTCGTTGCCTGTCTATCAGCATGGCTCTAGTTAACACGCTGTGTCTAAATAAGCCTGTAACATCTGCTAATAAAGCTCAGCTAATGAGTGTCCTTGTTTAGACTTATAATGAGCAATCATTAAGATCCCTCTTCTCCGGCTCTCCTTTCTGCAAGGCCTGCATCTCAAAGCAATTAGTCAGCTTCTATTGTAAAGCACTTCTAGGCTGTAACACTTGGGTGCATTGAAATTTTATGAGGTCTTTAGGCAACCATCAGATTATCTCTGCGGTGTGGCCAAATCGTTCAAGTTATCAATCGTGTATTGCCTGTTTAGTTTTAATAGCAGTTTGTAAAACAGCTCCTTAAGTTTAAAGCGTTGCACAGATGGCCTGATTGATCAGCAATGTTTGGTGTGAAAAAATATACTTAATTCAAACCTGTTACTTTAATAATCAGCCTATTTAAATTAGTGTTTTGAAGTCTGTAATATGTTGTCAGTTACTTAATATCTCCTTTTTCAAACATGTTGTCAGACAGAACTTCATCTTAATCTTCTTAGACAGTATTTCAGATTTAAAATGCAATGATTCCATTATCACAATTATCCTCTGAAACTGCCAGAGTCGAATGTGATATTTAAAAAGAACTTGTTGATTAATTCATTAGTTATCATCCCCAAAACACAGATTCAGACAGCCAGCATTGTATACATAACAAACCTAAAGGACAAATCCTGCCAACTTTCAAGGTGGGGCTCACTTTATCATTATTTTTCTTTAGAACTGGTTTCTGGCTGAAACGTGTGAATGAATTCCTGAAATATTATAGAGCAGGTGTGCTCTAGCTGCAGGCAGGAACTCATTTGCATATTCATAGCACCATGCAGAGTTGAAGAAGCAACAGTGTGGAGTTATATTTAAGCCATTTTAAAGGTAAGAAGGAATTATTTTGATGGAAAATGAATTCCTCTAATTAATTTCAGTGCAGAAACAGTGCAAAAAAAAGTCCTAAAAAGCGCTGAAGCTAGTTAACTCAGCAAAGGCCTTAGAAAAAGTCTTTATGGAATTTATTCTTCAAAATTCTTCAGTATTTTCCCCTGCTTATGATAGGCAGTAGTGTTGGCTGTAAAATGTTTTTATCGGACGGCATGCTGCTGAGATGTTAATAGTTAAATAATTGGGACTGTATTGTGCTCTCAGTGTGGCTAGGAAGCTCATCATCCAATGTGCAGATGTCTATTTTACCACAAATTTGTGTAAATGTATTAATCATTTTAAATATTTAATGCACCCATCCATTGTATGCTGTTTATTAGTGTTCAGACTGCATTCATTTAAATAATTATATTATTAAGAATTCTTGTATATTACTTGGAAGTGCTGAATAAAGATGACTTTAGCTGTTTTTCCCTATATCTGCATATGAAAGCTGGTATTAAATTACTTTTTCTGTGTATTAAACACAACTTAAGTTTAACTCAGACCCTGCAGTAACCCAGTTTGCCTTGATTGTATGGATCTTTTTAAATCGGAGATCCGTAATGGGTAAAATCCTCCCCTTCATGTCCTCTGTTGCTGCAGGTCTTTTCACCCTTCAGGTGCCTAAGGAGACACCCGGAGAGCATTTTGAAGGGCTTCAGATGCTGACAAGTCTCCTCGCCCCTAAAGGCTCCCGATCAGCAAAACCGCTGGTGGAAGATGTTAGCGCAGGTACGTCATATTTATCCATCCATTTAACTTGCTTGTGAAATCGGCTTTCACTTTCAGCACATGGGTGGGAAAGATAACTTGGAATGGATGAGGCACTAACCTCAGATCAACTGTGGCTTCTTAACACTTCAAAAGAATGCAGTGAAAGTGCAGCAGAAAATGAAGAGGAAGATGAAGAAGAATTTGACTGGCAGGTTGAGCAGGAGGTTTACGTAGAGAGATCTGAGGAGGAGCTGAGCGCCCTGCAGAAATATGGCTTTGGAAATCAGAGGTCTGGAGTATTTGCCCGATTGCAGGTGAGATAAATGTATAGATGTTCTTTGTCGTTCTAAACTTGTTTTTTAAATGATGCAAATATAGTTTAAATGACTTTACTAGATTACACATGCTGCAAATGTCCCGACAGGAAGAACTCACCGACGTGATCGACGTCAAGAACCCAGAAGGAACGTCAGCAGCAGAGAGGAGGCAGGAACGACTGGAAGCAGAGACAGCTGCCTTCTCTCCTGACCATTATCTGTGAGTTTAGCAGAGCAAAAAGCCTCTGACAGAGACAGGGCTTTCTTTCCGTGTTATTTTGGTCTGCTAACATCCATGTGTCTTTGCAGGGCTGATTTGTTTGAGGATGATGAGATAAAGGCACTGCTGAAGTTTAAGCCATGGTGGGCAAAGCTGAGCCCTTCTACAGAGCAAGAGGAAGAATCCGGTGAGTTTAAGTCAGAGTATCATGATCTGCGGAAATGTGATGCGTTAGAAATTAAATCTGAAATGTGTTGCTTGCTAATAAGATAAAGATGCAGTTTTTAGGAAAAAAAAGATGACAAAGTGCTAAGATCATTTAATGAATTAAAAGCAACCAATGCAACAACATAATGTAAAATAACGGCATTTAAGTTAAAGGTTCTGATTTAGATTTTACATAAAAGACCAGAAACATTATTAGCAAGATGTACTTAAAGCATCAAAGAAAAAATACTTTTTCTGCAGAAAAAAAGGGCTGATAGTGTCATCTATAATGCTGTTAAACTGTTGACACTGATGTTGGACCATGTAAGCAGAATTTTAGTATTATAGCAACAGTTTGGACCCCACAAAAAAGTCACAAAATAAATCTTAAAGGGCATGAGTTGATGAGTGAAATTTAAAAAGTGCAGCATTTTTCTCTGAGATGTAGTTGAGTAGCATCAAACTGAAACACTACAGTCATATCTGAGAAAATGTATTCAGTTGCTTCCCATCGTTACCTAAGAAGACTTCAACAGTAGGGCATAACAACTGAGAATATTTAGTGTATGAAGTAGTGTGTGTTTGCATTGTAAATGTGGTAAAACATAGTCGCAGCCCTCTCAGCTGACCTGGAGGATATACAAACTGTCTCTTTCAGCTGTATATATTCCCCCTAACACACAATCACAAACGTGTTTAACTGAAAGGTTGAAGAAATAATTATTATTTTAGGAGCATTTGATTTTATCATCAGGACTGTTTTATGGGGTCTGAATTTGAGTAAAAGATTTCTCAGCTATCTTGTTAAATTATTGCTTATACTGACTAAAACAAGATTTAATTGATGAAACTGAATTGATGGGTGGATTTTCCTGTTGTCTTTTGCATTTTTGTAGCGATGTTAGTAAACTATCCATCCATCCATCCGCTATACACATCCTCTATATGCTTAATCCGCATTAGGGTTGTGGGGGGGATGGAGTCTATCCCAGCTGACTTAGGGCAAAGGTAGGAGACGCCCTGGACAGGTCACCAGTTTATCACAGGGCTACACAGAGAGACAAACAATCACACTCACATTCACACCTACGGACAATTTAGAATCACCAATTAACCTCAGCATATTTTTGTACTGTGGGAGGAAGCCTGAGTGGGAGAAAACCCACACATGCACAGGGAGAACATGCAAACTCCATGCAGAAAGATCCCAGGCCAGTATGCAAACCAGAGATCTTCTAGCTGCAAGGTAACCGTGCTAACCACTGAGCCATTCTGCTGCACTGTGCATAGTAAACTATCCCTCTATTATAACTATTATAACCTACTTATGAGTGTATTTTTAAAATGGCAGGTTGATCATGTTTATTTTCCTGTCTGCCTCCAAATCCAGTTCGAATATTACACACACATTGCAATGCATGGTTTACCGTCCTCAGTGCCCAAAAATGAAAAACAACTTACACATACAAATGAAGTGAGGCACCTACAAAGTAGTGACTGAAGGCTACCAGAAGGTGGCATGAAATTACAAAAATTGGTAGGGCAATCATGCATTGTTTACTGTCTGACCAAATGAAACTATTCTTATGGATCATTTTTATTGTTCCCAGTTGTACTATTTCAAATCTTCCCCAAATACTATAGTGAATTGAAATGTTGTATTGCAACCAGGAATGTGATAGTTGAGCTTTGTGTCTGCCAGACACTGACATTGTTCTCCGACGATAAATGAATTCCCAAAGGACGCATGAGTCTTTTCAGCGCCCGCCTTCTAAAGGAAAGACAGACCTCAGCTAGTCGGCTACAGAGTTGCACTCCCTCCTAAAGAGCCTCAAGGCATTTCAACAGGAAAGACACTCGCCATTATCAGAGATTGACCTTGGACCTTCCCTAATCACTACCTCCCCCTGCTGCCTGTTGACCAATTTAGACATTTACAGTGCTGAGACTGCTGAGTTAGAGTGTGACAATTAAAAAAGCCTCTATTCCTACCTTTCTCTTCTTTTTTCAAATTCAGGTTGTCTTTTTCCAATCACTTCCTGTCTGCTTTAAATTAGTGGCTGGAGCCTTGCAGCTTCTTTTCCACAGGAGTGATAGCTTGTGAACCCCGTCATGGCACTGAGAGACTCTTTAATTGTGCCACCCTGCTCTCCTAACAGCTTGCTAATTCCAGCACTTCCACTGATTTAAGCAGGCGCGTGGCTCACAGCTACAGCTTATGTGTAGTGCACGGATGTTGCACGCTTAGAAGAGGATTTAGATTGAACGGATAGCATTATTGCAGGAGAGAGTGTTGCTGCCGGTCGTGTCTCTACCAGCGCGAGGGCCCGATCGCTGACGAGCAGCCATCAGTCAGTGATGCAAAGGCCATTAGCTGCCGTCTGAGTTTAGCCTCCCTCCGAAGAACATTACGGTTCCCCGTAGCCCCGCCGGCTCCCTCCGCTCATTCTGCATTCTAAGACAGAGTGGCTCAGTCGGGAGCCCAGGCGTAGATAAATGGGCCAAATTAAACCTAATGGCTTGATTGACAGCTCGAATAGCATTAGCCTCAGCTGAGTGTGAAGAATGGTGTCGGTCAGGAGATTTAAGCAGCTTTGCCGTCAGATCTTGAAAGCGCGCTCATGATTTTGTCCTGTATTTCAAATGGAGAACTGCTAGTCCTCCGTGTATTTGTTTTTAAGACCCCACCCCCTCCTTCACTTCTGCTAACTCTGATATATATGTCACCTGACAGATGGATGTGGACACAAGTGCTAATGAAGTAGAAACCAGCCCCTTTGTGCTCTCCAGTGTCAGAGCCAGCACACTGACGGGCCACAGCTGTCCACTGGAGGCCTGTATTCACCCACTGGTCCAGCCTAAATGGTCCTGACAGCTCGACCTCTGTCTACCTGCTGCACTTTGTTATGGCTGAGTTTACAAATCTGACCTTTGACCAACTTAGATAGTCTTCTGTTGATTTGGGCTACCCACAGTAACCACGTTTAGGGTTTGAGCAGACTGTTCATTAAACATCCCTTTGATTTGATTCTTGACACGATCACAGTGTGAATGCGCAAAATTAACCGTATTTGTCACGCAAGGTCATACATTGACCTCTAGCATTTGCGAGATTCTGGGAGCGTTTTCCAACCCTCAGCAGTATTTTGACGAAGCATATTTGCTCCATGCCATCAGGCCATCTGGACCTGTAGAGTGCGGTGACGAGCCAGGCTGCCGTTCCAACTGAAGGAATTAGGTCAGAAATTAATTTGCAATCAGCAGAAGCCCTCATACGCTGCGTGCTAATGCCCTCTAGAATTGACTGGCTCCATAGTGGAGATGAATGAACGTGGTGACGGGTAAATCTATCAGGTCTGCAGCGTTAATAGAAAATGCATCTGTATCATAATGCTGCTGTGTTCATCTTTAAAGAGAGTGAGTGCTCAGTTTCCAGTCAGATTTTGGATTTAGATGATTGGAATATCAATTTTAGTTGCACATGTGGTGATGCAACATGGGTCCTCAAACATCATTTGAGTCGACTGAAACCCATAAATCCATTCACTCTATGTCAACAATTATATACATGATTTTTATTCCTGTGCATCATGTGTTGCATTTGTGTGTCTGTTTGAAAGGCGATTCCTGCACATTCGCTTGGATATCTGTTGCTTGTGACTCTGCAAGTTGACGTGCCAATTTTGTGTGGGTTTTTTCTCTCTCTCTCTCTCTCTCTCTCTCTCTCTCTCCGCTGCTTTTCTCGATGCGTGTGTTCCGAGAACAGCGTGCACAGATGTGGGTGCACGTGCAGATCTTTGTGTCTGCTCGGCTCCCTCTGCAGCTGCACTGACGAGGGACCCAGGTAGTGTCTGCAGGGAGCTGAAACCTGACGTAATGCAGCAGGAATCTCCTTCGCAGCAGAGCCAAGTTCCCACTGCAGCCAGAGAGATCATTATGAAGCACTGCGTGTGTGTGTGTGTGTGTGCGTGTGTGTGTGTGTGTGTGTATTTGCTCCAGCCAATACACACCTTGCACATCAGGGGCTCTGGGCAGGGACTCTCCTTTTCTCATGCAGAGAGAGGAATTGCTTTCAGCTGTTGTATAGGCTGCCGGGAGGGAAGAAAACTGTTGAGTTACAGCACACTGCTGCAGACGTTCGGCGTGCCATTCAATACTGAACGATGCAGATTGCTTAAATAGGATTGAAGTCTGTTTGTGTCGCCCCATTAGGCTTGCCACAGATCCCCATTAAGCAGATGTCTCTTTCAAAAGGCAACAGTGAATTTATAGAGAGCACGGAAGCAGCGCTTTTCAGATATTTTCATATAACGGAGCTCTAAATTTTCTTAATGCGGAGCCGCTCAGCTATCACACGCATAAATGGTATTGGCATCACTAATTTTGTTCTTTTAATGTGGGACTCTATGGCCTATTTTGTTTATGCTCATCACATGCTCCTCAACAGGGACTTTATCATCAGCTAAGACAGAAGAGCCGTTTATTGGTTAATAAGAGTCAAAAACTGTTTATGTGTGAAAACGAGGTGCATTCAGGTTGCTTTTCATCACCATCCACACCGAGACACTTGCACTCCTGCTCTTTGTGATCTCCTTTACTTTAACCCCGTCAAATAGAGTTGATGGCTCTCTAAAGATTTGAAAATTGCAAACAAAAAATGATTAGGTTAGAAATACAAGATGATAGATAATTAATCATAAAATATGTTTTTCCTGTGATTTATTCTTGTGTTCTTTTTTTGCATTCAGTAGTTTACGTGTCAGCAGAGGACAAAAAAAATCTATTTAATTTTAAAAACAAACTCAAAAAATTTATTAAATCTTAATATTTCCAGCATAGTCTCTTAACAGAACACATCTGAATTATGGATTTTCATTATTTGTTGTTATATATTCAATTAAATTTAATAAAATGGTCAACAAATAATACAGAGAAGCAACATGCAGTTTAACTATTAGAAAACTGACTGTAGATTTGTCAGAGCACCCAGTTGAGCCACTAGGAGCCTCCATGGTGGCATTAATTCTAATTCAAAGCTTTTTGTTTTTGTCTACTAACTGTGGCAGACATGCTGATGATCACTGCCGCCTAAAGTTGTGAAATTCCTCTGAGTTACCATCTGGCTGCTGTACGGTTTAGCTAGCCGCCTGAGCTGAAGGACTCTGATTACATGCTTTAACCAACGTTAAAGTAAAAGTGATGAACTGTATCAGTGACACTCTTCTGCTTTGGGGATAAACACATTTTAGCAGTGGCACTAAATACTGATGGATTTCCATAACCGACCAAGTTGGATTGTGACAGTATTTGTGGACAAGTCCTGGCGGAGCAGCTGTTTCCAGCAGCTGGACAGTCACCAAGTCGCTCCATCATGTAGATTAGATATGAGGATTGTTTCAGGTAAAACCGACATGGCTCAAGTCTGTTGTGATGAGATTCTACACAGTAACATTATAGATTTTTTTTTACTGCTGAAGACTGCAACTCTAATATCGGAAAAATGGGGTAGACTTTGTTTTATTTGTTACATGTGTCCAAACATTTAGTCTGATCCAATTTATTTCCTCCAGTAAACCCTGGGAGTTGTGCAGCTGTTTTCTGCGTTTAATACTTCGGGTTTTGTGGGGCCAATTATCACCTAGTGACAGACAGAATCTCAGCACCTTAAATGAAGTCATTATTTTGTGTTCTTTATCAAAGTAACCAGCTGTTTTCTTTGTCAGTTCTTCACATTTCTAACACAACTGACTTGTTTTGCAGAAAATCCAAATGTCAGTGGTTACAGAAAGCTTTTATTATACAGTATTATGTTGTTAATACAGTGGCTGTTTTTGAAAAAACAATCACTGTATTTCATTACTTTTAACAGTTAACCATGTATGACCATCTTGGCTCTGTCCTAACACTGTGTAGGAAGAAATAAAAATTCCTTTTCATGCTGTATCTTTATGTTGACTCAGGTTGAGGAGTTCTGGAAATTCCTGGATATTGTTGCTGTTTAGGCTACCGTCCGTACTTGATGTGCACTTATTGGGTGCTGCTCTGCACTTTGATATTCTGGGTTTTAGTGTCCCCCTTGTCTAAGTGTTTGATTTAGAGCTAGACTGGCATATGGGCCGTTCAGATACAACACAACATGAGCTGCGCTCCCTGCTGGGTTCAGCACACGGCTCAGGAGAATTGCTGAGTACTGAGTATAACAAGATAAAATTTTAAATTTCATGAAAATGAATCATACCTCTTCACCTCATTACTTCCATTAAGAGACTTTAGCAGGTCTATAGAGCTAATGAGGAGGAATGCATAGCAAACCAAAGCTATTTTTACACACATTTTCTACATATAACACACCTGACATGCTTACTTAGATGGAAACCTGTTTTCAAGATACCAGGTTCATCCCCAAGGTTCTTTTCACAATTAACGACTTGTGTCATGTAATTCAGGGAATTCAGACAAACTCTCAACATCAGCTTTTTCCCCTGTTTGCTTTCTGTGCCTGGCTGGATGCCTCATTCTGGATGCCATGTTGCTATTTGTCAAAGCTAATTTGAGCATTGCTGTGTGAAAGCCCCTTTATTACGGATAAAGCTGTTCTTGTGTATATGTCAGCTGATATGTACCAAGAAACTGAAGAACAGATATACCAAAGCATTAAATGGCAAAATCAACTTTTGTATGTGTCTTGGTCATAATTTAAAGACATCTAAGGGATATAGAGATTGTTTCGTATCATGATTAATGGTTATACTTGTAAAAATGGTTGTAGGCTGATCATTATTGGGCTTCATTTTAGCCTAGAATTTGACATCTGATCCAGTATCATCAGTCTATAATCTGATTACATTAAGTCTAAAGCGTTTTAACTTGAAAAGTATTTGGAATACCAGTGACATTTCAGGGTTGTACTGTATCTTTGACTGCAGTGTGAAATTTAGAGAAGGGATTTTTGTTTTATCAGATGCATCCAGTGTCACAAGCAACACTAAAAATCTTAGGTTTTTTCAGGATTTGGAGGAGACCGGTGACCCATCTGTCCCCATTCAACCCTACTGCACATATGATTGTTTTTCAAAAGGTTTCAAACTGAAACATGAGGTTAGCAAAACTACATTCATCTCATATTTATCCGGCTTAGTGTGGACATAATCTTAGAGACTTAGGTCACTAAACCTACTTTTATTAAGCTGTTTATCCCTGCACACAAACCGTGTGCCTTTATTATATTGATACATGATGGTGTCAGTATGTATTTGATGTGAAAATCATTGCTTTGTGTTTTGACTTGTGGCTTTAAAGCACGCTGAAATTACACGTTGGTGGTGTGGACAGTTTGTAAAGTTATACACCGACTTTACATTAGAGGCTTACGTGTGCAAAGGAGTGTATGCAACTCCTCCTCCACCTAACCGCTGTGACCGCTTCCCACACCCAATACTGGATTCTTTTGCATTTCACAAAATCGCTTTTACATATGTTGGATACTGGACTGTCTCACTTCTTTTGACTACAGCATCTTTGTTCTCATGCAGCTATATCATTCACCGATGACGAGAAAGAGCAGCTGAGGAAATTCACCAACCGCTCCTACCTGTTGGACAAGACGTCCCGTCACCAAGCATGGCTCGGCCTCATCGACATCCTGCTGGCTTACTCCTATGAAGTGCGCTCTACAGAAGGAGAGCACAATGTGAGTGTGTGTATTTATGTGTGAAGAGGCAACTCCTCCTGAGCAGCACTTAGGCCTTGGATGACAAAGCCCTATATCCTCACATCCTTTAGACCCCCTTCCATTTCGTTCAGAGCCTTAAGAGATTACCAGCAGATCCCTGAACTCAGTCCAGGCCTCTTTGTGTCACTCTTCTGAGGTAGCTGCATAAAAGCGAGGTGAACAAGGCTCATTTCGTTGTCAAAGACACTTTGTAGCATGTGTTAAATATTTGATACAGCAGACTGTTGAATTAAAGCTCTGCTATGAAAACAGAATGTGTCATGGGTGAGCACTTAAATTTCCACTTTGTGATGTTAGACTATGGAGAGAGTCCAGACTATGTCCCCCACTTCATTTCAAATGCCTTGTAGCCTGTTTTTTTTTTTTTTTTTTTTTTACTATGAACAAAACTCTGAGCTGCTTTTGTCCAAGTAGAATTTATTGTGATCTGTGTTTTTTGTAGTATTCCTTGTGTGTTATTATTTTGATGAAGGGTGGATCCCTTCTCTTCTACAGGTGGAGTCACCGTGGACTATCAGAAAACTCAGTGGGACTCTGTGCTGGCTGGAGGTGAGTCAGTTAATACAGTGAAATAAGATGAGCAGTGATCCTTACTTACTTTACCTTTTTTAGTGACACACAAGGAGATATTTACTAAGCATGTGGTACATTAGCCTCCCGTCTACAATTTTAGGACATCGCAATTTTCCTACTAAGACCACCAATGTCAATGAACCAAACTGCAGATACAACTAAATCAGCTTGGTTCCTGATCTACTTTGACATTCGTTGTCTTGAAAGATATGGATTGTGAAGGAATATTTTTTCTGTTGCTGAACTTTTTGCAGTTGTGAAACCTTGGCGCAGTCCCATAAGTATATAAGGACAGACATTATTTCTGTTTAACACTTTCAGCAAATCATCAGTAAATATCCCCCTTATTGTCCATCTGCTTCAGTTTGCCTTCGTTTCCATGTTACCAATGACTTTATATGATTTCAATAATGTGGCCTTTAAAATTTCTTCCTGTTTAATAATCCTCATGTAAATCAGGATTCAACACTTCTGCTTTTTAAATTTTCTGTGGTAAACTAAGGGTGAGGACTCGCTCACAGATGGGACTAGTTTCCATTGAGTTAAAGATGTGTATTCAGAACACATGTTGAAAGGTCTTGTTGCCACCCTGCTGTGAAAACTTTGCCTCTGCTATTCCTTAGCGCATCTGGGTTCTTATCATATTTTCAGAGCTTTTGCTGACTTTGTTTCTCTTCTCTATAAAAGTCCAACTGGCTTGATGCCAGGATATGAACATAGAGCTGAAGAGTTTTTCTGAAAGTTTTATTGGTTTTGGTTTATTTGATCAATTACCAAAATGAATAAAGCACCAAATAAAATGCTATTGCAGTTTCATCACTAGTTTTCACTAGCCAACAAATGGACAGATGCTAAGTTGTCAGGAAGTATTCTGATCACTTAATTTCTTACACACTTTAGTTTGTGTGAGAATTTATTTCTACTTGGATAAAATTGGCATTTTTCCCATCAGTCTACAGTCTCTACAGGCTTTGTACACCTGGATTTGGGCAGGTTCTCTCATTCTTCCTGGCAGATCCTGTCAAGTTCCATCAAATTGGATGGGAAGCATCTGTGAACTGCCATCTTCAGGTCTTTCCACAGATGCTCTGTGGGGTTTAGGTTTGGGCTTTGGTGTGGCCACTGGGACAGTCAGAGGAATGTCCTGAAGCCACACCAGCATTGTCTTGGTGCTTTGGTTCTCTGTTGTATTAAAAGGTGAATCCTCACCTCAGTCTCAAATCACATTCATTCTGGAACAGATTTTCCTCAAGGAGCTCTCTGAATTTGACTTCATTCATCCTTCCCTTGTTTCTGAAAAGCCTCTTTGTCCATGCTGCTGAGAAGTACCCAATGGCATGATGCTGCCACTGCCATGCTCCATTATTATGATGCTCTGTATTAATTTTGTCATTATGGTTATTTAGTGTAGATTAATTTGAAAAATCATCTCCAGTTAAAATTACGTCGACAGCACTAAATAAGCAAAAGTACACCGAAAGTACGTCCCATTTTTGTGAACACCTGGAAGGAGCGTTTTCAAAGTTAACATAGCATAATACTATTTGTTCTTAATGATGAACTGATTAGATTTTTGTAGCTGGAGGTCAAAGGTCATGATCATGGTGACCATGGTGACAACACATTTTTGACTATGGCTCAAAAATTGATAAGCAAATAATGAAAAAAATTTCATGCAAATGTCCAATAGGATAGGGATGACATTTTATGTCCAAAAGGTCAGCTTCACTGTGACAAAAACTGCAAAAACACTTTCCTGGCCATTATGCAGTGCCAATACTCAGGAACACTTGGTTAAATACTATGCAGATATTATGGGCTGTCACGTTGAAGCATCCACCTTTTAAAATTTGCAGCTTTTTTCTTGCAACATTCATAGTCTCCACCCGTTTATGACAGAACATTTTTCACTGGAATGATTCTTGTCAATGTAATAAATTCCAGTTTGCCAAAAAATGCAAGTCAGTTAAATAAACTCCTTAAAAGTCTGTACTGCATATATCATATAAATCTGGACAGACGTAGATGTAAACTGCACCTTGACTGACTGGCAGAGGCAAACAACTGGAGGCAGTAATTCTGGTTGTAGAGGGAATCCAACAGGGCTCAGAGTTTTTCTTTCTGGCGTAATGATGACTTTCTCAAAGAGGCAGATCTTTTATTCTTCGAGTTAGGTTTATGTTGGCAAGGAGCTACTTTGGAAACAAACTTTGTGAAACCCCCGGCTGATTTTCCAGACATGTCCATCACTGATTTTTGCACTGAGATAAACAGTCCATGTCCAGGCTTTGTGTCACTACCTTAGGCCTGTAGGCACATGACCTGAAGGCTGCACAGCAGTAGGCACAAGTGCTGCCAGTTCAAAGAGCAAATGAAAGTATGTTTGGTCTGCCTGTTCAGCCTGCCACTGGATAATCACTTGAGTGTGTAATGTGTGTGAATGGCATTAGAAATAGAAGTATTTCCCCGTGTGAGAGCAGCTTGTCAAACATCTTAACGCATGACCACAATAGGAGAATAAATTGGATGTTTTTTGTGTCAAACTGGGTCCCATTCACAGCGTTGTTTTCAGATAAGTTTGTTTTTGAAGCTGACATGCCAAAACAGCAAGACATAGTTAATTCTCTCCCTCCTCCAGGGGCTGTTGATGTCTGCATCTAGGAGAAGTGGTTGATAAAAATCACAGTTGCTCTGTTTGTTGTCGTCCTATTACACCTTTATTCTGTTGGTTTCTGTTCACTGTTATCACCTCTCTGGTTAGTCAAACACATACTTGGTGTTGGACTTTTTGTTATTTTAGTTTTCACAAGCATGAAATGGCATTTGATCTGTCAACTAAATTCTTGGTCAAACTGATAAGATCTGTCTTATTTAGTCTCATAGAGATATGCTTGACTCTTGGGATCTGTTCCAAGAAGCTGGTTTACTGAGTGATCTGGATAACTTTGATGAGTAAAACCTGGCATTCAGCAGGTGTTTTTACATCAGACTTTGATCCAGGTTTGAGGAGGTTCTGCATTTTAGTCAGCAAAGTTATCCAGATTACACAATAAACCTGCTTCTAGGAAGAAAAGCCTGCATTGTCACATCACCAGTGACAGTACTGACGTACAAATAAGCTGATAAGAGAGGGAGAAGAGAAGCATTTGCAGGTATTCTATGTAAAACAATGTGTATTTCCCTTTGGCTTTGTGATGCTGGAGTGTTGTGACACTCCGTGGAAGCTTCTCATGGATTTGAGGTCAGACTGAAGTGGAAACCATTCCACCCTAATCAACACATTCTGCAAAAATACCTGACAGACTCTTCAGACCTGTGCACTGTGTAGCACACATCCAGATTACTTGTAGATGCAGCTGCTGTAAATTGCACTTCCCACCTTGTTTCAGAAATCATGTCATGTATGGATTTATAGTCAGTTCAAAGGATTAAATCTCACTTTATACACATTCAGGTTTTGATTTTTGGCTCAGCAGTGAAATTTCTCTATTCACTGCAACACTGGATAAATGCACTGTATGCTATCCATCCATTTTTTCTGTTCCTCACACTATTTTAGTACTTTTAGTGATGATAGAGGGATGGTGGCTGAATGTTAATATACTTCTTGAACAATATCTTCAATGTTGGTAGAACAGAAACAAGTAACACTATTTTACCAGCCATATATGTTTATATTGCACCAGTGCTGCTTATTTTAGCTTTGTTTCTGGATCATATCATTACAGTATGGAAGATGTGTGTCTGAATACCCACAAACCACCTCTGCTGTTGCCATATCTTGTAATCATTAGCCTCCACCTGCCGTTAGCAGCACGTGATGGAATATTAAACTTAGTGGTTGAATGTTTCTTGCCCAAGTGCACTGTGAGACTTGTAGTGGATGTTTAGCTTGGAGTGTACTCAGGCATGTGCTTTGGACAATATTTTCTAAGCTCATAATATTTTATACTGATGATCCCTGTTCATCCAAGCCATAGAAGTGCTCCAAATATCAGTCACCTAGCATTGTTAATGTGGAAAAATGAGCGAGGCTTTCACTTGTGGAAGCACAATTACTCGTCCCACTTTGCAGTTTCATCTCTGTAGTTGAGTTGTAGCTCTTGAAGTGCAGTCAAATTATTTAGAAGGAGCACATCTGCTACACTGTTATCCCCTAACACTCGGCTATAAATCAAGCTTAAATCTCAGCTGACACTTAGTCATTGAAGACTGCACCGCGTCTGTTTCTACAGACCCACACTGGTGCTCAATAGAGATATGTATTGTTGTTTTCTGTTATTGTTGTTGCTCATGGGGGTTGAAGGTTGCTGTTGCCAGTTGTTGCATGTATCATCCATCTGCCAAGACAGATGACGCAGCCGAACAGGTGATCGTTCATTAATGTTAGCAACACGTTTTTGTTCACACTATGGCGCAGATGTGGTAAATGTGTCCCAGAGCATATTTGAATATTTTGTGAGCGAAGGGATCCCAGAGCATCCTCATTAGGTGTTGCACACATTGTCGCCACTTGTGATCAGGATGCATTTCTGTTGTAATTGTAAACCAGCCAAGCGAGGGTTCTTGGAGGAGTTTGGATGCTGAGACCTTGACCGCAGTTTGAGAGGTAGCACTTTTCCTGCTGTGGTGACAGTGAACCTGCCTGGCAGCGCTCTGCTGCTCGTCAGTCAGTCAACAGAGCTGTCAGCTCCCATTGACAGTCCACTTCACTCAATCCCCCCTCCCAGGCTTCTCTTCTTCCCTTCACATTCTGCTCTACTATGGATTCCTCTCTGTCTTTGACTGCCTGTCTATCTGTGTGTCACCGCTGATATCAGCTCTGCTTCCTCACTCACTGGCTGTCTGTCTTGCTTCGCTTATGCCAGACATTCCCCTTTCCCAACCACTTTATCCCACCCACACCACCGTCCCTCCTCCCTCCATCTGCTGCATGTTTACTTGTCCTCAGTCGACTGCGCTGGTGTGAATGAGTCCCCCCCCCCCCCCCCCCCCCAGCAGCAGACCTTATTTACACTCCCGCTAAACAAGCCCAGGGGAGAGCATGATCCCCGATGACACGCACTCGCAAGCTCACAACACATCCTTAACAAGCCACAAAGAAAAGGAGGGAAAGAAACAGGATAAAAATCTCTGTTTCTGTCTCTAGGCTGTGTGTCTATTAGTGCAGAGAACATCTGAGAGTGATGGCAGTGATTAAAGAGAAGCAGCAATTAACAGGCCAGTCCTGCAGAGGTGTTTAAGAGTTGCGAGCCCCTATTTTGCCAGCTCTATAAATGAGTAGTTGTTAAGACTAATTAGAGCACCATCAACTGAAATGCACACCAAAGAATGCTGGTGTTCAACCTAAGAATGTAAGAAGATTTCTTGGGTCAGAGTATCTGTCAGAAACAAGCTTTTTTTCTGTCAGTTGCATGTTGGTGTTTCTTTTTCTTTCTTTGTCTCCTTGAATAAAAACATGGTCCACTTTTGTGCAGGATCCTTTTATGGATGTCATGTTCTCTTTCCTGCAGACATACAGCTCACTGCAAGAGGTCCTGGTGTCATTTGGACGGAGGGTTTTGTGTTACCCCCTCTACAGACATTTTTCTTTGGTCTCTGTGGCTGTTCATGACACGACTAAGGTTTTGCAGTCAGGTGAGTCTCCTAAAAGCACCACACCAGCAACCCCCCACACATAGGAGCTCATAAAGAAGCATTATAACAGCAACGTTTCACCTCTGCAGACTGGTAGTGACCCTTTGATGTCTGCCACATGTTCTCGAGTCGGTTTTGTGGTTTTTAGTTCAGACTAGAGGCTACCTCCAACTTATTTTCTGTCCACTGTTAACACATGATCTTTGCCAATTAGTGACAATTAATTCTGTCCACCCTGCGGTTTCTTCTGAGCAGTGTTTTCATATGTAAATAGGTGAAAGCATGTGCAGTCAGATAGAGGCTGCCGCATGCCCGTAAGCAGTGGGATGCGGCTCGATTGTGAGTCAATGCTGCTGAAAAGGCAGCTTGATAGCCGGCATGCTTTTGTAGTGTATTGTCTAGCAGAAACAGCCTGCCAGTCAGAGAAAGTGCTTCTTGAGCACACTGCAGCGAGCGTTTGAAAGTAATATTCCTCCAGCTAAGCAGGAGAGTGGCCGGGCTCCCACCCCTCAGGGAACGAAATGTGGATTAGTTGAGAACGGACTGTTGACTTTGATATCTCAAAGCCCAGAGTAATCTTTAAATCAAAAGCCCCTGCAGACAGCTGAAAGTCAGCAGTGTAAACATACTCAGGATGTGTGAGGGCTAAGATTATCCAGCTTGTGATGATTTTAACGCTGGTAAATGACAGCAAATTAAAGGCCTTTTAAGCTCCAGATTAGCATTTCCTCGCTTCATTAAGTAGGAAGATGAGTTGATCAGGAGAGGCAGGGAAGCAGCAGTTAGTCGCTCTTTCTCCTCACCTTTTTTCTTTTACCTACCAACAAGAGAAATATCGTTCTCTTGTAGAGAGACCTCTGTTTCCTTTAAACTCAGAGCAGAACATCATGCTCCAGTTCTACCAATAATGTCCTGATAATAAAAAGCATCAACATCAAGGCAGGTTTTATATTGTTACAATGTATAGAGGGAAAGAAATAACAATTTATTCAGCTCAGTTAATTTTATAATTCATTTTAATAAAGTTCACTCTTGACTCATAACCGTCATTATTAACAAGAATTATAGAAGAATGAGGAACAAGGCTTTTCCTTAATGAACTGTAACACTACAGTAATTCACCCTGGCACGTGTCTCAGGGTGTGTTTCCTCCCAGCGTTACTTCACACACTAATTAATTTGTCAGGATAAGGCAAATGGAAATGCGCGCTCCCATTTTTGAGGCACTTCATATGAGTGGCTGTAAAAGCAAACATTCATAGGTATTAGCAAAACAAACCCATTAATGGCAGCACACAGGTTAAGGCCTTAGAGGAAATGTAATCCGGGGGTAAATATTTGAACAGCCCTCTGGCAGTGTGGCGAGTATTCTCAAGGAGCTCCTCCACCTGCTTCTTAAGTGGCTGTAACTAAAGAGCCACCAGGCAGGTACAGAGGAGCGGAGAGTCTGGGGGGTGGGGGGGGACCTGGAACAAGGAAGTATCCAGGAAGACCTCGAGGTCATGCTGTCATCATGATCGTACTGACAGGACAGGGCAAGGGATGTCAGATGTGACCTTTGTTCCAGATCCATCCACCATGCTTCTCTGCTTCATTCAGGCGTTTTTTTTTTTTTCTGTTGTTTTTTTTTTTGTTTTTTGCAGTGGTTATAGAATTTCCTCTGGAGCGTTCTGGGAAAGTTTGGGCAATTTAATCTGTGGAAGTCAAATTTTAGGTCAAATAAGGCACTCTGGCCTAGTTACAGAAAATCAAGGAAGAGTAATGAAATTTTACATGCAGGCCAGGATAGGGTCTGGGTGCTGATGATCTTTTATTGGATGAGAGGCATGGATTGTGCTTGTGCATGTGTGACTGAGATAAACTGTCCTGTCACATTAGACCTGACACAGGGTGAAGATGTGTCTCTCATGCCTTTCGCGCACATCATCATTAATTGTGACATCAGTGAAATGCTGAACTCTCCCTGCTGCTTTCTAAAAGAGTGCATATAATACAGTTTGAGAAATGTTGTGTACTTGAATTAAGGAACCTTTACAGACACTAACCATGTGCTGTATTATGCATTTTATCAGTAGAGTGACTACACCATCTACCAAGGCATTTAAACATTAAAGAGCTGATATTACGCTTTGCAATTTTTCCCTTTCTTTTAGAGTGTTTTTAGTGATTTTGGACATGGTCAACAAACTTACAAAGCCTGAATTCCATACTAAAGGAAGTTACAGTCTTCTAGTAAATACCGCTCCTTACCTGTCGGAAATGCCTTGTTTGAAGTCCAGGCTTTTTTTTTCTGTGTCCTGTCTCTTTCTTACCTATGCCACCATGTAACACTTCTCCATAAGAAAAGTCTAGGACCTACTTTGGGAAACCATTAAGTAAAGAATGATCAGGAAAAGTTGTAGAGGGTCTTTAAAGCATGCAAGCATATTGTAGTCAACCCCAAGAATGAAATTACGAAGCTATAAATGAATAAAATGTGGGCACTTTAAACCAATAGGAAATCCAGCATTGTGTTTCTATTTTTGCAGATGGTGCATGTCAGTTTTTGGTAGAGATTGTCGAAAAAATCCGTTGTTAAAAAACATTCATTGGACAAAATCTGCTAAATTATTTAATCCCTGTCGGAGTGATACTGGACTACAATAGTCAAATGAGATAGTGCAGAGTGGTATTTGTATCATGTTTTTGCTTACATATTTAGATAAATATTAAATTTTTTCTCATTTATTATGTCTTGATCTCTGTACATTAATTGACTGACTTTTGAATCTACTATAAATTCTTTAACCATAAAGATGACATTCGTAACCAAAGGAGGACTGAAATACAGCATGGAATGGAAAAAATGTATCATTTTCACTTTGCTGTCGCTGCAGTTTTTGGAATCTGCATTAGCGTCTAACAAACACAGCAGGCTTTTGTTTTTGGTCCATTTCACACCCACCACTACGATGCCAGCCTGCCCATTCAGCAGCTATGAACTACTTACTGTTAGACGTTTGGAGTGCACATTCTTCCGTGCTCGTTGGATAACCGGATTTTACCAAATTAACACACCTTGTTCTCTTGTCCTTTGCGTAGCGTTGAACTGGTGCAGAGAGCAACCTTTCCTCCAGTTTTTCTACAAACAACTTGTAAATCTTTCCTCTGAAAAGAAGTCAGATCTTGGAAGCGAGTGTGTTTCTGCCTCACATGATCCAAGCCCTGAGTTTTTTAGGGCAGAGTTCCCTGCACATGATCCCATGCTTTAGATGAGAACCAAATGTTTGTTTAAGGTTTTCCTCACTGTGAGTGTGCTGTTTATTTTGATTGGTCTGGAATGTCTCTGGACAATGCCAACCGGCTCTGTGGAGGTGGAGAGGAGCATTTTCTCCTGCCCTCAGTGGATTGTTGGCCACATCATAAGGCTATTTATATGCCTGATTAGAGGGAGAAATGCTGCGGCAGTTTGGCTTGTTGTATAGTTTTAGGAAAAAGCCATTTGTCAGAATAACAAAAGCAGTTTTGGTGTACTTCTGCATGTGTGATGCATTTGTGGCATTGAAAGGATGACGCATGCTCACCTCAAACAATGTCAAAACACGCTGTCAAAGCGCAGGTGTCAATCATAGCTTAAAGCACCATTATTTAGTACATAAACACATCTGATAGTTTACATACTTTGGCTGGTAGATTATATATTTAAATCATGCTTCATTTAAAATGGTCTGTAATTATTTTCATACAGCCTCATATGCTTCAAATGTTCCACATGGAAGGCCCCAGACATAAATGAACATTTACAGAGCTGAAATGGAATAAAAGAAAAGATTTATGTGGATTTTTTATACATTAGACAGTTCATGAACTGGAATAATCAAATCTACAATTGACATATTTGCTGTTCTTATCTGTCCGCATGACATTATTTATGTTCTTGTTAAAACAGTATGGCATGTCTTTGGTGACCTCTCTTTCTACACATACATGATGCTGTAAGTTGTGTTTTTATAGTGGTCTCTTTTCTAGCTGTGAAATTCTAAAAAGCGGATGAATACCCTGAAGGAAACATAATTTAAATCATTAATTTCATAAACCTTTGCTCACTTTTACAGTCTTCTTGTAGGACTGGATGTTGCTGGTGGCTATAAACAAAGCATAAAGGTGTATTTTTGTTGTTTATTTAATGGACCGGTATTTAAGTGCACACATTTCCTTAAGCTGCCTACATGCTTCTTGCAGCAGGCTCATCATAGAAGTTGAAACATCAAGGTCTGCCTCGTCTGCTTCTTGTTGATGATTGACTTATTGATCTGTGGGGAGGCCAACCCAATCACTTCTGTTTCTGCCTCCTTCCAAAACACACCAAAAATCAGATAATCAAAACATCTATCCAGACCAGAAGAGTATAAATGAAAGTAGAACTTGGCATCACAAGATGTTAGCATGATTAAGGCCTAAATACAAGCATAAGCTCAGTATCATCACATTAGTCAGGTTGGAGCATTTCTGAATTTTGTAGTGGCTGATTAAACTGCGGGTTTCAACTCTCTGGCTGTTCCTCATATATTAATTCCATGCAGGTTTTAAGTGTTCCCGCTATAAAAGTGACAATATTAAATGTACTCAGATAGTTTATGGTCTTCATCTTTACTGCAGAGTTGTCACCAGATAAAATTTACAAACTGCCAAAGAATGACTTTGAGAACATGATTAAGGGTGCCAACATGTAAGCAGTAAAGGTGAAAATACTGTGTAGATAGAGAAAACCACAAATTAAAGGGTCTGAGGACATTCTCCCTTAGGGGAAGGTTTTGAAAGGTATTTCCTTTACATGCTCATTTCTAGTTATTACATGTATATTTGCAGCTGCCTCAAAACTAAAGCCCTTCGCAGACTTCTTTCACTCCTTTCCATTAATCTGACGCCATCTGAACATGTCTGCAAATTAACTCCTTGCTCACTTTACTGTGAAAGCTTTGATGGTGATCTCACTTAGACGCCGTCATATAAACAGGTGAAAAGTGACATACTTTGAGGTGTGTGAAGCAAGTTTGTGAAGGCCTTTTCACATTTCAACGCTAATATTGGTCAAAAAACATCACAGCAAAAGAGCAAAATGCACAATTTGCATGTCATAAATCACAAAATACCTTTCTTTCTCATTGACTTTGATCTACAATTTCACATCTATTACAAACTGAATGTCCCTAAAAGCAAAAATTTACTGCAATGAAGACAAAATTTAACAGATAATATTAATGAGACTCAGCAATAAAGGATGTTAATGTTATGACAAACATTAACAGGAACTGAAGACAGAATGTAGCACATAATATTAGTGGGACTCGTCAATAATGGATGAATCCATGTTTTATCAGGAGCTGAAGTGTAGTTTGTTGGTGGGAGCCATTTCTATGACTTTATTAAATACCTGCAGCTTCAAAAAGCAGCAGGATCCACATCAGTGTCTCCAAAAAAAGACACTGGTGCACATTTCTGCACCTGGAGCATGGAGACAGGATCGATCATGATCTAACGACAAGTCACACTGTGTGCTTTTCTCTACTTCAGACGGCTGAGCTGTCGCACACAGACTCACAGTTTATCAGCTGCAGTTAAATCATTTGTTACACAGCAGCTGTCCTACTTCTAAAGATGTAGTTACATTCTCACCACACATTCACACTTTCAGTGATTAAGGAAATCATAAATATACAAGGCTAGTTTTAATTTTATCTTTTGTTTATTAATACTTTATGGCAAATTATACATCACTTGATGTACTGTGGTGAATATGTCTGAATGTAGCCATGGGGAATATTAATATAAAAGTGATCCATGTCTCAGTGGCAGAATGTCATCACTTTAAGTCAACAATGTTACGTATCCCGTGTTTGAAAAGGGCTAAATTCTAACAGCCATTATAGGGTAAAACAGCCTTAGATGAACCATTTTAAATAAATAGATGCAAGAGCTGACAAAAACAAAAAAAAAGTATATTGAGTTTGTGGGTTATATGCTAACAAACATGGACCACCTGAATTAGCATTGTCACAACTGAAACATAACACCGCATCAGCCCCGTGTCAGAGTAAACATTCCTTAAACACGGTTTTCAGACAGAGGAACATGTTTGTGTTGTCTCCAGCATATCAGGAGCTGATGTTTTCGCATTTCTTTACCACATTATCCTACAAACAGTTGCCCAACTCCCTATCTACCATGCTAAGCCAACTACTTTGACCAACATGCAACTATCATACCATTATTTACCTTTACTTATCATTGTTATTGATCATTATTCTGGACTGCTAGAGTTAGTACCATAAGCACATCATACCTCACACTCAGAACAAATATTTCTCCTCAGATCTGCACGAATCTTCTGGGTGACCTATTTTGTTCTTAAAACAGCACATCTTTCCAAAAGATGAGGAGTTTGTGCCTTTAGATGATTCTTTGATTCAAGAGCACTAAGAAAACATAAAGTGAGTTTGAGTTGTGTAGTTTAATGACCTGCATTTGTGTTTGATGCGCTGCACATTATCACCTCCCTGGATTAAATTAATTGATGTGTGCAAAGTTTGTAAATCAGGCCTTCACTAGAACTGATGACAAGCGGAAAATTATCAAAAACATTCAGTGCTATTTCTTGTAAATCAAAGAGAGCACATTTTTTGACAGATTCTGAGCAGAACTGCTATTAAATTGACACATATGATGCCAAAAATAGAGTTGTCTTCTTTGGCTCTTTTGTCTCCACCATATGGATCAAATTACTGTGCAGCACACGGGGATTTCCCTCTGATCCCATACCTTGGCTTTTATGTATGGAACAATGACTGCAAGCCTTTAGATTCATGCTGTGTCTGCCAGCAGCTGGAGTGCATTGTCATCCTTAATACCGAGCGCGAATAACACTGTTTTTCCATTTGCCTGCCTCGCTGTGTTCCCGTGCCCAGGGAAAGCCTGTGTCCTCAAATGCCTGTTGGATATTCACAAAGTCTTCAGAGAGAACGACCCGGCGTACATACTGAACGACCTGTACATCACAGACTACTGCATCTGGATCCAGAGGGTCAAGTAAGTCCACTGACGCACGCACACAAATCCATCCACTCGCATCACACATCAGAGACCTTCATCTAGAGAGAACTGCCTTCAGAGCCACGGGAAGTGCCACTCAGCCCCCATGATGCATCGGTGCTTTAGAGGAGAGGATTAGATGAGTCATTTGTCACAGCAGGACCAATTGAATGGCCGAGCCGGCGAAAGATGCAGTCTGCCTTGTCTTTATTATCATGTGTCAGAAGTACCATCAGTGAGTCTTAAAAGAGCCAGCTGCACCCAGCACATTCTCTGTATGAAACTTTGAAAAGTGCACATGTGTGTTCTGGTCTTCTCAAATCATCCGTGGGTGTATCCTTTCAACCAGCACTGCAAGCCAAATATGTGAAATCTGCACTTTCTTCCCAAACGATACAGGTCCGATGGCTCTCTCTCCTCCTCCTAGTTCGTATTTAACAATTACTTACACATTTGAAATGTGAGCCCGCGAGCACATTCAGTAATGAGCTCTGTTTTACTCTTGGCCGGGGTTCAGCCAAGTGGTGTGCTCGTCTGGAAAAAGCCCAGTTGAAAAATGTGTGCCTGATGTTGTAGGCTCGACGCCCAGATGCAGACACGATAAAAGGTCTGCAGGGATTTAGTGGTCTCCCCCCACCCCACCCCTTCCTCACATCCTCACTTCTACATTTTTCCAGCTCCAGTCTTAAATTCTACTTTAAAAAAATGCAGTGGATGTTTGGTATGGTGTGTCCCTTTTCGTGTTCAAGGCAGAGAGAAGATGCACACTCTATCTTACTCTGTAAGCACATAGAGCTGCTGAGGCTGTGTCAACTCACTGAAAAACTCAATCAGTCTCTTCTCTGCTGAGGGGCACCGGAGCACTGTTTCCCCTCCCTGCTCCTCCTTTCCTTTCCCCCGCTGAACATTGGAACTAAATGTCAGCTTGACCTAACATGCTGACTCCTACTACGCCCTGCATCGATCATTAAATGGATTAGCCCGCGCTCTCTTAGCACTGACCTGTGATTGAATTGTGACGTTTCTCTCTGATAAAGAAAAGCTACTTTTTTTTCTCATCACCACATATAAGCTGTCACATTGTGAAAAAGACACACGGATTAGTAAAACCACTTCTATCACCTCCAGCCACTTGAGAGAGCAACCAAGCATGAATGGCTTTTTTTGTTCTCCGAGTATGGGTATTGAGGCGCACACTCAATAGACATTACATACAATCTCCACTTGTGGTTTATGAAACTATGTTCCCATGTTTGCGGTGTAATATTAAAAGGAGCCTGCAGTCAAAATGTAAAGCAGCGCAGGAGAGCGAGGTCTGTTCTCTGAGGTTTGCAGTACAGCGGTGATTTCAACAGACCAACCTCTGCTATCATACATGCAGTTTATTGTGGCAGCCCTTTTGTGTTTTGTGACAGGTTTGATGACAGATCGTGTAGGCATTGTTTTCCTCGGTGCAAGATATTCCCCTGTGCAGGATTTGTCATCCTCCGCTAAGTGAGTCGTCTCTGGGAGCCAGGCGGTTAGATGAGATGTAATCTATACCCCCGGTGCAATCCCTGTATCCTGTCATTCCCTGCCGCCAACGAGGCAGACGCGATCAGCTGCACATGATGGACATGGCGATTAATGGATGTTTGCTGGCTAGGGGGGGGTTGATTTATTTAATCTCAACGCTGTCTCACATGCATTTCTACTCCTAAAGTTCCTCTGACTGCCGAGACATCAGTCTCAAATTTACAACCTCGTAAAGACTTCACCGTGATTTAAGCCCTGGGCCAGGCAGGCGCTCTCCTTGACTCTACACAGAATCAGAGCAGAGCCCCTGTGTGCTGAAATCAAGAGAGCAACCTCAAAGTCCATTGAGCCTCACATTGTCTTAGTGATGTGGAACTTTTGTTTTTTTCGCAGGAGTGGTCACTGTTCCAGAATTTAACACACACTTCCTTTGTTGGAAACTGTTTTAACTTCGCCCTCACACTCCCGTCCAATCCTAATTATCTCCGAATTGTTAGCAGAAAGTCTTATTCCAAATGGAGCAGTAGCCTCCTCAGTCTGTTAGTTTCAGTGTATGCTTTTGAAGGTCTTCAGCTGCCAAAAACCCCTGCAGAGTTGCTGGACTGCAGAGAAAAAAACCGAGTCGCCTCACTTTCTCTCTCTTTGTTTTCCCTCCCTTTATCAAAAAGCTTGGAGACGTGCCAACGTAGATTCACGGCAGCCAGCACAGACAAAGCTTATAAGCCTGGTGTTGTGTTACAGTACCTCAGTTAAATCAGAAGGGCCACAACTTCCTTTTTCAGCACCGGTTCACTCACAACCACCCACCCACCCTTATTAATTGGGTCAATTAGATTCTAGCAAGGAAAAAAAACACCACAGCATACAAGTGATGTGCTCCGGGGTTTGTCTGAGAGGAGGATAAAGACATTAGTGGAAAGGCAAAAAAAAAAAAAAATTTGGTTCTCCTTTTTTGTTTCTTTTGTGGAGCAAATGTGCGAATTGTCTTTAAGATGTGTGAAATGGGCAATAACACAATGCTCCAAAGACTGGAAAATTGACAAGAAATGGTTTTAGGGATGGGCTCAGCCTCACACCATAACAGATGAATGGACAGACTCAAGTAATTGTGAATGGTAGGTGTGAAGTGAGCAGTTCTCAAAAACAAAGGGTGTTGTTTTCACTGTACAAAGGAGTGCGTGCTATAAAAGCATGTGTGCAGCACCGCATGAAAGCCACAAAGGAAGCTGACAAAAAATGAAGTTGTAGACATTGTTTTATTTTTGGAGGACTGAGCAGCCCTCAGTGGTTCCACACACTCGCTCTACCTCCCTCGCCTCATTCATACGCTGTATTGTGTCCATGACAATGGCCGTCAGGGAGAGTTGTCGGCGGCTCTGACAGCAGCTCCCCCACAGGGAAAAGCATCTGGAGCGCTAACGACTGGGAGCGTCTCAGGGCAACGAGGTCAAGCATAGGGTCAGCATGTTAGCTGAGGGCTGCGGTCAAACGCCTTCAAAGTGCACTTATGTTAACACCCACCCTCCACTCTGCCGAGCACGGGCTGTCGGTTCACCTTACTGCACCTCTGTGTGTTATTTTAAAGCACAAGGCACTTATTACACAGATTTTCACATCAGCCACTCAACACAATAGGTGTTTTTATTTTATTTGCTCTCAGGTTTTCTCCCTCACAATAAAAATGAGGTATTAAAACTTGTTTCTGCTGTATGCCACAGCTGATGTGGCACCCAGATGTTTGTTTTGAAGGACTTCTACCAGGCAGCATCACACAACTGTCAAATGCCTGTCCTAAAAGCTTTGAAACAGATAATGGAGCTGCTCTATCTGATGTTAGCCTCAGCACTGAAGGAGATCTTTAGAATCCCCGCTGTGGAGAACAAAGACACAAATGTTGCTCAGCTAACACGGATAAGTAGTACAGATTTCCTCTCAGCATGAGTCCACTCCAGATTTTTGCCTTGAATACACAGGCCTATCTTAAACACACACTACTGCTTGCATAACTTCCACTACCCATGTTTGGAGTGCCCACTTCAGTTAATGCAATTGATTTTTGTGATTTTTTGCCTGTCTGTGCAGCTTCGAAAGCTCTTGCATCTAGATGGAGGCATATTAAACAAGAGCACCTTGCATTGTAAATTCTGTCATTTCTAGATTTACACACACAGTGTTAAACGTGGAATATAAAGCAATGGTTAAACTTGTAATACAATTTTAGGACCTAAATGTCTGTGTGATTGCATAAATAAAGGTCAAAGAGAAGACAGTAAAAGCAGATAGCAAAGAGCCAAACATAGTTTTTAGTAAGACTCCCATAATCCCAACAGAAGAGAAACTTTGACCAGAAAATTTTGAAAAAAGTTTCAAATTCAAGCCTTAGGGCTTTATCTTTTTTGAGCAAAGACCAAATCAAAGCCTGTGATACTAAATCTGTCACTTATTGATAAAAATTTCAGCTCAGCTTTTAAACCTAAACAGTGATGTGGGAATTACAACAGAACAGTGTCAGCTGAGACACGCTTTTGAAGAGTTATTCCACAAAAAGTCAGTGCATACTTAATGTTGGTCATAATCCAAGCTTCGTATAAGAAGCACAATTAGTCTGTAGCAATGCTAGCAGCTCCACTGAGACTGTACTTAAACAGGCTCATTGTTGAGCTAAGTTGTAACAGAAGAACAGAATTGCACCAGCAGTTTTACTGTCAAGATGTTTACTAGCTGTTAAGCAGACAATGTTTATCATGTTCATTGCTTAGTTTAGCATAGAGGTATTGTAACATTTGCTGATTAGCAGTAAACAAAATATAATGAGTGATGCCTTAAAGTTAGTATTTGGCCATAAACCAGAGCACTGGACCAGTTATGACCAGATAGTGGAAACAGAGGAAAAATTAAGTCACCAAAGGTTTTTTTAAAGGAGAACATGAATACATGTACAGAATTTCAAGGCCATCCATCCAATACAAAACAAAAATGGCAAAAAAAGGCAAAAAAATCCAAGTAAGATGATCATTAAAATCATAAAAGTTCATTGTCTGGACACCATTGATCCCTGTGCAAAATTTCATGACAGTCCATCCTTGAGTTGTCAAAATATTAAAGTCTGGACCCAAGTGGACAGTCAACCACCAGAGTCTGCTGTCCCCACAAAACTGGGCACTTTTACAACTAATGTAAATACAGGACGTCACATTTGAGAGTTGGATGTATGCTTCCACCCAACACGTTTATTAATAATCTCAAAATTTTTAACCTGAGAATTTCTGTACAATGGTTATAGTCAGTTGTGAAATTGCTGCACTCATCGTATGTAAGTTGGTGTAAGTTGCCATTGGCCATGCATTTCACACCTTGTCCCCTTACACTATCTATTTACAAAGTCTCCCAACGACAACAGCACAAGTTTTCCAAGCGGTTCGGATTGGGCAGTAAGGCAGCCCTGCTAATTTTTTTCTTTGAATTAGCCATTTTAATTATGGTACTTGTCTCCCTGAATGCAAATATTCCACTAAAACACCCCACCAGATATAACTGTGATTGTTTTAAAGAATTACAGTTTCCCCTAGTAACAGAATGATAATGAGGCACGGTTAGACCATTGTACACAGCTCTGTGTCAGTGCTAGTCTGGCCACGTGAAACGATTCCCACGTATGGCTGCAGTAAATTTGTTGAGTCAACAGTTGTCTCAACTCGTGTGTCCTTGGGCAACACACTGAACTGCAAATTGATCCTGATGGTTCCCACCTTGCATGTGTGTGGAAATGGATGAATAAGCAGCAAAACGTGTTAGGCTTGGTAAAATGCAAAGGTAAAAAAGTGCTTCATAGGTAGAGTTTATTTAACTGATATTTATGACACAATCTCATGAACCATTGATGAGTCTTTCAAATGCACAGTAACTCTTTTCTGAAGCACTGTAAGTCTGAACTCATGCATTGGCTCAGCGGATAAATGCATCTGTGTTTCTCATTTCTGGAATCGGAGCGGCTACCATTGCCTCAGACCGTTCCAGTATTCAGTCACACTGACGGATCGCATCTCCTCATGTCGGCTTTTATCCCCCTCAGCTAGTGAATGATGCATTCGCGAGTTACTCTGAGGAAATCTGGTGCTTATATTACACAGATTTATACATCTGAGGACAAGCTTTATCTGAGATGTTTTCAAGAGCACAGACACGCTGAATGAGTTGCTCTTTCAGTGAACACAAGCCTGATGAAAGAAATGTCAGATTGTAATTTAGCTCGGCTCTTTCGCAGACACAGACACCACACGTACACACACACACACACACACACACACACACACACACACACACACACACACACACACACACACACACACACACACACACACACACACACACATATATGTGCTCTCTTTTCCCATTCTCATATAAAGACTTTGGCAGATGGAGGCGTCTTTGTCTCGCCAGAAGTTTTCCAACCTTGAAAAAGCCGCCCCTCCTCAGTTTAATGAAGGCAAGCCACAACAGCAGTGTAGTAATGACTGGATTGTGTACAACATTATCCCTCCCCCTCCTGGACACAGTCTTTGTATTCACCGCAGGCTGAGCTTCTCCCACCACAGAGCAAGGGAGGGGAGAGAAAACAAGCGCACCTCTCCAATGCTAACTCAATAATGACTTCCCACGGGGGAAAGAGAATACGGGGCAGTCTTTGAAGTGGCTGTGCTGCAGGAGAGTCTTCTGCCCCAGCCTCGCTACATGAAGCTCTCACATGGGCTTTTATAGAGGCTGGGACCTAAACAGGCTCCATGCAAGTTACACACACTTGTCATCATCAGTGAAAGATGGAGCAATGGCTTGAAACCCTTTACTTGTTGTCTCTGTATAAAAAAAAGTCGTGCTGGACTTGGGGAACTTGGCTATAGTGGCTTTCACACTCAGTTATCCAAGGAATGCAGTGGTTTTCTGTGTTCACATATAAGTCACCTCCGCAGACAGCTTATGTGCTGCCGTGATTGTGTATGGAGACTTACCACTGCCCACGCAACACAAGGCATCTCTGGTGTTCGTCTTTATTTTGTATTCGGAAGACCTGCCAGTGTGGTGCCTTTATGTGCTACTGTACAAATTGGAAAATCAGCTCCCCTTACACAGACGCTAGCCAGACTAATTTCTGTGGTCTACGGATGGCAGCGTTGGCGAGTCAGTCCACCACTTTGGTTGAGACTGAAATATCTCGACACTTATTGGATTCATTGCCATGAAATTTGGTACAGATGTCTGCAGTCTCCAAAATGATGAAACCTAACTACTTTGGTGATTCCAGATTGGTATTTTCACCGCAGGGCTTGATGGGTGTGCTACAGTGAATATGGTATTTCAGGTTTTGGCTGCAAGATCACTTCATAGTTTGTTTTGGGTTTTTCATGGATACACTTGATATCAAGTCTGTCTTTCTTCATAGTCTTTAGAGATGCATTTGTTAGGAAATGCAGCTTAGATAGCGGGAGAATATTTGTGTGTGTTTTTCCTGCTCTCACAACTCCGAGACTGAAACCACACGGGAAGATTTTACTGGTCCTGAGTTGGCAAGCTGCCCGAGGGTCTTAGCAGGAAAGCCGACTTTGGCAGCTCTCAAATTCTGCCACATTGTGTGAGAAACATTTGTGGATTAAGGGGCATGTGAGAAAGGGCGTTCCACTTCCAGTTTCTTTCTTTCTGTTTTCCAGTGGCCAGAAAAGAGTGTATGCCCATATGATGCAGCACCACTATAAGATCTGTTTACACAGTCCCTCCTGGGCTCCTAAATGAATGCACAGCTAGTACATGCTGCTTCCATAAACACTTTACTCACCAGAATAGGGAACTCATTAGGACTGCACAGTAATGAGGAGCCATCCTGGTGCTCAGCAGTGGGTTAATTGGGCCAGAGAGGGCAACAGGAGCCGAACGTGTGTGAATATGAATGGCAGCGGAAGAGTAGCCCCTCCAACACATACCCCGTCTACGCATACATACACACCAGCATAGCTCCCACACACTTTCTCCCACTCTGAATAGACAGTCTGAATCGCAGTGACCCGCAGAGGTCAGCTCGTAATCACCATGGCAATGGGGGCGGCACACACACCCTAACCGCACTAGGGGACGAATAGCAACCACTTAAGTTTTTGGCAGCATGGCAGGCATTCCCAGCGTGAATAATGTGCAGGCAGGGGCCTCCACACAATCTGATGGCTTTACACAAACAGGGCCTTGTAGGAGGACATTCATCAGCAATAAAACACCTTCTCTTTCTTCAAGCAAGTCTGCTGTGTCTTCTGCAGTGACACAGCTATAAAACTGAAGTGACTGGACAGGAACATTGTTTAATGTACTGTTTTGTGAGGGCACTCTCTTAATCTTAATCTTTTGAGGCATTTCGTCATGGGGCTGCAGCTTGCAGTCATTCTCCGTCCAGACTTTTATTGACTGTATTGCAGTCAGACTCCGTGCAACTCTGCAGTCTCGTCGGCCTCTTGAGATTTCCCTGCTTTCATTCTCCAGAATGTATTCACCTTCTGTTTGTTCCCACTGCAGCATGATTGTTGGATCTTTTTCTCTCTCTGGCATCCATTATATTCTCAGTCATTGTTGGCCCACTCTTGAAATTGTTAAAAGGGATCACAAGTGCTTTCTTAAAAATATGAAAATCACATCTTTTATGCTGTGGAAGGTTTCTATCAACCTCCGGCAAGAGTGGATTGGTTGTAAGCAATCTTTGTTACCTCTCCTCTCGTTCAGTTTCCAGCGTTGGCTTAGCTTTTCCATATGTAGAAGTAAAAATGAATGTATGTTTTTGCATGTTAAGGTGGAGGAGGAGGAGGAGAGGTGTGCCTCTTTCTGTAATTCCTCTCATTCTCTTATCACCTCTTGCAGGGAGAGCAGCGGTGGGGGAAGGAGAGGATCCCGAGCCCCGTGTATCAGCAGCACTCATCTTCCTACATTATTAAACATCCATATTTCCATATTTCATTGAGCCCCCGTCGGCTCTGCAAATCGTGGTCTACTTAGCATTCATATGAGAATGGGATTTGGTTAATGGGTATTAGATTTGTAGATGGTTATCCTGTGGCTATGTCTTTAGTACGCAGAGCCAGTCGATCAGTCAGTCCTCGTGCCTCTCTCTCGGGTGTCGCTGATGATGTTGTAGTTGGATGTCTCTTTTTTTTTTTTTTCTCCTCCCTCTGTGCATCGCCATATACCAGTTTTGTTGAGGTGAAACTTTTTGCTTTCCTAACTTGTCACTCTTCTTCCCAATCTTGACAGGTCAAAAAAGGTGACAGACTTGTCCGCGGCGCTACAAAAAGCATCCCTGCATAAAAAAGATCTGGAGCTGGAGCTTGATGAGCTGGAGAACGCGGCGACAATGGTGGCGGAGGAAGAAGAGCACAGAGCTTCCAGGAGTGCTGGCGTATCCTGTGGTGACAGCAGCAGTGCCTCCAGTGACAGCAGCAGCAGCAGCAGCAGCAGCAGCAGCAGCAGCGACTCATCTGAGAGTGAGGAATCTGAGGCTGAAGGACAAGGCTGCACTGAATCCGAAGAGGGAGGAGGAGGAGGAGGAGGAGGAGGAGAGGCGTTTAAGGACAACCCTCTACAGCACCAACCCTCCTGCTCTGTCTCTCCCATCCCCCAGGCACCCACAAGCGCACTCCTCTCAGCAGAAAAAAAGAAGGTGAACTCCCTTCCTTCAGCCTCAGAAGGTTCCAGACAGCTGATCGAGGAGCTGGGGGAACGGGTGGCCGAGGAGCTGAGAGTCTCTGCTGACTCCAGCTGCACAGCAGAGAGACGCTGTTCACAGCTGAGCGATGCTGCAGCAAAGACTGAAGGAACATCTGGGCGGAGCAGCAGTGGGACTTTGTTAGAGCCGAGCGCTCGCAGAAACCCTCTGCTCATCATCCAAACACAGGAAGATCTCAGTGATCTTGAGAGGGACTTCATCAGTTGATAGCAAGTGTTTTGAACTGTAAAGTTCATGTAAGTCATTTAAGAAAATGTTGTTTTTTATGGTTTCATTTATGTGTTTTAAATGTGTTATTGCTTCTGTTGTTTTTTGTTTTGCCAAGCTATTATTTTAATGTTTTACCTCTCCTCTAAAGGAGTTTGGTTTCCATAATGAATTATATTTTAATAATTGATGATTTTGCAAAGCCTTATTAAAATTTCTTTTTCACATTTCTATAGATGCTTTCATAAACTTTCAAGCACCAATATACAAGATTCATAGGCAGCTTGACCTTTTTCCCCCTTGCCTGTCTATATTCCAGCTCCCTACTTGGTTTACAAATACATTCCTACTCTCTGAACATAAAATGTTTGATTTGATATGAATTATTCCTGCTCCTTCTTAATTACTGAAAGTAATTCAACAGCGTCTGTGAGCTCAGTTCGGTGTGCTGGCAGTGATCTGCCAACACTGTGGAAGTCCTCTGTTACACATGTATATTTACATAACCAAATTTACATGTTTAGCCTGCATATCCATGTTGGGCTTTAATAAACAAAACCGGAAAGCCATTCCAGGAAACTCACAAACATTTGTCATTGTTGTATGTCACTCAGCACTCAAAAGTGCCTGGCAGAGCTACTTGGAGGGAGCTATTCTTTTCCTAATAAATAGCAGGAAAAGCAAACCCCTTCCTAAAGCCCCGCCATTGATTGAAGTGGAAAACACTCTGTCTGCACTAAACAGGGCAGCGGAGCAAGCCGGAGTGATTGATTCATCTGGCGTGAGCGGAGGAGCGCCGTCGACACAGCTCAATATCATCGGCCGCGTCTAACAGGCGAGAGAAAACAAACAAGGAAGCACATGTCAGGCAGATAGATGAGGGCTGCGAGCGAGGCTGCAGCACAGGAGCCGTTTGTTTGAGAGATAAGAGCACCCCGGGGCTGGAGGCAGCCGCGAGATAGAGGAGCACAGGGCCAGCAGAGACAAACTGACACTCCGGCCAGCTCAGCTCAGCCGTGGAGATGTCTACATGCAATGGCCCATCCTGTCTCAGCACTAAACACATCTTTGTGGCAGTGGCAGAGCCAAGCAGTTTTTATACTCACATTGGGGTGGACTGAAGCTGATATATCACAATTAGTTTTTTTCTGCATTGCAAATTGCGGTCAGTCAAATAGTCCTTTTTTCAGTCACTCACTCAAGAATTTAAAAGAGATGTCCAGTTGATTTCTACTGAAGCTCCCAGGATTACCATGACCTGATGAGAATCTACAAAGACACTAAAACTGCAGAATTTACACGAGGGCTTCAACTAAATCCACAGCAAAGCCTAAATTATAGGCACTTTAAATTATGAAAACATGCACAAATTCTTAATTTACACATTAATTTACACATTTTCTGGTTCATCAAATGTACAGTGCCTATTAAAAAATATTCAACTCCCTTGGCAGTTTTTTCTATGCCTGTTTATTTTCAACATTGTGTCATGATCAATTCAATTTGGCATTTTTTTGACAGGAAATTCCAAATAAAGATTCTTCCGCATCAAAATGAAACTGTCAGTTAATAAAACAATATAAAATAAGTGACTGAATAAGTATTAAGACCCTGAGGTCAACTGGAAAGAGGTTCTTTGGTCTGATGAGACCAAAATTGAGCTTTTTGTTTGGCAGGCACCTACCAAAGAACATCATCACATAAACTCTATCCCCACTGTGAAGCACGGTGGTGGCAGCATCATCATGATGGGGATGCTTCTCGGCAGCAGGTCATGGAAGGCTTGTGACGGTAGAGGGAAATCCTGGAGGACAACGTGATGCAGTCTGTAAGACAACTGCCACTCGTTTTCTTGTTTTCCAGCAAGACAATGACCTCAAGCATACAGTCAAAACTACACAAAAACAGTTTATGGACAAGAAGTTAAATGTTCTAGAGAGGCTGAGTCAGAGCCCAGACCTCAATCCAGCCAAAAATTTGTGCCTAGGCTTGAAAAAAGTTTAGTCACTTACAATCCCTGTGCAACCTGACAGAGCTTGAGCAGTTTTGCAAAAAAAGCAATGTGGTAAAATTTCAGTGTCCAAATGTGCAAGACTGATTAAAACATGTTCACACAGGATCAATGCTGCAAAAGTGGCCAATTAAAATGGTGCATCTACTAAATGCTGACTTCAAGGGGGTGACTACTAATGCAATAATAGATTTTATGTTTCATATGTTTTAAATGATTCCTATTAGTTTGTAGAAATCTGTTTTCATTTTGAAATTAAATGCTTTTTATAGACAGCATACATGGCTGTATTTGGTTGTATGGGTGTGGTTGTGGTTCCACTGTTAAAATGGGTGGGAAAATTGGAAAGACAAGTCTGTGATGGCCATGGCCAACCTCGGCCGCCCCTTGGCTCCGACCCTACTTAGCAGGGAAAAAATGTTAATTTCTGTGTCCCCTGAGTAGAACTGCATTGATTACTGTAATTGAGAGTGAGAGAGAATTCCAGAAATGACCCAAATAAGCAGAGTTTGTCAGGTTTTCTGATCCTACTGGCTTGTGAGGGAGTGACTGATCTAGCACAGCCACAGCAGTGCCTCAGGCTTTTTCATGAGGAATTTCATCCACAGTGAATGAAGGCATCTCTGGAGCCCCCGGTGATGATGTCTCCTTAGGTAGGCGGCGTCTGTAGTATTGTCTTACAGAGATGGATGCTGCTTCTAAGCACCTCCCAAGAAGAGACAGCCTCCTTGCAACACCCCCTTGGGAACCAACGCCATCATCGCCATGACTGAGATGAGTTACGCCGTGAAAGTGGACCCATTTAAAACCCCCTTCGTTCCGGGGACATGAGTCTTGGGACTGCGCGGCCCCCGCAGGCGGTGTTTCCCTCTCCTCGCCGGGGTTTCACATTGATTAAGTGACACGGGGCCCCGTTGTCGTTTTTCATCTTAAAGTGGCCTCCATATTCCTCCATTAGTGCTGCTGTCCCAGAGCCTGACTGGGGCATCCGTGGCCAAGCTCACTACTTCACTTGGTTCTTTCGCAATTAATGCTCTTGCCGACAGACATTTTTCAAGAGGCGAGGCCATGGTCTAATGAACATTGCTGATAAATTATACAAGGCAGTAATTAATGTGATGTCTATGCTTTATTTTGACTTGAATTTGATAAATCAGCCCTTACTCATGTAGTGAGTGTGCCCCTTTGACCCTCAAGGGTCTAAGAAAATGGTGTAATGTGTTCAAGACTGATTTGGGTCATCCTTGTAATGAGCCAATTAGTAACAGCAGATGTCTAATGGTGAAGGTAAGTCTAGTAAGCCTTGTGCTGTAGATGTGTCCAAGGGGAAGTGGCATGAGCACTGTTGTCATATCTTTAGAAGTGCACCTATAGTATATAGGTGCACTTCTAAAGATACTTCTACTATATGGAGAGTAAGAAAAAGTAAATCTGCTTGACTGCAGTCTAAATCAAAATGTCCCCTTTGAAAATTTTTAATTTTGCCAAGTAGAAACATTAGTAAACATTCAGTGCAGGAGTTCATTCCTCAACCATGGAATGTCTCGCTGGTTGTTGATTAACAGCTCTAAAGTCATTTCTATGTTTTTCTCTGAAAATAGTCCTTTCCTGCTTCAAAGTGGCTTCGATGTAACTCTACACTATTGCTTCCTGTTGAGTGCAGATCTATGAATTCCCAGCCTTCCTCTCCACACTCCCCTCCCCAATCACTGCAGATGGAGCACACCAGCGCACCTACAACTCAACAGCTCAGACACTGTAAAACTACTTTATTTCTATTTTTTTTTCTTTCTGTGTTATTGATGGGCAGTTAGTAGTTGGGAATAACACACCACCTTACAATCTTTAATTGCAATAGCACCGCCTGTTAGTTTCTCTCCCTGTTCATCCTGTTCATCCTGTTCGTCCTGTCCAGTCTTTGTTTCCCCCACACATCACTGAGGTGTAGCTCTGCCCTCCCTGGCTCATAATAGGGAATTCTAATAAAGAATATCTGCTTAGCTTTCAGGGAGGGCTGGTGATGGTCACACACATGCACTAAATATTAAAATATTTGGCTGCAAGACTAAAATATGCATCAATCTCATACAATGTTGACACCTCTTTTGTGGAGTTAAACAATGAGAACAAATGCAGACAAAAAAAAAAGTAAAACTACTTTATACTGCACAGTGACGAGTTGTAATACTGGGATTGTTCAGTGATACAAGTTTAAAATGCACCAATTCGAAAGAATAATGATGACGTCATAAAGAAATTGGGATAAATATATATACAAATCTAGGGCAAGTAATATAAGAATAAAAAGAAAAATAGACAAAAAACACGATTTAGTAACATACTAGTGCAAATATGTCATAGTAGTGCAAATACAAATGAAAAAGTAGGTGCAATAGGGCAATGAGGTAGATACAAGAATATATGAAGGTAGACAGAAATTGCAGAGTACAAACTGGCAGAGTTCAAGGAAGGTCCACATTAAAGTCAGTGTGTGGTGGTGGTGTGTGTGTGTGTGTGTGTGTGTGTGTGTGTGTGTGTGTGTGTGTGTGTGTGTGTGTGTGTGTGTGTGTGTGTGTGTGTGTTGGGGGGGGGGGGGGGGGCTTATGGTTTATGAGTTGAGGAGTTGGACTGCCCTGGGTACAAAGGTAGCTCCTCTGTGTCCTGCATTGAGACAGTGTTGACTCAAATGCAGAGAAGAGAGCATGTGAGGGGTCACGTATGATCCGGTTTGCCAGTCTGCATGTTAAATGTTCGTATCCTGCAGACAGAGTTCTGAGAGGCAGTCCTATTATTTTTGAGCAGACAGTGACGGTCCTCTGCAGGCACAGTTCTGGAGGCTGATAGAGTAGAACCAGCAGGTGATGGAGAAGGTGATGGTGCTCTCTATGAAGGAGCAACAGAATGTCTGGAGAATGTTCTTACTTACTCCAAAAGAGTTGAGCTTCCTTAGGAGATACTGCCTCTGGTGACATTTTCTGATCTGTGTTAGAGGAGAATTTCAGCTGGCTGTCAAAGATGGTACCGAGATATTTGTACTCGTCCACAAGGTCAACAGGCATTCCATGGATGGTGGATGTTTATTTGTATGAATGTATGTTTTTGAGATGTCATTAGAACAGTTTCAAGGTGTCACCATATGTCTTCCAGTGTATAGAAAACACCAACTGGACATGTTAGCATGGTAAAAACAACAAATTAGATGTTTACTGGGATCTTTAAAGGAAGAAGTTGGTATTTGTTGACCTGCTATCTGTCCATTAAACATGAAGCTTATGCTAGAAAATGGAAAACTTAGCTTATCGTAAAAAAAATTTAAATGTGGAAACTGTCGTTGTGGCTCTTTCCAAAGATTGAAAAAAAAAAAATCCCCCTACCAACACCTCTTAAACTCATTAATTGAGTGAGACTTTTGAAAAGGCACCACAGTCTGCCAAGAAATAGTTTGGCTTATAACTCACAAAAACACAACTGTTCATTTTTACATTGAGGTTTGTGCACAGATGTAATAAACAAAGGTGTTTATGAAGAAGTTTTTACGATGCTGGTTAGCAGGTTTTTGTTAAGATCAGCTGGTTCCCTCCTGATTCTGGTCTTTTTGTTAAGCGAGGCAGATATGAGTCGGACGGGTCTTCCAGTCTAAATCACTGCAAGAGAGTAAACAGAAAGCTCTACTTTAACTCAAGGTCCACTTTTCGGACTTTCCAGCCTTAACTTTAAATTATGGAACGTCTGGGAAGCAGCACCATTGTAGCTTAACTTCTGCTTACCTTCACATCCTGCCCCTTCAATTCTTGGACTAAATTGCATTGTGTTTTTAAGGACGCACACAAAAACACTCAGAAGACACTGAGGATAATGCAAGCAGCCACTCTGCACAAGTAATGCATGGTTGAAAGAAAGGGAAATCAGTCAAGTTTGATGCCTATGAAGATAAAGCGAACCATTTGGTCCTTTCACATAAAGAAGCTCCATAACAGCAATGCATTTACTGTGACATTTTCTTGCCCCACTGTGAATAGAAATTTAAGAATAACCTCACTAATGTGATAATGCATTCCTTCCCTTGTTTTTGTTTTAAACGGCAAAGGCAGAGCCAAGGACAGTGCCGTCACTGCCCCCCTTCTCCCTGCGACACACAGCCTCTGGTTGATTGTAATAGAAAACTCAATCTCCTCTCCCATTCCTGAGAGGCAAAGTGATTCTGGTGCTTGAAAAGATTAATAGCCCTCCAGAAGAAATGAATCAGGTGCTCTTCAGGGCCTGACTCCTCCAGTGGGTGTGCAAATAGAAATCCTTTTGTGCACCCTCTTTCTCACGCGGCCGTGTCGCCCGGTGCGGCACGACTCTCCCTTTTGTGGCCTTCCCACTGTGTCATGTCGCTCCAGGCTTGGCCGGCAAAGAGACGAGGAGCTGCTCCGACACTCGCAAGGGAGAAGCAGGTGGCCGTTCCCTGCAGCTCAGTCTTCAGGGCTTTGTAGACGGCCCTCTCGAAATGACTGGCATATGGTAATGAGGGAATGAGTGCATGGGATGTGTCAGTGTCTCTCAGGCTGACAGTGTTGACAGGGTGGGATTATCTAAATGGGCTATTTTCATGCTCTTAATCACAAAAGAAACAGTGAAATACCCCCTTTCCGCAGTGTGTGTGGGGAGCGTGTGTGTGTGTGTGTGTGTGTGTTGACAGTGCCGGCATCCACTTGTCGTCTGCAGCGTTGCCTGGCTGATTCACTCTAATTGGTGTGAGCAATGTCCGTTAAATCACTCCCTAACTCCCAGTGGACATGTGCTATCAGGCAGCTTAATGCTGCAAATTGCCTCTGCCATGTTGGAGCTGTGTGTGTGTGTGTTCGAGCGGGAGAGCCTCTCATCGTTATACCACCTTGTTAAGTACGTCGGGGTTGCAGGGATGTTGTTAAAGGTAGAGGAGAGTTATCTGGAAGAACGGCCACACACGAGGCTCGACTCTGACCTGCTGATACATGAATGCAGATCGTAAACTTCATCCTCCTCCACTTATTGCATTACAGCGCGAACCCCGAGGACATGACAGCTGAGACGCAGTACAGCTTGTCATAATTTCACACTGGTAAACAACAGCACATTTCTAATGAGGCTGCTTCCACACTGTGCTGTCTTGAGCCTGCTCCTCTTTTGTCCACAACAGTTGTTCCTTATCTGAACCAGTCCACGCTGGAGCGTATGTCTCGGCGCTTTCCAAAAAAGCTCCGGTCTTATGTTTGTTTTCCTAGCTAAAACAGCTGTCAAACACGATTAATATTTCAGTGAGAGACTGTGCTGGAGGGAACCTCTAAGTGCTAGGGGAGCTGGAAACAACAAACCAACACTGTTGCTTTCTGGCGCTCTCCCCATTCGACTGCGTCTGCTGTATATATTTGCTTCTAACCCCCGCCTGATTTCATGGAACTGAGCAGCTCTTTTATGACTCCTGCGCACCATGTGAAATCAAAATAAACTGGGTAAATCTCTCCTGGTTGGCATCGACAAACTGTTGGTGTTTGTCGGGTGGGCTGAACAATCGTCGTGCAGGTTCTTTGATACCTCGTTTTCAGAGACGGGAGAGGTGAAATAGAGCGGGAACCTGTGAGCCGAACCTCTGAGGCAGCGGCTGTGTTTGCTCTGTCCGTGGGACGGTGCCCTTTATCCCCCGTGTGAAGTCCGTGTTTCTTCCCTTCCTGGTTCACACCATAGCGAGCTAATGATGCCTCACGGATGTTAGTGTGTTGCAACCAGACGGCGAACAAAGGTTTCTCATGCTCGTACTCCCCGAGCGCTCTGCAGACAAGCTCCCCTGACATTACCGACGCAAGATCTCGACACAGATAAAAGCCCCTGCTCGCATGTAAACACAGAAACACTCTCTGCTCCTTTTCTAAATTCGTGTCAGCTCTGGTGCTGCCGTTGACAAGCAAACAAACACATGGACTGTCCATCCTGAAAGCAGCCACTGGTGCAAAACACAACCTCATCCTGCCATGTTTTATCCATGGCTCTCTTCCCTGTTAGCTTCTTTGACCTGCTCTTTCTACTTCGTGCTCTCACTCCTTCTCACTCGTGGCCTTCTTTTTTATCTCCACCAGGTTAAACTCACTCTTGTACCAGATCTTTTTAAACCTTTGAACCCTAAACAGTTTCTGGGCAATTTTCCCTCCTGTGCATTCATTTTTTGCTGCATTATAAAGTCTTGCACCTCTATGGAAACATCACAACCATAGCTAGAGGCAGAAAGAACTCAGAAATGTTTGTTGTGCAGGATAAGAAAGTTTTAATGTCAGAAATCATAAAAAAGTGCAAATAAATGTTGAATTTCTTTGATTATTTCGTTGACAATAATTTTAAAAAAAAAAGGAAACAGCAAGTGCAATGTTTTTTAAAGTGTCCACAGGTGATAGCAATACTGGAAAAAATGGTGGCTCTACATACTCTAGATATTTTACTATTTACACATCTCATTTGTTTTCTTGCTTGTCTCCTATCTGTTCTGCATAAGTACTGCCTGCAGTTGAGCTGAAGAGTTTCTGAAATTTCGTCATCTAACTATTTGACAATTTTTTTTTTTGTTTACTGAATCTGGTTAACGCAAGCGATTTATTTTTGACCCACATGTAGAATAAGGCAATTTGGATGGAATATCATGATTTTAAAGCTTAGATTTGGTCGAGTCTTTCCATGTAAAAGTGCATCACGTGAGTAGCTTAAGGACTTCTTTCAGTTTGTCAAGACTCTGATAAATGGTGTAATTTTGGGTGTTTTTTCTTTAGATATAATATGCCTTTCAAGCCTGCTGGTGGATTTTAGGGTTCATAGCTTTAAGATTGATATCTGACAAAGCGTGCATCGTCCCACCCTGCTGAGCAGTGTTTCCAGCACCTCTCCTTTTCACCCTTGCACATATTACAAGAGTTGGCCTCCAACCATATTCCTGCCCCCTGGGATATGTTGCATGAAAGCAGATACCCACATGTGTCGCTACGCCGATCCTGTCAGCAGCTCACGGATCGGCTGCCCCGCCGTGATTCAATCGCTGTTCTGTGGCATGGAGAGGTGTAGATTACATCTGCATGGTACAGCACCGTGCCTCCCAGCTGACACACAGCATCAACGGAGGAGAAAAAAATGAGAGGTTTGGGGGGAGACGAGAGGAGGGAAAAGGAGGAGGAGGAGGAGGGGAAATCACTGTCAGCGTAGCCTTTGAAAAAAGGTGGCTGTCTGAACTTCCTACTTACACTTTCTTTCTAATTTCTTGGGAAGATTTCTACCGCTTCTCTTCAAAGAACCAGACTTGAGGCAAATGAAACATTTTAGAAAAGCATGTTAACAAAGAGTAAGGAGCAGAATGTGACTAATGTGTCGTCTCTGCCATCGACATCAACATGAGTGGCAGCTCACTGGATTGTCCTGACATCAGGGCAGAGAAATGTGCATGTTGTATGTTAATGCTGTGTCAAGCTCAGGGAACAGTGTCAGATCAGATAAGAAACGATAATGTGGATAAAATCTGCTGGCTGTGAGCTGAGTGACTCGGCACTTTAAAAAGAGAAAGGAGGCAGATAAGCAGCTTGTACTTAGATCCATTTACTTGTACACAAGGAGGCTGGCAACCTTTGAACCCCAGAAAAGTGGCAACTTTAACTGACCTTTAGCTGGTCCAAATAGCACCAGAGTTACAGAGTATCTGTGTGTGCAGAGTGGAGACTTTGATCTCTCTGAAGGTTTGCTGCAAGAATTAATCAGAGAGCATTTTAAATAGTTTGCATAGGCTTTTCCAGGAGTCTGAATTAAGGTCTCTTACATTTTAAGCACTTCTTACACAGAGATTTGTTGCACAAAGCAAAGGTTCTGATATGAACAATTGCTGTCAAATACTGTAAAAGGCTTATAAATGCTTCAGCTGAAATGCTTGTCAGATTGACTAATAGCACGTTTGAATTAAGAGCTTGACAATCCAACAAGGGAGGAGAGAAAGCAGACAGGATTTGAACTCCTTTCTCAAGGTCTCATTTTTCATTCTTCACATAAATAACTGTGTCTGTCTCTTTTGGTATCTAAAACCTAGAGCATGCCATGAATGCCTTCGAGGACAGTCTGTCTGAGAGCGTGAGTCACTGCATTATACCCGACTCTATAAGCCCTTTCAGACACGCACTCCTTTCCGTTAATCTGGCGGCACCTGAACATGGCGGCTAAATGTCTGAATGACACTGTTCCATAAAAGCTGCCCCGGCAATGTCACTAGTTTAGACCTAGCAACATTTCCATATTACTTTCAGCACGGCACAAATCTGAACTGCACCCAGTCACATTAAAGGATAGACAGATACAAGCAACAGTACTTTGAGTTGCATGAAGAGATCTTAGGCAGACCTTTTTCACATTTCAGCACCAACATATATGGCGCTTTTTCACTAGCACCTACTTGGCTCGACTCGGTTCGACTCTACTCGCTTTGTGAGGTTTTCCATTAGGACGTAGTGCCTGGTACCAGGTACTTGTTGTAGTACCTACTCAGCCGGGGTTCCAAGCGAGTCGAGCCAAAAATGTGACGCCTACAGAGAGCAGGCCTCTGATTGGACAGGGAATGACGACACACGAGAGCGACTCCTTCACGAAAACCAAACCCACCATTTAAAAAAAAAACTGGCAACAGAGATGGTGTGCATTTCTCTTCTTGGAACCTGGCAAAATTTGAATATGGCAACCAGACCTGTACTGTGGGCGAATAAAGAGGTCAAGACTGTTCTGTCTTCACCCACGATGAAGTGATGCTCAATTGTCATGGAAAACAACCTAAACCGAGTCGAGCTGAGTCGAGCCAAGTAGGTTCTAGTGGAAAAGCACCTATAGTGTGCCACAACACTCACAACACATCTTTCTCATTCACTTTGCTTTTCAGTTTCAAATCTGTTTGGCCACAAACATCCATTTACTGCAATAAAGGATGAGGTTTAGTTTGTTGCTTCCAGCTGTTTGTAGTTTCCCACCTGAGTTGATTAAATACCTGCAGCATTGAACAGCAGCAGGATCCATATGTGTGTCTCCAAAGCAAGAGAGCTGTGCACGATTGCAGACAACATCGCTGGTAACTTCATTGAATACTTCTAATAATAATAAATTATGCCACAAAGATATTTAGTCTTTGTTTGTTATTGCATTTATTATGCATAATACATCATCTTGGTGTATTATCTAATCTTGCATGAATTACACATGTTGCCGCTCTCTTCCTTACTGTGGGGTTTTGTCTGAATGAAGTCACAAGGAGCATTAAAAATGACCTGAAAGCTGTCACTTTAGAGGACTGATGAAGTCTGCAATGTTACATATCCCGTGCCTGATAAGGGCTTATGATGTCAAGTGTGGCCATTTATACCAGCTATAAACATGTTAGGACATACAGCAGATAAATTGGTTCTGTTGAAGTATGCTGAATGCCTATACCGACTCATAAGCTGGTATTGCACTCCCCTTACAAATTGCCCATCTGACTTCAAATGCAATGTCGTACTCTGTGTAAAAATGTGATTTTTCCTAGAAGATGAAAGCTACATGCCAGCAGGAAAACATAATGTGCATGTTTTCAATGGATTTTCAGAATTAAAGATGAACCTTATCCTATTTCAGACTTCATTAATCTGATGGCAATAAAAAAAAAACCCGTCAACTTCATGTCTGAACCTGATCGCTTTTCTACAAAGGGGGCAACAGTAATCTTACTACGTCAGACCTAGGAACATTTACATATCACGTTTAACATGGCACCACTCTCAGCGGCCTGTAGTCACAATAACAGATGTGTCAGTAACGTACCGTCCAGCCTTGAGCAAGTGCCAAATATCACTTGTGTTCTGTGGCTCCCTGCGTCACTCTTGTTAGTTTGTCTGACTGTAGCTGTGAGGAACAATAATGGAAATGTAACCTAGAAGCAAGAACATGATGCTTGTGTGGAACTCTTAAGGCAAAGACCCATAGTAAAAGACTGAATGACAAAACAGAAGCAGGCAACTTTAACTGTCACTGAAGATCAGATCAAAACTGGTCAATCCAGGGTTCATGACACGATCAACCAGCTGCATACATCAACAGTAACAATTTCTCCCCCATATTTGACCTCGATGTTACCACATGACTGAAGTTCATCGCTCATGTAGTGAGCATTTGTTGAGTGAAGTGACCGTCAGATGAAAGGTCCAAAAGCTTAGAGTATCTTGTTACATGTACTCTTCCCAAAAGGTCAGGAAGGAAATGCCATTACCAAATAAATCTCTCAATTTAAATCAGAAACATATGCATTTGTTTCATCCCAGATTTTCTCACTCTAATGGCATTAACATTTACTATCAGATCAAAAGACTTGAGATGTGTATTTTTGGTAATACATCTGTTTGCAGCCTGGTCCATCCTCTGATCTTAGTGGAGGGAGGAAGGGAGGGGGGATGGAGCGCTGGATTTTGCAGTCAGGCTAAATGTGCATGTTCCTCTTGAATGTATTCCAGCCTTCGTGCATAACACTAACGTGCACTAATCTGTCCAACACAAAAATCAATGAGGCGCCCGCCCACCCACACAGCATTCATCTCCGCGGCTGACTCAGGAGACTGCAGCCTTCGCACGTCTGTGGGACGTTAGCATCGCTCGTGGATTTACTAGCGTTTCGACGAAAACCATGCACACTCATTCACACATCACCGCAGCCTGGGGGGTAGCATCAGGACACACTGCATGTTCTGTTGTGAATCTTATCAGGAGCCAACAGGGCCTTCTTTAAGAGCCCGCAAATGTGAGATAATATGTCACTTTCCCCAAGCAGAGCAGAAACGGAGAACAAGCCCCTGCATTCATTTGTCTGACTTCAATTTGGCGACAAAAAGCAGACGCTACCAACTCATCCACCGTAAAACCTCAAACTCACTGCAGGTTCCCTACTTAGGCACATGAAAGTCATTGAGCTGCTGAATGATGCATTGATGGGCAAATATTTCTTCTCACTTGACATTTAAGGAATAGTTTGGCATATGCCTCAAGTACACTTATTTTTGTTGCTTGCCAAAGCCAAGAGATGTGTTCTCCCAAAGGGATGCACCACTTAAACATGACATCAATCCACATGTCCCAATTTTAATAGGTAAAGTTACAAATCCAATCTGCAACGTTTGAGATCTTTTGAAAAGCTGACCTCAGTAATTTTACTCTTCACACTGCCGAGGAGTTCGAGGAGTGCTCAACCATTCAGCTCGGGCAGAAACATTACTCAGCTCTGTCAGGGGTCAGCGAGGCAGCAGTGAATAAATACAAGCGTGGATGATTCTCAGCTTTCATCTCAGAGAAGGAGAGAGACGGAGGATAACGTGTAGTGGAGAGTTCAGTGCCAACAGCATCATTCTTGGAAATGTAAAGCTTGGCAAGTCTCACAACCATCCAGCCTGTTGGAGGATACAAGAATGTGACAGAAGGCATCGTGACAGCCTCTATAATTGAGAACAGACCTTGATTCTGGACACCAGTTTTTGAGAGAAAAAAAAACGAACATCTTGTCATCCTCCAAACTGTGAGATATGTATTTAGAGCAGAGTAGAGAAAGCATGTTGAGCTGCTGTCGCCTTGTTACGTTTTGTTTGTCTGTTTGGCATCAGAATGAGATGCTGTGAGCTCTGTAGGTAGGCTGCTCGGCCGCTTCTGCGAGGGATTTTATTTCTGGTTCTAAAAGATGTTCAGCTGTTAATAACATCATGTGACCGCTGTCTTGGAGATCCATTTCTCCTGACAACATCACTTAGCAACAATATAAAGACAAGCTGTTTCACTTAATGACTTGGCAGTTTTAGAATGATGACTCAGCCTTTTCAGCAGTCTACAGTACATCATGACACATTTGGAACGTGCCTCTTGATTTAGAAAGAATGATTTCTGATCCATTATAGTGATTTTATGTTTGCATATTGTAGTTTGCCAGCTATGTGATCAGCTAACTATCTCAACTTTTCAGCGACAGATGTAGGAGCTTCCGAGTAGGAAACAAATAGCACAAATAACGAAGTCTGCAGCCATCCTGCAGTAGTTTTCTCAGCCTGTACTAAGTAGGAAAGCAGTGCTGAGCCTAATGGGAGTGCTGTAGGTTTTGCATGTGTTCAACCAAAAATACAAAATAAAATATGATCTGATGATGTGCTTGAGAGTGAGGAGAACATAAACACATGCACAGGAATACAGTCATCGTGTTGCAGTTTACACCAGTGTCTGTCCAGATCAGTATAATGCTGTGAAGTGTTTAACTTCCTGAGGAGTAAACAAAAACCTGAGTCAGATTCCTTGTATGAGTTCATAAGTTTGGCCCATAAAGCTGATTCTGATAAAAACAGATTGTAGCCATCACAGTTTCAAATATGGATGTTGCTACAAAGAACCTTCAAATTATAATTCGTGGATGCTTCACAAGCTATACAAGATGGTGGCATTAGAAGAAAAGTAAGGGGACCAGCAAGGGTTCATCCTGTGGGGATCATGAGTGTCTGTACAAAGCAGAACAGCAATCCACAAAAAAGTTGCTGAGCTATTGATCAATGTGATGGGACTGACCAACAGACCAACATGGTCATCCACATTATAGTGTTGTATGATCTAGTTGCAGGTAACTTTGTGTTGTGGGCTCTTTAAACACGTAAACGCAGCTCATTATTCTACTTCGGTGAAGATGCTGCTTTCATTTTTGTGCATAGTATGCAGTTAGTCTAAGTGACTCCCACAGAAATGTAGAATATGAAGTGTATCCCATTCAGATCATTCAGTTGACTATAAGTGGTATAATACTGAACCTTTCTTTCTCTGCTGTTACACTTGGAACCCTCTTAGAATTCATCTGTGTCCAAGACGGCCAAACTGCTCCACATTTTAAAGTCTGATCCAAACTGTGGGGGGGTTTGCCTGTTTGGAGCAGACTTTAATCCTCAACCTAATGAACCCTAACCTGACCTGACCCCCAACTCATGCGTGCCGTTCGTCTAGTTGCTAGGCGATTCTAAGACAACAACAAATCCTGCATTAGAAAAACAGCGTTTATTTAACACTCAGATGAGTTTTCTCCTGTTATGACGTCTTCTAGCTTCGCAGATTCAGTCCCTTGTGACAATATCCTCTCTGTGATCTGCATCACGAGTCTCTATTTGTGTGCTCATCACAAGCTTTGTCATGACAACACGCACTGCTGTTGCGTTTGTCCTGGTTCTGCTGTATTACCAGCGATTACGTCTCAGCCACATGAGCCCCCACATTTAACGCTTACTCACACCGCGGAAAAGTAGGAGCACCGTGGAGTATTTTATATGCAACAGTCACATGGATGAGTGCGGCACACACTGCCTGCCCTGGGCCTGTTTCCACTGTGCAAACACTCGCTTCACTGGACAAGGACAAGCCGCAACCTTCTCTTACATGACAAAGCAGCGGGCTGTGTAAAACTCTGATCTGACACAGCTGCTTGACTCTTAATGGTGCATTTCTCTTCATGACAGCCCTTCTCACAATGTTATGACCGCAAATTGTTCCTACTACGTGGGACCATTAGAGAGATGCACACTTATGTGGAAGTGCCGCTTTGACCTCTCTGGTGATATTTTATGCAGCATATACAACGAGGTAGGCTTGAAATCAATTCAGTACACTTGAAAATAGCTATAGTCTATTGAATTTTGTATGCTGGGAGAAAAGGATATTTAATTTAAACTCTAAAGTTGAATCTGCTTAATGTGAGACAGAACACAACAGAACAACAGCTGCATGGCAATTAACTGAATCATTTTACACTGTAAAAAGTGTGTTTGAGCGGTTGTTGAAGTAAGTTTTGAATGAATCTCATTTTTCATTCTGCTTTGGTGATGCAGTTGAATTAAGTGGATTCTATCAACTTGAAATTGCAAAAAATTGTAGGTCTGAAGTCATGGTTTCCAAGTTTCTTTACAATTTCCTGCTGCAGCTATCCGCCATTTTCTTTAAGTAGAATTACAGAGTAAAGAAATGGACAGAACAGACGTGAATGACAAAATTATGTTTTACATTTTATGTTTGGGTAAAGAAAACTGAAAACTCCAAATTGACTTTCCTGAAAATTAAGCTGCAGCAGTGCAAACTGTTCATTTGAGATGATGATTTAAATTAAAACGGCAGCATTTACTCTACTTGTTAACTTAATCTGGATAAACTCAATTCAGTTGTGTTTTACCAAATGAAACAATTCATTTAAGTGCATACAATTCTTACTTTTTTTCAGTGAACCTGACTTCATCTAAGTCTTGATTTGTTCAACCACAATGTAGAACAAACCCCAATTTTAAGGGGCTGTGCACACAGAAAGAATTTGAATCACTTGACATTTTGGGTTGAAGCAAAAAAATTACAGTAAAATATGTTAAAAAGTAAACTTAGAGCTAATATTAGTCTGAAAAGCTGAGCGACATACTGTCCTAAATTCTCCAATTCCTAAAGGACAGATAAGAACATGCAGCCTCTGATGGGGATTGAGGCACCGCAATCCTCCACACATCCCATATTGATTTGTTTTGCCACTCGGCTCGTTAATGATGTTAGTTTTATTTACATGCTTGCTTAACTCAAGAGTAAAAGTGTTATCAGCAGCCTCTTAATTAAATCAAATGCACGGTGCCCACGTGGTGCACTCTTGTCTAATTCTCCCCCTGGCAGACAGCAAAGGGCAAACTGTCACCCTGGGCAAGGAAATCAGGTGTATTAACAAGTCAATGAGAAATTCATGTGTGTATAATTTCACAGTGAGCACATCTGACCTTTGTTAATGATGCCACTCAAAGCTGCAGGTGGTGTTTCTCAAATGAACTCCCGGGGGAGCGACGTGCATCGCTGCAGCGCCGAGGCAGCTCATTCGTCCTGACTGGGAGGAAGAGGGAAGGAAGAACACACATTTCTATCAAAGAGGGAAAATAAAAAGGAAAGCATCGTCCAAATCAGTTTACATCAAAACTCAGTGGGTGTTCAGCTTTTTTTTTTTCATGTTGAGTCACTTTTTTTTTTAAATTTACGAAATGGATATAGTGTCTCTCACCAGATTCCTGTGTGGTATGCAAACATGTTTTCATTTGAGAGCGCTCATCTGTGCATACATCTTTTTTTTCCCTCTCCCAACAGCCAGAGAGGAGCTAAAGAAGGGGGAAGGGTGCGAGTACTTACCCATTCACAGGCTGGCTTTCTTCCCCACCAGCTAGGAGAGAGAGCACCGGGTTTTCACAGTTGCTTAAATTCACTCATGCTTCCACCGTGATGGATCACTCTTGAGATCTTTTTTTTTTCCTGTGTGAAAATTACCCTCATATTGTGTCTACGCTACCTGGAGTACTGTTGGTTTTTGAGGCAGAGCTTCTCGTTCGGGGGGGTTAGAAAGTCCTTGAAAAGCAATTTATCCTCTTCCGTCCACAGCCACCTTCTACCTGCTCGCTCTTACTGCTATTTTCAACCATCTCCTCCTCTCATCTCCTGCAGTCCTGTTACTCCATCTTAATTTTCTGCTGCTTTCATCACCTGCTGACTCACCCTCACTCACCCCTCCCACTTTCTGTACCTCCTGTATTACCCTCTTTTTCTTGCGCTGCATCACACACTTATCACGTCTAGTATCGTAAGAATCAAATGCGAGGGCCGGCCCCGCTCTCACAGCTTAAATCTCCCCATAATGGAGCCCAAGGGTATCTGAAATTGAGTGTGAAGACTGCATCAAGGTCATTTACTCCACCCTATAGGATAGTGATGGATGTCTTGTCTGATTGCTCGATTTGGCTGCCCTACTTGAGGAGGGGGAGCATATCCCATTGCACTTTGGGAGCGAGTGTTGCTTTCTTGCTTTTGATAGCCAGAAAGTCATTCCTAGCAGGAGGGAAAAGAAGAAGGAGGAAGGAGGAGGCGGTGTAATAGGAGGGCATAGATACCGTATAACAGCCACTGCAGCCTGGGGAAAGAGGCATTCTTTGTCCAGATTCTTGAGTAAACATTTGAAAGGATTAAAAATAAAACATATTGATTGCTGGATGGATGGCGCACCATCTGTCAATACGCTAATCTGCCAAATTGACTGCAGATCTCAGAGCATTGTGTGGCTCCAAACAGCTGGATTCAGTCATAGAAAACCATAAACACCAGCCGTAGTCAGCTGAAACCTTCCCCAAGTGCCTGTGATTTATAATCCCCCAGATCGTGTGTGTGTGTGTGTGTGTGTGTGTGTGTGTGTGTGTGTGTGTGTGTGTGTGTGTGTGTGTGTGTGTGTGTGTGCACTTGTGGGAATTACTATAGACTGTGTGTGTTGGACAAGAAGGACTAAGCAGTTGTATTGTGAGGGTAAGAAGGCTCACACACTCAGATAAGCATGATCCAGAAGTGAACTAAATCATACGTCTTTGCCGTTTTTCTTGGTACATCCATTATTTAAAAAAATCAACGTCACAAAGTGTGAACTGGTGACCCGTGTTGACTTTTCATCAGCTCTCATTTGTCATGTTTGTTATGAAGATCCATTGTAATTAATTTTGCGATAAAGTTTAACATCATAATTAGTCAAAGAAGCTTTGTGTAATTATTTTCATGTCTCAATTCTGAGCCCCCAATGGCAGATAAGTGCTGGCAGTGTTGAGTGCCTCATGTACTTTACTGAAGTATTGGCATATTATTGTTCTTTTCCACTCAGTTTTTCAGTTACTAGTCATTCAAATTCGTAAAATAAAATACAATAAACAAATAAATTGCAACATATTATTAGTAGTTAAAATAAAACTTTATTGATCCCAGGGCAAATTTCACAGGCTAAACATGAACGTATGAACTAGCAGCAGCCGCAGCAGTAAAATAATACAGTGCATCAGCAATTTGTAGGCCAATAATATAACAGTCATTCTTCTGAAATGGGCCATTCTCCATAACTTTTGTACTTTTAGAACAGTCCTTCATTAAACCGAGCAAACAAAAACTGACTCTGTGCTCAAAAACTAGCACAGAATGGATTTAATTTCCCTTGAGACAAAGATCCTACAAACTGTTGGAACAAAACAGCCAATCAGAAGGAGCCCGCTGTAGTTCTGACTGGCACATTGAAATGCTCTGTGAGACAGGGCAAGTGTGTGTGCAAGCTGCAAACAGGGATGTGAGAGTGAATGAATAGAAGTGAAAGAGAGTGAGTGAGATTATTGTTGGACTCAAGAAAATCTAGCTACAAAATATACATTTATTTGCTTAGATGCCCCACAGTGTGCCTAAGATTGAAACACAATTATTTCAAATTTGGCCTCAAGAAGATGCGGCTCGGTCATCCTGCATGTAGCTTCAGCAACAGTCGTGTATGAATCCACCAGTCTGAGGTGTAAAGCTGTCAGATTTTTAATCAACAGGCAGGTAATTGACAAGTGAGGCGTGACTGTCTTAGTCTTTATTCAGTGTTATGTTGGAGAGTTAACAAAGCGTGAGATTGGGCCGTGCCTCTACGCTGCACATTCTCAGCTTGCAGGCCTTTTGTTCTGCAGCCCTTTGTGGAGTCTGCCCTGGATTCATTGAAACTCTCCACTGCTGAGTGAGCTGAAGGAGCTGCTTTTTTGTCACACACACTCTCATTCTCTCCTCGACGCACACGCACACACATACATGCGTGCACACACCCATACACAGGCATGCACAAAGGCTGAAGCTCTGCCAGCATTTCGTGGGATAATCTACCTTCCTGAAGGTTTGCTAAAGCACCCCTTCCCACCACAGCCCCTCTCTTCTCCTTCTCCTCTTCCTCCTCCCTTTTCTCTCCTCTCGCCTCCTCCTCCTTCTTATCGGCCCCAGTGTAAGCAGCATGTGGTTTCCTGCCAACTTCTGGGAGCCGTGAGCAGCCTCTCCAAACAGGAACACGCATGAAGACATTCCACCGCTGAAGGAAACGGTGTCCTCAACCACCACCACCCCCACCACACCACACCACAACCCTCCTTTTTTTTTTCTTCTTCCCGCACAATTCCATGTTGGATTCTTCCACACATCCTGCACCGCTCCGCCGGGGCTTGACCACTGCACAATCATTGCACATAAACATATACAAACATGCACAGACACACAAAGAGCGGGCACAGACTGCAGCCATTCAGCACAGGCGTGGACATGGAAATGAAGACGGCGTTAAGTCTGTGTGTGTGTGTGTGTGTGTGTGTGTGTGTGTGTGTGTGTGTGTGTGTGTGAGAGTGAAAAGACGGAGATAAACAGACGTAGTGAGAGAGTGTGTGCATGACTATGTATGAGAGAGGGTGTGTTCACGGGTATGTATGAGAAAGACAGAGAGAGAGAGACTCCACCAGAAGAATTAAAAATTAATGTAGTAAAGACATCTATGATCAGCTTATTCCACATCATTTATCACCATGCGCTCTGACATTTAAATTTAGGGTTTGGAGCAAGAGTCTGACTCTGAAATGAACAAAAATAAACTTCCCTTTACTGTGCTAATTCACCCCACTTGTCTATAAGATGTTGAAGAGGTTCTTCTTCAACTGAATGCCTTTTTTTTTTTAATTGGTAATCCATGAAAGCATTTGTTGAAAAGCAAGCATTACAGTGAAGAGCACCAGGAGGAGAGCTGTTGGAGGGCTGTTATGTGCCTGTTACAAGAGTAAATTTGTTTAACATGGCAGGAGCGCTCTTTGAAAACCAGACAGCAGGTCTGGGGAAAAGCAGTACACTAAAAAGCTGCAATGTTGTTTCTAATTTTGATAAATGTGGCGAGTTACCGAGAGAACAATACGGGAGGAGACTCACATGGGCATTATCTGCAGGTGAGAGGTCAAGTGGATCTAACTGGTGGCAACAACTAGGAGAGATGCAACAAAAAGTCTAGGGAAAGTAGAAAGATGACTCGTGATGACAAAGATGTCATCACTGTGAGAAAAAAAAGGGAGGAAGCAACCATAAGGGACTGATTCTGCCCCAAAGTCAAACAAAAATTGGGATTCGAGCAAGCAGGGAAGCACAAAAGAAGGCTTTAAATCATTTTAAATCTTATTTATAAGCTCTGCGTTTTCCCTCGTGGCATGCGAGGTGTATCGATTGGGGAATGTTATTGGGGGGGATTCTGTGAGAGATGATTAATCATAAGTCACTTTGTTCCTGTGTGAGTATGGATCAGTGCCAGAAGAAGAGACAGAGAGAAAGAGAGAGGAGGAGGACGGTGTCCTGAATCTGCTGTCCCACTGCCTTTTTAGCAGCCAATTCTCCCACTTCTGCTCTGCTCTCTTCATCTTATCTCCAACTCCTCGGTTTCTGAATGTTTTCGAGGAACAAGTAAACAGAGCAAAATGGTCCACACAGAGATTTAGAGAATCTGATTTCTCCTCTGCTTTCCTGGGTGGCTGTGCTCACCAAGTGTGTACGTGGCCCAGCATCTTTCTGTGTGCCCACATAAATGATTCAGTGGCATATTGAAATTACACAGTTGGCTCTTCTGGTGAAATTGCAGAGGAGTTTTGGAGACTCAGTACAAACTGAAGTACTTGAGATGGGGAAGTTTAACAGCTTTATTCTTAAGTAAATTTAATTGCCACATGCTGAAGTTTCTAGTGTTTTACAGCTTTGAGTGGGGCCTTTGTGGAAATTTCATTTGTTTTTGTCATGCCAATAAAGACTGAAAGAGAATTATCAACTCAGAATCCTGCTTGTTTAATACTTTCATTTAAATACACTATAATCACTGCACAGAAAGTGTTAGAACTGACTGAATTTCTCTCCCTTTCTGCGATAAAACAGAGCGAGAACTTGCTTGCCTTTTATTTCTACTACTTTACTTTTTTAAGTCCCAGTTGATTTGCAGCATCCCAACCATTACATCATGGCACATATTCACCTTCAACAATTTCTGCAAAGCTCTGGATTACATTCAGTTTGAACATTTTTTTTAAGCCATCCGCTGCCAACATCTTTAAAAAATTCTCTCCAGTATCTGGCCATGACCATTGCTGTGTGATTAAAGTGTCAGTATGCTACATCCTGTGTTTGTTGGATGGTCTAACAGCATCTGTGACCCTTTGTTCCCATACCAGGTTACTTTTAATATGTATAAATACATACAACACTACAAATGCCTTTGAGGAAAAACTGTCTGGTGGTGTTCTCCCCATTTAAACAATCTCATGTCTCACTGCTCTCTTCGACAGCAGGGAATTCACTCTGCCATTAACTGTGGGCCATTTGGAACGGCTATAAACACCTTTTTCTTAAGATGTGGTTTGATGACACAGTATATAAACTGGTTAAGGTTAGACTGTGGTTAAGTTCACTCAAGGTTGAACGGTAACCACAGCTCTGTGACGAGTCTGGTCTTCTACATGCATGTGCAGTCCACACTCTCAAGCTGGCGGCATGCTTCATCAGAAGTGCCTGTTGGATGGTGAGATTGCCTCGGAAACAGCCGTCTCTCCACCTTTCCAGCAAATTGGTAGGCTTCCAGCACAACAGAGGTGAGAAAGAAGCCAAGGATGGAACTTCTGAAGCTCTCTTTTTTCGTTCTTAACACAATTCCTATCACCTTTTGTGTGTACAACCGACTGCAACGCTATGCACGCCTTCCAAGAGAGGCAGTGTGAGGACGTGTGATGTTATCCACGTATTTGATTTCCCCACCTCAATATTCACTCAACAAGTCACAAAATAACTTCATCTTTAACAGAACCTGGCTTTTCTATTCAATTTTCTACATAACGACCGCATTGCTAACTGCATGGGCAACAAATGTTGGAATCAGAGATAAATAAGGTTGTTCAATATGGACATAATTGCTTGGGGTACTAGGCTGCATCTGTGCACTGTGATGATGATATTTGATGGGCACACTGACTGCAGCGAAGACCGAACCTGCGCTTTCTCCAAACACTAGACATTACTCAGATTTTACACATTCATGCCTAGAAGCAATACAACCTCAGTCTTTTACTGTCAGACACTCTGTAGCTCTCTAGAGTTATTGGAATTCAAGGCTGCTTCATGCTTCAAACAAAGTGCTTGTTTGAGATGAGGGATGCAGTCAGATTGAGACTGAACAGTTTTGAATTGTAGGTAAACCAACAATCTGACAGTGACTCCCACTTTCTTTGAGCCTTGTGGAATTAAATTTTGCAGTCTGGCTCCACCATAATTGGCATGACTGTCATCCTCTTTTGCATCATAAACATTCCCCTCAAAGTTCCTTCGCTGTATCTCACCCCTGATTTGTTTCACCACCTTAATGCCTCACTGTTCAAACTCTGCTACTCACCTCTCATAAATAATGAATGAGGGCTAACTGTTTGTCTTGTGAAATCGTCTGCGAGTAATGTAAGCGCCTTGCTCAAGGGTGTAGTTGATGAGGGAGGGAGGACTGTGCACTTCTCTCACCTTTAGGCCAGCTGCTCTCCGTAAATGTTATTAAAAGCCCGCTTTAATTTGCTCCTCATTTCTGTCAATGAATTAACCCGTCTGCATGCAGGTGTTTTGGTCTTTCTCGAAAACAAATTTCAAATTATAAAAAGAAAACACATGTAGCCACAAGGGCTCATCCTATGAATAGAAATGAACTCCACTTTCTACAAGAAAGCGCTATATAAGTTGCAAATTAAAACAAAAAAAGCACAGTTTTCCCAGGAACTCATTAAAGAGCCAGCGAAGCAGGGCTTAATGTTGTTTTGACTGAACTGTAGTTACCAGTAGGCCACCATGATGAAGCTCAATTAGAGCAGCAGGCTATAAGCTAAGCAGAGGCAATCGCTGGGCGGAGGGCAAACTAACGTGGAGGCGCGGATATTCACTGCGAGCAGAAAATGCGAGGGATTCACAATAGGACCTGGAGTCGTGGAGAGCAGCTAATGAGCCTACATGATTCACGCTTGGTCTCCCCCACAGACAGCCTTGTCCTGGGCAGAGTGGAGGCATGCTGGAGGTGCAGTGTCTGCTCCAACACATTCCATGACGCAGCCCATCAGAGCCAGGAGGGTGAAGGGTTGATTAAAAGTTTCTCTTGTAGACGCTGAGTGAAGGAAAGTCTGCTGTGTCTTATTGGAGTCGTGAATCAATCAGGGGACTGTGGATGTGCCAGTATCGGTAAACAATGCAAAACAATGTGTCCATTAAGTCTGTGTCTTTTCCATTCAGAATTTCTCTAAAGCTCTTAAAAGCCTTTGAGAGAAAAAATGGATACTCCCTGCCAAATTGTCAGTGCAACAAGTTCACTTTTCTGGCAACTTTACACAAGACAAAAGACAACATATTGTGTGCAAAACCTGTCTATTATATGGTTCAGATGTATTTGTGATTGCCGACATGAGCTGCAATGCTTTGCAACTGAAGGATTATGTTTGGTGTCTCGTGTGGGGTTTGCATGCTCACAGGGTTTCCTCAGGCACTCTGGTTTCCTCTCACAGTCAAAAAAAAAAGTGCAGTCCTGGTGAACTTGTGAGTGAAATTGATTGCAAAGGTGTCCGTCTGGCCATGTTCAAACTCTGTCCAGAGAGCTTCCCTCCCTTTCATCAAATGCATGCTGAGAGAGGCTCAGCACTCAAAGTGTGATGCACCCTTCAATGCTGGTGTGCAAATGGACCTCCTGGTTTTTGGAGACAGTCAGTCCATTGTGCATATGTACATCATGATAACATTATTGCTATTAATAATTGTATATTTTTGGTAATCCCAAGAGCCTTATTAAAAGGCATCTAGACTTTTCTCTTCATTCTTGGTTCTTGAAGACATTTCAAGAACAATTCAAGACGTTTCTTCATTTCAGTTCTTCAAGACTGTTCAGAACTGCTCTGAATCTGTCAGTATAACAATCTGACAGTGATTCCCACATTCCTTGAGCCAGTAGACAGTCGATTCATTGTGGGTATCCATAATATAATAACACTATTATTATAAACAATTACATAATTACATTTTCCTAAGAGCTTCAGTAAAAGGCATCTCAACTTATCTTGTTTTTTTTTTTGTTGTTTTTTGTTTTTTTTTTTGGTTCTTGGAGATGTTTCATCTCTCATTCAAGAGGCTTCTTCAGTTCAGTTCTTCAAAACTGCTCAGAATTGTTCAGTTTTGTTCTTCAGAGCCGAACTAATCTCTCCTCAACAGTCTCCAAAAACCATAAAAGACACGTCCAGTTGCCTTCTGCTGAAACTCTTAGAATTTCAATGATCGATGTTGACTGAGCTGGAGAACTGACTGTTGTTATCAGCAGATCTCTAATGTTTTTCTATATTAAATTGTTAGTAGATTTGCATCTGTCTAAAGTGCTGGATGCATTTAAATAACAGGATTTTGTCTCTAATATGATGACAAAATAACACTTTTGACAGACCTGTAATAATGGGCTTGCTTTATTTTGGGGGTCCTTGAAGATGTTTCATTTCTCATTCAAGAAGCATCTTCAGTTCTGTTCTTCAGAGCTGAACTGATCTCCACTGGAGAGTGTCCAAGAACTAAAAAAAAGAGGAGTCCAGTTGCCTTCTGCTGAAGCTCACAGGATTATCATTAATACAGTTGACTGAGCTGAGAGCAGATCTCTTGGGTCTTTTCCTATAGACCCACATCAACTATTATTAGATTCGCACAAAAAGTTTGTACCGACTGCACTTAAATAATAGGATTTTGTTATTATTGTCTATTATTATGACATACTAGCACATTTTGACAAACCCGTAATCATCCATCTGTCCATTATCTATACACCGGTTAATCCTCATTAGGGTCGCGGGGGGTCTTGAGTCTATCCCAGCTGACTTAGGGCAACGGCAGGAGACACCCTAGACAGGTTACCTGGTCTATCACAGGGTTACATATACAGACAATAAAGCACACTCACACCTGTAATCATATGCTTTCTTTATTTAATTATTTATTTATTTTATTTATTTATTGGTCCTTGAAGATGTTTCATTTCTCATTTACGAAATGATTCATTCAGGACAATATATTTCTGTTCTTCAGAACTGAACTGATCTTCCTGGGAGCATCTCTATACTCTATACTGAAGCCCTATAAATTATAGTTAGTACTTTTTTACTAAGTTGGAGAGTTTGGTGGGGTTATCTGCAGGTCTCAAATTGTCTAACGAGTTTGTGCTGCCTGCACTTCAGTACCGGGATTTTGTGTCTGCAACCTGCAATAATATGCTTGCTTTATTTTATTTTGCCATGCATTATATGAATCTAAATTGTTGCTTGTGCATTGCTTTCTTTAACTATTTTTTGACTTATAAAGCAGTTTGAATGTTTTTTTAAGTTCCATTTGTTTTATCAGAGGGTTTGTGAAGGATGCCGCATCTGTGCACATCTGTATGTAAGTGTGTAGGTTGCGAGGAGAGGTCTGTCAAATATCTCTAGTAGTTATTAAAATAGCTGCTAAATATCCATCCAGACTTTTAAACCCCTGCGCCCTCTGATTGGCTGCCGGCCGGTCACGTGGTGGAGTGCAGTCAGTCGCTGTGCCGTGCCTCGAGCCAGCGCTGAGTGGAGCCTGTCTGCCAACAGCTTCAGCAGCGGCTCTATCTGGATCCTACTACACTCACTGACAATTAAAGGAGGCCCCCTTTTTCTTCTTATTTTCGAGGACTATTCTTCACCATGGGCGACAAAAAGAGCCCTACCAGGTAATGCGACCGTCCCCTGTCGATTTCGAGCTGTTTTGCGCGTTTTGGGGCTCGATATTCGGATGCGTTTCTCTCACACAGGGATCGTTTCTCCCTTTTTCAGTTGGTATGCCACAGCTAGCTAGAATAGTGCAGTCACTATGGCGGCTTCTCGCTCCCTACAACCCAGTCACTTAACAGACAAAGGGAAATTTTTCCGAGGATACGCCTGGCATTCCTTGAAACGCTCTTCCGTCTCGACGAAGCCTTTTGGAGGGTCAATGTCGAAATGGGCATTGTTTGGTATTGGTTTTGTTAGCCGACATGCTAAGCTTCGATGCCGAAATTTTTAGCAATGCTTGCCTGCCTGCTAGCCTAGCTGGCGATACAATCGGACGGTGTGGATAGTCGCCCCCTTCGCCACTGTGGAGATTTATTAACCAGGGAGCTCTACTTGCCGGGACTCGAACCCACAATTAATGACAACACCACCACGCTTTGTGATGTGCCGGGGGGCTTGTATATCACACGCCGGGTGGTGTTTGTCACAATCTCCGTTCTTGTTAATTCATGAAATGTGCGCTGGTGGTATTTCTGAAACTAACTTGACCTTAACATTTGTCTCGTTTGTTGTAAGGCCAAAAAGACAAGCCAAACAGACCGCTGACGACGGCTATTGGGACTGTAGCGTCTGCACCTTCAGAAACACCGCCGAGGCTTTCAAATGCAGCATCTGCGATGTGAGGAAGGGCACATCCACAAGGTAACGTAGCGCTCCCTCTCTCTCTCTCTCTCCTCTCGTCTGAGCGTCTCGTTTTCCCCTGCCTGCCTGGCTGCAGCAGCATTGCATCGCAATTTATGGGAATGACAACTTTGATCGACAGCCTATTTGTCTGTGAGCGAATGGGGACTTGTTGATGGACAATCTCGCACACATCTCCCGCCGTTGTCTTGGATTATCCGTATAGTTTCTGGTTTTATGCGACTAACATTGCGTTGCTTTTATGCATTCGTCTAGGTAGGCTGACTGCTTCACTAGCCAGAGGGGGGGGATGGGGTGGGGAAGAGGGACCATACTTCATGATGGCTGTACAGCTACAGTGAATCAACAGAGCAACATCGAAAAGGATGTTTTTTTTTTCATGGAGTGAAACAAGGTGAATGCCTGTGTGTGCATTTCGCCTACCTGTAGGATTGCAGAAAATCTCCTAATGATCTAACATGTAAGGCTTACTGTGCATAAGGCTGATGTACAGTAGGAGAATGGTTGTTTCTTAGCTTAAGAAAACTGGTCAAACCTTAGACGTGCATTTTGATATTCCTGAGTTCATCACACTTTTTTCTCTTGTGCTCTGTAGTTCAAGGCAATGTTGTTTCACACACAGCCTGGTGTCACCCTGTGAAGTTCACAGTTTTTAAAGGCCAAATCTATATATATATTTTTTTATTTCCAATGTCAGTCCAAACATTTGTCAATGAGTGATCATTTTCAAAACTCAGTTTCCCTCAAATTTGCTTTATTCCCAAAGCTGTGAAGTGAATTCACTGATGTTTGGTCTCAGATATTTCTCCAGATTAATATCAGCATTTATAGTAACAGGGTTGTGTGTCCCAGACATTTCCCCTGAGCTTAACTCAGAATACATTTTGTAATGTCAGCAGAAGACATTGTCTTATGGGAAACTGAGATGAAATCATTGTACAACATTGTGATGGGATTCCCTTTCAGTTTTGTATATATTGACGCCTACTCCTTCTGTTCGGGGGAAGGTTTCTGATAATAAGTTGTGTGTGCGTTTGTTTGCTCATGTCATCAGTTGCATGATGAGATGGAGAGACAGATGAGTCATTTGTGGGTTTGTTGACAAGTCCCCTGCACTCTAACCTTTCCAGCTGTGGTTTCACAATAAGTGGCTCAGCTGACACCCGTGGTGCAACGTGGATGGGGAGAACACGCTTAACGCTGGTTTATTGAGAATCCAGAAGATTGAGCTCCGTCTTTTTCGTCTAGCTCCCCTCCCCCTATGATCTTTTCCCAGCATCGTGTAGCTTGAGACCACAGCTGATGATGTAGGCTGAGCACGCTGCATGAAAGCAGGAAGCGGAGACAAGCATGTCGTAGCCATCCTGCCTCTGTGCTTTGGCAACAGCCCAGTTGCCTCTATTTGGTAAATGGGAGCACATGACATCACTGGAGTGGTTGTCACACATTCCTGTTTGATCTGAATTGTTAACCTTTGATTAATTCAGTTGTGTAGTTGTGGGGCTGCCTCTTATTCTAATGAGTACTAATTAGGCATCTTTTCTTCACTGTTTGATGTGTTCTAGCTAGGCATGGGACGAAGCAAGATGCTCTTAGCTAAATGATTTACACTTAAGGCTGTGTGTGGATGTTTGTCTTGCTGCTTTTATCTGGTGCTCCAATTTGAATGTGCGTTTATGCATGAGGACACGTGTTCACTAATTAGAGTTCCTCACTGCTGGTAGAAGTCAACACCGAAGTTTGATTTGGATCATCAATTTACGTTCACTACAAGATAGATGATCTTACATACTGATTTGTGCCACCAGTGTGAGATGATTGCATTGAAGGCATTTTTGAAAAGGCTTTGTTGCGAGTAGGGTGGTTATGACAGTCCTGTTCAGCTGGTATTGACTGGAAGGAGGAAACGGATGCAGCTGAAGTTTCAGGCAGCATCACAGTCAGTGGTACACCTCACCTACAACTGAAAAGGTTTTTTTGTACAACAGGTAGCATTTGGCAGATGCTAATACAGTAATGTGCATGTTGGCTGCAGTTTGTATCGGGGTCTATCAGCATGTCTCAAATGAAATTCTAAACCAGCTGAATATTTGCATCCTCTCCGAATTTGATAGATCCACGCCTCACAGTCTGCAGTAAGTCATTAAGACACCAGCTGTTTCTACTGGTGGTGATGGGGAACACACACTTGACATGATACATGGCGATAGACGGGTATTGGCTTACACTCTGATGAGGCTTGAATCACACACTGTCCCCTGCCAGCGGTAGGAAAGCTGGAAACCGGGTGGCTATGCATCTCTGATTTGTTTTAATGGAGTCAAGAATGTGTGTTAACGAGAGCAAAACTCTGGCTGTGGCATCAGCATGCAAGGAGAGGCCCCATTCTTCCTAGCCGAGCACAGCCTAACGAACCTGTTGACCCAGTCCAGCTCAATGATGAAACATGATACCCAAGTAGGCTAAATCTAGCCTCTGCCACTCTGACTCTTAAACAAGAAAGCACTCTGCTTTTTGCACCTGACCTCACTGCTAATCTACAAGTCCAAGCAGCCCAAGTGTTCAGCCTCTGCATTCAGTACCCGCTTCTTTGGTAATTGGAGAAGGGCTTGCATTAACATCCCCTGTGAGGTGGATGCTATCATATTTAAATGTTTCTGGCATTTGAACCCGATCGCTGTGTGAATGTGACACTGTGTTGCTGTACATCAGTTTGCTTTGTGGTGGTGTTTGGTATGCACCTCTGGCAGCCTCGGGGCCCAGAGAGAAACCATTAGGAGCCCTCTAAAGTTGATTGATGGTGGGGATCACAGGAAGTCTTGAGGTACCTCAGTCTTTGCTGTTATCTTCACTCTATTGCGCTGTAGTCAACCGTTTCAACTAACTTTCATCTCTGCTTTATATAAAACAGAATAAATGGTGTTTCTCTCATGTTAGCAAAATGCAGTGCTGGGATTTGATTAAATAGAAAAACTTGCAAAATAGTCCTCAAGGTATTTGAAACCCAGACTGCTCCAAGGCCACAGACACTAAGCCATTATTAGTGATAGTAGTAAATGATCTTAGTTGAAATTAACATTTTGTACAGAAATCACAACAAAGCAACTTATTTGTGCAATGTTTTGCTGTTTTGTTTCCTGCACAGTAAATGTTGATGAAGAGATCAAAAGATACTCCAAAAATTTGTCAGGTAGTCTCAGTAAGTCAAGATTGCTTCTTAAAATGAAGCCAAATCTGTCTAAGAAATCAGGATTGGCAGTGTGAAATATCATGCAGGAGGTGTTATAAAGTTGCTGCTCTGAGCTAAATAAAATGAAAGATGTGTGACTTTTTTGCGTATAATTCATATTCTTTCTGTGTCACCAGGCAGCCTCTGTAGGTTTACAACAGTCAACATTTATTGTGCTTATCTAACAGGTGAGGCTGTGCTACAAGTAAAAACAAGTCAATTACTTTCAGTCTCCTGTAACTTGTGCAGTCTGGTGTTGTATCTGACTGATCACTATGGCAAACATATGTAAGTCAGCCATTGTCAATCATTATATTTGTTCACCACTGTAGACATTACAGATGTAAATATGCAATGCATTTATTCTGGCTTTATAATAGTACCATATGGGAGACCACCCATAAATCTACACTTGAAAGTAGACTCAGCATTGATAAGCAGAATTAGAGTGACGGATAAATAAATGATATCCACCACTAAAGTCATGGATTAGGAATGAGGCTAAAAAAGTAAAAGTGTGTCTGTGTGTGTCCTTGTGTGTGTGTGTGTGTGTGTGTGTGTGTGTGTGTGTGTGTGTGTGTGTGTGTGTGTGTGTGTGTGTGTGTGTGTGTGTGTGTGTGTGTGTGTGTGTGTGTGTGTGTGTGTGTGTGATGTGTGTGTGATGTGTGTGTGATGTGTGTGAAAATGATGGCAGTGTGTTTGTGTGCACCTTGGTGTGTGTGCTTGTCTGTCTTTTCCAATGATGGAATAGAGTCATTATAATCCGTGGATTCTACCACTGTCACATTAAGGCAAATTGTCGAGGATAATGGAATTACATAAGAGGGACATGCTGGCGCTCAATTTATATCCGCACTTCCTCGCCCACCCCCTGCCCCCACAGCAGCCCCCACTCAGAGGAAACTGCTTTTGCTTATCCAGCATTATCAGCATCTGCACTAAAGCCCTGAGCACGAGCGGGTAGCCCTAATCTTTACATGTTAATTGCCGGATTTAAAAGTTCTTAATTACTTCATGGGATTTGGCAGTGTGTGAGTGATTAAATACAATAGCCAATTTGGCAATCTGACAAAACAGAGAAATGTTGAGAGAGCTGTTGTATCTGGGCTCCTCCCCTTCAGGAAAAAAGATGAAGCAAGCAAATGAGTGTGACAGCGAGAGAGTGAGGAGTCTGGAAAATACAGAAGAAGGCATATGAGGACAAGGAGAGAGGGAGTAAGGGAGCTGTTGAGTGTGGAGTCGCAGCTAGTTGAGGAATAAGGAGAAGAGGAGGGCAAAGGAGGACAGCGAGAGAGAGCGTAAGGGAGTTGTTTAGTGCGGAGTTGCAGCTTGCTGAGGAGGAAGAAGGAGAGGGCAAAAGAGGACATCGATAGAAACGGAAAAGTGAAGGGACAGAGGGACCTGTAGCGTCTGGACATTTATGTATGTGTGTTGAGGAGGGGGTATAGCCGTAAGGGGATGTGTTCACCCAGCCAAGAGTCTCCAGGGGCTAAAGCAGAGCAAAGCACATCATTACCCAGGGAGCGAGAGACTGGACAGCCTCTTATATTTCCACCAGCACCACCATCCATCCATGGTTAAAGAACCGCCATTTTACTTGTCATTCGCCACAGCTGAGTTTGAGAGAGAAGTGAGAATTGCATTTACAGTTTTCTTAGTAATTCCAGATGTTTTCATCCTGTTAATCTTTACTCTGGCTAAACCATAGTTAGTCTGACCACTGTCGAGAGGTCATAGTCCAGGATAAGTCAAATCAGTTTGGTAGATTTGAATCGCAGCTGCAGTAGTCAGCAGGGGCTTGATGTTTGTTGTCTTGGTGTCAGGTTTCCCCACATCTTGTTTTTGTTTGCGTAGTAGATGTTGTTTCCTTGGTGTAGAACACAAGAGCCTGTTGTGAAGGCACTGTGTCCCCTTTGGCCATGCTGCTTGATAATTTGTTGAGCAAATTCCAACACAGGCTTTGTTCACACAAAAGCAAACAGGAAAGAATATGACAGCACAGCAGCGGAGATGTGATGACCGGATCTACTTGACGGAGAACTCGTGCACACCAGAGGTAAGCAGCAGGAAGAGGAGACCTGCTTAAAGTGTGCAGCATTTAGGAAAAGCAGTGGCAGGGCTAATGCATGAGCAGAAAGTGAAGAGCAAGGCGACAAAGAGAAAATGATGGAGCAGTTGTGCAGAAGAGGAAAACAAATGAATGATAGTGAGCAATGTGACAGGGCTGCTGATGGAAGGAGCTCATATGTGCTTAATGCCTTTGCAATGACTTGCTGTCAGCCTGCTCGATGGCAGGCAGTTCATAGCCTGAAAGGTCAGTCATGGAAAGACTTGTCACTGTGACGACGAAGTATCTTTTGCACATAAGCAGACACAAAGTTAGACATTTCCTCTTTAAATTCACTCAAACACACACCAACCCAGACAGCCAGACTCCTTTAGCCTGTCGGGAGAAGCAGAAAAACTTGCTCCCAGCAGCCAGCGTGGTGCATAACATTACAGTCGTTGCAGACAAGTTGAGATATCTTTAGGAGACTTTCCCCAGTTCCTTTGTTCTGCCCACTACAGCCAGTAATCCCTACTGTTGTATGTTAGGTGTGATTTGTTTTTTGTTGTTTTAGGAGAAAGTTATGTGGTGTAGGTGCTTTCTGGAATTTCACTGGGAAAATTTTGTGGAAACATTTTGCGCAGATGCTAATAAATCATGCATTTTATGACTCCACATGTTATGTTTTCAGTTAGTGCGTCAATCCATCAGAGTCTTGTGCGTGTGATATGTCTTGGACACCTGGATGGAGCATATTCAAATTCGGCCTAAATATTCACAGGAATTAATTAATGAATTGATTTGATTTTAGTAATCAAGGCGGGGGTCACTGTGACCTCAAACTCGTCCCATTCTTGTGAAAACAATACATCATGAATGCCTTTAGGAAATTTGTTCAAATTTGGCTTACATGGAGACTTAAGGATGAACAGATTAGACTTTGATTGTCCAAGGTGATGGTCACTGTGATCTCACAAAATATGTTTCTGGCCATAATTCACAGATTTAGATGCTTATTATGACAAACTTTCGCATACATGTGTAATTGGATAACATGATGAAATGCTGACATTTATATCCAGATAGTGAAGTCTGGACAGACATGGATGTAAACTACAAATTTGATCTCTGATGTTGAAAACCTGTAGCTTATATTAGTAGATTCTTTTTTTTATAGCATTTGGTGGTCAATGTTTCTGTTTTTAAAATGAACAGTGTCACCTGTTGTAGATTATATCAGCCGTAGCTAATTAATATTTATTCTGCTACACTGACACGTTTGTCTGTTGGTTAATGTGACGGTGCACATATCTCTGTAACGTCACTCTCCAGTAACCAGTGATAATATAAATGATTAGCTGATTGTGGCACATGATACGCAGGGGACTCAGTTAATCGTTTTAGGCCTATTAAATCAATACTTTGAGCTCATTATTCCCATAATTGTAAATCAGAACCTTCTTTATTTGGATCAAGTTGGTTGTGTAACATGAGTTGTAAAAGTCGTGTGTCAGTTTTAGGGTGTAGCTACAGGTTGTAAAAATTAATCAGGCCAGCTTGATAGGGCTGGGCAGTGTGTTCAGATTGTCAAATTGTTACCAGTGATCATGTGTTTCTCCTTAACGGAGATTTGTTCCTCCCTCCTCTTGCTGTTTTGTGTGTGTTTGTCTGCTTTTCTAATTGCACACATAAAGAGTAGTTACACCATATGTGCTAAAACAGAGTCGTGACAAATTATCACATAATTGAAAAATAATTACAGGTCAACTGTCAGTAAATAAAGGCATTTACTGTAAAACATTCACATGTGAATTTCAGGCTTCAGCTACCCACCAGAAATAGAGCTGCATTCAAAGATAATGGAATAGAAAAAGAATGGCTCGTATAATCTGTGGACACACAGACTAGCTAGAAGCAAGCAGAAGCAGCAAGCATGTGGACAATGGACTTAAAAGGCTTTGCCTGATTGTACAGCACACAGAATTGGAAGATTGAAAAGGGAATACAGACAGATTGCCTTTAACTAATGACCAGAGTTATGGTAATTAACGGTGAAAAATTAAATTTTTGTCCTCAATTATTGATAGTTTGTCAGACCTGCAATCTGCAAAGGACGTAGCTTTATCAATGTTATTGTGATTAAATTTGTAAAAACTGCTAGAAACTGTGGTATTCTGGCCTCTCTTTTAAGTTGTAGAAGGTCAAGGTGGAGAAGGGACAATAACATTAAGCCCTCAAAATCCTGACTGGAAGGGGCAGATGAAGGGATGAATATCTAATGCCTCTGGTGGGCAGTGAGAATAAACTGAGATGAGCTATAGCCCCAGGCTGATCTTGAGGTGCTATCCTCATTCAACCTCCCCAGTGCACTCACTCACACACATTGTTTTACTCATGGATGGCTGGAGATGACAACACTGCTCCAGTCTCTTCAGGCTCAGAATTTCCTCACGGGGAACCCAAAGTTCCACAGTCCAGCAGTATTTGTAAGTTTTCACTTAACTTTTGGGGCAAGAAGAAACAAGTGACTGGGTTTGTTTATATACACTGTTATAGGTACATTTATTACAGGTTCTGTCTAAGACATTTGGACCTTTATATTTATGTATTTTAGCATCTCTGGACATAGAGCTCTACACCTCAGGATGAGCAGAAAGGACAATTATAGTTTAATTTTGTCATACTGCTGAGGGTCAGATCCAGCTCTAAAAATCCATGTTTCTAATCTATTAATGTTATACAATCAAATGTCAAGATTTGCTGCTTTTTCTGTTGTAATGGCAAATTGTGTCCCCTTGTGACAGCACTTAGTTCATTGTTTTCTTTTTTTCATTGGTTTCTAATTTAAGAATTTATTTATCTGAAGAAATTGTCAACAAATTAGTTAATAATGCCAAGCCCAAGTTGATGTGTTTGAATTGCTGTTGTTCAGGCAACAGCCTCCAATCCCAGGAAATTAAACGAGTCACTTATCCAAAATAGCTGCTGAATCATATTTGTTGATTCACTTAGTGTTAGTTGTATTAAATTGATAATATTGAATTTACTATATATGATGCTTTGATGACAATCTGTACAATCCAAACTACTTTTGCTTTTTCACATTATCAACTTACACAAGCACACAGTTTTTATTTGTATGGTTTCTGAGAAAGTGTTATCAGAATCATGAGCTGAGGCTATGCAGTGCTCCTCCCAAACAAACTTCAAACCATTGTAGAGAGACTGTCCAACATTTAAATACAGAACAATGGAGCATACAGAGGAATATACCAGCTGACTAGTTAATAAATTCGGAGCAGCGCAGGCAGCTCTGGGCTCTGCTCCATCAACCTTCATAGTAGTAGGGGGAGGGGAGGACATCATGTGTTTCAACATAATGATCAAGGCGTAAAGCAAGTGTTGACACAGATGAGTGCATGTAGATCATCAGTTAGATGATTGCCAGAGCGTCACAGGGAGGTGGTGTGATCAAACTAAAGCCCTGTGGCATCCTCACATGTTGGATCTGAGACATGTGCTCCAGGCTGAGGCTGTGATGGCCGCTCAGTCCTGTGCGTGGGGAAACCAGGTCACTACTGAATGCAAATGAATTGAGGATTCGTGTTTCTGAACAGCTTTGCAGATCATCGAAGAGAAGGAATCTGCAATTTTTTCCCAATGTAGTTGTGGTTATTTACAAAATGTGAATGAGAGAGCGGGAGACGTTTTAATACCCTGAGCTATTTAGTGGGCTGTCCTTGCTTGAAGAACACCGTTGTCTGTTGGCTGTCTCATTCTCTCTCTCTCTTGTCTTCGCTCAGCTGTCTGCCGTTGCATTCATTCAGCCTGGCAGGAAATAATTGCTTGTCCTCCACACAGCACTTCAAATAAAAGAGCTGTGTTAATGAGGGCTTTCCTTCATCTCTGTCTCTCTCTATCGCACTCTCCATCGCTCGTTCACTCTCTTCATTACTCTCTCTCTATGAAGTGCTTGGGCTCATTGTTTTGGTTTGTGTAGAAAGAGTTCCCTCTTAAACAGCCGCTTCAGCTTTTGCTCTTGGCTGGCAAGTATCGGCTGCTCCTGACCAGCAAGAGCACCAGCTGAGCAGAGGTGTGTCTGTCTCTGTGACAGTTCAGGCTGAGTGGAGCAGTCTAACTATGGGTGTCAGTCTGACTGAATTAGGAGCTTTTAAGCATGATGATAGTTATTTCAGGGCATCCCGTGGAGGGAGCCTCCCCGCTCCTCCCTTTCCCAGACGGTAGAATTTAGGGGCAAGCATAGGAGGAGCTGTCAATCACAGCCTATTGTTGTGCGAACGGGAGGTAATATGCTGTAAGACCTCACAGTGGGAAATGATTCTACAGCAGGCTTTACACACTTGACACCTACACACACACACATAACACTCACACCCCCACAGATTCCCCAGGAATATATTGGCATCAGTGGGAGGTTGGAGCAATTTCTGCAATTGGACCCCGGGGTTCACTTCTGGTCCTGCTCCCAGTATCATTTCCGGCATTTCAAGCCTTGTGTTGTATAGATTGTTCCTATTTGAAAAACAGTATGGTTCAGTTGTAGAGTAATTTTCCTCAAAGTTGTAGTTTGATTAGTATGTTATATTCTTTATACTGTGGACAAATTATTTTGATGTGAATTGTAATACATTTTTGATTTGAATATGGGTTTATTTTTAAGCAGGACCTGTTGTGAGCCACTGCTATTTATTAAAATAGAGTGGCACACATACAGTGTCATGCAGAAACCCCAGCCATGTTAATGAGCCACAGAGCAGTGCTGTGCAAAGTGATGATGTGTGGTCAGTAAATAAATAATGGGGCAAAGAGAGCGGTGGCTGTATCATGCCAGGAGCAACTCATGGCTGACTTACAGCTGGCACTGAATCACTGCCTAACTACTAAGACAACTTCTGCCACCACTCCTGCTGCTGACACAAATCTCGGGCTCTGACCAAGGCATTGAGTCCACAGTGGGCAAAGGAGGCCTGAAGCTTATCAGCCAATCAATCACTCACTCATTCACCACCTGTTTGACTAACAGGTCTCGCTGCCAAACAAAATTATTTCTGGTCTGGTGGGATGTGATCTGTGTGCACAATCTGTTTACTCTCTGGGTTAGAGAAACAAATAATTTTTCAAGAGTGTATACATGGGTGAGTGCATGTCATCATTGTAGATTTGACTGCTGCTGCTTTTTGGTGTAGTTTAAGCTGCCTGCCCAAAAGCAGAATTTTTCTCAGACTTTCTCAGTGGTGGCATAGTGACATTTCCCTCAAGTTGTTGACACTGGATCCAGTGGTATTCCAGGGACCGGCTGCAATCTAATGGGATGAACTGCATTATGTCATCAGAACAGAGACAGGACAGAGTGAAGCTCAGGAATACACAGAAGTCAATAGGACTTTTATGTTATTATCCTCTGACGTTTGTTTTAAATGCCATAGCTTATTCTACAATAAAGGCATGTTACAACAAATTAATAATGCGTCTGTACAGGGTACAGGTCCATTGCTTTAAAATGAATATAATAATTTATTGAGCAATTGTCCAGTTAATTGCTGATATATTTTAAAGCTTTGCTGAGCATCCTGTGACTTACCCAAGGTACTATAAGGACGACTTCTAATACTCAGCGCAGAAAGTAATTACTCTAAATTGAATTGGAATTGGGATCTATTTGATGGGACTAGGATAGTGTTAGCAATTATAAAGATGGGATCGGAGAAAAATTTCACTCCCAACTCTAATTTTCAACCACCGAACATCCCCAAAGAGGATTTCACACAAGGGCAGCAGGTAGAAAAAACCCCAGGCTCCAGAGAACCACAGCAGCTAATGTATGCCGAATCAACAGCCCAGGGCTCATCAGCATTCACCACAGCTGGTGTATTGATTGGAGTGTAGTGTGAGCATTACAACATGATGCTCCATTATGCCTCAATTGATTGCCTTCTGATCAGCTGCATGTCCCAACCCCCTCCTCAAGGAGAGCCCCTCGCAGTCTGTGATGGGTCGCAGCATGAGGAGACTAAATGAGTTAGATGGAGCAGTTGAGAAAAAGTTGTGAGGGAACTGAGCTGAGAAATAGAGTGAAGACAAAGCAAATGCTGAGGTTTTTAGTGCTAGGCTTTGTTCCATTTTTCAAGCTGAAAGTACACCGCTGGCTTTAATGGTTAATTTAATTATGAATATGTTGCACTTGTCTTGATGGGCATTTTATGCTTGAGAGTCAACCCCCCAGTCTTTTCTTATGGATAGTATGCCAGATATAAGAGCCATAACTGTTAGAGCGAGAATTATGGCCCATTAAACACTTTTTAATATTTTCATTTCTTTTAAATAAATGAGAAAAGGACTTTGTGGATTGTATTTGTTTTCTTTATATTTCTGAAAAACTGCATATTATGTTTTGTTAGACACCTTCTAAAAGGCAGAGACACTTGGGCAGTGGAGAGTCAGTCGTGTAAGGCGTGGGAGGATTTAAGTGCAGAAACAAGAGTAACTGGACTGGCAATATGATGTTGCCAAATTGAAACACTGGGGCTAACCACTTAAGCGGCTGTCTGAAAACCACTTTCTACAGCAAGCCACTGAAATCAGTCTGACACACTAGGGCCTCATTTTGCAGCAATAACACTTGTTTATCTGGACTGATGCTTAGGCCAGCAGAGTCTCTACAACTTTCAAGACTCTCTGCTTGACCACAGGTCGCCGAAAGCAGTTAGGGGTCAAGGATCAAGGGCCGTCTTCTACTCTGTTGGGATATCACAAAAACTCTTCCTGCCAAGGCTAGAATTCACTTTTGAAGGGTTTGGTACACACAAGTAGCTACTATAACTTGTGTTCCTGTTGAAAAGGCCTCCTGAGCAGCCATCAAGCTGTGCCAGGCTGTTTGTTTGCATGCTAAGCTTTTCAAGTGCATGTTTGTGTGTATGAGCGTACTTGTGGTTTACTCCTCACCATGCTTGCCCAGTGCTGGCTTGTGATTATCCATGTTGCTGGCTGCAGTTTGGTCTCTGCTGAGTTTCTGGAAGGCTGCAGTCATCCTTCCCTCTCCCCCGAGGTCCTCTGCTCCCCTCCAGATGCTGCCAGCTGGTGTCCATTATGCTGCAGGTGTGTGTGTTGGCTCTGACACGTGGACTTCGGGTTAGCATTTTGCCTCACGACTTCAGGCCCTGTTCATCTGCAGAGCTGTTGGAGGGTGATGCTGCTCTTGCTTGTTTGTAGCCTTTTAGTGGTGTTAAACCACGGAAAAGATCAAAAAGATTTCAGAAACAGATGGCATTATGTGAACCTCCACTTTAGATAATTAAAAGCTGCATGACACATTAATCTTTCTTACTTTTAGTGTTTGCAGAATAAGAATGATTAAATTCAAGAGAGGTTGTTGCTTTTCTCGGGTTATTTATGTGGTTAAGTTGAGTCAGAAAAAGGGCTCTGTGGTTGCTGATGAGCTCAGTGAGCAGACCAGCAACACCACGTCCAAGTGAATCTCAGTCTGTGACAAATGGGGCCAACCCTGCAGTAATCAGATTAGAGGACCTAAGTGATGTGCTACAAATGTCCCACCTTGTGATCCTGTGCATTCATTTTATTACAGCCGTGAGCTAATGAGATTAGCCCTCAAAACAGAGCTGCTCCACCAGGAAGCGGCCGTGTAAACCTACCTCTGCAGCAGCTGGGAGCAGCAACCCCTTTCCCTTGCTGACCATTAAGTTCAGTCACCTCTCTTTGTCAGCTGCGGTGTGACTGTGCTGGTGAGTGGTCAGAGTCAGCTCACCGCTCCACTACAAGGCTAATCCATGTTTGTGCCTTGGATCTCCTCCACAGGAAACCCAGGATCAACTCCCAGCTGGTTGCTCAGCAGGTGGCTCAGCAGTACCCGATGCCTCCCCCGCCCAAGAAGGAGCGGAGAGAGAGGAGCGAGCGCACAGATAAGGAGCGCCCAGACGGCGAAGGAGAGCGAGCTAATGGAGAGGGACGCCCAGAGGTTGAGCGTCCAGAGAGAGTGAGGCCAGAAGTGGAAACCCCAGAGAAGGACAAGAGCGAGAAGGAGCAGCCAATCAAAGACAAACCCGACACAGAGAAGGACATCAGCCCAGCTGTCACGAAGAAGCCCAGCAGCAAAAAGACCAGGTCAGTGTTCAAATCAGTGTGTCAGGGCTTCACTTGTGCCTCTGGGTGCCTGCTGTGCTGGTATTAATCCCACTGCTTTTCCTCTGTTGTCCCCTAGACCCAAATCAGACAACCATCAGAGTCCACCCAGCGACAAACACAGCATACAGTCTGGCAAATCCACAACTAAGACCAACAAGAACTCTCACATTTCCAGGTGTGTAGCACCCTCTCTTACTTTGCATGTGTTTGGCAGAACACATGGTTTCTCTTCTATGACTACACAGCACTTCTTGTTAGAGAAAGTCGTGTAGCATGAGGTTAGTAGGAAACCTCAAATGATTCACAAATGATCTTTTACACTAAACACCCACTCTCACTTTTGATGCACTTGTTCTGACTGTTCATGTGTCACCCAATGAATTGAGCAATTTAGTGTAACCGCCCCCACAGTGCTGGAAGCCTCCCCCTTGTTGCTGTAACACACATATTGTGGTTGGCAATTCTGGCTGTTGACATCAGTGTATTCCTTTCTCTGTCTGTGCTCTTTAGGCCCAAACTGAAGAACATTGACCGGAGTACCGCCCAGCAGTTGGCTATCACCGTAGGGAATGTGACAGTGATTATAACAGACTTTAAGGAGAAGACCCGCTCCTCCTCCACATCCTCGTCCACCATCACGTCCAGCGCGGGCTCCGAACAGCAGCACCAGAGCTCCGGCTCCGAGAGCATGGACAAGGGCTCGTCGCGCGCCTCCACCCCTAAAGGGGATCTCTCTGTGGGGCACGACGAATCATTCTGAGGTCCCGCCTCTTTTGCCCCATCCTCACCCTGCTCCACTCCCCCTTTTCCCCCTTGTTTCTGGACACTATGGATCCCATAGGGGGAGAGATTTCACCTTTTCCCATCGCTGCCCCGCCTCCATTCCATGATCACCCCTGGATGCTGAGAGGAGCTGGCTGGCCGAGAGGAACAGTGCGGTGCGCCTGCCGCGGAAACAAACGCCACGCTTTGGGAACTTCCCTCGTGGTTACACCCGTGGCACAGGCGAGGAGAGCTGGGCTAGACGGAATAACGCCCCCACCCCGACCCCCCTGCGGTAGCATCCAGACACTTGTATGTATTGTTTTATATTTGTACGTGGATGTGAGGCCAAGTCGACATTTTCTTTGTTTTGTTTTTGTAAAGAAGAATTCTCCGCTGGGCACAATAACCACCACCATTTTAATAACTTTAAACTATTATTACCCTTATTTATTACCTGTTGCACCTGTATACTTTGATATTCTCCTTTTTATGTTGAAGCTTTGCTGCGTAGCTCTGCCGATCGATGGTTCCTTCAGTGTTTTTAATACAGTTTGAAAATGATAGGACATCATACACACAAACACCACATACACACAAACGAACACACACACACACTGGTGCTAGATACACTGTGAAGCGGTTTTGCAGATCTGGGATTGCCCATTCACTCAATGTGACGAAGTGCTGATGAATAAAATTCTCATTCACTTTTCTCAACAACACTGTCTCACTCTGAACACTGTCGGGACCTCCGTCAGGTCCGTCTACTTTTCTGTACAGGTCAGTGTGCATCAGAAGAAGGTCACCTGAAGTTCAGACACCTGACTTTTTCAAATAGATTGTCTATGATTTAGTATGCTATAGCAGATTATACAGTATCTTATGTCCTTAACTGTACAGTGTAGGCTGTTGTGTAAAACACTAAAAGCTGTTGATATTTTCTGCATTCCGTACTTAAATATTGAGTTTTCTGGCTGAAGGCAGAGCTGTCCTCTCAGCTCCAGAGCCAGAGTTTGTTCTGTTGTGACTGAAGGATGGTTACACACAGTTCCACTTGGTAAAACCATGTCGAACTGTAAAATAGACCTGTTGTGTCAAGCTGTTGTGAATCGACTTCTTTTTCTTTCCTCTTTTTTTTGTGGTCCTGAAGACAACTTTTGAATCTTCATCCGCTCAACTCAGAAAACAAGTGCAAAGACATGAACAATTTAGAAAGATTGACAATTCAATTGACTTGTTTTTTTTTGTGTTAATTTAAGACTCCTGTCATTGAAGGCAAAAAAAATACTGCAGTAGTGAATACAATACAATTGTACTTTCAATTTTATAACAGCAAGGCTTATTTAAGGGTTTTAATTCACTTTCACCTTAGCTGATACTAGACCAACATAATTTCCTTTTAACTGTATGAAATTGTATAAAGAATAAATGTGTATATGATATCTTAGTTTTATTTATTGAAGGACCAAAGGAATTTCATAATGACATGATGCATAGACAGATGAATAACAATTTGAAATGCAATTATCTAATGTGTGAGATGAATAACAGTTTAAATAAAGACTAATATAATCCATGTAAATGGTGTTCTTATTGTCCACTCATCTCTGTGCGCGGCTAAATCGGGGCAGAGATCGTCGTGGTCCACACAAAGTAGTGGATGTTGCCTCATCGTGGGGGCAATAGAGGCAGTTTGGGTAGCTGGGAAGAACTCCTGGTTTAGAACTTTGGCCTTAGTAAGCCCCTCTTCACTCTGCTGGACTACCACCAGCACCTGTAGCTACCCCCGACAGAGACCCCAGCTCAACAGCTGAGCCACAAATAAAACCAGGTTAGGTGAGATTAACATGCCCCAAATAAACTCCTCCTCGGATCCCAGGGGCAGGATTTGATCTGTGTCGACTAAATGCTTTGCGGTTTCACACGTAGGGATGATAATCACATGCGTGTCGTAAGCAATGTTCGAAGTCCAGGAGATATGTATTCTTTTTTTTTTTTGCTTTTAAGCTATGGTTAATATGTAATTATGTACTTTATTGCATACAAATATGGAATCAGTGTTGAAAGTGAGGAAAAGCAATGTGAATAGAAACTTAAAAAATGGGACTTCTTGGGTCAGAAGGGGAAAATGTTTTAACTGAGAATAAAACCCTGCTTTGTAATGCAATCTATTAGAAATGGGCCTAAAAAGCCATCTTTTCACCTGCCTTATCTGCAACCACATTCACTCGACTGAGTACTCCGACAGAAAGGATTCATTGTTAAATTATTGACAAATGACCATTTGCTGAGTATATGAATTATTGCTTGTATATAGAATTTTAAAAAGGTGCAAAGGCAAACACTATGAATAATGGCATTGGAGCTGAAGTCTTTTGTTTCCCGTTTCCTTCCCGCGCAAGCAGTTCTGTTCTTGTGTGCGACCAGTAACCTTAATTTACTGTGTAAAGATGGTTACATTTTTTAGCTTTGTTTGTCAGAGACCCAAATATAGAATGCTTGTTTACTGACTGTATAACCTTAACCGTGAATTTCCAATTAAGTGTATTATACAAACTCATTTCTTCCTATAACAATGTCTTGTACAATGCTTTTAAAGTTATTGCTCGGTTTAAAAAAAGAAAAAAGAAAAAAATGTAGGGAGAGAACAATAATCCATTCTTTGTTTAATCCAGTTTTTCTTTTCTTTTGTTGTTTTTTTCTTTTAACTTATAGCTGATGTGTCATTGTTTCCCCTTGTGAAATGGTCACCTTATGTTCCTGGTGTGGAAATGTACGCAGCATTTTCAGCAAATCACGGCTCCTTGTCTAGCTTATAATGTTAAACTAATACATGTTTCTGGCATGTGCACGACTTTGCGCTTATAGGCTAACCTGATCATTTTCCTCCGCTTCAAATAGAAATGTCTATTTATGAATTTTGCTTGTAGTTTTTCACAAATAAAATTGTTAAAATTATCTATTTTCTGGCTCTTCTGTGTTCTTTTATTGATACTGTTTACATCATGCGTCTATTGACGTGAGTTCACCATCTCCAGTTGTTTTGTAGATAATGGGATGTATATATATTGATTTGGGATGTCCTAGTGAGGGTGTAGGAGAGAAAGTCTCGCGGTGTTAGGACACATGGCTTTAGGGAGCCCTCATATTGACAACAGCTTTCAATCATTGTCTCCCCAGGGGCTGGTTAGCAGCAGTCTAATGCACCATCTAAAAGCCCTGACCAGTGACTTCTTTGCTCTTTTCTGTCATCGCTGATAATCTACGCAGATATGAAAGGAGTAGTCGATGCTCACATTTGTTTTAAAATCAGATTCACTTTGCTGATGAAGTTATGTATTAAGATTGTCCACATTGTAAAAACTGTTATTAAAAAAACTCTCTAAAATTCCCTTTTTGATTATTGAAGTTTTTTTTCTTCACTTCTGCCTTCTAGTGTTAATATGGTTTTAACCCTCGTGTCGTCCTGCAGGTCAAAATTGACCCTGTTAAAAGTTTGAAAATGTGGGAAAAAATATACATTTTCACAGTGAAACTTCTGATGTTCACATTTTCAACATTTTTGGGAAATCTTTGAACATTTTTTGGTGAAAAAAAAGAAATGTTAAAAATGTTTCCTAAGAAAATTCACAAAAATGTTCTTAAAGAAAATAGAAGTTTTACTGTAATCACTAGATATTTTTAGGATTTTTTGCAAGATTTTTACTCATTTTTTGAAAATATTTAGAAGAATTTTCTTGCCAAAGAAAATCTTGGGGGATTTTTTTTAAAAAATTAAACTTGTAAGGGTAATTTTTAAGCAATTATCGGAATTTTCTTCCTGACGGTTTTGCAAATTTTCAGAAATTTGGGGAATTTTTTTGCTGAATTTTTGGATTTTTTCAGACAAGGAAATAATATTTTTTTGGTGGCCGTAAATGAGGACAACATGAGGGTTAAAATAAATGTTCACAGTTTGACCATTGCAGGACACAAATCAGTCCATCCATCATTTAGCTTCACCTGCTTTATCCTGCACAGACCACACTACTGTTGTACATTATGATTCACAATAAGATAATAAACCACTCTCGCAGTGCAAAATCAAACTGAATGTGGGAAATAAAGTTCAATGTCCAAAGTCCCCACAAGATAAGCCTCTTCTAGTGGCACAGAGGTGAGTCACTGTGCTGCATTAGTGCAGTGGGCAGAGATGTCTCAGCAGCGGTTGTTAGGTTGAAGGAGCCTCCAATTGAAAACACTCTGCTGCCTGATTAGTAGGTCACGCAGGGGAAGCGATGTTCATTATGTTGAGCAGCTTGTGCAACATCCTTCTCTCAACAGCCAACTCCAGAGTTTCCAAAGTAAAGAGGTGGCGTCGGCCAATTTCCAAACTTGAGCCTTCAAAAAAAGGTTAACAAAAACCAATGGATCACGTCACAGTGGCCACATCCAACTTTCATATACAGTCTGTTTTGCGTCGCACAGTGAGCAATCATGTGGGTCAGTAAGGACAACCCATGAAAGTGGGAATCGTCTATACAGTCAGGCCCACAAATATTTGGACCGAGTTTTCAGCATTTACACCACTGTACACCACCACAATAATGGATTTGAAATAAAACAATGTGCCTTAAGTGCAGACTTTCAGCTTTAATTTGAAGGTATTTACATCCAAATCAGGTGAACGGTGTAGGAATTACAACACCTTTTAAAAGGACCAAATGTAACTGGACAGCTGGCTGCTCAGCTGTTCCACGGTTTGTTGTTCCCTCATTATTTCATTTACAAGGAGCAGATACAGTCGTGGCCGAAAATATTGGCACCCCTGGAATTTTTCCAGAAAATACACCATTTCTCCCAGAAATTGTTGCAATTACAAATGTTTTTGGTATACACGTGTTTATTTCCTTCATGTGCATTGGAAGAACACAAAACAGCAGAAGAAAATAGCCAAAATTGACATAATTTTAGACAAGATTCAAAAAATGGGCCAGACACACTAAGGTTCAAAAATTTGGATATTTCACAGGGGATTTAAAAATAAACAATATTCATAATTCACAAAATGTGTTGGTATTGTTCCAAAGAGGAGTAGAACAAATTTTCAGTGTAATGAACAAATTCTTACTTTTACTCAACTTTTAAAATTGCACAGCAGTAAGTATACTTGAGTAAAATATCATCAAAGTTGCAGTTCTCCAGCTCAAGCAGGATATTTTGGTATTCTTCCCACCTCTGGCCATATATCCCCAGGTATCCTTGAGCCTTGATATTTAACCTACCTGCTCCAGGGCCGCTTAGGAGGCAGCATAGAGAATCTCCCCCTTGAGGGATAAATGAGGTACATAATAAAAAGAAAATTGCTTTCAGGTCACTGCCCAAGTAGCAAGGGCAAAAACCTAACATATAAGGTAGCTTTTAAGCCATAAAATGAAATTGCTGTTTGATGTGACAGAGTAAAAATGGAACAAGTTGGCGTTCGCTTTAAAGGACACGTTATGATGTTTGTTCGCAAGGTCTTCAAATATTCCAGAAGCGTAGCCAAACAGTGCAGGCAGGATATCAGCAATCCATTAGTGTAATCTCTGGAAAGCTATGGTAGAGTTCTGAGGAGGAGAGGGAAATTTAGGCCTTAGTTTTTGTTGCTCTGGTTCGCCAAACATCAAAACTGACCGCTGCTTGCTTTCTTTCTTTCTCCGCTGCTTTCTTTCTTTCTTTCTTTCTTTCTTTTCTTCTTTGCTTCAGTTCAAAGCAGTCAAAAGCTTCTCTGGGACTGATTCCGTTCAGGTCAAGCTCCAAAAAGATGAGCGTCTTCCACTAGAATCAACCCCTCTGCCAGCCCAAACTGAACATATCTTGACTAGATCCATATGCCGAGGAGGGGTTTGAACATCTGCAGATAAACCCCTCACCCCACCCCCAAAAAACACCACTTTTTTGTGAGAAGGAAATCAAGACGCCCGATGCAGAATACTGGAAATCTGTGAAGCAGAAGGTGAAGCGAGCCATGTTTCCTCTCAAACCACAAACTGTGTGATGTTTACATCGGGTTCCTGTCCTTGTGCACCGGATGAACTGAGCATGATAGACAGTTTAAATAGTAACATTATCAACAACTTCAGCTCACTCATGTTTGTTTCTTACCACTGAGCCGTAGTCACGATGAGTCATTCATCCCACTTCTTATTCACGACTCTACTCCATATGTGGGCTGTGCCATCCAACTGATCTTGTCGAAAATGGCAAAAATAAGGTTTTACAAGTTCACGTTTGTAGCCACACGATTATATAATCTCACACAAATGCACATAATTTCCAGAAATACAGAAAATAGCATAAAGACAGTTTAATTACAGCACAGAGGCAGCTTGTGAAAAAAATACAACTAATAGGCTCTTGGCACTTCAGATCTCCACTTTAGGCACTTTGTTCAGGAAAGTAAGATTTTTCATTAAACAATAAGGCTAATTATATTCTCCTTTCACTGCCACATATTAAGATGTAATCTGAGTCATCTGTAACAATATATATAGTATATATATCATCCATCACTGTAATGTAAGATGTTAGGAAAGTTTGGGAGAACGACGGCTGAAAAGAAATTACAGATTTCTTCCCTTTATGCCAGGCACAAGCTGATACAACTTAAGGATGTCTTGAGAACTCATCTGATTTGAAATTTAGCAAGACTGACTAAATGTTTCCCTCATATAGACTCTTCATTCCAACCAGCAGGTCCTAATGCCCATGTTCTGGTCCTGCTCCAGATGTGGCAAAATACACCAAAGTATTTCAGAAAGCCATCACTCCTAATGTGCTTTATTTAGTTTGACCCCTGAAACTTGCTCCCTTAAAGGCAAAGTTAATGCAATTAAATGGTTTAGATGGTTTAGAGACAGTGTGCATTTTCTGAAACTTGAGAAAATCACATATTGCCTTAAAGATTCCTTGCACAACCTTTGGAAGAATTTGGACCCTTTTTAGGGTGCTTATGAATCCCATTAAATAAGGAGGATTAGTATAGGGACTATCAATTTAACCCTCGTGTCGTCCTACGAGTGAAAATTGACCAGTTTTAAAGTTTGAAAATGTGAAAGAAAAAAATATTTTCACAGTGAAAATTCAACATTTTTGGGAAATCTTTGAACATTTTTTGGTGATAAAAAAGAAATGTTAAAAATGTTTCTTAAGAACATTCACAAAAAAAATCAACCAAAATCCAGCGAATTTCGCTGGATTTTGGTTGATTTTTTGTGAATGTTCTTAAAGAAAATATTAGAAGTTTTACTGGTAAATATGTAATCACTTTAGATATTTTTAGGATTTTTTTGGAAGATTTTTATTCGTTTTTTGAAAATATTTAGAAGAATTTTCTTGCCAAATTTGGGGGATTTTTTTTCAAAAGTAAAATTTATAAGGGAAACTTTTAAAGAATTATTGGAATTTTCTTCCAGAAGGTTTTGCACATTTTCAGAAATTTGGGGAATTTTTTTGCAGAATTTTTGGATTTTTTACAGACAAGGAAACAATATTTTTTGGTGGCCTTAAATGAAGAGAACAGGAGGGTTAAATACTGATAGTCTCTGTACTACTTATGCTATCTGTAACTAACTCTAGTCATTTGAATAACACAGCTGACCAAATTCCGTATGCCATTTTCTCTCTTCCAATATACGGCGCAAGCAAAGGCAAACAGTAAAATGGAAGAAACTTCAACCAAGCTGATCTAGGAAATGAACATTTTCTGTCATAAGGTGTCAAAAACACCCGAAATAGTTCACAAAATACTGTGTCAGAAATTCTCTGCTCCCTGTGTAATGGACCCTCCAGCGTTGACTCAATAATGCGTAGTAAATTGCAATTTTGGATGCGTCGCCATCGCCAGCTGTCGAATCCCTGTAAAATGTGACACACAGCATTGTGGGATTGTTAACTGAATGTACTGGACATGCTACAGACGCTGCACTTTTCATTCCATTGCACAACTGTTTAGGTTATAGTAGATAAGTTTACTCACTTTCAGTCTGGGCATTCAGGTAAAACAGTAGACAGTAAATACTGCATAGAGCACTGTATCGTAAATAGGCTTCACTGTTTTACTCAGTTGCTCAAACATAAAAACACCTCAAGCTTATAGTTTTTTCTTGCCAATCTCAGCTCAGGGTCCACTTACATTCCACAGCTTTATCACACACTCTTACCACAGGTCCAGTCTGGGTTTGCTGGCAATTTGGCAAGATGTGACATTTATAGATGGAGGCTACGGAAACCTTGGCAACAAGTGATGGTAAAAATGATGGGGGCTCTGTGGGCACATCATTTTGGGATCGGCACGCTGAAAATTAGCATGCACATGCTCTGCCAATCAGAATAGGCTTATTCAACACCGCAGGGGTGCCTTTCTGAAAGGGCAGCACTGACCCCTATTCTTCAACCACTTTTTTAAAAGAAACTCAACATGCCGTCCCAAGATTCGGCCTGACTTGGCCCTGATTGTCGCCACCAGCTCCTGAATCCAGTGCATTTTTTTCTGGAGCTGAATGGAAAGGCCCTCGTCAGGAATGCATCTTTCTTTTCCTGCAGTCCACTCCCTCGTTATCGATGCTGCCTAAAAGTGGTAAGGTCAGCTGCTGATCGAGAACTTAGAATAAACCATGGTGTAAAAACAAAAACAAAACAAACAAAAAACCTACAAAGTTTAGCCTAATAGAACTGTTAAAGACACTTTCTCACTTTATTGAGATGATGCTCATTTTAACATTTTTTAGGATTTATTGTAATTAAACAGACAAAAAGCAGGTGTGAGAAAAGGAAAGGGTGGATCTGAGTCTCGGTTTCGGAAAATGTGTAAAATGACACATTATTACAGCTCATATTAGACTTTGAAATTATTTATTTTGTTTAAATTATGAAGGTAACAGAAAGCTACATGGAAAAACACAGCAGCTCCATCACTTCACTAAAGATGAATTTGACACAAACTACTGTGGACAAACTATGATTATTTCAGTTAGAAATAGCATCAAAGCAACATGATGCAGTTTACAGACTTTTTCAGTTTTACACCGGCCACAATGCATTTTTTTGAACATTTCTGAAAACATTAGGACCACAAGCTTTTTAAAAAAATCTTAAATAAAATATAAAATATTTTGGGGTAACGCTGGATTGTCCCCATTGTTGGTGTAAAAACCTAAAATTCTTCATGTGTCCCAAATGGAAAACCTCGGACCGATTGTTCAGCGTTGTGATTTGGGCTGTTTGATACAATAATCAGAGCACTGTTAAGGTGGCACAGTGGAAAACAAGTAAAAAGAACGGACCACAACAGGGAACGTGGGGCCACAGTCATTACAGCTTTCAAAATATCATAAATAATAAAATGTGTGTAGTGACAGAGTGGAGTGGACAAGACTGTTTTGCCTCTGTGGGTGAAGTAAACCTCCAACTGGGTGCTTTGTGTGTTGCCAGTCGGTTTGTCAAGTAGCTGCTGCTGCTGATATTCAAGCTGCCAAACACTTGTGCGTGTCGTGTGCTCACAGTTGTACGTACAGTTCAGGAATAATGCCACTCTTCTAGACGTCTGTTGTGTTCTTTCTGTTGGTGAAATTGATTGTTCTTCTATGAGTTTGTTCAGATTTGTGCAAGTAAAACCAACTAACCCGGTTCTCTCGCCTTTACTAGCTGAAGCAGTGGACTGTTTCCACATAAGCCATAAAATAAAATGTTGTAGTCGAGTCACATTTAAGATACAAATTTAATTTCAAGCACAGTTTCAGTTTGGAACTTGAATAATTTACTTACTAGCTATTTATAAACCTAATGAATGTTCCTTCTGCTAGTTTAAAACTAAACATGAGAATGACGTTATTGTTTACATATCTGGACTACATGGAGAACTCTTTTTCAAAGTTTATTGTATATATGCAGTTAAGAATAAACTGAGTCTGTGAATCATATGTTTCAGGGATATTGTTTCATAATTTCAAGACTTTTGTTGTTTTATGTAAATCCAACCACAGGAGACTATTATTAGACACCCTTCAGTAAAAAAATGCAGTTTCTTTACCTTGATATTGTGTCCGAATGCTGTTTTTAAAAAAAAAAAAAAAAAAAAAAAAAATGTTTTTATTTTTATATATATATATATATATATATATATATGTGCCAAAAGACACATGAGCAAAATAAGCAGCCATGGACAAGAATCCACCTTGAAACTGTACAGGAGTCTTTTTTTTCTTAGTCCCACTGGATTTCTCACCATTACTGCCCACTCCCACAGTGTGTGTGTGTTCCACTCTTGTATAGACCCGCGAGCCTTCACACCCACACAATATCGAGCTTTACTGATTTTGTGTTTTCTCCCATCCTGTAGGAAAAAAATGCTTATTTTACTGTGTGGTATTAATGAACAGACACTTCCCTGTCAATAATATTGAAGCAAAGTTACTAATATATTCAAGTAATTTGTTTTTCTAGTGCGGTAAGTACACATCTCATACATTTTCCTGATAGCGACTTGTGTAAAATGTGCAGGAAAAACTGCTTAATCTTTAAAATAGGGTTTACTTTGACCGGGGAGAACAGAGCATGCATGATGCCTCAACCCACAAGTGGCAGATTTTTGCCAGTTGTTGGAGGGTTCTTGACCTCACCTGGAAGCAAGGGGCGTAACTCCCATTTGGGGCATGACTGTATACTATAAGGCCTTATATCACTGTTCACAAAGACTCGCATGTTTAACACAATCAAAGAAAAAGGAGAGGAAAGCTTGGAGCTGATGTGTTACTGCTCCAGGGCAATATGTCCATCCACACATCACAAGTGGCAGAAGCAGCCAAATGTGGCTTTGAACTGTTGGTCCACGAACCTTACTCACTCGACCTGCACCTTCTGACTTCTGTTTCCCAAACTCAGATTCTACTAATGTGGTTGCCATTTTGAGGGAAACGATGACGTCATGCATGCTGTTGAGGAGAATCTGGAGGCTCAAGATGTAACCTTCCTCCATGAAGTTACACAGAACCATAATCAGTGGACCAAGTGTATTAAAGTTAAAGGAGACTATGTTAAAAAGTATGCAAGAACAACCCTTTGAAGTTTCTTTGTATACGTGCCTGCAATAAAGTCATCAAACTTCATTTCTGACTCTTCTTCAGGTTAGCTGTAAATTCCAGGACCTACAGTTTCGTTTTTGACTGCATACTCCCACATGAGAAAAAATACCTGCATGATCTCACAAGATCTGTGTTGGGTTCCATAAAACCTGTGGTAATCCAACCCCAATGGACTCCTTTAATGAAGTGTACCAATGACAAACAATCGAAACCATGGAAGGAACCAATCCTGTCAACTTGCAGGTTGAGGCTTTCTTCATCAGATGAGAAGCACAGAATAAGAGATGTACTGTTTTTGGTTGCAAATTTGCAAAAGGAGAAATTCTGACCAGCTTTTTTTCTAACATTTGAAACATAGTAGAATCTTTTTGATAACATAGTCAAGCTGAAGGCTCAATTTAACTATAACTGTTATGTTACTAGAGTTGTAAAGAGCAATGCATGAAATACACTACCTTTCTGATTACAATCCACTTTTCTTCTGCTTCTTCAGAATCAATTTCCGTTTTCATATCTTAACTACTTCAATATTACAACTTGCCTTTGTGCAAAGTTGAGACCATGTCTGAGGAGAGTTACGGTAATTTTAAAGAACAGAGATAAGTCAATACCAAGGAAAGGAGCTTTTAACAACTTGTTTTAACTCTACACTCGAAAAATGCCAAAAGTATCAAATATTTGCTGTTTTCTTTTGGACAGAAAAGGCTGAGGAAGCAGGGGATTCGCTATAGGAGGTAGGCATCTTCTTTTTAACTGATGACTGGCAGCAGCTCGCAGCATGTTAGACAAGCTTTGTGCTGTACATCCTGCGTGTTTACACCTTAGAAGTCGGACTTGATTTTGCTTCAGAGCTCCTGTACTTCGATAGAAATCAGCTCAACCAAAGCTCACGTCCTGAAAGTCAGAGTGGATCTGAACGAGAGAGATGAATTGTTTTTGTTCGGTATTATAGATCCATCCTCTCCACATATTCAAGCTGTGCAGAAATGTTTTGTTTTTTTTACACCAAACGCTGTTATTTACCAGAGTGGTAATCAGTACATATAAAAAGCATATAGACAAACATAAACCCCAGTAGTCCTTATTTTACCTTTGTAGAGAGAACCACTTATTTAGTGCCTATCAATCAATATGACATCGACCTCCATTCTGAGGGAATGAATCTCTCTTTGCAAACGGCTCTGTGTAATTGTGGCTGGGCAGAGATGATAGCTCATTTCGGAGATGTCTATTTATGGCCAGACAGCTGACTGAAGAGCTCTGTGGTGTATTTCTATTGACGCGATTATGATAAAGCCCATGAAGACATCTCAATCAAGGACGCATGACAAACTGCAGCCCACCGGAGCCTTGGCACAAGCCGTGGGAGCTTACAGGTCCATGGAGGAAGCTTCAGCCTTCAGCCACGATTACTCACCACATGAGCGAACACCACGAGCATCATCGCACCGACATGATCAGTGTGGGCTTGTGAAGTTTTGGCACTGCCCCCCATCTGTCTGCTGAGATCAGATCTCCCAATAAAAGCACAATGATAAAGGATTTATTGAGCAGCAGCCACAGTAAATCTCTGTTGAAGAACTTTACCTCTTTTTTTTCCAGCCTGTCTGTGGGAGGACACTTTTTATTTTTTTTTTACAGCTGCTGCATTTTTTCTTCCTATTTTGTGCCAAGAGCTAAAGAGAAAAAGAAACGCGCATTGCAGGCAATCCTATATGTCTTGGAATATTTTACATTAAATCCCCTTCATTGTGAATGCATCACAAGACTGTTTTTTATTATGCGGCTCGTCCAGAGGATTCAAAGTAATGAGGATCATTTTATAACCTCATTCCCCCGTTTGTGTGTGTTTAGAGGATGGAGCGAACCGATATCAGAGTCTTTGCATCTGTGTTGAATATATGTATGTGTGTGTGTGTGTGAGGTACATAATAGACGCGCTTAAGGATGGTGTTAACATGACCGCCGGTGCAGTAAATTATTGATGAACCTTGGAGCCTTGGGAGGCTTGTAAAGAAGCTTCACCTGGAGGTCAGAAACTCAGCCTCTGATAGCTGTCACAGCTCGCCCTCAGGGCCTGCTGGCTGCTATCTGACACCATTTAGACATCATACTTAGACGATAAATACATTAAACATGACTGCTGCAAGAAATACTGTATATAAATCAGCCTCAAGAGTCTTCACAGGATTTAGGAGATTGTATTGTTCTCATGCAAATAAATCCTTGTCTGTGCTACACGGGATGTTGTGGCTCCTCTGCAGTTTTAGTGTTCTCCTGAATGCTGGGCCTTCTCTCCCTTAATGGGCATGCATTACTTTATCATTTAGGCTAATTACTGCTGAACAAATGGATTCTCGCTGCCTGTCAGCCAGCAGTGTGTAATCATTCTTGACCTACTCACTGAACTCCGTGTTTTAAGTATGTGAACTGTATAATATTCGCCCTGCTTAATTATTAATAGGATCAAACAGCGTGGGATGCACCATCCATTTAATCTGTGCTCCTAATAACTGCAGTTGCACAGCCCAGTGAAGTCAACGGAGAGGGAGAGGAAGCCGAATCGGAGCCAGGATGAGGGAAACTGGAACTACAGCTGATTCAAGGAGACTCCTGTAATAAAATGGGATCAACAGCAACACACTGCCCAATACAGGACCCTGACTATTACAATGAAATTATGGAAAAAGAGGATCATTTTTAGTGGAACATCTATGTTTTCCCACACACTTAGTGACATTTTTGCTCCTGGTATCGTGTTTGTGGGGATCAGGAAACAAACTGAGAGTTTACAGGGAGATCTCTGTGACAAGTTGTGTTTTGCCTCGCATTTGACGAGCTGGAGAGGTAATGTGAAAAATGTTCAATATGCCAAAAATAAAACCTCTCAGAATTCATTTACAAGCATCCAGGAGTCTGGTCGGATGTTGGCGAAGAGTTCTGCAGGGAGCTGATGAGGAAAAAATGTCTGTTGGGAATGGCTGTTTAATGGATGTTGCAAATGTATATGAGGCGCTGTGATCAGAGCTACGGTGATTTCTTTGACATGTGGTAGCAGACTGATGAAATTTATTGCATTGTTATGCTTTGAATATTTTTAATAAATAGGTGTGCAGAGTCTCGTTTCATAGTCCTGTGTGGCTGACACATATTAAAGGATAATTCATAGCATCTGCTCCATTAAGGTAGCTATAATGTGACTTTATGACTGTTGTGGAAATAAGGAGCAATGGGAAGTCCCAGAAGACAAGATATATTAACCATGGACTGTATGTAAAAGATGGATGTAGCCTCTGGATCTTGAACATGAAGCCAATGTCGAAGACCCTTAAACCTGCATTCTTTCTAATGGTCAGCAGGGGGCGACTCCTCTGGTTGCAAAAAGAAGTCTGACTGTATAGAAATCTAAGAGAAATTGATCCTATTTCTCACTTGATTTGCTACTTTTGTAAATATTTTTCTAATGAATTTAGTGACTGAATAACTAGTTTCAAGACTTTGTAAGTACAGTCATGTTCCTATTTCGAGTAAAATCGGCAATAGTGCAGAGTTTAGTTTAGGATGGGACGATCTTGGAATCGACAGGTCATTGCCACTCATTTTATGGGAAAAAGTTTTATTTGCGTGTGCAGGGTATGGCTTTTTAAACTAAAAACATGTTAAGAATGTCCATAATATGTGACAAGGTACATGTTTCTGAAAAGATTCATCTCAATGTGTGTCCAGCAGTGTCCCTGATAGAATAACTGCTCGCTTATTTCACTACAATTTCCAAGTAGCACCAACAATGAGCTTTATTTAGTCTCATTTTTTACTAACTGCTGCATGTGCATCATCAATTGTAAACGGAAACCTGTTTATAGAATGGTGAAAGCAGGAAGGCAGACATTTACCAGAATATCTAAAAACCATTACTGTTTGTTCAGTTGTTGTCAGATTAAAATTAATATTCCAGTCAGATCATGCTGCTCTGAGTGATTAGTGCTTTCCTCATTTGGACACAAAGTTTGTTCCACAGACAGCCCCGGAGGACTGCTCTATCTGAGCCGCTGACCATCATTCACGCTGCAGCTCATGCACCAGGCTGACAGCTTGGCACGGCTCCAAACTTGTGTTTCCATTTGGGAGCCATCCAAACAAAACCTTGAGTGCTCAGCCAAGCTCCTAATGAGCGATCCAGGGAACTGGAGTAAGGCTAACATGAACTTGTTCACTTGGAGCGACCCCGGGCTTCAGGAGCTTTTTTCCCCCCTAGAATTCTAACATCACAGCGTAGGAAAAGGAATCCACTCCCAGGTCGAGCTGTTTCTCTACAATGTACTCACTTCACAAGATTACTTAGCCCCAAAGAACACAGTTTGACAGCTTTGCCATTCAGTGTTTGAGGTAGAGATGAAATAATGAAGTGCTGAAAGCGTGACTTTCAACTCTTCTTCCAGCTGGGGAACCTGCGCTGCCAGTGTACATTTGCAAGTATGCCTCTGTTGCTGCTGCTAGGGCTGTCAAACTGTTACAGCACCTGAAAATCTGCCTCCTCTTTACAGTGTCACAGCGGTAGTAGTCCTCCAGATTTTCCAATCATGATGAGGACGTCTTTGCTGTGCAACAACACAGCAACAACGCAGGAGACTGTACACGTTATGCACCAAAATGCTGAGACAAAGACTTTTTCAAGGAGCAGCGCTCACAGATTGACATAGGAGGAGACCATTTCATAAAGCATCTCATGTCAGGAATAGAGCGCAACGTTATCACCTCACAGATAACGTAATCTGCTGCTTTGGCTGGGGTTTACAGGGATTTCACCTGTCAGTGCTTGTGAAGTTGCTCATAAAACCCTGATGTTTATCTGGGTTCTAGATAGTGATTTTGGAGGCTTCTGATCTTCACGGAGGTGACAGTGAACATAGCAGCAACGCCACAGCTGCTGCCTGCGCTGCTGCAGCTGCAGCTCTCCTAACAGCGGCTGATAATGAAGACGACACAGAAGAAGAAGAGGAGGCGGTGGTGGAGGAGAGGGATTAGAAATCTGAAGGGAGGAAAAATAAAGGTGCTTCTGCTGTGACATTTAATTCACAAGTGAGTGGTTGTCATGCACTGGTGTGATTGAAAAGTGCCTTAGCTGCTGCCTGATTATCTTCCAAGGCTTGCATGTAGCTGTGAAAACCACTCTGTCTGCAGCAGGGAGCATAATGAGATGTTGAGAGGAGATAGAGCACAGTATGTAGAGCCTCAGCCTTATTTCAGGCTCCGGTGAGGATGGTTGTCTGGATTCAGGAGCGGGGGTGGAAGAATGGGGGCATATGGGATGTTACAATCATGTTGAAGATGTCAGTACCTACAAGGGCTGTGAGCGGTGCCAGCCGACGGTGCCCTGTTGCCAACTGGCACAACCAGCGCTGCATATTGAGCGTCTCTCCTGCTGCGCCCACAGAGCACCGTGGGCCCCTCAGAGTCAGCGAGCCAGTGAATCATTTATGTTCTCGCTTCAACTTGCCAACGCTTGTATGACACACTTTTTTTGCGATGTACTGTAAAGGAGATTTAGGGGGTAAGACAAATATAACGGCAGAGTGGAAAACGCTGTAGCTCGGCTTTGTTGCAGCAGTCATGAATTGCAGCCAGCCAGCCTCCGTCTTCCATCATAGCGTAAGTCAGACTGATATTTTCACAATCTGATTGAGATGCAGGGGGACTTACTGGCAGGGAAAAAAAACCATCGGCCCACTTTCTCTACATCACCTTGCTACTCCTCACCACACCACCCCAGCCAGCCAAGACAGAATGAAGTGAAGGGGCTGTCTGTTGGCTTAAAGATAGAAATTGCCTCTGCTCCTCTCATATATTTCATCAGCATTGGAACTCACCTCCATTCTTGGGAATTAATGGCTAGGATTTCTATGAATGTGAAAGCAGGCTGCTGTGCTGTTATGCACCTCTGCTGCTCCGTGCTGCCGTGGAAACAGGGAGGTAGCTGGCCACAGCAGATAGACCTACAGCTAAAAATCATTAATACACTCTCATCGTCTTAGTAAGTCTACAGTGACTTGATAATGCTTCATGCATTTTACATTTACCGTTGCTCTTGCAGTGTTTCTGTAATACTCAGTAGAGGCTTTTAGTCTGTGTAGTGGGTTACTCCTGATCTTGAAGCTCCACTCGTAACAGAAATAAACCAATTAATTATTTTACCAGACACTTGTTAGCTGTTGACTTATCAACAGGTTGCTAATTCAATTTCACTAATAACAGAATTTTAAGTTATCCAGCCACATGTATTGCCATCTCTGTCACTGTTAAGGAAATTGTGCAACATTCTAGAAATACTAACAGTTAAATGGAAAGATGGACATCTGTCTCATGGTTGTATCATATATGTGAAGCAGGTAAATACCTTTGTTTAACTTAAAGAGCTGGGAAGAAGTAGAAAACAGCCAGTCATAAAGGATTTATGAACATATTTCTTTTTTAAGATCTATCTTAATTAATAAACATAAACAGAAATTGAACAGAAACAGTCATTTCTTTCATTATGTTACAAGAGATTCAGGGAAATCACTACACTCGGAGAAGAAATACTTGGCATTTATGTCATAACCAAAACTTGTCATTTTTATGTCCTAGTTTCTGAACAAATTATACAAATGAGCAACAAAACATTAATCAGTTAACCTTTTTTTGGTAGAAAACCAGGCTAGCTGTTGCCCCTCGTTTCAAGTCATAATGCTAAGCTAAGCTAATTGCCTCCTGACTTCAGCTCCACTTTTGATATGAACCTAGTATTAGGGACGTGTTAGACTATTCTACACAGTGCTGTGTAGAATTTTTATAATGGTACTGGACAATCAAAACTTTCACATTGTCTGTTGCGGTAGGTTGCTGCATGAAAGCTGTTGTTTCATATAGTAGAGGGGTTTTACAAAATGCTAACAAGCAAGTAGCAAAAGGTTAGGAGCAAGCTTTGCCAATGGTGAGCTTATATGTGGAATCTGCATTTGGTGAGTCAGACTGTACTTTATGTACGCAGTTGTAGTAAATTTGCTTGGGTTCATGTCACGTAAATTTCATCATCTCTACAAGTCCAAAACTGTCTGCATCTCAAAATCTATGTCTAACAAAGCTACAGCGCCAATAACGTGTGGGCTCAGTACGAATGTCAACGTGCATAAAAGTTATGTAACTAATTCTACTATGCATTTTACAGTTTTCCGTGTGCATGTTCACGAGAGAGTATAATAAAAGCTTTACATTTTTATCCTATCAATGATGTAATTCATGAAATTATAAAATCTATGATCATGAATACTACAATTATTGCATTCATGTAATTAGATAGACATATTATAGCATTCCAGTACAAGTTCCTAAATTCAGATCAAAAGGCTTCACTCAGCTGGCTGATTATACAATAGTGTAATCTCTTCTTGCTGTTCTTTGTTTGACCTGGCATTCAAATGTACCCACAGAGATTACCCATACATGCATTCTATCAGTGAGTACTAGGGTCAGGTTAAAAAGGCAGCTTGGTTGTAGTCCAAGTCCTAATTCATGCACCTCCTCTGGGACCTCTCTCTCTCTCTCCCTGCAGGTTTGGAAGGAATACATTTAACAGGTGACCTCACAGAGGTATTCTTATCAGAACCAAGTAGGCTGGTCAGTGTGGATGACTAGCTAGAAGACACTGGACTCCACATAAATCTGTCAGTGTCTCACGTTGCCACTGAATGTGAAGCCAGCAGCTTGTCATTCTCTCTGACTGTCAGAATGTTCAGTAGGTCAAAGCTGAAAGTAGGTCAATGGTAAATCAGGAGTTTTGCTTAATGGCTTTCATTTACTCCATTATGGTCAGGAACAATATTAGTACTAACACCTCATGATCCCTTTTAGCAGTACATGGCAATAACACCCTAATTTATTCCCTCAAACCGAACTCCTCGGATGGAACAGGCACATCTTTGTCACATTAACATTAACACAACAAACATATTAGACAGTAAAATCTGTACTGTCCCTAAATCTGAGCCTCTAATATTCCCTGTTGGCACTTTTGGCACCAGTGAGGCTGAGCAAAGTGGTCCCTGGATAGGAAAGTGCCCTCATTAAAGGAAACACAGGCCACCCTTGAGAAAGCTTCATCCATGGCTGTTATTATAGAAATATGAACATGCTGCATCTCTGCAAATGATTTGTTTCACCATCATTACAAAATATTTTGGATGTGGAGAAACTATCCATCAATCTTTGTATGAACTCCAAAATAGATATTTTACAAATGAGTTTCACTGCATTGCCTCACCGGTGCCTGTGTGTGTCTTTGTGTCTGTGTTTTTGGCCATTATTCAACACCCAGACAGAATACCTGGCAGATGGGGAGTTTTCCTTGAACGTGACTTTGTTGGCAGATCTCTGCCCGTCAGGCTTCCAAGGAGGAGGCAGACAAATGCAGGAAGGGTTCAGTCAATCAAATACCTTGTATCTGTTTCACAGCCAACCAGTGGAAATCCAGGCTCAATCTCGTCTGCACAGCAGGAGAGCTGGAAAGCACACTCACTTGGGCTTAGTGTGCAATCAGAGCCAGATTGTCCTTGCACTACTAGCATCAAACAAGACAGAATAAACAGAGGAAACATCTAAAATAAAGCCTCTTACTAAAGAATGTTTGTGTATTTTAACAAAGTAATTCTTTTTCACACTTTTCAGTTCAGATTTGGCAAAATTTGATAAGGGGATCTAACCTATTGTTGATGTCAGATGAGAATTTTGAACAGCGAGGACCTAATAGAATGGGGGAAAAAGAAGTATTTTAGGTGTGAGAATCACTAAATTTAGAAGTGCAAGTTAATAAATTCGAAGGTTGGGCTGAATCAAATGCACACGTGAGAGCTCAAGAAAGCCACACTTTTCATATAGAGGGCATTTAGGGTCGAAAACATCTAAATTATATAGGAACCAAGTGGAAAAATACCCTCATCTGTGGTGTTATGGGTGGCCAAGGAGAATAAACATCAATAACACACGAAGAAATGCTTCTGCACAAAAAAAAACAGAAACAGCTGTTTGTCTTCCAGTGTGATCTTGATACATGAAACTATTGATATAAGTCTACAGGTTGTAAAATGTCATCATCAACCTTCAGAGACTGATGAAGAATTGTAAAAACTTTATGATCTGAGATAAAACAAAGCTTAAAAAAATGCACCCAGCAAGAAAAGAGTGAGCAGTCAATTACTTTTTATGGTCCAACTGTGCCATCTTGTGGTTAAAGTTGCTGTAAAGGAAAAAAAAGAGTTTTCTTTGAGCTCCATCCTTGCTCCTGAGCTATAAACTGTCTTAGAATAAATCAGTGGTGCGGCTCCAGTTATTCCCTCAGAGCTGGGACCTGTTGTGACAGCAGTCCTGGTCCCAGTCAATTAGGCCATTGATTGAGTTGTCAGGGGTGGAGGGGAGTGATGATATGATGTGATCAGTGGTGACACCCAGTGGTAATGTGTCGCTCCTGGTGTTTGCTGCTCCATCCAGCTCATTTGGCCCCTGTATCTCCCTCCACTTAATCAGATATGACAGCCTCCCCGGGCCTCCACTTATGAAACAATCACAGGCTACCAGCCGACCCGTCGCACCCGAATCCGTCCTCTTGTTGAGCGTTGGCCATTAAGGGGGATGATGTGTGCCTCTTTGCTCATTTGTGCTCTCCTCTTAATTGTAAACACATTATTCTCAAGACAGCCTTGGAAACACAGCAGATGTCTAATTGGCGTGTTAATTATCATTATGCGGCACTTACGAGTCTGTCGACGGCACTCTGGCTCTAAACCCGAGCTGCTGTCAGATGGTGCAGGAGTTTTCTCCGCACCACCTTTGATGCTCCCTAAACTCACTGATTAGATCCATGTCTCATCATCAAGACATATCAAACAGGCGGTAAATCTTCGAGCATCTCCAGACAAAACAGGACTGTTAGATGGCCACTGGTTATAGCAGTGATTCCTCTGTGTGACAGACTAGACATGCTAGAAGTCATCTCCATTTCAGCACCAGCTAGGGCGGGTTTTGTGGAGCAGCAGGCAGTGCAGGCATCTCTCTATAGGAGGCTCTTCAGACTCCTGTCATCCTGTCTTTCCTTTTGTCACCAGTAGAGGAAGTGCCACTTCACCTTCTGTCTCCTGCTGTCTACTCGTCCTGCTGTAGATATAATTACATCTGATCACATATGAGCAGTCCAAAACAGGAAATGGGACAAATATCAGAAAAATATGACACAAAGTAACCCTCCGTGAGAAGATTTTGCTGCCTTCTGGCTCCCAAACTGAAATCCATCTCTTTCTCTTACAGATGCAGACCTGTGTTAGCACTTCGAACCATATTCGAAGTCTCTTGAGCTGTACTGAAGGTGTCCACTTTATTCTTCCAAAGATATCCCCTTATTCAAACTTTTGATGATGGCGTACCAGAGCGCTGTCTGACAAATCTTTCATGCTGCAGGTATTCAACGCAACTCAAGTGACTGTGAAGGCCATAGCAGATGACTCACACCATTTTCATACCAGACACAGAGCTTAAGAAGATTTTCTTTCTGTATCCTTTCTATATTCACTTATTATTTCTGCCTTTAAAATCTCACCTTCTGTCTGTCTTTTACACTACAGCATTACATCTGAATGTGGCACAAAGGGCATTTCATTGACATTTATGCACAAAAAAATGCAGCAGCCGAAGAAGGGTGGATTTCAACAGGCAAAAGGGCTGATATACATGATATAAGTATTACTTTAACACTGAAATCACAAATATTGAATGATTTGACATTAAAAGTTGGTCAGCATATCAAAGACAGTGTTATAGCCACAGCTTAGGCTGTGAGCTGTGGCAGGACTCTCTCCTCCCTTGGCCTTGCTTTCTCTCCCCTACAGGTGTGTGTGACACTGATGAGAGGTCCAGGTGTTTCTATTCGCAATCAGCAGATCGTGTGCAGGTGGAGGCCGGCTAATCAGCTTCTGTGCGTCCCTATAAAGACTGCGCTCAGTCGGGGTTTGATGCTGGACCGTCTTTGTCCCTCCAGTCAGTGCTGTGAGCTGAACTGTCTGAGCCATGTTATTTTTTGTTCAACCAGTAATTCTGTTTTCTTGTGTTCAGTGCTGACCTCTGCCTGCTGTTGGTTCCTGATTCCTCCGGTTCACTGGTCTGCCATCTGGTCCTCCGTTCTTCTCTGTGGATTCTGTTGGACTGAGGAAATTGGCTGTCAGAACCACCAGGATAACACCTACCATAACATCTTGAGTGTCCGGATCCATCTTACCTCCCTCTCCTCCTGCCTCGCTTGGGACGCCATACCTACCATCTTCATGCCCGCTTATTGAAAGGAGGCTCTTAGGAAGAACCAAGAGGAGACAAATTTCCCCCATGGACATTCCTCCTCCCTCTTCTAGTGTCAGTAAGGTTCTCCAGCCCTAGAGTCACCAGACGTAGAATATACCAACCTGTTTTCGTCTGCTCATAACCTTTGGGATTTTGTAGGTTAGAGCTTTTGGAGTTTCAGTACAGTTACTGGTTGTTTTGTGTTTGTTTAGTTGGGTTTCCTTAGTTGTTTTCTTGCCTTGGTTATACCAATAATGGGTTAATTGTAGTTTGGGTTTTGTTTTTAGTCCTCCTTACCTCTAGAGGCGTTTACGTTCAGTTTTTTCTTAGTGACCTCTGGCTCGGATTTGTAGTTTCGGTTCTGGTTTTTGTTATGCGCGTATTCTTTGAGTCTGTAAATAAAGCATTTTAAAATGTAAATCTTTCTGCTCTCTCATTTCCTGCTATTGAGCCTCTGGCACCTGCTGTAACAGACGGCTACAATATTAACTCTTTGGACTCCTGTTTAGCTCCACTGGCAGGTTAACTTGTCATTTATCCAACAAAAATATGAACATTTTAGACGGATATTCATTGTTCCCAGATGTTGCATCTAAAGGATAAGTTTTCCTCTTGTGCCATGAGACTGACATTTCTGGTTTGGAGGGTAATATCACAACAAATGGACGAATTTCCAGGAAATTCAGGCACACACATTCATTGATTCATAGTCCCCTAAAGATGAATTGGAATGAGTCTTAAAGCTTTGTTTTGGGATATACTTGTCAAATTTTCAAAACCAAACTACCTGACAGGGCCATTGGTGTTGCTGTGGTTTCAGAGCTCTTTAAATTGCATCCGTGTTTTAAAATTTACACAGAACACACATCATCTGCTCACGACTGCCTTTCCTAAAATAACTGACACATGACTCTACCATTTTAGCCGTAGATTTTACAACTTAAATGTCTTGAATTTTAAATGAAGCCTCTCAAAAGGCCATATGTCTTGCAGCAGATTAAATGCTGTAATTTTTTCCCTCCAACATGAGAGAGCAGCTCTCTTTAGCTCACGCATCCCTCTTCCGACCCTCAAATGGGTATCTCCTCCTCTCAACAGGCCGATATTTATAGGAGAGCCAGCTGAATAATTGATCAAGAAGTTGAAGAAGGAGGCCGGTGCGTCACGACGGCACAAAGAAAAGCGGGATAGCTGTGCTGGATGGAGTTACTGGAGCAGAAGTTTCTGACAAAGATGGATGAGTGAGTGCTGCACTCTGCGCCCCTCTTCGCTACCGAGCTGACAGCTATTTGGAGCTCATGGTAGGATTCTTTCATTCTTCATTACTCTCCCCTACGTGCTCTGAAGAAGACAGTTGCTGTTCGAGAGCGTAATTTCATTTAACCACATTATTACAAATGTTTGAACTCTGGCACATCAGTATAAATTTGCACACATTAAGCTGCTTCTGGGGGAGTTTTACACTGTAGAAAATGCAATGAGAGGGTGTACAGTGCATTCATGACGATACAAATTCATTTTCTGTTTCTTGGTGTCCTGACTTCTCTTGTGTTTCATCGCCGCACTATCAACCCCTGTTACGGCAACTCAACACTGGAGGCCACTTTCATTTTGCACTAATAAAATACTCCTTCTTTAATGAACACCAGCACCAAGGTCATACAACTGGCAAGCAAAATAGCGGCGCCGTCGTGTGCAGCAAGAAACTGAAAAATCAAAAATGTCACATGAATATTCAGGCTGCCTGAGATGGACAACAACAGCTGTGCCCTTACATCTCCATCTTCATCCTTCCACATCATCCTAATTATGGGGATATGTTAATTGGGCATCTGTTGCCTGGAGTCAAATTCATCTTTTTCTCTCTCTCTCCCTCTCTGACTGGCTGAGCTGCCTCTAAGGGTGGAATCAGCTCTCTGTCCGACATTGCACCACCACCAGCATTTTAAATGTGTGCACACACACACACACACACACGCTTACATGCATGGAAGCTGTAAGCTGCAGACGCTTACAGTGTGTACAGTATATGCACTTATCTCATGCTAGTCAACTCTCGCGAATGCCAACATGCACGCATGCAGCATATGGAGGTGGCGGCAATCTTTGTCAGTTGTATGTGGTTGAAGGCGTCAGCTGGAGCTGTGAAGCAAGCTGTGAAACCAAGTCAATTAAGGAAACATGAAATTTTCAGGGAGTAAATATGCAACACACCGGCTGCTGTTCCTCTCTTCGATGTGGATATAGTGTAACACGCTGCCATTTGGTGGGTTGCTTTTATTCAAAGTGCCTTGCAGTTCTGTGAGAGCCTGTTTTTTTTCTCCTTTTTTTTTTTGCATGTGGCAGCAAATCAAACATTTAATCCTGGCTGGCAGTGTTGGTGCCAGCCAGATAGCTGTGCTCTCTAGTAAAGGAGCAGTGTTAGAAGGTAATGTCAGATGAAATTTCACAGAGAAAGTGAGTGCTGCAGTGTCACTTTGTGATAAATGTTTAAGAGGCTCTTCAGTTTGCTGTCCTCCCATCATGTCTCGGGCTCGGAGGATGGGAGGTAGGTGTATGTGGCTGAGAAGCTGCTTCATCTCCTCCCATGAGCCCCAGTGTGACAGGCTGAACGTATTCAAACATAAACCTCGGGTATCTGCTTCAAGTTTACATCATTGTTTACTACACGAGGCTTGCTCAGTTATATACACTGCCGTTCAAAAGTTATGGGTCACCCAGACAATTTCATGTTTTCCATGAAAACTCACACTTTTATTCATGTACTAACATCATTTTCTAATCATCAATTAGCCTTTCAACACAATTAGCTAACACAATGTAGCATTAGAACACAGGAGTGATGGTTGCTGGAAATGTTCCTCTGCACCCCTATGTAGATATTCCATTAAAAATCAGCTGTTTCCAGCTAGAATAGTCATTTACCACATTAACAATGTCTAGACTGTATTTCTGACTAATCTAATGTTATCTTCATTGAAAGAAGAAAATTTCTTTCAAAAATAAGGACGTTTGTAAGTGACCCCCAACTTTTGAACGGTAGTGTATGTATATCATTGGGGTGTACAATTCAGAACACTGGGGACATGTCTCAACATTGTTGATAAAAATATGTAGCTTTAACAATACGATGAGGAAAATACATTATATACTTACTACCAAGTTCTATTTCTAGGGGTAATTCTGCAGTGGACAAACAGTTCCCACACTTAGTTTAATTCACAGCACCACTTACATAGTTATTCTTTTTCCCATTGCAGCCCTTCAATCATCTGACTGTTGAGATCTGAGATCCATCAATATTTCTCAGCAGTGACACATTTTGGCACAGTTTGCTCCAACAATCTCTATTTCTGACTGCTGTGTAGTTGGAAAATTCTTGTACCAACAAGTATCCCTGAGCTTTCATCAGTTCGAGCTGCCATACGACTGATTGGGTTTATGTATTGTGTTATGGCCCCTGGTACTTGTGTGGACTTTAGCAGCCTTTGTGTGGGGAGATGGCTTGTGTAAACTCAGGTATAGGAGGCTGAAGATTATGCTCCAGACCCCACCTGTCTGACATCAGATATGATTGGCCTGGAGCTCCAGACATCCTCTCCAGCCCTAGTCCTTCTCCCTACCCACTGATGTGGCTGATAAGTCCACAATTTGGTTTCCTCCTCCAACCAGAACATAGCAATCACCACACCTGGCTGTAAATCTACAATCAACCTTACAGTTAAGGCTGCTGTAATTTAATGTGAGCACTTCGCTTGGTGTCTCTCGTGTCTTTGTGTTTCTTGTTCTATGTAACTTGTGTTTGGAGCTGCATAACTAGTTTAGGAGTTACTCAAGTCTTGTGTTTTCTGTGCTCTGAGGCACTTGTTTGTTTTTTTCGCCTGGCTATCTTTAAGTTTGGATAGGAAGTTTAGTTTTGTTATTTTGTTTCAGCTAGTTTTTTACAACTCTGCAAGCTTCATTTGGGTTTAATTGTTTCTATGAGTTAGCTACACCCACTAACTGTTTTCTTTGTAGTATTATCACCATTTCACTTGTTCATTACATCACTAAGCAACAAATTGCTTTCCCCAACCAATAACCCCTGGTTTTTTTTGTTACTCCCCTAGACAGCTGGGTCGTAACAATGGTGATTTCATTTTAAACCATAATAGAAAGTGCTGTTAATGTAATGAGTGAGATGAAATGGTTTTATAAAAGTAAACTTCAAAAATGGAAACAAATCCTGAAGCACCATTAATCTTGTTGTTAAGTCAACCCAGGGCCCACTTTGGCACTTCCTACTGTAGCGTTAAAGGTGGAGTTTGCAATTCTGAAAAAGGAGTTGGTCTCAAAGTTAACTGAGGCATAGACTCTCTGCGATTAAATATAGTTTCTAACCTGCACCTCGTATGTCAAATAATCTAATATCAGTGTGTGTGAAGCAAATTTTCACATACAGTAAGCCATCATCTGACTTTCTTATTGTCATCCCCTGTGTGGTTGCCTTCCCATAAACTTTCCTACAATCAATCCTATGCTTCTGTATGTGCTGCTATTTGCAAGTCATGCTTATATGAATAAAACCCATAAGAAATCTGTTCTGTCTATCCTTAAACTATGCATCAAAGCTTTATTTGACAGTTCTCTTATTTAGACATGAATTTCTTATATAAATTATGATTTTCAACCTTCTGATTATTTACCATCATTACATTTAGTATATGTGATTATATATTTCTACATGTACTGGGCAAGGGGTTATCTTTAATCAGCTCCTCTTTTAAGAGTAATACCTCACATCCAGTGTTCACACATTATTTATAATCCAACCTCTTCACTTAAGTAACACATTTGTGCTTTTTTTTCTCAGTATTGTTCTTCGACTGCAGTGACACCTCAGCTTCTCTGCTTCCACTGTCCTCCCTGGAGGCCGGACAGTGTTCATTTGCAACTGTGTTACATAGAGGTTTGCCGTTAGCACTCTGTGACGATGCATCCCCTGCTCAATTAGCCATGCTGACGCCAACGCCTCCCAGAAAATACCTCGGAGGCAGACGAGATGAAGCAGCACAGGATCCTGGGAGGCGAGGGACTATTTTGAGTGACTCGCAGCTTCGGTTCATTGCCCACGTAAAAGGTGTGTTGAGAGTGTGTGTAGAGTGTGTATAGAGACGGAGAGCGAGGCCCACTTGTTTGACTGCTCTCCCCCATGAGAAACAGAGTCCTTGAGAAATTGTTCTCTGAGCACTTCAAGAACACAAAGGCTCTCAAATCTCCGTGCTCCGGTAGACCTAATCTTTCTTTGTTATCAAGGTCACGTAGGTAAGAGACTGTTGGAAATGTAATGTTGTATTATATGTTTGTACTTTATCATCCTGAAAGAAAACATGGATCTGTTTGTGAGAAGTTCAGCAAATATGTCAGAATAAGTAAGCCTGATTTTCATCTGCAGTCCCTGAGCATGATGCTAGAATAGCAGTCTGGGAATTCACATCTGATCAAATGTCTGTGACTCAAATTCCTTTAGCAAGCACCAAAGATAAAGACAAAACACACATGAAATGATTTGCACTCTCAGCTACATTAACCTGCCTTAAAATTGTGACCAAACTTGGTAAAAATAGCATCACTACAGAGAAAACAACACGATTCTACAGTGAACATGGCAGTATTGACGCAGACTGATTAGACAGAAGCTTTCAGTGAAGCACAGAGGGAGGATGGAAAACTGCAGAATGTCTGCAAACAACAAAACAATGATGTATGAAACCTAAAATCTGAGAGATGTTCTCTGCAGTAATGAGAGTATCCATCAAAAAATCTTGGAAAAATCATCTCATTTAAATTCAGCAAACAAAAAACTGTCAACAGATGCACACGAAGCCTCCAAAGTAACTAAATGCATTTACTCAAGTGCTGTAATTTAGTCCATTTTAGTGGTACTTTACTTGATCATTTCCATTTAAAGCTACTTCCTACTTTGATTTTGCTCGATTTTAGAGGTAAATATTGTACTTTCCTCCCCAGCACATTTACCTGACATCTTCAGTTAACCCTTTAGAACCCAGCGTAGCGCCGGCGCTACGTTTTGCATATCGATTTTTGATTGGCTGTAGATTTTAAACCAGATAAGATAGATCGATAATTCTTTTTGCATATAAAATCTGGGAAGTTACACTAATATTTCACACATTCACCAGGTCTCAGGGTGCTTTTTCGTTGCAGTGATGGGTTTGTAAAAATACACAATAAAGCGCACACAACAAAACTCTTTATAAACCAGACCACCGGTATTTGGAGGACTTCTTACATTGAAATAAGCGTGATCACGTTGTGGCCATGACCTGTCACATGATTCTGATGTGTCCATACCCGAGTCCCCATCAATAGGAAGTGACGTTGTTGCTGGGAGTTGTAGTTTTTCAGCCGAAGACTACAACTGTAGTTTTCGGCTGTAGCCTGCACAGATACGAGCTCTCACTCGTTTCAGTCCCACTTTTTTTTTTTTTTTTTTTTTTTTTTTACAAAAACATTCAGACACACAGCCCTCACACACACACCAGACATCCACCACGGTCCGTGTACGGATCTGGTAATTGGATTTTCCGTTCTGAAACGGGTATTGAAAAACAAAAAATGAGTGGTTATTTGATTTTTGTTTAAAAATACAAAAAATAAAATTGAAATACAAGGCGTTTTTCCCTTTCATGATCAAAAAGGGATATACTATTTTTTTAAATGCTTTGATTTTCGTTTTATATTTAGAATAACAAGAAAGTAAAATCAGTAAGACACAGAAATGAAAAAAAGGTCCGTTTTTTCATTTTCTGAGACCAGAAGTGGTCATCAGGAAGTGTGGAGCCAAACAGAGTACGGTGCACAGACTGTACATACATTTTTTTTCGTGAGTTTTCATGGTCAAAATGAGAGATCAGGTGGCCGATCTTAAAATAAATCAATATTGATTTTTTTTTTATAGAGCGTTAAAGTTTTGCGAAGCCAGGGGGCGGGACTACTTGATTGACAGTCCGGTCTGGAATGATTGACAGGTCCTATGGAGGAGGCAGCAGAGACTCTGTTCTCCTCGTTTGGATTAATTCTGATATAATAACTGTTGGTTTATTTATCGGTGGAGCAGCAGAACATTTTCCACAGACAGTTTTCCTGCCCGTTGGCTTGTTTTAACCAGTTTTCTACCTTCGGCTGATTCTACCAGCAGACACTGAAAGGACTCTGATAGTTCAGTAAGTAAATGTTTATTTTCGTATCGGTGCCGCTTTTAATGCACTTTATATGCAGCTTTAGTGTCAGATGTAATGTGTGCCATGCACTCCAGATGTTGGTGGAGTTTGTTTCAGTGTGTGTTGACCAGAGAAGAAAGTTAGCAGAGTAAATATTAGCTATAATGTTAGCGATGCTAACCGAGCTAGCTGCTCAGTCGTAGCCTGATTAAAGCTAACGTAGCATCAAGCTCATGTGTTGACTTTCATGTAAACAGCTGAAGTGTGTTGTGTTCCTGTGTTCATTAAGTTCATAAAACTGTGGCTGGTTGACATTAATGTAACGTTCAGGAAACTTAAATGTGATGTGGAGAGTGAAGTTTCCGTTTCACCCACAGCATGTTTTAGGGCAGCCGGGTCGGACTTGATGTTTGAAATACTGACCGACAGCTCAGATTTAACTGTCTGTAGTTCCGTTTTGATGGGTGTTCAACTTTCACTCAAAGCCGCCAGGAGCTGGGTCTTTAAAATAACCACCGTCTCGTTACAGAGTGAAAGTAGAATTCATCCTTACGGTCAGAGATTACAGCATCTGAGGGCCTCTTCAAAAGAAGACGTAGTTGATGAAGGCGTTCTGGAGCAGGACCAGAAAGACCACGACCAAGCAGCCTTGAGATCTTAGGCAGCGTCTCCCTCAGGTGGGTGTCAACGGTGTTGACGGTCAGGTCTGTGGTAATCCCGTCAAAAAACAAAACAGAAAAAAATCAAGATTATAAATCAACATGTAACCAAAGCACTCTGTGTATAACGCCATAGTATAGGATGTAGTTCAGAAAATGTCAAAGTATAGTATACTTTTCAAGAATAACATAGTATGGCCTGTAGTTCATAGTATAGCATGTCGGCAAAAAACCCCAACTGATTATTATGTGGTTCAAAAAGTGCAAAATGATAGGATGTGGCCTAAAATTGTCATGTATGATCTGTGGTTCAAAAAATGTCATAGTGCAGTATATTGTCGAAATAGTATGTTTTTCAAGAAAACATCAGAGTATATGTCATCTAAAAAATGCCATAGAATAATATTTCATTGCACAAGTAAAAGTATAGTAATTTTTAAAACTGTTCAAATACTTATATGTTGCTAAAAAACAAAAAAAAACTAAAACAAAAAAACCGTCAGTAATATTTCAATTTAAAAAGCCTATAGTATAATGTCGCCCAACAAACGTCATAGTATAGCATGTCACTCTAAAAACGTCATAGTATAACATGTCGCCCAAAAAACCTCATAGTATAGCATGTCATCCAAAAAAACGTCATCGTATAGCATATCGCTCTTGAAACGTCATAGCATAGCATGTCGCTCTAAAAACGTCATACTATAGCATGTCAATCTATAAACGTCATAGTATAGCATGTTGCTCTAAAAACGTGATAGTATAGCATGTCGCTCTAAAAACATCATAGTATAGCCTTTGGTCCAAAAAACGTCATAGTATAGCATGTCGTCCAAACAACATCATAGTATTGTATGTCACTCTAAAAATGTCATAGTATAGCATGTCGCTCTAAAAACGTCGTAGTATAGCATGTCGCTCTAAAAACGTCATAGTATAGCATGTCGCCCTAAAAACTTCATAATATAGCATGTCGCACTTGAAACGTCATAGTATAGCATGTCGCTCAAGAAACGTCATAGTTTAGCATGTCGTCCAAAGAACATCATAGTATAGCATGTCGCTCTTAAAACATCATAGTATAGCATGTCGCTGAAAAAACGTCATAACATAGCATGTCACTCTAAAAACGTCAGTATAGCATGTCGCTCTAAAAACGTCATAGTATAGCATGTGGCTCAAAAAACTTCATAGTATAGCATGTCGCCCAAAAAATGTCATAGTATAGCATGTCGCCCAAAAAATGTCATAGTATAGCATGTTGCTCTAACAACGTCATAGTATAGCATGTCACCCAAAAAACGTCAGATTATAGCATGTTGCTCTAAAAACGTCATAGTACAGCATGTCGCTCTAAAAACATCATTGTATAGCATGTCGCTCTAAAAACGTCATAGTATTGCATGTCGCCCAAAAAACATCATAGTACAGCATGTCGCTCTAAAAACGTCATAGTATAGCATGTCGCTCTTGAAACGTCATTGTATAGCATGTCGCTCTAAAAACGTCATGGTATAGCATGTCGCTCTAAAAACGTCATAGTATAGCATGTCGCTCTTGAAACGTCATTGTATAGCATGTCGCTCTAAAAACGTCATGGTATAGCATGTCGCTCTAAAAACGTCATAGTATTGCCTTTGGTCCACAAAACGTTGTTTTTTCCCGGCTGTCTGAAGTAGGTGAGGAGCAACACCAAAACAGTCCAAACGCTGGTTTCCAGAGAGTTAGACGAGTATTTATTTGAAAGAGGAAGTTTACAACAACACAACGTGAGGGGGTTAAAAGCAAATGGGTGTTAGTAAAATAAAAATAAATAAACAGAACTAAAAGTGAACTTCATGTTGACATTGATGGGCATTCCAACCAGGAAGTAAAAGATAATCAATACGAAAAAAAACCTCTTCCTGTTCACCACTTCAAGCCCAAAAACACACCGCAGTAGCACCCTAAACTAAAACTACTAATGGGTTTCCTGTTTTCCTTTCTGAACAAGTCAAAGGTCCCTCTCTATCTCCCCACACATCCACCAACCACTGGAACACATCTCCAAAGTTCTGCCGGGCCAGCTCAGCTTCCCCTCAGACGAAGTTCCGTCAGATGAAGGAGCCTTTTGAGAGGCAGCTGGCATCGTGATTGGACTGTACTTTGGTCTGTTCCAATCCAGCTTCAGCTCCAGAGACGGCAGGCGGGACGAGTCAACGGAGGCCCGGTGGACGAAGGCATGCAGCTGAGTACAATCTAGAAAACAGAGGAGGAGTGCAGTGGCCCAGGGCCACAACAAACAGAGTAAGTCTCTTAGAAAACATCATAGTATAGCCTTTGGTATGAAAAAACGCCATCATATACATTGTATATTGTACAAATAAGTCAAAGGAAAGAGACATACATTGTAGAATTGTAGTAATTGTGGGCTGACTGATTTACTGATTATCAGTATTTTATTTTTTACTGATTTATGGTAATAAATCAATTTAAAAATGGTGCTACTTTGGCTCTGAACCTTAATCTACCTGTGGTCGCTCTTCTGGAGTGATTTGATTGGTTATACGTCACGAATAAAACATATCAACAAAGTTTTCTGTTAGAGTTTGTGTTCTTCTAAGTTTAACTGCAAGATTTTAAATACTTTAATTTACTGCAAAATGAATATCGACTCCAAATGTCTCACTAATAATCATTATCAGCCTTAAAAACCCACAAAACACCCCTCTATACTCAATCACACTTAGTACAGTCCGGTTCCCCCTTCTATAAATCTGCTTGGAATCGTCCACTTCCTGTTTGTCAAAGTGGCCTTCTACCTGGACAGGTTTTGTTGGAGCTCATGCAGCAAACATTTTGGGTAACTGCACTTTAATATGGATGGATGACACTGAATTAGAGTCTGTTTTCATGAGACTGAGTTAAGATGTGTAGCTCTGTCATTAAATAGGAAATTATTTCTCAGAATTCACAGAGAAAAGTCTGAAATGTTTGCTAGGTTAGCGTCCCACATGTTCTTTGGCTCAGCTAAAGCTAACTCTCTCCAACTTCTGGATCTCTTGAGTTGCTTGTTGTTAAAATATCTTGCTAGGTGCTGAAGCTCAGAAAGTCTGAGATGTTTGTTCAAAATAAGCTCATTCTCAAGTCTTATCTGAACTGTCCTGTTTGAACTTTCCCTAAACTTAGGAGTTAATGACAGAGCAGCACATCCAGACTCAGTCTCATTTATGTAGAGATTAAACTTCAGTGTCATTCATTGATGTTAAAGTGCAGTTTTTCAAATGTTTGTTGCACATGCTCCCGACCAAACCAGTCCAGGTGGAAGACGATGTGAAGAGAAAGCTCCAGAGGATGAATATCACACATTTACGTTGGAAATAAATGTCCTTTAATTAGACATTGTCATGCAAATTGGATTTCAATGATCTTTGAGTGTTTTGTTGATGTTGGTTTCTAAATGTTTTTTGACACTCGGCCCCAAAGATTAAAACCTTTTACGGCTCACAAGCTGCAACAATTCACACATTATCAACTATCTTTCTGACTAAACTAAGATAAAAAGTGAAAAACTGCCTGATTCCTGCATCATGAATGTAAATCTTTTTGGTTTTTATGACAGTAAACTGAATATATTTGGGTTTGACATTTTATAAACCAAAACAAGAAATGAATTACTGGAGAAAACAATCAACAGATTAATGGACAAAGAAAATGTGTTTTCCAACATATATGGCTGAATTACTCCAACATTACAAGATACATACAATTTTAATTCAATTTTATTTATATAACGCCAATTACAGGTCAAATTGTCTCAAGACACTTTATTTTTATATTTTTTGTCATATTTAAAATATGACAAAGTAAGAAATTTAAACCTCTTGACTAATCCAATTTATTATTTGGTTTTTAAGAGACTAACAATAAAATAATCTTTCTCCACTAAAACTAATAAACATGAGGTCAAATAGAAGGAACAGTTTTAAATACTGCAGTCCCACGATGACAAGAATAAAGTTTGTCAACAAAAACTAAATCTGCTGGTGGATTCCATTAAAGTCCTAATAAATGATAATAAAGTGTGATACTAAAGGTTTGTGGTGCTAAAAATGTCAAAGTAAAGATATCAAGTTGAACATCTGGATGGAGGTTGATAAAAGTTGACCTCCCTTCATTTCTCTGGAGCGACTCCATGGATTTTATGGATGGTGGTTAAAGACCTGCTCTTCTAGTGGTCCTTCTAGTCGCTGTAAAAAGTCAGTCCATCCTGGCCGACTTCAACACCTCTTCATGACAACTTGTTCTGCCTCCGACCTGGTGGAAACTCCAGAAACTCGGGAAAACCTGGAGACTCGAAGAACTCGTGGAGACTCGAAGAACTCGTCGGGCGGGGGAAGGTGTGGTGGGGTGGGGGGAGTAGAGGGGGGAGGCCGCCACCCACCTCCCCGCCTACTCTCCGCCCTGACTCCACCCAGACTCCGCCTTGGCTCCACATGTGGTCACTTCAGGAACTACGATGCCAAAGGGACGACGAATTTATTTCTTTTATCTGATCTGTAGCTCAGTGAGTTAAGGATTTGCCTATGGAGCTGCAGGTCGCTGGTTCAAGACCAGACCTTCTTAAATTTTATCAAAATCCTGACAAAGACAAAGAAAGAAAATGCCAGTGGCGGGTCTTGAACCTGCGACCTTCCACTTGGTAGTCTGTCTTCTTATCCCCTGAGCTACTCGCTCAGATACTAATTCTTCTTTTTTTTGCGCATTTATCATCTATTTTTTTGCCATTTTCGAGTTTTTTTTTTAACTCGAGTCTCGACTCGACCGTTTTTCTCAGGAGGTTGGACTTCAGCCTTTGTGCTGGAGGGTGGAACCCTCAGTTCCAAGACTTTCCAAAGCCTCCACACCTCCCGAGTCCTCAGGACCTGAGCTTTCACACAGTCTGAGGGCTGAAATTTTCTAAGTCCCACAGTAGTTCTCTGTTAGATTGAACTTTCAGACAGTCCAAGGACTGATATCTTCTAAGTTCCTGAGTAGTTCTCTGTTAGTTTGAACCTTCAGACAGTCTGAGGACTGAAATTTTAAAAGTTTCTCAGTACTTCTCTGTTAGTTTGAACTTTCTGGTTAACAGAAGCCTTAAAACTTGTGACCATGAGTCTTGATTTCACATTTAGACCATCCATCTGAGTTCTTCTCAGACCTTCACCTGTGGGTTTTTTAGAAATCCTCAACAAACTTTGATTCTCTTCACTGAACAGTAAAGTTTGTGGAGATCAGAAGGTAACATTAGTTTGATCCATGCCTTCAACTACTAGTAGACTTTATCTGGAAAGCAGTTTTCTGAAATGAGCACTTAGTAAATCTGTCCACAATCAAACCAAGAACATAGAAAGAGGAAATGTTTGAAGAAACAACTTGACGTTTTCATTTCAGACTAGAAAACGCTTCAAGACCTTTATCTGTTTTTGCTCTTTTTGATCGTTTTATTGTCTCTTCTGTTTAATTTGATCTTCTAAAGTCTAACTGGTGTCTTTTCAAATGTTTTGTCGTTAGTTTGATTCTTCTTAAATGTTTAGCTTTGCTCTTTTCTCACCTTTTATTCTTTTCTAATGTCTGATTTGATTTCCAACTGTTTTGTCTTTTTAATGTTTAATTGTTGTTTTTTCAAATGTTTTATTGGCTTGTTTGAAAAATTTTCTTTCCCAGTGTTTAATTTTTCAATTTAATATTTAAGGTTTTTCTTTTTAAATGCTATTTAAAGTTTTATTGTCTTTAGATTTAATTTTCTAATTAAACATTTAATTTTTTAATTAAATGTTTTGTCTTTTTAAAGGTTTAATCATGTAATTAAATGTTTAGTATTTTTTTAAATGTTTAATATTCTTGTTTAATTGTATTTTTTTAAATGTTTAATTATCTATAATATTTCATCTTTAATGTTTAATATTTTTGTTTAAAAAATTAGTTTAATTTCATAATTACATGTTTTGTATCTTCTGTTTAACTGTCTAAATATTTTGTCTGTTTAATATAATTTAATTGTATTTAATGTTTAATTTTTTAAAAAAGTTTTATTGTATTAAATGTTTTTTTCCTTTGATTTAATTGCTTTTTTAATGTAGTTTATTTCTTTAATCTTTTTTTCTGTCAAGATTTTAACCCCAACCTTAAAAATGAAACAAACCCTTAAATCACAATGAAAATACTTCTGTTGTCACAATCATGAGTTAATCAATTATTCAGTTTATCAACTCAACTTTATTTGTTTAGCACCTTTCACACAGATGACAAAATTAAACAAGCAAAGAGAAAAAACTATGCTAAAACTGTGATTAAAACTCCAAAACATATTTTTTTGAAAAGAAAAAAAGATTTAACATGGTAATAAAATCTGTTGTGTCCAGGGGATGGAGGGAGTTTATTGAAGTCTTCTTGGGTTCACATGGCAAATCATTTAAAATGCAGAGCGACAGAAGAATCAACAATATCTCCTCTTTTCTCCTTTAATGAGTCGACTCTTGTGCTTTCAGACCAAAGAACTACAGACTCTTCACAACCTGCTCAAACTCTTGGTACAGGACCTCACCACACGGGTCAAGAAGGTTTCCTTCTCATTTCTACTCTGAAGCTCACCTTCTCCTGCTCAAACTGCTGACAAATGTTTCTGCTGCTCTCAAGTCTGGTCTCCAAAACTTCCTAAAAACTCTCAAAGTCTCTTCTGCTGCAGGTTGCTTTGTAGAACTGTTGCAGAAAACCTCACTAAACCACATGGAGGGGCCTCAAGATAGTCGTCCAAATTAACCCGTACAAAAACCAAACTAGCACAACCCAAACGCTAAAGTCTCCTGCAGCCTACCAGAGAACCTCTGAGAACAGAGAATCAGGACAGGAACTCTTACCTTCTGGACAACAAACGCTGGTTCACAAACAAGAATTCAGAATGTGTCTGACCAAAAACCTCTAAAGACTCACTACAGCCAAGATAAAGACACAACTCAGCTGCACCAAATCCACTAATCACTGCACACATTAGCACCATGTGCTAACCGTGGCTAAAGAACCACATTTACCAAGACAACTATCCAGTACAAAGCCCTAAAACACACCAAGAAACACATTAAAGATGATTTTACTGCTGGAAGCTGCAAGTCAACGCCTAAAGAACTAAAGCAACGGAGCCAAACCCGGTTCAGTGCTGAAGGAAAGCAGAGGAAATGTTTGTCTGCAGCCACATAAAGCAGGAAGATAGTGAGCTGCTCAGGTGTTCCTGATAACACCAAGCAGACACCTGGACAGCCAATAGGAACACAGCTTACTGGAAGTCCAGAGGGTTGGGTTAGTGAAGGAAATTTAGTTTAAAGTTGAGGCAGAAAGTTAACAAAGAAAGTTGAAAACCACCTTCTGATACCTGAAATCTCTGAGTTTTCACACAAAGAACACCTGAACATGTCAAACTGGTTCCATAGTAGAACCATCATTGTAAAAACGTCATAGTATGGTGTGTTGCTCAAAAAACATTAGGACCCGGCTGTCTAGGGTCGCCGAGGAGCAACACAAAAACAGGTGGTATATTCCACCCAACATCCTTGAACATAAACTTAAAAAGTTCGTTCAAAGGAATATTCCACCTAAAATCCTTCAATGTAGACCAAAAAATCTTGGTGTAAAGGAGTATTCCACCTTAAATGTAGACCTAAAGGATGGTTTGGAGTAATATTCTACTCTAAAATCTTCCAATGTAGACCTAAAAGGTTGATCTGATGGTATATTCTCAACATCCTGGAACATTTACCTAAAAGGTTGGTTTAATGGTATATTCCCAGAAGAACCCTTGAACATTGGGCTTAATGGTATATTCCACCCAAAATACTTGTACATATACCAAGAAGTCAGTGTAAAGGAAATGTAGACCTAAAAGGATTGTTTAAAGGAATATTTAAATGATTATTTTCATTATTTAATAATCTGTTATCAGTCAGAACCCTGGCAAACTTATTTTCATCAGTTTTTTAGTGGAAGTCACAAATAAAGGAGCTCTTGGTTTTTCCCGGCGTTACTGAGTCAAAGCTGCTGTTTCAACACAGAACGTTCACATGCATCCACAAACCTCTCAGCACTCAAACACCCACAGACAGAGGCCGGCTGGACCGAGGCTCGGCGGCGTCCTCAGACCCACGAGTCGGGGAGTCGCTGAACTTGTTGGTCCGGTTTGAAGGCCTCCGTGGTCCAGTAGAAGTCCACGTAGTCGGTGTTGGCTTTGAACCGCAGCGACTGGCCACCATCAGGTGGACCGGCTCGTCCTCGTAGGGCTCCTCCTGTAGCCTTGAGGGAACCACAGGAACATTCAGTAGCTGTTGGAGTTCTTCCTGTCAGGCTCGTGGTAGAACGGCTCTGAAGAATCTTGTACTTGTCTTATCTGGAACAATCTAACAGCCTAAACTGTTAACAGCGGTGTAAAGAAGCAAACACACAGGCATAGATTAGGACTCAAACTAGATTTATTTTAGAAAACAAATCACTTAGAGGCATTTGTTCACACATGTGGCTGAATAGGAGGCCGTCCAATCAGATTTGAGGTCTTCACTCTGTAGGTTGTTTTTGGTGAGACTCTTGGACCTCCATCAGCTGACGTGGATGTTTGATGGTCTTCTCTCTAGTGCCAGATGATTCATCCATGAATTCAGCAGCTACAGACTGAAATGAAGCTCATGCTGCCGTTATTGAATTCCTGTTCCAGATCAAATGTTCAGAGCTCACCTTGAATGCAGCCGTCTGCTGTCTGATAGTTTTTCTCATTGTAGTCTTCAATAAAGTCTTTTTCCTCATGTCAGGATGTGGTGAGACTCTTTCTCAGTCTCTGCAGACGTCCCTCATTGTGCATCTCCAGAGAAGAAACAGAAAAACTGGTCACTGCTTCAGCATCACAAACGCTCTCCAGCATTGAGAGTGTTTTAGGAATTCATTCATTGTGTTGTGAACTTTGAAGGAGCAGAAACTTTACAGCTGCCAAAGATATGAGCTCCAATTCTGGATGTTTTAGGAAATGAAGTTCATCAAATGAACACTTGATTATTGCTGATAACGCTCATTAAATTACTGAAGAAATCCAACATAAAAACCTGTAAACTCTCAGGCAGCTTTTGTTAAAGTTTGTCTATAATTCTATCATCATGTTCTGGAACCAGGACTCTGCAGAAGTTCCTTCAATCAGATACTTGTGTGTTTCTATTTAAGGCCTCAGGTTTGAACGTACAGCAGAGGATTAGAAAGGAGTGATTTTAATATTTAAATCAGTCCAGTAAATGTTTGGCGTGAAAATTATTAAAATTTTGATTTAGATAGATTTGTGTCAAATAATATTGTAGAGTCTCACTTAAATATATCCAAATGAGTTCAGTGTATTTACATTTTATAGAATATTTGATTTCTTAATCTCAATACTGTAGGGTCTGACCCTAAATATTATAATGATGTCAATTTAAATAATATTTTAGTGCAGAGTCATAAACTTTAATCAGCTAAACTTACATAATAAATATCACTGTACAATCTTAACCTGAACATTCATATTATTGAGGTAAATTTACATAAATCATGATATTCTAGAGTCTTAACTGGAATATTTCTAACATTAATCTTTTTGTATTGTGCTGATAAACAACAATAACCCGACTTTCAGATAATATTTGTTGTCTGTGATTGTGAGACTAAATTCCTCCACATTCTGGAACTGGACTGCATTTCCCAAAATGGAAACATGGACAGAATTTAACACTCATGTATCCATGGCAACGCTAAGTTTCTGCTTCTTACCAAAGTTCACAACACAAGTAAAGATTTTAATGTAAACACTTCAGGGATGACAGCTGACCATAAGTATCTTCTGATCAATACTTCATGATCAATATCAGGGACAGATGTTACAATTCAGCTGTTCCATTAGACTGCAGTTATTCACAGAGAAATTAAAAACATCACATTCCTCATAAAACTAGATGGGACTTTTATTAAATAAAGTGTTGGTGAATAAACAGTGTAAAAAGTGCAAAGCAGCTCCATTAAATCAGGAGATGTGAGACTTCCACAGCATGGATCACCATTGCTGTGTTGATTCATAGCTGATGTCAGAATGAACTGAGATAGAAAAGCTGCTTTGAGCTGCACATTACCGGTCTGACAATCCAACACCAATCACAGTTTTCATCTGGTTGTTTTGCTCCAACATGCTGTGAAGTTCAGTTTTTACCTGAATCAATACAGAGATTCTATTTTCAACCAAGACTGAAATAAAAATTAGAATGTTATGAGGTTATTAATGCAACTAAATCCTTTCAGATGGAAGGATTTACTTCTAAGTTCTAATGCAAGTTTCAGTTGGAGCACATTGCATTCACAAAGAAAAACAGCGATACCTTCATAGCAACATTTAATAAACCTAAAGCTTCCCTGTTAGCACATTGGTGGAGTTTGTTACTGAGCATCTGAACCTTAAATCCAGTGAGAAGACCATCTTCAGTCGAGGCCAGTCAGAGATCTTCAAGACCTTCCATCGGCTGGACCAGATGTGGCATCATCTCCCTCTGAACATCTGGATGACAGGAGAAAAGACAGAAATCAAACACAGATCACAGAAATACAATTTATTCACTTTCATCATTTTATAAAAGTAGCATTAACTTCATTAAAACTTGACAATATCAGTAATGGAAGTAAATGTTTTGATCTCGTGTTGAAGCTAAATTTAAAGTCAATTTTAATGACAGTTTATCCTGAGAGGAGTGACAACGGAGCTTTTATTTCCTTTTTAGAATATTCCCTCAAAATATTGTTTATTATTGGCTTTAGAAGCATTTTTCTTTATTTATTTTTAGATACCTCAGACTGATACACTTTGCTGGTTTGCAGATAATTTCATGTACAATGACAATAAAGATCTTCTATTATAACATATTTTGCTAAAACAAGAACTGCAAACCTTCTCAACCATCTCTCAAGCTACAAAATTCCAACTGCGAACAAGAATTATCTGATGTAGTTATTATTATAATCTTTACTGAACCAGCCCTGGAATTAATAAAAATCTGTATGTGGATATGATTTTCTCTGATGGGACCACTATGGAAGCTGTGGTAATTATTAACTATCCTTTGAAGGGAAAGATTAGGTCCTCTTCAGGTGGATAAAAAAAATGCTCTCCCTTAAAAAAAAAAAAAAAAAAAAAAAAAAAAAAAAAAGCATACAATAAAGTAAATCTCTTCTGCACTGCACACATACTACACTTTTGTATAACTCTGGATGTCAGAGTAAAGGCAGACAGATCCACCAATCAGCCACAACATTCTGACCACTGACAGCTGAAGAGAACAACATCCATCATCTTCTAATGCAACGTTCTGCTGGGAAACCCTGACATTCATGTGGATGTTTGACATGTACCACCACCTAAACACTGCAGGACAAACAACCCCCTAGTCCCCATGGCAACAGCAGTCCTTGATGCCAGCTGCCTCCCTCAGCAGGACAAAATAAAACTGCTACTACAGGAGTGGTCCGAGGAACACGACAGAGCTAAGCTGTTCACCTGGGTTCCACACTCCCCACATCCACATCTGATTGAGCATCTGTAGGATGGTCCAGGATCAGCCTGGTCTAGGTAGGATCCACCCTGCAACCCACAGGATCCACAGAATCCACAGGACATCCTCAGAGGTTCTGATGAACCACTGGGTCAGAGGAGTTTTAGCAGCATAAAGGGACCAACACAGTATTAGTCAGGTGGTCAGAATGTTCTACTGTTATATTGTCATGCTGATTATATGATCAGTAAATGTTACCATCAATTATAACGTCCACATTGATCAGGGAAAAAAAAACAAACTATCAGTTCATTCAGAAACTGTGGGGTTAAACCTAAAAACACAGACCTCAACAGCAGTTTGTTTCAAAGCAGAACACCAGCTGGTTTTGACTAAAGAAGCTTTAAAAGCAACAATTTAATTAAAGTTTTGTTCTCATTAAGTTCAGAGTCAGCCAAAATAATGTACACACATCAGGAAAAGAAAAACTTTTATAAATATTTCATTTGTATAAGTACTTCTATACATATAGATTCCTCTTTCTAAGTTTGATCAAATCACGATAACTCTGTGTCCTGTTGTACGATGTTTTCCCAACAGATGGCGCTACCCTCATGAATGGAGCATCAACAAGTGACGTCTACAACACAACAGAAATGTCTGGAAGCCAGTGGCCACCACTTTGAGCACCTCTTGTAATTGTAGAGGCCAAAGTTAACTTTTATTAATCTCGTGATGTCTGAATAAATTTGGTATTGAAATATTTATGCAAGTTTTTCTTTTCCTGATGTGTGTAAACATTATTTTGGCTGACTCTGTATAATGGGTTTCTGACAGGTCACCAGGCAACATCTTTTTATAATAATGACAAACATACCTGCATTCTACAGGAGTGATTTTCCTCATGTGCAGGTAAAGATGTGTGAGGAGCTTAGAGATGACAGGAGCAGGAGTCATCCTCACTAATTCAGCTTCCACCTAGAAACAGAAAGACCACAAACAAACACACTGATATACTCTCAAACGTTCAACCTCACAGCCTCAAAATATCTGTTTAGGAAGTGTTGTGTTTCTAAATTCTGCTGAAAGCATTGGCAGACATTCTCTTACAAGGTTGTGTAAAAAGCAGCCTGTCCTCTGAGCTAATGAGAAATTTTCCTGAACAAAGTTTCTACGTGTAAATCAGCTCAACAAAAACTAAAGCCTCAGTCAGAGATAACAGGTATCACAAATTATAAAGAACTTTCTTTGTTAACTCAGACTTTCTGCTTCAGCCTCACATAAAAAGGGGAGTTTAACCCGTCAGGTGACTGAAAATGAACGGCTTGTGCAGTTCTAGATCCAAAAGTAGGATGTTTCAACTCATGTTTTACTACAAATACATACAGTAATAAATAAATACAATGGCTGGTTGTTAGTTTATTCACTCTTAATATCATTTTATATACTGGATTGAACTTGACCAGTGGAAGAGAGAAGGAATTTAATGAAATTATGGAGATTCAGAGAGGTAATGTTGCGCAATGTTAAGTTAAGCGCAGTTTAATTCAAACCAGCTGAATGTTAAACTTCAGTGCAGCTCAACGGGTTTCAGTTAACCTTAAAGTAAAATAACTTTTTTAAAAGCTAAAATACACAGCAGAGAAATAGAGGTTGAGAAAGTCATTCTAATAATGACGGACAGATGCGGCAGCAACTAACACAGGTGTTCAGCAGTAAGTTAGCCACCTGTGTTAATTAGCCCGCTAGCTAACTTAGCCGCTTAGCTAGCTAACGCGTCCGGACCAACTGCTCAAACACGACAAAACACAACTCTTCACAAGTCGCTGACTTAACGTACAACAAAACAATGCTACTGGTTAGAAGTATTTATCTTCTTACCGTGTTTTACTCCAAAAACAAGATCAACAGCAGCCACAGATGCTACCAGACGTGCCGACCACAGATATAGACTAGATACGCTAGCGCGCTGTCTTCTATATTATCTATGGTCTGACCAAACGCTGCTGTCTGGCTCCGCCCTCTGAGAATCTTGTTGTCGTTTGGCTCCACACTTGCTGATGACCACTTCCGGTCTCAGAAAATGAAAAAATGGACGTTTTTTTCGTTTCTGTCTCTTACCGATTTTACTTTTTTGTTATTCTAAATATAAAACGAAAATCAAAGCATTTAAAAAAAAATCGTATATCCTTTTTGATCATGAAAAGGAAAAACGCCTTGTATTTCAATTTTAATTTTTGTATTTTAAAACGAAAATCAAATAACCACTCGTTTTTTTTGTGTTTCAATACCCGTTTCAGAACGGAATATCCAATTGCCAGATCCGTACACGGACCCACCACAAACCTGGTCGCGCCAAACTATTTTACATCTGGCGCGAAGCTCTCCAGCAAACTACAGCGTCGGATGAAGAGTCCAGCCACTCATCTGGCCTGGATTCTGCCACCAGCGCGGATGAAGCCGATCTTATCGAAGGAATTGATCATTCCAGTGACATGTAAGTTTGTATTCATGAGAAGTTGTTTGTTTTGAGTTGGAGAAAAGTAAAGAAAGTATAATATACATGGAACGCCACCGAAAGCATTCCGCGCAAAATACGCATCATTTTTACAAGTCATGTGCTGCGCACAGCTAACGTACCACGTAACGTTTTCTGTGTGCAGCATTTACAATGTTGGGAAGGAGGAGGAGGAGGAAGAGGAGAGAATGGAGGTCTCCTGCTGTCCTGGTACCCCAGCGAGAGGTAGAGGGACAGACCGCCTCCAGCCAGGAGACGCTGCAGCAGCCGCTCCACCAGCGAGCGCTCCGGGCCAGAGGCGCTCCCTACAGCTGGCTGGAAAACTGAGAAGGAACCTGACAGCTTACCTTCTCTGCCACATTTCCTGCCGAAAAGGAGGCCAGGTGTCCAGCCGCCTCTGTCAGAATATGTGGACAGCCCTTCTCCATCAGACCTGTCCAAGTACTTGGACCAGGAGACCATCAAAATACTGTTTCTGATTCAACTCAGTAAAAACGATTTTCTTTTATTTTCAAATGCAATTTTTATGGTCTGACCATGGTTTTGTACATAAAATATGTGTGTTCATAAGTATCTGGCACACTTAGAAATTTCAGAATGAATCAGAATGAGTTTTATTGCCATTGTTCATGAGGTTCACAAACGAGGAATTTGACTCGGTGCAATGCTGCTACATTAAACATTTAACAAATAGTAGAGATAAAAATAAAGATAAAAATAAAGATAAAGATAAAGTAAATACTATAATAAAAGCTAACATCTACTATAATAAAAACTAACAACTAAGTACACTGTACAACAAAAAAGTGACTAAGTGAATAAAGTGACCAGTAGCAGCAGGTGGTGGGGGCCACCACGTAGTGCAAATATTGTAGTGCAAAAAACAGTGGTAATTGTTGATGAGTCGGTGCTGAGCTGCTGAACATAGGCACGTGTGTGTGACGTAGAGTCATCTAGTGTTCATCAGTCTGATGGCAGAGGGGAAGAAGCTGTTCATGTAGCGGGAGGTTCTGGTCCGGATGGACCTTAGTCTCCTGCCTGAGGGGAGGGGGGTGAACAGTCTGTGTCCAGGGTGAGAGGGGTCGGCAATGATCCGACCTGCACGCCTCCGGGTCCTCGAGACGTACAGATCCTGCATAGATGGAAGTCTGCAGCCGATCACCTTCTCAGCAGTGCGCACAATGCGCTGCAGTCTGAATCTGTCCCTGATGGTGGCTCCAGCGTACCACACAGTGATGGAGGAGGTGAGGATGGACTCGATGATGGCCGTGTAGAACTGCACCAACATCTTGGTGGGCAGCTTGAGTTTCCTCAGCTGCCGCAGGAAGAACATCCTCTGCTGGGCCTTCTTGAGGAGGGAACTGATGGTCAGCTCCCACTTGAGGTCCCGGGTGATGGTGGTGCCCAGGAAGCGGAAGGAGTCCACGGTGGAGATGGGAGAGTCAGTGAGGGTGAGGGGGGGTGGTGGGGCTGTGACTTTCCTAAAGTCCACGATCATCTCCACTGTCTTCTGGGCGTTCAGGTCCAGGTTGTTGTGGCTGCACCAGGACACCAGCCGGGCCACCTCCCTCCTGTAGAAGGACTCATCACCGTCTGAGATGAGCCCGATGAGGGTGGTGTCATCTGCGAACTTCAGCAGCTTCACAGACTGGTGGCTGGAGGTGCAGCAGTTGGTGTACAGGGAGAAGAGCAGGGGGGAAAGTACACAGCCCTGGGGGGAACCGATGCTGATGCTCACCGAGTCCGAGACAGTCTTCCCCAGCCGCACGTGTTGCCTACGGTCCGTCAGGAAGTCGATGATCCACCTGCAGAGGGAGTCGGGCACGTTGAGCTGGGACAGCTTGTCCTGGAGCAGAGCAGGGCGGATGGTGTTGAAAGCAGAGCTGAAGTCCACAAACAGGATCCTGGCGTAGGTTCCTGGGGAGTCCAGATGCTGCAGGATGGAGTGGAGGGCCAGGTTGACTGCGTCGTCCACAGACCTGTTGGCTCTGTAGGCGAACTGCAGTGGGTCCAGGAGAGGGGTGGTGATGGTCTTGAGGTGGGACAGGACCAGGCGCTCAAAGGACTTCATGACTACAGAGGTGAGCGCCACAGGTCTGTAGTCGTTGAGTCCTGTGATCCGTGGCTTCTTGGGGACGGGGACAATGGTAGAAGATTTGAAGCAGGCCGGCACGTGGCATGACGCCAGAGAGGTGTTAAAAATGTCCGTGAAGACAGGAGCCAGCTCCTCCGCGCAGTGTCTCAGAGTGGAGGGAGAAACACCATCAGGACCTGGGGCCTTGCGCGGGTTCAGTCTGCTGAATTGTCTGTGCACATCCTGCTTACAGAGGGAAAAGGCATGGGGGGATGTGGGGGGGACTGCCTTTGATGAAGTGACAGTGGCAGCAGTGGAGGTGCTGGGGGGAGGGGAGGTGCTGGGCACAGCTGACGAGGTGTCAAAGCGGGCGTAGTGCTGGGACAGTTTCTGACAAAGGGCTTTGTCGTCCTGTCCTTTAGGAGCCTGAGGCCGGTAGTTGGTGATCTGCCTCAGTCCTCTCCACACAGAAGCAGAGTCATTAGCAGTGAACTGCTGCTGGAGTCTCTCTGAATACACAGTCTTAGCTCTCCTCAGCTCCCTGCTAAAACGGTATTTAGCCTCCTTGTAGCAGTCTCTGTCTCCGCTCCTGAACGCTGCTTCTTTCTCCTTCCTAATCTGTCTGAGTCTGGGTGTGAACCACGGCTTGTCATTGGCATAACTCACCCTGGTGCGCGTTGTCAGAATGCGCTCCTCACAAAAGTGGATGTATGAGGTCACAGTGTCCGTGTACTCGTCCAGATTGACTGTGGCTCCTTTAAACACGTCCCAGTCAGTTGTCTCCAAGCATGTGCGCAGCTCCTCCACAGCCTCACCAGTCCACTTCTTTGCTTTGCTCACAACAGGCTTTGTGAGCTTCAGTCTCTGTGTGTAAGTGGGGATGAGGTGGACCATCACGTGGTCTGACAGTCCCAGTGCAGCGCGGGGAATCGCGCGAAAAGCGTCCTTCACTGTAGTGTAACAGTGATCCAGCGTGTTCTCCTCTCTGGTGGGGCATTTAATAAACTGTGCACATTTGATTGCACTATTGTAAATAATTTGTTTTGATGTTGATGTTGTCTCTTTGCAAATTTTGCAGTTTTGTTTATTTTCGTTCTTTTTTTTACAGGTTACAAAATTGACCATATCTCAAAAAGCAAATTATGTACAGACTCCAAATAAATTTCCTGTGGTTCCAAAGGATATTGTGCAACTTTTTTACATCTACAAATTTGAGGGATACAGCTATGCAATTTCTGTATTTTGAAATATATGTGGAAAAAAACAAAAACGATTTTCATTTTTTTAAGGTTTATTGCACTTTTAAGCAATTTTTTGTAGTAGTTAAGACATAAGTCAATACATATTATTAATATTTGGGATATCAGGGTTATTTTGATGTAAAGCAAATAAAAATACTCCAAAAAATGGTACTACAGCATGTAAAAATGGAAAAATATGTCCTGGCGGACTTGCACAATGGTGGGTCTTAAAGGGTTAATATTTAGATCAAGATTTTACACAATGGAGAATGAAACAAGCTTTTGAAAGAAAGCACAATGTTAAAGATCAAACCAAGGGTTTCTAATATTTTTGGCCTCAGATGTTTTATGAAGACTGTGTAGTCGGGGTCACATTTCAAGTATCTGTGTTGTTAGATTTTTCCCTCCAGCTGAGCATGTCAATTAAATAAATTCAAATCATCCAATATCTCACCAAAAATCTAAGATTAGAGTATAAATCTAAAACAGATTTGTGTACTATCTTTTTTTTTTTGTATTATTCTCCCATTAATTATGCAACAAGCCCTCAGATTTATCTTTTGTCCCTGGTTAAAGTGGACATAAAGTAGTTCAAATGAGCTCCACCTGCAGTAGCTACAACAGTAACATGACACACTGATGCTTCACTATTATTAATCTAGCCTTATTACATATAAGAATATATCAGTCAGAGGGACTAAACCAATACTTTTTATTGATTGTTTAACCTTTTGAACTCCAAGGAGTTTCTAGGTGTTTTTTGCTCCGGTCATTCACTATGGAATAAAGAACCATGCACTTCATGACTAAATATAGAGAAAATTTAAAAAATGTCTTTTGTGCAGTACTACACAACTATACAGTCCGAAATAATAAAAAAAGAAACAAAAGTTTAATGTCTTTTGTTATTTATTTAGTAAAAACTGAAACATTAACTGGAATCAGCATGTCCAACCTTTTTCCAAGTGCCCACAGGTGTTACAAATATTGGAAAAATGTAGCAATTAACATTTACAACCTCTAGAAATGAGCTGTTTTTCACACTACTTTGCACGTGAAATCTAGAAAAAGGTTGGACCATCAAACAGTGTGCTCCTCTGTGCATCTTTTTTGAGCCATGCTGCATTTATTTTATTGATCCAGTACCTTTTATTTTCCTCTCAGCTTCTCTTGCCATCTCGTCTCTGCTCTGTGTGAACACTGCCTGCAGTACATCTGAGAAATTTTTGAATTGTTGGTCGCTGGATCAGTCATGGTTTCTCAGTTGTGCTGTGAAGGGCAGAGGCGGATCTGGTTGAAACATTTTATTCTTGGATCACCTCTAAATTAGAAATTTTAAATAAAGTGATTTTTATGAAAAAAATCACAATTTCAAGCTTAGATTTGGTTGTTTTTCCTGATGAATCTGCAGATCATACACAATTTCCCTAAAGTTGGAAATCCAACAATACTTTATGTTTTGAAAGTTTCTGTCTCTGATAATCAATAGACTTTGGGAGATTCTTTCAAACATAACTTGCCGCCCAGTTTTAGCGTTCACAGGGAAACTAGATTTTGCTGCAAATGCTTAGAAACTTTTGCCTCAGTAGGATTTTTCATACAGGACTTTTACTTAGAATTGAGTATTTTTACACTGCCGCATTGTTACTTTGACTCACATAGACGATCTGAATGCTTCTTCCATCACTGCAGGTCTCACACTGAGCTTTTTCTTTTATCATGCGCTGTATTCACCACACATACACACACTTTTCTCCCTAAAGGATGCATGAAATCGCTGCTGCAATATCATCTCTTTTTTTTTTCTTCCTCCCGCTCTCGAAGCGAAATGTCTGGCTGTGATGTTGGATATCACAGTGGGCCAGTTGTTGGCACAACACCAGACAGAGAAGTGCTGGGGAAGGGATCGTTGTCATGCCTTCTGGTCATTTCTCTCTGTATCAACACCACTTTGCCATCCAGGATCTGGGAAACAGCCAAGAACAACGAAATCACACACTGAAAGGCAAGAGCAGGAGGTTGAACCAATAAAATGAAATCCATGCTCAAAAGAATATGCAAAGAAAATTAATCGCCACAATACTTGACATGTAACCTGGAGCTTGATGAATAAATTAATGAGCTATTATGGTGGAAAAAAATGCCATTTATATTCTCTCACAATTGCCTCTTATCAGAGAGAAATTTATTTTCAAAAATTATTCATTTCTTCAGTGTTTGAGCCATTCAAGAAAAAGAGAAACCTCTGACGCATTTAGTGATTTAAATCAGAACAATATTCCACCACTGCAAGGCTAGCTGTCAACTCAATACAGAGCTTTAATTATTTCTTTTTATCATTACACTGGTACTGTTAGTTAACAATCCTACCAAAAAAAAAAAAAAAAAAGGTAAATCTGCTGTGTATTGTCACGATGTTGCATCACATCTGAGCTGTTTTTGTTTATTCACCTTTTTTCTTCGTGCAGTGATTCCTTTGAGACTGGAGTCTATAGAGACAAAAAAAAAAGTAACACTGACAATGGTGAATATAACAAAGAAGCAACTGAGGTGCTGGAAATGAAGAGGAGGAAGAATAATAAATAATTATACAATATAAATAAGATGGTATACTGTCAGATTTTCCAGGCACTCAATGTGGTCTTCCTCTTTTCTGGCAATCACCTATGAATGTCCTGTACAATGAATAAATAAATAAATTACCAAATTGCAATTGTATACTTTAATATACCATACTATTCTATACTATGCTATTTACTGTGCTGTACTACACTACACTGTTATGCTATGCATTGTTATGCCATACTATGCTGTGCTATGCTAAGCTATAATATGCTATACTATGCTGTTCTATGCTATGCTATGTTAAGCTATGATATTCTATACTATATTATGTTATACTATGCTTTTCTATGCCATGCTATGTTATTCTATGCTATACTACTACTACTTATACTAAGCTATGCAATACTATGGTGTGCTATAATATGCTGTAATATACCATACTATCTTATGCTACACTACACTGTGCTATTCTATACTAAACTATGCTATGTTATGCTTATGCAATACTAGACAATGCTATACAATGCAATGCTATGCTATACCATCACATCTTATGCTATGTGCTATACTATATACTATGCCATGCTAGGCTATTCTATTCTATGGTATAATACGCTATGCTATGCTATGCTACACTCACGCTATACTGTAATATCACATGCTATGCTATACTCTACTACAATATGCAGTGCTATGCTATGCTATACTATTCTATGCCGTATAATCTTCTATTTTCATGTGACACACTAAATTTTGCTATTCATCGCTAAGTCATTTATAGCATCACATTTGCTGTATTTGTAATACTATTCTAGGGATTTGGTGATATGGCCAAAAATATTATCAAAATATTTTTCCTTCATGTTGATAGATATTCATAATTACTACATCATACATAATACCATTAAGGAGGAAGAAAATGTATCCAAAATGTTTGACTTATGGTATGCTTTTATCCATTTCATGCATGGCGTCCATTACCATTAATAGGCATTCAAACTTTAACTAAAACCATGTTTTCAAACTTCCATTCCATCCATCCATTATCTATACACCGCTTATTCCTCACTAGGGTCGCGGGGGGTGCTGGAGCCTATCCCAGCTGACTCGGGCGAAGGCAGGGGACACCCTAGACAGGTCGCCAGTCTGTCGCAGGGCCACATACAAAGACAAACAAGCACTCTCACATTCACACCTACGGGCAATTTAGAGTAATCAATTAACCTCAGCATATTTTTGGACTGTGGGAGGAAGCCGGAGTACCCGGAGAAAACCCACGCATGCACAGGGAGAACATGCAAACTCCATGCAGAAAGATCCCGGGAAAGCCGGGACGCGAACCAGGGATCTTCTCGCTGCAAGGCGAAAGTGCTAACCACTACGCCACTGTGCAGCCCCTGTTTTCAAACTTATGAAAGATTGCACTATTGTAAATAATTTGTTTTGATGTTGATGTTGTCTCTTTGCAAATTTTGCAGTTTTGTTTATTTTCGTTCTTTTTTTTACAGGTTACAAAATTGACCATATCTCAAAAAGCAAATTATGTACAGACTCCAAATAAATTTCCTGTGGTTCCAAAGGATATTGTGCAACTTTTTTACATCTACAAATTTGAGGGATACAGCTATGCAATTTCTGTATTTTGAAATATATGTGGAAAAAAACAAAAACGATTTTCATTTTTTTAAGGTTTATTGCACTTTTAAGCAATTTTTTGTAGTAGTTAAGACATAAGTCAATACATATTATTAATATTTGGGATATCAGGGTTATTTTGATGTAAAGCAAATAAAAATACTCCAAAAAATGGTACTACAGCATGTAAAAATGGAAAAATATGTCCTGGCGGACTTGCACAATGGTGGGTCTTAAAGGGTTAATATTTAGATCAAGATTTTACACAATGGAGAATGAAACAAGCTTTTGAAAGAAAGCACAATGTTAAAGATCAAACCAAGGGTTTCTAATATTTTTGGCCTCAGATGTTTTATGAAGACTGTGTAGTCGGGGTCACATTTCAAGTATCTGTGTTGTTAGATTTTTCCCTCCAGCTGAGCATGTCAATTAAATAAATTCAAATCATCCAATATCTCACCAAAAATCTAAGATTAGAGTATAAATCTAAAACAGATTTGTGTACTATCTTTTTTTTTTGTATTATTCTCCCATTAATTATGCAACAAGCCCTCAGATTTATCTTTTGTCCCTGGTTAAAGTGGACATAAAGTAGTTCAAATGAGCTCCACCTGCAGTAGCTACAACAGTAACATGACACACTGATGCTTCACTATTATTAATCTAGCCTTATTACATATAAGAATATATCAGTCAGAGGGACTAAACCAATACTTTTTATTGATTGTTTAACCTTTTGAACTCCAAGGAGTTTCTAGGTGTTTTTTGCTCCGGTCATTCACTATGGAATAAAGAACCATGCACTTCATGACTAAATATAGAGAAAATTTAAAAAATGTCTTTTGTGCAGTACTACACAACTATACAGTCCGAAATAATAAAAAAAGAAACAAAAGTTTAATGTCTTTTGTTATTTATTTAGTAAAAACTGAAACATTAACTGGAATCAGCATGTCCAACCTTTTTCCAAGTGCCCACAGGTGTTACAAATATTGGAAAAATGTAGCAATTAACATTTACAACCTCTAGAAATGAGCTGTTTTTCACACTACTTTGCACGTGAAATCTAGAAAAAGGTTGGACCATCAAACAGTGTGCTCCTCTGTGCATCTTTTTTGAGCCATGCTGCATTTATTTTATTGATCCAGTACCTTTTATTTTCCTCTCAGCTTCTCTTGCCATCTCGTCTCTGCTCTGTGTGAACACTGCCTGCAGTACATCTGAGAAATTTTTGAATTGTTGGTCGCTGGATCAGTCATGGTTTCTCAGTTGTGCTGTGAAGGGCAGAGGCGGATCTGGTTGAAACATTTTATTCTTGGATCACCTCTAAATTAGAAATTTTAAATAAAGTGATTTTTATGAAAAAAATCACAATTTCAAGCTTAGATTTGGTTGTTTTTCCTGATGAATCTGCAGATCATACACAATTTCCCTAAAGTTGGAAATCCAACAATACTTTATGTTTTGAAAGTTTCTGTCTCTGATAATCAATAGACTTTGGGAGATTCTTTCAAACATAACTTGCCGCCCAGTTTTAGCGTTCACAGGGAAACTAGATTTTGCTGCAAATGCTTAGAAACTTTTGCCTCAGTAGGATTTTTCATACAGGACTTTTACTTAGAATTGAGTATTTTTACACTGCCGCATTGTTACTTTGACTCACATAGACGATCTGAATGCTTCTTCCATCACTGCAGGTCTCACACTGAGCTTTTTCTTTTATCATGCGCTGTATTCACCACACATACACACACTTTTCTCCCTAAAGGATGCATGAAATCGCTGCTGCAATATCATCTCTTTTTTTTTTCTTCCTCCCGCTCTCGAAGCGAAATGTCTGGCTGTGATGTTGGATATCACAGTGGGCCAGTTGTTGGCACAACACCAGACAGAGAAGTGCTGGGGAAGGGATCGTTGTCATGCCTTCTGGTCATTTCTCTCTGTATCAACACCACTTTGCCATCCAGGATCTGGGAAACAGCCAAGAACAACGAAATCACACACTGAAAGGCAAGAGCAGGAGGTTGAACCAATAAAATGAAATCCATGCTCAAAAGAATATGCAAAGAAAATTAATCGCCACAATACTTGACATGTAACCTGGAGCTTGATGAATAAATTAATGAGCTATTATGGTGGAAAAAAATGCCATTTATATTCTCTCACAATTGCCTCTTATCAGAGAGAAATTTATTTTCAAAAATTATTCATTTCTTCAGTGTTTGAGCCATTCAAGAAAAAGAGAAACCTCTGACGCATTTAGTGATTTAAATCAGAACAATATTCCACCACTGCAAGGCTAGCTGTCAACTCAATACAGAGCTTTAATTATTTCTTTTTATCATTACACTGGTACTGTTAGTTAACAATCCTACCAAAAAAAAAAAAAAAAAAAGGTAAATCTGCTGTGTATTGTCACGATGTTGCATCACATCTGAGCTGTTTTTGTTTATTCACCTTTTTTCTTCGTGCAGTGATTCCTTTGAGACTGGAGTCTATAGAGACAAAAAAAAAAGTAACAGTTCTCCAAACAACAAAGAGATAACAAACAGGTTACACAAAAGATAGTCACACTGACAATGGTGAATATAACAAAGAAGCAACTGAGGTGCTGGAAATGAAGAGGAGGAAGAATAATAAATAATTATACAATATAAATAAGATGGTATACTGTCAGATTTTCCAGGCACTCAATGTGGTCTTCCTCTTTTCTGGCAATCACCTATGAATGTCCTGTACAATGAATAAATAAATAAATTACCAAATTGCAATTGTATACTTTAATATACCATACTATTCTATACTATGCTATTTACTGTGCTGTACTACACTACACTGTTATGCTATGCATTGTTATGCCATACTATGCTGTGCTATGCTAAGCTATAATATGCTATACTATGCTGTTCTATGCTATGCTATGTTAAGCTATGATATTCTATACTATATTATGTTATACTATGCTTTTCTATGCCATGCTATGTTATTCTATGCTATACTACTACTACTTATACTAAGCTATGCAATACTATGGTGTGCTATAATATGCTGTAATATACCATACTATCTTATGCTACACTACACTGTGCTATTCTATACTAAACTATGCTATGTTATGCTTATGCAATACTAGACAATGCTATACAATGCAATGCTATGCTATACCATCACATCTTATGCTATGTGCTATACTATATACTATGCCATGCTAGGCTATTCTATTCTATGGTATAATACGCTATGCTATGCTATGCTACACTCACGCTATACTGTAATATCACATGCTATGCTATACTCTACTACAATATGCAGTGCTATGCTATGCTATACTATTCTATGCCGTATAATCTTCTATTTTCATGTGACACACTAAATTTTGCTATTCATCGCTAAGTCATTTATAGCATCACATTTGCTGTATTTGTAATACTATTCTAGGGATTTGGTGATATGGCCAAAAATATTATCAAAATATTTTTCCTTCATGTTGATAGATATTCATAATTACTACATCATACATAATACCATTAAGGAGGAAGAAAATGTATCCAAAATGTTTGACTTATGGTATGCTTTTATCCATTTCATGCATGGCGTCCATTACCATTAATAGGCATTCAAACTTTAACTAAAACCATGTTTTCAAACTTATGAAATGATAAAAAAAAGAGGTAAACAAATTCCAATTCCAATAACCAAATTCCATGCAGACTCTGACCTTTATACCTCTATAGTAAAATACGTGTATTTAGATAAATAACACATTAGATCTAAGAGTCTTCTAATTTATAAAATTCAGAATTTGAAATGATGAGATCAGGAGAACATAACGAGAACTTTTCAAGAAGGTGCAGCAAAGTTTCAAAAGCCTCCATCAGAGTCTCTGGGACTTCTTGGTCTCGTCTCTTGAGGAACTAGTTGAAGCCCAGAGTTGATTCCTTCATCCTCAGTCTAATAGTCCACTGTCATTTTGTCTTGAGTACGCAAGCTCTGTGAGGAACGCTGTTTCCATTTGGATTTCCACATTGATGTCATCGTTTTTCCATACTCCGTGTTTTGTTTATAGACCGCATCCCTTCCAAGGATGTGTCTTGCTGTCCTGAAAGAAGACGCTTTCTTAGATAGTCCCCCCCCCCTTACAAATCAACAGTGATTATTAAATTAGCTGCAGTGTGGCGCCCAGCTCCGCTCTTGAAGTCGTCATTAAGCATTCCTTTGATTCACATCGACTCAGTGAGAGAAAAAGATCATCCCTGCTCTCGCTCTCCCGTGGATTTGCGCAATCTCATTTTTGGCAGGAAATTGAAAACTCAAATGAACCTGCAACCCAAAGGCGACTCGGCAGGATGGCTCCGTCCTTTTAAACTCAGCATATATGAAGGACAAGTAGGGGTTTTTCACGCAGCTCTTTTCCTCATGACCCTGCTTTTTTCCCCACCATGCTATGAAAACGTGTGTGTAGCTTTCTGTTTACATCATTCGTCTTCTGGAGCATTAGAAGAATCTGTCTTTTCTCCTGCTTTTCAGTGAAAGCCCCCTTTTTTTCCTGCCGTGTGCCACATCCCCCAGAGCTCTCAGCTGTGTGCCCTATTTTTAGAGGAGCACTCTGGCAATTTAGCTGAACAATGTGCTGGAGTCGCATCTTTGGTTCCATGTGATCTGGTAGGATGTTGACTACAGGCATCACATTTGCATTGTATGTGAATGTATAGGGTGTATTTCTGGACTTAAAGACTTCCCTCAGGTAATAATACATACAGTAACATTGTATTCACCATACAAAAAGGTAGTAGTGTGGATTTATTTATTATAAAAAGCCATAAGTCAAATGTGTAAGCAAAAACTGCATTAAAAAAAACGCATTTTTAGAAATATCTGTCCTCTGAATAACACTTCTTCCTCACACCTTTGCGGTACAATTTGCTGATTTGACTGACAGCCTCAAATAGGAGCACAAACAGATCCCCAGCTGCATATAAAATGACTGTGAGTGTCTCATCCATGGCTCTCTATTCTCAACTGCATTACTGTATTAACAGCACGGCTGGGTTAATTAAATGGAAGCCCTGTCACGTCCTACAATTCAATAGAACCAAGCTCAATTAAGCGCCTAATTAGAAACAGAGCTTGCATGAAACATGTAAATTCACCTTGTGTCCAATCCAATTTATTGATTGATGCCCTCTGATAGAACGAAGACAACAAGCCGACAGAGGAGCAAAGAGGAGGATATGCATCGAATGTAATTAAAGATTTATGTTGTCCTCACTCAGTTGAGCCAATTACTGTAGGTTTGCCTTAACCATAAGTTCTTTTGTTGACTGAATAAGAGTCTGCATCTTTAGGTCAGTGTGCTCGGATGTCCTTGAAGTCCTGTTTCAAAGAGAGTATTTCAGGACTCAGATGTCATCATCAGTGCATCATGAAACAGAGCACTTAACCCTGAAATCTCAAAGAAATACATGAAGAGCACTTTCCCGCTGTAGAACATGAATAAACTTAGTGGCTTCTTTCTCTGGGAGATGCCAGATACGAGCGAGAAACTGCTGGTGGACACTCAGAGGAGCTGTACGTGGGAGGAAGGCAGTCTGACAAATGGGACGAGAGCCATTAAGGTGACATTGACAAAAAGGCAGGAAGTCAGATTATCATCTGGAGGAAAGGAAGTGTATTAGAGGTGATAGCGTTGCCCTGCGGCAGGTGGAATGCAGAGTCTGGGAGGAGTAAACGGCCGACTGGGTCTTTAATCACTGAGCTGCTGGAGCCAGTAGGACGGAAGATGAGTCAAGAACACCTATTTAAATCTAGGTTATAAACACGACAATATAACACCATGCACATACACAAGTAATGCTGCTACAAAAATAAATTGAACCTGCTAACATGCTTTGCTGTGTATATTTGTTTGTCTGAGTCACACTGTTTCACTGTTCCTTCTTTGTTATGAATAAAAGCACTGTATTTTTTTCTTGAGTCAGTACCACATACAACATCCTTCTGCACACAATATTCCATAAGGCAATAAATCTGCAGATTAAAGTAGCAACACAGTCTGAGCCTTGTTTTTACATGAGAAGCATACGAGCCACTTCAAGTACACCATCAACAGTCTTTAGTCGAAACAAAAGTATGAAGCTTCAAAGTTTTTAAACTGATGTAAATAAATGAGGCATTAAGAAATTCTAGTTGGTCTGAAGTTGTACTGTGAGGAACCTTGGGAATTATTTTTGACCAGGATATGTCCTTGAACGCACACAAAGTGCGTCTGTATGACAGCCTCCTTTCACATGCGTAATATAATTCATTACACATGGCTTGTTTTTTCTCCAAATATGGTAGTTCTTGCAATTATAGCTCATGTCTGTTTAGCTATGACCTGAGAGGTTTGCAAAGACACTGACACAGCCTTGAGTGTGTTATAATGTGTTAAAAGTGTGTGAAAATCTTGCTAATTCACCACCGCCTCCCGTGAATGACACCGGAGAGGTCTGACATTGCAAGTACAGCTGTTTATATTTAGCTTTGCCAAACAACTGTTTACTTCAGAGATTTCCAAACACATTTTTTTCATGTATTAAGCAGAGTGACAGAGTGAAGGCTTTGGTTTGAAATGTTTCCAAGTGTCGCATCACCTTAGCAGCAGAGAGGAGTTTGTGTGTGTTTGTGTGCGTGGGTGCGTGCGTGTGCGTGTGTGTGTGATGTCCTGCCACGTCAGATGCTGGGACATCTGTCAGGAAAGATATAGTGCTATTCTGATTCATCCCGTTTTAAGCCAGAAAGCATAAAGTGCAATTTTACCTTTAAGCGCAGACATAAAAATCTAAATAACTGTCACAACTTCCCTTTCGTAAAACTTCTTCTGTCTATATTCATATTCCTGACTGTCAGGCTGGCACATCTGCCACGCAGACCGCCGCTTGTCAGAGAATCAGGACAAAGCAGTCAGCTGTTCCCCTGCAGGCATATACGCTATCTTTGAGTTTTTCTATCAGTGTTATACACAAAGCTGTATGTGTCCTTGTGAGTGCATGAAACAGGGACAGTGTCGGCCTTCTGAGCCCGTTTGATCTCCCTTTGTGCTGCCGTCACAGTCCATCTGTATAAAGTGAATACTGGACATTTAAGCTGACCTGTGCACATAGAATAACACCCAAGTACTGTAAATGTTCACAAATAAAGTTTTTGTTCTTACCACTTCCATTTTCACTGTTTAAATACGGAAACATCTGAATTTATTACTCTGTTGTTCTTTAAATAGATCATTATGTAACACCTCACATGCAGACATACGTACACTCGTACCAGAACGCTATACATGGAGATGATGAACTCAGCAGCAGCACTGTTCTATTTTTAAACAGCTACAAAGATACAGCCATTAATATTAACACTTGGAGTGGTTGAAATGACAGGTATTTTCAGGCAGCATCCTTCACTCTTGGTTAAAATACAGGTTCACAAGGTCGACTTAATACCAGCTTAAGACGGAAACCATCATAAAATAATCTATTTTGCCATTTTCCAGGAGCCTGAGTGGACGGATGCGTTGGTGTGGTGTTGATATGAATGCTGATGGAGCAGTACTGCAGGGCTGGAAAGGGGATGGAAGTCTTTAAAGTGCTCATTAGCTGTGCAGGTCATCAGCGGGTTTCTACGTTCAAATGTATTTGGCTTCGTTGATCATGACGGTGAGATACATTAACCCACCTAGACGCACAAACACGAGTTATAATCTGGTAACATGGTCACACCTGCCAAAGTACAACCATCCCCAAGCTTTTCAAACATGATTTCACATTAATAAATTAATATTATTAATACAAGCTAGAAGATCCCCGGTTTGCATCCTAGCCTGGACCTGGGATCTTTCTGTGTGGAGTTTGCGTGTTCTAGCTCTGCATGCGTGAGTTTTCACCAGATTCTCCGGCTTCCTCCCATAGTCCAAAAATATGCTGTTATGTATGTGGTTAACTGGTGATTCTAAACTATCCATAGGTGTGAAAGTGAGTGTGCTCGGTTGTCTGTCTCTATGTGTAGCCTTGTGATAAACTACTAAAATGCAATGTCCTGTTAACAACAACTGTCAAAACCCAGTCATTGTTGAAACCCCGTAGCTCTGGCATATTTTACAGTAGAAACTTCATTCCAAGTGTAAACAGGTGGCAATGCTTTTAATATAATTTACTTAAATTCATCTTTTGATAACCTTTACATTTTTTACACAGTCGTAGTTTAACAATTTTCTTCAGCTTTTTTCTTTTTTAAATTTTGACTGGAATGTTATTTTTTTTAAAGTTCAGTGAACCTTACCTCCTTCTCACAGTTTCTACTGAACATTAACAATGTAAACATAAAAATGCAGGTATTTCTGTCCCTAATCCTAACCCAAAACTCTCAGTGATTCCCATTATATCTGAGCTCATAAGTGTCAGGGGAAAATCAGAAATGGTGAGTCTCTTTAACCTGCAACCAAATCTGTATAAAACACAGTACGGAGCTGAAAATACATCAGCTTGTTCATAACAACATTGTGCTTCATACAGTGCAAGTCTTCTTTCAATACAACATATGGTTTCTGAGCTGTGACTGTTTGTTCGAGGGTTTTATCCTTAGTCAGGGAATCACCATAGCAACCAGTGACTGACAACTGATTGGCTGATGGACTAAAGAAACTACTTTGAAGCTCCACAACACAGGGATACATATTCTGATTGAAGCTCACAAACAGATAAATATTAAAACTCTCTCTAAATGATACCGGAGTCTTCACACACAGAAAGGTCGGAATTTCAGGTACGTTAAAGCAAAATGGGGAAAAGAAATAACATCACCTATCAGACAAGGATTCTACGTGGGCAACACAGCAGTCATCAAAAAGTTGAAAGAACTGGAGGGAATTTAGTGGAATAATTTGATGTGGAAAAAGTCTAGTGTTTTGGGATCATTTGTGCCAAACATTGAGGAAGATCGAGGGATATGAAACCCATAAAGATATCAGGGTATTTGGTGACCTTGAAGAGGAACTGTTGGTGTAGGTGCACCAGATCCCCATTGATACTGGCGGCATGTTTCACCAGATCGTTGCCTCCAGCGTGAACCACCAAAACGTCAGGGGGAGGCTGCTGGGTCAGCTCGGTGTAGAAATGGGGAATAACGCTTCTCCATCTCATGACTCATGTTGATTAATATGCACTGTCCCATCTTAAATAAATAAATAAATAAATAAATAAATAAATAAAATCTCAGGGGTGGTATTGGAGCTTTGGTCAGAAGTTTACTGGATTGTTTGCCTCCAGTATCCATTTAACAATATAGAATTTGCTCAGTACTGAATGTCAAGCTAATGCATAAATTAAAATCTATTTTGCTATGAGAAAAATATTTGCATAGCTTAATGGAGAGGAAAGCTGTAGAAAGAAGATGTCGTCTTTGTCAGTTGGCTGTCAGAGATCATGTACAGGTCTGTGCACTCCTCACTGCATTGGGCTGCATATACAATTTCCATGGCATCTAATGGTTTAATGTTTTTATGTCTTCGTGCTGTTGGGTCTGAATTGCATTGGTATGTTTTGTTTGGACAAAATCCATCTGAATTCCTCAGACAAACCAACCATTTGGAATGACAATGTTGTTCTGTCTGTTTATTTCCAGATTTCTTTGCTGGTTTCAACAACTTCACAACCACTGTTCTTGTGTTTCATGGGTAACCATACAGTTTTGCATCATTTACACCTTCAGGCATGTGAGTCCTGTGTTGTTAATCTAGGGCTGAAAATATACATCTGAAACTCACCAGCTGTCCGGTAGAACTTAAAAAGCCTCCTGGATAAGAGGTAAAGTGTCTTCAAGAACCTCCAAAGGAAGTTCAGTTGCTGCTTTACTGAAGCTCCTTTGATTATAATGCAGCAGAGTTACCTCTTTCTAGTTTTTCTTTAGAGCAACAGGATCCTGTAATTTCAGTGGGAGAGAGAAAAAAATCATGGTAGAAAGAGAAGGTAACATCTGAGCCAAAAAACGTTTTTGATGCTCCAATAAATCAATGAATGTGCCATCTGTAACAGAAGACAAGAATGTTGGCCCTGGATCATTCTGCAAACCCTGAAAAATGTTATTAACAAGTGTTGGTTCTTTTTGCAATCTGGAAAAGCAACAATTTCATGTCCACATGGCAGCTACACTCAGAAAGGTCATGGTAATGGTGACAAAATTTAATCATTAATATCAAATCCGTCACAGGATGCAAACTCCTGCATGAACTATTTTTATTCTAACGCTTTTTTCAACTCTATTCAAACGAATAGGAAAGAAATTACAGTAAACAAAGGAAAATGGTGCATCAAAGCTGGATCAGAACTGGGGGCCTTCCAGTTCGTGGTCAGCATATTAACTGGTAACCAAAAGGGACTCTCGTGGCAAAATTGTTTTCAGCTTTTGCAAACGGTCACACTTAAAGATATAGTTGAAATATAAACATTATTTAGAATGAAAGATTGTCTGTGCTGTGACATAACTGGCTGATTGCTGCATAAAGAGTGCAAGAGCATGAAAAGCTCCCCTGTTCCAATGTTGAATGGTATGTAAAGAGCAAGGTTTTAGATATATGTGACAGTTTGGTTGATAATAGTGACGTAATTCCTACAGATAATGACCCTGTGACTATCACTGTGAAGTTGGAGTGTTAAATGAGAATCCCTTAATCTAAAACTATTGATTTGAAAAGTGTTGAAGAGTCAGCCGTTACCTCAAGAAGGAATGGAAGATAATGTGCAGAACATACGCATTAACATGTTTTCTCAAGTGTCAAGTGGCAACAACTAGTGTATGTTGCACGACATGAGAGCCCTCTAAGAGTCGACAGTCCTTGCAATGGTGCAAATGGAGAGTGAGTAATAGGTCTTACTGCTTATATCATGTTTGTCAGCTCAACCATGTTCAGCAGCAAAGCATCACATCTTTATTTTAAGCCTTGTATGTGCAACATGTCCCTGGGCCAGAACATCCTGTAGTATATCAGGTGTACAATAACGGCAATAAGGTTGGTCAAAGATTTTAAATTTAGACACTTTTATCTCAAATGAGAAAAAAAAAGGGTGAAGAATGTGATTTCCTGGAAATAGAATAAAGACGAATAATCAAATTGGCTGAAAAGATAAAAGGTGAAAGGAAATGTACTATTCTGCGGCATCTTGCATAATATATGTGACGCCCCTCCACAGGGCGGAAATTGTCTTTCTAAAAATATTAGGAGAATAAAGGGAAATTTGTTTGAATGGGCAGCTGGGAATAATTGCGTGCCCCTGATAACCACACTATAACCAGAGTTTTCCTTTTCGCTTTTTGTGATAGACTGAGTAAAATGATATATTTTATAACCTGGGGATTCAGTGTAGTCAGAAATGCAGTGTTATGTCTTTAACTCAACACAGAAACATGAGTAAAACACTGAAACATATTCTCTACGGTGTAGTCCATTTTATGATACAAGGTTTATTTTAATATGCAATACAGATTTTTATTCCAGGATCAGCTTAAATTTAATACTATATCTTGAATGGTGGTAGTTTATAAGGCATGGAAATGCATTTTGTTCAGCATGTCTGTCAAAGTATTTCCATTAGGGCTTCTGTAAGAATTTGCTGAGGTTCTGTGTTCAGAGTCTGCAGGCCATCCATCCATCCGTCCATCCATCCATCCATCCATCCATCCATCCATCCATCCATCCACATCTGTACTCTGAGAGGGTTTTTTGTAAATTATCACTTATTCATTGTGTGATTAATTCGCAGAAACAGAAAGCTGAGTAATTTATTTCACAGATTAGCTGGTGACTAAGCCATTTTTGCACAGCTTTTCCTTCATGTGCATGAACAGATATTGTTAATTTCACATGTAATTGTTTTTGAGGGCTCTGTAGACCAGGGGGATATTTACCTCAGTAAAAAAGCTGGTTTCTTCTACACACCTGCACTCTAAATCCAGAAACTGTTGCAGATGAAAAACAACAAAAAAAAGAGCCAAGGGGGTGAATCAAGGGCAGAATGATGTATGTAAAAGAGCCAAGTCATTGTTTTGACACTTTCTGAAACTTGATGATGATGAAAGATACAAAGCTGTATTCATTGATTTATGGCCACTGGAGGGCTGTACTACGAAGCAAGTTTAACATAGCTGGGCTTTCTATATGTAATAGGCTCAACAAAAACTTAAGCTCCAGTCAGAAAAACAGGTATCACAAAGGTAGTTATCAACTTACGTTAACTCCGACTTTCTGCTTCAAACTCTGTATGTGTTCACATGAAAGGAGGCGCTGAACGTGTCATGTGTCTCTTCTTCAGCTCAAAATGCACCAATGGTATCCTGCCTACTTCAATCAACAGGCTGTTTTAATGTACACGGAATATAAAAATGTATGAAAGTAAAAAGTGCTGCTACTGCAAATGATGCAAGACAGGAATAACATCACAGCTGCACATTAAAGCTGTCAAACTTAAACTTCATACATTAAAACATGCTATTGTATTGAAGTGTAAAATAATGGTGTCTGAGAACCCATGCTGAAGGTGGGCAGGCACCAGGCTGGCAGATATTTACTTAACTTTTGCTCGACACAGTCCAAAGTGACTAGAAGTGGCAATTACTTGATAACTGTTAATGCAAAAACTTCACATCAGACCAAGAAGAGAAGCATCATGATCATGAAGTCTTCGTCCTGAATCTACAATGTTTTGTTATACAAGAATATCTGTTGTTGCTGACACTGGCTCAGATAATCTGTATGTACAAATAAACTACTGCATGCCAGTAGCTTAGAGCACAAAAAATTGACAAAGCTTGCCTTGTGGTTTATGAAAATAGCATTTCCTATGTAGCTGAATGTATACTGCCTTGCTTTAATGTTCCATTAAGAATAATAAAGATGCTGCTGGTTTGGCGCTGCGAGCAACATTTTTCAATGTAGTCAAAGCAAAAAAACAAAACAAAACAACAACTGATAAATGTAGCTTTTGGCAGTTTCTCATATGTTTTTTTTTTACAGCACTGGTTCTTTGCTTTCACAACAAAAAAAGACACCATACAGCGGGAGAAATCTTCATGCTCTCCCAAAATGTGCACGAGTGTTTCATGACTTCAAGTGAAGAGGAAATTTGTGAATGAAGGAAAGAAGTCTCAGTTCTATAGTCTAGACTTTCTGCCTGTTTTTAGACGCATTCTTCAGAATCCACAACAAAATACGTTGGAGACTTCATGCTCCAGTGTTGTTTTGTTCCCATCACAAATGACTGTGCAGCGAAGCAAGCCGTTTCCTCTGTAATTAAGAAGCCAGACCTAGCTGCTGCAATTGTGTACATGAATCACTGCACTCATTAACACCCAGCGGAGCTATCTATGGACCAGTCTGCATATTTATGCACAGTAGCTGCTGCTCCAATTCTCCCCGCAGACGCTGCGTGTTTACTTACTGAGGATGTTTGACATGCAGCACAGCCTCTCAGGATATAGCCGTGCATCATGTTTTTTTATCCCTCTTCAAACGCATTTGTTTGAGGAGAGATAAAAAAAAACACGTTGTAGTGGGGGTCTGATCCCATTATAAGATGTGACAGCGAGATTAAAATAAAAAAAAGGCTCTCAAGATTTACCCAGATACAGAAGAAAAAAAACAGGATCCCTCAAATATCACCCAGTCACAGCTTTTATGTTCTCCATCAGAGACCGTGACCCTGTGGAGGGTGGATGAGGAGGAGAGGACTCTTTCTGACACACATGAGGTGGGGAGGCTTTGCCAGAAGAGCACCTTGTTATCCAGGACACATGCTGTTCATGTCTTTCCCTGGAGCATGTATCTGAGGATGGGGGTGGCAAGAAAAGCCAAGGCTTACAGAAGGAAACGCACAAGAAAACATGTTTGACTAGTTCGAGCAATTTAAATTCAATGAAAAGGTGGAGTGGTATTTTTATGTACAGAAGACACAACTGTGAAAAGAGATGAATAACTCTATACACAAAAAATATCAACATGCCAATTCTCAAGTGGGATAATATGCTGCTTCCTTGTCAAACATTACAGTAAAATGACACCTTCAAATGTCTTCTTTTGTTCAACCAACAAGTCTCAAAATTATCCCCCTTGAGCTCTGTGTATGTGCAATTGAATTCCAAGACCAGTCAGTGTACAACACTATTGAATCTATCTTGTATTGTTGGAGCTTTGCAGAGACGCCAGCATGCCAGTTTTACCTGCAGAAAGGAATGCTGGAACAGTTCTTGAGCTGCAGCCTGGAGGCCTTGTGTAAAAGGTGCTATTACTACATATATGGTGAGGTCCTGTGGGCAGTAGTGGACTCTATCAAGGACAGAGATTTAGGACAGCTAGCAGGGCTGCAGGTGGGATGCTAGGATCCGTGTATACTATTTAGTATATTATCAGATATACATTCAAATGAGGCGTTGTTTTGTATTGGGTACTTTGTTTTCATGCTTGAATCCTATTTTTTTTTTAACTTAAATAATAAATAATTTCCAATGCAGGACTTTTACTTGCAATGGAGTGTTTTCGGTGCGGTGTTTGTAGCTTTACTAAAGTATCTGTGTACCTCCACATTTCCTGTCTGTATTTTATAAATTCAAACGCGTATTACTGAGAGTTAAACAGGAAACTAAAATGTGCCAAAGTTCTTGCACAGCCTCACATTAGCTAATCAGTGTCAAGAACAGATTTTTTGCACTTATGTGATAGTGAGAGCTATGAAGTTTACTAAAGGGCGCAATGCAGTTCTTGAATACTGATAACTCAGATATTGAACCTACATGCATTTTCTATCTTTTCAGACATTCGGTCTCTAAATATAAAACCCCAGAGGGAAAGGAAACAGTTAACAAGATGAAAGGTGTATTAGGAAGTGGACCCCAATGTTCCTGGAGGATGACAGGCCCTGATTACTTTCTCGCAAAGAAGTGACTGACCCACGTCGGCACTTGTGCTCTGTGTTTAACTGCTTGGGACACAGAGTGCGTGTTTTGCATCCTCAAATAACTCTCCCTGCACTTTTCTGCAGCTCAGGCAAACAAAACAGTTTTTTGTGTTTGTTTTGCCGCAGAGATTCTACTGGGGATTAGTTGAGGTTTTTCTAAAGGTTAAAACTTGTGTCTCTACTGGAGTCAAAGCTCTTTAGCCTGTAGTTAGATAATTCTGTCAAAAGCCCAAATGGAAGAAGAGCCTATGAACATATTGGGAATAGATGTAAGATATGAAGAGTCATTTCTCTATAGCTTAAAAGAGGAAAAAATTAACCTTGTGTTGCTGTACCAATTCTTATGGGTCCTCCAAAGCTCACGAAGTTAGAGCATGTGGAAATTGCAGTTCTATTTGTGCTGTTACAGTGAACACCATGTCTATATGCTCACTAGCTACTGAATAAGGTCATGAAGCCCCCGGACATAATTAGTCTTCATTAGTGATCCACGGTTCAGTTGTGACATCACTCAGAGCTTCTCATACAATCCAACTCATTCACTCATGTGCCAAGGGTTAATTTCTACATGTACAATGAGCATGGACCTCTAAATGTAAAAATATTTTGATTAATTGGAGATATTAGGCACCAAGGAGAGCACATTCATTACAGATGATAACAGCAGCAACCGAGTGGAGTTGAGTTTACTGGTTTGCACTGGTTTGGAGTATCTAATGATCTCAGCTCCCAGTGCATATAGTGTAGAGTCCCTGAGGCAAAAACATCTATCAGTCACTGTCAGGCCTGAACTGACTAAAGCAAGCTAACCGTTCTAATACACTACTCAAGCTTACCTGCTATATACACATTTGAGACTGATTCGCCCTCAAATTAGCTGGAACATGATGAAGTTTCAGGTCCAGAGGCCACACAAGCTTCCTGTGCCACTGTGTGTTAGCACCATGCTGCAGCACACAGAAATGCAACGTTTATCCACATAGTCACAAAAGATTAGAAAATTCCTATCTTCTGTAATTGTGAAACGGTTAACAAATGTCAAACATGGGACCAAAGTACAGTTTCTGGACAGCGTACTTTTGTTCTTTTGTACTTCAGCTCCAAAAAGGCATTCTTTGAGGGGCATTTTAGCTTTTAATGATTTATACATAGCTTGGTGAGATGAAGGTGCATTGTTTAGCAAACACTTTGTGCTCCATCACAGATGTACTACCGTCAGCGGAGAACCAAATTGCAGCACTAACAGCCAAGACTGGCAGACCAACACGCACTGCAGTAATTTAATGTTATAACACTTGAACAAATGCTGGTGGGACAAAGAAAGCAACCGTTACCTGTACAGTATTTCAGATAATGAGGGCTTTCTCATTGTGTGAGTGTTGCAGCAGAGATGTTGTTCTCTACTGTTGGAGATATAATGTTAAGAAAAAGTGTAAGTTGCTTTCAAATTAGTGCACTTAACAAGGACACTCTTCACTACTTTTCACTCATCAGAAAAGGTTATCTTACATGTCATTTGTGTTGCTTTTGGACGTTGTGACCAAAGCAAATGGGTCAGTGGTTTAGCACACAGTGAACTGCAGCTTTTTCACCAAATCAAGAACTCCCTTGGATTGAAAAACATGACACAACAATCAAAATCCAATCGATTTGTAAGATTGCCAACGATTCTCACCTCTCTTCTCTAATCCTTTTGTTCAAGCCACGACTGAATCAGCACAAATCAGCAGATACTTGAACACAGGTAGAACTGTTCTACATGTCAAGACATTCTCTTATGGGGAAAATAAAATAAAAGTCAAACAAAGTCAGTCTTTTTGAAGTCGTGTCTATTAAAACTTACTACTTCTCTCACTTTTGCAGTGTTTGTCCTGCAGTACATATGATGAAAAGACTAGTTTGTCACCAGAATCACCTCTGTGTCTCCAGTGCATTGCAACACAAGTAGCTGTTGTGAGATAATGAGCATGTGCAGCATATATCTGTATCTTTAAGTAGCTGTTTGTTTTTTTTTTACTTAATGAGACATCTAAAGCTGTTGTGCTTGTTTATATGTTTACTAAGGATGACAAACACTAATGATGCCTTCACTGAGTGAATTTCATTAAAAAACAGCATTTTGTTCACAAAAACTGTGAATCTAGTCTCAGCATGCAAAATATCATTTATTGGTTGCAATGCACAAACTCCCTCAGGCGTAGTTCTTTAACAGAAAATGCAGAAGGTTTCACAGTTTATATTTCCTGTCTGGATAAAGGTGTGTTTGATTTTTGCTCTTTTGCTGTAGAGCAAAATCAGCTGACTCACCCTGACAGCTAAAAAACTTGACTGGAACATGACAGCACCATTCACTCCTCTTTCGCCTTGCAATAAAACATTAATCAGACAGACAGAGAAGAAGATAATCACATTTTGATTTGCAGCACCTTTGGTACACATGCATTATGCACACTGAAGGCTGCAAACCCTTTGTACTCTCAACAGCAGCTGTCTGCACATTCCCATATGTTGATAGATTGGTATCTACGGTGACTAGAACAAGTGTTCACTCCCCTTGGAAGCATTCCACCTTTATTGATTTTCAACATTGGATCATAGTCAATATACACTATCAATCAAAAGTTTGGACTCACCTTCTCATTCAGTGCTTTTTATTTATTTGTGTTATTTTGTACATTGTGGATTAATACTGAAGATTTACACTTTTTTGTTTACATCGTAATTCCATTTGTATTCTGATACAGTTTTGATGCCTTCAGTATTAATTTACAATGTAGAAAATATCTAAATAAAAACCATTGACTAAGAAGGTGTGTCCAACCTTTTGACTGGTAGTGTAATTTGGCTTTTTTTAAAACAAGATTTTACAAAAAAGACTCTCATGTCAAAGTAAAACAGATTTTTATAAAGTAATGTCAAAAAACATTATAAAAGCTAAAATAAATGATTGCATAAGTATGGTAGCCCTGGTTGACTGTCCCCAAGACTGTAAATTTTTGGAATAGAGACTTCAGATGTTGTACCTGGAATCTGTTGGAGTCACTCTCCCAGTGTCGGGGTTACAGCCACCGTGTTCCCTTCACCCCTGAAATCAGTGTAGATTTAAGCTTCAACATCTGTCCTGTTTGTTCCTGTTGCTCCTGGTGCTTCTTGATCTTGTCATGCCCCCTTCTTCCAGATGTTACTGGCAGCTCAGATTGTCATATGTATATATATATATATATATATATATATATATATATATATATATATATATATATATATATATATATATATATATATATATATATATATATATATATATATATATATATATATCACAACTGCTCTCAACGCTCTGCTTTGTGTCGACCACCACTTTTTCAGGTTGGTTCCAAGCAGATGTTTGAAGGCTTTATGCCCTGTTGTCTTTGACAACTTGTGTTGTTGTGTCCCATTTGGACTTGGAGACTTGGTACAGAGGTTTCTGTGCATTTGAAGGTTTTATCATGTTCTTGTCTCTTGTGCTGCTGGGTCTCAAGTGTATTCAGAGATTTTAAGTTTCTTGCTTATTGTTGACTTAATGAAGACCCAGTTGGGTTTAAAATGTTTTCTGTATGTTCCATGTCAACTCTGTCTGTCTTGGCAGGGGCATGCTCTGGTTCTGATAACCTCTAGCTTATCCAGTGTGATGGGAGTCAAACCTTGACTTATGGTCTCTGTGTGTAGGTTTCTGTAAATGTCAGTGCTGAGGCCTCCATCCTCACAGCACAGTCTAAAAAAAAGCCCTGACATCCTCCATTTGAACTTGATGTTACTGTGCTCTGAGTTATTCTGTGACAGCTTCTACTTTTTGAACTTTGACTTTGACCCAGGTGTCATCATCATATCTGATCTGAACCTGTGTCTGACAGTTGTTCTCTTGAAAGGGAGAGATTTGCCACGATCCAGAACCCATCGTAAAATCTGGCAATACCTGGGAGTCACCACCAGTCACTTAGAACTGAGGAAGCCTCTTGGATGATATGAGGCTCCTTCAAGAACCAAACGTTAAATTGCCTTTTACTGAAGCTCTTAGGATATTCAAAAGAAATAAAGTTGTGTTAATGACGTTAACCTGGTAAAACAAACTAATAACACCAACTTGGTTCGCTTAATATGATATTTCCAAAACATATTTCTTCATGTACTGTTCAGATATACAAGGGAAACAAAGTCAAATACAAGGTGCATGTACGGAGGAGATACTGTTGCATTAGACTAAAGTCAAAACTTTGTGGATTCTCATAATTGAGTGGTGAAACTAAACTAAACTGGTAAAGCAATACAATGTGTAGCCATTATGCAAAATTACACAAGCAGCATATGAACAAGTCATTCATTACAGCATACAAAAGTCTCCATTGAAAGCAAGTGGCCTTTTTATGTAAAGGTGTGATGGAATTTGTAGCTAGAATAATAGAAATTACCATTACGTAATTAGTTACCCACACAAGTGTGAAATGTGAATAGGGGAGAACTGATGCCTTTGTGGAAGGAAAGCACGAAAGCAAGGACATCCCTGAGAATGAATTAGCTACTACCTTGTGTAGCTATCGAGGACATAATTTTTTTTTCAAGTATGATGAAAAGAAAATGTCCTGTTCTTGTACTGTATGTAAAATTTATTTCATATTATGAAATCCATCAATTCTCAGTCAACAAGAGGTTCTGAGATGCAACAAATGATGTTTTTCTGCAGTCCACCACATTTGTAAGGCATCACAACTGATGAGACAAATGAGATGAACCTGTTGCTCCAACATGCTTCTTTCATAGCAAGACGGCGTCGACATTGAACTTCACCAACTTAAAAGAGAGGCTCAGAGCAGTTTTTCCAGTCACACAATCTGCAGCTGTGCTCGTGTCCTTCCGTTTTTGTACATGCAGTCCTCTGCTGTTAGTTTGACAGCCAAGGACAAAATTTATGCTCTGCCATTATACCACTGCATGAAAGACCAATGAGTGGGGAGCAAGGCGAAGCATAGCAGGACTGAGCTGCTTTGATAGAATGTTAATTCTGCACAAAGATTGTGAAGTGGCACAGTGGAGCTGCTTCTGAAAGAGAAGGACTGACTTACTCTGTAGTAGATGTGTTTTGGAGGGACGTTGGAGGTGGGACTGGAGGGCTATTTCCTTTAATCTGTAGCATTTTTGGAGGTGGGATACACATCATTGCTGACCTCATTGATTAATTAAAGGTCCTAAATGGTGAAAATCCATTTTTCTTTTCTTTTGTGGGTGTTAGAAACTTAGAGGCATAAAATTAAAGTTGCTAAATCTATCTGTCTATCTATCTATCTATCTATCTATCATGCTCTCACACATATGCCCCTTCCTGTCCCATTAAACTGCCTCAGGATCTCATTCAAACAATGTCCACTTTTTCAATGGCAGCTTCCACTTGGATATGGGAGCAGCTTTTGCAGAATTACTTCCTGGACTGTCATGTCTCTCAGTACAAGTAGCAGCATTTTACATCAGTACTTTGTAATCCTGTGCATGCCTATCTGTTTGTGTTACTGCATGCAATTTAGACTTGTGGTTTGTTGATAAAGACATGTAAATGTTACTGGTTTTGATTAAGTAAGATTGCCATCGCAACTTTTACGAAAACAGTGATCAGGGTGCTCATTCAGAACATGAAGCTGCCACATTCAGACACCTTCAGATCAACTGAAAGGAGTGCATGTCTGACAGGAGCTTAACCTGCAGCAAAGATCTGCATACTAAAAGCAAGACACAGACCACATGCTCACCCATACTCCTCCCTAATGTTATATTTATAGGTCCTCAGCCATGCATGTGCAACAAAGAATCATGTAGTATATAGAGAAGAAAAAAACAACATCCAGTTAGGTTTAAACAGAGGATGCTGGCATGTTATGTGGTTAAAAATAATTGAGGATACCCGCTGAGAGCACAGTGTGCTAACAGCAGCAGCATTATGTCATCCGAGGAACTGATCCTCTGATGACGAGCTCTGGCAATAAGAATCCGATGTTCATAAAGATAAATAAATAAATAAACATAATCTACTGGCATGTGTCCTTCCCACATGTTTATGGATGTGGAGCGAATGAGATTGAAGATGGTAGAGAAGGATAGAGTCAGAGGATGACAACAGCTCTGGATGTACAGTACTGCAGCCTGTGTAAAATCCAACATTTCTGTACATTCCCAGAGGTAAACAACATGGTTAATCCCTCTGCGCTGTGCTGGGTCAGCTGCCAGGGGAAACGTCTGTTGTCAAGGATGTAAATACTCCTTCATGACTCTCTGTCTTCATTAGATCGTAACCATTAGTGCTAAAACAGCTGCTGCCAAAGGGAGGTCTATAAACTCGGAAGATGCTGACGCTGAAGTCATCAAGCCTGTCAGGTTGCCAAAGACTCTTATTGTGATCCCTCTTGCTTCCCTTTTAACTAAAGACTTCTTCCACAAAGTAGCGTATTCGTCTATCATACTGAGAAATAATTTTGTTTCGTTATTGAGAATTTGCAAATATATTTGAAAGCATTTGGGTGCAGTGACAATTTAGATCACACTTTTCATGAATTGGGATAAATAGAGATGCATATGAGACCACAATACCTAATAAACAAAGTAAAATAATGGCTCTATTTTGCTCAGACAGGCTCTTTTTTCTCCAACACTCTTGGCTCCTGTTCTGTGTTTACACTGTTCTTTGGTTTAACTTCGCTCTTTGCTTCAGATAAGTGTGTAAGACAACTGAATACAAATGTTCTTCTAAGGTAGAAAATGATACGACTCTACAAGAGCTGTGAGTGCTTATATAGCTGTAACCGTTTCCTCACCTGTTCTTCACATTTGCATTTTCTGAAATAATTGTTTCCTTCCTCTGTTTGAGGAAAAAAAGGGTCCATCCAGGGATTTGCCTATGGAAGAACCCTCGTCATTACATGAACTGACTTTGCAAGGGCTTAAAATGTGCAGTGATGCACACTGGTTACTAATGAACACTGCTCACTATGGATTATGCATGTCATGCCATTAAAAAGCCATTAAAGATTTTGGCACTGTGATAGCAATGGTGATATATTAGAGACGATGGTTTGCTAACTAAAACACTATTGTTTTTGCCGACTTCCTCATACAGCCCAATATCACGGTCAAGTGAATAATAGATGGTCCACTAAAGGATACAGAGTTGGTGTCATGTTTTGCTTCGTGTGGACATTAAAAATTAGGTTTTCTCTGACCAAGTGCAATGAAAAACGCAACTGCTTCCCATATTTTCAACCAAAAATGCTCTACAAACCCTAACCAGAAATGTTTCTTGACTTGCTAGCTAAGTGGGCTATCTGGAGGGACAAGGGTTTGATCATCCAACCCATTCATCAAGATGCTAATCTAGTCAGTGTTGCTTATTTGTAATTGAAGTGGGGTGTTCATTCCTGCTTGTACTTTTCATGTCTTGGCAAGGTTCCACAAGAAACTGACCTTGTAGTAGGCGGCTGTGGCTCAGGTGCTAGAGCGGGTAGTCCAATAATCGCAAGGTTGGTGGTTCAGTCGCCCTTCAATGTCAAAGTGGCAAGACACTGAACCCAAAATTGCTCCCGATATCAGGCAAGCACTCAGGCAAATAACTTGCATGCAAGTTGAGTGCGGGTGGGGGATTGAGAAAGACATTGTAAAGCACTTTGAGTACCACTAAGATAGAAAAACGTTATGTAAGTGCACACTCTTTACTACCTGGCTGATGCTTTGGTGTGTAATATACAGTCCTGTATTACTCATATATACTACACTGCTATTATTACTGCCATCAGGAAATTGAGATTTGATGATTTCTTATTATTTTTAATGATGTATTAATGAAGGCAGTTTAAACAACAAGGCACTGATGAAAGTGTAACAATACAAAACATCACTTCTGGTGCTGCTTGACTTTATTGTAACCGTTGATACTGCTGGCATAAAATCCTTCTCAGCAGACTGTACAAGTTGGAGTGAATCATCTGAATGCAAATTACCCCAAATGTATTTAGCATTAAAGTGCATACAGCAACCAGCGGAAAGATTGTGTTATATAGTCCCTCTTGCTGAACATGCACACTGCAAAAATCTCAAAATCTTACCAAGTCTATTTGTCTTATTTATAGTCAGAATGTCTCATCCCACTTGATTTAAGATAAATTCACTTAACAAGTGACATTTCAGCAAGATGGAGGGACTTGTTTTAAGACAATGCATCTTAAATATCTTGTTTTGAGAGGGGCATTTTTTCCAGTGCAGGGCTGATATTGTGGCATGGTGATAATCTGTGCGGATCATTATGCATATGACATCCAGATTTTCTTATCTCTCTCTCTCTCTAAATGACCATGATCCCAAACACTCTCCGAGGCAGTGTTCAGGGATGTGAATTTGCTAGATGCAGTACAATTTCCTTTAAATACAAATCGGAAAATCACTGTAGCTTTCATTTCATATTTGGCAACAAGAAAGGAAGATGAAGTTGTTTCTGGGCTTGATGATAGAACAGACAAAGGCCCATCATTGTGCTTCAATAGAAGAACACCATGTGTACATAGAAAGTGCTTCACATTCAGGTTGCTTGCAGAGCATCAACATCACTGACTGTTTCTTCAAAGGATGTGTTCAAGGACAATATGAGGCACAGTGTGTCTCCTGCTCACAGTCATAATAATTTGCATTACATCTAAGAAAATAGGTTTGAAAATGTAGAAAGATCAAGAGGCCTTTTGCCCAGACATGATTTAGGGAAACTGATGACTGCGTGTACAGCAGGGTGGATTCTACAATTCTACAATTTCATTTAGCAGACGCTTTCATCTAAAGCGACGTACATCTGAGAGTAGAGGTGGATGACTGAAATGTTTTGTTCTTCACTAAAAAGACATCAGACAGCTTCAGCTCATTCAGAATACTGAGGGTTTAACAAGTTCTAGCAACAAAAAAAAGAACAAAAGGAGGCGAAGCATTTGTCTGATTTACTTGGAGAATAAAAAGTAAATTAGAATTTCGACTGGTCCCTCTTTGAAGAATCAACTGGTTGAACTGTAGAAGGACAGGCAGGTTGACTGAATTTAATGGTTGGGAAGTCATCTGAAAAATCTATACAAAAATATATCAATAGCTGCAGAAAGTTGTCTAACAACTGTGACTCCAGTTACAGATACAACAGGTGACTTTGCTGATTTCAGCGTGAGTTACTTTAAACCACACCCCCACTTTGTCCACTTTGAAATCTGTACTTTTTAAATCAATGATATTGTTCAAATAAACTTGCATCTCCTTGCATGATCTGCATTATCGCCTTCAACAGCTGAATCAAACAGGCCACACATGAGACACTCCTGCATGCTGGATTCTTGACTTTCTGTGTGACTCAGATGTCAGTGTCTGTCCGCTGAGCTGTGATGAAGACAGATTTAGCTCACAAAGTGTTGATTGGCCATGTCAGTCAGCTATATATGAGGTGCCGCTGTTCTCAAAAACGTGGCTTCAGGCGATTGCACTCGTTTCTTCCTTACAACAAACCGATGCCTCCACGTGTTGCTCAGTCAGTCATCTGGATTTCTTTGCAACACTTTTACACGTCAGGTTTTGAACTTCAATTTTGCCAATTATCTCCTTTCAAATTTCTGACACACTACAGTATAACAGTACTAATTGGCTGGAAAATTGTTGAGCGACACTATTATGAAGTGCTCTTAAGAACATTGTCATTACTGATTAACCATTGAGGTCTTTCAGTCTACAGAATGCTAGAAAATCACTGAAAATGTCTGTCAAAAATTCTCTGTCCCGGGTTGTCCAAAAATCCCAGCAACTTCTCACATCTAAGAAGTTCAAACCTCCTAATATTTGTGAATATTATTGAAGTCAGGACACAGGAGATGTCAGGGACTTTAATCATCCTGCCTTTTTTTAATAACTGGGCTAAAGCAAATGGCAGGAAACCTTCAGATGTTCATTCAACCACACAGAAGCGTTAGGATAGTACCAGATAGGCATGTCAAGTTGCTCTAACTCTGAATCAACATCATACAGTGCAAGACGCTAACACAATTAATCAGTGATAACAATGAGACCCTGATGCATTGTCTCCCTGCAATAATGACCATTGTTGTGACTCCCAGCATCTATTTTCATGAGTGTACTGACCGCAGAAATTTGTGTCCATGAATCAAAGCTGCTTTCTTTGTGACGACGGATAAGAGTAGGTTTGAAAGGATATTTCAAAACTGTGGCCTTGGAGTCTGAAAAGGTGAGAGGGGGAGGACAGCGAACATGCGAGCAATAGGACACAAGACAACGCTGAATACGTTAGCATTGATCCCTGGCCAGCTTTAGCGTATCTGAGTGCAAGATGAGCTTTGGTTTTGGTTTGAAAACGTGATTTAATGATCAAGGGAAGGGCATTGTCAGTGGGAAAGAAAACTGAAAGGCAGGGATGTTGTCATGCCAAAGTTTACCTTGGACGTCTTCTTTTTTTCCCCTGCGGCTTCTGCAAGGCAATGCTGGTGTGAGTGAGTCAGAGAGTTTTTGAATGGCGGGCTGGGTTTATAAACCTCCGCCCGGCCCTCAGCACAGGAGTTCGGAGGCCACTTGGTTCTGCGGTCTGTCACGGATGCACATGCAGTTCGGTCCGTCAGCTTCAGCATCCTCTCTTTCCACCCTGGAGGGCTCGGTAACACAAAGACAGCTCTTCGTCATGAGGTCCTTCATCCTGCTGCTCTTCTCCACGTTGCTGGTGTCGCGCGGCTCTTCGGCCGTCATCACAGGGGTAAGTGGAAGCAAACAGGTGGACACCTTATGGGGAAATGGACGGATCTTAGTAGGATAGGAATATGCAGAACAAGTTTTTGCAACAAGGTGTGAACTGCTTAATATCTGCATTGGTTTTAATGGAAGTTGTTTTTTAGGCTTACCAAGAATGCAGTGATTTTTCAGACGGAGCATTGAGTGAAACTAAACTCTTCAACCCAAAACATAATAAAATGATTAAAATTAAACATTTTAAATAAGAAGAAGGCTCATGTAATCATCCTTCATTTGTATTTTTTCTAGTAATTTAAAACATAGGGAAATTATTCCCAAATAACTGCATAAAGCATGAAACTTATATGGAATTTTAAAAGAGAAACAAAGGAAAAATGGAAAAAAAATTTCAGCATGAAGTGGGAATGTATTTTCTAATCTATATTATCTATGAAGAAATAAAATTTTCAGTTCAGAGAAGCCTCTCATACAATGTGTAATCAGGCCTTTTGTGGATTGTAAAAGCATCAGGGTTGTTAGATTATCATCTTATCCATAAATACATATTAATTTATACCAACCCATAAAGCTGCAGATGCATTGTTCGAATGTTTCACAATCCAAATCATATTTTACACAACACCATAAGCATAAATTACATCCATAACCCGCTAATAAAACAGCCATTTCTGTCAGCGCAGCCCTTTCACGCTGTGCTGCTCATGTGAATTGAGAGGGGAGCATGCAGCCGTAAAAACAGAAAGAAGATTTTCATCCTCGTCTGTCACATGAAATCACTTCTGTTCCTCTTCATTGTGTTGCCTTCATCTCATCTAAAGTGAGAGCTGTCACTCAGCTTCTCGTCCCGCCGCTCCAAACAATAAATCACCACCAATCCTGAAGTGTTTTGTTGCCGTATGACTGCTGGGGTAATCACACACCACTATTAGCATAATAACGCTCTAGCAGATTGCAGTTGTGTATCGCACCTCTGCCGCTGACACGTTTCCCACCTATCCATTACATGCCTTTTCCTGGTAATATACAAATAACCACGAGTGCATTGCATACATACATTAGGTTTATTACATAATTGCATGCATAATTACAGATTCAATCTTCCCTTTGATTACACAAAACACCTGAGTGACTGCATTTCATTGAATTACATGCAAGATATATTGAATTTGTGACCATTGGGGAAGGATAAAGAAGGTAATTAGCACAGTAATTAGTAAATATCAGTCAGTTAATCCGTTGATGTGTTTGTGTTTCATTTTCTGGACATATTTGTGCATATTTAGGCTTGTGAGAAGGACTCTCAGTGTGGAGGAGGGATGTGCTGTGCAGTGAGTTTGTGGATTCGCAGCCTGCGTATGTGCACACCCATGGGTCAGGAGGGAGACGACTGTCACCCAATGAGCCACAAGGTGAGCATACTGACCTCCCTGTTGCTGGGTGTCATCTGGGATACTGATTTCAGATCCAGATCTAGTGTATTTTTATTGAAATGAAGTTTTACAAATGAAGCTGTCTATTTATATCCATGGCAACATTGAAACTGAAGCAGCCAGCACTTGGATTTTATTTTCTGTTACCGCTTTCACACCACAGTTCACACAAAATGCTAGAAAAACATCACCTAAGAAGCTGTTAACAAGAACCACTCTGCCGTGTGTTTCTGTCTTTTTGTCATCCGCCACTGCATCCGTTATGCCTGATAAGAATGAAGCAGCCGTCTCTCTCTGCTTTCAGGTTCCTTTCTTTGGCAAAAGACTCCACCACACCTGCCCCTGTCTGCCCAACCTGTCGTGTGTCACCATAGTGGAAGGCAAATCTAAATGTGTCTCACCGTACAAGTATCCAGATTACTACCTCTGAGGACCAACACCTGCAGTCTTTGTTACCTGCACTGTAACTCTTCTATCTGCCTTTAAAAGCCTGTTTTTTTATTTATTTGGAATAAAGAGATATTTAATATTTAATATTAGTGCATCACCACGTTGGTTCGGATTAAATTAAACTATATATTTAAAGGTAAATCCACTTGCTGGTCTTTGTTCTCTTTGATTTTAGAAGCAATAAAATATTTAAAAGTATAACAGCAGGGAAAAGATACACACAGTCTTACTTTGTTTATGTCTATATTCATTTTGGCTGTAATTGAAAACAGATATTTATCATCCTGTAGGGAATAATTTCTGTGATTGCAATATTATTAATTATATATCAGTTATGTGTTTGAATGTGCTCAAATCACACAAAGAAATTAGCTTTTTTTTTTCTTTCTCTGGCATCTCATTAATGCAAAAAGAATTACCTCCAGATATGACACATTTCTCTGTGCTGTGCTGGATTTCATTTCTCACGGTGCTCTGAGTTTTTTGGTGAGCTTTCAGCTGCCCTCTGAGGAGAAACACATGTTCCTGCACCGCTAATGAAATGCCTCGCTGAGTGGGACGTGCATGTTGGGTTACAGCCTCATTATCCAGTCACAACCAAAATGCAGATGTGACAGTAATTTTTCCAGCCTCATAGCTTTTCTAACCACAAAGTAGAAAATGAAAAACTGTGAGAACATTTTAATTGGTGTTAAAAGATGAGGGGAGACGGGCCTTTCCTCACATTCTGCTCAGCTGCGGGTCTTTTTAACAGTAAGACTGCAGAAGCATGAATCACTCTCATCCTATGATTTGAGGCATTTTTTTAAGACTCAAGGCTAAAATTAGATTTGTTCAACGTGCAAAGCAATGACTCATATCAATCTTATACTTTAGTAATGGATATTGGTCTTCTGTGGATGTCGAAGTGAGATCGTTCAAACAGCCTTAAAAACCCTCAATGGAGTGATCTGTAATAACGGAACGCACCGGACAGTGGAAGTCTGAAAATGAGACTCCATAAAGGAATACAAAGACCCTGGAACATGTCAGTGACTTGATACAGCTGTGAAAGGACATGCAACATAAGAAATATGACTTAAAATAAATTCTAACCTGTCTGATGCATTGAAAACATTATGATTCTTAGAATAACTTACCAAATAAAAGTGGAAATAAGAAGCTGATTAATTGCAAAATTAATGGACAGAAAAGGCTTTACTTGTTTTGAGGACTGATAAATTGCAGTTTTTAGGTATAATTGTCAAGCATGACTTAGTTCCAGCTTCCTAAGTAAGACAATTCACTGCTTGTCTTTGACTTATGTGACAGTAAACTGAACATGTACATTTAGACTGTAACTGAGGAAAGTCAGTCTGTTGATGAAGACTGTGAAATACAATTGAAAACTTCACAACAAGTAAGTATGAAGACCTTGAGTTGAAATTGTTTTGGTTTTGACTTGTTTTTGGTCTCTCAGGAATTGCAATGGACATTTGTGGAAATATTCTGCAGTTATTACATGGTATATGTAATATAAAAGACATACAAATTGTTTCAATGTCACCTGAATCAGTTCAATTATCCTGAAGACTAGTCTGAAAATGAAAAAAGTGAAGAAAAAAAGTGACTTTAGTAGATCTCTGGAGCTGGCTCCTCATCTCAACTTCAGATTAGGTTACATTAGAGCTGCATTGTGGGTAATGTAGGCACCAGGGTTTAACAAGAAGGAAGAAGAAGATAGAAGAAGATATTTCTGGTTCTGCTACATCAGCCTTGGTCCAGTTTTTACAAAACTGTCCATTGCGAGTTCAACGGTGATAGAGGAACTTAAATTTGATAATTTCATTGAAAGCAAAGGCACATAGTGCAGAATCTTTCACTACACAGTCAAGTCTAACATCTTTAAATAATGCCACTCTAAAACAAAAAATCCATATCCAGCTGTCCAAATTATATTTTAGTAAAAGCCAGTGAGGAGGACAGGGGTCTTTACTGATGCTCGGTGGTTAAAAAGAGCTCAGTAACAAACCCAGCAGGAAAATCACAGGGAATAGAGTCCCATTTCTCCTGCATCCTAGCCGAGCCTGCGTGCCCCGAAGACAACACGATGTACCAAAAATACCCAACCTGCATCTGCATGGCACGAGAGCCCGTGCAGGTGAGGATCTTCCTGCAGCTGAAAGAACCAGGGATATTACGCTGTGAGACCTCTGCATGCCTGCAGCAGAGCTCAGCCAGCTGTCAGGAACAAGCACACATGTGGTGAGTCTAATGGTTATGGAGGAACTTGGTGTTGTACAGCAGACCAGAGTGACGGAAGGGACCAGAACAGAAACGTTTCACTAAAGCGCAGTGATTAAATTGTGTACTGAGAGTATCGCTCAGTGTTTAAAAGCTGCCGTTTGGTATAATCAAGGCCAATGTCAATTAATGCAACAGCAATTACCGAATCAATAGCCTGCTTCAGGCTTAGGGAGGGAGGAGAGGATTTAGAGTTTGATTGAGTTCGATTAAAAAGCAGGTGCTACACAAGCAGCCCATTGAAACAGATCTGTTTGTTTAATAGGTGTTCTGTTTAGAACCATAACTATGAGGCTTTAAAGGGTAAATCAAACCCGTAACCTTAAAACTAAGCATCTAAACGTGGTTTCATTGTAGTTGTGCTCTGTGCTTGCCAAACACTGAAGATGTGACATGACAGTGACATAATGTTCCCACCGGCTGTAATTACTTTTACAGAGGATTATTCAGTGACAGATAAATTGGTGGTAAATGCCAGGTTTGGTGTCAGGCCAAAGTTTCTTTTTTATATTCTCCATTTTAACCTTAACAGCCATACATGATGACAGGCTATGGGATTATTATTGTTGTAATGATCTTTGCAAATGTATGCGGGTTGTTTCTCGTATATATTCAGATTTGAGGTTGCGTGCAAGATTCTTTGCTATGGACTCTGATTACATTAATATGATTTGAACTCATGCATTCCAAAAGCAGCACATAAATGCCCTTTTGAGTTCAAACTCTTAGCTGTTGGAGTTTTTCATGTCAACCTGAGTCTGAGTTCAAATTACATGCAAAAGGAGAGTCGTGGAAATGAAGAAGTATCTGTTTTTCCAGCTTTTGAAGCGTAATATTTACAGTTTTCACTCATAAAAGAGCATTTACATTCAGCTTTTTGAGTGCATATGTTGCTTATTCTTTTATAGTGGCAGATTAGTAAACACATTTGCAATTCCTTTCACACACACACACACACGCACGCACGCACGCACGCACACACACACACACACACACACACACAAATCTGAGTACAAACATATGCATTGAGATACAGTTTCTCATCTCTCCATGTACATTTGCAAACCCCACAATACCCCGTCAAGCGGTCAGCAGCCCATGGCTAATTTTATTTTTTCATTCAGCTGTTATCAGTGATATTTTCTTCAGATTTCATTTACCATTATGAAGGTCTAAAGTTTAAATCCTTCATCATAATACCAGGAATTATATTCTATTGGAGACATTAAACCCCCTTTAAATGATTTCTTTTATGTATCTAAATATAGCAAAATATGAATTAAATTGAGTCTTTAGCCTGTAAAATTCAGACCCCCTGTGGTTGTTTAAAGGCCACTGACTATATACATCTTCAGCATTATCTTAGCTTGGGTTTGAGCTTTACTAACGGGAAGTGTGGGGTTTAAAAGAAGTGGGCATTTAGGAGGCAGAGAGCGTTTAATGACAAATTCTATTCAGTTACATGTTGGTAAATGCTGGATTTGGGACTATAACCCACACGAGAGTCACAAATTTATGCTAATTCAGCCTCTACTGTTTTACTTTTTCACTTTTTAAAAATAAAAATCTTGTGAGTCTCCCAGCTGTCTGGAAATGCAATGCTAGTTTGCTTTTTAACCCCTTGAAGACCCCAGAACCAGACCTCAGCATCATTACATTCCTGAAAAGAAAAAAAATGCACTCATACATTCATTCATTTAGCAGCCAGTTCGTTCAAATATGAGTGCAACACTTAGCGTCCTCAACTGGAAAACGTTTAAGTGTGTATGACTCTTTTACAGATGAATGCAACATGCTAACAGTCATACTTAGAGGCTGTCAGGCACTGTAGAAGATTAAAAAACACAAGTGAGGAGTGCAATAAATGCAAATTACACAAAAATTCAAACATATTCACAATACTGAGCAGGATGTTCAGCATCTGAATCTCAGATCCTGTCGAGAACAGAACTGGGTCAAATCATGACATCTTGTTAAAAACAGATGATAGAGTCCAAACAACTTATCATCCATTTCTTATTTATTTGCTAAGAAATACAAACAATGCAAACATCCTTTTCCAAAGCACCAAATTGTTCACAATTTTTCAGAGTCCCAGCGTCCACATCCATAGAAAAAGAATGCCATCTGCAATGTACCCTGCAGGGAATGTGACTCCACCCATTTCTCAACACAGCCGATGAACAAGAATAAGAATTTTTGCAAAATACTTTGAAAGTGAGTTTTAACACTTTGTTCAACACGTAGAATTCTAAAGAGATTATGAAATATACAACATATCTGGTTTTAAAAAAAAGCAGAAGGGGGAGGGGGTGAGGTGGGAGCCTTTACAGTATTTACAAATGTGACATCACCCTCATTAAAAATATACTGAGATCTGGGTATCTCAACTGTGGTATCCAAATGATTAAGTATGTCACAGGTCAAGTCCAGTCGGCTGATAAAATAGTTCTGCAGCGTTTCTGTGGGTAAACAACCTCAAATGTCGGAATAGAATTTCAAAATATACAAACAAACAGCCAAAGTGACATTCATGTAAAATGCAGTAGTGGACCAATAAAAAAGGATGAAATAGTCATGAGGCTTAGATTGGGGGGTATAGAGTCTCCAAAGGTAGGACACAGCAAGTGCTATGACCTATAATTAGAATGAATGTCATCTAAAGTACATGCAGAGGCAGCAGTTAAAAGGTGGCTTGGTCCTGATGCCTTGCTGGTGTGGCGGAAAGCCTCAAATACATGACATTTTTTAATGAAAATATCACATTATGCTTCATTGTCTACCATGATATGCCTCATAGCTTTTGATTCTGATGATAAAAACATGAATTTACACCATAGTAAAAGTTGTGGTTGAACCTTTTTTCACAAATAAAAATGGAAGTAAACTGAGGTCGGTCCACCCATTGTGCCAAAAAGCAATCGTCTGCCAAAAACTGATTCAAGATAAAGCTGTTTTGTGCAGTTTTATATAAGTATACCACTGCTTTTATATGAATCAAACAACTTACTCATCTAGCTCACCTGAAATTTTCCACAATAAATGTTGTATTTCAGAACTTCGCACACTTTGACCCTTAATTCTGATTCATAACATTCATACACAATTTTCTGTCTGTGGTCACAGCAAAAGTGTGTCTTTTGTGAAACTTTTTTACAGTTTACATTTAAATCAGGCCTCATTTAGGATGTGTTCTATGCAACACTATAGTGTTTTTCCCCCAATGTTTAGGCCATGGTGTGTTATATCATTTTAAGACTGCTGTTACCTTGATTTCTGGATGCTTTTTATTTAAAAAAAGGAAGAAATTATCTTTTTTGCAATGATCCTATGAGCATTTTCCCCTAAAAAGTAGCCTCAGGAATGAAATCTGTCACAATGTTGGGGCTGCACTCACAATTTGGCAACTGTAAAACTGCATTATACGAGTTAAATAAGTCCATTTTGTGATATTTCAGCTGGTAAAAACAACTGGATTGGTGACCAAATGATATCTGCTCCAACAGACTGCAATCCCCCTTTGACAGATGATCACTTTCTGGCAAAACAACCCCTCTGTACAAACATGTATGGGAGCTCTCTGTGTACATTCTGAATTAAGATGTAAATTAGTCTTTGGCAGTATTTTTAGGGCCATACGGTTCAGATGACACAGTACGGCTCCATGGGAGTCTGTGTTCCCAGGCAGCAGGGGAAACAGGCTCTCAGTCTCATCCGGAGCTCCTTGTTGAACAGGAAGCTGATGATAGGGTTCGCTCCAGCCTGGGCGAAGCTCATCCACACCGCAGCGGTCAGGTAGAGCTGCGGCACCGGGGAGCCCCGCACGAATATCCTCAGGTAGCAGGCGCTGATGTACGGAGCCCACAGGATGAGGAAGGTCAGTGTGATCATGTAGTACATCTTCCCGATGCGCTTCTCCATCTTAAACTCGTCCAACACCAGCAGCCTCCTGTTGCCGGGGTGAGAAGCCTGCCGGATGCCCACCAGCGTCGGCGGCGTCGGTCCGCGTCCGAAGCCGGCGATCCAGTTGGCGGCGGCCTGCCCGGTGGCCCCGGGGCCGTGAAAGGTCCAGTTCTGGCTGATGGCCGGCACCAGCTGGGCCGGTTTCATCTTGCGGTGGTCGTAGACGAAGCACAGCATCTTGATGTAAACCACGTGCGTCGTGCCCACGATCACGGCCAGCATGAGCATGAAGCCCAGCGTGTCGTTCGCCTTCACGTAGCGGTGCTCGAAGATGCACTGCTCCTCCTCACGGATGAACTTGTAGGTGCCCACGTCGAACACCGGCGGGAACGCCATGGCCACGGAGAGCGTCCACACCATGCAGATCACCGCCACGCACGTACACAGATTCATCCGCTTGGAGTAGAAGCGGTGGTGGGCGATCGCCATGTACCGGGTGACGCTGACGCAGAAGAGCAGGAAGGCGACGTGGAAGCAGAAGAGCACCGACATGAAGGCGACGATCTTGCAGCTGAGCGCGCTGTACGGCCACGACGAGCCGCCGCCGATCGATGCCATCACGAAGGGGAAGCAGACGGCGGAGCGCACCACGTCCGCCAGGCACAGGTCCAGCAGGAAATAGTAGGGAGCCTTGTGCAGGGAGCTGTCCTTCAGCAGCAGCAGCGACAGACACGCGTTGCCCAGCAGGCTGATGCCCATGATCAGACCCAGGGAGGCCAGCTTGACCGCAGAGGCCGTGGACGCGTAGTTCTGTAAGGACGCGCTGCTCTCCCCAAACTCGCTTGTGTTCGCCATCTATGCAGCCGAGGTAGCGCGTATTCCCACATCAATTCATCGACGGAGCGGTAGTATCCTGCCGGGTCTGAATGGAAAATCAACACGATCCGCCGCCCCTGTAACAGGAAAAAAAAACACCCTACTCCATCCCGATGTGCTGTAATCCCCTCCAAAAACAAACAAAAATCATTGCAGATCTCGTTTTTTCTTCTTGTCCTTCATCTCACAAGTGTCCGGTGCAAAAAGCGCGTCTGTCTGTTCTCCTGTTCTCCGCTGAATAGAGGCAGGACGGCTCGGCTTTATTCACCATGTCGGAGGGCGTCCGTTCAGCAGACAAGCGGCTCAGAAAGCACATCTCACTTTCCACCGATGGCGGAGGTCTCCCGTTCGTCTTGAGGAATAAAGCGGCGGACGGTGTTGTGCGGCGGCAGGGCGCGATAATTACGCATCCACGGAATCGTCAAAGCGCCGCTAAAACGCGGCGCGGCCGACGTTTGGCAAACATGTTTGCGAAAGCTGAGCGGAGGTCGGAGGCGCGCAGAGGTGGGAGCGTCAGGACGGATCTGTCGGTGCATCTGAGCAGCGGCGTCTCGACGATGCGACGCACGTCCGCTTGCATGCAGTGAGGCAGGCCTGGGATCAGCCAGCAGCCTCCAGTGTGCTGCGATCTACAGGGAGCCTGTCTCTGGCTCTGATGCAAACACTGACAGACCGACACAGATATCCTTGATTGACTTTGCGCAACGTTTGACATGCAGCTCGTTAAACTAGATTGGAGCAGAAAAATATGCCATAAATACATGATTGTGGTTATCTAGTGTTTCTGAGGTAGATTACAAATAGCACAAGAGTCACACAAACACAGTGGATTGTTTGTAGTGTCAAAAAAAGAGTAAATAGTGTAAGTAGTACATAAATAATATATCAATGACCAAGTTTTTTTTTTGTTTTTTTTTTTGCTGGATTTGGAAGAAGATTTTGCATGATGTTCCAAATATCCAAGGTTTGTGCCTTTTTTGGATACAAAGGTCACAATTTTTCTATATTTATGCATATTTTCTGTTGTCTGTAATCATGGGGTTATTGTGTAAATGAAGAACCTGACAACAATGTGATGTCAGGATTATGACTGCAGTTTACCTCAAAGGAAATGTTCTTTTACTGTACACATATTTTTGTGTGGTTTCTTAAAACAGCAGCACTCAAAGTGGGGTCATACAGTCGGCCAACCTGGGCTACTGTAGTCAAATGACTAAATGGGACTGTATTTCAAGGCAAAAAATAAAGACAACCTATTAGAAATCACTGACATCATGTTTCTGCGTGTAACACCATGTACATTGCACATTGTAAAAAGAGCGTATTTGAGCTGTAGTTGAAGTAAAGCACTGTTTCCTTAAATGAATCTCATTTCTCTTTCTGCTTTAGTGATAGCACTTTACTTTTGTGGGTTTTATCACCTAAAATTACACGTTGTTCATTTAAACTGTCATTCCACTTTTTTTTTTACTGCAACTTCACTGATATTTTCATCCAGTAGGATTTCAGAGTAGAGAAAATAAGAAAAAAAAGCAGATCTAATGGCAAAACCATTCATCACATTTTCCATTTAGGTAGATCAAATGCAAAATTTGAAAAACACTGGAAACTTCAAGTTGATTCTCCTGAAAATTAAACTGCAGCCATGCAGACTGTTCATTTAAGTGCATCTAACTTAAATCTGTGGCCCTAATATAACTTGTTAATTCAGTTAAACTTAATGCAGTTCTGTGCTATTGATGGAAACGATTCTTTTAAGTCGGTCCAACAGTTCCCTTTTCAGTATAACTTGTTTCTTTACATCAAAAATGTGTCATTTCAGTTCTTAAGGTCATATGTGGCCAGTCTTTATGTACAGAGTCCAGGGTTTGAGTTGCTTGAATGCTGTGTTCACTGCGGCTCAGTGAATTAGAGTTTGGCTCCCTTTAATCAAACAGTCGGCTTTACTTCCAGCACTACAGAGCATTTAGATTACACACTTAAATAAAGCAAATTAACCACAAAAGCAATGATTCATGTCTATATCCACTCTAAAAATAAATGTCTAGGCTCATAAAAATCAATCAATCTTTTTGAGTTATGGCAATATTTAGTTAAATTATGTTCAACCAACAAACTACACTGTGTTACAGGAAATAGTCTTTCCTCTGTAATCAATTTTATGGAATTTAAATTACCAATCACTTAATAATTAGTAGCATAAACACTATTTTTAAGGACTTATAATCCTGAGCTTAAGATGGAGAAAAAAATAAGTTGTCAAAACAAATTAACTGAGTTGCACCCACTTGATTTGAATCAATCAACTCCTAAATTTCAGTTTAAGTTACACACAGTATCTGGGTGTGTGAATACCAATGTTATTATGTCAACATGACTCATTAAAACGCTTACAAAGTTTCTATAAATTAACAAATGATTTTGTTTTTCTTATCTTGCAACCATGCATTTAATTAAGTGGTGGTAGTAGGTATCTTGAAATACTTTTTAGAGTGTAGGTCATGTGGGTATGTTTTACTATAAAGTGACAGTCTCAGGTATTTAGTGGCTGTTTGAATAAAAAAAATATTAATTCACTATTTTACTGAACCACAGTCAACACACATGGCTACAGTTTAAAATAAAAGGTACACACAGACAACGTAGGTCACATTTGATGCATTTTACAGAAATGTCTGAGGATTTGACAAATGGTTTGAAAACAGTTTGATCCTTTATATCCTGACAGATATGTTTGAGGAAAATAGAAGCTTTTGTGTTGTCTCAAACAGCACCACCTGGTGACAGATCAGGATAAAGAAAACTCAATATCAAACAGAAAATGTTCAGGGTCTCTCAGTAATCAAATCTTGCTCTCAGCAGGGTTTGTGTACTCTGAACCTCAGTTGCCGTCATGTGACAAGACTGAACCTGCTACTGCAGAGATTCACCAGCAGCTGCTGCAACCAGCTACATGCAGATTTCAATATGCATAAGACATAAAAGACTTACAAAAAAAAAGTTGCTTAAGTAATAAATATTTGGCTTGTAAGGAGAAGTAACACTCAGCTCAACAACAACCCTGTGACCGCACATAAGCTTCTTATAGTAAAGCCCAAATGAAGCAGTTAAATAAGTATTTTCAGACAGACAGACACTACACATATTATAAATTCACACAAAACTCTTGAATCCATCCTATGGTTCAGTCTTTCTAATGGGTGGTTCTATTGAGGCTGGTCAGGCTTGGCTTGGGGAAGATAAATACATTTTTGGGGTTTAACTGTGTATCATTGTTGATAGTTAGAAGAGGTGATGATATGCACATTTCATACTTTTAATTGCTAGGTTTGGATTTTAGATTAGAGAATAGTCTAAATTTATATTGGATTTAGTGCAGTTGAGGTTAAAGATAGTATCTAGCAGGAGGATTAACCCTTGAGTTTAATGAAGATGTGATAACTTAGCAAATCACCCTATAATATGCACATTAGTCTTGCAGTAATTTGAGTCTGTACATTGCAGTGTAGCAATAACTGACCTGCTGAAGCTTGAAAACTTCTTTAAGCAAAGTATCCTAAAAAACCAGGCAACAAGAGCCTGCAGACTGAAGATGGTGTAATGAGAGGATGTCTCACTCTGGGGGGAAAAGCTTATCTACTTCCTGGTTTGTCTGCGTGTGCAATAATGTTGCTGGGTTTTTATACAGACACACTGCTGTATTCTAAATCGCAAGCTTTTTCTTTTTACTTACAGTACGTACTACAGCTGCACTTATAAAATACACACTGTTACATGTAGCATGCATAAAGCTGTGGCAAACTTCTCCGTCATGATACTGTGTGAAAGACTTGACTTTGTTTTGCAGTCAAGCGTCAAAGAGAGATTATAATGCAGTTGATGATTAAAGCAAGCAGCCTTTTGTAAAAACAGAGATTAAGTTTACAGACGTTCTCACCTGAGCTTATTCCTGCAGAGGCCATCTTGTTCTGGAGTTTTAAGAGGGGGCACACCCTTAAAGGAGCTCTTCTATAGGTTCACTGAGTAGGTGTGTCCTCAGATATGACTGGATTGAATCTGTGTTGTAGCTACTCTGGTCTGTCGTAAAGAAGGCCACGCTTCATACAGATGTCTTTTGACTTTTATTCCCTGCAGTCTGCCGACACCGAGAAAACTAGGACAATAAAAAATATACAAACATGTCAAAAATATACAAAATTTCATAATTTCACGTTTACAATTAGACACACTCCAAACTAGCCTTCCGTTGCTAGGTCCCACAGGCCAGTACGACAGTGCCAGACAATGCATGTGAACAAATGATAGAAAAAATATAAAAACAAACAAAACCCAAAAGTCACTTCAACGTGTGCGCCTCTTAGACCGTGTAGAATGCCATCCTCTGAAGCAACAATGTCGCTTTCTGAAGCAACAATGGCGTTCTCCTCTGTAGCCGTGCTGCTATGACCCACAATCCCACACGAGTGACCCCGGGCTAAAACACAGCAATGTGACCTCTTAAAGATGTACATTCACCTCTCCCGTTACGAACAATTATAATACAAATTCACACATATATAAAATAAACACAAACAACAACAATAAACTTAAAATTCTTTGGACAGTTACATGTGTCCTGTCCTCACCCAACAGATGGCCACTTCCCCTAAGCCTGGTTCTGTGTTTTTTCATTGCTAAGCGATTTGAGATGCCATATGTTGTGAATCTGCACAATATAAGTAAAGTTGAATTGAATTATTTGGAGGGCTGCACAATGACTTGGTGGTTACCACTGTTAACTTGACCAGGTTTGCGTCTCGGCCTCGGCCAGGGATCTTTCTGCGTGGAGTTTGCATCGTAGACTGTAAGGTTTGCATGTTCTCCCTTTCAGTCCAAAAACATGCCGAGGTTAATTGGTAATTCTAAATTGCCCCTGGGTGTGAATGTGATTGTTTGTCTCTATGTTTAGCCCTGTGATAGACTAGTGACCTGTCCAGGGTGTCCTCTCCCTTCATCCTAAGTCAGCTGGGATAGACTGCAGCACCCCTAATGAGGATTAAGTGGTGCATAGATGATGGATGGATGTTTGGAGGTGAGAAGGTGAGGCCTTCAACTCTATGAACACCAAAACTACCGTCAAGCATGGTGGTGGTAGTATTATCCTCTGGGACTGTTTTACTGCCAGTAGAATTGTACACAAATACACAAAGTAAATCTCCTAAATTGTTTTTCTGCATGGCAAATAACTGTAGGCTAAATAGTCATTACTGTTCCTCATGTACTTTTATAATTCCCTTATGCAGGCCTGACTGCCATGTAAAACTACATTATGAGGATTCATGTATAGTGTTATGTCATTCTCAGATTCTCAAGTTATGTTACAATTTTAATTGCAGTTACAATTTTAATAAACTTGTCTGCACTTTTATTCACTTCATTTTGGCTCTTTGTTTCTTTTTATTGTTTACTTTGTCTCTTACGTGTTTTTAACTTTACAGTCTTCTGTCATTTTTTCATTTTCAAATTTTGTATAATTTCTGTGCACTTAATTCAACAATATTGTTATTGTGCTGTTTTCTTGCACTTTATCCTTACATGTTTTCGTTTTTCAGCTTTGCCTGTAAAGTATTTTGAATAACCTGTGTGTACGTTAAAGTGGAAATATAAATAGGAGTTCTTGCTTTCTGCAGTTTAAAATTCATAACACGATACAGTAAGATACAGTACCATACAATATGATATGATGAGATACGTTAGGATACGTTAGGATAGGATAGGATAGAACAGGATAGGATAGGATAGGCTAGGATAGGATAAGATATGATGACATAGAATAAGATACGCCAAGATACGATAAGATAAGATAAGATAAGATATGATATAATATGATACAATACGATACGATAAGATATGACAAGATCAGACGAGATAAGATATAGTACAATAAGATACGATAAGATATGATGAGATACAATAAGAAATGATAAGGTAAGATATGACAGTATATGATAGATACGAAAAGAACAAAAAGATATGATTTGACAAGATAAGATATAAGATATGATAAGATACGAAATAAGATACAATAAGATACGATACGATATGATTAGATAGGATAAGATACAATTAGATACAATACAATAAGATAAGAAATGATAAGATAAGATACAATAAGATACAATGAAATATGCCAAGATACAATAAGATATGATATAATATGATACAATACGATAAGATACGATGAGATACGATAAGAAATGATAAGATGAGATACGATAAGAAACAATATGATATGATAAGATATGATAGTATGTGATAGATACGAAAAGAACGAAAAGATATGATTTGATTAGATAAGATATAAGATACGATAAGATACGATATGATAAGATAAAATAAGATATGATTAGATATGATATGATATAAGATATGGTTAAAAATAAAGACATAATAATGATATTGTAAAGACAAATCTACAAGGCGTGATGAATTTACATCGCGATATGTAAAGATCAGTAGGACATAACTGCAGTATTGAGTATGTGGCCAACTCTCCAGTGGGCTTCAGATTTGTGTTGCAGGTCAGTGTGCGCTGCTGAGAATCCATCAGAGTGAGCCCTCTTCCCATGTTTCCGGATCTGTGACGTGGACCAACGGCGACGTTTCTATCCGGTGACGCAGAGACGTCAGCGGTCGGTGGGCGGAAAAGCGGCAGTGTGTTTCTGTATGTGGAGAAAAAGCCAAACCGGGTATTTTTCTAAAGAGGATTCGCACCGAGAATCAACACGGAACGGTTTAGCTTGTCGGCTGCTGTCATGGCGGTTCCCGCGGGTCACACGGACGTCCAGATGGACAGAGGCGCCCTGAGCGGACAGACGGTTTCCCCCGAAAACAACATAGACATCGACGAGAAAGAGTTGGAAAACATCACAAAGAAACACCAAGAAGACGACACGACTACGCTGCCTTTGCACTCACCTTGGACGTTTTGGCTGGACAGGTAATATTTTCACCTTTCTTCTGCGTTGTCTTTTCCAGTTTCGAGCCCCGGAGACGAACCGAAACGATGGAGGAAAAAAAATATAATTCAAGGCTTTTCCGAAGGCCTCCAGGAGCCAAATGTAGCGGGAGAAGAGTCTGCGATTAACATGACCTTCTTCTGTTTACTCACACTGCTTTTATTTACTCAGACAAACGGTGGACAAGCGCACACAGTCATTTTTTAGCTATTAAACCACGAAGCTACTTTAAATATGTTTCCCTGCAGGGTGCCTGAGGGGGTTTGGGGTGAAACTAACACAGTTTGTACCATTTTGCAATAAGTAGTTCCAGTCTGACACAGTAATCCTTTATTGGAAGCCTTTGTTATCTAATCAGAGTCCTTCATTAATGCCAGAACCTCACTACCTGTGATTAAAATGAATCCTAAACGTTGCAACTTAGCATTGAGGTCATGGGACTGTAGCTTCTCATTTCTACTTTGCATATTGTTTTATTGTTTTCCCTGGAACAAAGACTTTCCAACTTTGTATGACACTGAAGCAAGATTCGTCATCTGGAAAGTGTCTGCTATATTTGAGAAGACATATGAAAGGAATAAACTTTAAAAGCAGCTTACAACTCAAAAAGACTGGGAAAAAATGAGCCGATCAGTCAAACAACTGCAAAATTTTGAGCATCACTTAAGACGATCCATTAATGAATGTTTTCTCAAGCGTAAATAACCAATGTCCCAAAGTTTCAACTGCTTAATTCTAACCTTTTGATTTACTGTGTTTCATGTAACTCTAAACTAAATATATTTGGAATTTTGACTGATCATCTGACAATAGAAGACATGAAAGTGTCAAATTGGGTTCCTCCGACTCTTTGTAGCCATTTATCTCCAATTTGTGATACTTAATAGATCTATCTATCTAGTAAGTAGTTACTCGATTACATTACGCTTTAGTCCATAATGTTGTCAAAAACTACACTTGGATAGGAATCATGATCATCTAAAAGAGCAAGGCTAAAAGTTTTTCGAAAACGTTTGCTCTATTATTTGCCTCAGAAAAAGATTTCTAAAGTTTATATGACACTGAAGCATGATTGGTAATCATCTATGTATCTGATAAATCTCATAAATGACATATGAGTGAAATAAACTTTCAAAGAGCTGAAGAATGACTGGACTTTACTACCTAGAAAGACTGGGAAAAATTAGTCAAACAGCTACAAACATAAATGACACACTTTCTAATGTTTCAGCTGCTCAAATTTAAAATTTTGATCCATTTCTGTGTTTCATATTGTTTTAAGCAGAGTATATTTGGATATTCTACAGACAACAGGAGACATAAAAGTGTCAAATTGGGTTCCTCAGACTCATGATAGCCATTTTCTCTAATTTGTGGTACTTAATAGATGTAACTAGTAAGTTATCCATAGAAAAACATGAAGCTTTACTGTTAATGTTGCCAAAAACTAAACTTTGATAGGAATCATGATCCCTTAAAGAGCAAGGCAAAAAGTGACAAAAATGTTGCTTGTTGTTTTACCATTTGCTTTGGAATAAAGGTTTCCAAATGTTGTATGACACTAAAGCTTGATTAGAATCTACTAAAGTTGAGAAGTGACGTATGAAAGACTATTCAGACTTTACAACCCATGAAGACTGGAAAAAAAATGAACCAATCAGTCAAACAACTGCAAATTATTGAGCATCACTTAAGACAATCCATTCGTGAATGTTTTATCAAGCGTAAATAATCAACATTACAAGGTTTCAGCAACTTAAACATAACAATTTATTGCTTTTTCTGTCTTATATATAATCTTGAAGAGTATATATTTGGGTCATCTGACAATAGGAGACAAGAAAGGCTCAAGAGAACTCATGACATTCCTTTTTCTCCTATTTGTGGCACTTAATAGATGGAACTAGTAAGGAGTTTGTAGAAAAAAACAACACTTCAACTCATAATTTGTCAAAAACTAAACTTGGATAGGAGTCATGATCCCCTAAAGGGCAAGGCAAAAAAAAACCCTCAACAAAAATATTGTTTATTATTTTACCATTTGCCTTTGAATAAAGGTTTCTATATGCTGTATGACACTAATGCTTCATTAGTATCTGATAAATATGAGAAGTGACATATGAAAGAATTAAACTTTTAAAGGTGTGACGAATACTCAGACTTTACAACCCATTAATATTGGGGAAAATGACCAGATTAGCCATCCCATGGTTTCAGCTGCTTAAATATAACATTTAGGTGCTTTTCTGTGTTTCATTTCATTGTAAACAGAATATGTGTTTGGATACTGGACTGCTCGTCTGACAATAGGAGACATTAAACTGTCAAACTGTGTTCCTCATGACAACAAATTTCTTCCAATTTGTGGCACTTAATAGAAAAGCTTGTTTATATAGCAGCTTTTACATCACAGTCACATAGTGATCAACAGAATATACTAGCGTTAAGCCCATAAAAACAACAAAAAAGACAGAAAACAAAAAACAAAGCAACAGTAGATCTAAAAATAGATAAATAGTCATAATAACAGTAATAAGAACATACAGATTGAAAACCTAGATCATAGCGTAGATGTAACAAGTGAGGAGTTCATAGAAAACAAATGAAGCTTTAATCCATAATGCTGACAAAAACTGATCTTATAGTTAGTAATCATTATTCTTTAAAAGAGCAATGTCAAAATGTCAAAAAGCGTCAAACTATTTAACTTGTATATCGATAAAACAGTGGCTATACATTAAATGACTTCAATCAACATATAGTCTATTTATGCAGAAACATTTTCTTCATAAAGGTTATCCCAGGTCTTTTATCGTATACAGTGTAACAACCGTGCTACTAGCTCTACACTTGTTTCCGCGTTCTGTCTAGTTTGGGTAAAAACAGTTTCCTCTCATCCTTCAAGGTCTTTACCTGGCACGACGGCTGCAGAATGTGAATCCAATCTGAAGAAGATCTACACGGTGCAAACTGTTCAGGTGAGATTTGATGTCAGCTTAAGGAGCTTCATTGTCGTAGGAACAAAAAGATCAAGTGCATGACTTGGCTAAAAGTCAGAGTCGTTTGAGGAGAGCTTCCGTGATGCGAGGGAATAAGCAGCTACAGTATGCACAACTGGTGGGAGGAAAAAAAAACCCAAAACTTTTCATCATAAAAAAGTTTATTGATACCATATTACATCAGCTTTTTCTAGTGAAGTTTAAACAGTTTCGAAGTGCTGTTTTTTTGGTTGCTTTTTTAATGGCGTGTGTAATTGTTGTTGATTATCAAACCGTTATTTGATGAATTCATGTCTAACATACACTGTTCCCCTTGTACTAAATGGAGGGAAAGCCACTGTCTTGTTTTCATGGGGACTTTCAGCATGTAATGTTGAAAATATATAATATAAAACACAACTCGCTCCAAAATAAACAGACTGATATTTTAATATCAACGAGGACATCACACAACAGCCAGGTCTAAGTTAGTAATATTTTGCAGTGGTGTTTAAATTGGTGAAACAAGGTATCAATCAAAAAGTTTAGCTACAAAACATAATTTCCTACAGCTATTTTGACACTTGATTGTTTCAGTTGCCAAATATTTGCTTGTTCTCAAAATTTTTTGTCATTTACTTAATAGTCAAATCAATATTTTGGATTAAACATGCAAATCTACTTTGGAAATTACAATGTGCATTTTCACTATATTCTTACATTTTTTTGGACAAAAATAAGGTCAGAAAATAATCTGTACATTAATATACACTACCCAGCCAAAAAAAGTGGCACACTTTAGTATTTTGTTGGACTGCCTTTAGCTTTGAGTATGGAACTTATTTGCTTTGGCATCGCTTCTGCAATGTCACAGCATTTATTTCTGTCCAGAGATGCATTAATTGTCTACCAAGATCTTACATTGATGATGGGAGAGTCGGACTGCTGCACAAAGTCTTCTCCAGCACATCCCAAAGATTCTCAGTGGGGCTGAGGTCTGGACTCTGTGGAGGCCAATCCATGTGTGAAAATGATGTCTCATGCTCCCTGATCCACTCATTCACAATGTTCCCATGAATCCTGGCGTTATCATCTTGGAACATGTCCGTGCCATCAGGGAAGGAAAACTCCATTGATGGAAAGACCTGGTCATTCAGTATATTCAGATAGTCAGCTGACCTCATTCTTTGGGAACATAATGTTGCTGAACCTGAACAACCCCAGATCATAACCCTAACCCCCACAGACTTATAGGTACTAGCCATGATGAGTGCATCACTTCATCTACCTCTCTTCTTACCCTGATGCCCCCATCACTCTGGAACAGGGTAAATCTGGACTCATCAGATCACATGACCTTCTTTCATTGCTCCAGAGTCCAACCTTTATGCTCCATAGCAAATTGAAGCCTTTTTTTCCCCATTTCGCCTTGCTGATCAGTGGTTTTCTTAGAGCTACACAGCTGTTTAGTCCCAATCCCTTGAGTTCCCTTCGCATTGTGCATGTGGAAATGCTCTTACTTTCACTATTAAACATGGCTGTGAGTTCTACTGTCATCTACAATCATCTAAGAGTTTGTTCCGACCACGCTTGTTTCTCGAAGATGATCGTTCGCCACTATCTTTAAGGTTTTAATAATGTGTTGGAAGGTTCTTAACCTGATTTTAGTAGTTTCAGAAATCTCCTTAGTTGTTTTCTTTGCTTGCAGGCCAATAATTTGACCCTTCTGAAACAGATTAGCATCCTTTCCATGAGCACAGGATATGTCTTCCAACATGGTTGTTTAAGAAACGAGAAGCTCCTCACTGCATCAGCTAGGGTTAAATAAGTTGTTGCAGCTGAAACACATTCATCACTGCATTAATTATCCAATGGAAGGCTCTTATCTGTGTGCTTGGTTAAATCCAGGTGGCGACTTTTTTTTTTTTGGCCAGGCAGTGTATAATGGCTAAAGATTGCTAGTTGCAATCATTGTGTAAATGAGCCAAATGCAAATTGAATGAACTCATAACATTGTATTGCACAGTGCTAACTTTTTCCCTCCAAACTAGCTCTTTTCAATATGTTTATGAATTAGTTCAGTGTAATGGTCAATATTATAGTTGTTCCCATTCAAAGTCTTAGAAATTTAAGCAGTACAAAAAAATATAAATGTAGAAAATTATGTGCTAAAATACAGGCATATGTAGATAAAGTATAAGCATAAAATGTTCATTGTTCTAAGTAAAATAAAAAGTAAGTGTACAGTGTAATAAATAGTGATTTTGTTATTGCACAGAAATGTAGTTATTGCACATTATTGTTAACTAGTGAAGTGAAGTGTAAAATATATATCAGTGCTGATGTGTAAATTCACCAATAAACAACAAGAAACTGTAGTACAGACACACTAAAATAGTCTTCAGTGTTATTATTACATAGTTTGTCCAGCAGAGAGCAATGATGGATGGATTTTTAGCTGTTCCCAGTATGCATCATGCTCCCAAATTCAAAATAAAAGCAGTTCAAAGTATTTGCAAATCTATTGCAAATGGATTTTTTTTAAACTGCCACGTTTCTATTTCAGTATCAGCCTCAAATATCCAGTACAGATCAGAGAATAGCTGTCACCACTTGACTGTTTCTGATTCTGTTTGCAGTTGTTCTGGAGTGTATATAACAACATCCCTCCAGTCACAGCCCTGCCTTTGAGATGTAGCTATCACTTAATGCGCGGAGAGCGGAGGCCGCTGTGGTGAGTCTATTATTATTGGAAACATTGCGATTATGTCCCTTATCACTGGCTCAAACAGAGGACAAATTAGAAGTGTTGCTCATGTAGTTGCTGTTGTGTTTTATAAATTTTACACTGGATAAATACTCTCAATCTCATATCCCTTTATTAAAGTAAATATAAATACATTTGATGGCATAAAAACCTGAGTCTTGACGTTGTTTTTATAATGAGACCGTCAGTATATAATGTAGAACTATTTTCTCTGTTCTTCTTTATCTTTTACACCAACAGGGAAGAGGAAAGTAATGCAAAAGGAGGAGTATGGAAGATGAAAATACCAAAAGAAAACACTGTAGGTGCTGCTTTCTGTTTATCTGCTTTTACTGTAATATTGTAGCTGAATTACTAATTAGCTTTTCTGTATTTCAGTCTGCAGTTTGGAAAGAATTGTTACTTGCAACCATTGGAGAACAGTTTGCAGATTACTGTGCTTCAGGTACTTTTAAAAAAATTTTTTTTTTTTAACCTTTTCTCTCCAAAAATAATTGTCGTCTTGATGCAAACTGATTCATTGTTGTGCTGTTTTGTCATCTTTTTGTTTCCCAGACGACGAGGTTGTCGGTGTCAGTGTTAGCGTTCGCGATCGGGAAGACGTTGTACAAGTCTGGAATAAAGATGCATCTCTCGCTAACGAAGCAAATATCTTGGGAAAAGTCTATGAGCTGCTCCCATACATATCTTTTAAAGCTGTTTTTTATAAGTGTAAGTATACCCATATTTTTTTCCAGTTACGTGTCTTGTACCTTTACAGAGGGAAGAAACTTTTGTCTCTGGTGATATAAGGCAGACTATAGAGAAAAAAATGTATATTTGAAGGGCCGAAGCAGAACATGTAAGCATACCAGAGGATGATTTAAGAGTGCACATGGCTTTGGGCTAATCAGGGCTTTATTGACGTTACAGAAGAGGCAGCAAGACAAATGGCTCATATGCATTCATTCCTGCTGCACATTCACATCGGCAAATCTTGTCACTACTTGTTAAGTATTTGTTGCCAGAAATGCAATATTTTGTTATGTTTGCTAAAAACTAATTAGCTTTAAATTGTCCTTGACATTGCACAAGTTTTTCAGTTGCCAGTCCACAACTTCTATCCAGGCTTGGAATGGATATATGCTTTTTTAAAAAAAATGCCTCTCTGTGTTCAAGGTCTAACTGTGTCCTGCAAGTATAATGATTTTATTTATGTCAAACAGATCAAAGGTTTATAATCACCATGAATCTCTGACTTTTTTCAGCTCACATGGAACATCATGCCTTTGAGGGAGGACGCTCAAGACATTAGATTGTAACGCACTTTTTTCTTTTTTTTTTTTTAACCCGAACTCTGTACCTGCCTTGACATAAAGGCTCTGTCCACAACCTAATCAAGGATATTATTTTGCTTTCAACAAGGAAATGTTATCAATATATTTTTATAACTTAATGACTGATGCCTTGTTTCATTTTGACATGGGTCCTAAAGCTCTGAACTCGTCAGAGAATGTATATCCAGTGCAACTGTCATCCAGAGTTTGTTAGTTTGTGTCGGTCTCGACTTCCTGCTATACTGAACTGCACTGTCATGGTCCTGTCCTCTGCACGGCCGATGGACCTCGCAAGTAATTCCTGGTATAGAGGTAGCAGCTACATACCATGTTTTAACTGTTAACCGTCTGCATTCACATCATGTTTCAATCAAGTCAGCTTTGTACAGTGCCAAAGCACTTTTTCTGCCATTTCAGAAGTTTGTATCTTAATGATGAAAGTGTTTTACTCAGCTGGACTTTTTCCACTTGGATGGAGTGAATGTCCCATTTGGTTTCTGGAATCTTCATCAAGTGTACGTCAAACTTAAATCAGGGTAACACTTGAAAATATTGCACATGACTACCTATTCCCATCACAATGTCCTTCAGTTATAAAGCCATCATAGGGAATCGGAGCATAATCCTGCACAGACATGGCCCTTAGAAACTGTATATTTGGTTTCCGAAATGCGTTTTTACAGGTTTATGTAAAAGAGGAAAACCCGTCCTGAAAGGTGCCTCTGGGAATGTTCTCAGCCTCACCATATTAGATGTTTCTTTAAACACACGTGTTGAAAGTAGGTCTCCCTTCCTCCTAAATGGAGTCATGGATTGTTTGAAGAGATACTGCACATTTTTGTGCTCAGCTAGTGGTGCTTTGTCGTACTTGTCTCTACTTGTTTCTCCTACCAATAAATCTAGTAGTTTGCTTACTGGACTGTGTCCCCGTAACAATAACACACAGAAAAAGGCAGCATTATTTGCCTTTAAGATTGTAATATAAGGCCATGTTCCTACCATATTTAGCAATAAATGTAGGTACAGTTTGTCAAATGTCATCATTAAAAATTCAGATAAGATGGATGTGATGAACTTAAGCAAAAACAAACAAAAAAAAAAAAAAACTTGACTGACCTTAAAAAATGCCACAGAAATAGAACAACATATTTTTCAGATCCCTTTACAAATCAGGGCAGTTTTTCTGCAACTTTATTGCTGAATTTGAGTTACCTTTACTAACCCTGTTAACACTCTGTTGTTTTATTGCAGTGTAGACCACAGTAACCTGAATGCTACTGGCATTATTGTCACACCACTTTTATAGATCAACTTTGGACTGGTTGATAGTTTTAAGGGGGCAATATTTCCTTTGTAAACGTTTAGTTTTTTTTTGCAGTGACATGGACAAAGTAAATAAAACTCAGCTGAAAATGCAGTTATTATTGGGGTTTCTTTTTCAGAGTACATTTTTCAACAACGGGTATCTATTAAAAGACAGTGTTGTTATTCTGGCATGTTGGGTGTATTTTAATACCTCAGTGATTTAACATTGTCTGATTATACTGAGCCATCTTGTCCTTACACCAGTTGCTGTTACTCCTAATACTGTCTACCGGTAGAAAATACCTCAACAAATATTTTTAAAGGTCAGTAAAACTTCGTGGTAAGTAATTAAACTGTATTTATATAGCAATTTTTTTCATTAAAAAAAAGGAAATTACAGTATGAAACAACACAGTCAGAGGCAAAATGAACAAATATGAAGTCAAACATAAAACAGGGATGGAAATCTTTAAAAAGGCTCTTTGAACAAAGTTGCATAGACTTGAGTGTTTTTCCAACTTGTAATAACCACAAGACTGAAAATGTACTCCACATTTCACTTAAAAGATTTCCAGACCTTCCTCTGAAGTCACTAATGTATCGACTTTGTTCAGTAAATATCCCAATAAGCAGTTACAGACTTGCCTGAAAGAAACAAACTTCTTCTCTACTGCTCACTTAAACATTAATGGTTAGAATGTTTAAGTCAAAACAATGTCAGGATAATCAACTCAAAGTTAGGCATATAATCACCATAATATAATATCTCATAGAGTCTCTTATTCTTCTAAACTGATGCCAATGTCCTCTTTTTGGCTGTTCCTGGGTTCTCTGAGCTCATTTCCGCTTGACAAGTTGGAAATTAGTTGCAGGCCTTTATATCAAAAGAAATATATCAAAAATGCCAAAATGAAGGTGATAATTCTCTGTGGGCTCTTTATCGCAAATGATATTTGTAGAATCCAGCTGATGTATTGGTGCGCTGATTTTATCTGCTGATACTGGCCTATCACAGGTATCTTGGTATTAGTGTATTTGTTGATCGATATGTACTGATATAAAACTTTTCCTTTTTATTTGATACAGAACATTATGCTGATAAATGTATTTGGGGTTATGAAATTGTGTCATCAGATATTTTGTCCTGCAGAGCATCATCCAAAGCTGGAAAATGAAGCCAGCTAAAAACTGCTATTTATTAAATGGCCACTTGAGGCTGGCTGCAAAGGCAAGTCAATCCCCAAAAGCACTCATGCCAGTCGGGTACAGAAGAAAAAAAACTGGCATCTGGAGCTAGTCTCCCTGTTCATGACAACAGTTCAGGTTTTTTTTTTTTTTTTTTTTTTTTTTTTAAATAAAACATGCATGTTTATCTTGTTTTAAGCCTTAAAATTATGCATAATTACAATTTGAGTAAGAGGTAGGTGCCTTCACAGGACAATAGTTTGCATTGCCTGCTTCAGCTCCACTCACACTACATCTCTTTGCCCAATTTTTGATTAGCTGAACTTTAAAACCTATAGATGATACCACAAAGAGCTAGTCTATCTTTATATACAGTCTATGACTCAGACTCCATTGTTTACAACAGTCCCAGTACAGTCTGCAGCAGAGTTTGCATCCCAACTGAGTGGATGATGATGCTAAATCAAGCTTTGTATTCACAATAAGCTGCTAACTAGCCTGTGAAACACTGTTGGAAAGCTGATGAACAATGAACTCCAATATGAATACAAAAAACATTGGTTGATATATTAATATTGGGTTTTTTTTTTTACTCCTTAAAATCAGTGTCTGCATCAGCTCCAAACCTACTGGTTAATGCATTTTGTTTTTTGGGTTATAAAAGAGTAAACTTTCTTAAAGACCCAACCCATCCAAATAACGTCATTCGCAAATATAAATTCAAAGTTCCGAGTTACAACTTCTGGAAATCCTAAATTTAGAACAGGAGTGCACTAAATGTTTGGACACTAAACCCAACAAATCAACATAATAAGCTCCGTATTGGAAGCTTGATCCAAACAACACAAAATCAGTTGTTTTGATCCCTAAACATGTCCGACGACCTAATACACAAGATTTAATGTGAATGTCCAGGAACCGGAGCGTGAGCAATTACATGGACAGCTAGTTTTAGAGTGCCTCTGTCCCCTGGGGTTATAAAATTAATTCAGAAGACTAGTCAGTAATTTATAAAACCAGTGTAGAGTGCATCCAGTTTTACTCTGCACTGATCATGCTGCACTTACACAGCCAACTGAAATGGTGCCGGTACGGACTCAAAATCTCACAGATTTGATTGTGTCCAACATTGTAAGGATTCACCCGCCAGCAGCTTGGGCGGTGCAGAAACATTGCTTTAATGATCAGAGGGGAGAAGAAGAAGAATAGCTGACCCTGCTAGCATCTACAAAGAAACACTTCTTGATTGGGGAAATGCTTCTGTTATTCTATAATTTACATTGACACTAGAAAGTCCTCAGTGAGACCTTGAATACAAATTAGACAAACCAATGCATATGTTTATTAATAACCTTCAAAAGCTATTTTTTAGTATAATTGTTATTTGTACTACAGTCTATAATCCATCATCTGTGTAAGAGGTGTATAAATACAGAAAGAAAGTTAGCTACTTTTTAAATGAGTTAAGTGTGATGGCTTTACACCTTAAATGCTGTAAAGCAGATACTGGTCAGATCTTGCACATTAGCACTTACCTTGGCAACCATGACAAGGTAAGTGCTTTGTTGTAAACACTGGCAATAAATACACTAATTGGTGATATTTCCAGCTTCATGACTGCATGTGTTTGGAAAAGAACTGTCTTATTAACAGCATGTATGAGACCACATTAGGTAGCACTGTGTTTCCACGTTTTCATTTGTTGTCTGTTGTTTTATTGTTGGTGGAATATCAGAGTAGACATTTTTTTGACCAAATTTACACCATCATATAATTGGGTTGTATAATTCTACCAAAGCAGGGTTGTACCACTGAAGATCACCGAGGCTACAAAATTTCAGGACTCTAGCTACATTGCTTCTCAAATTACAGCACTTCAAACATTGCTCCACAAATTGGCATGAAGAAAACGATGCAAAAATCAACATCCCTCTGTAGATTTTTTTCTACTCAGAAAGTTACAACAATTATATTCAAACCCATGTTTTACTTAATAACATGCACATTAAAAAAAAAGATAAATATGAGATGGTCAGGTGTGACCCATGTCTTGTGCCAAGTCTGAAGCTCTTGACCATGCCTTTTCAGAGCTCAGCGTTCCCTGGCATCATTTTAAGAGTAGGGCCACTGTGGCTTTCATTAGTGCTACTTTGGGTTGTTCTAAGCCTCCCGATTACTGCTGCAACTGTAGGACTGTGTTCTGCTGATTTTTAGTTGGTCACTTTTTGTTGATCTTCCTGTATCCTTCTCCACCTTTGCAGTTCTTTTCCACGTGGAACCAAGATGTAGACATGCAGATAGACACACTCCATTGGTCCAAATCTATGGAAGCTCTGGTGTTTAAATGTAATTTTCTAACAATATTTATGCAATAATTCCAAGTGGAAATCAGAGGTGTACTCAATTTGGTTTCAGTGATCTGAGGTTTTCTAACTTTTGTATCGGTGATCACGGGTGTATTCATGTTTGCTGCATTGAGTTTTTACTTTTAGGCCTGTGTTTTCAAATTAGTCTTTTTAAAGTATTTGTTTTTATTGTTCATAAGGGGAAATAATCTGCTGTTTAACTTAGAACTTGTACAGTTCTTAAAAGGTGACAGTTTTTAATCATTTTCTGTTTAAATTATATTGCATTGGGGTATATATAAACCATTTATTCAACGTCGAGCACATTTGTAACATTTCAGAGCAAAGCAGATACACAAGAATAATGTTTTAGAGCTAAAATAATGTAAGAATGAAGCCAAGAGTTTGGCAGAATCTTGCATTATTATCAGAAATGCATTAATGTGTCATTTTAAGTAATATGTAAATTGTTAGAGCATGTACATTTGTTAAGTTTTTAAGCTTTAACAGAAAACCGTCCTTTAAAACATTCCTGTTTGGCTCATAAGTTTTGGGGGGAAAGTTTGATGGAGTCCAGCCCAGTTATATATTCAAAGCTAGAATGCAGCCTGAGGTAACTTAATCCCTGGTTTCTCCTACTTTTACTCATTTAACGTTCTTCCCTGGTCATTATCTGTGCAGTTCCTCCAGAAGTCCTCGTCCTTTCATTACGTGTTGAATGCTACAGCCCCCAGCAGCAGGGGAAAAACACCATATAAAAGCCATCCATCCCCCTTTGGAAATCAAGAGGAGCTCCTATTCATTTGCTTAATTACCTAATTAACAGAAAGCTAATTACTTTGTTGTGTGCACGCGTATGTGTGGAGAGGCTGTTACGTAACTGATAGTGATCCTCAATTAATTTGTAACTGCACTCCATCAAGTCGGGGCCTTAATCCACACAACACATCACCAGCGTGACACCAACAAAACATGATAATAAATTCCGACACAGACACATGGCTGTTGGGCTCCGCTGAGCTCACAGATCCAGTATTGACACGCAGATCAAGCCAGTGAAGAATTAAAAAGCTCAGATTATGTGTCAGATTACCTTCATAAGACTCTACATACATTTGGCTTTTTGTCATTAATTACACCAGCCGATCGTGTTTACAACCTTATGGAAAAAAAAAATACAGTAATCCTATGAAAGGCTGCCGGATACACAATTCATAGTGAAATCTGTTGGACTATTATGAGAATTTTGTAGTTATATCATAACTGAATGGCATAGAGACTACAGACTTATTTAAAAATCTGTAATATTTTGGCTGTCAAAGTTTTTTTCTTTGATGCATCTGTGTTTAGATTGTATATATACATAGATTTAATGACATATTTTAATGAAAAAAGTAATTCTATTTGTTGCTATTTACCAAAATGTGTCTTTTTTGTGAGTGAATTTGTGTGTTTTCTGTGTCATAATGCACAATAAACAATCCACTGTAGCTTTGGATTTATCTGTTAAATTGCTTGGAGGACAGGTGTGTGTCATGTTGATTTTTCCATGATGTCATTAAACACAACACCAAAGATTTAAATCATATATCTCTGTGTACTTGCTACAGCATATTGGGTATACCTATAATACATATGAGCCATTTTAGCTATCAGTTACTATGAACTGTGCATATAAATACAAATTAAACCTTAAACACCTTATCCTGGGACCGTATAATACCCTGTTTTATAGTTTTATTTTATTTATTCATGCCTGTCTGTTCTTTTTTTTGAGAAATCTTTATTAAGTCAGTATGCTGCCACTTTTCTTTTTCAAATGTGATCGTTCGTGTAGTGTAATTTAACAAGCAACAAAAAATAGCGATGTGTTTTCCTGTTTGTCGCTGTTACTATGACAGGACGTTTGCTGGTTTGCTGTCTTATTTGGTGCAGTGTTGCTGGTGTCAGGGTCACTGCAGCAGAGCAGAAGGTTGTTTGATAGAGGAAGATTTTGACGGCAGCAGCTTTGTAAATGAATGATCCTGTGCCAAGTGATCAATCGGTCAGTTAGAAGCCAAACTGGAGCCTGAGCATGAAAACTCAGAGGTCATGAACTTAACAGCAAATTAGTAGAACGCCACATGCAGCACAAACATGTCAAAGTGACTAGTACTTGTGATAGTCGTAGTAATTTTTGTTTAGTGCAATTTACTGAGCAGTTACAGTAAGTCATGTATAGTGTACATAAACATAAAACATGTTGAAAAACATTAATATAGCTTGAAAATTCCATCTTTAGGAGCCGATAAATGACCAGAAAAATTACAAAGGGGCTAAAATGCTATGCTATGAAAGCTTTACTTGTAATATTGTTTTAATGTAAAGCTCAATCTGTGATACATAAGTGAAATATATCAGAATAATAAAAAAAAAACAGCCATACATTAAAGGGCTACAGGAAACTGTAGCGAGAAAATATCGCAGGTTGTGTTAAAATAACTGATAACATTATATAAACTCCCTATAAACTTTCGTGCTACAGATTAAGTGGTTAATAAGTAGAAATATTATATTGCAGTAACTTTTCCTGTGGCTCGGTGTGGTCAGAAGGTGGCGCTGTCTACCAAGAAACAGCCTCTGATGAGAGGTTCGTCAGCAACATTCCTCTCAGATGCAGCCATGATAAATGTAATGTCGTTTACAGTGAAATGAGCTGTGTTTCTCAGACCTTGATCAAGGACAAAAAGAAGAAGAAGAAAAAAAGACTTAAAATATTTTCCCTTGAAGTTAATGTTGCTTTACAATTAGTGTTAACTGGGCTGTTGCACTGGCCCATTCTTTTCATCTGGGGCAACTGAGGGATATTTTTAATAACTGTTGTAATATTTTTACACTTCTTGTAACCAAGTGACCAAAACTTTGCAACCACAAGATTTACAGCAAGCAGGGAAATTCTGTGTAACTTAAATTTAGGTGCAAGCATTCTGCAGCGCCGGCCCACATGTTAGAAATTATTATTATAGTAAAAGAACCTGCAATGTGGTTATCTGCACTACTCAAAAAACACAACACTACTACCCTCTTTAATGGTTAAAACTCCTCACGGCTGAGATTAAAACATCTTTAATGATTATGTCAGAGCATTTTTTCTTTTCTGTCTTTTTTTTCTTTTTTCTTTTGGCAATGAGGGTTTGGAAGAGTTACGATGAACCCTAGATCAAGAAAAAAAAGGAGAGGAGAATTTTCTGAAATAATAGAAGTTCATTCTGCCTCAATTGTAATTAGTCAGCTTAGACATTTTAGCTTTTCTGACAGCCCCCTCTCTCCTGTCACACTTTCTGCTAAAACTAATGCATATCATTACATTTCCCCATAGAAAGGACCCACTAAGTGCCACTAAGTGCCGCTGAATTGTACTTGTGATGTTTCTATGAAGGGGGGATCTGCAATGCAATGAGCGTTGTTTACCCAGCAGGTGGATATGACGTCATATTGGAACATCAAAACAAAAACATCCAAATCCGCGATTCTTCCTTTTTTTTCTTCTTTCCTTCTTCTTCTTCTTCCTTTTTTTGTGGCGTGTCTTCGGCGTGTTAAAATCTAATAACATTGGGAAAAAAACGAGCTTCCCCTGCGAGAGACACCGGCAGGCAGCGAGTGTGAAACTCCACATTTTTATTTTTTATTTTTGTTGTTGCTCTTATTTCGACGCCCTCGGTAAGATCATCTCTTTCTCTCGTAGTTAAGTAAGTTCGTTAGTTGCCCCACCATCACCACCGCCACCGCCAGCACCAGCAGCACCACCACCAACCACCAGCCACCTCCACCTCCACTAACACGGAGGAGAGCGGAGGAATATTTCGCTTATTTACGGTGTGATTTGTTGTCGCATGCGTTTCTCGGTACACAAGCTCGCGTGCACGGCGGCTCCGGTGTCTCGTACTTAAAAAAAAAAATCGGTACCCTCCGCGTGCGCCTGTTAGCTGCCGTTAAAAGCTGTGTTGTGTGTTTTTTAAAAAATATATATCTTCCCCTACAAACCGGTAAGTTTCACTATTATCATAAATGTTAGCTTTGTTGTTTCGTATCTAGATACCTGCTGCTGCTACTCGCAAACACACACACGGGAGTTTGTCTTGTCGAGTTTTCTTTTTTTTATTTAGCTGTAACAAATAAACAAATAAACAAACACCTGTGCTATCATAATGTCGACTGCTAGTAACGTTAACTGTGCCTCTACGAGTTTGACTTTTTTTAAATTGGGGAAAGTTGTAACTTCATGAAACCCTGAGGGTGGAAATGCACCTTTGAGGGGGGAGAAAAAGTATTTTAGCAATTAATGCTACATGGTTATAAAGCAGCTAGTTAGCGATAGCGGCTAACTAGCTTGCAATCGCAACGTTACCTGTTAAGGATATGTTAGCGCCATGAAAAAGTTTACGTTGTGAAGGGGAAGTTTGAATGCCGTGATTTCTTTTGGAGTAAGACCAGGGAAGGAGCTTTTCCCCACGTGTTAGCTGTCCTCCAAACTCCCAAAGACCGGAGCAAAGGCATCAGAAGTGGCCGAAACTGAAGTTATATTAACCGTATTGCGGCTTAAAGCTAATAGGCAGAGTGGTTTTATTTAGCTGTCCATCTTTAGCGTTGTTCTTTTTTGGTGTGGCTCGCCTGCTTTTAGCGATAAGGCTGGTACTAAACACCCGTAAAGCCGATTTTCACCTCATAGGTAACTTTTCATCAACGCGAAAGATTTGTAGAATTAAATTTTAATTATAGCTTTGACAACCTGAAACTGTATTTCAAAGTGTGATGCGTGTTTTTCTAATTGTGTTGTTGGTTTTGCTCAAAGTTTGCTGCTTGTATTGAGTCAGATGTGGCGTGGCGTAAGCAGTTGGGCATTTTCTTAAATGTAAATTGGTTGGAGTTGTACATGACTTTGCTATTACTTGCGAAAAATGGAGTTTAATTTTTGTTAAATAACAATTAACAGTTGTTACTACAGTTGTGTAAGCTGCTTTTACTAATATTTGATATCCTAATACACTGTCCAAAGGATTGTTGTAGTTTTTGTTTAACTGTAGCAATCAAGTACACTTATATTCATTGTGTTTTGACTCTTTTTTCTGTTTTATTTAACATTTTAGAACAGGTGTATCACATACAAACGAACACTTGTGACAAAGACTGTGGATTGGACTCTTTGAAAGCTCAGGAATCTATGTAAACATATTGATACAATTGTCTAATGTAATTAATCCACACTGATTTATCATACATTTTCTTAATCAGAAAGATATGCACAAAATATTTTAGATTTTTAAAAAAAATAGTAAAAATAGAGAGTACATATGCGTACTAATTATAAACTGCATACATATAAGCATGAAATATTGCCATAATGTTTTATACAGTACGTATGCAGCTGGCAACAGCAGGACTAAAACCATCTAAAAATTTACAAAAGGGAAACTGCAGCTTTAACAACTATTGCTGGCAGTGCTCCCTCCTCCTTGGTCTTTGGATTAGTCATTGTCTGAGGGGAAAAAAACACTTTTTTGTAGGAGAAGTAAAGTAAACAGCCTCCAACAAGCGAACCTTGACAACCCAGATTAAGGAAAACATTGGAGATCAAACAGTGCTGCTGCTGGGCTGTTGTCATGAGCTGCCTGAGAGAGAGCTGCAGACTATTTGAACAGGCACTGGGGTTTGTGTGCTCACTTATGCAGAAATGGACCTTCGCAAATGCTGACCTAGGTTTTAAAACACAGGATGAACTTTCTTTGCAACTTTTCCAGGCCTGCTGTTTGACACAGCTATTGCATACAGACACTCAGCCTTCTGCTGTTTCTGATGGGAACAACCCAACATCGTCCCCCGCGTCTGCTTCTAGAAACAAGAATGACTGTACTTTGTCTGCCACATGCTACCACTGAATAAATTGAGTTGGGGGGAGGTGATGGGTTGGGGTATGAAGCTTGAAATTTGAGAAAGACCAGCTGTATGCATTGTAATGACGCAAGATCCTTAATGCACCAATCTGTGATTTTGTATTATTTGGAAAGCCCTTGTTTCTAGTTTGGCCTCTTCAGGCTTGGGCTAAGGCTCTTCTTTGTGGAGAGCTGAGGTTCAACTGGTAAGAAAGTAATCAGTCACTCATGCATTCAGTGTGAGGACTCCCATCCCTGAGTGGAGCGGTCCTCTCTTTCATCTGACGGCTCAGTATTTGTGAACACACATTCAAATACCCTGTGCTGGGTACAGAGGGGCTGTAAACTGACTGTGCACCCTCGCTTGCAGCTGAATGATAAGGAGAGTTATTTTCGGTCCAGTGTGGGAATAAGGTTCTGCATTTGCTATATTGTCGCTTTCAGATTTATTTGCCGGCTTCGCCCTTCATTTGATTTCAGATACAAGACGCCCTCAAACCAGTTGCTCGAAACATTTTTTTTGCACAAAGCAAGACAAGTGACAGATGAATAAAGGGAATTTTCTGGTAAATGAGTTTGTCATGTGATTTTTGCATGTTTGATTCACACAGCACAAAGGGGGAAGAGTACCGGCAATATGAATACGAGTGCAGCACGCTCATTAGTGCTGTATTACATGAATGGAAGTGATAACAAAGGAAAGCAGAACAATATTTCCAGGGTAAAGGTTAGTGTGTCCCGGCCCCTGTGGCGTGCCCAGGCAGACGGTTCTCCATGCCAGGGAAGGCGATTGGTCAGAGAGTGGACAGCTTCAGGTGAGCTCTCTGCAGCTCCTCAGTCTCTATGGAGACTGCAAAATGCTCAGGATGGCCATTAACTCATGCAACCATTAATTACTGTCTTCTACTGTCATCTGTCCTTAATAAAGGGAGTGATGCTGACAAAAAATGTCATCCGCTTGCATGGGAAGAGAGGGAGCATGCAATTACAATCAATTAACTTGAGTTACAAAATGAATTTGCCACTGGTGTTGTGTTTTATGAATACAGTGCAACTCTGGAACATGGCTTGTTCCTTGTTGGACAATATCAAAGTGTGTTTTGTCTGATCAGTTTTGTCTGTTAAGATGGTGCATTAAATTAGCTGTTGTGAGGGTTTCAGATAAAGGTAGTTGTGTTGTTATAATCTGCAGTTGAATTGGGTTAGATGGTAGAAGCCTATACTACTATACTGTTACTTTTGTACAATTTATCAAAGGGCTGTGGTACCAGTTACAAAAATGAAACATTTTTTCAATAGCAATTTTATTTTTAAAAAAATGACTAGTATTGCCTGATGATATATGTTACATTATCAAATTTGTGTCAGATTTTTAAGGTAAAATGTGTTTGATCTGTTACTTCACAACAGGGAAAGGTGTGTTGCAGATGGGCTCAAATAAGACAATGAGAGAAAAATTAAAGGGGACTGGCAGTGCACTAGGGTATTTTTATTTATTTTTGGTTAATCCAAATTATCAAAAGTTAGCTAGTTTAGAATATTTCAAAATGTCTTGACAATGTGATGATCTATCACTGAAAGATTGCATTGAAAAAGTGCAATTTAGTTTTTTCCTCTCTTGCTCTCCTTTTTCAGTCCATCCAAACTGTTAGCATGTATGCAATTTATTCATTGTATTTTTATTCATACCACCCCCTTTTTCACTTTAAATGCTCCACTTTGTATATAAAATAGCATAAAATCTCTTTCATATCACAGCACTAGTCTGTTTTGGGAAGGATGCAGGTAAGCTACAAACATTTTCGTCCAGACATGAGGGGCTCAGACATATGCTACAAGCTGTGCTCAGCTGCCAGGCGAAACCTCAGCACCTGTTTCTATCAGCTGTCCAGTCTGTGTGTGTTTGTGATGTTGCTTGGATGGGCTGATAGATGCTGCTTTTGGTTTTAAGGAAAAATTCTATCAAATATGCAGTGATTAATATTTACACTGAAAAGTTGATCTAACCTGAGACACTCACATGCTGTTTTGTTTGTCATTCCAGGGCAACATGGAAAGGAAGTGAAGTTGGCCCGCTTTGAGAACAATCTAAAGCTGCTAGTGAAAGCTGGTTACGTCAGAACTGTGAGTGATTCTTCTCTTTGTTTGAACTTCAGTAATACTCAAACACCAGCGTATATTATGAAGCTTCAATCTGCAAAAACGGATATCTCTTGCTTTGTTTTTTAGCTATAGTATGATTCTACCTGGCACACAGTGATGTAGATTCTAAGGTTTATTGTTTTGCCCATCATTGCAGCTTTTAATAAGTAATTCTACTTCCTAGCAATTTAGGTGAGAAAAACTGCAAAATAATGTGGTTGGTGTCGTTGAGTTCCTGGGACAGCTAAGGTTGGAGTTACTCATATGGCGGAACGTATGTCGAAAAGGTGGCCTGTTTCACTAATGTGGGATGTGATATTTATGTAAAAGACACAATGTGACCTGACAATGCAAGAAGAAGCGTCATTCAGAAACTGTAATTCGTAAAGGTTAAACTCATGTTTTTAATATTGTGATGACAAGTTGTGTGGTCTGACGGCTTCATACCTTCGCCAGGAATCACTTGTCAGTCAAATGTGTGTGGTTAGATCTGTCATATAGTTTCTTTGTTTATGAAGTTTTTGTTTCTTGTGTTGCCGCTCTGCTCTTTTTCTTTTCAGCTGTGGTGGCTTCTCATACTATCTCGAAGGTTCCTCTGCAGCAGCAACAACAAAAAAAACTTGAATTGCACCAAAGAGTTTGGATCTTAAAATATATACGAAGCTGGGTGTTACAGTAAACACTCAAAAAAAAAGAATAAAAGATTTCATTGCCTGTCTGTAGATTAAATCATTACTGTGCTATATCAGTGTTGGAATAAGAGTAGCAAAGCTGACATTTACTAATATGAAAATGTCACAGATTATTACATACAGTCTGGTAAGTCTAGTAGGCACATAATATAAAATAGGGTTGCAAGAGACATTTTTTTAGGGCCTCATCCTTGACTTCTTGGCTGTGTTTTCACTTGGCAGTCCCAGCCTAATAAGAAACATAACATGGCAGGGCCTGCTCTTCCATCATCATTGCTGGGTGGAAAGTTGGTGTGCTTTGATCATGTCTTTTGGGCGCATCACTCCGGCTTAGCCTGCTGCTCGCTATGTGATAAGCCATCAGAGTACTCAGATCTGAGCCGGCAGCTCCGTGGGCTTGAGGAGAGACAGGAGAGAGTAATGGAGATGAGGAGAAAGCAGCAATGCAAATTTTGTTGACAGACTGTTACTGCAGCTGTTCTTTTTGCCATTGAATTCAACAATGTTACTGTCCCTCTCCACTTGTCTGTGAAGAAAAGGCCGAGTTTCATTTTTAAGTCTTTTCTTTGTGGAATGCACTGTTCCATGTTGTATACTTTGTCCTGTTGGCAATTAAAACACCTTTTAATTAGAGCTGCATATTAATTGCCTCAAAAACACATGTGATTTAATTATTTTACAAACTGTTATGTTCAGATGTACTGTTAACCACGGTTAACAGATAAAAGTTCACTTTGAAGTTGAATGCTCCCTTTTCTCACTGCTTTCCTCTGTCTGTACATAAAACATCATTTTGAACCCCCATTATGAAAGGGTGCTCCTAATTGACGGGTTGTTGCTTGTTTATTTGATATATATTTACCAGCTGGGAGGTAATTGGGAAACAGTAATTACCCAAGATGCAGTGCAGCGCTTAAGCAAAGGTGCTACCATGCTGATGAGACTGGAGCACAGATGAAAGTATGCAGGTTACTATTATCATCCTAGCAGGCTGTTTAAACACTTGACAGCTGAGAGCAGTGATGGCTAATTGGGCCCATGTCCCTTATACAGTCTCATTGTTTACTATGATGATGTACAGTGTGAGATCAAAACCGCGATACTTTTATCTTGGTGCTTTTTTTTGCACAATTGTTAACAGCATACCTGAGCAGTTAATAGCAACAATAAAAGGCCAGTGGATGTAAGGGCCTTATGGATTTGGAGTCCCTACTGATGATGTAGCTCCCTCTCTGATAATGGCCTTGTTAACTGAGATTCATTACGTCTTCTTTCAGAGTCCCCTGGATATTGAGGGAGAGTGTTCTCAAACTGCTGTGTTTGCCATGGTGAAGTCATACTGATGTGGTTTTGTGAGCTATTCATGGAAGGTGGTGACGGTATCTTCCATGACTCCTGATGATACAGTTGACCTGAGACAGGGGTGGTGCGGGTGGTATTTGACTTTGTTTGCTACTCAATTCCACTTTCACACCAACTCTCGCTTTCTCTCTCTCTCTTCTCACAGACACTTTCTCTCTCCAGTTCGCTCCCTCTAACACGGAGAGATGCACACCTTGTTTGTGTGCAGGCTGCTGTTTGATACCCCGCTCTCCCAGTAGATCTTCAAGACATTGTTGTTGTTTGCCTGTATTGGTTGGAGTGTGTGACTTGCATTTGCCTGGGCTCCTTTGAGGGAGTTTGTTTTTGTTCTCAGTGTTGTAAACAGGGTGGGGCTCCATTCCCAAACCACTCAGTTGGAGATGGTTATTTTCACAGGAGTTATTTTTTTGTTTATCATTTCGGTCAATAGATTAGCTTGGGATGGAATTACGTGTTGAAGCAGATAGGGTGACTAACCATTTGCTGCATGTGCGGACTAGATAAACACTTTTCTCCTGTTGTTTTTGTGATTAAAAACGTACTGTCATTTAGCTTTGTTTTCTCTGACTGCGTGATAATTTTTAATAAGCTTCAGAATTTGTATTTGCAAGCAAGTAAGTTAAATTTTGCCATTTTATTTCAGATGTTTTTTTATACTGAATTTAGTTTGTAAAAAAGGTTTAACTTAATTAAAGTAACTGTAATAAGTCTTTATTTTCTAAAAACAAAATATAAAGTAAAAATAATGAAATATATTAAATAATAACATCATCAAATAATAATGAAGTTTGTCACTTGTTGAAAGTTGAAAGATTTTGAACATTTAGAGACCACAGTACACAATGTCCCATGTGGTGTTTACATCTACAATTTTAAGCATACTTCATATTATTTGTTACATTGAAGTCTTCAATCAGGGCATAAAATATTATGACTAACTTTGCTCAAGGTGTTTTTCAGTTAAAAAAAATCAGCTGTCTTCAGATTTTATTTTATTGAAAAGGATTTCAATTTGGAGACTTAAGTCAAATGTCATAATTAATCCAAGCCATAGCAATGATTTTAAATTTGTTTATTATGGCCAACATACTGGTAGCTAGAAATATCTTCATATCGGGATTGTACTTCTCCAGGCCACTAGTTTTCAAGGAGCACACATTTGTTGGATTTTGACCAAAAACATGAAGTCTGTTGTCGAGACTACTGTAGCAAAAAAAAAAAAAAAATTTTAGACCATATTTGGATGATATTTAGATTAATCTTCAATACTAGATATTCAATATTTTATGCTTTTGTGCTTATTTGGTGAGCATAATGTTGAGCTCCACACCAAGATCCTTGTCAGGTATGATACATCTGTAGCTTTGACAGTGTGGCTGAGCATCAGAGGCTGCGGATGTGTGTAAAGTCCCTTTTAGACGGGAGGCAACAGCCGCACTGGCTGTCACTGATCCTGCAAAGGTCTCACCCAGATCATACATCAGCAAGCACAACAGTCCACTGTGTATCACGTAGCAAGTGTCAAGTTGAACCAGTTAGGAGTAGACATTGGGAAAATCTCTGCCCCATTATGAGTGGCAAACGTATCGTCCTGCTGTGCCACTACCTCAAAGTTATCGTCTTTTTGCAGCAAATAGGGCGGGAAGCAGCTGCATTTGCTACATTTACACAGCCACCTAAATACAATTGTTGCTTCTGACAGGAGGGCTGAGATGTTGTTACAGTACAACAGTAACTTATACAATTATGCATTTGGTCCATTTGTTCAGTATGTAAATCAACACTCAGATACATTTTGTTTTCGAAACTCACGGAAACCGAGATAGGAGGAAGGTGTCACAAAATTAGCCGAGGGAAACTCTGTTAACCAGATCATAACAGCAGTTAAGTCAACAATATACTGAGCCAGAAAAACACACAAACGTTAATGAAATGAAATACAAAATGATCAATTAATTATAGCTGCACAGTTTAACTAAATAAATGTTCATTGTCATTTCATCTTAAATGCTGTCTGAATGAGTTTTGGAGGCGCTTTAACAGCATTTTGTCTAATAATCTAGTACTAGCAGTATTCCTGTTTGGTAAAGCCAGAGTGCTTTACCTCTTAAGCATACACAGGTACACATGTACTCAGGTGGCACAACAGCAGGCAGTAACAATAGGCACACAGCTCATGTGTAAAATGTGACCTGTTAAAAATAAAAGGTATGTTTACAGTGGCGAAGAAAAGACAATAGCAAGGAGTAAGTTTTGTAAAACAGGATAGACTTTGTGGAGTTTAATGATCAGCTTTCATACAAGAGCACAAGTTTACACATAAGTTCTTGAATGTCTCTTTAATAAACTAGCATTTGCAGTTGGTCTCAATGAGTAATGCTGACTTAGCTTCATGAACCTGACACTGCCCAGAGTTTCTTATGAATGGGTGAACACACCCTTTATGTTGGCAGTTGAAAACTTGTTGATTGTTATTGCAGTTTACAAGACATTTTTGTAAGTGACTGCCCAACTATTCTAAAAAAAGACAGACGACTAGATAGGCGGAGAACAAGAGTATGAGTAGGTGGACGAGAGAGAGAATCTAAACTAGAACTGAAACTTTATTTGGCACTTATTTTGTTCCAGGTAGTAGAGTGAAAAGCATGAGAAAACATCTATTTGCGTACTCAGCAGTGATGTGAATAGATCACCAGTTTCACAACTGAGTCTCTATATATGGTGATGATGACCAGTCGCGCCAACAGTTGTCTCTGTTATAAAAGTGGCTTATGTGTTGGTCAAACAAGAGTAGAAAGCATACATGTTACACGGTATCAAATATTATGTATGAAAGGAGACCTGATTTTTGTCACATTCTTTTTATTCTCTTGTACATGTTTTGTAAATTTAGCTTCTGTTTTTTGTTGTCGTGACTTATAGTTTAAATTGTGAACAGGTAAAATAGCTGAAACCATTTTGAAATTATTGATTTCTTTCAGTGCTTTCTGTAATATGCCCTATGACCATGGTCTACAAGTACAGAGTTTGTGAAACATCTTAGTAATAGAGTGACATGTGACATCAAAGTGCCTTCTTCTTCATGCACGTCAAGTTGCTTTCTTCCATGCTCACCACTGTTAACCATTTACTATTTACTGTTCACAGCATTTGGTTGGGAATTTACCGCACCTGTTGTAAATGCTGTAAATACGGTGTGGTTAAAGGAATCAGCTGTTCTGAGTTATTGGATATTTTTCTAAAAGCCTTTTCATGTTGTGTGTATGGAGTGCATGATGTACAAGCTTTTAATGTGTTGACCAATCAATTCCTCACACTGAAAACAACTCATAGTGAGAAATGAGTAAATCAATCTTTTCATATCCTACTACAGAGAGGAGCCGGGCCAGGCTTTTGAGTGCATTTCTGTGTACTTCTGTGCAATTGTATGCAGTGATTGAAGGGCTAATTCAAAGAATTTTAATCACTCCGACCAACCCTCTTGCAGTGTCATCTTTTTTGCAAATGCCCCATAAAATGAATAGATGAGCGGTCTCTTTTTAGAGCATAATGGCTACATTAGAATATGAGATGGATAGTAGATGAAAATTCTGTATCCTTCATGCACTCTTTCTCTTTCACTCAGTCACTCTGATCTCTTTTATCAATAGTGATCCTGTGTAAAAGACCTTCCAGGGCACAGTGAAGTGTTCAGTTGAACCTCACATAGACAGAGGAATGGAAAAAGCAGAGGTGAGAACAATTTGAGCGGTAAATTGTAGAGGAACTGACGCTGGATCGACTGTTTCAGTATGAGCTTAGCTAATGTATGATTTCATGCTGTGGAACCAGTAATAGATTTGTTTTGTTTGTGTTTAAGTCTCTCCACCTTCATTGATTGCAATGCCACACCCTCGTACCAGATTCACAGTGACAGTTCTTTTTCCACCAAGTGAGATCATACCATTCAATACTGTGTGTTGCTCTCATCACGGTCAACCACATAGTGCCAGTCAATATGTAAACAATGGTGGAGACAGTTTCTCACTGCCTAACTGACATTTGCTCGGCTGATGATTCATACGTGAGCTGTCATCTTACAAAGTGTTTTCAGGCTTCACTGTACTTACGGCGGTTTGAGTAATTCACTCTGTGATCTTTGTCCACCACATTTACTGCCATAAACTGTATATGTTAATATCATAGGCTATTCAAGGCAACTCACTTCTTGTTTGGACTCTGATCCACAAGTTCTAGACAAGTAAAAATAGACAATATCACTGCTGACTGAAGTTACCTGTGTTTTGTTATCGGCACGTAGACCATAAATTTGATGTCTATGTAATGGAGTCCTTCCCTTGTGAAAAACATAATTTGTTTTCATGTACTATGAATTGACATATCCCATTTAGTTTGCAATGCTAATAGACACACAAAAACCCTTGTAAAAAATTTATTCTCTATCTTGAACATAAGAAGTGGCTCTAATCATGTCCAAAATATGGATGAATTTCTATAGCAGATTAAATGTTGTGTAACCTGATTTGTTATGTCTTCAGGTGCTTTCTGAGAACTCTTTCTGTTCTTCTAGAATACTTTTAGAAAATGAGAATGTGTCCTTTTCAAATTATTAAAAAATTGAGAAAATATGCTACGCACTGATCAAACTGGAGGTAAAAGACATATACATATATATGCATATGAGAATGGCTCACTAATATTTCTGTAGCAGTAGGGCTCTTAGACATATTTAAAAAAGAATACCTTTTTAAGACAAGCTGTCTTTTTAAGTATTTAATTACAGTAGTAATTACGATAGATCATTTAGTTATTACATAATAACAGCAACCCCATGTCAAAGCAAAGGAAGCCCAAAAACAACAGTGCAAAAAGTCTTAAATGACTTCTTGCTGATGTTTTTACATACTGGATAACTCAGTAGCTGTAAGCTTTTATCAGTGAATGTGTCAACCAATAAATGACAAGAAATTAAATACAAAACTGCCAAATCGAGACATATCTTTGTAGTTTTTTTTAACTCTTAAATACCAATACTGATGTAACGATATGTGTATGCGTCGCAAACCACTCCGTAGAGGATGTTTAGTTTCAGTATGAGACTTACCTTTGATAGGTCCTGCAGTTCAAACAAATTGCTGTCAGAAGTCTGTTCATCTGCGTAATCGTACTCCTGGAATGAAAAATCTGGAGTGTGACTTAGACATTTCGGCATTGCACCAGTTGTTTTCTATTAGCTACTGCATGCTAGTACTGTTAACCTTGAAAGCTGGGCAGACACTGGGAGATTTTGTCTTAATCTTGTATAATATCTTATCTCGTAGTACACATTTTAATCTGCCTTTTTACATTGCCAGAACCTCCAAGTTAACGCTGTAGGGTCAGTGGACTGGTGACCATGTGGAGATCACATTGGAAGCACCAATTGCACCAAACCACTGCTCACCCAGTGACCATTCCAGTGGAATTTATACAAACAAGAAGGCTGTACATCCAGTGTCAAAAAGAGAAAAAGGCACAATAGATCAATATTATGAAATAAGATCACATATACAGTGACAGTGAAACTGTAAACAATTGCTGCTTCAACAATAAATGGCTTAATATGCTAATTTTAATGTGTTGGAGCTTGTGAGGAGGCAACATAGGGACACAGATGAAACATCTTTAACTATGCTGTAAAGATACTATTTTTGTCAGGCAACTGAGATACACACAGTACGAAATTTCCGTACTAGATACTGAAGTTTCTTTGCTGTCATTTTAGTTTGTGCTATAGAAAATAAAAAGAGAATTGTTACTACATAATACTAACAAAAATTAAATACAGATCCTACTCCAATGCTAGATAAATAATACCTGTAAATCCCCCCCCCCCCTTTTTTTTTTATTCAGATAGTATACGATTTGGTCAATATCGACTGATGCTCCTCTTATTTTTAAGTACATACATCACTAAGGTTGCAGGAGGGAAATGACTTTCCTTGCTTTCATGTTCTGAGGTTTTCCTCAGATATTTTCTGCTCTCTCCACTTGTGCTAATGTAAATGATTTGCATGGAGTTTGTCCCTGCTGATTAAGGCTGTTTGGACTCTTCTTCTTTGGAACCATGCCAATTGAATTTTCTGCCTTCTAACACGCTTGGAGAGTGGGGAATATGGTTCTCATTGGGCCTGAGGCTTGATCTCCTTCTAGCCTCCCCCAGTCCTTTCACATCACTCTGACAATTAGTGAGCTCGACCATCCCCAAATGACGCACGTAATTAAAGAGTTGGCATTATAATTACAATATGTTTATTGTCTGTTTATGGGTTTGGTGCAGTGCATAACGCACTGGGAGATTTCTTTGGTGTAAATGGATTTGGGGCTGTTAATATACTTGGTGGTAAATGTGATTTCATGTGGTTAACATCTCGATACCTCCTTTATCAGCCCTTTGACAGTTGCTCTGTTTGTCGCACAATTTTGGCTTAAAGGAGGAACTGGCACCAGCAAAAACCAAATTATTTAGTCATGGGCTTTTAACGGGCACAACTGTAAATGCATGTTAAGTAAATGATGCAATTTATTCCCTTCTCCTCAATGCCAGGCTGGCAGCCACGGGACTTCTGCCAGCTTTAAATAAGTGGTACCCAGATGGTATTCACATGATGCCCACTTGGTTACAAAACGGTCCTGGGGAATAAAGCTGACTGCTACAACGACCAACGGGTCAGCTGGCGAGCCTGTTGCTCTTTCTCACTCTACATGTGCAAATGGGTTATTGTTGTGTCACTGTGTTGAATTCTTTGAGAAGGTTGTATCTCAGGGGTCCCAAATGAATTGGAAGAAGATCTATTAATGAGGAGGGCAGGATAGAAAAATAGAGGAGAAGGGTTTTCTGTTTCTCTTGGGGTTTTTTGCAGCTAATGTTGGGCTTCTTTATTACTCAGAAAAGAAAGAGGGAAGCAAGTGATGAGCAGAGCCTCTGGAGTGATATCAGTTTGTCAACAGAGCGATTGTTTACCTTCTTATTTGAAATGAGGCATCCTCTCCTCTCCTCTCCTCTCCTCTCCTCTCCTCTCCTCACCTCTGTCCTCTCCTCTTTCCTCTCCCTTCCTGCTCTGCAGCTGTGTTGGTCTCCGGGCTCGTTGTCTTCTGGAGAAGTGGTGAACTGTGTCATCTCCAGCCACTAACAACCAACAGCTGCAGCACTAGCCACCGATGCAGATCGAGGGACAATGTGGAACTGATTTTGTAATGCAGAGAAATAAATAAACAAAGCCCCTGGAAAAAAAGAAGCAATACCACAAACAACACACAGCTTATGCAAATGTGTGGGAAATGTGTTCACGACTCGATAAGCCTTATTTGTGTACTAAGAGACTATCGGACAGGAGTGACCATTTTACACGGAGATGCTCATAAGCTAAGTTTGCTATTTTATCTGCAGTAGTTTGCCCAAAACATCTGTTTAGTTTTTCTCCTTTACTGTACATATCAAACCCACACACTATGATGAAACACACCCACTATTTGTTGTTGAGTTGTGACATGAAACAACTCAGAACTGGGGGGTGTATTTGTTGCTATGTGTACACGTAGGACACCAGATGTTCGAGGCAAAGTTTTAGTCAGTGTGGTGGGAGAGGGGTCAAATTGTCAGTAGGTTAAAGGTCGAACAGCATAAAAAAACTGCACCACAGACGCAGTTAATTAGAGGTTAGATATTTAAGGGCCAACGGTAAATTTATGTCACGAAGCTCCTTAACTAGTTTAGAGTGTAGTTGTGCTACTGTTGAAAATATGAGTGTTCTGTCTGTTGCTAAACAATTTTCGTTTGTGAGATATCTGTTTTTCTCAGGAATGAAAAATTAAATCCTAACAGCTCATCCCGTTGTTTAGCTTCTTCTCCCAGTCACCTTGTAATTGTTTCTGTGTCATAAGCAGCTATCAGTATTGCTAGAAAATGGTAATGCTTTGAGAGACTCATCTCTTCCAGAGAATGGCTCTCTATCACACTCTCACATTCTTTTAAAAGGGAAAAGGAAGATGAATTTTGCCCATAAAGGCTGTATCACAAGGGCTTTTTATCCTAAATGGCTCTGGGGATTGTTATCTGTGGGAAGTGTGTCCTGCCTCTGTCGTGTTCAATCAAGTGTCCACTTAGCTGTGACTGGGAGTAATTGTTCCCAAGTGGGCCACACACTGACCTGTTAATGTCTGCGTTGACCCTGTAACCTTGTCAGCACGTCTTAGGGAGGAGTTTAAATCATGTGGATCTCCTCTGCGTCTTTACGCTACCGGGTCAAGTGGGCGTTGGTCCTGAAAGACCACTCTCTTGTAATTGTCCCCAGCAGCATGGGTCAGCTAGGGGTGTTCCCAAAGATCGGCTCTTATTAGATGAGGTACTGGGAGTGGTGTGACTTAATGGGTCAAGCCATTGATCCGATACAGCGCCAATGTCCCCTACTGCAGTCACACTCTGTGCTATGCCTGATCACTGGCTTGACTCCGGCTGAGTGCAAATTAGGCTACACTGGAGATCCATCTCACTTTTTAGATATGGGGTCTGCAGCCTTTTGAGAATATCATCACTTGTTTACATACAATTTATTGTATACTTGTCTTAGATTTACTTCATTTTGACAGTTTGAATGAGTAACCAAAATTCTCTGTTACTATTCACAGATTTATGGTGTCTTCGGCATTGATGGTTATGCAGCAATGGCTCAGCAAATCTCTAGATATGATGTCTAACTTATAGCAAGTGCCATATCTTTTAAGTTGTCTGGGGTGATGAAGTGTACTTGATGGTGCTTTTGAATGGGGACTGTGAAGTAAAATTGAATAAAAGTCTTACAAGATGCAAAGAAGGGTCACTAAAACCCTACAAACTAGCTGCAATATATGGTTAGACTTCAAACACCCTGATTGATACAATACATTTTCTTAGCGACAAACATACTCATATGTTGTTGAAAAGTTATCAAATGTGTCATCATTCTGCACCTACTGACTGCTAATTTACAACCTCAGCTCATTCCCCTCAACAAGGTTGGACAGCTTCAAATACCTGTCTAGTTTGCTTAGAAACTCACAAATGAGTTGTAATTAACACACATGCTCCAAAGTGGCTGGATGTGGAGTTTCTTCAGAAACTGACATAGTTTGTAATTTGAGTGAAAAGGGGGGATTACAACCACATGTTTCCAGAGTAGGAGTGAATTGAGTGTTGAGCAGCTGGCATGCAACAGGCCTCAAAGTGAGAGTGCTTTAGTGCTGGAGGTTAAGTTTTAGTTTTATGTTGGTGTCTTAACATGCAGTATATCTTAAAGTGTTGTTGAAGGTGTTTTTATGGACAGATAACACTATTAAACTTTACCACATTTTAAATTACTGTACTTGTTAATTTGCAATAAAAACAGAAAATCAGAGCTGACTCTTAAGCATATCCGATCTCAAGCCATTTTTCATTTCTTTCTTTGTGTTTCTTTCAAGAAACCACATATACATTCCATTTCTTTAGAATCTTCTCATCAAGTAGTTTCTAAGTCTGTGAGTGTTGTATATCGTATGTGGCAGACACAGTATCAAACTCTGCTGAAACCACAGTGTCCTCTGTGGCTGAACTTAAAGTGAGGAGACCTTTTAAGAGCAAGTGCTTCTTTTGAGGGGTGTGGAGACACAATAGTGCAGCCATAAATCCATAGGGGGATGGAGGGGGGGGGGTCTGTCTGTTGGGATCAACATATTTTTGGGAGTAATGACAGGCATGCAACCGAGTAATCAGAAGGGTCTTATCTGGGGCCGATGGCAGGCCGAGGAATGTGGACGGGCTGTGGAAACAACGGCTACACTAATGGGGTTAGTTGAATTCCACACTGGTGAATTATGAGGAGTTGGGACATCGGGGCTGTGGTTTGTTGTGTCTGGTTGAGAGCTACACCGCTGCACACAGACACAGAGTTATAGATTTGGTTTTTGACACGCTTTCTCATAGCTCAGGCCAATTAACTGGGATCTGAATTGCTTTGCTGTGCTGCCAAAGACACAGCCACATTCAACAACAAAGTTGTACACACATGTATCATGGGGCAACAAGCCACACATGCAGCTATGACTCCTGTGACAGGGACAAAACCAGAAGCCATCCATTCTGCTGCCTCATTTACATAATCTGAATTGTATATGGAAGCCATTAGCATCTTTCCACTTGTTTATCTGGTTACAGATGAATGCTTTTGAGCTTAACACCAGGTTTTTGAATAAACAACATCTCTTGCTCATTTCAGACATATTGTCATGGTGCAAGTCTTGCTTCATTTATATAAAAACAACATAAAATATGTAAAATTACAAAAAATATATGGTTCATTCCTGAAGTGGAAACTACTGCAGGCTTTGTAGGTCACTGTAGTACTACGAATGCTTTCTTTAGACTAATAAGACTTCTGGGATTTTTGTTGTCATACCATTATGTAGCTTTGTTGCCTGTTACAGTGCTTAAATTAACCTTTTGTGTCATTAGGTTTATATTGTTGTGTAATTTAGAACAAGTAATAGTATTTTTCCTCATGCAATGTTATTTTCTTACTGGGCAGCTTAAAATGGAATAAAATATATAAGTTCCACATATAAGTATATAGCAAGGGAGGCATAAGTAGAATTGCTATGTGAAACATTTTCAGCATATTTATATGAGGGTATTACAAGTTCTCTTAATAAAGCAGAATATTGTGACTTGTTTACCATTTTAAAGGGAGAAATGAATAACCACAGAAACCAGACATGGTGATACAAACTTTTGCTGATATCGTACATTGTGTGTGTGTCATAGGTGTTTATGTGCTTGTTCAGATGTGAAAGGTAGATAACTTGATATGCATGTAGGCCAGGAGATGCCAACAGGAATCAGTGTGTCATATCTTATCAAATACTTGTGGCTGACGATTGATCACGTTTACTTTTGTCACTTCTTATGTCATTTCTGTACATGTGGGCTGAGCGGACTCGGATAGGGGCTTTCCCCACCTTTTCACTTCCTGTTTGTAATCGTTGTATCTTTCCCTTTTCTCCTCTCTCTCTCTCTCTGTTTGTGTCCTCTGTGAAACCCCCATGGTCCTGCCCTCAAGACTGTAAGCTGAATTCTGACTGGAGGAATGGAGTGCCAGTCAGCTGTGCACCAGTGATCAGGGTATGTGGCAACCCTCCCACTAACCTTTCTCTCATTGCATACAGTAATGTACGTGCTGTTTGTGAAGTGTCTTCAAAACTTTTCACTATTAGGTTTATTTGTACCAAGCCATAATTGGCATGAGACCGATCCCAACAGATCAATTATGAGCTTTACATCAGTTTTAAGGTTAAATTTTTTAGGCCACTGAGCATGGATGTGAATGTTAAGATACAAATAGTTCTAAAGAGAGTTCAATGTTTGGAGAAATATCAAAATGTGGTTGTACTGACCAATATTGCAAATATTTTGAATAAATTAGATTGGGTTCAGACCGTTGAATTGCTGCCCTTGTATCCAGTTTTGCCAGCAGTTTTGAAAGGTCTGTGGGTGACTGTTTTTCCAGTTGAAGAATCAGTACAGCTAGTCAGGGTTTACTCCAGAACCTCTAATCCTGGAGATCTCAGTTCAGACTTTTTAAACTAATATATTTAAAACAATGATATGATACAGTTAAAATTAACTGAGATTCTTATATGGAGTCAGCATTTATCAATGCTGTTGGGGATTTTACTACCTAGCTAGCTCCTCACTCATTGTCTGAGAACAAAAAAGACTCTTTGTCTCTTCAAATGTGACGAGATTAGTTCCTCAGGTTAGTTACTGATGAAACTTGCCAAGTCTGAGTATGTGTTTATGAAACTGTCATTGGTATTGACTACTTTTTTTCACTCATTATTGGTTATCTAGCATATAAAAAGACACCACATGGACATGTTAACAAACCTAATTTTCATTGGCACAGGACTCTAATAAGCCACAGTTCTATTTTTAGGCAACAGTTTCAGTTAGTGAAATGATTTCCCTATTTACAATAATTTAAAATGTAGGCTATGTATCTAAAACAAATTAACAGTTAACTGACTGACAAAATATTAATATTAATTGAATCTCACTGCTTGATGGCTTTTGCGTCCCTGTGGTATGCACCCAAACATCAGGTTGGAAAAATTCATATGCTAATTACAACAAAATCTCACACAAATATCTATGAGGATTAAATAATTCACTGATTATTTGGTGTTCAAAGGTCAAACATCAAGTTGGCCTCTGTGACTTCACGTCTGTCTCATTCTTGTGAACATGATAAATCAATGCCTAGAGAGATTTTTTTTCAAATATGGCACAAACGTTCACTTGAAATCAAGAAGGAACCTTTTAGAATTTGCTGGTCAAAGTCACTGTGACCTAAGAATTTTTGTTTTTTGGGCCTAACTCAAATATTTTTATGCTAGTTGTGACAAAATTTCATACAAACATTTAACAGGATAAAATGACAAAGAGGTCAAAGGTCAGCTTCACTGCAACATCGGAGTGACACTTTCTGTCATTGTTATTTAATTATGCAATATAACTCAGAAACACAACGAAGGATCGTGACCATATTTGACACTTGGTCAGATACTGAACGGGTGACTCTGATCTTAGGTGCCCACTTTGAAATGTTGGTGACAGGAGTGATCTTCTAAACTGCCGGGTCGATGATTTGTGTTTAAAAATGTGTAGTTTTTTGTGGCAAAATCCACATTCTCTAAGTGAAGAGAACATGTTTCCCACTGGAATCCTGTATGTCAACATAGTGATAACCTCCATTTTGCCAAAAAAGTTACACTTAATACCGTTTATCAAATTTCATTGAAATTTTCACTACATATATCACATGAGTTTGGACAGGCATGTATGTAAACTGCAACTTAGCAGAGACATTCAACTGCAAAGTCAGAATTCTGACTTGATAATAAATGGATTTATTAAGCAGTAGTTTAAAAAAAAATCACTGCTTCTAGCTTCTTATTGTGAGTGTTTGTTAATTTGCATAACTGTATAGTTTTTAGGAACCCGTGGTTCCTCTCATACTGAGCAGGACTACTATTGCATCAACACATCATCAGAAGGGTAAAACTAACCTGTTTCACAACCGTCTAGCCCTAAGTCATGTTACCTACTGGTGGTTGACCAATTCATTACTTAGTGAATGTTTGGAGTTTAGGGAGAGGTGGAAAGGCCCTGGTGTAAATGGGAAGGGTTGTGCTACATTTATGACAGAAGACAAAATGAGAGCACTATTGTGAAACAGAATTCTGGACAAGAATTGCTTATCTGAAACATCTTGTTTTGACACTCACTGAAAGCCAAAATCATAATTGAAAAATACGTTTCATGTCATTGCCCAGTCCTGGTTTTGGATCACTGATCAGACAAAACATGACATCTACTTGAGTGCTGACAACTTGATGACATTTTATAAATCAAATGGTTAAAAAATTCATGATGTAAATATTTATTAGTTGCAGCCCTAAGACTCTGATGTATGAATAAAAACAGACCTCTGACTTTCTCATGTCATGTTTCGATAAAAAAAAAATACTTAAAGGTGTTCATTCTAGTATGTATGAATGCAACATGCATAGTTTGTTATTTTGTGATTAATAAAAAAATGACAAGTTTTTCATGCCTGATGATAGTAATAATTAATAATTGTTAAATATGATTGCAAATCTAAAATCAATGAAACATTTGACGTCTGTTAATATAGCATATTGCCCCCTGCCTGAATGTTGCACCATCAGCTGTTTTGTGTTCGTGACTCTCCTTTGTTTTTTAATATCTTTGGTGTACAGTAGTCGTTCTGTCCCTCTGCTCACCTCTGTCTGCCCTGGGAGCCCTGATTGGCTGAACACTTTCTGCACTATAGTCTGGCTGCTTGCCAGCCGTGCTGCCAGTGGCTGCCGTGCCCCCTGATCAGAAGAGAATGTGACATTTGTGCAGAGGTAATGGAATCTGTGTGCAATTAAATCTCTGACTGTGAAGAGGAGTCTATCTCCTCCCTGCTTCCCCATCTCCTGCCATTCCCAGCAGCAGGGGGGGTCAGGCACGATGATGAAACCGTCCCAGCAGGCCCCTCGCTGCACTCTGTTTCCCAATCTCCATGTCAGGTTGTATTTTTTAACTTTGCCGCACTAGCCCTGCCTCTATCTGGCAATAAATTACAGAAAATGTCCATTAGGAATCTCTCCAAATATTGTATAGAATTATTATTTAATATAACAATCACGTTACATGGCAGCAGTGTTACCAGTGCTTTAATGGATTTGGATGCAGGGGATGGTTGTTATTTTGTAGTGAGTCTTGTTGGGTGTTTAAGCGAGCTTTGTAGGAGGAGTGGCAGAGAGCAAGACTGAGAGAAAGAAAGAGAAGCAGAGGGCAGATTCATGCATGGATGAGAAGAGGGTCATCTCTCTGCTCCTCTCTCTTTGCTGCCCTGCCACTACACTTAACGCCTCATTTGTGGGTTTGTGGCCAATGGCTTGAGTCTGTGATCTGTTGCCATAAAAGGCAGCTTTTTCCTCTCTGCTGATGGGGCACTTGCTTGTGGGTTAATACCAGACCCCTCTACAGGCAGACTCATATCTAATGGATATGTGTATCCCCATCAGGACTGCTCATAAACATAAAACTCTCTGCTGCCATTGTACTTGGTGGAGCTGGCTGAGAAGGACAGAGCCACGCCATGCAAGCATTTCCCTTGAACTTGTATAGGAGTAGTTCCTATCTGTGTTCCTTGTCCACACTGGGTGGACGGAGATGCAGGATATCCAGGTCAAAGTTTGGCTAAATCCTCCCTTGTCGTTCACACCCTGTGTAGGACTGTCTAAAAAGCACAATCTAAGTCTAGGCTGCCTGGCAGATCAGCCACTGGATAGAATATTCACTATGAATATTGAGTTGAGAATTCATGTTCCAGTTCATTTAAACAATAAAAGATTACAGTTTATTTCTCACATTCTGCTGCTGAATGTCAGAACCCAGCTTTAATGTGGCTGTTTTTCTGTCACATTCAACTCTTTTTTTCACATTCAGCTTCCCTGGTAATGTATTTTGTCATGATGAATTATTAATGTCAGCGCTGGTTGAAGGGAGTGTTGTCTCAGAAAATATGAGGGTCACTCTGTTTCTTTTTATCTCTGCAACCAAGGGTTAATTTAAACCAACAATCAAATGAACTTCCCTATTTCCTTGCTACACTATGGGTCATAATGAAAAACTGCTGGGTCTTAACTTTATTCACTAACATCCTGCTAAACAAATATAACACTATTCCTCTTGGCTCTCTCTGTTTTCCTCTGTTGCAGATGGCTTTGGTGCGTTTTGTGATAAAGAGGGAAAGGCTTTGCTTGGGGAAGGAGAGAGAAAAGGCATACTCCATTAGTGTCATTCGAATGGTGAATTAGATCAGTCTGACAGATAGATGCGGAAAATTGTTTTAATTGTATAATTATCTCTGGTTAGCCACTTGTGCGGAAAAGTGCTGTGATGTGGGTGAAGGCCAGGGAAGAGCACATTTTGGCCTTTATGTGCCTATTTGTCTTTGCACAGGAAATGAACAACAATCGGGGGTCCTGAGGATAAAACATAAACACACCCAAACTCGTGGACACTCACACTCGCCCCTGGGCAGACGTGCTCACTGAGATGCTGCCCTTTAAAGTAATGTGTCTGGCCAGTGAGCCTTCTCCTCAGGCAAAGAGGAAGGCGCCTGTAACTGTCTGATCAAGATGGCACAACATTCACACAAATAACAGCTATGCAGAATAAGGCCTAGTTAACACTGCTGGCATTCTGAAGGGAGAGGCTCAATATATTTGTAACTTGCCTGATAGTATTTAGTAGATTTCTGATCAGAATAAACATACAAGTCTATGAGCAGATGGCACTTGCTCTGCATATTTTCCTTCTCCTACAGAACATTCCTATGAATGAGTTTGCATGAAGTACTAATAGCAACTGCTAGTTTGTAAAATAAGAGTAGTTAAATATTTCTCCTGTTTCAAAAAGTGAGGATTTATTGTCAAAAAATGCCAGATGTGTTATGCTTTCATAGTTTTGGATAAAAGTAGTCTCATTTTGCATCTTTGAGCACAGATTATCATCACTGTTAAAGCATTAAGCTGTCTATATTAAATATTGCTGCTTTAGCAGAGGTTTGGGGATTTAAGTGTTGGGGTTGACATAAATATTATAAGTATTTTAATTTAATTTGCAATTTGATATCCTGTAAATCTTTAAATGGTCATTTTGATTTCAGTGACGATTTAATTTTATAAACATACAAGCCTGTATAAAGTATGTAGATGTGGATTATAGTTTATTCTTGACAGATCAGTTACTGAATGATTTTTGCAAGCCTGGTGGGCAAAGCTAAGCCCAGGCCAAACACTGATACACTGCAGTCAGCAGCTGCATGCAATTTTCAGCTCAGCTCATTCAAGTGTAATAAAACAGTGCAAGAAGTGCTGGGGGATTGTGGGCCTGGACGCTCTCACTCTTGAAGAAAAAGTTGAAAAAGGATGTACTATAGAACAATGGTACGAACATGAAGTGCAGCTGCTACCTTATGAGTTTCCTTCGTTGAGTGGTTGTTTCTGTTCCTGGTTGTATCGACAAAGAAATCGTTTTATTATATAATACTTAGTTTGTAATCGCAGCAAACAGGCCTTCAAATGCTTAATCAAATAATAGATATTTACACTCTGCACCAGTCTGATGAGAATCTTGTAACACAAAGCAATTTAGGGACTGAGAGCTTGTCATGTCTCAGTTGTTACCTTCGTCATGCTCTGTTGTTCTGTTGCATCTCCTGTTATAATGCACAGGGGATTAGCAGGTAACAAGGCAGCAGCGCTCCACTGAGGATGTTGCGCGTGGCTTTGAATGTCTCGCACAATACAACATAAATGAGGTGGGGGGTACCACCAAATGGTGATTTCCCGGCTACACAGGGAGCCTCCTCCTGGATAATGTGGTAATGAAAGGTGACAGGAAGGACTCAGGGTCTGGAACGAAGCCGGGGCAGCTGGTCAGAGCAGGAGAATAGGAAGTAGTGTGCACCCGGGCTAAAGTGCAGCGAGAAGCAAATTAAAGCTCATATCTGCCATCTCCCTCGCCTCCCTGCACTTTCCTGTTTGGACTTGAAGGTGATTGGGAGCCAAGGCGGTGACAGTTGACGGAAGCTACGCGGAGGAGAGAGTATTTATTTACAGTGAGATGCAGCGATGCTTGTTCAGGATGCGGTTTCACGCAGGATGTGCCCCCCCCCTCCCCACCACACACACACACACACACACACACACACACACACACACACACACACACACACACACACCTCCTCCCGTCTTTTTCATCTCCACCCTCACACTACAATCCCCAGGTTTGATCAAGAATGGGAAGTGGGTTATTGGAGAGGAGGGGTTGGCCGGCTGCAGGGCCAGGCAGCCTGTATTGTGTAAGAGGCTGGGTCTGGATACAGCCTGCAGAGAGCTCACTCAGCATGCCTTCCTGCCTGGCCCAGGAGGTGGTACCAATGTCAGCACAGGTCGCTGAGAAAAAGGAGTGTGAAGCACTAATATTGCAGTGTGTGACAAAGATTGTCTTTGGGCGTTACATAATTTAAACAGAAAACTGAGCTAGCATGCGTGTAATAGTGTGTGGTGCTTTGAGAAAGTCTAAAAGAGTGTGTGTTGCTACCCTGCCAGGAATTCCACCTTGTAAAGCAGGGTTGGGGGGTGTGTGCAAATCCCAATAATTACACCATACACTGTGATTGCAGTACAATTACCATTGTCATCACCCTACAATGCAGTATAAACCGCTCATTTTAAATATGCAAGTGTGTGCAACATCATTTCATGCCACCCAAGAGGAAACACCCAGAAACTCCTCCTTACTGTATTAGTCAGATAAAACTGAACATGTAGCAGGCGCAACTTGCCCAAGTCCTGCCACCACTGGCTTTCATCTGGCGAGATATCAGATGGTAAGCATGTGAGTGTGCTGAAAAGGTGAGCCGTTCTGATCTCTGCTCACTAGCTGTCATGTCGGCATTAATCCGCCCAAAGTTTCAAAGGCAGGTTTTATGGCCTGCCTTACGGCCCATCTATGTGGACAGCGGCACCTAAACTCTGGAGAACCTGCCACATAAAATGCACATCTGTTAAAGCCTAAATTGTAAAACAGCCCCCACATGTCCAGGCAGCGTTAAGTTAATAATACACTCAAAGTACAGCTTATAGCACTCCCTGCAGCAACAACAGCAGCGATTGTCTTGCATTTACTTCTTTAAACGACTCATCATTTTTGTCCATTGTATTTTTTTTTTTTTTTTGCAAAGTTTTTGGCCTTCAGTGAGTGTACATGGTCTTTCTGAAAAGCACAATATTCCCTAGATTGAATGTTGTCTGTATAGTCTGTGAAAAATCAGCTGGATTTTTGCTAGGAATTTTAGAAGTATAATGGGCACTATGTCAACATATTTTGTTTTTCAATCTGTTGATTTTTTTAAAAGTTACTCTTGACCTTGCAATGGCATTCCATCAGCAATACACTTTAAACAATAATGGTCAAGATCCCTTGTAAATCCTACTTGAAAATCTTGTCTTTGCAGTTTTTTCAGACTGAATTCTTGACAAGAAAGTGCTGCAATGACCTATTATTTACTCGAACTTTACTCAGTCAACTTACAGTAATACTAGTTAGACCTGCTTGCATAGTCTAAGAGTTCTATGACAATACCAGACAATTACTATAAAGTCAGCAAGTGGGATTATAAAACACGAGCAAGTCTTCTGCTCAGTCTTTAACTTTAACGTCACTCTCCAATTTGGTACGATTAACAGATCTGTGAGTGGCGCAATTTAAACAGCACTTTGCATTACAGGGACACAGTTATTACACACTTTTACCAGCTCAGTTTCCTAAAGAGGAAGTGCAGCTTCTCCCCGTAGTGTCTTCAATCATTGCTCCTATCAGTACATTCAGAAGTCATATGTCCTGTATGTTTATCTGCACCTTCCCAGCTTATTCTACCCATGTTGATTAGCTGTGTGCCAGCTGATTCTGTCAGGGGACAGGGTCTCACCAAATCTGTGAACTTAGCTATGGGCCTGACAGAAACAACACATGTAGGAGGAGGGGACTAGCAATCGCAGCAACATAAATCTCTGGGCTGATTTGAGGTTTGTTCAAACGCATCTCGCAAATAACCTGAGGGAGAACTGCTGTGCAGCAGTGTAGGGGGGCAGGTACGTCACCAGTCCAGGAATAGCCGTGGCGGGCAGTCATTGATGGTGGGAGGGGAGATAAGTAATGTAACAGAGCTAGTGATCACCTGTTTTTTTTTTTTTTTTTTTTGTTTGATTTAAAAATCTATGCTGTGATTTTATAAATAATATATATGCCCAACACAGTTATTTTTTCAGTGCTATTGAACTATTTGTGACATTGTTAAAAACTGATCTTGTGATTGTGTTGCTTATTGCAAAAATATTTTTAGAATGCTAAGAATAAGTTGTAATTAACAAAACACAATTGAGAAATATAAATTTTAAAGTAGTTCTGTAAGGGATTCACTTGTTGAACATAAAGAGTGACTTGTAATGCAATTCTGTGGGTTAGTGTGTATCAGTGTAGGATTACCTGTGACTGCAATGTTAGGAGTGGCTTAGTATGCTTTTCTACAGAATTATATTTAATACACATACGTAAAACTGAGGTGAAATTCTGATTTCAGTCCGTATAAAATACTTCTGATTAAATACTGTCAATTGGTGACAATCAGTTTGAGTTTTGCTGTGTTTCGAGCTTGAAAAATGTTTGAGTGGCTCTGTAACATGTGTTGAAATAAAGGGATGTCTGCAGTTGTAAGAAGTAAAACATTGGGCCTATATGATACAGTATTGGTGTATAGTTAACTGTTTCCAGTGATTAGCAATAGCAGTAAGAAAACAGTTTGATTGAATGTTCAAATCTTTCACTTAATTAAAACAAGTAACAAAAATGCAAAGTTTGGTTGCATCAGCAAACCCTGAGCATGTTCACTTCCTAGCTTAGAACCACCTATCATACTTTGATAATGGAGCCCCTTCGCCCTGCTCATTGGCTTCCATGCAGGCCTCCTGGAATGTGCTAATCCGCAACCGCCTGGCTTAATCGTAGAGAATCTTCATGTATTTACTCCTTCTTTTCTGTTTAGTGATGCGGTCTGTAATTGATAATGACAACATGGTTACCTTGCATGAATTGGAAAAGATTTGCTATTTACAGTCATAGACAATGGTCTGTGTGAGTTAGGTCTTACCCTAATTGATGTTTTGGAAGGTGAGCTCAGTTGGATGAGTCATTAGGCCTATTACCAGAGTTTTATTAAATGCCCCCATCCAAAAAAAAAAAAATCTGCTGTGGAATATTTCCTTCCTAGAATAACAGACGGCTGGATTGGTAAGAGGCAGATAATATATGTGTGAGATTGATCAGTGAGTAGCGACCCCATTATCTCCTGAGATGTTAATTACACTGTGCTCAGCTTGCATGTCAAAAGGCAGATAATTGAAGAAGGTAAAAGATGTGCCACACTTTATTTATGCTTTCACTTGCTGATAGAGGATTCACTTTCCCTGGTATGTCCTTTCCCCCCCTCATCTTTCTTTTCTCCCCTTTTTTTTGTCTAAATGTATTTATTGTTGGGTAATATCACGTTGTCATAGTTGATTTTTTTTTTTCAGTAGTTACTATTCACAGTCATCACTTTAACAAATTTTCAGTCCGGTTTCTGTGTTCACTGTTACAGCTTTCTCCAGGGCCTTTAAAAATCTTACCATGATTTACATGAAATTAATTAAATTCAAGGCCTTTAAAGGGCTTGTACTTAGATGCAGTAAATGTTGATAAATACTTTTTCAGACCTCCCAAAGGTCTCTCTCTTGCATTTTTCTGGTGCCACTAATTTTGAGTTTAAATGTATTTTGAAATTCAACACATTTTTATAAACATATGACAGGGAAGCCTCTGTAGCTAAAAACTGTAGCTCCGAAAATGGACAAGAATGCAGTTCTGCTCCTTAAAGACCTTCCAGCTGAGGGAAGCTGTAACTCTAACTCCTTAAATTTTATTTTATGCAAAAATGTTAACTATAAAATACTGTACTAGTGTTAAATTAATGTAATAATCCCCTTTGCAAGATTTTTTTCAGTAATGTGTTAGATGAGTGAGAGTGGTGGAGCATAACACAAAAATATAAAAGAAGGATGATGGAAACATTTGTGGGAGAGTCTTAGTATCATTCTCCAGTGCAAAGTCCAGAGTGGTTCTGTTAGATGCACGCTGAGGTGAGAGGGTGCAAAAAGCACAAGAATCACTTGGAAAAAGTTCTTTCTGTTTTCTTTTTGTCTGACTTTGTTTATGTCTTGACTGCAGTTCCCCCACCTGAGTAGCTCTGTGTCTGTAAACTTCCTATTGACACTGTACGAGCTACAGGGGACATGCTGTACTTAAAGAAAAAAAAAACAAAAAAAACTTGTTTGTCATTTTGCGTGCTTATAGACGTAGATTCTAAACTCTGTTTCCTGTGGTTTCCTGTGGCGTCTCTGTGTGCTGCAATTTACAAGTGCACGTGAATCGTCAATGCTGTCTGCACTTCCAAAAGTGATTGTGCACATACACACACACAAACACATTAGCTCCTGAGTTCTCTTCTCCTTTCTGTGTTGTCATCACCGCTTTGGGGCGGAGCCTCAAGGGAGTGGCCACACTGTGGTCATCAGTCCTCAGGGGCTGATGGACAGCAGCATCCCACATGATTTAGTGCATCACCTGGTGGACAGTGTTAAGAATGAGCTCCGCATGAGAGGAAACCACATTCAAAACACTGGCAGATACAGTTTAATGCATTTTTTTTCCTGTTGTTCACTTTTATTTTCTCTTACTCCCTGTCAAAAGTGGATTGAATTCATCATGTTCCAGAATCAGTGAATGTTTACAATGCCCTCATCAGAGAAGATAATAATACCCACCAGAAGCACATACCAAAAATAAGTGGAAAGTTTAAACTTGTTTGAAACAGTAGAAATAGACCAAGTTGAAGATCAGGAGTGCGTTTTACAGTAGGACTTCACAGAGTGGTTTATTAGAGGTGTTGAAATAAGAAAAGTATTTAAAGCCCACCTCTTCCTAACAGGAAACTCAGTATAGAGCTGGAGTTGAGGGTTGGAGTACAGTTTCACCTTTGCTTTGACATCTGCCAGCTTTTTTTTCCCCCACTTTTTCTGACCAATATCCATTATCCACTGCATCTTTCTACTTGTATATCTGTAGGCCAGGAGGCTCCATGAGGCAGACAATGAACTTCATTGGATTTAAGGTTTTCATGGTATTAAGTTTAAAGTGTTTTTTTTCTCATTTTGGCCGCTTTTTGTGTGCCAGAGAAAGACCTCAGCTCTCTCAGATGCTAGCAAGCAGTATTTTGCTGTGGCAGTACAGCGTTATCTGCGCTTGAGGTCTGTACTTTAATGGGCTTTATTGATCTAAACAACATCAGGGGTTGCGGTGATGTTATTAAGGCAGAGATAACTTCTGTGTAATTCCACTCCAACAATATATTAGCCTTTTATTGGTCTAAATAACTTTGCCTTTTAGACAGTAATGCACCAGTAAGTCACAGCAGCTCTTCATGTCGGCAGGATCTTAATAAAGCATTTCCTCTGGACATCCTGTTGCGGAGAGAGTGAAAAACGACAGGTTAAAAGGCATGCTGGGAAGTTTCCATGCCATCACTGTAAATTATCTCTTTCGAATACATAACTAAAACTAGAAGAGAGCCGTGAACAGGAAGGGGTGGGTGGTGGGAGGGATTGGTGGAAGTTTGTACAAACGTGTTCCAGCGTTTTTATTTATTTCACACATGGAAGGACTATAAGGAGGAACACAGTAAGTTCCAAAAGAAGACAAACTATAATACATGCAATCATGGAGGCAGTAGCAGATCAATGTGTTTTGTGAGCACAGGGTCATATGTAAAACAAGAAACAAAAGGGAAATTGTTAGTCTATTTTTGTGCTGCAATGTAAACTTTTAAGACACTGTTATTAGATCTGACCATTTGTGATGTGCAGTTGTTCATAATTATTGCACTTTATTGTATTGACAATACAAATCCGCAATGCTGCACAAAACAGAACAAAAATACAAAAATATAATGGAGAATGAAAGAACATAAGTTTTTATATAGCATATCTATAGTAGCTCCAGAATACCAAGGTATACTGCATTATTATGCAAGTAAGTTGGAAAAATGACACATATTCAATGATTACATTTATTTATTTGATAAATGAAATAGTTTTATCCATAACACAAACGTGTTATGGTATTTATGTAAACTATAACGATGGGAAATAAATACAATATTGGTCATACATCCTGCTCTGAGCATTTTCTAAAAGTTTATCAAAACACAATAAAGTAAATTATCCATAGGTTAATCAAAAAATAATCATTTTAGCCACACTTAAATGAGGTAGAACTAAAGCAAGAGTTTTAATGATATTATGTAGAGTCAAATCTTTAGTTTTGGAAGGGGTTTATTTTTAGGTTTTTATTATTGATTTAATGTTGTTTAATGTCACATTGTGCATTGTGTGGCTGCAAACTTTCTAATGGACAGTTGCAATATTTCTCGCCTTTCAAGGGCAGCATATATCTAATATTTATATGAAATAACGAACCCATTTATCTAGGAGTGTATTTTCAAAGGGTGGTGTGGGGGTGGTGGTGGGGTAGGGCTTCATAATTTGCAGCTATTTAAAGCCTTGGTTTTGGTAATGAATTATTTTGTCATCTCGACTGTGATGAGATTCATCTTTAATAACTGTAACAATTATTTTATTAAAAAGAGAAGCCATGCATTATGGCTATCTCGCCAAGGTCTCAAGCTGGAAGGAATTCTCATTAAGAGCATTATATTACCCTGGTGTGCTTTCAGTTGGATGTCCCACTGAAATTACATTAGGTGTCAACAATGTTTGTGTTAGAAGTAAGCAGTCATATTTACAGAGGCTAGCTTTTTCATTTGCTGGCTGACACTGGGAGATGTATTAAAAAAGATACTAATGCTCTGTATCTGATTAAGTCACTTAGAGAGAAACTCCTTTAAAGTGTTGACTTTTAATATAAGGCAAGCACTGTTCTGTCATCAACAAAGACATAAATCTTTATGCAGAACTTTTGATTACCTGAGATTATTTTTTGATTTATTTCGCCAGCACATGTGACTGTTATCACCCCTCATTCCTACCATTAGATCTCCCAAACTGTAAGCATCAGGTTGTTTGTGTCATGATTGATTTATCAGTGTATTTTCATCTACATCCTGTGTTTCTTCTGATGGTAAGCATGGTGTGCAACATTGTGTTTTGTTAATGGTTCCAGGCCCAGGGTTGCTGCTAATGACATGGTTGTAATTGTTTGTCAGTGTGATAATGTGTGATTTCCTATTTCCATGTGAAGTTGGACATTTGATGAAGGAGGGATCTTGTCAGGAAGACAAAGTGCTGTCATTTGTCACCAGCTAAATGAGCTTCTCTCCAGACGTCCTCTTGGTTTTCAGCAGCAATATCATATTCACAGATCCCTTTTTGAGCTATTGCCATGATTTTCACATTATTCAGTGCATTGTGTAAAAGGGAAAGAAACCAGAACTCATTCCTGCTTCACACAGAAGCCCCGATTAAAATAGAGAGACAGTTTTATTGTGTGTAACTACCCTAACTTTGGTTAACATTTGAAGTCAGAAACTGTGAATCCAAAATTTGGGTTAAATCCACAATGAGATAAATGTTTCGACCACTCAGTTTGTGTTGTGTGCTGACATATAGAAATTTGTTAACTGTATTTCCAGAAAGACAGAAGTGAAATTACTGAGTTTGGTAATCTTTTATTCTTAGTGTTTGCTAGCAGTCATCACTTCCTTAAAATTAACATTTTTAAGTGGAGAAACTGTTTCATCATGTTCAGAGGAAAGACTTAATCAGGTCATGTCACTGTGTACATCGAGGTTCAATGATCTTCTGTATTTATCCTACAATATGATAACAATTGCTGTTTTGTCCATTTTGTCTCTCCAGTAATATCAAACTTATGAGGCACATAATTGCAGCAATGAAGGTCAGAAAGTGGGATTGCTTTCATACTTTTCAAAGTCTTTGATGTAGTTGCCCCCTGAACAGACTGCTTGTGGTTCTGATTAGACTGACTCCATATTGTGGGGTTGGGGGCAGATTCTTTCTAGTTAACAATGTAATGAGCTAAACAAGGCAAATAAAGGAGAGGTGCCGTGGATAGGTCTCCTGGGGGAGCTACTTATTGTCACAATTGCCCCTCAGTCTTCCCTTTCCAGTCTGTATCGATCCATGTCTTCATTGGTTATGCTCTGTCCACTGTAGCACACATGGGTGGTGTAATCAGCTAAATGTAGCCTCTGCTTTCTTATTATTACCTGGGTGCTTAACACTGATATTTTTCCTTCAAGGACAAATGGTGTAGGAGAAGGCAGATCCTGTGTGAAGTCCCTGAGCTCTTGCCGAGCAGCAGATCCCTTTTCAGCGCCAGCTGTTCTCTCAGATACACCAGGCCGTGCTGAAATTCTCTTAATATAATTCTGGAGGCTCAGGAGAATAGTGCAAAACAAGCGTGCCAGCGAGGAGAACGTTGAATTTTTCATCAGTGGGCTTCAACTCGCTGAGTTAGTGGGCAGTGCTCTCATTCATGAGCAGATGTTCAGTGCAGTTACACTCTGCAGTTAATGTGAACTTACTGGCCTCTCTGCCATTGGCTGCAAGGACGTTGGCAGCGACCTGGCATCTGAGAATTACTCCCAGTAAAAGGCGCAGGCCTGGAAAGCATTGCCCCGGCCTTTTTTAGCCACTTCCCAGCCCAGGAGCTGGATCGTGGACAGGGGAAGGCACTGACAGCCCATCCGTCTTCAATCCGACAGTGATGAAACGATCGCCACTGTTTGCTTGGGGAATAGCGATGAAATTCCTGCAGATAATTTCCACAAGTTTTATGTTTACTTCTAATGACTGGCTAGACATGAACCATCACCACTGTGCAGGTGAAATACAGTGTGTTAAATAAAAGTAATGTAAGGTACCTGCCCCTCTTGTTAGAATGAAACAGTTATAAATGCTGAGGAATTATTCCAGTACTGCTGAAAGAGGAAATTCACAGAAACTAGGCACCTGTGAGGGGTAACAGTTTGGCCCTGGTAGGTCTGTAGCTGAAAGCAGCTGGTGCTGTGGCCACCCTGGTGGGCTGTATCCTCTCCCCAGCCTGGTGCTTCAGACATCTGCATGCCCAAGCTGCCTAGACTATGTTTGATGTGGTCATATAGATCTGTAATAGTTTCCTTCTAAGTAAGCAAAAGACTATTTGATTAGAGGGTGTACGTGACATTAAATTTAGTAGGCGGCACGCCAATCATCTCGAGTTTGTGTGAAAGTCATCACAGTAAAGTTGTGCATATGGGACTTCAACAGTGCAAATGACAAGCTCTTGTTTCCTCTGCACGTCTCATTTTCACTTTCTAATTGGTCGTTTTCAGGTTGGCTTTACGAGAGCAAAACTAATTAGTGTTTCTAAATTCAGCAGAAAAAAAGTCAGTTGGCTTGATTGTTCTGGTTTCCTCTCCTGTGTCAGGCGCTCAACAAGAAAATAAGACTCTAATCATTTTCAAATTGCTCGTATTTTTAAACCCCAGAGCTGAATGTCAGTCCCGGTCTCTTGGCATTTTGTTTGGCAAGATCAGGGAACAGTGGTTGCCCTCTCGCCTGTGTGCTCTCTTTGTGATTCGTGGGAAGTTTGGACTTGGGGCCGGTGGAAAAAAAACAATGCGTTGTGTTTTAGGTGGGGTTGTTTCTGCTTTGATTGGGAACGTCCTGCTGACAGGAGCAGCCTAGCAAGTTTACAGTAGCTGTGACATTGCTGTTACCTTTATTCAAAGTCCTCCAGCTGCAGCGAGCCCTCAGGAAGCCCAGCGCAGGCCCACATGGGCGGCTGGCGGCCCACAGAGAGGAGAATGAGCCCTGTTTGAGTTGGCAGACGCTCCCCTCTCGGGGAACTTTTGCTGCCTCTGCAGAAAGGCCAGTGGCGGCCGCTCTGGTGGGGCGGCAGTGATTCTCGGGGCAGGATGGGCTTTTTCCACCTCTCCTCCCTTTCAGGAAACACATTTTGCCGTTTCTTCCCTGTGTGTTTGCAAACGGAGGGAAGGAGTTGAGGCGAAGGGGCATGGGGCAGTGGGACTGCATGACTGAGCTCAACTGTAAGAGGTTGAGTGCTAATGTGTGGTGATTTGAAAAGGGCAGTTTAATACCATGAACAAGCTATTTCAGAAAGCTTGAGTGTTCTCAGAACTCACTCTGGTGGAGCTTTATTTATACTTTAAAAAACATTTAGATTGTGCTGTAAAACATAACCTATTTTTATTTTTGCCTCAACACTGTGGGAATTCAGTCTTCAGAAGCCAGTAATTAAAAAATGCTTGATCTAAGGTTAGGGAGGAGCAGTATTTAAATGCAATTAGAGCAATGTGCAAATTAATTTGGACTCGGTTGCAGCTTTTGGAATGTGTCATTATTTGTTTAATCAGGGGAGTTCTTGTTTGAGATGCTAAATATGTATCCACGGATATTTAAAGGGGGGCACTGGGAAACCTATTTAATTCTGCCATAATGAATATTAATTTGAAAGTGACCTGTTTTGTGTCCCTGCACTCATACTTAACTCAGAGGTGCATGCTTGCTCGCACACATTATCGTCATGAACTAAATAGCATCTGAGGTGACAACACCGCTATTATTCTGCAAAATGAGTATGTTTTTGCTTTTGTCACCTTCATGTTTAAAATAATTTCCACTGTTTCTCTTTTTTTCCATTCTACCACCCCCACCCCACAACTTTCCTTTACACCTCTTCTCTTTTTCTTCTTCTTCTTCTTTCCTCCTCCCCTTGTATCTGCGGCTTGCTGGTCCAGCCAGGAGACTCCAGTGGTGACATCCTGTGGAGCCAGAGATCAAAGTAAGCACTTCACATGCATGTCAGTAGACAGCAGCAAGAAACACTACTCATGTACCAACTTTCAGACAAACAGTTTGTTAATGTCTTTTCAAAGATGGGCATTATATGGAAATTGTTATGAGTTTGAATGCCAAAAGATGATAAGATAGGTTTTGCATAGTAACCGATTTCCTCATTTCCTGATGCAGAGGTATGACAGAGACGCTGCCCCGTTCAGTGCGAGCCCTGTTGGCGGTGACTGTCGAAAGTTAACTGTGAACCTGAAAAGTACAGAAAATTGCAGATAGTGTGCTGGATCATGTCTGCATCCCCAGACTATCCTAGAAGTCATTACTCCTTGTGTGGTGTATAAACACATCAAAAACAAACAATGACTCTGGGCAGACTCCACACTGCAAAACAATTTCAAAGCCTGCAGTGTAGTGTAAACACAAAACATGGCTAACCTTCACGCAGGGAAGACTTCACCTTAAACCCGGTGTTTGTTTTATAGTCCCTGTCGACCTTGGTCAGATATAGTTTACATCTCTTCGCTTCTTTTTCAGGTCGATGTAGCTCAGGTTTTGTGCTGACATTTAGGTTTAGGCTTTCAGTGTAAGTCTGTAAGGGGTAGTAATGCTGTGTTTTGATTGGGGTTTGTATTTGAATATAAATCTGATATATATTACAAATTACAAACATGTCGATTTTTTTTGCAGAGTTTATAGAACAATATTATTTAGCCCTCTACTGGACATTAAAACTCTCATTGGTCCACTGTTTCATCCGTCTTCTTCACAGAACTGGATGACACATACACTATATTGCCAAAAGTATTCGCTCACCTGCCTTGACTCGCATATGAAAGTAAGTGACATCCCATTCCTAATCCATAGTGTTCAATATGACATCGGTCCACCCTTTGCGGCTATAACAGCTTCAACTCTTCTGGGAAGGCTGTCCACAAGGTTTAGGAGTGTGTTTATGGGAATTTTTGACCATTCTTCCAGAAGCGCATTTGTGAGGTCACACACTGATGTTGGACCAGAAGGCCTGGCTCTCAGTCTCTGCTCTAATTCATCCCAAAGGTGTTCTATTGGGTTGAGGTCAGGACTCTGTGCAGGCCAGTCAAGTTCATCCACACCAGACTCTGTCATCCATGTCTTTATGGACCTTGCTTTGTGCACTGGTGCACAGTCATGTTGGAAGAGGAAGGGACCAGCTCCAAACTGTTCCCACAAAGTTGGGAGCATGGAATTGTCCAAAATGTCTTGGTATGCTGAAGCATTCAGAGTTCCTTTCACTGGAACTAAGGGGCCAAGCCCAGCTCCTGAAAAACAACCCCACACCATAATCCCCCCTCCACCAAACTTTACACTTGGCACAATGCAGTCCGACAAGTATGGTTCTCCTGGCAACCACCAAACCCAGACTGGTCCATCAGATTGCCAGATGGAGAAGCGTGATTGGTCACTCCAGAGAACGTGTCTCCACTACTCTAGAGTCCAGTGGTGGCTGCTTTACACCACTGTATCCCATGCTTTGCATTGCACTTGGTGATGTATGGCTTGGATGCAGATGCTCGGCCATGGAAACCCATTCCATGAAGCTCTCTGCTGAAGCACTGTTCTTGAGCTAATCTGAAGGCCACATGAAGTTTGAAGGTCTGTAGTGATTGACTCTGCAGAAAGTTGGCCACCTCTTGGCACTATGCTCCTCAGCATCCACTGACCCCACTCTGTCAGTTTACGTGGCCTACCACTTGATGGCTGAGTTGCTGTCGTTCCCAAACACTTCCACTTTCTTATAATACAGCTGACAGTTGACTGTGGAATATTTAGGAGCGAGGAAATGTCACGACTGGATTTGTTGCACAGATGGCATCCTATCACAGTTCCACGCTGGAATTCACTGAGCTCCTTTCACAAATGTTTGTAAAAGCAGTCTGCATGCCTAGGTGCTTGATTTTATACACCTGTGGCCATTGAAATGATTGGAACACCTGATTCTGATTATTTGGATGGGTGAGTGAATACTTTTGGCAATATAGTGTAAGTCATGTGAGGGATATTTAATATTGTTCTAAACCAGGTGTAAATACTGCTTTGCGGGGTGTAGATTTCCCATGCAGGGACCCTACGTATCAAGTAATGAATATTTATTTTCTTCTTTCATAGACTGTTCTGCCTCTGTGAGCTCTTTCACACTGAGCCAGGGGTGACTGTGAGGCGATGTGAACCTGTATTTTTAATAAAGCCCAGCTGCTGAATGATCAAATAGAGTTTCTAATTAAGGCCTGAATGTACACCCATGTAAAATTCTCTCTGGAATGCTAACAACCTGTGATATTTCCAGAGGAATTTGCTGTGCAGGTCTCAGAGAAGGGAGGGGAGTCGAGTATTTGGGGTTCGGTGGGAGGAGGGGCAGTGTTCATGTGGCAAGCCAACATGTTGTTCACATCCGTGTCAGATTGAGGCTAATGAAGGCCAGACTGATCCTTGGATGCAAGCCTTAAGTAAATGATCCCTCTTTGAATATATTAGCAGCGTTGTGCCTCCCTGCCGTGCCAGCGCTGCTACGTGTTGTCTTGTGGTCTGATGAAGCTGGTCAAAATGGCAGTCACGGTGTTCGATCACGTTGTATTCTGTTCAGCCCGATTCCAGTTTGCTTTAGAGCCGTATTGTTGCATTGACTTAGTGGTGAGAAACTACACACACTGATCGTTTCCAGGTTAATGTGTCTGCAAAACAGCTTGATAGTAAATGGAAAGTATGAGTGTTGTGTCATTTGACAATGTAAATGAGCCATCTCAGAATTTTTCCCCACCCTCTTAAGAGGGGTTGCATTTACATAACAGGCTGGTATTTGATACTCATGCAAAATGCTCATGTAGGCAATTTTTGCTTTTCTCAACTTGAAATTATTCTTTTGCTTTATTTCAAATTTGATATTTTTTAATACAAATATATATATTTTTAAATCACTAATAAGAAAAATAGGAGTAAAGAAAAACTTTCAATGACAGAACTTTTCACTGCAATTTATGGCCACACTGGCACTTTGCATGTAAATGAATCCTGAACTTGTAATTACGTGGCACTTTTGAATATTAATTGCAAAGACAAGGACATGGAAATGAAGCAATTGTGAATGCACCACTCCTAAGCTACTGTAACATCCCATTCATAAATACCTTTCTGCTTCTTTAGAGCTAGGCTTGCCTTACACGGAGTGAAACAATGTCATTTGATTTTTGCTGATATAGCAGATGTACTTCATAGATGGATGGATTGGATGGATCCAATTAGCCATGGTCATCGCTCATGTATTTAAGCTGACAGGGAAGTCTTGCATAGAATATCCTTGATTTTGGTAGTTTTGTGAAATGCTCTTGCAAAGTACTTTAAAAGCCCATAAAGAGCATAGTGTGAAGAATGCACCCTTGATGCAGATTTGATTTACAGCTATAGCAAATTTTCTCAATTAGACGTGGTAGGGAAATAATTGATTTTCAGTAGGTAGTGTACAATGATGGAAGAGTCTTCAAGGATGATAAAGTGACCAAAATCCATACCCTTTCTCTTTTATATTATATAAAATCAACACTGCAATTACTTCTGACTTTTAGTGAAGATTTCTTACTGGGCTTATTAGCAGATAATGCATCTTTTAATACAGAGCACTCACATTCTACAGCCTACACATTTGCAAGAAGCTATGAGGATTGATGGCTTGTGGCACCAGCTGCACAGGTGCACAAAGCAGCTCACATGGCCTTCTGACCTTCCACACGATGCATACCATGCTGGCCTGTTTGTAAGTACGAGCCCTGTTTGTAAACACGAACAGAGGGATGAGAAGCACATTTGCCCTCATAGCGCTCAGCTCACAGACACTCTCAACACAACGTGACAAGCAACAGATGTGTCACAGACTGAAATCAAAACAGCCGTCCAGCATGGAGTTGTGCACACCATCAGACATGGTTGCTGTGATGAGGCAGGGAGGCAGCGAGTGCTGCTGGCAGATGAGACAAGGCAGCGCCTCTGCTGCTCCCAGCTTCCTGTCTGTAAGAGGACAGGCCTGTTTGTAGGCTGCTTTGACACTCCTAGTCACATTGTCATCTGGGGTGCTTGCTGCGGCTCTGATCACATGTACACACTGCATTCAAAGAGCGTCATATCAGCTGTGTGACAGGTAGGCTCCCAATGAGACAACAGCCAAAGGGAATGTCCTTTTCAATACACTGTGTGAGTCCAAATGCGCAGTGCGCTAAGACAAAATAACATCATATGACATCATTCTGAATGCTCTTATGTTGTCTTTTTTCAGTTTGGAAAGAAGTTGGGAACAGTGTGGTTTTGGTACTGCCCTACAGTAGGGCAGAGAGGCCTGTATGGACAGATAGGGACTAAAGTCCTTCAGTCCATCCATCATGTGCACTTCATGCAAACAGATTGTTGTGTTTGACAGTGGCAGTAAAAGTGCAGCGTGCGTTAGCTTTACACACGGAACATGTTAATGATATTCTCAAAAGCTTAATCTGCTTTTTGCCTCTGCCCCATAAGCAAATAGTGTGGTTTCATGTCGAGCCGTGGGGAGAGAAAAAGGAATCCATCATCAGAACAAGTGAATGAATGAAGGTGCAGCAACAGCTGCTTGACTGAGCATGTACTGCAGACTGTCACCCCACATCTGTTTACCACTCCGACAGCCACATGAGTGTTTATATCCATGGGTGTAATTGAGCTATTTTCCCGAGGGCAGCTGTAACCCACACTAAGTTATATCCCAACTTTCCATTAAAGCGTGGGGGGAAGTTTTACTGATAGTAATCACGGCCAGCAACACTGCTATGTAAATTTGGCTTATCAGCTTTACCAATTTGGTTAAGTGTCATGTACGTGGGTGATTCATACGTCCAGCTCTGTGGCTCTGACACAGGCCACATACAGTAGTCATTTATTAAACATAGGTAACTTGCATTGTTAACAAGTATGTATGCAGCAAGAACATAATCATGAAAATGATGGTGTGTCAGACCACTATTGTGCAGAAAAGATGCAAATCTACTCAACAAGTATTCAACCTTCCATGTGGGCAAAGCTAACTGTCTGCATTCAGCATGTATGGAAATTGAAATTGGAATATCTAGATCTAAAATGCACCATTTAAATATTCAAATGTTAACACCAAACAATATAATGCATTATGGCTTTTAGTATTTGCATACAACTCTGTTTGCTGCTGGGAGCTGGAGTTGATACAAGGAAAAAGAGGGAGAGAGATAGCGAGGGAGAAACACTGAGTGGAGGATATGAAGCTCACAAACAAAGCCTTTGTCTGCCAGTCATAGGAAAATGACATCTGATAACTGTATCAACCTCTTTTGTTTCTTCAGTTTAACATTTGATATTGTTTTGTATGTCATTATTTAATTGCAGTGTTAGAGGAAATGCAACCTCCACCACACAACTGAATCTATGGTCATTTGGAGACACCTCTGTTTAACCAAAGTACACCCAGAGAACACATTTCTTATTCAACTGCAAGGGTTTTTGACGTTGACAACACAATAATTTGTATAACTTTCTTTATTTTAGCACATAAATCAAAGCAAAGGTTGTGCAAGGTGTTCAGAATTTAACGTCAGTTGAAAAGGTAGTGCACCTTGTGGCTGTTGTGACAGAGCAAAACTTGTACTTTAAAAATATGAAGTTTTAGCGTTTCAGAACTCCGGCGAAAGTTATCTATTACTTCTTGTTCCACCGATCAAAATAAAATAGAAACTTTGCAAATGTGGCAAATTTGATAGTGAAGAAACTGCTTGTTTATGGAATTGAATTCTATTTAAATAATCTAGCACCTACGCTTTGGCATGAAATACAACAGAGCAAGCGGTAAACTGAAATGAGCAGTCTTTTACTGCATGCTTTCATTGAAAAGCCAAAGGAACGCTGGCTTTTTTTGAATACATGAAATAAACACTTTGAGTTTAGGATGAGTAATAGACAAATAAGTAATAGAAATAGTAATAAACAAACAGACTCCCAGGAAGTCACAGTACTGGTTCCACTGTTCGATTGATATATGGAGTTTTGGAATTTAGTGTGAAAGTCGTCATGAACCAAAGATGTCACACATGATCCTCTTTTGGAAATTTGGACATACACTTTATACCAAGTAACAGGCCATCCCCCTCTTCCTCTCTTCCCTCTGTCACCATCCTCATCATGTTGGCTGTGATTCTGTAGGTCAGACATTGAGTGGACAGACACACAGGGATAGTGAGAGGAAGAGGGACAAAGGGCAGGAGAAGGCCCCGGCCACTGTCTGACAGGGTTAAACACAGTGAAGGATTGCCAGTCCAAAGTGTGACATCTGTAGCCACCACCAACACGCACTGTAATTAAGTGGAATCTCTGAGTATTAATTCCATGCGATGTTTAATAACAGCTCCCTGTAATGCATAATTTAAGGAATAAGGGAGGCTGATACTTGACACTTTTTCACTTTGTGTTTAAATTTAGCTGGTGTCATTGTCCAGCGGTGTGATTAATAGTTTATCAGTCTCGACTATACATCTACATGAAATATGTCCATCTGTCATTAAACTGCACATGGAAATTGGTTAGATTTTCAATCAGGCATAGCTTAGGCCAAAAAAAAGGAAAATTACAAAAGGAAATGGCTTTCAAAATGTATTCACACACAGGTAGGGCAGTAACCCAATATAGGGTGTCATTTGTGGGAACAAGTCTTTCTAGTACTATGCTTCTGCACAGTACTTCTTTAAAAAACAAAGAAGCCCGTCTTTGTTTTTTTTTTTTTTTTGCGGGTTTTTTTTTTGTATGATAATTAGATTGAGACCTCATGTGGAGCACAATATTAAGCCTAAATGTGGTTTTAAATAAGCCTGAAGTGTGTAGCAGTGAAAGTGAGTTGTGAGAGAAGGGCCTACCGCAAGGGGTTGACCAGTGAGCCAGAGATTGGCTTCTCTGTCAAATAAAGATTAGGCCTTTATTTCACCATCTAATCCATGTAAATCTCTTATGGAGGAACTTGAACAGTGCAGGGCTTTTAATGGCGCAGAGGCTTCACTGTCTGCATGTATTCTTTATCTCTGAATGTACACAAGTGAATACAGCAACCTGAAGTCCCTGGTTAGTCAGTGCATTTAAGTCCGGATTATAAACCAAATTAGAAACAAGAAGGTTGCCATAGTTTTTACACAATGCTTGCAAGCTTTTTATTTATGCATTTGATTTAAAGTTGCTCATAGGACGTTGCTATTTTACATTTTTCTGTTGAAACACTGTAGTTAATAAGTTTGTTCTGTAATATGACTTTTATACTTTAATTTTCTCACATTTAGTTGTCGAACACTCCAGTTTTTCCCCTCAACTATGCAGAACATTCTTTTTATTGAATTATTAATGTGTATATTGAATTATTGAAGGAAGATAATTTCTGATCAGATTAATATTAACTCCCCGTGAAATATTAATGGCTCATGTTAAAAACGATGAACTTACGGAACCATTAATATAATCATAAACAGACATAGTAGCGGTAGCATTGAGTCAAATGTGCTCCGGCCTCTTTTAATGCAGTTTCCCTTGAGGTTGATGAATATGAAATATTGCAGCAGTCTGCTTTGTACTCAGAAGCTTGGCTCATGTCATTGGCCAGTCCTGCCCTGGGGCTGACGGCCATGTCACGGGGGGAAGTTCACCAGCATTTGTCTTCAGCTTACCTTTGTCACCTTGTCCACAGATGACCTGAACTATGGCCAAGGGAAAAGTTACAAAGATGTTTTTGGTGTTAATATTGAGCTGGCCCCTTCATCACCTCTGCTGATTGGCAGAGCTCCACTGACAGCTCAGAAACTCAGCTCCTCCTCCCAACTATGGCTCTGAGGGCTTGTGGCTAAACTCAAATAAGATTAGTGCTGGCTTTACCATTCTTTACCTTATTGTTTGTCTTTTTTTTCACAGGAAGTGGCTCAAAGTGAATTTCATCACGCGAGCCTAGAGCAGGTTAAATCTAATCTTTTGTCAGTTTTGATTAAAACTCTCTTTAGATTAAGGATATTCAGCAAAGATTTGATATATCATTTGCCATTCTTTGGTTTGTTATTACGATCTTCCCATTGTATTTCTAAAATATGGAAATCAGAAAAAAAATAAACCATTATTCTAACATAATGGTAAGCACCTAGAAAATATGGTTACATTAATTATGTTTTAAATGCTAATGCCAGTGAAGAACATAATAACGAAGACATGAAAGACTCGCTATTCAAAATCTGATAGCCAGGGAGAAGCAAATTATTTCAAATATTTGATATTTAAATTATTTTCAAATGAACTGAGACATGAGTAGAGCAGAGGCGAGTAGTTTCCCCTGGTGATCCTCCAGGCTCCTTTGTTTCCTTGGTGTGTCTCCAGCTCATTAATGTTCTAAGCATGTGAGAGAACCAGACCATACTTCGTAACCCATAGCTGGATGACACCTCGGGCCCAACACACACACATATACAGTACATGCGCATACGTTCACACGCGTACACAAAAATCCCTCAGCTGTTTAAAGTCCACTGGCTCTTTCAGGAAGTGATGGCCGCCGAGCTGTCCTGATTAAAATGACAATAGTCTAATTAACTCGACCTCAGTGTCAGTGCACTAAACGGCTGATGGCCCGCCAGTTCCTGTTTGAAAACCCTTTGTCTCCTCATCGTCCAAAAATATGACTTTTTTTTCCTGCAAAATGCCTCAACCCCATTTGATGGGATTTGCTAATGGCAATTATTTCTCATAAGCTAATTAAATCTAGGCAAAGTTTTCCATCCTTTTTTTTCTCCCGTAGAAATCCTTCTGTACTGTCCTCCAGGGATTTATCATTTGGAGTATAATATCACAAGCACCTTCAAGCAATGTTAGTCATTTAGATTATATACAATTTTAAAGTGGTGTTTTGGTGTTCAGCCTGATTTTATTTCAAACGTTTTCAATCAAATCTTTTGCCTCTGGTTGTGTTTCCTTCTACTTTCTCACCCGTGATATCCATTGGTCAACAGGTCAAACTGCCTGATAGTAGAAGGCCAAAGATGGCACAGTCAAGCAAAGAGTTTCATGGCCAATATTTTCCAACCTCTGTAACTTAACAATATTTGAAAATGAGGCTTTATTCAAGCCGCAATTAATCTTTGGCATTGTTTGATGGACTCATCTAAAGTGCAAAGGAAAGAAAAAAGAACAACAACATTAAAAAAAACTTTAATGACTGAAGAAGAAGCTGGTTTTTGTTCTATTATCCTTCTGTTGGTGATTAAGGTCTATAGGGAGATAATTACGCTTTAGTCTGGAGTTAATGAAACGAAAACTTCTCTTTTCTTGTGAAAAGGAAGGGCAGATCTTTTGTACTGCTATCTGCAGACATCTCCCACCCTTGACAAGGCACACAGAGGATTGGTTTTGTTTTAAGGTTGCAGCCCCCTCCGCTGCCTGTCAGTCTGTGGTTGATATGAGGGATCGGTGAATGAAGCCGGAGTCAATGAGGTCTGTCTCCGCAGCACTGTTGCATCTGCCTGTCTGTGAACGTTAGGCATGCTGGAAAACATCAAATGAAAAGATCACAACAGGTCATCAGGGATATGGGCTAATTTGAGTAAAAGAAAATCAAGAAAAGAAGAAAAAAAATAGAAGAAACATATCTTCACTCTAATCATTACACCTTGTGGTGTTTGTTGCTGAAGCACTCTGCTTACGGCAACAAGCATGTGTTTGCCATCAAATGACCCTGCTTTGTTGAACATAAAAGGAATGTGCAGATTTGAATTTATCACACGACAACACGGGAGCCATATGTATCATCTGACTTCAGACGCCCCTTTAGAGCACATGGAGGTGTTCACCAAGCCATTGTCTGGAATGCTGAAGCCGAGCGGCACAAGTGGTGGCCAGAGAGCACATATTAAGCTGTCCTTGTGGAAGTTCACATCTGGTGTGTGGAGCTGTGTGTGTGTTTTGTTCGCATGTGTGTTTGTGTGCGAGACTATAGGGCAGCGTCCCACCTCCTCCCCCTCCTCACCCCTCCAACAGCAGTCTCACATTTCATCATCTGTTCCCCAGCGCCAGGGTGCTCCGGCACAAGTTGGCCGCTCTGGATCCATCTGTTGTTATTATTTTCCACTGATAATTGGCTTGAACAATGGAATGCCTGTGTCCCCCTTGCCTTTGAAACGCTACACCCTGTTTATTTTCCAGAGGTCTCATTTCTGCTCTCCTTTCTCTCTCTCACCCCTCAATTTCTCCCTTGCTCTCCCCTCCTGTCAACTAGTGTCACCTCACCCCTAACTCCCTTCTCCTTTTCCCCCCGTGATCCATTTGAGAGGGTTTCACATGAAAATTACATTTTTGACTGGCCACATCAGTATGTGTCACTCAGCATCTGATGCTTCTTTCTAGATTTTATGGAGGGACTCAACTCCCATTCTCCTGTTTTTTTATTTTTTTTAAACTCTTGACTGGTAATGTTTTTTTCCAGGACTACGCCACACACTTCTGCATTCTTGTCCTAAAAGGAAAGGAGAGATAAATGAAGAGAATTAAAGGGAGGGAGGGAAGAAAGTGGGGACATAAGAGAGTCTTTTAAAAGAAAGACATTGGCCATTGAATGTTGGTATAAATCAATTTTTCCTGCCGATTAAAATCCAGCTTTTCCACCAGGCGGTGTGTAGAGGGGAAGCATGTGTAAGGATGAATAAAAGGCTCACAAGGTGTCCATTTTTTTAATCGAGGACATCATTTAATGAATACCCACACCAAAAACTGACCTACTTTACATAATTATATTTGATATTTTAAATTTTAATTAGTGTTTTAGGTTGTAATTAAGCATGTTGAAGTCTTTATGCTGTAGTGACATTTGTGTACACTGAATGTATCAACTTTTAGCGTCAATCTTACAAAATATTAGTGGTAAAGTATTTGCCAGTGTTTGTTTAACTGTAAAATATTCAAAATCTGACTAGGCGTAAACAAGACAATCATACTGGAAAAAGCCAAATATCTTTTTGGTGACGATCGTGAAGTCATGCATTCCTTTTTCCAGCTTCTGTATTATCTTCTGCTCTTCTCATTAAGGACATTTTTGAGGATTGAGGAAGTATTTTGTGTGTGTGTTGTGTTTTTCTTTTTTCTTTTTCCTTTTGTTCTGCCTTTGCGACTGTGTTGATGTTCATTTGTTCTGCCTGCTCTTGTCTAATTAAAAGAGGCCAGGACAGGTAGAGCTCTCAGCAGGCATCTGCTCTGTGCCCGTTCTTCATTTGCTGAGTGTTTGTGTTTATGCAAAGGGGCCTCTTCCTGCATATTTAATCTAGAGCAAGGCACCGGCTTTTGTTGTGTTTTGACCACATACCTCTAGTCCCTCTCAACACTGCAGTCTGGGCTCTGGTCCTCTCTCTCACACATACACATGCGAACACACTTAGCTACCACACACTACTTCAACTACTTCATACCTGCTACTTTCGCTGGCAGCTTTCTCCTCTTCTCCAGAAGTGGATTTCAAACACTCAGTGCTTGGAGGGAATCTGCATCAGTATACAGTTTCATAAACATGATGAAAGTCTGTTTAACTGTTGATGGGTAAGTCTGTAAAGATTTCATTATCTTTATACACATCTCTAATTTTTTCGTGCCTTTTATGGGACTGTGGTGGATGAATGTCTGCTGGTGTCCATGCAGGTGTGTTTATGGGTGTGTTCTGTAAGTGATTGGCAGAGTTTGTGTGTAGACTGTAGATACCAGTGAGTTTCTTTGAGTAGTAGGGGTAGTTCGACATGGCTAGTATTTACGACGTAGTGTAATGTTACATTTTGGTGAATTATGGCAGTCTAACAAGTCCAAACTCTTGCTCCAGAGATGAAGTCAATCAACCATTTGAGTAGTTCATTGAACAAAAATGCCATTGCTGACATCTTAAAATCTGAGAACTTGCTGATATTCTTTGTCTGACATGATTGTAACATTAGTATATTTGAGTTTTGTACAGTTAGATTGATGGAACATGCCATTTGAAGACCTTATCTTGGGCTTTGGGAAATTGTAATGGCCATTGTCGCAATTTTCTTACATTTTAGTCAAAGCGTTTGATTAGTTAATCAAATTATGTTGTATTATATATTGACAATGAACAAAATTGTTAGTTTTAGCCCTAGCTTTGTGTTTGTGTGCAATTTTACAACAAGCTACATAGATACATATAGAAATTATATTAAATGCTAACCCCTCAAAGTTTGTTCATTGAACATGAACTTCAACTGTGTACTAAATAAATAAAAACCCACCCCTTTATTGTCCAGTCGTGGGTGTGCATGCAGCACTGTAGGAGTGTGTGTGTGCTCCATATTTGTGAAACAGTGTGTACAAGTTCATGTGCAAAATGTTCCTTTTTTTTCCCGTGCAGCAGGGTTGGAGGTGAGAGTAAGTGTTAACCCCATGGTGATGCGTGAGGGTATTAGTTCCTCCCCTCACTCATCGCATCTTGTTCTCCCTTTGTCTTTGTCTGGGGAAATGGAATCTGCAGCTTATTGATATTAATAGCGCACAGGATCTGTGGTTGGAGAGGAGCTGGGACCTGGGTGAGAGTGGAAACCTGATATGGCTGGGTAGAATTGACAGTCCTACTTGACAGGGTGGAAAAGGGGTAGGTTATAAAAATAGGATTGCATAATGTTCACTGTGAGTTAGCCCTGTGAGTGCTGTACTATACGTGCAGGATCAGCGTTGAACTTTTTGACTCAGTTAATTTCACATGCGAAGGTGAGACAATTTTCAACTGTGGATCCTGCCCTGGTTGTGACTTCTCAGCTGACAGGATAATTTACCAAGTGCAGTTTTCTGATGGTTTGCCTCGTGGATCGATAGAGTTTGAATTCCTAGAGTGGTGCACATTCACTCATTTTGTATTCAGTGTAAAGAAATGTGTGGCCCTGTTTGTTTTGGGTTAGAAGTGAAATTCCACTTCCTTGGTATCAAGACAGCAAAGCTCTCTATGTGCACTCTGTACTTTGTTCTTAGCTCAGCAAAACGTGAGGGCAGGTCCAAGAATCTGGGGGATCAGACAGGCCTGACATTCACCAGACTGCACTGTTGCCTTTTAAACTTAGAAAAAAAAATGAAGAATCTGAAAAAACCCACCCAGAATAAGGGCTGGCTGGATTGAAGTTGGGTTTAATTGGTGGGTTTTGAGTGTGTTTGCGTGTCAGAAACTGCTGTTGTTTACAGTCTGTGTGGGTGTTGCACCATAACGCCAAGATCCTGCCAATCACATCAAAAACTAAAAAAAAAATGCTTGTTTTTTCACTTTTTTCAATTGCTGACTTTTTAGTCTTTACGAGGCTTAGCCGTGTTTTTCATTTAATCAGTCCTTCTTAATAAAAGCCCAGAAGAAAAGAGGGAGAAAATAGTGTGCAGTCAGCCCTTTTAGCAGATCAGATCATACAGTAAGCAGCTGCATTTGTTGAGAAGTGAGTCATGCTTTAGATTTTCCTGTGTTTCAGAGCACAGACAGGGACTTGGAAAGTCTCCTGTACACACCCTAAAAACAAACACCAGTGACCCTGTATATTGATATCACTAACTCCACACAACTAAAACTCTCCTACGCCCTCTTTTTATTTACACAATGCTCTTAATACAGATCCACCAGCCTTGAGGAGTGCTGAACCAGTATCGCTGCTTTTTTGGGGGGGTTTTATTCAAACACACTGTTAGGCCCTCACATGATAAATAGATATTGTAGATTTATTCAGATGCTGATACTAAGTGGTCCAAACATCCAGGATGGGCTGTAAAGAACCACGAGACAACTCTGGCAGCCTTCTATTGACAACCATTGAGTTGAGCATTAATTAATATGGTAATGATGTGTGAAGGTTCATTAACGAGCCGCCACAGAAGTAGCCACAGATACAGTATTAAGCGTGCTTAGAGTAATTAATGGAATAACTTTACTTAGTGGTAAATATTCATGGGCCCTCATCTTTTTGTCTGCACAGTGTGAAGAGAGAGGAGAGCCTGTCCATTAGAGGAGCTGAAGAGCTGTCCACAGTGAATGCAGGCCTTTTGTTGGGATTGGGTGCGTTTCAGTGGAGGGGTATTAATTCATATTTTGAACATGCAATCTTACAACAAAGCCAAAGGCACTGATAACATACCTGGGACTAGAGAGCATATTGTGAAGCCGCGACCCCTTCACAAATAGGGAAGTCCACTTCACAGGTTTGTGGACAGAATAAAATGAGTCTTTGTTCATGCTCAGATGTAACCACAGCAGTTCATTACCATAGCAAAAAACCCTTCTGATTGTCCATTTCCTCTGAAAATAGGGTGTTTGCGTGTTTTTTTCCTCCACAACTACAATGAAGCCGGTGCTATTTGCATACAGAATGGAAGCATTTATTTGGATCATCTGGTCCTCTAAAGGTATTGAGCTAATGGTTAGGTTATCTATTGCACACGAGAGTCTAGTAACTACTGTGGGATATTTCTTTGTCAAAAGTCGTTTGTTGTCCTATTTTCCACTTTGTTTAACACAGCAGACCTACAATATCCTATCAAGACTTTGCAAGAGAAGCTTGCAAAATGCTCCTGAGTTTCCTTTGTCTTTTGAAATTGTTGCATTTTGATTCATATTCTTGCCTTTGGCCTCTTACTGAGCATGCACATAACCCACCTAGGTGGGTAATTATCTCAACCAGGAGTTGTTCTATTCCCTAAAATCTCAATGTGGGAGTGTGTGATGGGCTCGGTTTTCCCAACCGGGCGAACCAGCGTGTGCTTGTTTATCCTCACCCTACGATCTCTGTACCCCCACTGTTCTAAATGGCAATATTACAGCCTTGTGCTGTTTGAAATGGAGACAATTATCTGTTTAGGTATTACAAGATGGGCATTATATTACAAGGAGAAAAGGCGTACAGCTGCTATCAGGATCCCGTTGTTGCCTTTTCTCTCCAATACAAATTTTCCTTCATTAAAATGATGGAACATTTATCTAAATGGATGTTATGCATTGGGTAAACTCATTTAGCTCCTGGGGCTCTTTCAGGTGATGGGAATTAATGATGTTTAGTAGTTTGAAACTGAAAATATCTGTCATTTGTCACCACTCACCATTGAATTACGATTCCATTGATGATATGTTAATTGAAGTGTAATGAATCACAATAATAGGATAGTTGTGTGGGAATGGTCCATTTTCGATGATTGTTCAACCCTCAGTAGAGTTCAGAGCGAGCTGCATGTTGACTCACATTTTCAACAAGGGCATTTAACTCATAATTAATGCTGAAACTGGGCAAGTTGGGCCGGTGTGTTTTTATCTGTGTTCAGTCCGCTTTAGATATACACTTGTACAAATGCCTGGCCACAGTTTTGACTCCCAAATGTAAACGGCAAAAAAGAACAGTAGGAGAGGGAGTTAGAGCTTTTTTTCCCCTCCTTTCATATTTGGATATGCTTTAATGCTTTTATTCAAATTCACCTGAGATATTGCGCCACAGTCACTTCTCAGTTTACCATAAAAATAAGATTTTGTTTCCTTCTCCCTTTTTTTCATCTCTCTTTTCCTGGGTTGAGTGCTCAGTTAGGAAAGCTGTGCACATGCAGATCAGGGCCACCCAGGGGAGTTGAGTCAGGGCAGAGCAGGTACAGATACAGCGTGTTCGCCAGCAGGGGGGGCCAAGAAGGGCATCTACTGTCAGTAATATAAAAAGTTTTTGTCTTGCAAATAAACCATTCACTCACAGACAACCCCATTGTTCATTTGTTATCATCAGTGGGAGTAGTTGTAGTTAACAGACAGATGGAAATGCAAGGATGTGTCCGACGGTGACAGTAAGAGGCTACAGGAAGATCAGTGAAAGGTGCCCTTTGCATGGCTCTGAGCTGAAATGGTGGCTTTTCCGTTCCTAGCAGCCGAGGGAGGTACACTGACTGGTGCAGCTTCACACAAACAAAGGAAAGCAAAGAGCACAGCAATGCAGAGAACTGATTTCTTTCAGATAATTTCTCAGAAGATATAACACGGTTGTGCACGCTATCAATTTTAATCAATAGCAACTGGTGGCTGTATTATTGGTAGTATTTAGTTTACCCTGGTGTACTCTGTGTTTCTTTTTTGTAGATTGCTTGTGGATGCTAATGACAAGTATTATGATCAGCAGTGGTAATTATTTCATAACTAAAAATGATTTTACATTTTGTGTCTGCAGGGCGAGGAGGCAGTTTTACCACCGCTGGAACTGAAGATTGCTTTAAATAAGCAAGTTGTGCAGAAGGTAAACACACAATCATTCACCAGACTCCAGTCCCTCTGTGTGTGTGTGTGTGTGTGTGTGTGTGTGTGTGTGTGTGAATGCTTTATTGAATTGGCTTAATAATTAACTGAATGCAGTGTGGTTGTCTTGTTTGTGTACTGTATTTTGTGTGTGTGTGTGTGTACACGGAGGCAAGAGGGTGGGCAGGAAACTCAACAGGTGTACCCTGTCAGTGTTGTGAGACGCTGCTGCTCTGAGACTAGCATGGTAAGTAGTAAAGAGACAGTTTCCCTGGAGCTGAAAATGGACTTGAGTTTGTTGCATGATTAGCAGTTTGAGTAGTTTTACTGTGTGTTCTTGCACAATAATGGATGTAGGCAGCGAGAGCCACGTGCACCGCCGCTCAGTTTGGAGAAGTTAGCTCAAATATGGTAATGCCATGTTTACCAAACAAGAAATGGGCGTTGCAGTACACACTCTGTTATGGTTGGCATCTCTCCCTTCTGGTTCATATCTCATGTCTCGCTATCTGAGATCGTTTGAGGCCTACTGAATGTGAACCTTCAGCCGGAGCGATCTGGTGAGGAGTAGTAGGACTTGGGGGAAGTGGTGTGTTTGTGTGGAGGGGTGTGTTAACACTTCAGGAGCTCCAGGCTTTAGAGGAGGAGTGTGTCTGTTTTCTGTCTCGTACAACTTTAACCTCACGTCATCTCTTTCTCTTATTCCCTTTGTCTGTCTTTTATCATTTCCTCTCCGTCTGTCTGTCCCTCCCTCTATTAACTTGTTGTGACTTGTAGGTAGACACACAGGACATGTGTAACTGTACATCTGAGCAGTGCTGTCCTTGTTAGTATCTATTCTGGAGCAACAGCGATGTTTTGAGATGTGACTTGGCTTCACCAAATATTTGGTTTTGTTTTTGAGTCGCGTTTAAGCTGATTTGATACCTGTGTGTCCTTTAGAATTGGGGTAGTCCTTATGTGTATCTAAGTATAGTTTTGAAGGATAGCACAGCTTATTCCCAATTTTCTTATGGAAATATCCTCTTTTAAGGAGTTCCATTGACTTATGGTAAGAGCTCATATTTAGTTATTTTTTTCATTTTAGGTTTTAACAAATGCAATTTTTTTTTTTTACATTTTCTTATCACAATTTTTTTTTTTCAACAATTCCTCTCTGTTGATTCCAGAAGTTTATTACTGAGCAACCCCACAAAAAAATGTAATAAATCGATTTGCATTATTAGATCAGCATCTGTTTTGAAGCACGTGATTTTCTTTCTTAATATCTACTGGTGCAAATTTGCGATAGATTTTGTTAAAAAAAAAAAAAAAAAAAAAGCAAAATCACCTCAAAGTGCCATCTTTACAGTTAGACTAGTTGTATTTCATTTAATTTGTAAGTGGATATCCTTATCACCACAGTATGTTAAACAGCCTGTACTCTTTTATTGGGCTCAGGCAGTCCCCCCTTCCATTTAGAAAACAGTCTTGGAGAAAATGGAAGCAGAGAATTCGTGTTGCTGCAGTTTATCTGGAGTGCATTCTCTGCATACTCAGGTCCACTCCAGCTGGCCCCTCAGCTGCCTGCTCCAGATGTAAGATCAGCCCTGAAATCTTCCAAATGGTTGTGTAATTAATGTTAATGTGGCAAAATCAGCTTAATTATTGACATAAGCTTCCAATGTGATTTTGATTGCATCACTAATGCAGAAATCCCTGTGGCAGCTTATGGGATTAATATGTCTTGGTGTTTAAAGCTCTTTTAAAGAGCAATAGAGTCAAATAAGGCGAGTGTGTAAAAAGCATGTATGGTGCTCATTTTTCTCTACATTTGGACCAACCATACTTTAGAAAACATTCTTGGTTCTTGGTATGCAAATTAGAATATAGGAATTTTTAATGTACGGTCGAAGCAGTCATACTGAAGTTTGGATTTAGGTATCTAGAATGTTTATCATTATTATATGGGCATTTTTAGGTGATATACTGCCTCTGATATGGTCAATTTATTCAGACCTGATGACATCCAGCTTTCCACAAAAAGAGAATTCTCAAATGCCCAAAACACGCTGCTCTGTTTTGAGGGCTTCAAAATATTATTGTCTCATGTTGGACTTCATCTGACTTTCATGGATCCATGTAAAGGAGAAAAGAACACATTGTGCAAACATGCAGTTTGTTGTATTTCTCCCTTTGCTGTAAATGCTTTCATTTTAGCCGTTGAAGTTTCTTTGTTTAATCTACTTTTTATGGGAGTGTTAAGAATAAACAAATGGATTCATGAGTTGGACTCACAGAAAGGTCGTGTTCAGATTTATGCTGGGATGAAAATAGGGCCTCTGTAATAGTTCCCTTGACTGCATTTATTGCTTACTTTAAAAAAGTAATTTCTTTATATCAGCATCAAGCTGAAAATTGCCATGTATTAGTATTAGGCTTGGTAAGCTTCTAATTCTGTGGCATTTACAGCCGGCTGTGTTTCCATGCATTTATAACACTTTGATTCTTAAGAGCTCCTTTAATCGCTTATGCCTTGCTTGGAACATAATAAACAACTCGCTGTAGCGAAAGTGCCACATGGGGGAGATTTCTAGCAAGAAAGTTAAACGCTTCTGTCACTGGCAGTTTTGTTGCTGTGTTTTTCATGCACTGTAAGTACCGTAATCTACTCTCTGAGCTTATCTGCAGTAGTTAAAAACGGTGACAGGCAGAATAGATGCAAGGCAGCGTGAAAATGAAAAATTATCGTTCCTACAAAGACATCACAATAGAAACCAAGGCACATACATAAAGCGATGGTGTGCCTCTGTCTTTTCCTGTTGATTGAGATCGCAGGATGTGTCAAAGCCTTCTAAACACCCTTACTGGCCACCGTCTGCTTTCCCTATCTGATGCTCTGCTCCCATGGCTGCATCAGCTGCTATCTGAACTCACTCTGGCAGATTGCCCGCCTCTGTATTGTCCGACTAAACAGGTTGCACAGTTAGATGCATGCCTTATGCTGAATACAGAATGTTACACAATAGAACAACATTCTTATATAGTCCTTGCTGCTTTCATGCCTTTCAGGTGAATTATCTTCTTTTGTCAGGTAGATACTGATAATGCTATCACAGATCTGTGATCTTAAAGCTACTTAAAATGTCATTTTTTTGGAGAAAATACATCTGACAAGTTTCAATCTATTTTTCTATCAGCATCAAACAGACATGTCTTCTTCTGAAACATATTGACGGATGTATACACTCTGGGCTCACTGGGAGAGTGAGGAGCTTTGATAACGTCAGTCGGCTACCAGGTGCAGATGGCTAACGTGACAGACTTTTCTTGTGAGATTGACTGAGGCGACAAAAGTAAGCAAATTCCATCTGCAGATGAGTTGTCTTACAGCAAGATGAAAAGAAAATCACAAATGTAAGAGAAAAAGTGCAACGGCTTTCTTTTTCAGCTTGGGCCTCATGTCTGAGCTCCAGAAAAAAATGAAATAGAACTAATAAATGGGATTGGTTTGTTGTCTTCTGAGCAAAATGACTATACAGAGATTTTTTTATTGTAGAAGGGAAGCATCTGTCAGACTGCCTTTACCGCAAAACAATTCACTGTACTGGAAATTATACCTAACGTTGCTTAACATAATACGCATATGTACAAAATTGTACATTTATATTTTGAGACATAGTCAAAGAGTTTTTTTGTTGGTTTGCACTACAACTAGAGATGGTCTGTGACTTTGTAAGGAAATTCTGAAAAGTTCCTACAAGCCACAGTGATTCTTATTTGGTTAGTTTTGACTTTGTTGCACACACTTCATGTCATGGTAAATATCACTTTGGGAGTCCTTTGCTTTCTCCGTTTATTTTAGAAAACAAATCCCTTTTAGGGATAAAGCACCTGGTGGGGCTACTTAATGGAATGGCTTCAGCTCTACGCAAATAAACAGCTTGCATTTTTGGTGTGAGATTAGGAATGAGGCTGAGACAGAGCGAGAGCTGGAGAGGTGGGTAAAAACCAAACAATAAAAGTCAACATGTGGAGAGGACAGAAGTGGAGGAGGTGCATGTCTGCTGCTACTTTCTACTATAGCTGACTGTATGTACAATATGGCTATAGGTTGTGAGCTTTGGACCTTGGTAACTTTCTTTTTTTCAGCCTCATACTGAGGTTTTTTTTTTTTTTTTTTGGAATATCTGACCAGTGAGTCACCAGCACTTATTCAAAAGAGCTGGAAAATATCAGCGTCTTTATTTTCTACACTTGCACGTACACAAACACATTGTCATGCCTTTTCTTAACCTGGGAAAGATGGTGTGATAAACAGCCAATAAAAACTCAGTGAACAGGGATGAGAACAAGTGACCAGTGAAATATGAACTAGAATGAGGAGTACATATTTTTAATAGCTCAAAATGCTGTTGCAGCTAATGACAAATGGAGCATTTGAACCAAATCATATCAAAAATTATTTCAGTAATTTTATTCAACTTCAAGTTTGTCCCCCTGCTCTGATTCACTTCACATCTTGTAAGAACCTGTGCTTGTTTGTTTGGATAATGTTTAAAATACTACTGAATAAGAATTAACGGTGCACTTTAAGTAGTTCATTTTCCTTGGCGCTACATTTACATTAAGTGCATTTGTCTGAAAATTGTATGTCTGAGAACTGTCATCCACACTTGCATCATACTTGGTCTCAGTACTGGTTGAACAACAATTAAAACTGTAGAATAGCTTCTAAATAGGTATTTTCTAATCTAGCAACTTGTTCTGGCCAGAAAATGGTACAGTAAAATGCATCTGTGAACCTGAGTAACATGTAGTTCTAGGGGCAGAGCCAAAAGGTGGCCACCTCAGACTAAAGCGTGGCCCCCCCACACAGCCTGTAGCGAAATCTGTTGAAGGGTATGCGCATATTCACAGAAATGGAGTTGTATCCAAACCCTGATGTAATTAGGGTCAGAGCACCAAATGGTGTGAGTACCTTATTGGAATGCAAGGAATTTTTCTTATTTTTCTCCTGCTGAAACAAGGGCATTTTTGAGACCCTAAACATGCTCAAAAATTCATGAAAATTTATAAACACACCAGAACTGGTCAAAAATGTTGTATTTCAGGGGAATTGTGCATGTATGTGGCAAAATGGCTCCATAGCGCCGCCTGCAAAATGTGTAGTATCTACTGTAGGCAACACTTTTCACCTACATCTACCAAATTTGGTAGGCATATGCATCCCATCAGACTGAACACTAAAGTCTGTGGTGCCCACATCCTAAACCCAACAGGAAGCTATTTTGCATTAAATGTTGGAAATTTGATGATCTTTGGCCATTTTTGCTTATTTTCAAGAGCGAACTCCTCCTACTTTAGATTGCAATTTCAACAATTAAACACACGGGAGAAAGAAAAACTAAACAAGATAATTTTTGTGTGTTTTTGTATATATCTATACTACTCTCAGGGCTAGCTGTACACTAATCTGTGAGCTACTATACCAAGCATTTTAACACACTAGCTACGTGGGCTAGTGCCAACTGGCTGTTTGCTCTATGCCGGGTTGTTTCCACTTTTTGCATATTTTTATGCATTACAATGTTATTTTTTTTTAACCATGTCACTCAGCCATGTGTTTTTTGTGAATAAGATTATACTTGAACTGATGACAGTTCAATAGAATAAATAGTGCAGGAAATACTAACTACATTTTGGAAATACTGCTTTTGGTCCCTTCAAAGGTCAGCACTGTCCAAATGATTGGCTATTGGTCAGTGGTGCAAATTTGCATGTCAGAATTCATCAAATTTAAAATTGATGACAGAACTTTAGGTATAAATGTATTTTCCTTACTTGACTATTTCTCCGTTCCTCTCCTTTCTCTATTAAAAAAAAGTAAAAGATTTGTAGGAAAAGGTATAACTTTGGGCATATAGCACTGTGTTGTTGGCATAAAAACATGAAATGATAGCAGTTCTACTTTCTGCAATGTGCTTCTCTTCTATTATGTTTCAGTAAAGCCAGTCACAATATTTACAGTTTTTATTGACTAATATAATGTCACCAGTTCAGATTTATCTACACTTGCCTGCGTTTGTAAAAGATGGTGGATCAGTGTGGAGTTGAGGCCAATGCAGAAAGGAAAATGTATTTTAAACTTAGCCGCCATAGTGTGGACATGGCCTGAAAGGGATGGAAAAACTGAAAGACTATTTCTAACCAATTGTGGGTGTGTTTATGTAATCAAGTAAAAAAGGTGGAGGCATTTTTTAAACTGATATTTATTTATATTTTTTTTTCTTTCTTTTTTTATGGTCTGGTTTTAGCCTTGGCTCCTGCGTTGTTTTCATAAACAAAGTCTCTCTGGCCAACTAGAAAAAGAACACAGGGCCGCTCAGTGCATTGAAAACAGGAATGACAAACACCATTAGCTGAAAAATTTCCATCTCATTGCAACTATGTTATTGTTTACTTTACCATACACGTCCTAATATGGTTACCTCCCTGTCAAAGCGGGGCAGAGCAGAGCTGAGGGGCCCTCGCAGGGAGACGCTTTCAGCTGCCACTTAGACAATAAGAAACAAATGTCACAGCTCGGCAAAATAGCCTGGCTTTCACAGCCTTACAGTACTTGGCTTTCCATGTTGCTGGGCTCAGGCTCCCGTGTGATATTTATCTACTCTCCAGTGTTAGATGCCCTCACAATGTACCCCCACCCCTCTTCTTCTTTTCTGTCCCCTCTCTTCTTGTCTTCCTTCTGCCTTTCTTTATTTGTGTATATCTCTCCATCGATCTCTGTCCCTGTCCCGGTGTTAGCTATGTGTGGGTTGACTGATGGGCCTCTGTTTGCTGTGTTAAGTTATTTATCAGGGGGTGGGGTGATGTGTTTGGAGTGGCTGTTGCCCTCCTCCCTGTGGCCGAGCAGAGGCCAGTTCAGCTGCAGGTCACGCCCTGGCCCGAAGCCGACGCTGCGTTTGAACTGGAAACATCTTGGCGATGCTCAGAGACCCTTTATAATACTTGGATGAAATCACAAACTCAAAAACCCCGGGATACTTTAGGGGAAATGTAGCATTCTAGAGGCTGTGGCATTTTTACTTTAATTGCTCTGAAGTTTACTGAAGAATCTGTTGTTGTTGTAAATACTAATCTGTCTGCTCTTTTTGCAGTAGTGGGCAGTTTTGTGTGAGCACTTAAAACAAAAATTCAGGTAAAATGTCATGAGAATCCAAAAACTGGACGCTTCTTAAATTACCTATCATTTGAGAGAATTCTCCATGGATAGTCAGTGTATAAGCTATTGGGTATTAGTGTCAGATAACCTCACCACAGGTTAGTCTGGCAGTAGGTGGAAATAGGGTTCTTTCAGATGCATGGGCTTTCTTTTCCCCAGTTGGTGGAGGATGATGGCAGCCTCACCTCAATCCTAAAATCCTCACGTTTATGATATTTGCCCAGTATTATCTGTGCCTGTGGATGAATGGGAGGACAGAGCATGAGGAATGTAGAAGGTCAGACTGCGTGATTTACACAGTACAGAGCCATAGAATCCTTGGGAAAATACTTGGGCTGGGATCAAACAGACGTCATGTGACATGACCTTTAAAGTCATACATTTTACTCCTGCTTGGCAAACGATGCACTAAATGTAAAACAGTTTTGTTTCATCATTGCAAAAACAAATGCAAGTTAAATAGGATGCTTTTTTTTTTCAAATCCTTGGAGCCATTGTAGAGATTTTGGTTCTTAAAGTGGTGTTTGGCTCAAAATTGTGCTGTCATGTGTAGCAGATTTTTTGCATGATTTTTTAATATGCTGCACATCCCAGTGTTTCATTATTGACGTCATTTAATCAAATTTGTGCCCTCAATCCTTCAAAATAGCAGAATCTGAAATAAACATTCATAGTAAAACCAATGTCTTTTTCTGAATACCAGGAATCCAAGATCCTTTTTTGATACATTCTTTTTATCGATTGGCAAAATGCCACAAACTAAACACATACAGTCAGTCATAGTGACTGATATTTGTGAAGCATACACACAGAAGGAGCTACAAATAAGTGATTGAATAATTAGCTACCAGTTGACATTTTTACCTACCTTTTACCTACCTATGACGATTAACTTGTCTTTCTTTTTTAACCATAGTTCAAGCTAACACTCGGTTCATTATTTCATCAGTATTTGTTCAGGCCTAACTGTAATTTCCACTCCATTGCAGTTATATTTTGTTGATAAGCTAATAGCGCTGACCTTTTATGTTTTTTTTCCCTCTATAGGGAAAGACTATACCCTCTTTGACGTTAATGAACTGTTTACTGGCTTCAAGGTCAGTTTCTGAGAAAGGCAGCAGGTTTTCTTGTAAACATATTTACAGCCAAAGATGTGTAAACATTGCAAATGTATACAGGTGCAGCAGGGGCGATACTGGCATATTTTCCTTTTTACTCTTTGTTTTTTTCCTGACCTTTCCCCTGTGACACACGCATAGAGGCTGTTGTGTGCATATGTGTTTATTTCTGGAAGCACTTTAAAGTAATATGCGCGTCAACAAAAAGCAAAAAAATAAAATAAAATACATACTCTTAGAAAGCGCTTACTGTTGTGCTTACTCACAATATAAAGCTGATAGGGGAGAGGAGGAGAGGAGAGGCAGATAGCAAGGCAAATGTAGGGCTAGTGGGGGTATTAAATATGAATTAATGGAATGTTGCTCAGGCACATCTCTGGGTGTAGTGTAGTGTTGAAAAATAAAATTTTTGTTGCCAGCTACTAGCCGTGAAGGTGCATTTGGACTTAGTATCCTTTAATTAGAAGTGAGATATTAGCATTTCATAGGGCTTTATGCTGGGTGAGGGGATCGGCTGGCCACCGCGCCTTCATTAGCCAGCTTCTCTGTGTAATGAGTGCCGTCATTAGCTGATGGAGTGGATTTGCCCTAGCTCTACCTTGAAAGGCACATCTTTTACATACTTGCAAGGAATAAGGCCTTTTAATGGATTTCTTAATGAATAAAATAAGATGCCACTTCTTTAAAATTTGACGAGTGCATTTCTGATAATGTACACCACTGGCTGCTGCCCCCTTTTTGTTGCACTATTAGCAAAAGGAAAAGTGTACAGGTGGGAATAATAGTGGAAAACAAAGGAAGTCTTGGTGCTTTGTGGTGGTATATCAGAGTTGTTTTTTTTTTTTTTTTTGCAAAACTTCAAAAAATGAAATCCTTTAAAACGTCTGAATTCTATCAACAATATGTGGACGGTGGGTTGATCTTCATTAATATGCACATGAAATGAGGTGTGTGTGATTCCTGTCAGAGGTCTGAGGAAGTGCTCTCTATGCTACAGTGCTGCGTGTTAAAACTCACCATGTTTATCAAGGAAAATGGCAGGGCAGCTATCGGATAAACCTGACTGCAAGTTATATGTGCGTCTGTGCTGGAGTGTGTGCACATTCAACAACAGTCAAGACAGACAGAGCAGAGGTGTTTTTTTGTGATATGGAAGTCTCCCTAAGCCTTTGGCTGCGGCTCCATTCTCAGAATCAGCCGTGAAGTGATTAGTATTTTATTGATGAGCTCCTGAAGTGGCAAGTGTGGGAAATTGGATCTTTGATCTCCTGGAGTTTGGGAAATATATCCTGAGTGTGTGGAGCTCTCCAGGTAAAACACCCCCATCTTACCAACAGCACACACAGACACACAAATATATGCACACAGACAGACAGACATGACGTTTGGGAGGGATATTCCTCCCCTTCTCCAAAACACATATTTGTTTTGGATGTTTTCACTGAGAGTCTACACAGTGATTACAGATGTTCATTAACAAAATTGGGTATTTGTTTTAAACTTTAACCAATCACTTTGATATGCTAATTACAGTGTAATTTAATTTGAGCCCTGTAATGATGATGCTGTTATTATGGACATAAATGATGCAGTTAAGCAGAGAGTAATCTCATTTGCATACTGTACATGCCAGTAAATTAAGCCCTTTCCTGCGTTGCTTCAGCTTTAATTTTCCACTCCTTTTCACACAGCATCCCTCAGCCCCTGTGCCTAATAGCAAGCCAGCTTGTTTGATGTGGAGAGCTGCTTCCTCACACTAAATCTAGTCACAATATGTAATACATAAAGGCTCTCATTATAACTCTAAGTGCCCTTTTAAGAAGTTGGTATTAATAAGCAGGCAAGCTTTTCATGCTTTTGTAGTGATACACAAAAACAGTTTTGTCCCTCACTATAATCATCTTCAACATTGCTTAATCTGCATGTGAGGAATAAAAACTATCATGGTTATAATAATGATGTAGCGTGGGATACTTAAAGAGCTCCTAATCAGATCGTATATGTCTTCCTCTATGTGTTGATCAGATGTATCTTCAAAGAAGTGATTGTATTTTGATACTCCTACTTTGAAAAAAGATGAAGGGCACTTGGATGTGTTTTCTAACTAAGGTTTTTTCTCTTCACAAAAAACTAATTGAAAAATATTGCCTTATTGTATGTTTAGCGCAAATAATTTGGCTCCGTTTCTTTGTACACACATTTTGATGTCTGTATGAAAGAGGCATATTTCTGACAGAGGGACACGGCCGGCCTTGATAAAAAGCTCTCGTGTCTTCATTAGAGAAGCAGCACCTCATGGTGTCTGATTGTCTGATGTTTGCAGTGAGAAGGTAAACATGTTTGTCATACAGGGGTGTATTTATGCTGATCAAACATGTGAGATGGGCCACGGTGAATGTTAAGGACTTTGGCTCAACAGCTCTGTGAACGTACAGCCTCACAATGATCTAAACTTGCCCTTACATCCCCTGCTTGCAAACAGAGTCCGTCCCTCTTTCTGTTTTGAAGGTGGGTTAGGAGGGTGGTTTATGGACTTTAACACCGACAATACAATTGCCCTTCACTGAGAATGCTCCTCCATTTTGTACCATAAAGAATATTATTTTTCTGCCAGCCAATTTTCTCTGTTAGTCTCTAATTGGCTACATAAATCTCGGCCGTTGAGGGTGAGAAATGTTGCGGTGTCACACAGTGTAATCTTCACCCTTATTTACCAATTCATTAAGATTCATTGATGCAGGATCGGTGAGAGGAAATGACAACATAAATCAGGCCTCCAACATAATGACCCTAATCAGTTGGGAATTGCAGAAAATGTCATGATGAACTATGTCCTTGTATTAGTGCCACTGTACATTGCCATTGTGCTGCTTTATGAGTGGGACGCATCATCCTGACATGGGCTGTATTTAACAAAAAAGAGTTGTTAAAACCTGATTCCATTAAAACGCAGAAATTCATGTAAGGTCTTTTGGTATTTAGCCCTTCGCCCTTTATCTTCAATTTAACTGCTTAATGGAACGCACAAACTCCCTTCCTTTTTAACCCTCTCTGTCCTCTCTGTGGGAAGCGGGGGGTTTTACCATTATAATATGCTGCTTAGGCTTAAATGACCCTGGTACCACCTAGAGGAAGAATTGCTCCTTCAGAGGCAGCAGGAGGGGACTGTGGGTAAGACCACTCCCATACCAATGACTTGTGAATCAGATGCCTAAAAGCAAATTGATGTTGTGTTAAAGATTCCTAAAGTCAGTAAATTTTAAGCAGCCATTGAGCAATGGCAGTTTTAGGTGAGAAACTATTGAAATAAAATAGCCACTGCATTACCATGCCATTATTTGTGTGTAAAGGTTAATGATTGTGTCTGAAAAATCAATAGCTTAACTTCATCTCGTTGTGAGTAACTCTAAACAAAAGAGGAGGGAGAGATACACCTGCTGTGTGCTTTTGTCTGTAGAGAAACATTAAACACTATTAAGAATCATTTAAAATGCAGGGGTTAGGCCAGACCCTACAGTTTTTCCAGTTATCATGAGAGGAAGCATAATAAATGCATCTACCACAGTTGATGACTTATTCGGCAGTAATTAGTGGCTTACTTTGTGTATTGAGCTGTGGCTTACCACAGGTCTGCCTTGATGATTTAACAGAACTGCAAAGCTTTTCCCAAAAATGATTAGGCTACATGTTGTCAGTGTACAAAGGAAGTGTGCACTTCAGTGAGTTGACATCAACCCCAAAAGGCAGCAATTCTAATAATATTGTCCTTTCCTTTTGTAGGCACGCAATATTAATTAGACAAGTTCGTTAAAGCTAACCTTGGTTTTCCCATGAAAATGCATCTGACACATTTCCTCTCCACAAGTTCGCATGGGAGCAGCCCTTACATGGATTCTAGTAAAAATGATTAAAAATATATGACACACTTTAAGTAATGTTAAAACAATAAGTGCTTTTGCAGCTCCCATAGGATGCTGATAGATTGGAGTTGTGTTTTTCTTCGGGTATGCATGTTTGACAGGTCTAATTGGTAAGAAGAGCTTGAGGGGAGCAATGCTTACTTTTTCCTTTGCATTGAGCCTCTGGTCAGAAAAAGCGGCCCCTCGTCTCCTGGTGTCTGTCCTCTCGCTGTAGTGTTAATGGGCATGAGCCACATGTGAGCGAGATTATCAAAGTCAAATGAAGGAGAGTCGCTGAGAAAATGTGTGGCGAACCACTCCTAAAAGAGGCTCCACATCCCAGAATTACTATTCCATTCATGCACAACCAGATTTAAACTCATTAGACTTCTCTATTTACTTAGTCTCTATCGGCCCTAGTTGTACTAAAAATACCATGGCCTGCCTTACTTTGGCACATTCCGTCATTGTCTGTGCACAGCAGGCCTTTACTCCGAGGTGTTTCTCAGATGGCCCCATGTAAAGGAGACAAACTGGTTTGTGTATTTTGTGAAATTATGGATCTACTCAGATTCTCTACTGGAGTCTGCCTTCCAGTACCCTTCTTGTTTTTAATTTATCCGAGCTTGTAGCGTGGTAATAGGTTGATATTCATATGAATCATCGTAGTCACCACTGCTTGTCTGCTAAGCCCCTCTCTTCTGCTCATGGTGTAGTAATAGGTTTAGATCTAGATTTCATGCTTGAGAATCCTATTGCAGTTATCCTGATGTGTTATAAATATGTGTTTTGCTCATATTTTATGCTTTCCTTCCATGGGGGTAACAGTTTTTCGGGGAAGTAGATTATATCAGGAGGGGAAGTGGAGTCAAAACACTGTGGATTCTGGGTAGGGAAGCCTCATTGGATGGCTTCGGCTCAGCAGATGGCAAGTTGTTGTATGTATGAAAAATTCATGGTCAAGGTGATGCACGGCTTGAAAGTCCTCACAGTAGATTATCTGCCTTTTCTTCTGTTACCATTTATTTTTGGGCAATTAAATTTTTGATCTAATATACAGTGTCTAATAATCTTACTGTGAAAGTGACACATAAACCAAGTCATCAACAATAGACAGTTCAATTTATGACAGATAATGTCTTTTTCTGTTCTAATTCTTTTTTTGTAGTTTTTTTTCTCCACTCCTTACCCTGCTGTTGTGAGTTCCAGTATTTGGAGCCCTCAGATATCCTTTGTTATTTCCACAAACCCAGTTACTGAATAATTGAAAGGGGTAAATGTTTAACATGCTTTTACAAGTTCCTCGCTGTGCTGTTGTGAAGAGCCACTGTTTGTTGGGTTTGGAAAAAAAAAAAACACTTGGCTGCTTTGCTTGACAATGATGTGTTTCCATAGGAGACCACCTCCATTGCTGCCCACCCCGCCATGGCCCATCTTGTTCTCATTCGCGGTGGCTTGCTAGCAGCTGCAACACACCAGCTTAATGCGTCTTCAAATGTCAGAAGAATGACTTTTTGTTTATCTTGACTTTTGCCTCGCTGTTTATTCTTGTCAAAGCTGCATTTGCATCGACCTTGATTCCCTAAAGCCTGGCCCCCTCTGCTCCCCTCCTACAACCTGTTTATACTATGCCTGCCCCGAGTGTCACCTAGGAAATCGGCTGATCATTCCACCTGGTTAATATTAAATGGCTCCTGCAAGGAGATGTGTTTGTTCATAAACACAAACCCCTGTTCCTCCTGTTTACTGTAGCCATGGCAGCAATCACTTATTAAACAAACAGCTGCTTTGTTTGCCAGTGTGAGTGGTCTGCTTATACCCAGCACAAGGTCTGGGAAGAACTTGGAAAATGCGTCTGTGTCCCGTGTGGTGCAGTAGTGTCGGTTTTGCGATGGGGGTTTTGCTTGCAGGAGGTGGTGGGGCGTGTGTTACTTCTATATTGTCACAGTAGTCTGGAGATATGCTTTGCTTATCTGTGACTTGGTTGAAGTAGCTGACAAGATTACATGGTTGTTTGGTCTGAATGTGAAGCTCCTTTGGCAGAATGTCGTCCCAGGCGTTACTTTATCAGCCAGCGAATTGTAGTTGGAGCGACAATGAGACGTCTAGATTCAGTGTTTTTGATCAAGGTGGTTCTGGTTTGCAAGAGGACCATTTTGGAGATGATGTGTGAAATGTGAGCGTGGGATTGCGGTTGGGAAAGCTTGTTGGAATTCAGCCCAATTTCTGTGCCTCTTGTCCAGTGGAATATTTCCAGGAGACAGATACTCAGAGTAGTTTGTTATCGGTGATGAGGGCTGTGATAATAGATTACTTAACATGCAGCTTGTGTTTGTCTTTTGATTTTTCCCTGGAATCAGGAGCCAAAATACAGAAAAACATAAGACTCTTAAGGAACCTTGAGAAGCATTCTGTTGTTGCACCTTTGGTACACGTTGATGTGATGTCTAGTCTAGCAACCAAGCCGAACCTAAACAGCTCTAAAGTGAACCTCTCCCCATTGTCTCCTCCTTTGTGTGTCTTTATCTCCCACCCAAGAAATGTTGTGCTTTTGTTGTGTGCTTGTGTAAACAAGGGCTGTGTGAGAACTTGGCGAATCGAAGCAGGTGGCCGCAGAGGCTTTACTGTCATGAGCATTAAAGAAAAACAGAACATGGAGAAGGGTCAAAGCACAGCTGCACGGGCCGACCCTACCTTGAATCGACTGCTGACTTGTTTGAGCTGTTGAATTCCAGGCAAGCATGACAGGGGGACAGGCATTAGATTTCCAGTGAGGGAGGGAAAGAGGCGGAGAGGCAGTGTTGATGAGCTCTGGCCGCCGGCTGTTCTTAACCTTCAACCTGTCTGGTCAGGTGGGAGACACATGTGACTCTTGTTTGTACTGTACTCCCCATATTTGAGGCAGGGGAAACAAAACAAGCTGTAAACAAACAGAAACTTCGACCTTTTTTATTATCCAGTGTTTGTTCCAAACACTTGTTTTGTTTTGCAAGCACTCCCCCCAAAGAACAGGCAGGCATCTAATAATCAACAACACAGCGAGTTCTTTTGTACAAACTGTTGTTGCCTTGTTTTGATCTCTTGGAATTTCCATTATTTTGATTCCTTTTTCTTTATTTTTTCATTTTTTTTCCACTCAGAAAATAAGTTGACATGCTCCATTAATAGCAAGAAGGATTTTTTTTCTCATGCCTCCATTTGTGTGTTGTTTTATGTTGAAATGTTTGTGTTTGGACCATGAATACATATGTTCTTAACCCCCGTAACTGCACCCTTTTTAGCAGAACACTTGACCCATAATTACAGCTGAATTTGTGCGCATTGTATAAATGGAACGAATGGGAAAACCTTAGAGCTTTTTGAGTCATAGAAGACAAGGCTATCCCCTGAGCAAAGTGAAAATAAATAGATAGATCAACAAACTCAGGGCCAAGTCACGTGGCAGAGTTGCCCAGGCCCCAGCTGATGATGGTGTTCCTGCCTCAGTGCTTCACAGATTAACATTGTTATCAGCACAACTCTCTAATAAGGCTCTTTCCTATCTGCTTGATATTTATGATGGATAATGCCCATTTTCCATTTTCTTTTTTTCTCCAATTTTTTCACTCATGATATTGCAGCTTTGAATTATTCTGTGGTAAAATTAATGAGAAAGTAGATTTATGGGTTTCATTTGTTTGTCAATTCGAAAATTAATTGGGTGTTAATTTTAGCCATCCCCTCATCAGTGCCGGTTCCAAGCATGCGCGCATTACTTTGCATTCATTGTGGCCTCTCTCTCCTTTATTGTGGGTCACTAGTTTTGCATACATTAAAATAGGCCTGCGGCTCATTCTCTTGATTACTTTTGGAGATGCCATGCATTTAGAAATTTACGCCTTTCCGTTACAATTATGAAAATTTTGCATGGAATGACAGTGCATGTATAATAGCCATTACTAGCCCCCCCTTTCTGTAGCTTGAGAAAAAAGAAGAAAGAAGGCCCATTTTTTCCCGCATGTGGTAAAATGCCTTTTATTTGAAAAATAAGTGGGGGTGAATAACGTCAGCACATGGTTTATTTCAAATGGCATTTAATTTCGCCTGAGAATGTGTGTTTCTAATTGGTGTCTCAGAAAGGGAGTTGGTGCAAGCGAAGGCCTGTAGATGGAGTTGTGGCTGGCTGCGTCCCATCCCACAGTATTCCTCTTGCTCACTCCTTGTTTAGAAAATCCCATTATGGAGGCAGGCCGTGCCAGACTGGTGGGGTGAGCCGGGTCAACATCTGTCTGGAGGGAGAGGGGGGCCGGCTGTAGTCCCAGCCCAGAGAACGGGGCCTGTAGGCTGGGCCCAAGCTGCTCAGACAGGCCCCTGAGTGTGGGGGCGTTGTGACACACAACTGAACCGGCACAGGCCACAGTGTCAGATGACTCATTCAGTTATGCTTCTTGCAAGGAGGGCTTCTACAGGAGAGGAGATGTAAACCATAGCGCACTTTGAGTTTGATTTTCGTTCTGGTACTGTTTTAGCTCCCCATAGCTCTGAACTGCTACTGGTGATACTGAGCTGGGAGCCTGTTCCTGAGAACCAGGATTTAAAACAGCAGTGCTGCTTGTAGTACTGTTTATTCTTTTACATAATCCCATGTCTAGATTATTATCTCGCCTATGCTCTGTAAATATTCTTACGTGACAAGTTGTCAACCTCAATTTCCTATCTGTCAGCCTGAGTGTGTGTCCCCATGGTGTCTGGCTGTGTCTGCATCTTGTTTAGATCGGATCTCTGGAGACACTGTGCCTATGTACCTGAGCACATGTTAAGCCACATTGCCCTTCCTATTACACGCCTTAAATGCAACACCATAAATCTGCATTTGGTTCCATTTTCACATTCTTTCATGATGAGGCCCAGTGTTTTAAAGGCATTTATTCTGCTTCATATAAATAATTAATCAGCCAAGTTAATTCGCTTCTGCCTGACTTGGTCAGCTTCATTAACTGCCCTGGAATTGGGAGGCTAGATGCGTTGCGCCAATGAGGCCTGTGACCAGCGCACAATAGCTGTAAATCATTCCACTGATTTGAGGAATACAGGCACAGATATGCACCAGTGTCACTGGCACTTATCCCCAGAGAGACGGAGGGGTGTGGTGGGGAAGACGGCATGTCTGTCTGGCTTTTGTGTATCCAAAAACAGAAGAGAGGATGTAACATGTAAGCAAATAGCTATGTATTCACACTTAACACTGATTACTACCGCCATATTTTTACAAAGAGCATGCAGTAGTATTTAAAACAGCGGTGCCAGTATTTGTATGTTACTCTTTGGAGTTCGATTAAGTTTTGAAAGGCGTTTTTTTTTTTTCCATCTTAAAGCCATTTATTTATATTGAGACCTGTATTTCGGTGTTAACTGAGCACCCCTTAAGGATTTGACTGTTTTTGCTCAACCTCAGATTGGATGTTTCTCATGGAGATCCTTTGGCAGGCCTCACACAGTCGCCCTGTTTCCCATTAAAAAGCCATTCTGCCGTGGTTCTTCTGGGAGTCATGCAAGTAAATATATCCATTTCCATAGAAAGTGTTTTGTTTTGGAGGTCCAGTGTTTTCTTGGGCTCCTCTGCTCTCACTCAACTCAGGTTGGGTTCCTCTCCGATGTGTGCTGGACCTTAACCCCTGTACCGCACCCCTGCATATCCCCTATAATGGAGAACACAAACAAAACCTGAGTCCCGCTCACTTTTCTCCAGCCCAGTATGGACTTGTCATCTGCAAAGGATCCGCACCGGAAAAGACAAAACAAAGGAGCTGTTCATTGCTCTGTTTAGAAGCAGTCTGTGAGTGTGTGTCTGTTTGCTTCATTGCATATGCTACAAGCAAACAAACAAGACACAGGGAAGCACAAACCAGCAGGGAAACCTGCAATAAAAGTGAAATTGTGTGGGAAGGATATGACAGATGTTTATAGTTTGGCCCACAGTTGAAATGCGACCTCATTGCTGTGTGTTTTAACAGCTGTTTCTCTCTGTCTCTGTCCCTGTTTTCTCTTTTTCTGTGTCTTCTCTCAGGTTTTTAAGTCATGATGCAAGAATCTGGGACGGAGGCCACGAGCAACGGACCAGCCAATCAAAATGGAGGAACAAGCATGGAGGGTGTACCCAGGGAGGGACGACCCAAAAGTGCCACGCCATCAGTGGAGGTGACTGCGGTGGACCTCCTGCATCTCCAGCAGCACCAGGTAAACCAAACCCTCTTTCACACCTGTCTTCACGTTATTAAGCCATGTCAACAACAGGCCCACTCCTCCTCTTAAAGTGCCACTTAATATTTAATTCCACCTCAAAGTACATCTAGTACATAAACACATTATTATTATAATATTATTATTTATGTATATGGAGGCCCTTTTTGAATATTTAAAGAAGGAGAAGTGCTCTCTCTCTGTGAATTTGTTTGGTTGTGAATGTGTTTATTGTAGCATGCAGCATCTGCATTTTGGTAAAATATTTATAATGATGTTCTGACATAGTTTAAGTATGTAGGTGTCACAGGATTTTGTAGACAGTTAAGAAACCATTACATCCAATAGGATGACAGCATTTTCCCCTGGCTCATTGTAAACACACCTCACACTCACAACTAATGCCACACTCTGCCGTGTTAACCAATGAGGTGCGGAGGTGCACGTCAGCGTTATCATCGGTGAAGCCGAAACATTTTCACCATCTCAGACTTGAGGCAAACAGACAAGCTCTTTCTGTTGGTGTCAGCGTTATGTGTGGCACACGACATTGTGTTTAAGGAAACAACACTGAAAAGATCAGTGTGTCTTCTGCTATCTTGGTCTATCTGACAGCACAACTAGGGTTGTTGTCAGGAGCTGTTTGGTGATGATGTACAGGGTCTGTGCTGTTGTCTGTTGTCACAGCACATCCATCAACATTTGTACGGAGAAAAAACAAGGCTGCAGCGTGGAACACAGAGGATATGGCACTGTAACATATAGAGCCGAGCAATAACTCAGTGTTACCATTTATCATCTTTCAGCAAAATTATGATGGCATTATGATGATGTGATATTTAGACAATGATACACAATTCTTTTTTCAGAAATGATAACAACCAGATTCATTCATATCTCATTTTAAGAATAGAGTTAAACAGCATATCATTTCAATAAGCCATCGCCTTGCATCTCCGTTGATTTTGTACAGAGGTACATTTTTGATTGTAGTAGTACACCAAAGTTTTTTTAAAATGAAAAATAATTAGTTTCAATCGTGTAGCTTTGATCTGCTAATATGTCACTAAACGGTAACAGTAAAACACCATAGTCAGTTTTTGTATCTTTTAGTTATTTCCCTCTTACCCAGGCTTTATGTAATTGTTGAGTATGGATGTTTGCATAAAGCATGTCTAAATAACTGTTAGAGGGGAAAACATGCAATATGAGCTAAATGTGATGTTGTCATTTTTGAAACACTGAGTGTGGGCTTTGGAACAGCATGCCTCTCGTAATCACATTTTTGTGGCATTACATGCAAGTGTTAGTTGATCAATATGTAGAAAGGGTGCATCAATGTGTGTCCACTTCCTCAGTCTTAGACTGTAAAGCCTTTAGGCTTCCCCAGATCTGCTCTTCATCCCTTTTCCCCCACCTCCAGACCCCAGTCCAAGACCCCACCTCCCACCTTTCGTTTTTTCCAGCTCAGAATGAGAATGTCGTCAGTGAGAAAATCACAGCCATACTGAATTCATTACTGCAGTAGTCACACAAAACCATGGATAAAATTTCAATAACTGCAGGCCACAGTTGAGTAAACAGTTGCACTGAAACTTAATTCCTGTTGACTTTTCCTTCATTCTTTGCCAGGGGCACATTCTGATTCGCTCTGCAAAGACAACAGGGTTACAACTTTGATAAATGTGAGGCAGGGGAGAGGGAAAGAGGGAGAAAAAAGTGTCATGGATGTGCACTTGACACCGAGAAGGGATGGAAATAAAGCCCTGCCACTAGAATAAAGTCAGCCGTCCAAGCATGGTCCCTGTTTTCTAGTCATCCAGAAAGAACTATTGCTCTCTAGCATCTGCCCTGGCATTTAAAGAGGGAAAAACAAGAAACTCTCCCTCCCAATTCAATATAATAAAGTCAAATTTTCTGCCCTCTGCTTTCTGCTGTGGTAAATAACAAGCACTTTTTGCTTTATGCCTTTTGAACAAATTTGGTGGTTAATTCCTGCAGCCTGTATTTGGAGTGGAAATAGAGGGAGGTGTATTAATTGTTGTGGTTGATAAATGACGCATGGACGGCAACGAAGGACGAGATGTCTCACTGTCAGCTGCTAACGCTGGACTTTGATGGGCTACTTACCAGGGTAGTGTTACTGGCAGGGCAAGCAGGCAGTCTTTTTATTCTCCCATTAGACTAACCCAGGATTTTCACTCATGCACCATGAACCATGTTAATTGTCCCCAGGGCATTACGATCTTCGCTCAATTACTTGATAACTTTTTACTTTTGTGGCATTTCACAGTCTTTCTTTCAAGTTTTATTTGCGGCTTGCACTAATATGCCTCTAACTGACACACTGAGGTGTTTTTTTTGTCTTCTGCATTCTTTGTTCTCCACAAAACATCCAAGATGCTATTACCCCTTTAGGTGATGTAAAAATCAATCTAAAATGTTCCCAGACTCAAAGTGCAAATGTCTGAGAGTCCCCTGAGTGAGCCGCAACAACAAACCTGGCACTGGCATATCATTTATTCTTATTAGGGAACATAACTATGAAAGACAGTCCTCATTAATAAAGATGGGGGATGAAATAATTGTAATCTGTTTGATCATCTTGATTCTGACAGGGGAATTCATCTTGTAGACTAGTCAGATTTGTGGGAAGTGGACCATAAGCTTGATTTAAGCATCTCTATTAGTAAGTCAAATACTGTTTGTTAAGAGGTAAGGGTGACAAAAGGTGCTGTCTATCTTCTTTTCTTCTCTTAGATGCTGTTGAAATTTAGTAGATTTCACTTTTTAAGGAACTTATTGTGGTATCTGTTGTGTTGTAATGGTTTGACATTTGGGTATTTTTATAAATGCTTTGTTGTGCATCTTGTTGTCGTCTGTTTGCTTTTGCTTTTGCTAAATATACAAGTGTCTCCTTTTGAGAGCATGAAAAGATTTTTTTTAACATATGTGTCTGTCCCATAATCAGTTTATTTTCTGTCTGTTTTTGTTTGTGTTGCAGAAGTTGTGGTTTTAACGTTATCCACATGAGGAAGTGAAGATACTGTAGAAGAGAAATAAAACAACAACAATAGTATGAAAGAGTTGCGCTTTTGCAATAACCTGTTTTGTGATTTAAATGATTTTGCAACAGGAAGTTTTGTTGTGCAGCTGTAGCTGTCAGATAAACACGTACTGACAGTAATAATGTTAGGGACCTTGTATTAGCTCTGGCGCTGCTGTCTTCAGGATATTCTACTCCCTATCAATATTTTCTCTGATATATGGTCTTTTTCAGCAAAGTGTCTTACCTGTTAAAACCCTGAAAGTCAATTCTCCAGTCAAAATTTGGTTCAATTATACAGCTCTAGAGCATTAAATGTTAATATCCTGTTATTTAGAACAGCCCTTTCAATACACAGACTGATCTCTAAAATATCTTGTCTTTTCCTCTCAGTGATACTGTACGCACGAAAAATATATAAAACAGAGATGAATAATCGCTTTCCTTTTATTGCATACACATCTAGCATACGTACCTTGTCAAACAAGTGCATTTAAAGATTTGCTACATATTGAAAGATAAGACCAGTCAATTATGGGTAATTTTTTTCCCTCTGTCTTTGCCTGTGTGATCGGGGTGTCCGTCGTGTTGCGTGTACAGAGAGGAGAGAGTGACACGCATAACAGTGGCTGCAGAAAGAGCTGAGCGGGCACAGGTTTCCTGTTTGCATAATGCAAGTCTTACACGGTCCCTTGTGGAGGTTTGAGAAGGTGGAAATGCACATCTTAGCCACTGTCACTGAGCTCTCTACCGCTGAGCTTCAGGGAGAAGTGCTACATGATAAGCCTCGCTATCCCAGTGTACTCACACAGGTACACACACAGATATACAGTTTATGTATGAGCACATTAATGCTCAGTAAGAATAGAGGCCCAAAGGCCAGGCCTTCAAGAGCAGGACCTGCTGGTTTCTGGCATCCAGTCCACATTATTGGCTAATGGTCAGACTGAGTTAATAGTGCAGGTCAGAGAGAAGGTCAGAGAGCATTTTCTGCCTCAGATATGTGCTAATCGTATGTGTTCTGCTGCAGAGTTGTGGGCAAGAAGGAGAGAGTGCTGTTGAAATACATACACTACTACACAACAAGAACACAGTCTTATCACTACACTTTTGAGTTGAATTATCTCTGTATTTGTTTTTTATATATATATATATATATATATATATATATATATATATACCTATTGTGCGTGTGTGTCTACAGTGCAGTGCTGAATATTTAACATGTGTGATAAAGGCTTCTTTGCTCTGGGTGCTTTTTGACCAGTAGCTGTGGTGCATTATCCCACTGACTGTGTGCCTCCTTCCTTAGACTTGTCATCTAACTCACACATACAGTTTGTGCAAATGTGCATCCACACAGCAGATTACACTGAAAGGATCTGAATCCCTGTGGTCTGGCTGTGCATACTCCTCCATCTCTAGGAGCTCTCAGGTATCTTCATGTATACTGTTCATATTGTCACAGGAGGCCAAGCGCAGGCTCCGACTTATTGGAAAATCTGGCAGAGAGGATAACATCAGTGTTATGACACTGCATATTGCCCTAAATTGCTTATTGGTAAAATGATAGTGCTCGTCCAATTTGAATAATTTTATGGAATCCCTCACAGAACAGTTTAATTATGTTATCACACAACTGGCAACATCTGTCTTTATACCACAGCACATGACAGTTTTATTACAGGCTGAATTTCTTTGCTGGTTCTGGCAATTGATGTGTGATCTGATTAATAATCACACAGATGGAGGTGAAAATTGAACAGTGATGCGTTGCCATGTTGAAAAAAGGCGAAATAATTATTAAAGGAAAAAAAAACACAGCCTCTGTCACTGAAAATATCATGAGTGTTTTCACTAACACTTGTACTGCTCTCACTTGAATCATCTTTCTTTTTAAAGCAGTTTTTAATCTGCAAACAAAATCTGTTTAGTCTAGGTGCAACTTTTCAAATCCTTTTGTCACCCAGGTTTTGTTAGTGAGGTTTCTGGAGGTAAACCACCCAGCACCTCTCCTTTGTCTTATGGATGCCTTCCAAGACAGCCAGCCTATGAACTCATCCATTTTGTTGAGTCTACCTCCAGCCACTGCTCTCCGACTGAGAAGAGATGAAGCACAGGTTGCATGTGTGCTGAAACCCATAGTTTAAAATAGTTGAATGTTGCTCGGGTCGACATCCTGTTTACACACTCTGCTTATGTGGGCAGCAGGAGGGGGATCACAGGAGTTGTTTGACATTGTGGTAATCAGAGTGGACACACATTGGAGCACACACACTCAAGTATAGTCGGATCATCTCTCATCATAGCTCAGCACAAAAACACACATCAGTAAAATCAACTTGTATTTACTCTCATAATTTAAAAAAAAAAAAGGAACGTGTTTGATGGAGACATTGTCAGTAGGGGATTTTTGTTGTATAGATAAATTCATAGTTACATTATTGAAGACATCAGTTGTGAACAGTGCTTGACTCATTTAAGGCAGTGCAATTTTAAATGACAGCCAAAAAGAAATTAAAATAAATAAAAATCAGCCTAAGATTAAATTGCTGTAAACTGTTTGTGTTGAAGAACTAAGAGTATAACCACACCAAAGCAGATTATTCTGAAAAATGCCACTTGACATGTTGATTTGCATCTGCACTTGCGTTATCATTATTTTAATATTTCAATGCTAATATTTAAAAGATTTTCATCCATACATATATAGGCGGTGGAAGACGTCTGATGACTGACAAGCTGCATGTAAACTGCCATTTTTAAATAAACAGATGGTTGAAGCGCACCATCCAACATGTCATTCAATCATATTAATCAGTTTTTTGGTGTTATTTGGTGTAATATCTCCCAGTGGAAAATTGTGTGGATGAGGAAACCTGTCAAGGAAGTGGGCATGTATAAATGCCTCCCATGTAAATGATGCGAGTGCATGCTGGTATCATTAGGAAGAGTGAAGTGGCTCTCATTGTGTGGCGCCCGGATGGTCTTTGATGGCCATGGTCTGCGTGTTTGTGCTGAAGTGGGCAACTCTAAACTTCGAGCAGGTGTCTGAAGCAGCTGGCTGGAGGCAGACAGGGAAACACGTCTGCATCAGTTCAGTATTAAATGGCTTAGAGAGAGGCCTCGGCTAGCCAGAGGACTAATGCATCCTCAATGTTTTATTTAAAGTAGTGCCAACAACTGCTTCTGAATGCTCCACATCAAGATGCACACACAAATGCTCGCACACACACACACACACACACACACACACACACACACACACACAGACACACACAGTAATTTTGCGCTGTTTAGCAGAACAACTTGTGTGTTTAGTGTTGTAAATAAGTAACCGTTTTAACAGGGCCTCAGGAGGCTGTGGTTGGGAAAGTACACGCTCAGACATGACTAGCTTTAATGGCCATTGTCAAAACACAGTTTAAACAAAGCCTTTCTTCGCCCGATTGGAATGTTTACATTTAGTTGAATAATAATGCCATTTTAAGGAGAAGCTATTCTTTAAGGATAGCCAATCTGACCCAATTTATTAGGGATAGACTTAAGGATGCACAATTCCTCTTGGGAAAACATTCAAGCGCAGTGCCTATTCATTTTTAATGAGAGCACTACTTTAAAAACTTCATAGAATTAATATGTATCAGTGAAGTCTTTCCTGTGCAGAAAACTTCAGGGTAATTAATATTCATAGGCTGTGCTTGTTAACACCCCCAATGCTAGTGCAATGTAGATCCAATTAACATAGAATGCACCCCAAGGATTTGGGCAGATAAGGGTTAAATGAGCTATTGAAATTGAAACTGGGACCGTCTCCTTTTAAAACACTTATTTGTTTCAATAAGCCCTAATCCTTGTTGCAGATTAAGGCATCTTTTGAGTGCACATGTGAATGGCTACAAAGGTACAGTTGCCTCAGATAGTTCACCAAGACTCCGTATGTGGATAAAAATTGTTGATGTGTGCGCGCACATATGCATGCATGTTTAATTGCATGTGCATGTGCATGCACAACACATGCACTTGCTTGTATACATGTATGCATAGAGGGCATCACCTACACAGCCAAGCTAATGTGAAAACCCTGTAGTGAGCCTGGCTTTTATATCTTATTCATAACCTCTTGGCACAATGTGGGTAATAGACATCAGTGTTCATTCTTGGCACCAGTCTGCAAGCACTGGTCAGGCTGGGTGACATGGGGGGAATTTCTGGAGTTCTAAGGGGAGCGAGATCACCGTACAGGAGCAAAATGCCGCCTTTTACCATTTGTTAGCACACAGACTGCAGATATTGCTCAGCAGAGCACCCTGAGACAACTGTGCTTTAGAAGGACTCGCTGTTTAAGACTAGATCAAACAGGTGAGCTGACTGATAGGAGGGGACAAGGATAACCTGTCTTAAAAAAAGGAGAGCAGAGATGCCCTTTAACATCTTTTTCTTAGGTAGCCCTACCCCTTATTCTACACTAGCCGTATCTTAAGGTTTTGCTTTAATGTTTTTTTGTTGATGTTAATGTGGTTACCTCAAATCCTGTCAGAAAAATAGTCAGGAAAGCAGAATGAGCACAAGAAGAGCATAAGAAAAGAAATTTGACTAAAGCTATAATCTGCTTGGACATATACCAAATTAAGCTTTGAGATGTGTTGCTTTCAGCCGGCCAAAATATTTTGGTTTGAGTCCCTAGTGTGGGTCAAGCGCCAAAAGCATGATGATGACATGATCAAGGTTAATTTGTGAGACTTTGGAAGGCTTCCTCCAGAGTCATAGAAGACATGATACAAATGTTTTCACTGGCTGAGTTGTACGCCTCATGACAAGCACACTGACCTGGGTGGAATGCCTCTTCATGATCCACACCTGTTAAAGTGGTAGAAAAAATCATTTTATTTCCAGACATCTACTGTAGACAATGTGGATTTTATTTGTCACATAATGAAAAAGGCTTAAAATATCACATTGCAATATTTTAGCCAGATTCTCCTGTTGTATTTTTTTTTTTCAGCTGGAAATGAGCCTTGGATCTAATGTGTACATGCGCCATGGACTTGGATGAATTTTGTTATTGTTCAGCCCCTTTTAACTGTAAAAGCATTTTTCCTTGGAAACTATCAGTGCCGTGAAGTGACAGCCAGTTTTTAAAATGTTGCAGGAAAAGTTAGGTTGAAAATAACAAACTACTGACAGAATCATTTAGTATATAATAAAACCTTTCAGTTTAAAAATAGTGCTAAACTTTCAATCACAACAGCACTAGTGCACAGTGTATATTCTCTGATTCTATTATGCATTAAAAAAAAGTGGACAGCTCTGTTTTTGGCATGAAGGATGGAATATGATAAACTACCAATTCTGATGATCAAATGAGCCTTCATTGAAGTAAATATGCATGGACAGCCAGGCCATGTATAGGTCTCTTAGAGTAAATTTGATTGTTTGACATGTATTCACCCATCAAAGTATGTATCAGTGATTAATAACAACCCCCTGCGCGTTCAGCAGTGACATGGCCTCTATTTGAGAGAAAAATGGCACAGGTCGGTATTCACTGGTGAATAGCTGTATACCATTTAGAGAATGATATGCCATGATGGGATGTCTCGTCATAAATAATAGTGATGGCACCTCGGCATCCTGTGAATGACATGTGCCATAAATACTTAGCCAGGCCAGAGACAATGGTTCACATAAATCCTGTTGCAACCCTTTGCTCTGAAAAAAGGAAAGAAAGAATAAAAAGATATATATTATTTAAATGAACAATAAAAACAAATGTTTTTCCCTCCCCAGTTGGTAACAGAGAGACCTCCAGGACAATGTGCACCGCTCCCTCACTGTGGTCTCTGATACGCTGTTGTTATTTGCTTGTTTACAGTCTTTGACATGATGTAATGGGATGGCTGTGAAAGTACTAGCCAGTAAATGGCACAGAAAATAAGACAGTCCTTTATGTCTTCCCTCTCCGCTTTTCTCCTTTTCTCCCCCCCTTTTTTTTCTTGTTTTTTTTGCTGCAAACGGGGAATATGTTCTGCGTTTGACTGAAGGAACATGAGCCTTGAATATAAGTAACTGTTTTTTGCATTAGGTACTCCCTGGAGGTAGAGGGGGAAAATATCATGTCCCTGCGTGAAATGTGAATGTGAAATCTAGCAGAAAGAAATATTTATGACCATTTTCTGCTTGATTAGAGCTGGATGACATGCCTTAGGAGACAGTGAGTGGACAAAAGGCAGCAGTGCTGCTTCTGGGCAGATGTTAAGAAAGAGTTGTTTAAGGAGGAGGGCATTCTGTCCATGGACTCTGTGTGTGTCTGTGGGTGGGATGGGGGGGTCGGGGTTGAGGCATGGCAGGGGAAATTGAGTAAGTCCAACCGGAGTGTACGGGCAGGCACAAGATCCATCACTGGCCTTGTTCTCTCCGCAGCAAGAATAGAATAGAATAGCATATCTGCATGCTTCGACGTATCAGGTAGACATTTAACTCCTGGCAGAAATTTACCATTTTAGGTGAACTGGGATGTGGTCCTTTTATTTGTTGCTGCAGCGTTACTCAAGCATTCGATTTTTGATTTTTATTGGTTTTGTCCAATTCCTTACACTACTGAATTTTTGAAATTTACTATTGTATACGCTACATCATTGTATATTATAAGCACTAAAAATGTTTAGAAAGACATAGCTGTCTGTCTTTTCATTTTGAGCATAGTTTAGACACAACTAGTCCTACTTCTATAAATGTAACACTCTCACCACTGATAAAGACAGCTTTAATATATGGTACCTTTTGCATGGAGAAATTTGCACATTTATGAAGGTTACTGCTGCAGTTCTGCATTAATTTTGCATTTATTTCTTGAGTAAATAATAATAGTAATAACAAACACCCACTAGAGGGAAGTCTGACTAAAGTGGCTGAATTGAAAAAAGAGCCTCCTTACCTCTTGATTTGGGAAGGTCACTTGGTTTGATGTAGTCTGTGGCAGCTCTTTTGCATGTAAACGAAAAAAAGTGAATATTTCAAATCTCATGTGTGTAAGTGCTACAGGTGATTTTTTTTTTTTTAGTACCTTTCCATTCAGTAAAGGTGCTGTTCATCTAAGTCAGTTTTTTACAGCCGCATTTGGGCAGCACTGGAAATTTAGTTATTGTTATTGTGCATACCACATTATTATATATGTGGCTTTTAAGAGCTCAAAGTGCCACTTAGAAACTATAGCAACTATAACCTAATGCTGCTTTGTCACATTGACATGTTTTATCCCATCCTTGGGACTACATTTATATCAGTAACATCTCAGGGGAATTTCTTCAAATTTCAAAATGTTCACTTAGACTTAAGGATGACCTGATTAGATTTTGGAAGGTAACTGGGACTTCACAGAAACAGAAAGTTTTTGGTTATAACTCAACAAATGATATGCAATTATGGGAAAATTTCACACAAATTTCTAACAGGATAGAATGACTTTGCTGTGACATGATATTGTTCTGCAAAAAACACTTCTTATTGTTCAACACCATAACTCATGACTTTGTTTACATTTGCTTGGATACTGATTTGACAACACTAATCTTGGGTGTCCATTATCAAAATATAGCAATTATATAGACCCTCTGTGCTGCTGGGTGTGTGAGGCTTATATTGTTTGGACAAAACAATTGAACTTGACTAGTTAGTGGAGGCATACAATGGCAATAAATGATAGTTCATTTTTGTGCTATTCGTCCGAAAATAAAAATGCCATTTTCAATCAATTAGTTTTATTTCGGTACCTTTTATTTATTTGTGGTGACCCACTGCAGTATCTTTTTTTGTCATTTCAACTGCTACTAGCTTTGGCCCATCTCATGTTATGTTTCCCTACCTGCAGGCTTGCCAGGTTACTGTTGTTTTGTTCCTTGATATCATGGAGTTGAGTCTCCCATTTTGACAGACATCAACACCATCGTCTATGACTGAAGCTGGCCACTGTTCAGCTCTCTGGGATATTCACTGCAAGCTAGAGGGCTACCCCAACTAAAATATGTACAGTATTTATCCTCTACATATTATCAGTGGTTCATCGTATATACCCTGCTATTTAATAATTACTTAAAAAAAAGCATGCCTTGTTCCATGTGCACATGCGTCGCCCACCTCCGTCACACTCCACGTGATGGGATCGTCCATCGCGTTTTGCCAATTCGCCCTACCCGAATCAAGACAAGTGCCAACATTTAAACAATCTGTTAATTACTGTATTGGTGCAATTGTCTTTGGCAGCAGATTGATTGTGTTTAGATGGAGCCTGTGACAGGGGAGACGCCTCAGCTCTTAGAGCCATTTCCAATGGATCAGAGAAGTACAGAATTGAGAGTATGATTAATTTTTCAATTTCTCTCTGCGGATATCTAATAATTGTGCCCATAGATAGCCAAGGGCTCTTATTAAACATTAACATGCAAAAGAAAAGTTAGAATCAGAAAGATGGTATTTTGGATTGAATAATGTAAAATATCTGTAGGGCAACAGAGAAAGAAGCAAACTATTCCAGGTTTATTCTTCAAATGTTTTCCACCACTGCAATGCCTACTCCTAATTACTGAGCTCTTATCTGCACACTCAACACTATATTTATTTTTCCTCATTGCTAAATGCAAATTTCTCTTAACCTTTTAATAACATGTACATGTCAGTAATTTTTTAAAAGATATCATTAGAAATGTCATTTGGACTCTGCCAGGATTGTGTTTTTAATTGGTATGTAATTCCACTGGACAGACAAGTTTTTATTTTTTAATTCAAGTTTCTGATAATTAATGCAAGACTATCTCCAACATAAAAATGCTCAGCCCTTTGATCTGGTAAAGAGAGTGTTGCGAGGCACATGGTTCTTATTAAAATAAATCAGCATGTTATCTCCTTGCTTTCCAGTAGAGAGGCACTACGCCTTTAAGAAGTGGCGCCTTAGAGGAGGTTCCACCTTCAGGTCTCACTCTGTCTCCTTCTGTCTCTCTTACTGTCTTTCTCTGTTCCTTCCTGTGCTGTTTCCATCACTTTGTTCACTTCCACATAATATCATCATCATCTCAGATAGCTGTGGCACAGGAGAACTGCATTTGTTGATCAGATTTGGCTTGGCTGATGCCTCCTCCCCAGAAGTATGGGGATGTGCGTGTAATGCTTGCCTGAGCCCAGCCATCGCCGGCTGATTGAGTGATCATGCCTGTCATAGAACAAGATAACCACATCAGTAAATACTCTACACTCCTCAGACCCTCAACCTACCACTACCAGGAGCACAGTGGCTCTTCACACACACTAATGCTTGTGTTGTGTCACGAACATCTAAGTTTAAATTGTGATGCATATGCAGTCCTTTCTTTTACCAATCAATTCCCTATCGGAGCTATGAAAGATGCACATAAAAGACCATTTCATAAACATTTTGTGCCAGCCCTAAGCTTCTCCAAAGGGAATTCTAACTCAAGTTACAGTTAGTTTTTCTTCTCAATTTGATGAGGTCTCTAGCCGGTATCACACCACCAGATTCCGGTTTCACATTGTGATCCTTTGATATTCCCCTCTCTTCAAAACATCACCAGTATAGAAGATGGATTGAATTAGCGATTTGTGGTGTATTTATCTCGATCTGAGAGTAATTTGGTGCTCTCTGTCTTAGCACTCAAGCTCAATGAAAACAATAAATGGTGTCCTTATCTTTGGGAGTGAAATCAAGATAGGCACGGGAGGCTTTGAGTTATTTGTGGTTGATTTGGAGGGAAAGGAGGGACAGGAAATGGACACCCCTCTCACATTACCTCTCGCCATACAGCAGGAGAAAAGGAGAGGCAGACGGACGTTTTTTTAATCAGCAGAAAGCTGTGCTTCTAATGTAAAAGTGTCAAAGATGTGCCTTAGCCCTGCAATGAGTGAAATCTGGTCAAGTCCTGTGTTAAATTGAAAACGGAGCCGCTGGGATTCGGAGGTGAGGGGACAGGGGACTCTGTGGTAGCAGCATCTTGGTCAATTATCACAATCTCATGTGCTCTGTTCCAATCTTGAGGCTTCCTCTCCTCTATCGGACTGCACCACACAACCAAGAGCACAACGAAATGCAGAACAATTTCAAATTTTGAATATGAAGGGGCGTTTCTGAAAAGGTTCGGCTTTGATCTAAGTTTTTTTTTTTTTTTTTTTTTTAAATCAAAACATTGCCTAAAGACATATTTATTTTGGATCGCCACTTCAGGTGATTCCAAGTCTTAGCTGCCTCATAATAGATGATAAACTGCCTCCATGTGCCCTGCCTTTATGAGCATCAAGCGTAATGCTCACGTAACGGCTGCGTGTCCTGGCATATCCCAGCAGCCTCTCTGGCTGGAGAGAAAAGGATCGCTTCCTGGCAGGTGTGATGTGGGGAGCCACAGCTTCTGCTTTTTCGCTGACTCGCCACAAGTGGGGGAGAAAAAAAAAACATTGTAAACTACAGGAGGAAAAAATGAAAGTTACTCACCACTCTATTTATATGTGTATGTGTGCAGTCTATTTTAACCACCTGAGCAGCAGCCAGAAAACCAGCACTTGCCCCATATTTCAGCCAGATGTTGAGGAGGAGAAGAAAAGCCTCACAAGAGTCTCGCAATCAAAATAATTATATTTATGGGTGGATGTTTACAAAGTGTTAATGCCATTTTCTACAGGCAGCCTAACGGAGTCTGCTTTTATGTGTTAAACATGATAAATGCTCCTGTCTATTAAAAGGCCAACACTTTTACTTTATATAGGAGCAGCGTAGTTTATAAATGTCTTTACAGCTTTCTTCTAAAGAAGGGAAGAACTCTGTACAGTGAACCATGGTTCTCCTCCCCCCTGTCCAGCCACTGTGAATCATAGCAGACAGGACAGACAGGACTGGATGTGGCCTCCTTGACAGACAGTCAAAGAAGCACCAGCAGTGATTTGTAGCCACAGGGCAACAGTACTGCTGTAACCTGTCCTCTTGCCAAGCCCATATCAGATGTAGGCATAGGTATAGGCATTTTTTAAATCATCATCCCTATTCCACAAGATCAAATTGTGATTTCTAATTTGATTCTGTATTTTATTTTTTACTTTATTTTATATTATTTATTACCTGATTGAGCAAGTTAAATTGAAATTTACACTATGTAGGCTGACATCTAATAGAATTCCCAGATTTTGCTTCAGGGGAGTTTGTTTTTAGAGCATATTAGCTTTGCCGCATTGTAGTTTGACAGACGTTTTCTCTCAGGAGTCGATGTTTAATTTGAATAATCACAAAAAGTGTGTTCTTTTGGTTTGCAGGGACATCCGTGTCCCAGATGAATAAAGGAGTAAATGAGGGGAAGAAAACAGGTAATTATGTTGAACCAGTAAATGAATGACCCACTGACCCTCAATACTAATTGATTTTGTAGAGACAAATCGTTTTTTTTTCTTCGCCCGTTTTGATGTGTTTTTGTTAACTGTCTGTTAGCTTCTTTTTTTTTTTTTAGATGTAATTAATTGACTATGTGAATAAAGAATCAAATACTAGAAACTGGGGGGGAGGAACGCTGTTTCTTTCATTTACCAGCAAGGCAATTATACTTGGCAGGTTTTTGTGAAATGATGTCATATCCTGGAAGAAGAGCAAAGACTTCACCTCCCACCGGAGTCATTTCACCCGCAATGTTATTTTGCGTTGTTTACAGTTTGAAATCATACATGCATAACATTAACATACAGTTGGCTGTTTGGTGGAATAGTTAGGCTTGTAGATACACAAATTATGCAAATGAAAAAGTGGGGGAAAAAAACTCTGCAGCAGCTGTGTGTATTTCAGAAATAGCTTTGTTCTGAGAGCACCTGCCCTGGGTCAGGCCATCAACCTCGCAAACCGTCACAAATATGTGGCGGTCAGTGAGCGTATGCCAAGTTACAATGCAATGCTACATGTGCAAGTGCACTGTCTGGGTGATGACGTGCTACTTTGCATGTAAATTCTTTAGCGATTCACCTCCAAGTGAACCCACTGAGAGCAATTCTGGTGCTGGCTTAAAGACAGAGGTGTGTTTTTATGACTAGGTGAGGCATGTCCTCTCCAAGGCCCTCAAGCACTGTATCCCTCTACCCTCCCCTTTAATCACTGTATCAACCGCTCTCATAAACTCCATGAGCTGTGTATTAGTGTGTGTTTGCGTGTGTGTTTGCAGGTGTGTGCGCGCGAATGCCATGTGTATGTGTCCGTGAGCATGTGCCCTTCCTTGTTTCCCCATTTTTACACTTAATCAGCAAAAATAAAGCCATTGTAAGCTAGCTCATATTAAAGAGGTGATTATTGGTAATAAATACTTTTTATACATACTTATTACAGAGGCAGTTTTCTTCTTGCGCTTAATGAGAGTAATTTGATTTGCTTGAGAGATTACAGTTTCCTAGAATTAATGCGGCAGTCCCCATTCCAAGATAGAGTGAGATCTAAGATTCTTCACAGGTCGTGTGCTGCTAGATGCACCCCTCTCACATAGCAGCTAATGGAGTTGAACAGCAGTCTGTCATCCCCCCGCCCACCACCCCAGCAGCTCTATAGCCCACATGCCCTTGGTTCCTGCAGTGCTTGTTGTTTGGGCTACTTCTGTCTACCGCATTTTACTTCTACCTCTTATTCATGCCAGTCGCTAGTACTAAGTAGCTCTCTTTGAAAAACTGGGGGATGGTGATTTATTGTATATATGCAATGCTCACTCATCAATGAAAATTCAACATCTGGGAAAATTATTCACCCAATTGCACTAATTCAGATGATGTTCCAGTTGCATCAGGAGCTGTTTTTTAACCATAGTTTCTCTCCTCGTCTTATTTCCTTAGCTTGTCCTTGTTTAATATTTCCATCACATGTTTATGTAAGCCCTTCAAGCTTAGTGCATAACTTAATTTGAGTTGTGATCATCTTCTCCTGCGACATTTATTGAAGCCTGCAGCCTGCAGGTCTCAGCGCCTAAAGCTGAAGGTGGCTCAGGCAGATTGAGGGCGACCAATTCTGTCACCACATTGCACTCTGCATGTTAATTAAGCTTGAGGAGGTTCAGAAAAGTGCTTACACTGAAAGCAATGAAATGACTTGTTAGTCCATAAACACTCCAGAAAGAGGCTCAAATGAAAAAGGATTTGTGAGTCAGAATTGTGAACTGTGAGCATGTTCTTCACAGGCCGTATGCTACTAGATGCACCGCTCTCAGCCAATATGGTTGGGTAATCTAATCTTCAGTCCCAGACAAGTGACTCTGATGGCCTTAGATTTTGTCCTCAGTGGTAGATATATTTAAATACCTGGAGATCTGCCTTGAAGCTATGCAAAACCATGAACTGGATAGTAAATGGGTAATAGCTGTATTGGTGGCCTTGCCAACAGTTCCTTAAAATGGCACCAAATGTTCAGCAATTCCCTGCTCTTCCTTAAACTTTATTATATTCAGTTCCTGGTTCAAATTCTCAGTTCTGAACAGTTGTCAACTCTTTTGTCACAGATGGGGACTTAAATACTTCTCTCCACTGGGCTTCGCCATTGATGTGTAATTGTCAGGTTCATAAAATCAGCTGGTTTGCTTTAGAGAAAAATAACTTCAGAAACATCTTTGCAGTTTTAACTGTTTAACTGTTAGCTGCAGCCTTTCTTGCTAGGTATTTATTGTGTTTTTGGAGCATGTAATGTAAGTGGTGTTCTGAGGTATTTTCATGCCACACCAACAGTCAGCAAAAAATAAAGTGCTGTTTGATTGTTTACTCAAGTCCCTTTGATTGCATTTGTATACATTATAAATGATCCTGATAGTTTGACAAGCCCTTTGCAACAATTATTTAATGTATTTTGTAAATGCATGCTTTCCAAAGTACATGACACAATTACCTATTTATAGATGAAACATAGTTCCGCATTGGAGTTGGAGAGAAGATATGTCTTTGTATATCATACATTAGTACATTCATACATTAATCATCTACTTTACTGAAGACAGAGAGTGTAGGTTTCTGTGTTCTTTGGCACTAGAACTGGCAAACTTTTCTCAATTCACCTTTGCCATCTTTCTACCAAGTCAATGTAGGTTAATAATTCATAGAATAAGAGAAAACCGCCAAAAAAGTGAAGCCCACCATGTGTCACATCATCTGCCTGTGAGACTGTAATACATTACAGTCCAGTGTGACGGGTGATGCGACTGGACACTGCTGGAGATTACTCCTCTTTATGGCTGGGGCAATCAGATTTTTTTGTTCCTGCTTTTCTCTTCCCTTCCTTTATTCCTGGCGGCATAGGATCATATTACCCATCTTGGAATGACTTCAACAGAGACACTGCTATTCCCAGGGAGCTGTCTCTCCCGGCTGCAACTCAATCCATAGCCAATTGGACTGGCCTGTGATTTATAGAAAATCCTCTCCTTCGGAGGAACTCTCGTTCAACACACACACACACACACACACACGCACACACACACACACACACACAGACAGACACACACACACACACTGGGAATTCTCCCTCAGCAGCTCATGATGTGTTAGGTCTCAGGTCAGGACAGTTCAAGGCAGTGAGCATCAGTGGGAAAAAGATGTGCAGTCAAAAACCACAGAAAGACTCACCCTAAAGGCTATGGTACGGTACTTTTAGATACCTAAAAGCTTGTTTACTTCAAGAAGAGGGATTTTAGTTGATTTTCTTAATCAAATCAACAGGATGCTTCTCTTGTCTTTGGGCAGATGTCATTTCTAATCCGTCTTCAAGAAAACTATTTTGCTTTGGGCAGCATTATGCTTATTGTCTGCTTTACTGATTAGTGAGATTATTCATCTAGATGAGTTACTTTTGCATCTATGCTGAGTTAATCAACATGCCCTGTGGTGCAGAGGCCAAAGAGTGGTCAGCTGACAACACAGACCATCAGTTCAGACCCCGAGCACTGCGACGCTCTATGACTGTGGCAACTGTCTGATCACTCTTTCCCTTCTCAAGCACCATCTTATAGCAGTGTGCAGAATACATTCATCTATATTCACCACAACTAAATTGTAAGATTTAGGGGTTTTACTGGTCGTATCCCGGAAGTCTCGGGTGTATCAATAATGTTGAGTCCTGTCTATGAGACCAGGGCAGATAGATCTTCCCATTCTAAACAATATCATTCACGCATGATAAAATCTGCTCACAGTATTCTAGGTCTCACGCTGGGTTTTTGGAAGCACCCATTTTCCCAAGCACAACACTCCCTGCTACAAAGTGATGCAACACTTCCAACAAAGATGCAATCGGGAGGAGAGTGTGTTTTCTAACAGTCCGTCTAAGTACCCAGCACAGTTGGCATGCCTCTGCTCTTTTCCTCTCACTTTATCAACTTGACGGATATTATCGCCGTATTCAGTGGTGGGCATCCTGAGGCATCATATGCTCAGAACAAAAGGCTAAGGTCAGGGAGAGAGGAGCTGCTGAGATCTGCCCGCTGCATTGTTCCCAGATCCTTTGTGCGTTTGCCTTCTTTTTTTTCTTTAGCTCTCATTTTATCGTCTTCTCACTCTTGTTTTTTTTTTTTAATCTTTCTCTCCATCTGCCTCTAAATGACACCTAAGCATTGACTGTTCTCCAACTGATGTGCCTGTGTGTGACCTCCCTCCTTTAGTAGAGCCATTCAGAGTCAATGCTAAAGTAGAATGCCTGGCTCTTGGCGGGTAGACATAAGAGAGACAGTGACACGCGGCTGTGCGCTGATAGACTTTCCACTGGAGTGGATTAAATCAGCATCAGGCTAGTGGAGCTGATTACCTCAATATGAAAATGCAGTATCTTAATGGTACATATTTTCATGAGGCAGCCCAGTTGCCTTTCATTTTGCGGCTAATATGTCTATTCTTATGAGTCATTTACTTCTTTAATTACCTTTAGCAGCAGATGCACAATGGTGTATTAATGTGAATGATTTTTACTGCCACTTTATCATACTGAGCCTGTGAAGTTGAAAGGCGTAATTGAGGTGGAAGAGCGACTCACGAGAGAAACAATATTTAGTTGACAGTTCCTCTTGTACTCTGGGTGGGTGTTTATGAGTTTACACCGCACTAAAGCTGTAATAAACGCAGTATTCGTTTAATAATGGTGAGGGACGGAAATGCTTTCACTGAGATCTGCTCAGTTATTGAATCATCACAGGAAGTTGTTTTGTGTAATCAGACAACAATGTGTGTGTGTGTGCGCGCGCCTGTGCGTGTGTGTAGGTATAGGTGTGTGTGTGTGTTTGTGTGTGCACACTCGTGTGTTGTTGCATATGTCCCCTCATTGTGTCTTTGCGTGCAATTTTGTGACCACGAAATAACTGTTTGAGGCAAGCAAATCCTTATTTGCTTTTCTCCCATTTGCAGCATGTGCAACTCTGACAATCCATGTAATTTGCATGTGTGTGCTTGTGGTGTGTCTGTGTGTTTTGTCTGCAGCTTGTGTACTTTCCTTGGTGTGATTTTCTGATCCAGACCACTCTGAATAGAGGCCTTCTTTAGCCATCTGTTGTTAAGCTGCTGGCTAAGCAAGGCTGGGGAATCCAAACAAACGCAGAGCACACAGCAAACGGAAGCTGTCAGGCCTGCATAGCTGAGCTGACCTCGCCGGGTTAGGGGGAGTGGAGGGGGGGAGGGTGACCCCTCTGTACCAGGCTCCGAATGCCCGAACCGCCTGGTTGGGGCACTGTTTACCCTCCCCTCTGCACCTTCTGCAACCTCCGCCTCCTCTCCGCTACATTCTCTTTTTTTCCTCTCTTTCCACCTCTCCTATACCCTTTTCTTCTGTTTCACACTCTCTTCCTCCATCTGTCACCCCACCTCTTTTCATTTCACTCCCTCCATCATCAGTCCTGCTTCACAGCCCCCTCTTTTCTATCTTCACTCACAGTTAATAACTTTGCTTTCGTCTTGTTTTTCTTACAGTCTTTTTTTTTTTCCAAAAAAACATTTGTCAGGCCGCTGCATTACCTGTTATGGAGAGAGGGGGGGGGAGGGGAGGGGGGGGGTTTACAAGGGGAGGCATGTTGGACAAACAAAATGGGATTTTTATTGATGTCAGATTTTGTCTTATGTAAGTGCACGCACTGCCTTATTGTTTAAACGTGGATATTTGAAATGTTTAGTGTTGTCATAAATATTAATAGATTAGTTGAAAAGTGCAGCGAAGGAAGGGAATCTAATGGTTTGAAGTGGGTATAAAACGCTGATTTATTTATGTATTCTACATGAATTAGTTTGGAAATCTAAACACAGACTGGAGAGTGTTGTTGCGAGAGCCCTGTAATGCGCAAGGTTTGAGCATCGGGGCCTGTTTTCCATGTGGAGTGGCTTTTTGGAAATGGCATTAATTATATACTTACTGGGAAACCAGACTTTCCCTGCTTTGCATTGCAGATAAACGTCTGTGTTACTGAGGAGAAGAGAAAGAAAAAAATGCAATTAATATACATAGACATGATCCTCACTTCTTATCCGCTTACGTGTTTAAAAATTACCCCCTGCTAAAAATAAATAAAAAATTATATGCATTTCAATTAAAATGACAAGAATTCCAAGTGAATTTCATTACTATGTGTTTGCAGAGTCAACACACCTCTAACTCAATAGCTATCAGTTATATATTGCGAATATAGGATCAGTTATACATTCAGCTTTACCGAATTCATTGCCGCTGGCTACAATAGCCATTATAATTTATGAAATGATTTCTTTGCTTTCTTAAGTAGTCTGTGGAAGAAGGTCACTTTAGCCTAATCTGCTCGCCACTTGCATGGAATAGCAGGTGAGAAAAGAACCTGATCTCTTGGCTTAGTTTCCACTGAGGAGCAGAGGGCCCTGTCTTTGAAAAGGAAACAGCAGAAGTGATAAATGTCAGGTGAGTTGAGATGTGCAATCAGTCAGAAAGTCAAGCAGATAACCTTGACATTTAGGCCATTGGTGTTGAAGCCCCACAGAGGCATCAGAGCGAGACCAGAGGGCCCAGTGTCTTCTGAGCTGGACTACATTAAGAGCTAACCTATTAGTCGTGTTGTTGCTGGCTGTCTCTGAGCCACACTCTGCTGCCTAATAAAGCCTAGCGAAACATGGCCGCTGAGTAAATATACTGAAGCACGTGCACAGACACACACACACACACACACACACACACACACACACACAAGTGTAGAAACACACAAACAGATGCACAGCTCGTTCCTTCTTCTTTTCTCTGAGTGGCCGCAGGGATCTGGTTACACCTGCTTGCACATCTTCCAGCAATTAGGAGCAATCTGCTTGAAACCATTTCACGTTCAAGGTCTTCCCCAGCCGTGGCAGGAGGTGCCCGACATATATAGAGCTACAGAGGTCTTTCTGTTGATGGGCCTGAACAAACAATGCTGCCTCGTAGTTTCCCACTGGCTGACTCCCAGTGAAGACACCTGGAATGATTCCCACCTGAATGTTTTCCCTCCACTTTCACCCACAGGTCTATTTTGTAACCTTTTTCCACATTCCTTTTCTATTTGTGTGCCATTTAGAAAATGTGATTTGAGCCATGTGTCTGTCACACAAGAAGCAAATGGAGTGATTGCTCTGAGTCCTCCCTTGGATTTGGGCTGTTGATACAGGGTTAGTAAAGTTGCATAAAGAGAGAACAGAAAGAGATATCTGAAATATGTCTAGTTTTCGTTGTAGTGGGAAAAGGTGCAGCGAGGAATTCAGCAGAGAGCAGCCTTGACTGTGTGGCAATGCTCTGAGCTGGGATTTGTAAGACACCCAGAGCTGGCTTTAGCAGCAGGAAACCCCAAAGCCTGTAAATAATCCACATGTGCAGACTGCACATAAAGACATCCAGTACTTAGCAGTTCCCTTATCACAGCGTGATAGCCCAGGGACATAAGAGACGCTCCTGCCTCTATTCACTAATATGGTGTGAAAGTAGATGCAGATAAAGCGCCTGTTGTTTATTGAGGAAGTTGTGTTAACATGGGGAAGAGGATGTGAACTTTGAACACATTTGAAATGTGGAAAATAAAAGAGGATTGCAAATGACAAGGATACCAAATTGCAACGTCTTTGTTGCTGATAAAGCCTTGTCATGTGCTGGAGGGTGTTTTCTAATCAAAAGCACCTGGAGGGTTCACTCCCTCTATGGTGTGTGTGCATTTGTCTGAGTGTTAACTCACAAACAATGATTGTATGTCTGGTGTGTGAATGTAGGCGTCTATTTGTGCAGTTGTGTTCGTATTCCAGTAACAAGCTAGCCTCCCAAACAACCTCAGTTTGAGATTATAATAGGGCTACTGTAGTCTTGTGTGCTTAAGCAGAAAGTGGTGTAATGCACAAAAATCCCACTTTATAAAAGTACCTCAATTTTTACACATTTTATTCTTTATACAATAATAAGCACAGAACAAAACTGCAGTCTACAGATGTACAGTAGAAAAAGGTTTTTTGTTTGCAGGGCAATCAACAGTTTCCATGATCTGGCCTGAACATTTTCAGTGTAATACATCATTTCAACCCAATCCGTAACATACAACATGCCGTTTGCCTCACTTCTCAGTGCTTCACATGCTGTGTGCTAGTTTCTAGTTCATCGCATTTTGTCTGGGGCAGCTCCTACATGTGCATGTCTATCAAGCATTCAGTACCTCTGAATGGAAGATCAAAAGAAGATAAATTCCAGGTGGAGGAGGAGGAAGGGAGAGCTCTTAAACAGAGGAGTGGGTGCTGTGTAAACACCACAATGACAGTTCACAATAGGTTATTTTAGCCCGGCATTAGGCCTCTCAAAGGCATGCCAGCTCCAGTGGCCTTTTTAAAATATAAACTTGACAGCAGCATTCCTAAGCATGAGGCCGGCTTCACAACGCAGTTTCTCAGCTTGCTCACCTTTTGGTCTCTTTATTTGTATACCAACAGCAGTGTTTGCTCATCTTGTAACTTTTGCTTTGAAAAGTTACTTGTTTTTAAGCCCACGTATTAAAGCTTGTGCTGTCATGCTCAATGTGATTTCAGTTAATTTGCCCATGTCAAGATGATCATTGACTGTATTTTCAAGGGCATGATCACTTAATTATTGCCCTTACTTTAATTGGAAGAATAATTTGATGAAGCTGTTGACATGAAAACTAGGAGGCTGTGTTAATAATTTTCTCATTTCATGCAATGTGGCAAAATGCTATCATTGCTTAAATTGCCATGTGACTCCACTGCTTAAAGGCATTACGTTAATGTAGTCGTAATAGTCATATAGCGTGTAACCGTCTGCTGTTAATAAATTATATACACAAAGACGGTACCTCCAAAAACTGTATTTCAGACACACTTGCACGCACAGTTGGATGCTGTGATGGCCAACCTTATGTGATACCTGTGTTTTGTTAGCACAATTGTAATATATTAAGTAACCTAATGCAGTCATCTTGTGGCTTTATATCATTACTATTGAAATATGAATGTAAATATCCCATTATTGCAGTGTCCTTTTTTTAAAAAATACTTGTAGTAACTGACCTTTTGCAGTCAGCTTTTCTTTTCTTTAGATATTACTGACAGTGGGGAAAGATTTCCCAGAAATGTGTCTTTTCATCCATTACTGTCTGAACTTCCTATCATATCCTGTTGACTCAACTCTCTTTGTTCCAACACCCTCGGTTGTAAACCCAGACACACACACCACACACACATTTCACTGCATGTGTCATCAGTTACAAGGAAAAAGAAAACAGCAGACTTTGTTTACTCTTCTAAATGCCCGTAATACCACACCTTGTGCGTAGTGAATGATTCCGTTACTGCTTTTTTCTCGTTAAATTTCCTTATGAATTGTCAGTTTTTCAGAGTAAAAATCTATTTCAGTAACTTTGTTTCTGATGTAGTAGCTAACAATTTAAATAAAAACCTAACTAGTTTGATTGATATCTGTAGATTATTAGACCTTCAAATGCAAAATACCACACTGCCTTATTTTAATTACATTAATGTTAGAAATATTGTTTTAAAAGCTTTGGAGTTTTGGTAACTTAAGTGTTGGTATTTAGTGCTAAAATGTCAAATTTCTAGATTTGTCCTTTTTTGGATTTGTTTTTTACTAAATGGAATTTACAGATTTTTTCATAGAAAACATTACAATAAAAATGTAATAGCATTTGTTGAATTTTCAGTAGCAATTTTCACCATTCTGTTGATAACCCTTTTTAATCGTGATATAAAGAATGTCATCATCATGCTGTGCACAGCTACAACAGACGATCTCGCAATATTATAATTCATCAGTATTTTTCCGATCCCCTCCCAGTGTCAATTGAGTTCACATCCTGCTTCGCAATTTTTCTATCACATTTTAAGTTGCGCTGGAGTGAAAAGTCTAAAATGTAAATATTGCGTGGGAGTGAATCTTGCTCACTTAGCTCTTAGTTTGAATTTATACTCTTTCTTTATGAGTATACTTGCTTAAAGGGGGTTCCCACAATTTTCAAAGGAAAAGACAATTAGCCATGCAGAATGCGATATGTTGGTGGAGTGTCATTTATCTTTACATGAGAGAGCTTGGAGAAGGACAGAGACAGACAGAGAGAACGAGCATTTTCATGCTTTAAAGTTAAGCATGTTGAAATGCCAGGAGTGTGGCCTCTTTGTAGCCTGTGGTCATATTTATGCCTCATGATGTCATCCGACAGCCGTGTGTTTGGGAGGGTCAATACATACACCCACACACAGACCATCATACAGCTGTTCGCTTCAGCCCCCAAACTGTCTCGCTCCTTTCTGTCTTATTGTCTGACTGACTTTACTCACTGAGACTTTACTGGCATCTCTGTCTTTTCGTCTCTACGCAGGGCTTTCTATTTGCTTTTTCCCTTTCGATATCTTACTTTCACACAGTCCTTTACAGGTTTCACTCACTTTTTCACACATCCCTCTTAACTTTATGCTGTTTGTGCTCTGTACTCTCTCTCTTACTGTGATCTTGTCAAACATTCCACCACTTACTTTAGCTTTTTTTTTTTTTTTTACACAATTTCTGAACTTCTCAAAATAATTTACTACAGAACTAATGCATTGTCTGTCTATAAGATGAGCTTGGATGCACCCCCTGACTGTTTGTTTAATTGTGGGAGCAATCGTCTGAGGAACATGGAAAGAATGAGGCCAGTTATTTACCCAGATGGTTTACTGGTGGAGGTGTGAGGCTGGCCAGCTCACTGTGGGAACACAACGCTTGCTTTTCTTGGTATCGCTGACCGTTTTCAAGACCACTGTGTTTTTTTCCCCAAGCTTTCTCCAGCTTTGTTTGCTCTGGATGGCATGTTTGATTATTTATCGTAGGGGAAAAGGGAGTAGCTGGAGCAATAAACATGTGACTGCACTGTATTTTGTTTTCCACTGAGAAGGCCGTGTCCTTTAACAGATATTTGAAGCAGCCATAAAGTCTTTTATTTGCTTTCTAGAGGGGAGTTCGACTGAGCTGAAGGAGGATCAAAAGCACTGATTAGTGTCTTTGACAATTTGTGTTTGCTGTAAGTGCAACTTATCAACAGATAAATATTTATTCTGGATGGCTATAGATGATTTTTTTGGTCTTCTCTCTGTGTGTGAATTTATTTTGACATCTGATGATTGTTTATGCCAGCCTTAGCTTCATGACTCTGAATCGGAGAGTATGAAAAGATGTTATCTATCAGAAAGCAAAGGGAATATTGTTCTATGGGGATACATCTGCTCCGATAATAGGCATCAAAGTGTTCTCAAGGGACTTGAGGCTTATCTACTTGTAGCATTTCTACTGAGCATTTTTTAACACATTTTGCGTTTTTTTTTTTCTCTTAGGCTCTTCAAGTGGCTCGTCAAATACTTCTCCAGCAGCAGCAGCAGCAACAACAACAGCAGCAGCAGCAGCAGGAACAGCAGCCCCTGTCTCAGCAACTGCAGTCGCAACAAAACACTGGCCGCAAATCCCCCAAAGCCAGCGACAAGCAGCAAAGCCTGCAGGTACCATAAATATGTTGTCATTCACAGACTCTCTTTTATATATTAACTTATGATTATTAGCTGGTTTAGTTATTTCATTTTGTGGTTGCACAGATTTTCAAAAATTGATGTGAACTTACGCAACTCTTGCTAGTACACAGTGTGCAAGGAAAAGTACAGCAGTAGTCGAAGTTCACAAACAGGAAATTAAAATTGGCAGTGCAACATTTGCAGTTATGTATGCTCACACATTATGTGTGATTTTGCAGCACACACACACACACACACAATCAGTCATCTGTCAGCTAAATCTTGACAGAACATTAGAAGCAATAGTTTGTAGAAATGGGTTCTGTTTTTTGGCCAAACTGACAAAAAAAAAAGTCACTCAGTGGCTCATTTAGATCCCAAGAACTCATCCGGTATTCCCCGCATTATTATTGTTTATTTCTATGTTGGACAGAACTTTCTTTATTGACTTCACTTTATATCAGGAGTGTACAGTCTGGCCATAAACAGGAGAAAGTTTGGAAATGAGGGAGAGGAAAAGAGAAAAGTGATAGAGCTTTGTTCTTCTCACAGGGGAGTGAGTCTGGTCAGGCAGAGGAAACGCCATGCTTTCACACATGCATACACGCCAGAAATGAAGGAAAAGCAGGGCTCTGCCACCAGCAGCAGGAGGTGCTATAGAGCAGCCCAGGAATGGGGTGGCTGATCAAGGTGGGGGGCTTGGAGGTGGAGTAGAGAGAGTTGAACTAGTGGTGGGAAAGTGCAAAGGTGTTGTGAGAGTTAAAGAGTTGGTGGGACAGTTATGCTGACTGCCTTTTTGATGCAAGGAAAAAAACAGCAGGAATTTTTTTTCTTCATTTTTCATCTTGCCTTGTTGTTAATTCGAACAGCACTGTGTATCTGATGCAATATTTACGTTAATTTCAGATCAGCTGCCTCAGAGATGTATATCTTTGTTTGAACAAGGAGCGGTTGTTTGTGTCAGTGTGAAATTGCAAACGACTTCGGGGCATATTTGGTAATTAATACGGAGCCCTGTTCTCTCTGTGTGTATATATATAATATTTAATACCCTTACTATCCCATTGGGGGCCCTTTTTAATGAGCTATTGTAGCAGCTAGGTCTAATGTCAGGTTGTGGAAAAGCCTCTTTGTTGTGCAGATGTCTTCGGAATAGCTCCAGAGGATGAAATATGACTGTGATGACCTTTCAGTTGTGTGCATATTTGTCAGGATTCAAATAAGTTGAAAGGATCAAACTAAACAGTTTCCCCAGCCTGCCAGGGAATTGTGCTGCAGAGGTCAACAGAGGGGACCACAACGGCAGATTCCAGCGTACAGCCAGTTGTTGGTACATAGTGAAGTACTAGACCATCTCCTGCAGACAAAGACAAAATTAAAATTCTAATTTATTAATGTATACAGAGAGCTTGGCCAAGCTGTCACTCAGCTATTGAAAAGAGAGTCGGGCCCTTTCCCCCCGCTTCCCCTCCCCTCCCCTTTTCTGCCCAGTTCTTGTGATGAGAGCTCAGGCTCGCTGTAGTGTCTAACGCTGTAAATTGCCTGCTCTCTAATGTTGTATGTTACATTTTGCTGGGTTGAAACTGTTGCGAAAAAGCCACAGGTCCAGACAAGTGTTTGTTTATCTCTGAATTGCATATTCTGCTAATTAAACACACCCCAATCACACACACACACACACACACACACAAGCTTTCATACAGTTCATACATAAACATCAGTGTGCCGTTCTATGTAAGCATGAACTACATTTGTTTTGGGGTTTTATTCCACTCAGGGTTTTCTGCTGATGAGATTTCTGTTGTTTTCTGTCTCACAAATACATTTTGTGAAACACCAGAGAGTCTGAGTCTCATCTCGCTTCCTCTTTTAAGAACAAACACCAGGCTTAGAGAAGCCCCCTTCACACAGAACATTCACTATCTCCATCACACAGCCTGGATAATGATTCTCTGTTGAGCTGGACTGGGTCATCAAAAGACATGATCCAACGATTATGAGACTGTGTAGTAAGCTGACACCTCATAAAAGCACCTGATCTGCAGACGAAACTCCATTCATCTCAGCGGTCTTCCTATTAGGCACGAGAAGATGTGCAGAGACACTTTTACTCATTTGGAGAGGTGACTCACTTTCCAATTCATTCAAGTCAAAAATAATGAAGCACAGTATATATGAAACATCTGAAAAAATGACCTGCATAGAGTACTAAAGGGGAAAAAATATGAGTCAAACAAGCCTCAGAATCCTTGATCAGCATTAAATGGCTCTTTGGTTTTATATCTCCAACAGGGGTGCCCCCCCAAACCCCCTCACCCCAGCACCGCCCACCCCAGCCTCTGGATGAAGATGCCTGTGCTGTGTACTGAGCAGCCAAGAGGCCCTTTAATCATACTAGATATACAAACAGCTGCTATGCAGGCTGGAAAGCAGCTAAACATACTTGACTGGTCAAAAAGCCAGTAAATTACATTGACAGAATGACACATGTAATTAAAAGAATCCATGCCGCTTTTACCTTTTGCGCTTCACACCTACAGTGGCACGACGACGAGAGCCGGCAACTCCCACCCCGCTAATTACCATTATCAGTGAAATGGTAGGGTTTGACTCATTAGTTCCATGTGCATTTAATTAGAGGCAGGCTGAAATTGGATTTAACTTATTACTTTTTCATGGATCACTTTCTTGTCATCACTTCAAATTGGATTGCAGCCCCAGGTAACTAATTATGCCAGCCGCAGGATCAGGAGTGGAGAAATAGGTAATTAGGAACAACACTGTCGGACCCTCGCTGATAGTCCACCAGCACCAAGGTGGGGGGAGGGGAAATTGATGCTCGATTGTGGCGTTGCTCACGAGTCTGGCTGGTTAACTACACCTCATTGCAAGGGATCCTAGGTATGCATCCACCTCCTACAGGGGATTATGTGGCACTCAGCTGGGCAGTAGATGTTGTGTCAACATGGTGTCTATGCTATCAGTGTAATGCCCAGATTATGCTTGTTTCCCATCCGGGACTGTGTCTGAGATTGTTCTCCACTATTCATGTCACTGGTACAATTTGAGGTATGGCTAGCGGCCAGCAGAGGTCCGCTGTGTGGACACTGCTGGAATGGCATTGACTAGTTTTTGTCTGTAGTTCTGATCATAATGAGAAAACATGAACAACCAGTTTGAGGAGAGGCGGGTGGATAATGCAAGAAAGTAATGACACAGTTAACCAAATGGAACTGTAGCAGTGATAGTTTGCTTGAAAAGAAAAGTGAAGAAGAGATAACTTCACTTAACATGGTACTTGGAGTTTTTCTGGTCATCCTAAACTTAAAAACAATCTATGTTAGGAATTTGACATTAAAAGACTATTTTTCTTTGAGTTTCATTGTTTTTGCATTTATTGTAATTATGTGCTGGCTTTATTTTTAAAATGAGTAACATTATTCACAATTCTCTAATAAATGTTGCACTGAACATTTTCATGATGTCAAAGGTGCATCACTTGTTATTCTTCAGACACAGAGAAACTGCTGATAATATTTCAAAACCATGCCAGCAGACAATTTTCTTATCTACACTATTACCAGTTGAAGCCAGAATCTGCACTTCTTTCTTTTCCCTTCCTTTTTTTCCCTTTTCTCTTTCCCTCTCTTTCTCTCACTCTGTTTTCACACCATAGTGTACAGCCTCACAGAGGGCATCTCCAGGTCAAAAGATAATGTCTTTTCAGTTTACAGGATGAAAGCCTTTTAAGTTGGAGAGCTCCCCCCCCCAACGCCCCTCTCCCTGCGTTTGCTCTTCACATCCTTCATTTGTGGTCTGTTGGGGGGAAGCGTGATGTGACACAATCCAGGGGCCAAGCCTCTGTCTGACAGGACAGGGAGAAGCCGCCGGCTCTCTTTCTCTCCCTCTCCTACTGTTTTTGCAGTAGGCCCATGGCATTGTCCTGACACATGTATACCACAGAGCTCCAATCTGTAAGTCATTAGAGCACTAGGCCAAAGCCTGTCAGCTGGAGCTCAGCCAGTGCTGCAGGGTGATCTGAGGCAGCATTTCGAGGTGCTTCTGCGGCCCAGTCGGCCAGTGGCCCGAAGTAGCACAGCAGTGGTAGTCTATTGGCGAGGTGACAGCAAGCGCAAGTCTGGATTAATGTTCTGGCTTGGTTATTATGAGGTAAAGATTCTTTTAACACAAAGGAGACTTGCTCCAAACAAAAGGTGTGCATTTAGATCTGGTTTAGATTAAAATTAAAACCTTTCAAAGCATTTCCAACCAGATGAAAAGAGGACTAAAAAAGAAGTGCTGAACATAAAGAGAGATGGAACAGAGTTGTTTGTACTGGAATTTGTATTTACTTTTAACAGTCTTGACTGCAGTGCATTCATACTTAAAGGAAGGAAAATATGCTAATTTACTTTCATTTGAAGATAGATGCCAATATAAATACTACTCTCCTGTGTGTACAGTGAATATGAAGTCACTGCCAGCAGCTAGTTAACTTTGCACAAAGACTGGGATGAATGGGGAATCAGGTATCAAAATCTCACTGTATCCTGCCCTCACTGCGAAGTTGCTTTTACTCTTAAATTGTTGTTCAAATTAAAGCAATACAGTGAGCTGTAGAGGTGCTGGTTGGTGGCTTTTGTTAAGTTTGGTAGCTTTTATCTTTGTTTCACATCTTTGAGCTAAGCCAAGATAACTGCTGGCGCTAGTGTCTAGTGGATCATGAGAGTGGTGAAGATCTTATCTAACTCTTGGCAAGCAAACAAATAAGTGAGTTCCCCAAAATGCTGAACTATGTCTTTAAGAGCTGTTTTTTTCCTGAATATGCTTCTGATCAAAATTGAAATTGTTGACATCTTTAGCAGTCTCCGCTTCTTTACCTCCAGGTAAAGAAGCTGCTGCCATCAACATTTTAGTGAAAAATCCTTCAGAATAGCACTCATGTCATTTTACAAAATGTCTTCAGAAGTAAAATCCCATAATTCATCGGTTGTGTGCGTGAGCCTCGGAAGCAGTTCATCTCTTTGTGTTTGTAAAAAGTCTCAAGGTGATGCTGTAATGAAATCTCATTTTGATGTGTGCGTCGCTTTGAGGTGATACAATCTGTCAGGAATGATCAACACAACACCAAGGCCGGTGCTCGCGTGGAACCCGGGGAACAGGCCGTCTCTTTTGCTGCTTGTTTTCCTTGTCATATTGTAAAAATGTATTATGTGTACTGTATAGATTAGAACCAGGTTTTGGGATAATCCTGTCAGAATGAAGTCATCTGTCCCGATTCCACATAGCCAAGCTGAGGCTTGTACGGGGGGGCAGATGTGTTGGGAGCTCTCTCCCAGCCAAGACGATGACTGTCGAATTGACTCCAGTCACAGTGCTGGGAGCCACTCTACCATTTTCAGGACCCTCTATTCATCGGAGGCCTGATGTTTCCCTTCAAGCAGTCCGCCTTTTCTACCCTCCACCCCACTCAGTCATCCACACAGACGCACAAACATGCACACACACGCTTCCTCCTAAAATTTGTTGTATCTTTGTATCATCCTCTGGCGCTATATCTTGATGTCAGGCGTGTGTTGTTTGGAGTGATTCACACGCCCTTTTGCAGAGGGGTGGAAGGATGGATGGATGCACAGTCAACCATAGCATTAATAAACACTAACAGCTATGCAAGGTACAGTCAAGTCAGCATCAACTCGCAATGGAGTTTCTCTTTGAGTGTTATTGCACATTTTTGACAGCTTGGCAATTCTCTGATTCCATTTTCACTTTTTGTTAAGAAGAAAGAAAAGAAACACATTCTTGCTCAGACAGCAAGAGAGAGATCAGAGAGAAACAAGGGCTACATAAGGACATAATTTGGAGCATTTTATGTTTGTGCTGGACATTTTACAGTAAACCATCACACTGCACAACTTAGTCATGCTTGTAGCTACACCCAGGCATAAAGGCATAGAAACATAGTTTGGATATATTTGCTTTTGGGTTTTAGTTTTACCTTAATAGTTGAATGAAATTTACAAGAATTACAAAGAAGAGTGCTCAACCGTATGTAATACCTCCAGGATTGTTTGTGAGCTGTTTACTGGTCAGTGTTGAAAACAGGACAGGCTAACAAATACAGTTTAGTAACACAACAAAAAAGATTAGCTGAGCAGTTAATCACAGTGGTTAGCATTGCTGTGCACTCTCTGTGTCCCACATTAAGAATTATCTTTAAAAAAAAATGAAGACAAGCGCCTCAAACTCTCTGTCTGAATCTGACTGATTATAAAGATAAATCTTAAGCATTGGTGACCTTTGATGTATCAAAGCTGATTATTGACAGTGAAATATAATCAAAGTAACAGGTTTTTTGTAGGAATGCATCTGTAGATTCAGATTTAGTGTGCAAGTTATTTTTATCTCCACAGCCACCACAAAATCATTGTTGTTGCTTGGTAAAATACTGTGCACTGAGTTTCTTTGTAATAATATAGTTTTCGATTTAAATCAAAGATGAATCAGTCGCCAAACAAGACAAGGCAAAAATTCCCCCACCTCCTTAAATCGATGTTGCTCAAACCCCAAAGTGTTCTTGTTTTGACTAAGTGAAAGACCACACTAGACGGTACACGATGAAACCGTTACACGCAGCTGGCATATCACCTCAGGAAATATTTTGCAAATTTGGAGTTCACATGTGCTGACTAAACATTGTGTTCCTGAATGCTGAAATTAAAAGTAAACAACCAAACCCATATATAATGGACCAGGAGGAACGCAGTGAGTCAGGCGTGACTTACTGTAACTCCACTCCACTTCGGTGGATAACCTCATTCACTCTAAATATGACTTATTCCAAGTATCTGCGGGAGTATCAGTAGGTTGCAGATGTTAAAAGATGGGTTCACTGTCATATCATAAGCAGAGAAATGCTGTTTTATTTCAACAGGTCTTGTTGTAACACCATATCAACAATAAATAGAACTGAGCTATATTAAATTAATGAATGCTTTGGCATGAGTTAGGAACGAGGGTGGAGAAATATAAATTTGAATTAAATGCTAAATAAGATACACTGAATAAAATTGGTTTTGGCTGTATTATTGACTTTGGAGTTGCAAATGTTCACATCTTGAAAAAGTTTTGTGTGCCATGCTTTACTGCTGCAGAACAGACAAATTTATGGGTCGGTTCTTTCTGGACTTTAAGTTTTGCTTAAACTTGGAATTCACAGTTGATCAGTGGTTTGATTCATAGTTGTTTTCTAGATGCTTTGTGTGTCTTCTGACTTTGATATGAGGCGCAGCTAAAATGTTGTTTTATAAATAAAGAATAGAAAGATAACATATTACTGCACTATTGGGGGTCTAAAAAACCTTGTTACCTTGGAGATATTATATAGAGCAGCTGTTATTTATATAGGTCCCACACCTGTCCTGCTGAGTCCCTCTGCCGGTAAACAATGGTTTACTTCACACTATACACACACACACACACACACACACAGAGAGAGAGAGAGAGAGAAACAGACTGTGTTTGTTTTCTCATGACAGTGGTCCAGGTCACCAGTGCCTTTCAAGAAAAGGAATGAGCATAGTTTTGTATTTTCCTCCACTTCCTCTTCATTTCTCTCCTTGTCTCTTTATACAAGCAGTAAGACATTGGTTGGCATGCCAGTGGAGCTTGTTCACTGGCTGCGTTAGTGTTTTGGGAAGGCTTTGTAATTGGAGCCGAGTCGTTATCTTTAGCAGAGCCCAGGCCAGACCAGACATTAACTCATACTTTCACTCTAACTCAAGCAGGAAATGGGAGTATTTTATAATGTCATCCACTCTGTCATGAATACAATCGCTCAGTATTCTCTGTAAACTATCACAAGGGACGCCGGTTCACGGCTCAAGGATATTGATGTTTCTCTGTGCACAGGAACAAAAAAAAAAATCTATATAGCGTGTGTATCACATCGACACATATGTGTAATTATTTTACATAGAGCAGGCACAGAGGCAATGGATTAGAAAGACAGTGTGTGAGAGGAGAAGCTTGAACTGTGTGTCTGCTAAATTTATCATGAGGCCTTTGGGAGCGTTGAAATGAGAACAGTGGCCTATTACTGCTAAGAAGGTGTTTTATTGAGAATACGCCGACATGCCACCCCAGGGAGAGTGCCGGGGGAGAAGAGTGTGGCCATAGCCTAAACCACTTTGTGCATGTGCGCGTGTGTGTGTGTTTGTGTGTGTATGTCGAGTGCGTGCATGTCGTTGTAAGCACATGCCTGCATGTCACTGTCTTTTTGTGCGAGCCGTCTTGAGGGTGTCAGATAGAAAATAAAAGCCCCTTTTCTTCCACTTAATTATTCACTATGATATGTATTGGAATTGTCACTTTTGACACTTGAGGTGTCCCAGTCAATAATTTATATAGGTCAGGCCAGCTTAGCAGAGCTCATTGTTAGTTATTAGCAGATGAGAGCAGTGGCTTGTTATGCAGGCGCTCTGTTTATTTTACCAGTGTGTTTGCGGACTGGAATGCATCCCATGAACATTCCTTCATCCTCGGCCAAGGGTTTATAGCTGTTGATATGAGCTGTGTTTTAGAGCTGTGTTATTCAGCTCTGTGTTTATTGTCATGATAATTAACAAAGTGAGGTGTTAATCTTGCCTCATGCCTTTCCTCTAATTCTTTGTTAAGTCGCTTGTACAACTTAGTGAACCTGATTTTATTGTTATTACTAAAAGTAGGACTGATTAGCAACTCACTCCGAGTTCTTATGCTGAGATATACAATAGAATGAAATACAGTTCAATATAAAGAAAGACAACTAAAGGTTGGATTTGTTCAGTGGGAAAATAAAAATCTATATGTTGTCAAGAGCTCCTGTTTTCCTCCTGCCTTCTTTCTCTCCTGATGAGTTCAGTAAGATCTCCAGTAGGTGGCAGGGCCCTGTTTTTCTCTCCTGTCTTTTCCCATCACTGAGTGCACATGGGTGTTAAAGAGTGTGATGATATCATGACGGCTAATTGCTCTCATTGGGATGGAGTTGGATGGATTGCCTGGTAGCTAGTGAAATGTTAGCTGTTAATGTAAGTGATTTTAGCTTGTCTGAGGCCAAATTGTAGGATAAGTGTTTAAAAAAAACTTGCTGTGGTTATTTTTTTGACTAAATACACTAAAAGTGTTTTTTTGTTGTTTTTGTTTTGCATATTGCAATTAGTTGCTTTAGTATAAGTGCAAACAGTCCAGTAATTACTGGACAAAATAAAGCCAAAGCAAACTGTTCTTATAAATACATTATTTTTCTCTCAAATAAAATGCATGTGGAATTAGCTCTTGGGAAATTTAAAAGGAAGAAAAAGCCCAAATAACTACAAAGCATCTGAACTGTTAGTGCATTTGTTGTTTTCAGAATGTAAAATGAGTTGCGTCTTTGTTCGAGCACTGTAAACAATTCCATTTACCAGAACAATAAAGGATCTGATAGCTTGGCCAGTTTTCTTTCTTTCCGCTGGATAGCTGTGTTTACTTATCTGTTGTTTAATTAAAGGGCCTCTTTTCTTTAAGCTCCCATTGTTTCAATAGCACGGCCGGAGTCCCAGCAGGGGTCAAAGGGTTAACAGCCGTCAACTGTGCCTTTTTTTTTAAAGGGGCCCCCACACAAAGGCGCAGTTTCACCTGCAGCCCAGCCCGCGGCTCCCTATTGTGTGGCCCCATTTGAATTGATTATGTTTAGAGGGCTGGTTGTGATTGGTGGAGAAGGGCGTGGTTGATTGGATAGTTTTGTATCTTGTCAGCCAGGGAGCAACCTTGCGCGTGCAATCTGTCTGTATCCTGAGGAAGGTTGGAGACTCCACAGCACAGCAGCGCTTGTTCTCAGCCTCCCTGTCTGCCAGCCTGCGAGCCTCTACCTCTCCCTCTCTCTCCCTCACTCACTCACTCACTCACTCTCTCTCTCTCTCTCTTTCCCTCGCCGCTCTGCTCTCCGCTCTGCTTCACTCCACACCGCGTGGCCCGGCACTCTGTTTACCCTGCCAGCTAAATGGAGTTTGTCAGGTTTGTCAATATGATTGATTTCTGTGATTTTGCCAGCTTTCTTGTGTAAAAAACTTGACAATTTAATTTGACCAGGGAAAAAGAGAAAGGGAGGTTTATTGTCTGTCTATCGTTGATGTTCTATCATTGTAATTGGTTAATTTTGTCATGCAGTTTCTGTGAGAGGAGCAGTTATCCGGGGTTTACTTTGTCGTTGAGACTCTGACAGTTTACAGGCTTGTTCTGATAAGGGGAAGACATGTAAGCAGATATCATGCTCATTAGATTTACTGCATGTGAATTTCAAAACAAGACAGTATGGATTAAGTGCTTCTGTTTATTTCTGTGCTGTGCTGTTGTCACTTTAAGTTAGTGCTGCTGTTTCTTTTACTGCGTTAACTATTTGTTTATTAAGTTTCTAACTGCCGTTTTACAGTGTTTGGTTAGTTTTGTTTACTTTGCTGATAGTGAGCTAACCAGTTAAGCAGGATATGGTACTGTACTGTGTGCTGTTTGAATTAAGGAAAGTTCTAGGAATAACAGAGGACAGGTTTGCCTTCTCTTTTACCTTGATGTTTTTCTCAGAACATATTTGTTATACGTTCTCATTAAAAATATTCTCAAGTCAAAGCATGTAAATACTTTTTTTGTTAAACATTAGGGTTTGCTGGTTGTGTATTTTGTGACAATTTGTTCTTCTGAGTTAATGAGTGCTGGTCAGATTTTCTTGCTCTCAGGCTATGGCCTGGACTAATCCTCACTCTCCTCATGGTGTCACAGTGAATTAAGACTGAGTCTGGCACAGCTCTATATTTGACACCGCCACCACAAACCACGTTGGAGACACGCTGTCACTCCAAATGTCATCGCTCACATCTTTTTGAAAAGTTAGAGTGCGTGAATGTTGGAATGTGCCTGTGTAAGAGTGTCTGTACTTGCAACAAAGGGATTTCAGAGTACATTAAAGAGGGAAAGTTGTGGTCATTTTGCTTGATTTTTTTTTTTGTTTTGCTGTCAAGACTGAGTCTTGTTTGACAGCTCTGAGGTTTTATGCACAGGACTTTTATTGATCTGCTATTGCTTAATAGCTTTAAGTATTGTTTCTGCTGCAATTTAACTAATACACACATGCAACAATAGGAAAAAAAAATCACTTTTTCAAAGTGTTGTTTTTGTTTTTGTCTGTTTGCACATACTATTTAGCTAAAACTTTTTTTGGACGCAATGTTTCAGCTCCTTGCATCAGTGCTAAGAAAGTGGTTGCCTGAATGATAGGAGAGATGGAGAACAGTGGAGATTATCAGATGGTTGAGGAGGTGGAGGAGAGCGAAGCCTAAACAGGGCAGCGTTCACCGTAATGCCGTGCAGCTGTGCAGCCGAGACTCGCAGTTTGGGAGAGCTGGAGTGCGAGCTGATTGGGTTGACAGTTTGTAATCAAAGTTGATTTATTGTTCATTAGTAGTGCATTAGCCCTTTCAGGCAGGGGCGTTATTTGTGCAGTGGCCTGTCAAGGCGAGGGGCTGCCAGCACCTGTCATTTCTAAACCATGACATAGGCAACCAGATATTAGCTGTGTACCCGGAGAGGGAGGTACAGGGGGTAGCCTGCAGAGCCCCACGGCTTGCTGGGATATCCTTTACAGGGACGATCTTTGCTTTGTACTGGAGCAGGCAGCCAAGACAGAGAGGAGAGACAGGGGAATAGTTTAGCAGTGATATAGTGAGCCACCAGCTGCTCTCTGCTGTTATTCCCTGACTTTCCCGACTAAAACATGTTTTTACTTGAAAAAGGCGTACATTCATTTTTTTAAGGGTCATTACTGCTTGGAGTATGTGCGTCTCTGTTTCAAATAGGAAGATTAACTCTCCACTTGAGATGCCATGTGTTTCCAAAGGTTGAGATGGTAGGATAATGATGAGATTGCACGGTGTAGAGAGTTTTATGGCAGAAGGTCTTCCTTACCACTCATCTCGGTCACAACCTATATATTTTTAAAACATTAAAAGACGTGAGAGTTTTGGCATGTCAGACCTACAATATAAAGGTGGATTTATAAGGGATGCGTGTGGGCAAAAAATAGTTTTGCATGTCTCATTTTTGGTTAATGGTATAAACCTGGAGCAGGCCCTGAATATTTTTTATATGATTTAATTAAATGACTGTACACTCTATATGAATCACATAACACAACAACATTAAGAGCGTCAAGAAGCAACATAATTCGTGTCCCTCTTGTCTGCCGTCATGGAAACAAGGATTAGCTTTGCGTTGCTGGTGTGCAGAGAATAGAAACAATCTGTATGAGGATGTGTCAGCCATTGTCTTTTGACTACAGTTTCATTTGAAAGGGATTTTAGAGGCTGTGATCTTAATTAAATCTCAACTGACTCAAATAATGCATCTGAAAACGTTCAGCGTTGCGTAACTGTGTGTAGCTGGTGAACTATAGATCACGGGCACAGTTTGCACGACATGATTGTAAGATGTTTCTGGAAAAGGTGTAAACCGTGAACAGTTGTGTGTAGGATAGTAGTCACGCTGAATTTCTAAGCCAGGTTTCAGAACTCAAATGCCTTGTGAAATACGTACTTGGAGGTGTGGCTTGAAAGGTCAAAAAGAGTTACAGGACACTGAGTCACACGTCAAAATGCACGGAGCACTTTTTTTTTTTTTTTGACGTCAGCGTTCGATTTTTAAAGAAATAAAAAACTAAAATATAAAGCTGCACCAGGATATTTTATCCACTAGTATTCTTAATATTTTTTAACTTAATTTTAATTGAATAGCTGGTTATTGATTTTTTTTAATCGTACAATAAAATTGCAAAAACATTTTCCGAAATACAAATATTAAATTTAGTACAATAGAGATGCAGAGGATGGTGTGTGTGCGTGCGTGTGTGTGTGCATATGTGTGTGTGTGTGTGTGTGTGTGTGAGCGTTTGAGGGAGGAGAGCGAGGATGCCCCGTGTGCTCTGCAGCGGTCACCTGCAGTGGTTTCTGCCTCCAGTGTGGGAAACAGCGTCCAGGTCGCAGCTCAGCTGTTATTGTTGGGGTGAGAGCTCGCTCACTTCGGCGTGCAGTTTGTTTGTTTAAACCCAACATTGGGTCGAGCTCCGTGAAAACCTGTTTGTTTGTAGTCGACCAGTTAATTAAAATGCAATCTTAACTTTTGTTTTTACAGTTGCTGCAAATAATTTGAGTCCCGGCCCCCCTCATACCCCTACACCCCAAATCCAGAATATAAAGTGTATGTCAAATGGAGACAAAATGTGGCTGTGATTATCCTGTTTATCTGAGCTGTAAATATTTTTAAAACAGCTTGATTGTGGATGACGAGAAAGGAATTATTTCGGTCTTAACATATGTATGGTTTGGTAGTTGTGTCTTGCTTCTTAAATTTTGTAGTTTTACTAAATACTCTGCATTGTGTTGTTTTTTTAACATATAATTACACACAATTACACATAATTTATACATCTAGATATTATTAATATTATTATCATTATTATTATGAGGGGAAAAAGCTATTAGTGTGAAAACTGTGTGTCTATTTTTTAGAGGGAAATAAATGCTCTCCACCTCAGAGATTTCAATCAACCTGAATGGGTAATATGGAATTAGTCTTTCCAGTCTTGTCGGCGACTAATTATGTTCACACATCACTTAAGTACAATAGCTCCCGTGAAATCCTCATTTTGGCGACATTTTCATGCAGGAGATCATAGTCAGGATGGGAAGTTGTTTCCTTTTACCACAGCAGGCCAAGGTAAAACAACAGCATCAAACGGACTAGACTCTGTGATTTCTCTAGGGCTTGTTATTTCTTTTTACTTCTCCATTCCATTTGATGCCCTCACAAAACAAGATGACCCCAGGGAGCACAAATGAAAATTTGATAATTCTCTTCTCTTTTTTTCTGCCCTTTTCTCTTTTAGCCGAGCTGCACCTTTGCGGCCAGTGAAACGTCTTTACCGGTCTCACTGACATTCACCTCCTTATCCCTCATCCCTGTTCCTATAAATTGCCTTGGTGCGGGGAAAGGGGCTATTGTACAGCCTCATTCACCCTACTCCTTTTCACCAGGCTTTGACCCCTGACTTGTGATAGGAGGGGGTGCATGGGGAGCATCTTCATTAACTCTGAATCAGTGACTTTTGAACATTTTCAGATCTGCGGTGTGTGTTCCCTCATTAGATTGTCATATTTTGCACTTTTTTTTCTTTTAGCAATGCACAAAGAGAAGTTGGCCTACTGCAGATGTCCTTTAATGATAAATGATTTCTGTGCTGTGTGTGCATGCATGCCGGTGCATGGTCAGAGGCGGTGCAAAGAACAAAAGGAATATTTCAACAATGTTTTGTTGTTATTTTAAATTGGAAAAACACACAAAACATTTTCTTCAATTAGTCATATTAAACATTAATAATGTTAATTTTTTTTCTGAATGTTTTGTTCTTCATGCTGTTTTTATACTGAATGCAAAATGTGAGTAGGGTTAGGGTTAGAACCTTTTTTGCCCTAAATGGAAAATGTGGTTTAGGCCTTCATATGCAGTGTGTTATGGGCTGCACATGTGCCTGTATGTACTTGTGGCAGTTAACATGCCACAGTTTAGATTTGCGCATGTGTGTGTGTTTGTCTGTGAGTGTGTGTGTGTGTGTGAGTGCGTGTGTGTGTGTGTGTGTGTGTGTGTGTGTGTGTGTGTGTGTGTGTGTGTGTGTGTGTGTGTGTGTGTGTGTGTGTGTGTGTGTGTGTGTGTGTGTGTGTGTGTGTGTGTGTGTGTGTGTGTGTTTGGCCAGCAGGCCTGTGCTGGTACAGTATATTGCCTCCAGTCACTCTGCAGCTGTGTGAGAATGTTCCAGGTTTGAATGTTTATGTATGGGAGGCACCTGGAGAGCACCACACCTTTGTGAAATTCATAAACGTCAGCTATTTCTGGCATCCTCAGAATGTCCTCTTTTTCACACCCTCATATTGGTGTAGTAGATTAGAGCTGGGCTCCGTGGATCCCTCCAGTTATTAGCCCAGTACGAGTCTCCTTTTAGACTATCTTTAGATGGTGATATATTTTTGTGGATCATCTGGAGTCATGATGTTATCCAAGAGATAAGGGAGTGCACCATATGGGAGTGCTCTAAATGGCAACTGGCGTCCTGTGTTTGCGTTAAATGGGCATGATACAGCGGCCAAGGCAATATTTTTCAGTTAAAGTGCTTCTCCCGCCCTTCCACTCAATAGGACCCAGTCTTGGGCAGATTTTCACTCCTTCAGCACAGGATTAAATGGTAGTAGTTACATTGATCAATAGGTTAAGAAGCATACAATCCCTCTTGCTGCTAATGACCTCAGTAGTAATGGGTAATAAAATGGGGGTCTGTAATAGCCTCTTGCTGGGACTGTGCACAGAGAAAGCTGCTCTAACTGTAGTTACTGTGAGCCAGACACTCCTGACAAAGCGAAGTGTGAAACCATGATGAGATATACACCTCAGTTTTAAAGATTTAAGACAGTTACAATGAAGGAAATCTCAGTGTAATTTGTAATGAAATTGACAGCTATCGAGATCTGGTTGTGTGTAAAACCTCTGTGTTAAGATGAAGTTTGCTCTCTTTTTTCACATCACACTGTGTAATAAGGCATGACAAAATGATTATACATTTGAAAATAAGACTAAATTTACAGCTTTTACACGCTAGTAAAAAATAGAGCATGACAAATATGGAGTAGATTTGTAATGCACGTGGCAAAAGTAAAGCTTCAAAAAAATGCAGGCATTATTATTTATCCTCTGTGTGCATGGGAGGGAGGTAAATGTCATGTTTAGACATGCACTGTATATCACATCATGTATGGGACTTGCATGTCAGCAAGACAAGGCTTCTTGGTTGACCTTCAAAATATTTCATCAAAATTAGTGATGCCCACAAAAAGGGACTTCAGTGGATAATGACTGTGAAATTAGGAAATGGGAGGCCAGGGCTATGCAAATGACAGGACAAGTCATGTGCAAAAGTCAAGATGAACTGCATATTAAGACATAATACAGGGGGGAATTAATATTGCATTTTCCTCCTCGCACCCCTTTGCCTGGTGCTGGAAATGAGAAATGTGAAGTGTGTGTTAGTCCTGGGTGGGGCTGAGCCTCCTTCATTCTCTTGGGGCTGGACGAACACAGCCCAGTGTAGTCTGGCACTGCTCAATAAAGTTAACGGACAGCATCTAAACTGGTCCGTCCTATTTGACATCGCTGCCCTTTCCTCCGAATTTTCAGTACAAGCTGTTCATTATGGCAGTGCTTTGTTTTTGTTTTATGCTACAATGGGGAGAATGAATAAGGTGATATGCATGCATGGTGTGTGACAAGAAAAGCCCCTTAGTTACCGGATGAGATTTTAAACAGCTAAATTACATTCAGAAAAGCATGAAAAATTCAAAGGGGTGTCATTAGCTATGAGGTAGCCACACAATTTGGGTAACCTTGGTGAAGACAGACTGTCACCAGTTATGTCTGCTCTATCAGCTTCTGACATCAAGCTGAGAGACATTTTACACTCACTTATGCGCATACATTCTAATGTATTCTTGCACATACACAAAAGAACCATCACCACAACATGGTAACAATTTGCGAAGACACAGCCGTATCAAGCACATCTTAGTTGCTGTTTGTCATCCAAATGTCAGGGAAAGGAGCTTTTAATGGTATTGCACATCATAGCAGTGAGTGGCAGCATCCAGACACACTCCAAGTCCCCTGTGTCGCCAGAGCAATTAAGGCACCCTGACAACTGTGGGGGCTCTTTCAGTGTCACAACAAATCACTTGTTTTGAGGAGTCGTGCACTCACACCTTTCTACAGGGAGTTAGTTAGAGGCCTGTGTGTTCTTCACCGTGGCTCCTCCTCCAGGCACTCTATATCTTCACAATAATAGATCGCTGTTGACAGCGTCTCTAATGAAATGTTCTCACATGACATGCCGTGCGTGTGCAATGAGTGAACCGCAGCGTTTTTGAGGCTATCTTTCACGTCCTCAGGTATGACATATTTGCCACGTTGTATAAACGACAAGCTGAGAAGCATGGCAGCAGATGCAGATCATATCGGATGGTGTCGAGGCATTTGTGTGTTTGAGAGGGGAAGGTCGAAGGATGGCAGCTGAGGTGGATACACAGGCGTATACTTATAGGCATGATCCTCGCCCGGCTGTCTCATGTCCTTTAGCCCGTCTCAGCCTGGTGTGGTGTCAGAATGGTTAGAGGGGTCGAGATGTGTTTGTTTGTACGTTTGCTGGAGGCCTTGTGCAGATTGTAACACTTCAAGATGACACTTATGATGACTCTCATGATGAGTTCTTAGAATCCAGTCGAAACTAATTGGCCTTTTTAAATATGTTATATTAATTAATCTTTTTATTAAGCAGTGTTTTATCTCTTGCATGGCATTAGCATTCACTTGATTTTTTACATATTTGACTACTTTTCTGCTACATACCCATTTATCCAACTTGTAACAAAAAGCAAGAGTATAGTATAAATTATGTGCTGTATTTTGTCAAATCTATTCAGCTTTATTCATATCGTGCCAAATCATAACATATATCCTCTCAGGGCACTCTACATAGTAAGGTCAAGACCTTATCGTGTTATTGTTATGCATTTATGCACTTCTGGACAATGTTTTTTGACAACTGTTTGTTTGTGGTGTGTTTGTGCAGGTTCCAGTGTCAGTGGCTATGATGACGCCTCAAGTGATAACTCCACAGCAGATGCAGCAGATCCTTCAGCAGCAAGTCCTGAGCCCTCAGCAGCTCCAGGTTCTTCTCCAGCAGCAACAGGCCCTCATGTTACAGCAGGTAACGTACGACCGACATTCATGTCATCAGTAATTTTTTCAGACAAGGCCATCACGTTTCAAATGTCTCAGTTTGAAATGAAAATCTTCTTATGCATAGACTATGTTTCACAAAGATAAATTCACTTTGAACTGCTATTCTTCTCACTTTTCTAAGCCTCAAAGACTACATTCCTCAAAGTATTGAAAATTCTCACAAAACCCACTGCTGAGTTTATATGACTGACAGACTTTGACTCATACGTCGCCTTCCTGCCTTTTCTGCAGCAGCAACTCCAAGAATTCTACAAAAAGCAGCAGGAACAGCTCCACCTCCAGCTCCTACAGCAGCAGCAGCAACAGCAGCAACATGCAGGCAGCAAGCAGAGTAAAGAGGTAGGCTGACATCACTCCAATCGCCTGCCATTACCAAACATTGGCCAGACAGAGCATGGAAGGCATGTGTGCTCCCTCCCTCAACTCCATCTGCTTTCAGACTGTGGTTAAAGCAGAGACTGGGGTGGGGGGAAAGAGAATCAAGTGCACTCATGCTTCTGATTAGTATGTCAGACTTGGTGGATAAATGGTAGCAACTGACTGATACTGCGCTAAGACTACAGCATCTCTTTTTCTGGACCTGTCTTCACATTAAATGTATAATGTTTTACAGAGCCTGAGACTCGGCCCATTGTTCCAGATTATTTTTTTCTAGTAAACAAGTGTCCTGCGCAACAAAGAGATGACCGTTCCTGTGAGCCTTGTGTAGGACATAATGAAAGGCAGAAGGGAGAAAGGCAGAAACACGGAGCATATAAATCTGAGAGGCTTTTCTCTGTAATTAGCATGGAAATGGCAGAGGAAGAGAAGGCATGTAATTGTGAGATATCAGTGCAGAGAGCGCTCCCAGCTTTGTTGCCCGTGTTGTTTTTTTTTTTTCACCATTTTTCTTTCTTGCTTTCTCTCCTTGACGCCTCGTAGTACAGCAGGGCTTGCTCATAGGCAGCAGCTTAGTTCGTGTTAATGACAGGCGGATACAGGCATCACTGTGGACAAAGCAAATTATTATTGTGCGGTCAGAAGAAGTTCAAAGACAATCTGTGAATTTTTGCTCTTGTCCCCGTTGAGTTCCATGTTTGGAGAGCAAAGGAAGCACAGAATATTAAGCTCAACGTTAAAAGCAGACACACACCCGTCCACGCATGCTCACACTCACACCCGTTCGTGTGCTGTTGAAGCTCCAACTTCAAAGTCGTAGCTCCCTAATTAATGAACTGCGGGCTTCAGTTTGGACAAGTTGTGGCGTGATGCTCCCATAAATCAACATGACAGCAGAGCTCCTCGGCCTCAGATAGGGCCTGTCACCAAGTCGCATCTGATGTAAACACTAGAGGAGCAAGGGAGAAAAGAGGGGGGGAGGTGAGGGGGGGAGACAAGGAGGTGCAATTGATCAGTTGAATGGAGCATGAGAATAAAAGAAAAAACTACTTTTGAAGCATATTATGTATGATCACAGGAAATGGATGCAGCCTCAAGAGGCTCTCCCCCTCTGCCGATGTTTTCTTTCTCTTCCCATCGCTCTCTCTCTTTTTCAGTCGCATTTCTAGCAGCCATCAAAAGACAGAATAAGAATTATGCAGTGACTCCCCTGTGGCTGCCAGACAATAACCCCCTGTTGCTGCTTTGTGCCTCTTTTATTTTAAAGACATCAAAATTTAGTTTTTCAAAGATCTTTAACTTTATATTTGAAGCTTGACAATAAAGGCCTGCCAGTGCCACTCTTTATCATTTGTCAGGGACTGTATTTTTCTCTCCCTCGTGCCACTTCTTGTTAACCTCTTATTTGGTCTATTGGGTCTGGGGTTTTTAATGTGTCTGCATGCTGAGAGTGCACAGGAGCTGCTGTCAGCTGATGGAACCAGAAGAAAAAAATGTGAAGGGGAGAGAGTTAAATTCATTTGCAGTACTCGATTTTCTTTCTTCTTCTTTTTTTTTTCTGAAAAGCCATCCTCTATTTATTTAGCGTTTTGATGAAAGACATTGTTCCTTGTGAACTCCCACCCCCGTAGCAGTATTATCTTTATCTCGGGCTGTCAGGGAGGAGCTGGTGAACAGAGAACCAGTAAAGACATGAGAAACTTCTCTCACATTGATAGAAGAGGAAAAAGAAGCAACCATCTTTCATAAACAGGACAGATCAGAGAAGATCACAGGCCACCTGCATCCTGAATTTCACTGAGACCTCTATGAGATCTCTATCGTGTCTCTTTTCTCTCTGTCTCACTTTCCCGCCTCTCATTTTGGGTTAGATCACACATGAGCCGGTGAATGAATGTGGTTACTCTTCAATTATGACCCTCCACTACCACTGTCAAAGTGCCTTCTTCCCCTGATTGATCCAATGAGACGACCCCGCTTGCTCTAATAGACCAGCGCTGCACTGAGCTTTATTTTTAGTCAGTGCAGGAGAAGCAGGCTGGGTGTGGGGCAGGAGGGAGGCAGAGGAAGGGAAAGGAAAGCTTCTAGACCCTTTTGACAAGCTGAGCAGGGGTGGGCGGAGGGGACCCGTTTTATCTGGCTATTTCAGTGGTTTCAGAGCCGCCAGCGAGTGACCTGACTGCCGTGTTGCACAGAGACCTTTTTTGTATGCACTCAATTGTGAGAAGTAAACAAAGTGGTATATCCTGTGTTTGGTAAAAGGGTGCGGTGCACAGCTTGGCAGCCCCTGCACTGCTTTTAGTGCCCCCTCCTCTCCTCCTACCCGCTTGACAACTGGCCTTGTATACTCATAAACAGACCTTGTATCCTGTTGAATCTCAAAAATGCCTCTTTTGTCCTTATCTGTTAGAAAATATAGAAAGTGTCCTAATAGCTCTTGTTTAATTGGTACAAACTGATTTTTTTTTTTTTTTTTTGCTTGACTGTGTATTTATTGAGGACAGGTATTGATTAAAGGGTTAAAAGTCATCTTTGTCTCTCTGTGCCCCTGTTATCTAAATAGCATCTCTCATTTGTTTTGACTCATAGGAGACTGGGGATATTAGATAATTTCCTTCTATTTATTATTCTGACTGTCTTTTTTTTCCTTTCAATTTTCTTCTGCGTTCTTCTATCACTTTTTCAGCCCATCGAAGTTCAACACGTTTCGCTTTTCAGAGCGAAAATATCCCCCTGTAACCCCAAAATTCTTGAAGACACACCAGTGTTTCATTAAATGCTTCTTGATAAAACAGCCGGAGCACAGTGAGATCAACATAACAGCTATCTCTCAGTCAGTCCGCAGTATGTGATTGAACACAGCTTGCTGCGCTGGTTGGGGGAAGAAAGTATCCCTGAGCTCAGCGCCATGCCTGGGAGAGTTGTGAGAGTTGCTAGGGTGGTTATTAAGCACTTTGATTTAGTCACACGTTGTTTGCTGAATTATGAATGGCTGTAATTAAATTCCTGTGGCTCTTATTATGAATGATTAACTATGTTGTTTCATTGTTTGTCATTTGCCTCCCGACTCCTCGTTAATTAAGGGAGAGAAAGATGTATAGTCTACCTGTCTTAAGTGGGCCCAGACTAACCCACACCAAAGGCAAAATTTATGAAAGTTACACCATACTATTGTGTGTTAGCACATGCAAAATCCATTAACCTTGTTTTTTACGAATTAACATGTTGCTCTAATGTGTTACATTTTACAGCCGCAACTATGAACTCTGTGGCCTTGAACTTGAAATGTTTTTCTTCAGCGCTGTGCACAAACCCAGCAATGTACAAACCTGAAAATCAGAGTTGCATGTTTTCACTGGCTGTTATGCCTCTACATACTGTATGTATATGTGTTTGCTGATGGTGTGCCTCTCTATCTTTGTGTCTTTGCATGCCAGCAGCAGGTGTCAGCACAGCAGTTGGCCTTCCAGCAGCAGCTCCTGCAGGTCCAGCAGGTCCAGCAGCAGCACCTGCTCAACCTTCAGAGGCAAGGGCTGCTCACCATTCAGCCCGGACAGACCGGCCTGCCGCTGCACTCCCTCACTCAGGGTCAGTACCTCGTATCGGGCTTCAACGCTTTACATCCTCTGTGCTTCGGTACGCTGTTGCTCAATAGAAGCATTTTGCTGCAACAAAACTGTCTGGGCATGATCTGACTCTTTTCACTTGTTCATTTGCAAGTGCTAAAATTTGTTTGCAGAGGAAGATTTGGTCTACTGTTGATTAAATATTTGAGGATTCTGGGTTGTCTTATAAGACAAAACGGTGGAGATTAGGGTTATCCTATTGCAGCTGTCTATTGATACATTGGATGATCTTGGCCTGAGCATAGTTTGCAACTGTGGATTTAAAGTCATAATAATAATTCTGCTTAAAAATATTAAAACATGCAACCAGAAGAATGATTCAGTTGTGCTTTAAGATTGTAATAGGCTGTTTGTGAGCACCTGTGGACACCTGCTAATAAAAAAAAATTGTTTTTATGTAGTTTTTTTTTTTTACTAGTTTCCACGTTTTTCCAGTCACACAATCACCATGAAAATTAACGTTTCTTCTGCCTTTCATCCCACTGTTTCTGGAAAAAAAATATCATATTGTCTTGCATCCTATTTACACTGATCTTAATGCATGAACTATGCAGCTAGACTCTAAAAAATTCTGCATGAATTAATAGTATATTAAAAACCCAAAGCTTACATGAGACTGGTTTGACTGAATATAATGCAGCACTGTTGTGTTGCAGAATTTCTGGAAAAAAAAATAGATATAATTTTAAAAGGAATCTATTTTAATACTGCAGCTTGTGTAGGTGTATCACTGTTTACTCTGAGTGGTTTGACCTGCCACTGTTGTTCACCTGCTACACTATGTGCACAAATTCACATAACCCAAGTGAACAATGTGTCACAAATACATAATCACATTCTGTGCCTGGTTTCACTCAGGACACACCCAGTGGAAATCTTTGGAAAACACTTGTTTATGTTACTGAATGGTATCTTACACAGTTAACCCAGGGCAGTCTGCTGTTTACTGCAAGATTCTAGTATGATTTTGGCCTGATACATTTTGTTTAATACCATCCCAGACCTACATAAGTAACATATCCCACTGTTCAGATCAACATTTTGCCCTTCAACTCATTGTCCTGTGTGCGTGATTGGCATCCTGGTGGCAGTCTCCTTCAGCCTGGAGGAAGACTGGATCTATTGTTCGTAAACTACCAGTGAACTTGTCATTGTGAAACCGCCTGTTACTTGATAGGGAGTCAATACTTGTTGTTTGGCCAAGAAGTTTATTTCTTTATTTATTCTTTAATGTTTTGCTAAGGAGCGGCCGTCTTGTGACAAAGACGTCGTCATAAGGGTTTTAGTACATGACATTGACTATTCATTCCTGGCTAAGACAAACAGTTTTGAAATAACAAGATAAAAACGGGAGGGTTTGAGGGGGTGCTTAGGTAATAGGCAAACACAAACACAGTTTGTACAGTGCTGTTATTGTTTGGACTGGGTATGGAATCACTCATCCGCTTGCAGACGATTGCCATGGGCACAGGCGTGGGGCACTGCTGTGTTGTGAGTGTGCTTTGCTGAATTACTCTGTGTCAGATGTCTGGCAAACACTCACACACCCCTTGAGTAAAGCGTTATATGAATGATATGGCTAGGTACTGTACTTTTGATAGATTTCACAACAGACTCAGAACATCCTGTTTATTCTGTGTCATCATCAAATACCTCTGAGGCATCTCATCTTGTCAAGAGAGTGGGTGTATGGAGTTTTATCCTTTTAACAGTCCCTTTTCATTGTTTTATAAATATATATATATATATATATAAAACACATAAGCTTTGTTAGGACCACATGCTTAATTCTACTAAAATACTAAAATAGTGATTTTGGTTATTACTTGCATTGATAGGGAGGTTTGCATGTATCACATTACAGGCTTTTTCTCCTCATGTTCAACAAATAACAAAACATTAATGAGCAAATTACCAAATTTAGTTGAAAAATGCTCAAAGAATACTGAGAGAAAATATTGCTTTTATTCCCATGGATTTTATTTTCATAAAAATAAAATAAAAATTGTGATTTTAGTTTTCACACCCAGTCAATGTAATATAATTTGTCTAGGGTGTTGTTTGCTTAAACATCAAGCTGAGAAACACAATCTAAGCACAGACAATTATTATATTGTTTCAGTTTATTATAACAAGCCAGACCTGGTTAGTTTGTCCTTGCTGTCTGCTGTTGGTTAACTCTGTGTCTCCGACAGCTGTTACAACACTTAGGCTAGTGCTTCAGGGCCCCAGTTTGTCTTCCTATTCTACACATTTTCTGCTTGACTGTTTGAAGTTATTGATGACCTTTCTGTTTTCCACATCACTAAACTCTTTCATGCATCAGCGGGCCAGGCCTATGGTGCTCAGATCTAATCTGCAATATTCAGCTAGCAGTTAGCACTGCATCGGAAGTGATGAGTTTATCTGTTCTGTTTGGGTCCTCGTGATTATGGATTCAAACTTGGGGGCAGTAAATTGCCATGACTTTTTAACTGATGATTTTTATTTCTTTCATTTTGAAATGTAGATATCAATATAATTATTTTAAAAGGCCACTGTTATCACACACAATCCACGGTATCCGTTTTTCCATGTGCCGAGACAATGAAAGCAACAAAAGGTTTTCAAGTAATAGGTCAGTGTAACAGTAATTAAAGAAAAGTAGGTGTGCTTTTGGGTACCGTGATGCAGTTTACAGTTCAGTTTTATATCAGTCTTCTGCTTAGTTACGTTGTTGGCTAAGACAGATTGCAGTCATTGTTCTGCCAAAACGACGGACTGAAGGAATGCATTTGAATTAGCTTTTCAGAAAATTGATAGCACTAATTAAGTATCAACTTGTAGATAGCAGTTTTGAGTGAAAAACAACTGCTCGCATTATCTGGAGCATAATTTGTTTCTCTTGTCGTGAAGTCTTTTGACATTAATGTTCAAAGTCTTGGAGACGGCCAGACGGTATCTGTTATAAATTACAACAATGTGTTTGGGGAGGATATAACTCTCATAAATATAAATTTGATCCAACCACCCCCTCCTCACCCGCCTCACAAAACGCCTGTCCTCTTGACCTGATAAGTGAGTCAGTGGTTGCTCAGGCTCACACATAGCCCAGGTATTGCATGTGTGTGCGTAAGTTTGCATGTTTTTGCACATGTGTGCGTGTGTGTGTCACAGAGGTGGCCAGTGTTTGTGCACATCCTGGCTAAAATGGACACTCACCCTCCGAGGTTGCTCTGCAAGAGAGCGAGTTCTTATAGCTGCACAACATCATTTAAGCTGTCTAAGAGAGGCCAGTGGGACAGTGACAAGACAAATTTGTCGGTAATATGAAAGCAAAGAATGTGGCGAGCCATGAAGTGCTCACAGAACAGCAGCACATCAGGGACAGCAGTGGGTAATGCAGCTGACCTGTCAGTGATTGATACATCCAGCAGTGGGCTACTGGTAATAGTTCCTGCAGCATTAGGACAGGACATATTTCAGGCCTAAGGGGTGCATATCAGCAGGCCAGTGATTACGGCAACATAAACAGGGGTGCAGTAAAGGTCCCAGTCTGACGGAACAATAAACTAATAGCGATGTCACTGTCCCCCCATGGCACTGGTACTGCATGTGAGAAGTAACAGCACGGTTTAAAGAGCCCGGATCACTGGGGGCCATTTTTTATTTGGGGGATGATGGCCTGCAACTGATGTCATTATGAACCTTAAATCAACTTTCTGCTTGCTTGAACATGGTCACCTGGGTACAGGGGGACAAGGACAGGAAAAGGTTGAAGAGCTCGGCCTGTCTCGGTGCCAGAGCTACCTGCAGAGGTAAAATTGAGTTGGGAGGCCGGTGATCAATCAAGTGTCCCAACAACATACATTTTTTAAAGTGCTTGTCCGTATTTCCCAGTCGTAATGAGTGGAATAGTTGTGTTGAAAAATGGAAAGAGGAAAGATAAACCAATCCGGCATTTAAAGGATGGACAAACTGGGGACCCAAGAAAAAGGATTTACAGATCAATGTCATTATGTGTCCCACAGTAATCAGATGGAGAGAAACTCAATGCATTTTGTCCGAACACAAAATATAATACCTGCTGAGACATTTGTGTAATGATATTTTATTGTCATTTATGTGGAATCATGAGCCATAGCTGTTGTTGGATTTGAAGAGGTTAGGGTTAGCTCGGACTACTGAGGGGGAAGAGGCGAACGGAGAGCAATAAAACTACAGAGTAGATCCAGAAAGAGACAGGTTGGTCCCACTCCGTTACCTCTCTCATCAGGCCGGTCTATCCGCTGTGGTTTCATCTGAGTAAACAGTGGTGTTGGGGTCACCAGGACTGCTGGGTAATTGAGCCAGTGTGGGCTGCCCTGTCAAGCACATCTGCTAAAAATACATCGCCCACTGTCACCGGGCACCAAGTGGGGGGAAAATGATTGTTCCCGCTGTCGGAGCACAGGACACTCGCATCACCAGTGACCTTCCCCTTCTAAACCAGCTATCACAGGAGAAAAAAAAGAAACAAAAAATAAACTTTTGCTCTGAAGTCTGCTTATACCACCACATCAACAATGGCTCCTTTGATAATGCAACTGGAAACCAACAAGCAGCGGATTAGCATGCTATAACACAGACCGCAATATTAAGCATGTTTAGCCTGTCATGGACGTGCACTTCGATTAGGGCACATCAAGGCATTGAAGAGAATAAGGGAGAATACAGGCGGACAGAATAGAGAGAGTGTGTTGAAATATTCGAATGAGGAAAGACGCTCCTTGGAACGTGGAAAGGTTATTGATTTGTCCTGCAATCATTTCCTGCTCTTTGATATGCAAACGATCTAGTGTGAATTTACAGCAATGCTATCAGACTCATTTCACAGTTCTTAGCCCCTGCGTCTCTCTGGAGTCCTCCGCCTCATTAGGCCAATGTTCTCCATTACCAGCATAATTAAAATCTTTAGTAGCTTATCAAATTAAAAATATTTTTGCTGATCGTATTGAGATCTTCACCTTACAGTTATTTTCCACAACAGGAATAAATTAAGACTAAGCATTTTGCACACAATGTGTTACAATCTGGTGCTTGAAAGGAGCACTTCTGGTATCTATAGAGCTGGTGATGAGAAACAGGGAGGGGGGATCCGGAGAATATAAACCCAAGCAGATAAGCATGTGCAAATCATCTTTCATTTGCCAGTGCTCATTTTGAGAATGGATTTAATTAATTGTAATGTTAAACGAGTGGTCTTGCCCATTTGCTCTGTGGTTAAACTCACCACATATCCAAGGGCTTCTTTCACCATGTTTAAAATGTGGCTTATATAAGCACAGATTTGAATCCCCAATGCAAATGCACACACATTCTGCAATTAGATCTTTCAGTGGTATTAAAATCAGGCTTACCCAAATGCGCTGTGTTTTGACCGAAAATACAAGTAACCGTAGATTCTCACCCGTGAGGTTTAATCTTATTTTACATATCTGCTTTATCCTCATTTGTGTCAAGTGAAAGCAGAGTTCTCCTGCACAGTAACAGACACACCATAGATGGACACATATATATTGTGTGCCAACAAAGGCTCTCTTCTCTGAGACATGGAAAGTGGGGTGCACAAACACAGCATTATCCTTCTTCATCCCGATTCTGGCCCTGAGTGTCGGGATTGCCGTCACTCATAGGCAGAAAAAGCACACCCGCTCTGTAGATGTGTTTCCAGCACACAGAAAAATGTCTTCTGTCTTCAAGGGATTTTTTTTCAAAGGGCTATGTGAGCTGCAGTGTGCTTGACTTGTTAAATGAGGTTTAAGTCTTCTGTGTCAATTGGAGGCGGTGCAGAGCTTTAAGTATTTTGCACATTAATGCGCTTTTGAGAATATTACCCCAGGGTCCTGTTTCTCAAGGAGACAGGGGTGGGATGTTTTCTAGTGTTGCTATTGTAAACTTTTTGTTGTGTGTGTTCTGCACATCTCTGTTGTTGGGAGAAAATGATGGTGATTATTCAGATTTCATGCCTTGTCTGGATGTTAATTATTTACTCTGGGCATGAAATTTGCGTGAATGCCAGGGATTTGTGTATACAAACACGCTTCAGATCACAGGAAAAATGGGAGGGAGAGAAGGAGGTGGCAGAGAGAAGAGGTGGGGGAGCTCTCAGTGCATTACCCTGTAGTGGAATATTTTCTAATTAATACTCGGCTTTGTTTACAGACGCTTTGATTTAATTAAGTGATGAAGAAGAGAGTTGGATTAGCTGTTAATTGATTTAATTATCCAATTTGTTTGTCTCAGGCATGATTCCAGCAGAGCTGCAACAACTGTGGAAAGAGGTGACAAATGCTCACGTGAAGGAGGAGCACAACAATAGCAGCAACAACGGCCACCGGGGCCTTGACCTGTCCTCCCCGGCACCGCCAAAGAACCCACTCCTCAACCAGCATGCCTCCACCAACGGGCAGTACATGAGTCACAAGAGAGAAGGGTGAGTTCCTCCGTCTGCAAGGACTTCTAAGTTTTGTGTTTTATTTTACTTTTATGTGTGTTACAACTTCTGCTTGTTCTCACAATAAGACACAAGCTTAAAATGAAATAAAATGCAACTAATGCATTCATACAATCATGCTTTACCAACTAGTAATTGCTGATATTAAGCAGTCTTCACTGTGTCATGTAAAGGAAATTGGAGGCCCATGTGCCTTATTTTCTTATTTAAATAATTAATTTTTTACAAGACCTCAATTGATGTAAATGGCTCCATAGATTTGCACAGATCACTATTAATTTATAGTTTGTAAGTATTCATGAAGACCAATAGTTACTTTTCCATGCAGCTGGATGCACTTGGGAATTTCAGAGGAGCACCTGCAAGGAATACAGGGATTTGGATAAATGTTCATGTAGTGGAAATGGCATCACTGTGCTATTAATGGGGATATCAGCGTATTGACCCCCTGTTTCTGCGGTTGCACATTGAGTGCAGCTGTGATTGAGCTGTACTTCCTTGAGAACATTTCGATACAAGTGTCTTTTCATAAAGACAAATATTTCCTTCTATCCTGGGAACATGTGGATGTGCACAATCAAGCTGTCAGTTTCGGAATATAAAAAAAAAAAACATAACAAGAACAACAAGCTATTATATGCTAGAAAAAAAAAACAAATACTGGGTGTATCATATTTTCAAAACCAGGATGAATCATCTATGAAAGGCATCTGCTCTCTTAGCTGTGTGTGCGTACGTGTCTTTAAGGAAGGAATTAATTTGGCATCTTACACATTTGCTTGTTTTCTTGCACCAAAGCCTGATCTTTGAACTGCTAGTGAGGAGCCTCCAGGCACCATGATCTCACTGCATAACATCTGACTTATGTTTCAGTGATCAAAACCTACACGTCATTATGAAAGCAATGCCGATGAAAGCATGTTTAGCACAGTAAACCGGCAGGCTTTTGGAGGTGAAGAGGGGCTGCTTGTGGGAAGGGACATGGGGGGTTGTAGAGAGGATCTGAGTGACACCAAGAGGATATGCTATGATTCACTGATGGAGAGATAGAAATGGAAAGCAGCTATTTCTTTTCAAGTAGTGCTATCGGTTTTAAATACATTCATGACATACTACCTGTACAGACTTATCCTCTTTACTGTGCTTCAAACTTATCTTCCAGCACAGTGGAGAAAAATTTTAAAAATGGGCGTTAGTTGTTTCCACAGTTGACAGTATCCACAGGCTCCCAGTCCTTCATCCAGTGTCTGGCTGAATGTCTGGTTTTTGTGTAGTTAACTGACAAATCGCAGGGGGAGGATATTGACTCGCTCACTCCATCACACATTGTCGCAAGCGAGCAAACAAGGTGAGCATCGATGGCAGGAAAAGGCAAGAACCAGCCTCAGCTGAGGGCTCCATGAAACATCGGAGAAGACATAATGCAAGAGCTGGCAGCCCCTCTGCCTCGCACTGACTGTCAGAGATTAAAGAAGATGTCAGCAGCAGTTTAACACAAGCTTAAGTGAAGAAGGCAGTCTCAGTCTGAATATTCTCCCAGTATCTTAGATCTGTCAGAAAACCAAGCAGGTGATTCTCATCCACCGCATCTGTTCAAGGAAGTGCATTACCTACCCAGAGTTTTAAATGTGCAATTACAAAGAAAGATGACTGATACAAAGTGAACACAAAACATTCCACATTAAATGCTGAATGATGCTAATTTAGATTCACACAACCAATAATCCTTTCTTGTGTTAATTTTGGTACACTTAAATCGCACAACTATCAAGAGCATTATTCCCCTCTTTTGATGATGCACACTCAATTCTAATCAGACTCCATGGGAAGAAAAATGAAATATTATTAAGTATGATTATTCTAAGCAAGGCTCTGAGAAAACGTCTGTGTTATAATCCAGGGATTTGAATAATCAGGTTGAAGATAATGGGCTGGGCCGGCCTGGGCGTAAATAGAGAGCATCCACTCATCCTCCCAGTGCTGAACTTAATGAACTTTTAATTGATGCGGTTTTGCAAGTCCTTTTGTCATGCAACAGAAACAAGCCTCTCTGCTGATGGGCCTGTTTTCCCGACTGGCTTCAGATTGGTTTACAGCAGGCCCTAAGTACCATGTAGTTAGTTTCATGTGTCATATAAAATCTGCCCAGGCACAACGACGCCTGCAACTAAAACCTTAAGTGCATCCACAGGAATCACTCACCGGCTTTGCACTTCCGTCTTAAGGAAGGAGAAGAAATTCAATCACTGCCGGCTTGACACACCGAAGATGAGGCACGTGTTCCTGCTTTTAGTTGTTTCAAAGAACACTCTGGCAGGGCAAGCTGAGATTTCTGTTTGTCTGAATAACATCCTTGATACGACCAGATCCTGAGTCACTCAATATGTCAGGCCGTGTTGTTTCCCAGCCCACGAATTGCAACGCATAGATAGAGATATACCCCTGTGTGCCAGGTCATCTTTATTCAATGATTTGCTCATTTAAATCAAATGTGCCTGATCTGTATCTGACACAAATTCCCCATACAGTGCTGCATCAGCTTTGTAAGGGGGAGCATCCTTGCAAAGCGCTTGGCCCACTTTACTTCACAACATCAGTAACCACAGCTCAGGGACTGTAACACAGCAATCTGTTAAGGAGATAAATAATCAGATTTGGCACAGCACTCCCATTCCTCTCTTGCCTTTCATTTGTCTTACATGAGAAAAAATTATAATTAAATCATTAAGGGTAAAGCACGCTGTGGCACCGAGAAGACAGAAGGAGAGGATCCAGTATACGACCTAGAGAGTTAAAGAGGGGAGGGTAGCGGGTGTGGATGGAAGGTGGAGGCAGAGGACACCAGAGAACAGGCTAACATCAGTACCAACAGGGAGGGTGAGTGTTGTGACTTGCTTCACACACTGTGGCCAGACTCTGACCTGGCATGGTGGACATCAATCTTGCCACCTTTTTGCTGATAGATTGAGTCCATCAGCACCGGATGCCATAGATCTCCACTTGTTTATGGCCCAAAGCATCTCATCAAAATAAGTGAGCTAGAAAACAACTGGCTTGCAGCTGTCGAAATCATCTTGGTGTGCAGTTGCTCCTGTCTGTCTGCACATAAACACCGTGCAACACCTGGAAGGTTCACACTCTGTCTGTTCGGGTCTATATGCACTTTAATGTTCCTTCTCCTCTAAAGGAAGCTGATGACATGGTTTTCCTCATCGCTGTTACAAGATCATTAGAGTGTTCTTCCCTCGGGCTGCCTGACAATAATAACATCCTGACAGACCTGTCGTGAGTGCAAGTCAAATTTAACGCAGCACAAGGAACTGCTGATCGGTTTCCTTTTTTTCCCAGAACATGCTCTCAAATGGGAGAAAACCCCATGAATACTACACTCTTCTCCTATTACACTAATGTATCTCATTTGGTGTAAATTCTGTCATTTACTACTGTTTAGCCATCCACCATTTAAAAGGGCTCTTCTGCCGCCAGCCCCTCGTAGTGCTTTGTGCTCACTGATTCCCAGCGCACTCCACATTTCAATATCTTATTAATACAGAATTAACCAACAAGCCTCCTCGCAAAGAATTAAAAAAGGATCTCTTTAAATTAAAAACCAGCGTTACCTTCACCAGTCCACACATTTCCTTGTTAAAAACTCATTATAATAGGTCTTCTGCCATCTATTTATTAGCTGTATCAAAACAGAGGTCTTAATGTGAATGCATAATTCATAATTGAATAAAAAAAATTCTGACTTTTGAAAGAGGGAGAAAAAAAAGCTGCTAACCACATTCATGAATGCTTGACTGCTTCCTAATTGCAATGCAATTATCACATGTTATGAACAATGTGAACTCTTAAGCAAGTAATTATAACACAAGGAAACCTGTGACGACCTTTAAATTTTCCTACTTGAGGTACAGCTTTACTAACATTGATACAAATGAGATTTTAATCTGAACATCAGCTTGTTTAATCCTGTAAAATTGGCACACCACGGATAGATTAGTTTCGTTTTTTGCTAATTCATTTTTACATCAATTTTTTAAATCGTAACAGATGGATGATTGGCTAAGAAATGCAAATTGTTGTTTTTAATAATATTTTTCTCCTACTTTTTTCTTAAAGAAATCCCCTGAAGCAGTAGAATTAGACATTATTTCTCATGGAGTCTGTATATGAATGAGATTTTTGGGGCTGGAGTTATTCCCACATGGCAACACAACAGTTTGTGGTGCAATCTCCTTATCCGTCCTGTTATCTTAGAGAGCAGAGCTCACACTGGAGGAGAAGCAGCAGCAGCAGCATTGTGCTCACGAGCCGCCAGAAGCACAGGTGGTAGCGATATAGGCCAGTCCCCCAGGCTCTTGTAGCTGAAAGTTGTGTGTCTTGTATAGTGCCTGTGTCCATATGGCTGCCTGTCTCGCTCTCTTAGCAGACACTGCCTCTACACGGGCCGCTTTCTCTCAACACTGATTGTGGTTAGCTCTGGTTCCACGCCTCTCGCCATATGGAAGATGTTGTAAAGTTTGTTTTTCAGGGATGTTCCTGCTATTTAGACTGATTGTATGAAGCCATATGCTCCCCATAGATGCACGCTTGTCAGCCCCTGGTGGCATGGATTGGTCAGTAGATAAATTGATACCAGGCGGGGATGTTTACAGTTTGTGCACGGTGTGAAAGTAGGAATTTCATGTTGTGGTACAGACTTCTCCAGGTGGGCTCTGGGACACGATGCAGCAGGCAGCACAGGAAAAATAGCGACTCAAGGAGCCCCCTAGCAGTGTTGATCAAAGTGAACTGCAACATGGCTCAGTGATACTAAATAATTACATATTGATTTGTCCCCTCTTTTAAGTGTAGAGCAAGCAATGATCACATAGGTACACTGATTTCACAAAGCCCAAGGTTCACAGATCAAGTAGAAAACAACATTTCCTGGGGTAAACAAGATATAGTACATGGAGGGAGGTGCTAAGCAGGGATCGGCTTAGCAGGATAAGCCATCATCTTTGACCTCTCATCATGTTATGTGACCACAGGCCTGTAACCAAGAACAGCTAGTGATCTGTTTTTACTGACAACTTTCTCTCTGAATCTCTTTTCCAGATCCACGCTAGAAGAACCTTCCCCCCACAGTCACCCTCTCTATGGCCACGGTGTTTGCAAGTGGCCGGGATGTGAGGCAGTGTTTGATGATTTCCATTCATTCCTCAAGTAAGTTTAAGTCATAGTCAGAGGTATGTTTCTATCACAGTTTGTTTGTCCTCTTGTTGGGTCGATTACACGTTTTGTGATCCCAACGCGACTCAGAGGCACTGCAGGTGCAGCCGGTTGTTATTCCTTAGTCTGAGTTGGCCCTTTCTTGACAAGGGTACTGTGGTGGGGTGTCCTTCTGGGAACGGCATGGGCCTCTAATTCCTGTGATAAGTGCAGTTCCCATGGTGACGGGGGCCGTTTTTCCCAAACAAACAACGGTAGGATGTTTATCTGTGGCAGCTCACACTTAGGGCGCACCGCATGTTTGCCCTTGTCACTGGACAGGGGGATTGCTGTATATGTCTTGGACTGTCTTGCTCAGCTTTTTTTAATCCTTTTCCCTGTAGTCGGTTTGTTTTTTCCCCTTTGTCTCATGCTGTACTTTTGTGACTTGCTCTTTGGTTTAGTTAATGGATGGCCCACACCTCACCTCAATGTTAAAATGAACCAGTATACCGTATTTAGAAAGCTCCATCTCAGTCAGCATCACCTGCTGTGTAGCATCTTTCCAGTGTGTACTTTATAACAGGTTTGACTCTGTCCAGCCTGACATAGGCCATTGTTTTGCTCCCTGATTCTCTGTTTGAGTCAGACCCCCGGTTTCCTAATCAAGCCTGTGTGCGGTGCGCTCTAGGTAATCCAACACATAACAGTGCCATGGTTACGGAGAGGATGAAAACATCTGCGTTGTGGCAGCAGATCAATGGCTCACTGTCACCCCGGATTAGTCGCACTTTAAACAAGATATGACACAATTCCATTATCCTAAAACAAGCACTCAGCGAACACACAGCTTCCCCACAGACGCAGAAGAGAAAGGTGCTGAAGAAGATGCCTCATAGGCTGCTCAAAGTTTTGACTCTCTTTGTCAACATCTTGAATCTGCTTTTGATTATTTACATAAATCCGCTTTAAGCCAGTTTGCATTTAAACTGCTTATCACACTAGATTGTATAGTAGTACAGTTTCTGTGTAACTGAAAAGAAGCGGTTACATATTTTTATTTTATTTAATAAACATGCAGTGACACTGAGTTATTAAACCATGTATTTCACACACACACTTTAACACACAGACACATATTTCAGCTTTGGGAGTGCCCGCTTAAATCTATCATTATTTATTGTATTCTGACATTGCCTCACCCTTTGTTTATAGAACAGAGGAGAATTAAATTCAGTGCGCCCGGTAGAGCTCTGCCTTAAAAAGTCTCTAAGTGCACTCTGCTCTGTTTTTACAAGTGTTTTTATCATGGCAACATCTTGTTTACTTTAGTTGCCTGCTCAAACTGCTTGGAACATGTTAAGAAAACATTTGGGGAGAGTCTCTACAAAGCTGCCTTTGTTTAACAGCAGGCAAGAGTGCGAGCAGCTCACCAAGGTGTTAACTCTCAAACCCTTAAGCACTTCCACATGAAACCCAGCAACTGATACTGCAGGCCTCCAAAAAGAATCAAAAATAAAAACAAAGAATACATAAGGCATTATAATGCTTTTACAGAAGTCTCTAAAGTTGGAACACGCAAGTGAAGCGAGACGTTTGTGAGTTTGTGTCTGTCTGTGAGTGTGTAGTCAGCAGAACACAGTGTACTGTGTACCAGAGAGAAAGAAAGGTGAGGAGGACTCTAACGTCAACCACATTTCAGCACCACATGCCAACAGTAACAACTAACACAGGGCTGAAATGTTGTTTTAAACTATGTGTGTATTTATTTTATCTTTCAAAGAAAACATTACATACCTACATGCACTATCTCGATAAATACAAGGCACCAAATCCCTGTTCCTGTTTTCGGGTTCAGCACACAGAAGGGTGGGGTTGGGTTCATAGCAGAGCCTGGTGTTTTTATGAGGGTCAGGACCCTTTGCTTCAGTGTCCAGTCAGAGGTCAGAGCCAGTGAAACACTGCAGTGCCCTCTAGTGCTGCACTGTCTGTCTGTTCAAACCACAAAAAGTCATCTCTGACACCCCAGCACGATGCAGTGACTGTTTTATTAGTCATGTGGCCTTGTAACACTGCAAACCCTACAGACTTATTAAAATGGTACATATAAGACAATCATAAAATAATGTAAAATTAAATTTCAGAAATCTTATCTTCATTAAAATAAACAACAAACTATAATCTTCAAATGCTAAATTAGAAGCCAATATTTTCAAGCATCAAAAATCTGAAATTTTCACTGCTTTTTAAATGTAAATACCGCTGTACAGATGTGTGCATTTAATTTAAATTCCACCCAACAGTGGAGAAGATAAACCTCCCTCAGAGACAGCCTTAAGCTGTGGCTTCAGTCCATATAATTAGAAATTGTAAAGAGAAAAAAAATTAGGCAAACTAACTGATATGTAAAAAGCCGACTGTGTGAATATCTATTTAACTTGTTTTATTGTGGCAATTTACATTAGGATCTGTCATCCTGCCAGAGCGCCTTTAAAAGTGGCTTTATTTGAAGTCCAGAAAGTGACACATGCCAACGTTCATAGTCTCTCTCGATGTCAATTCCCCGTTTCCCCTGCTCCCGTGTCCAGACACTCCTCTCAAGGCTGCATTAGGGCCATTTGAATATTTCATTTCCTATTAATTATGCACTGTGACTCTCCATGTCATTAGAAGAAATAAAGTGGAATGTAACAAAGGATGAAAAGAAGCAGGGCACATGTCTCCTATGAACAGAGAAATTCCAAAGCTGCTCACGTAGGCCACCCTTCATTGAAAATTCAGTCTGTGCCAGTTAAATTGGAGTTGAAACGTCTTTACCTATTATTTTTCTTCTTTGAAATTTAGTAAGATGTCCTAAAATGTTTACCAGTTTCATTTTCCGACCTACTTAATTAAATGGGCATTTATTTGACTCAAACAAATGGAAAGCTCAGAGAAGCCTAAATTGATTTCAGCAAATGGGGGATATTGCCCACGCTTTCTTTAAATATGCCTTTTTAATTTCTTTTTTGCCACAATAATTAACTTCAAGTGCTGAATGTATATCGCAGTCATTTTGAAAAATGTATTATCAAAACACAATAGGTAGACCCGAAAGGGGGAAGAGACCACGTTTCCCATGAAGATTTAAATCATTCACCTCAAGGTTGAAAATACTGCAGCTGAACAGAAGCATCCATATGTCAAGCAGAGCTCTATCAATTTTCCTTCCTTTCAGATGTCTGTTTTCTGAGTGTAAATGTGGTGTTTAATGCACAAATGTGTTGTCTGTACATAAAGCAATGGCATCAAATTTATTGGGCTATCACAACGCCAGTGCTGCCACTGTGCCGTCACCGGTTGACTCTGGCTATTTTTGATTTGCAGTAAATGACAGAAAGAGTGAATATGGAAAGGCAGGCACATTGCACACCTTCCTCGCATCTGCCGGCGCCACTTGGTGCACACGCAGACATGCCTGGTGACAGTGACCTACATGGTCACCGAAGATGTGATATAATTTATGATATATATAATATATTGGATCCATTAGCGAGCATAATGAAGTAGTGAAATGAAAGGGTATTTGTGAAATCAGTTCAAACATCCTGCTCGGATTATGATTAAATGATTAATGAAATGCCCCTGCATAAGCATTTTCAAACAGTAATTCATGCGGCAGCTGATAAAATTCCCCCAATCATATTTCCTTCACTCATGAACCTTATCTCCACCATTTTATATAAATCACAGAAAAAAACCCTGTCTGCTACCCGGCGAGCTACTTATTTAGATTAGTTATAAACGTACAGGAAAAGAGAAAATCTTCCCGGTATAAAATAATCACGCATAATTATATCCATAATTCAAGTTTGTGACAGATCCCATCTCCTTGTCCTGTTGTCCTCTACGTCTGGTCTGGCTTTATTTGAATTCTCCTAATTTTAATGATATAATTAACTATCAAAACACCAAAAAGAGCAAAATCAACCGGGCAGGGGAAAGCTGCAGTGAGAAGAAATGGCATTAGGGCACTGGTGCATAATTTAGCAATGGAATCCAACCTGAAATTCTTCAATCATTTCTCTTATCTGTAAGCTGTAGTTGAAGCAGACATGACCGTCATGAAATATTGAATGTCATTCTTGTATGTTAAAAGAAGTATTTCTTTTTGTTTTGCGGGCAGTGTGTGTGTGTGTGTGTGTGTGTGTGTGTGTGTGTGTGTGTGTGTGTGTGTAATCTTTGCAGTATGCTGTTAGTTTTATGTGTAGTATTTGCTTAAATGTTATCAAATACTCTCCATCGTGCTTTACTTAATTGCCAAGTTGCATCAGATAGAACTTTTGTTTCCTACATCTCAAAAGTTGCAGAAGCCGAACTGACATCAGCTTTTTTTGGGGTTTTTTTTTTCTCTCTTTTCTGTTTTCCAGGCATCTTAACAATGAGCACGCCCTGGATGACAGGAGCACGGCCCAGTGTCGAGTGCAAATGCAGGTCGTACAACAGCTGGAACTGCAGGTATTGTCCCAGCGGTTGTTTTGATCCAAATATTTATGTGTCTTCTTCTGCTGACACTTCCTCGGTGTCTGCCGAACCCCTCCCTGTCTGTCTGATATCAGCCATGGGGTCACTCGTGGAGAGGGGGAGGATGTGGGGTGCAGAATGAAACAATTTTGTACATTTGCTAGTAACCAGTCATTAAAAATGTGTTATGTATGCATGACAGCCAGGAAAAGATATATGAAGGGCCTGGGGCTAAGTAGAGAAGATAATTACATTTTGAATTTTACTGGGTTTTAAAGTTATTTATGACTTTTAACTGTTTGGCACCAACAATAAAGCACTTGGTGAAATGATTCGGCAGCGTAGTGTGGATCGGCGCTTAGTGTCGAGTGAGTTAAAGCAACAGAAAGGTTATTGTAGCAAAGTACAGAAAACTGTTGATGCAGGAATCAGTAGTTTTAATACCCTGTTCCTCATGAATAATCTTTAATGTTCTTTTTCTGCGAGAAAAAAAATGCATGCGTACATTAAGAATGCACTTATGGAAAATATTTAGTTCACTGTCCCCCATTACGGCGGATTTGTAATGGCCAGTGAGTCATATATGTGCGTGTGTGTTTGTGTGACAGTGGTGGGTTAAATGCCAAACATGACCACTATGCTAATGTAAGGTTACAGTTATTTATTAGTATTTCAGAGAAAAAATAAAAAACAACCATCCCATTATACAAGTATTTTTACTAATTAGCTTCTGCCAGGGTTGCAAAGCAAACACAGCACGGATCCAGTGTAATGTATTCCAGACTATATGCAGTATTCACTTGTGGTTCACATATTAACCACATAATACCTCCAAAATGACTGATAATGGGCATAAAACAGCTGTGGTTTACAGGATGTTAACTTTAAACAATGAGATTGTAGTTGCTCAAACACTGCACCATGCCAATGTCATGTTGTTTCCGCTCTGGTGGTGTATTATCCAGAGGGATCGAGTGAAGGTTTATCAGACACAGACTTCCTCTGCATGCCGCCTGTCACCATAATTTAAACTGGCAGTTAAGACAGCGCTGAGTTTTAGACAGGTAGAAAGGGCCTGAGCTTGTTATTGGCAATGAGACGCAGTATATTTTAACACTGACTTGGAGACTGTAGTTTGGTTGTTTGAGCTGCCAACTTGACAGGTTCCAAAAGCATTTTGAAAACAAATAATTAGATGGTCCCAAAAGGAGAAAGGTCGGCTTCACTACAAAGGGTTGCACGGGATTAATAAAAGTACAAAAATAGATTTTCTTTTGTGTTCATAAAAAATGTATTGTTTTCTCCTTTCTCATTACAGTTAGCAAAAGACAAAGAGCGTCTGCAAGCGATGATGACGCACCTTCATGTCAAGTCCACGGAGCCCAAAGCCACCCCACAGCCGGTGAGCAGCAACCCTGTCATACATCTCTCTCTCGTCCCTCCCCCATCCTTTTGTTTGTCTTAATTGGCACACATGTATTCATTAATCCCTTCCTCCATCTTCTTATTTATCTGCTAAATAAAAACAGCTGTTCTCTGGAGGGAGGCAGTAAATATAGTTTGGACCACATCTGCTGACATCTGAGATTCAATTTGGTGTCTGTGATGAACTGAATGCACACTCTGTAATGGCCCCATCCCAGCCTCAGAGAACCGATGCCTGTTCGGGCAAACAGAAAAAAAGGAGAAAGCGCAGGAAAGTAAAATACTAATATGTTTTATAAATACTTAAAATGCAACATGTATTCTTGGTGATTTTCAAAGCAAAGTTGTAACATGCTTTCCTGCCACATAGTATTATATATATGATGAAAAATATTTAATAAAACACCAACAACAAAGCCTGGCTAATATGTGTGAAATTAAAAAAAAAACAGCAAAATAAAGACTCTAATCTAATAAAATATTGCTACAAATCAAACAATCAAAGGAAAAGTGTCCATTTTATTATTTCTGAGTGAGTCTGCCAATGCTCTTTTATCTTGAAAGAGAAGCCAAGAGTGCTTGCTGATAGAAAGCAGTGCCATTTCAAAGTACAGGTGTTGGTCGCAGCTGATTGTGATTTTAATATTAATTTACTATGATGACAGACGCCTCCCTGAGGATATTTCAGTCCTCATTTATAGGGTTAAAAAGTTGTCAGGAATCACCCTCGGCCGTCCTTACAATAATTATAGTAATTAGTAACATACGATCTGAACAGAGGCAGACCTTGTTCAAGGAAGGAAAAAATCTCAACAGCATTTTTGGCTTGAGATTTTTTTTTTTTTTTTTTTTTTACATAATTGTTATCTAAATTGTGGTTGAGAGTCAGTGCCAGAATTTACAATAGAATTGTTTAGCTTTATTTTCCCAAAAGGTAAATTTGTAAATATGAGAAAATAAATAAATTGCCTTAATTACAGAATGTACTGCAAGGGAAAAATGGAAATTTAAAATAAATGTTAAACAATCAATTTATTATCTTCTTGACACATTCCAAACATTATACTTATCACTCTCGATGTATGCTGTGCCATAAAGCCTCCTGCCTAATCCCTATCCTATAGGGGCAAAGGCTTAACATATGGCATTTAAGTGTCTGCTCTATTTTGTCATGTTTAAGAGGGGGCCTCACCACCATATTTCAGTCTGTATGACAGTTCATTCGGAGTGCCAAATGAGCAAAGATCATTTTACTGCAGGGCGTGAATGTGAAATCATGCACACACATGCACGCAGACGCACAATATACATGCAGGAGTCCTGTCCCTCAGCGCACTGTGCGGCTTGGATCATTTATTTACAGTCAGAGAGATGGCTATTGACATCCAGAGGCTGCATATGCGCTCCACACAGCACAGCCGGTCTACATAAAAGGCCTGGAGATGTTGAATGACAATAAGCTGTCTTATAAAGCTGCGCCTGTGTCACACACTCTGATTGTGTAGATTAGAGTGCAAAACGAGGGCTCTGACACAGGGACATTTGTATATGAAAAGTGGTAGGGGCGGCAGATAGCATCTTGAGTTCGCTACCTCTCTTCTCTCCCCGGGGCCCGTGAGAATGGCTGTGTCAGAGCTCAGCGTTAACACTCTCAAGGGGGCGAACTGGGATTTGTATTCAAATAAATAGACTCCCATTCTCCAGGGCCGCTTTGCCTGCTGCGAGCTGCTATGAAACGCTATGATAAATATGTCTGACTTCGACTGGCTGAGTGGTGGACTTACACAGGTCAGGGCTCAGGGTCCCGCTGAGGCTTTAGTGAGATTGCAACATCAGAGGTAGCTGCAAAAAAAGATGCAGAATGAAAATATTCTCAGAGCTGACTGGAAATAGAGTCACTCTGAAAGAAAAAGAATGCATTCTTCCAGTAATTGCTAGTTCTGCTTTTCTACTGTTCTGTGCTGTTGCATATAAAAAAGGCATGTATAAGTAGCCAACTTGTCACAGCAAAGTAGCTCAGATGAACTTGCTGGTTTACATTTAGTTATAATTAAAGACAAACAGGCTGATACGGTGCATTCACAGCGTCAAATGAATGGGATTCATTTTATTTTCCGAGGTAGACGGGGCGGAGGGAAGATCAAAACAAAATGTGCCACATTAGCAATGCGTGTTTCTGTGTGTGTATGCCTGTGTATGTGTGTGTTTATGTTTGCCTCTGTGTGTGTGGGTGGGTGTCTACACACGGTGTCACTAAGCATTCTTGTCAGAAATCTGACCTTTTACGCCATACATAATTAAGGAGGGACTTTTTGTTTATTTTCTTTAGCAGCTTGCCGAGTCAAAGCCAGTATAATTAGATCACCAATTACCATTTAATTAATTTCAGTCTGAAGTCTCATTTTGTCTAGGCACTGGAGTGAGCCCAAATGGTGAGGCAAACAAAGGCAAGGCTATTACCAGCCTGTCTGGCCTATTGTTGAAGCCTCTCTGTGTTTATGGCCAGGGAATATGGATGAAACATGAAACAAAGCCTGCTAATCCACAGGAAGAGAAGTCAACACCGCAGCCCCATTTTATTGATAGCATTGTGTCAGAAACACGCAAACCCAAGTGTAATTTATTTTGTTCATGATTTAGAATAACACGTCTTGAGCTACTGTTGCTGAGGACGCAGTCTACATTTGTGCATCCCTGCAGAAATCCAAATTATTTGGGAAGACTCTGCCAAAAAGGCAGAGTTCAGCCTCCAAAACAAAAATAGACATTGTGAAGACTCGGACACTTGTCTGTTAAAACAGGAGATTCAGAAAGCACAAACGTCACATATTTTGGTGAGAGCAATATGCTATGTAATCATCTGAGACAGTCATTTTTTTTGTGAAACAAGTTGTAAAATAAACTAAAATTTAAAAAAAATAATGTAATGACAGTGTCATTCAGGTAATTCAGGGAATGTCAGTCTCAGATTTCTGATATATAATATAGCTGCTGAGTGTTAATAATGTGATTAGTAATTGGGTGACTGAACAGGATGTATGTTTTCATGTAGAGTGGGATGTGAAAAATCATCATCACCCCACCGCCATTATCAGCAGAACTCAGGCAATTGATCCCTTGTAATCAACGTGATGTCAAAGATGAGATGTTCCTACCCACACTGTCCTCCTTTTCTACAGCTCTGTATTTCGCTGTCTGTGTTTTTCCCTTTTTCTTATTCTCACAGTCTAAAGTCATGTTTAATTTGGAAACTGGCCTCCTTCAGCAAATTAGCAATTAGAACAATTTTGCGGGAATATGTATATGTGTCATTAGTTTTCCTGCCAATTAATAGCTGGAGCAGGGGGTCAGGCTAGAATTTTCCACTTGACTGCTGCTCCAGTATGGAGGCTTGGCACTTGGCTTGGAGCTGCCACAGCTGCTGGAAGCCATGCTATACCTTTGGAGCACTTGCTGTAATTAGTTTACCTTGTAGCCATTATTACTTAAATCCCTCCTTCTCTTTAGCACACCCACCCCAACTGTGCACACAGATCACAGTGGTGAAACCAAATATTCTCTACGTAAGACTATCTGTGGAAAAACTGTGGGTCCATCTTTACCATGGTCATCATGGCCTGATGATGGAGGTCAGTCAGATACAGTAGTTAATCATCAGATCACCTCCGTAAGCAGCTCCTAATTAGAGTCCTCACAATACAATTTCAGCTTGTAATTAGCCCAGATTGGCTTCTTCCTCTGGCTGCCTTATTAGCAGGGCTTCTCAGCGGTAGGTGAGAATCTCACTGTCATTTTTCAGAGCTGTACTGGCCGCCCATCTTCCCTTCACAACACAGCCCTCACCGGTTACCATGCTGGAGACCCACAGAGTGCAGAAGAGGTGGGGGTGTGTTGTCCAAATTGGACAAAAGATTAAACAAAGGCGGTGCAACGGAGAGCTGGGGACAGGCCTGACATGGCAGCAAGAGAGAAGGAGGGAGGACAGAGAGCCGAGCCTGAAAAATAGAGGAGGAGGAGAGTGGAGGATCGGGGCTCTAGGGTTGTTTTCCAAACATTTAGCGAACATTCATGGATCATCTCAGGGCCTGCCTGCAATTAGAGAGGAGATATGCATAGTCAATGAGGCGTCAGAGACACAGGGGTAATTAGAAGACTAACTGAGCTCTGTCTGTCTGTGTTTCTGTTTGTTTGGTCTGGTTTCCTTTTCTCAGCTCAACCTAGTGTCTAACGTCACGTTGTCCAAGTCGGCCCCTGAGGCATCTCCTCCTCTGAGCCTCCCCCAGACCCCCACCACACCCACAGCTCCCCTCACACCCCTATCCCAGGCCCACTCTGTCATCACAGCCAACAGCCTCCACAGTGTGGGCCCTATGCGACGGCGCTATTCAGAAAAGTACAACATGCCCATCTCTCCAGGTACTGTACAACGTGCACACTCAGTAGCAAACATATACATGGAGCTGCACACTTCTCTGCCCCACTCAGTGTCTGACACATATATATAATCGAATTATATTTACACACAGCCATGTAATTAAGCTATAATGTGTGTTATCAGCCACTGATGGGAATTTACTGTTGCTCTATTTCCATTTTTTTGCTCTTTGTTTACAGATCTCAGTCAGAACAAAGAGTTTTACATGAATGCAGATGTTAGACCGCCATTCACGTATGCCTCACTAATAAGACAGGTAAGGTACCTCTTTGTTTTTAACCTTCTGATGCTTTGCAAACTATCTTTCTGATTTTATGAATTGAACCTTCAACTTTCTCTGTTTGGCAGGAAATACAGCAAATGCATTCATCTTTCTAGAAACAACTTTTTTCTACTTATTTCACTTCTTGTTATATTTGAACACAATTTAGACAGAGGGGCAGATAAAGTATCTTCAGAAGACTGCAAGGATGCATTCGGGATTCAAAACACAGCCACATATGACAATTTGGTTTGATTAAGCATTTCGGTGGCTGTGATTATTACCAAATTCATTTCACACAACAGTAGGGATGAACCTGTTTTAAGATGGCCAGTCAATTATCGCTCGACCGCAGTAATCTGGGATCTCAGGAATTAATCTGAGCCGTCCATAATTGCTGCCCTGTAATCTGCCTGAGAAATGTTTTCGCTTGCCCTTCATTTACACCCACAAAAGGAAATATATTCAAATATGCCATTTTGAATAAAAAGTGCATAACACTTCTCGAAACAGAGTGCACTGTACATAGACAGTTTCTTTCCTGTTGTCTGTGTTTTTCTCAGGAGAACACACACAAACCTGCATGCCTCTTGTGAATTATTAATCATTTTGTGAAGGGAACAAAATTGTAAATGTTTGTTTCTGTCACTGTTCCTCATCCAGGCAATCCTCGAATCTCCAGAAAAGCAGCTAACACTAAACGAAATCTACAACTGGTTCACACGAATGTTTGCATATTTTAGGCGCAACGCAGCAACATGGAAGGTAATTTTGTTTTTCCTCCTATCGTCTTTAACCCGCACCAGAGAATAAGGAGACATTGTTGTGATATTAGGCAGAATTGAAATGATAGCCAGGCATAATACCTAAATATGAACCTTTACCCAAATACAAAACAATACCCCACTTATTCAGTCCAAATGAACCACCCTTTAAACAAACATGAACCACATAGAACAGCCAACGAGAGGAATATGTGCATTTCTGTAAAAAAAAAAAAAAAAAAAAAATAGGAGAAAGAGAGAGAAGAAAAGTGAAAAAAAAAATTCCCTGTAATATGTGGGGATGTTCTGGTGGTGGGTGGCATTAGTTTAACATAGCAGTGCTCTGCCAATGACTCCTGGCTGAGCCCCTCACACTCACTTCAGAAGGGAACACTGTGTTTTCCAACAGGCCACAAACACACACACACACACACACACACACACACACACACACACACACACACACACACACACACACACACACACACAAAACAAAACTACAAAAAAGAAATAACTGGAGACAGAGAAAGTGAGATTTGAATGAGCAGTGATGAAGCACTGAAAGCCCCTTCTGAGCCATAGCTGATCAGTCATTTACAGCTTCACGGGACCAAACACACACAAATATCACCACCCTGCTCTTCCATCAGCTCCCCCACTTACTGACAGCCCTTCCATAGGGGCACATTGGTGCTATAAACACTGAATTCCTCTCTTTACACACACACTTAGTACATACACATGCACTCAGCAGAGCTCCTGGAATAACAAAAGGATGATATATGTAGGTCTGCTTTCACGCCCAAATTATTTTCAATTGAACCCTGAGTTTAAGTGGTAATAACTTTTCTTTCCTCACATTGTTATAAGCGATGTTAAGCCGAAATGACCGCAAGATATTATGAATAAAATGTTTGGTTCCTATATTTCATTCACTTAATTTGTTGTGACTGATCAGAAATGTAGCTTTTGAATGATAAGAAAAGGGATGCTACTGTTTTATGACTGCTGCCATGGAAACCAGTAAATATTTGTGTTGTTTAAGTCATTTGAAACTTAAGGACCATTTGCTGCCAATAACCTTTTGGTTTATTGTTTTCATTCAGGTTTCATCCGGTGCCTGTCAAAATATTTCTTCTTTGCAATGCAGTTTTTTTTCCCATGAAGACATGTTTACTGTACTGATAGAAACCTGTTTTTTTCTTCTCTTTGTTTTTACACCAACTGCAGAATGCAGTCCGGCATAATCTTAGTCTTCACAAGTGTTTTGTGCGAGTAGAAAACGTAAAAGGGGCTGTGTGGACAGTCGACGAAATAGAGTTCCAAAAGAGACGGCCTCAAAAGATCAGTGGGTAGGTCTGTCCTTTTTGAGCACTGACTAGCGTCTGTCTCACCGTTGACTGATGGGAAGAGGCTCCTGCCGCCGCTGCTGCTCCATCTCATTGTCTGTGTGCCATAACGTCCAAAGTCCCTGCTTGCTTTGGCGTGCCTCCCCTTCATGCTTTCAGAAGCCTTTTGGTGATGCCTCATAACCCACAATGGCTTTTTTCATTTTGATCCTCACCCTCTCCCCTCCTTCCCTGTGTCTGTCTGTGTGTCTGTCTGTGCCCTGTCTGTCCTGTCGATCACTGCATCTGCATCTGGCTGTGCCCTGCTGGTTTGCTTTCCCAGGGTGCCATTCGCACCAACCTTTCCCTGCATAAGTGCTTTGTGAGAGTAGAGGATGAGTTTGGGTCCTTTTGGACTGTTGATGATGAGGAGTTTAAGCGCGGCCGCCACATACAGCGAGGCCGCCCTCGGAAACACGCCGCTGATGAGAACTTTGACGAGCTGCTTGTACAGTAAGCACTTCCGCCTGCCCTGCAAAACTCCAGTGGCCCCCCAGCCCCACCTGCATGATCCCCCTTTCAGTGTTGCCATCATGCTTTTTGTGTTTAGCTTGCCATCCATCATGCTTTCACAAGATCTGCCTCCATCAACCTGTTCTTCCTTCCCATGAAATGCAAAGTGTTGAAGATAGTTGTGTGGTATTGTCAAGTGATTGAACATCTTAGAACTATAGCCTTAATATCCACATTACGACACCAGTAAACTTGTTTAGTTCTTATACAAAGTGCATTGATTTCTTTTTATGAAATAAGATACTGTATCTGTGGAATGCATGCTAGGTGAGACATGAGTCTGTGGTTGTAATTTAATTTTTCTGTTTGCAGAAGTCCAGCCTTAGTGAAGAACATTCAGACCAGCTTGGGCTATGGTCCGACCCTCTCTGCAGCCTTCCAGGTAAAAGAAAATAAGTGACTTCATCTGGCCTCACTCAGAACTTTAGAAGACAGTAAGTCTCCCAGCCACTTAGTCTTTGTTTTCTAGGGGAATGTACCGGTATGAAAAGAGTGATGGGCAACTGAGAAAGTGCTGACAACTCTCTTCCGTTTCACATTTAATGCTTCGGGTTTTGCTTTTCAGGCTTCAATGGCAGAAAACAACATACCTCTATACACTACTGCTTCCATTGGAAGTCCCACCCTCAACTCCCTGGCCAACGCTATCCGCGAGGAGATGAATGGAGCGATGGACCATGGAAACAGCAACGGCAGTGACAGCAGCCCGGGACGCTCGCCTCTGCCAGCTATGTGAGTGGCACACACGCTTTCTATCACCAATACAGTCAGTGTAAGAAAAGTGAAGAAAAGAAAGGAATTTTGGCTGCTTTTTCCTATGAGACAGAAACACTCCAAATAGCTGTAGACAAAAAATAATTTTAGTACCCACCCAAAATGCACTAAAATTGCCTAATACGTGGCATTAGATCAAACAGAAACAGTGCCAAAGGGACAATAAATAAAGCAGAGAGGGCTGATATTGGAGTGGGTTGTGGGGTCATGGCCAGTGCTGTGGCAGGCCTCCCTGCAGAAAAGGAAACTCCACCTTTTCGAAGCTTCCATCACCAGGCCGGCCGGGAAGAGAAGACGGAGCCCCTCTGTTATTTTAACAGCAAGTTTATGAACTTTCCTTTATGTGTCCTGCTGTCTGTCTGAGCCCCGCCATAATCAGCATTCCAGTTTGTTAAAATATTTACAAAATGCCAGAACACCAAGTGACAGAGCTGCTGGCTCCGACACCGTGCAACATGAGCTGCAACACATTCAGAAACGCTTCTGAGCCTCTGAAAGAAAAACAGCACAAAAGCATAATTAGTCTGGAGGACATCATCCAAGATTCTCATGTAGGAAAGTTGTGGTCGGCCTGGAAACCGCAGCTCCCCATTCACTTGTTGTATAGGAGTGTCTGCTAAGTTGTTTGAAGCCTAAAATAATACAGCACACGCTGCATTGTTTCCAGATGTGGGGGCAGACCACCGATGTGCAGCACGGGTAGACTCAGGGATGGCCTCCTGAAATGTCTGAGCTTGGGGGAAATTCTGCCTGAAAACAAAAAAGGTGCAGTAATGAGCTCCTGGCCAAATGGAGGAAAGTGCCATCCCTAATCACTGTGAACATAGCTCTGAGCATGGCTGTGGAACAGGAAAGGCAGAGACAGGATGGGTGTGCTGGCCTAAAGGCAGCCTGCTTCTCCCTCTGCCCCTCTGCTTCTATCTTTAGGCTGATAGAGCTCACATCTCCTTCTCCATAATTATGTCTATAAGCTTTATGCAAGTACAAAATGAGTTAAATCTGTTTTCTTTTGCTTTTAAAGAACCGTATTCTCTTATTAACAAAACATACCCAGTGTTTTATTTCCTATGGATCAAGCATTAAATGCTATATAATGCAGCAATTAATTTGTGTTCCATCACTGGAAGTAACCGGGAATAAGCTGAGAACTAATGTGCAAAAACATCCCTGTTTTTCTACGATGCTTTGTCTCACACAGTTCCAAGTACAAGTTCGTCACCCCTGTTAACTGTGTAACATGTGTTTTCCACATGTGCCAGTGTGCTGCTGGTTGACAGGACGCAGCTTTTTAACACGGTGAAGAAACCAGAGCACTGCTGTTAAACAGTCAGACGAGAATCAGGTATCCAGAGAAGGCTAATTATAAGCAAAATGTAGAATCAGCATGCAGTTCAATAGCATAATAATAACAATTTCATGTCTGCCCTGCGGCCACAGAGTCAGACCTGAGGCAACGGCACTTGTGGAGTTACTTTGATGTGAAAATGATAGAAAAGCTGACTTTACTTTTTCCCCTTTTTATAATTTACACCAAAATATGTCAGCTCATTAGCATATGAGTGCCTCCATCACAATAGTTGCAAATCACACAAGACATCCTGGTGTGAATAAATCAAATGCAGGCTTTGGTGATGAAGAATGTACCAGTTGTCCCTTGTTGTTGTAGTAAATGAGCCCGGCGCCTCATCCTGACACCGCTCTACCTCCACTACAGCAGCCTGGCACCACAGGTTAGAGCGGCAAGTCCCCTACAGCTGCTCATAATGTTTTTTTTTTCTCTCCTCTCTGCCACAGCCAGGCCTCGTCTCCCCCTGCGCTTTATTCCTGTTCTGTTTCTGTAATGAGAAATTTGGCAGATCTCATCTCTTTAGTGGCTCTTTTGCCCAGGCTGTGAGCTGGGGGGGCTCATGTTTTTGCCTTGTTTACAAGTGACAGCGTTATTATTCTCATAAGGGCTCTGTTTCTTATCACGGTGTTGTGCCGAGTGCGCTGCTTGCCGCTCCGCTCTGCGCGCCTTTCCTGCCAGCGCTTTTCTTCCCTTATTGACACTTGGTTGAAAATATGCATTAATTCTGGAGTTTAAAGCATGTATGGCGGTGTCTGGTCGCTGTGTTTGCTTGAAGTTGATTAATGATAGAAGCCGGCTCGGGGTCGTCCTCTGGAGACCCGCCTCGCAGGTTGTGCATGTTAACGAGCAGGAAGGGGAACACACAGCGCGCCGCTGATCCTCCGCCACCAGGAGGCTGACAACGGCAGCCCACTCGCTCCGCAGAGTCCATTCTCTCCTCTCCTCGTCTCACGTTGTTAATCTTCCTCATTGATCAATTCTAAGTGAATACCCTGTTGTCGGTTGCCATGAAAATAAAAAGCCTGCAGCTTTGCCGGGATTGGAATACCTCAAAAGGAAGCTGAAATTATCATCAGCACCAGTGAGGCTCCCACTCAGAGTCTCACCGAAGCCAGACATTTGTTTTTGTTCCCCTGCTTGTTCCTTTACAAACAGAATCAGTGCAGGTCGGGATCACTTTGTGCTTGCGTGTGTGAAAGGTTAGGGAAAAAATTTAGAGAAGTTAAGGATAGCAGAGCTGAAGCTGTGTTTGTTCTCTGGTCTGCCCCTCCAGGCATCACATCAGCGTTAAGGAGGAACCACTGGACCCTGAAGACCATGACGGGCCCCTCTCCCTGGTAACGACTGCCAATCACAGTCCGGATTTCGATCACCACAGAGATTATGACGACGACCAGGGCCACGACGACATGCTGTAAGGCTCAGCGCCGCCCCTCCCCAGCCTCAGCGGCCGAGGCAGTCTGGGTCATCTGGGAGATGGAAACACTCCGCAGATAACAAACACTGAACTGCAGTCTCAGCCACTGATGACAGCTCTCAAATGTCTCCAAGTTGACTTTTTAGTGCCATTACAATACATAGCAAGAACACACACGCACACACACACACACACACACACACACACACACACACACACACACACACACACACACACACAACACAGAATCCGCCCTACACGAGGGTTCCTTCTCTTTCCTGATTTCTTTCTACCTTTGATTTAAGTAACGCTTTAAAAGTGAAAACAAACTTCCTTTCTACTCATGTGTTGGATGGACTTGTTTGGTACGGGGGGCGACGTGTTTCAGAGTTTGGGAGACCCTCGACGTGCAGCCGGGACGGACTGCATTCAGTGGACTGCAAGAGGGGTTATGTCTCTCCCCCACCCTCCCCCACTCTCTCTCCCCCCTCCCTCTCTCAGACACACACATCTGACCATAGAGTGAAGAGAGAGGGAGAATGACTGACGTTTAATTTACACCGTGTGTGTGTGTGTGTTCGTGTGTGTGTGTGTGTGTGTGTGTGTGTGTGTGTGAGAGAGAGAGAGAGAGTAGACTTCTGTTCATTGTCACTGCCTTCAACACTTCTCATTGGTTTGATTCCATCTCGGATGGGAGGGATGTTATTTTTCTGGGTGTACTTTTTCTTTTTTTTGTTGGGGGGTGAAAAGTTATAAATATCAACATAATGTGTCTTCTCCATCATTCAGTGCTGTTATTGATGTTGCATCTATTTTGTTTTCATTGTTACTTCTTCAAACTGATCAGACCTCATGCCCATGCTGTGGAGATTCTGTGTGGTCAGCACTTGATGATGAATGTTTATGATTTCCTTTCATGTTGTTCCTTTTAAAACAGACGAAGCACGAAGCAGAATGTCACATACCAAGTAGTATTTTTCTGTCATTTATTCCACAATCTTCCAAAAAAGAAATGAAAAAAAAAAAAAAGTCACCACTCTGATGTGTAGCCCACCCCTCACCCCCTACTCTCCCCTTCCTCCCCCCCTCCCTCCTGCTCATGAAGTCCATTGGCAATGCACTACTCATAATGAAGGCTCTCTCCACGCATCAATGAAGTTTAATTTAAGATGCGAATGAATGACAGAGAAATCATGCAGGTTATGATTTATCCGTATGAAATTATACTTTAAAACAGCCCCTCACAGCAGAGCGTGCTGAGCTGCAACAGAATTTCTGATCACTTACAAGCTCCGGGTTTTTTAAAGCAAAATGAAAATGTCAGGTGTGCACCGGCGAGATAATGATTTAGACCAACTAATTGTGATTCCTGAACACAAGTGTCATTGTTAATCAAACGTGTCTGCTTTTTCCACGCTGTAATTTCATTCAGTGCTTGAAGATAAACGTGCATTCCCTGTAGTTTTATTTGTATCACGCGCATGACTACTTTTAAGTTTTGAGTGTTAATAATTGCACACCGGATGAAATGCTCATTTTCTTTCATCAGGGGAACAATCCCGAGACCTGCAATAAGACCTAAACATTGCACATTCCAGCATTTGACAGCCATCGTAAAGGGCCCAAACATCCAGTACATGCCATTTAGGGAATGTGGATACCTCGATGTTCAATGCCACCCAAAAAGCCAATAGTTGTAGTCCACAACATTGAACTGAGTGGAATCCACATGTGATTTTGTGATGCAAATAAAGAAAAAATTCCAGCTATGGTAAGAAGTTAAATTTTAGAGATCATGAATTTCAAGACTGCAATCAACCACTTTTATTATTTTTTTTTAATTTATTATTAGTTTTATTATTATTTGGCTTTTTCTTTTTTTTCAGTTGATGTGTTTTAATATCTTGTTCTGTGACTACCAAAGATAAACTACAAAGTCAATGTTGTGTGTTCCATGCAATAGCAGAAAAGGCCAAATATCTCTCCTGCATTCTCTCCCATCAGGCGATCTCGGCAGCGGTGATCGAGCCGGTGGCAGATTGATTTTGAAGGAAAACGCTCCTCAAACTGGTGTTTTCATTCATTTTTTAAGTTTTGATTTTTCTTTAATAAAAACCAAAGTGGGTGTCTCGGACAGAACAGCTGCAGTAATGTTTCGCAGTGACCAAAACTGAATGGGAGGCGCTGACAGTCTGACTACATGATGACCAAATTAGGGAAACTTTTTTTTGTCGTTGGGGCCAGTGAGTGGAAAAGGGAGCTTTTTGGTCAGGAGTAGATTTTGTGTGCAACATAAAGGGTATGTAGATAAAGTCGACGAGGAAAAATATACTGGTAAATGGAAAAAGCTTTGCAGAGAACAATGTGAAACGGATTCTGTACTTCAACTGGACCACACAATGATTCAGTGTTTCTCTTCTTTTATTCCTTATCTATTTGTATCCTTTGAAATGATTGTATGCCACTTTTTAGGGGTTTTAGTTTCCTTTTGTTAAGATTGGCAAGACTTTATGATTGTGTTTAGTTTCTGTCAACTTATTACTTTTTATATTAAAAAACACTCCTGTCAACTAATAAGCTGGGTACAAGGTACTTTATGGCAGTTATTGTTATTGTTTTTGTTTTTTTTTAAGTTCACCGCTCATTAACTAAAAAGGAAAAGGGCAATCTGTGGTTTCCAGAAGATGTATTTAATATCCAGGCAGCTGTGGGATGGGTCAGTTACAGCCAGGCTAGGATCGTGAGAACACGGCCGAGCTCATCCACAAACTCCCAGTCATCTGGCTGGTTTGTTTGGTATTCAAAAAGGAGGAGAAAAAAAAGCGCTGGTAGATTAGATCATTCTCAGCATGTGTAGCTTGACATTACTAAAGATAACAGCATGAGAAAACCGTTAGTACGCATACCTCAGTTCAAACCTATAGGGAATGATTCAATTAAATGAGAAAAAAATAAACATTTCACTCAGTTGCACTTAGTTGTATGTCTTGCATGTGTAGTCTGATACTGTAGAGAGAAAAATGACAAAAAAAGAGGAAAAAAAAATGAAATTAGAGCTTGTTTATCTTAAAGGTTTCATCCTTTGTTTTTGCCAGACCAATCCAAACCTCAGGCCTTTTTGTTGATGGAAATATCACCCAGCTGTGTGTGGCACCGCTCATCCTGTCAAAGTCTGTTCTCTGTTGTACTGATGGGTTGTTTTAAGGGCGTTCCAATATTAGGTTGTACATACATGTGGGTAAAGCCTTTGTATTTCCCTGTCCTTTCCTTTCCTCTCTCTGTCTCTCTCTCTCTCTCTCTCTCTCTCTCTCTTTTTTTTTAAGATCAAAAAATACATTTGTGTTATGATGTTTGCTTTATCGCGACTGCTTTGTATTAACTATGAAATAGCTATGAGAAAAACTGCTGTATGTATTGGAATAGCAAACTGTGCTGCAAATGTATTTTACTTAGTAATCCTTGCTTTAACACAAAAGAAAAAAAGAAAAAAATGAAGAAAAAAATCCCACCATAAATGCAGACATCTGGGTGAGCTGGGCAGGGGCAGGCTGGGGGGGAGATTATCCCCGATTTTGGATTTTAAACTGTAATATAGAAAACAGACTTTTCTCTGTTATCATTGACCTAAGCATTTTGTACAGATTTTTTGCCCTCTTTGTGTTAAGCTGTTTTTTGATACTTCCTTTTGATGGTCCAACCACTGCCTTCTGTGGCTGTATGTTAAAGATTACCTGCTCTGAGAAAAAGGGCAGACAGGTATATTTCCTCTACAAGACGGAGATATCTTGCATGACTAATCCCAGGGTCGCAGAGATGTGGGAGGGAGGTGGGGGAGGGAGGGGGTGGTTTAAGTGGTCAGTAATAATATAAGGGTGTATCAATCTAATGATATTTTATATGAAATTAATAGGAAAAAGAAGAAAAATATGCAGTGCCAAGATGTAAAGAATATTGTTAAATGCTGTTTTGTTTTTATTTTGTTTGAGAGATTCATTTCACTCACTCACGCATCCAAGATGTGTCCTTCTCATCCATGTCACGTAGGTTAAAGACACTTTTTGTTCGGCATCAAGATATTTATATTTTTATCTCAAGTGGTCATTGTAAATGAGTCAAACCAAGCACAGCAGGCAGGTCAAAGGTTAGATGCTGCTGGAGACTCGGAGCGTAACGCCGGCCGTGTGGCATCAGATCCCCCAAATATCACACACATACACTGGCAACCCGAGCTAAAATGCCATTGTTTCATCCATCACCAACCATCCAGCCCGCTGTCATTCTGTCCCCCCTTTCTCTCCCCTTATACTCTCACATCACACTTTGTTTCTTTCCAGATGGAGGGGGAGGGAGGGAGGTTGCAGCCCAGGAGCTGTCACGGTGCTCTCATCCCGCAGCAGCTTTTCTTTTCCTTTCTTGTTTTTTTTTCTTCCTTTTTCTTTGAAGATGTACTCTGTAGTTTTTTTTTCCATTTTTTTAAAGAGAGAAATATTATTGCTCATCACTTCCATCAGTCTGTAACCTCCTCATCATTCCTCGTCTGTCTGATGCAGACCACTCTGTTGTAGTCAGTGGCGATGACTGACGTGAGCATTCTAAACATGCAATAAAATGCTGGTTGTTCACACCGTTTCCTGCAAGTCCTTCTTTCTATCCGTACGAACTCTGGTGTTTGAATACATTTGCACCCCTTTTTATTTTGCACTCGGGAGATGCGGCTTTTGCAGTTTCATGAAGTTTCTTAACACTGAATGAAAGCTTTGTGTTTGTGAATCAAAGCATTACAAGCTGAGAGGATACATTTTCGACTGATATTTTAACGTCTCACCGTGCTTTCGGGTTGTAAATGGTCCTCTCAGTGCTGTTTTCCTCTAAATTTTGGCCTACAGTTCCACACAGACCTGTTTGTCATCCGCTGCAGGACTCTCATCCCAGCCTAAAACAGTAAATTATATTGTAATTAAAATGAGACAGTTAAACTGTCTTTTCCCAACAGCAATTTAGGTAACTGCATTTGATAAGCTATAAATTGTAACAGCATTAAAATTCCAGAAATAATAGCGATATGGATCTGGTGACGGGAGCTAATGCTGATGACCAGGACTGGGGTTTTATGACAGAGGCGCAGGTCACGTTGGCCACTAAACAGGAGACAGAGATCAAGTCTAAGCACTTTTAATCTTGTGAAACAAGCAATTACAAATAGTTGCATTGATTTGTTAAAAAGCTTTAGGTGACATAAATCGTTTCTTGCTTAGCTTATTGCTGGAAAACATAAATGTCAAGTGTATTATTAATTAAGGCCTTTGAAAGACAAGATTTAATGGAAACGATATAAAATCACAAGCAATCTTTCTGTGGGCAGTATTTCACCAAACGCTCAGGATTTGTGTGTATCTCTGTTGTCTTTGTGACACTTCGCAAACTGGATCAGATAATGTGAAGTGAAGATGCAGTTAGTGAAGGTGTCTGTTTTTAAAAATCATCCTGCGCAGGTTCGTTCATGGATTAATCACACAATAACTTATGGAGAGGCATTAGCATATGATATTATTATAGTCCATAAAGACGGGTGAAATACGGGGGCAGATATACTGGTGCAGTGACATGATCAGCCAATACTGATTCTTCACACATAAATCTGAATTTCTTTGCAGATACCTGACAACACACAGTTCTAAATGAACAAAACGATATTTTATCACAATTAAGCAAGGAAAAGAGCTTTTAAATGATACTTTTCCAAAAATAATAAAGTATTTTCTTAACAGCCAGTCTTCAGTCATTCGTTGTGGCGATGTAGCCGAGCAGATAGCTTTTGGTTTCATCTACTCGGGTTTAGCTAAATAAATTAGTAGTACTGTTAATCACCATTAAGCTTTTTTTGTTTTTGTTTTTGTTTTTTTTTTTGTTATTACCAATGATAAATATTTACTATTTAATGCAAATTCTTTGAAGTACACTTTCATAACTTGTCTAAGGAGCTGAAATGAGGTTGTTGCACAAACATATTAATGTGCCGTTTTCTTTTTTTGTTCAAATCAATATTATTTTTATTTGTTATTTATTCATTTATAACACATGACCTGTTTGTATTAGTGAAATGGTCAGAGATGTGGGCAGGATGCTATGAAAACTTCACTAATAAATATTAAGTTAACATTTTGGTTCACTAAATCAAACTTTCCCTTGCTATCTGACAACTCACAGATTTGGCTGAGTTTAAAATTTTAGGTTCTTAAAAAATGAAACATTGACTTTTTTAATCTACACAAATGCCACACAATTGTATGTTTTTAGTTAAAAGCATAAATATTGTAATCATTATAAATAACAAGGCTGTCTTACATTAACATATTTTTTTGGAATGGAGATCAAAATCTGTCCACATCAACAAGAGATGCTTCATTTTAGCCAGATTTAGTTAGTTTTATTGTTTTGACCTGAAGATGCTTCTGCAATTACTAAAGCTTAAGTTCTAAATCCAATATAGTTTTTCTAGTTAGGTTGTCAAAACTTTAGTTTCCACACAAAACGAAGGGAATCCATTAACACATTTTCTTTATTCATTGACAAAAAGGTGACTCTTAACGTTTTGGTGCCAAAAATGTAAGAGATAAACCTTTCATTGCACCAAATTATGGTAATGAGTATATACTCAACCATATTTTGGACACAGCATGTAACATGAAATACATATCACATGCTTCTCATTATTATGCATAACTTTTACTCTTTTTTTCTATTGCTTGGAAAATTTTGAGTTGGATAAAATCTAATGCTGTTAGTACCACAGGTGAAATTCCATTGACCTCCATTGAGGAGACAGAAATCTGGCAAATACATTGGAACCTCAGCAAATTAAAAAAAATATAAAAAATATCTGTGTCTAAATTCCAAATAAGGTCAGTCAGAAATTATTATTATTTTTTTTTTAGTGAACTGATTCTCTTTTCTCACCTAAACTGGTCGATTCCAATGGTTTCCCACCCATCAGCCTGGTTGCACTGAAGGGTTTTTTTTTTTTTGCCTGTGTAATTCAGTTGTGTTCAGTTTAATTAGCTCTATATAGCACCAAATCACAACACATATCATCCCAGGTCAATTTATATAGTGCGGTCAAAACCTTACATGTACAGACAGAAACTAATCAGTTTCCCAGCTTTGTACCAGATTATAACAGTTGAAAGGAAAAACTCCCTTTGAACAGGAAGAAACCCCCAGCAGAACCAGGCTCAGGGAGGGCAGCCATCTGCCTCCACCAGCTGGGGTGAGGGGAGAGTGGAGAAATAAAAGATTAAAAAAAATAAAAGATGATCAGTGAGAAACAACAAACACTACAATGGTCAACACTGAGAAGGTTGGTAGGACAACTGACTGCAGATCAGAAACATGCAGCTCTGAAGCCAGAGATACCAGCAGAGAGGTCAGATGACAGAAAAGACAGAGAGGAAGAGGTGCCCAGTGCTTCATAGGACGTCATCAACCAGATTACAGAACTACAGCAGCATAACTAAGGTCAGTGTTAGACCAGTGATGTCTGCAAGTATGCAAGGGTTTGCCAGGGTCCACACAAATTAAATTTGGTTATCTCCACAAGTCCACAAGAGAACTTTTGCGCACATAATGCCACATTCAGCTCAAAGTTTATGTCCATGCTGTACACAATATGGGAAATTGTACACATGCTCAACAGTCGTGCACGTAGGGAACACGTAGATATAACCTACTGCAAAAGTGTGTAACAGTCTGCTGTTGAGTTGATAATTCATAAAACACAGTTAATGTGAGAAGTTAATAAGTTAAATAAGAGCGCACTTTTATTTAAGGATTCACAGAAATAATGAGTCAGTTGGACTTTGGGACTCCATTTCCCATAATGTTAGGTTCAAGCAAGGGATTTTGGGAAGTCAACAGCACATACAGGTGCAGAAAAAATGTTTAGTTTATCCTAGTAGCAAGTTATACTGGGCCATGAGCTGAAGCTTGTGTTCACTAAAGCAGTTTACAAAACAGAAGTCCAGACTCTTGTCTTTGTTGACCGTCACTATGGAAGCCACTACAATGTAAGTTTGAATGTCTTCTAAAATCTACCAGAGTCCACATGCTGCTCAAAGTGTGAGTTCGAGCACTACACTACAAGGGCAGTAGTGTACATACTTGGCAGTAGTGTGCACACACAGAACAAGAAAAGCACTCAGTGAGTGCAATACTACGCCAAGGCTGCTCAGTCGTTGGATCATTTCTGACAGATGAAATCGATTAGTCCCGATAAGTCCGTAGCGGTCGATTTGTAGTAGGATCTCAATCATGTGATCGTCAGCAGGCAGCTGGTGTAGCATTCATTTGTTGTCATAGTTACTGTAGCCTGTGCTAACCCTAACCCTCCCGTTATCTTGCAATGATACAGAAATCTTTAACAAATCCGTGGATCCAGACTCTAGGCCACATCACTGCCAAAATCTAATCACTTGGTTCTTGAGTCATTTCTGACTTTCCCTGAAAATGTCATCTAAATCTGTAAATCCGTTTCTGAGTAATGTTGCGAACAGACAAAACAAACTTACTGCACATGTAGGAAACTGAGTCCTCCAACTGGAAACGTGCAGATCACAAAAGCAGTCTAACAGCAACAACTGGTGTCTATAAAAGGAGCAATAACCCAGGCCAAATGGTTCAGGATTACCTGAGCCAAACTTAACTAAAGCCTCTATCGAAAAGGAGTTTTAAGTGTAAGTTTTAAACATAATCTCACAAAAAAAAAAGAGTATTGCTTCTGAGTCCAAACTGGAAGCCGGTTCCACAGCAGAAGAACCTGAAAGCTGAAGGCTCTACTGCCCAGTTTGCTTTCAGAAACTCCTGGAACCAACAGTATCCTATCACTATAATATGGTACTATGTCTTAAAGATATGATGGAGCTTGGTCATTACAGGCTTTTGTATGTTAGAAGGCAGTTCTTCCTACCTACTGCTGCTAAGTGATGCTCAGAAATTGCTGTTTCCTTCTATAATACTATAAAGGTCCTGGCCTTATTGTGTGAAGAGCCCAGCCATTACACATGTTGTAATATGGCACTATATAAGTAAAATTGAATTGAACTGAACTGAAACTCTGTAATGTCATTAACAGATTACTGTTAATTTTCCTCATTAATCATAACGAGGCTTTTTAACCCCTTTAAAGACGTGCTGTTGCTGCATCCGGCCCTGCAGACTCATCACAGCCACATTGTTTAGCTCTGTTAGATTGCAAAAACAAATGTGGATGGCTGCTGTTCACTTTATTCTAATTAAAGCGCGCCGCTGCCTCATCCATTCACACAAGAGCTTCAGTCAAATAGTCAAAGCTGGCAAACTCCCAACATTGCAGTGAGGCAATTAGCAGTCCTGCAGTGTTTGTTATTCATGGTTTGATGTAAAAATTTGTTTATTAAGATGGGCTGCAGGCGCTGGTGTGCAATAGACCTGCTTGTAATTAGATTCCAATTATTTGTCTGTTTCTGATATTGTAAACTGGCACTTACCACATCAGTTAAATTGACACACTGCACTGCTTGGTTTACTCGGTAATTAAAATGTGTTCTGTTAATTAGATGATGACCACTTTATTCCAGGGCTCTTGTGTTTGGGCTCCTCGGCGGCTCACTGTTTGGATCATGAGTTGCCAGACGCTTCCCTAATCAGCCCTTGTTTTGTTTCAATTACCACCTGCTGTTCAAAAAGGCATGCCTCACTGCCCCCCACCCCTACACACTCACACACACACACACACACACACTGATATACACTGATATACACCACAATACCACAAGGCCTGCTTCACTAGCAGCTCCAATACAACAATCAGTAATTCACAGCTGGGCCCGCTTTCTCCTTTATTAGAAGGCACAGCTAGGTTTCAAAGAGAGTATAAGCAATTAAAAAAGGAACTAAAGGAAGATGAAAGTATAAAGGTACTTATCACATCAGTTAGCGGGCCTTGTGTGTGTAGCCAATGGTAATTACACTCATTGAGTAAATAGCTCTGATGCTCAGATGTCGCCTTCGCTTGGTAACGGAGGGTTAAGGGTGGGGGAGCTGCTGGATCCACTGACTGAAGATGACTGCAGATATAATGCAGGTGCTGCCATGAGAACTCAGTGTGGATGTTCTGATGTCCTTATAGCAACTCAACGCCCCCAAATGCAACTCAAACTCAGCAGTGAAATGTGTTGACTTAGACTGAAATCGGTCTGAGATTTGCTGCTTTAGTCAAGTATTAAAACTCTTACTCAAAATTGGGAGTAAAAGCTCAACAACACCAACCCATGTTCCATTCGCAGCTCATTAGGGAGTTTTTTTCTTCATATCAGGCAGCTCAGTTGTCATGGAGATAGATCTGTTGACATGTGAGCTCAGTGGGATTTCTTCAAAGCGCTTTGAGGACTTTATGTTGGCTTCAAAGTCAAACGGCAGTATCCCATTCAGTAAGTCAACATTTCTTCATAAACAGAACTGCGGTAATAAATTTTTTTTTCTTCTCAGTAACAAATCCCAGAAAAAGTCCAAATTATGCATTGAAGTGATCTTACCAACTTGTATCCAAAGCTCTTACTTCTCAGTGCTGTAGTGCTCCATTGTTGTACAAGACTGTAAAGACAGACTACTGCACCTACATACTCACTGTAGTATATTTAAACTCAATTCACCCACAAACACAACACAGCTGCTACACACTGCATAACAACTAATCCACAGCTGAAAATAGTCCTTGCAAAAGGCATTATTTACTTCTGTTTAAGTAACGCTACTTAAAAACTACATTGCAGAGCTGTTTTGGGGAACGTAGCCTTCATTAAGAAGTGAAATTCTACAGGTTTGTGCCATTTGATTTGTAAGGTCAGTAGAACCGAGTGGGCTTGAAGCTAGCAGGGTGGACAAGTGTGAGAAAATTAACCCAATAAGTTGTTTGTGAAAGCAGCTAGTTGCCTTCGAGGGAGAGGCATGCAGACCCCCGAGGAGGTTGGGGTAGATGGAAGGGTCGACGAAATACTGAACTGTAGCAACTGTTTGTTTCCTGTTTTAATTTGATTGTCATTGCTGCCATCCAAGATCTGATAGGTTAGGTTCATTCACTAAAACTGTGTCCATGATGTCCAATTTTCAGTGAATGTAACTATGGTGTACAAGTGCAAAGCTATGGATAGCCAGTCAACCATCCATAAACATCAAAGCAAATGTTACAGATGCAGTTATGTGACTTCAGTAGACGCATAGACCCCTCCAAAATCAGAGTTTTTTTCCATTAACTTTGCTCTACAATTTCACTTCTATTACAAACTGTTAAAATACAACTTCACTGCAAGGAAGACGGAGTCAGATCTGACTATAACAAGTAATATAGGCTGGGTTTTGACACACATTAACAGGAGCTGAGGTTTAGTTTGTCTCTTCCAGCTGTTTGTAGGAATCTTTGCTCTGAGTTTATTAATTATATGAAGCATCACACATCAGCAGGATCCATACAACAACTGTGGTGACTTAATTAATTACGTATAATTATCAGGTTTCCCCTAACAACATGTCGCACTGGGTACTTTTCTACACTTAGACACAGCTTATAGGCTACACTTAAATAATTTGTTACAGCTGTATCCTGAAGTTTATCACTAGATATTATTTTACTGTAAAAGTCAAAATATACATTTGGTCATTTTTATATTTATATATATATATATATATATATATATATATATATATATATATATATATATATATATATATATATATATATATATATATATATACAGCAGTAACATAATTGTGCTTATTATTCTGTGTATTCAAATATGACCTCTTGAATCTTTAAAATAACTGCCAAAATATGTTAATTGGTGGCCTAGGAACAATGAAAACATATTTTATTGAAGCATAGGTTGCTGTAGTTTAATTATTAGTTGAAGGACCATCATGCAAGGACAGAATTTTCATTGTTGCAGTCATAAATAAATGTGAATCTCTTGCCTATGGGTGAATTTTTCAAACTTCAAATACTTTGCAGCAAGTGTAGAAATTCAGCTCTGTTGGGTTTTTGTGTGCCACCCCAACTCTTTAGTGGTGTCATCTGGCCACTTCTATGAAAAAAGACTGTAGTTATTATGATGGGGACAAATGAGGAAGTTAGGTGATGTTGTAACAGAGCCACAAACTCCACATAGGGAGGAGGTTGGGGTTGGTGGAGGGATTGACAAAACACTGGACTGTAGCACAGAAGACCAATGTTTGTTTCCTGTTTGAGACTGACTGTCGGTACTGTTTCAACAAAAATGTCAACAGTAATTTTTAACAATTTGTCTGTGGCATATTTCCTGCCACTGGTACGCTCTTATAGTTTAGAGAGTAAAAACAATAAACCTATACGGTGGTTTAGGTTGGAGGACTTTTTAAAAAATTAGAAGGTGCTGAGACAGACTAAAATGCTGTTGTCTGACTTGTTGATAATGACAAAAAATATGTAACAACACTAGTTCTATTCGCAACAACAGAAAAGTAATTCAAGAATTTTCCATCTTGCATGCAAACAGTCCACACACACAGTTCCCTACATGATGCACAGAAAGCTTCCTAGAGATAAAATTAATGAGATTTGATTAGTTGTGGGGAAGAAATTAAACCCTACACCAATAATATTACCCACTTTTTAATCTTCTGAGGTGAAAATTGAGTCAACAAGACTCGTGTCTGTGTTCAGACCGGACTCCAGCATACTAATTGAGCCCTCTAAGCTGCCGATGTGGAGCAGCTGCAGAGCGCAGAGCCTCAGGTTGATCCTGCTTTGCTGTAAACACTAAGTAACTCCAGTGATGAACTGTAGTGCAGATCTACACTCAGCTCCAGTCCTGGCTGTCTGACCCACACTCATGTCCCAGCGTCCCACATTATTGGAAGGAATGTTTTGTTTGAATAATTGAAGGGATGCAAAATAACATGAATAATTACTCGCTTTTGCTATTTGTGTCATAGTGGATTAACAGAGAAGTGGCTGCAACTGGGATGTTTTTTGTTTTGTTTTTTTTTAAATGAGGATAGATTTGGGATCAGGAAAAAAATAACAAAACCAAAGTCTTGATTTGGTGTCTATTGGCTTGCAAGCCACATTGAAGCTAATTGTTCAATGCTACAAATAAGTGATTTAAGACAGAACACTATTTTCAGCTTCACTTAAAGAATTGGAATACAATATACATAAGTGACTAGTCTGACATTTATAAAAATGTATTTTTATTTTTACTGTCTTTTCCACTTACTGATAAAAAAAAATGGTATCTGGTGTCTATTGTTGAATTTTCCTTTGGGGATAAATAAAGTTCTTGTATTGTATTGTTATTGTATTGTCTGTATGCTAAATATAAAGCTAATAATACTGGCTGCTTACCTTAGCTCAGCACAGTGGCTGGAAACAGATGTACAAAGCTAGCCTGGCACTGCATAAAATTAAACAAAAAAGAATCTTTAAAATGCATTTGTGAGCTTAAACATACTGATGGAAACATAGATTTCATTACCTTTAGGGAGGTGTTGCTCCCTGTCTCAGGCCTTCATGCTAAGCTACGCTAACAGGCTGCAGACTACTCACTCAACACAATTGTGGCACATTTTTTGCAGTTTTACTTTTAACAAGACTAATAAACTATTGCACTGTTTTGTACGGCAGAGAAAGTTGAATGGTCTCATGATGTCATATCTTTACGAAAGCATTCTGTTTGTTTTCGATTCCATTTTGTCTGCACTGTTATAGTGACCATATGGGTGTAAAAGGGAAAACCTAATGTAGGGCTCCAATATTTTTGCTTCATTGAATGTCTCTGTCCAACAAGGACCTGCGTGTTAAGACACTGTATCATTCGTGTCACTTTGTTGACCTTTCGTCTTGTTTTGACCTCGACATTTGAAAAATTCAATTAAGATATTGATGGGAAAAAAAACGATTGCACTGTTTTATGCAACAATAATGTCAAGCCCTTGTGGCAAACCACCTATAGCTGTATACAGAGGTGGGTAGTAACGAGTTACATTTACTGCGTTACATTTACTTCAGTAACTTTTCTCTCTACACACGTAGCAGACAAGGAATGAAAAAAATGGGCATTTTCAAGAAATTTGATCTTGCTTCGGAGTCCAACAACATTAGCACAGCATTAGCATGAATATCTCCATCTTCGGCTTTTGTCTTCTGTTTACTACCCATAGACTGTATATACAGTCTATGTTCTTTATATACAGTCTATGTTACTAACACGGGCAAAGTGAAGCGTGACGTCATGCTTGGTAGGTCCCATATACAGTCTATGGTAGGTGGCAGCGGGCAGTGGGTGGTCTGAATATTCAGACCTCAAAATTAATATTCGGATACCACCACAACGACCGAATATTCGGATATTGGGGTCTAGCCCTAGTTGTAATGTTATTTTCTATCTACTGAGCCTGTGCCATTTGGAGGGAAGTGAAATACGGTATATCTTGTCCCTGGAAGTAGTTTACACTGTTCAAGCATACAAACATTACCTTACTGCAGGAATTTGTTTCAAAAGCTTTATGTTGTGAAAAACTGAGATTTGGAAATTTGTGTTTCTTGTGCCTTAGCTTGTCATTTTGTAAAGATGTTATTTTTGCTTTTTTTATTTTATTATTTAGAAATACCAGAATTTGCACATTATTTTCCATTTTTATCTGTCTGATCACAGCATTTCTAAGAAAATAAATCGGACATTACAATCAAACAGTTACTCAGCACTTGAGTAGTGTTTTCACCAAATACTTTTTTACTCTTGAGTAATTTTTTGGATGACTACTTTTTTACTTCTACCTGAGTGATATTAATGTTACTCTTACTTGTGTACAATATTTAGCTACTCTACCCACCTCTGGCTGTATTTAGTGGTTGTAAGGGATCTATAACTACAATATCCATAGTTTCTTGGAAAAAAAGCTGCACACAATACACAAGCATTCATTTTATTTTTAATTTAGAGGCATCGCTCATGTGGAAATTTAAATTGTAGTTCTGTGGTCCTCTGACAGTTGCGGTTAAAAGCAAGCGTATTATTGTAACTGCAGATAGCCTTCATTGTTAACAGTCTGCATTTCTATTCACTTCCATCCTGCGCTTATTCCTATATGGGCTTTCTATGCTTCTGCTGCGAATTTATTGCTTTTCTACCCCTCCTTTCTTTAAAAAAAAAAAAGCTATCATTTAAACATGTCATGGGTAGTGTTTACCTGCAGTGAACCTTGATTGAGGAAGCCTGTGACTTTACACTGATGCCCTCCTAATCTGTATGACTGGCATGCTAATTTCTCTGACGCTGCCATTCAAAACACAAACATGAAATGTTGGTTTTAGAACCGGGAGACCTGGTAGAGTGAATTTCAAGTGCTTATTCAAATATTTCATTAAAATGTAAATTTTTACAACACCGTACGTCTAGCTGTGCACAAGGCATGACTTAAGAAGTTATGAAGTTATAGCCAGCATTTCTCTCTCTGATGCCAATTAACTGGGGAGGGGAGGGGGGGAGGGAGGGTTTAATGTCCTCACCTTGTTTTATCGTCGCATAACAGCGACCAACAAATGCATCACATGCAACAGGAGATTCAGGTATTGACAGTTAAGATTGGTAGCCTGGAAGAAAAAGAAAAAAAAATAAAACAGTGTGTCAAACATGAAGCCTCCTGAAGAGTGGTGGTTAATCAATTCTCTTAATCAATTCTCTTATCTCTCACAAAGTGCAAATGAAGTGATTAAAATTAAGGTTATGCAAAAGAAAGGAGTGAAAGTGAAGGAGGCGGCTACACAGCTGTTGATGGACCTGCAGGTTTATCTCATTTATCAGGACTAGAAAGCAACATATTGAAGGTTTTTTGTTCACTCAGGCTGGTTTGGGGGTGTTTATAGCTGATGCTGATTACTGCATGTAAAAAAAATACTTTGAAAATGATAAATTTTATCAGTATGTCTCTGTGTGGTGTATTGTTGAATTCCACTTTTCCCAAAAGGTTATTACCAAATGTTGCATATTAAAACAAAAATATGTATATCACTTCAGGTTTACACATTCAGATTGGATTAGGAACTTATTTCCCCCCCTTTTTGATCATGTGACCAACAGACTGTGACCTGATAGGACGAGTTATCAGTCCACAAGGAAAGTGTTCTTCTTTAGCATGGATGTCAGTTAAAAGTTTGCATTTAAAAATGGATAACAAATTGATATTCTGACTTGTCTGGAATATTTGTATCTGATGAAAATTCCAAAGAGGACTTCAAATCTCATAAACTTTGATTTTTTTGGATCAAATATTTGAGCTGTAAATTCAAAAATATTCACCTCCTAACACTTGAGTCCAAACTGATCTGGGCAGTGATTTTTTTCCCCCCGTTGATTTATTCCAACTATTCTTTTACGAGTTCCTTTTTCCTTAACCTTTTTTTTTTTGCCTTTTTCTGAAAACAAAGCCTCTAAATCATTACCTTAACAACTGTATGGATTTCAAATGGAAATTTATATGAATCTTTAATCCTTAAAGTAGTTTGGATTTTACATTTTTGCATGTAACTGCTGTCTAACATGCTGTTCACATATTGATCACTGTAATATTAAAACGTCTCGGCCACTGCAATCATTTAAGCCTGTTTTATAGCTACATTATGGATATACTGACATAAAAAAGATCAGCATAGTGCTTAAATAGCATTTTTACAGAGATTAGCTGAATTATTTGTTACTGTAATAATTTGATGATGAGCACAGTTTTAATAAGGCTATTTACTGACTAATAAGTGTCATTTATTTTATGCACATGGATGTACATATACTGCAAAGTGCTGCACACTTTAAAATACTGCTTTGATTTTGCATTAGTTTAAATGTTGTGCAGTCGTACAGCTGATACAGGGACCCCGGATGAGGGATCAGTGATGTTTTAGAATCCTAGATGAGCACAACTTAGAGAACTGCTAGATTATCTGGTATAATATTTAGGAAAAAATAACATTTAATGAGTTTTTGCATGTCTTTGAGACTTTCAGTTTGAAATATGCTTCAGTTTAAAGGGACAAAATTTGATAAAGTCATCCACAGAAATTTCCCTGCAGGCCATTTTCCCTGTCAATCAGTCGTTCATCATCTTTAAGCGTGCGCTTGTCAGAGGATGCATCAATGAATAAAAAACTTGCATGTTGACTTTTAGAGTGTCTATTTAGCTTATATTTGCAGTTTTTCCTGCCTCGATCAGACGCTGAAACTTCAGCGACAAGCACCTCCGGCTTCGTATCGCTCGAGGTTCTTCGCTCTCCCCTTTTATTTCTTTATTTATGCTCTCATTTTTAACTTGCAGGGGGAAGAAGACAAAATGGTTGCAGGTGGTGATGAAAATAAGAGCCATCCATCATTATTTATTAGGCATGAAAAAGATACACAATAATGTAATTTAATCTCTCAGCAGACAATTATTTCCACATATTGATAACGCAATGCGAAAAGTGCCATGAATCCTAATATGATGTTTGCTTTTATTGGTGTATGATACAACCAGAACAAATAATGTAATTGTATCAGCGAGAAAATGTGATTATTTGCACATGCTAACATTATAATACCAATCTGCTGCAGACAATGGTATCATATTATTTTGCTGTGCTTAACTAGTTACAATTTGCATTAAGTTATTATGTCTGGGTGGCAATAAAGACGGCGCTGTCCCTCTGGTCGCTGCTTTTCTTAGTTTCTCATTACAGCTCGGTGAAAATTTTTGGAAGGTTTCAAGTCCAACAGCCCACATGATGTCTGATGTGAGGTGGGAAACTTTCACACGGAGTTGTAATGTGATATTTTTGTCTGTGTGCTATAGCCTTTGTTTTTTTTTAATTTTTTGCATGCAGCTCTAAGCACAGATGAGTATCCAGCCCAGTCTGAGGTTAAAGAAACGTGGCACAATAGACGCGATTACCATGCAAATGATGGTGCCGGAAACAAAAACACCTTTTCCATTAAAAAGTAAAATGCTTTAAATATTTGCATATAGGTGCGCTGATTTGGTTTTTCACAATATCAAGATGATTAACATTAATGAAGTAGCCGCTTGATGCGCCGACTGTCAGGCCACATCAGGCCACCTCTGCAACCTCCTCTGTGTTTTGCATGGCGAAGCCTTCACGCCATAGTGAACTAATGACCAAGTCAGCCTGTGTAAAATTAGGCTGTGCATCTACACAAGTGTCTTTCTGACATTATGAGAATGTTTTATTGATGACTCATTATTAGCAGTCCAGCAGTGAGGTGAGTTTGATCCACGCGCTAGATGCAAAGTGTAATAATAATAATGCCTGCTTAATTATTAATACTCAAAACCTAATCCATCTCTGCAGAGAATATGTACATATTTTAGTGTCTCATTTGAATTTTTGCAACAAACACACACCTAAAACCATTAGATGGCCGTGGTAATGACAGGTTTAAATGGGCTGATTTTTAAGAATTAATGCGTTACTGTCACTGTATGGCCCGAGCTGGAAGAAAGAGGTCTTCCTGTTTATTCGGTTTGATTCTGAGAGCGTGCAGCGTCCTACTGCACGTCCCCGTAGAGAGGCGAGCCGAGCACACACTGTGTGAAGGCGTCATTCTGCACCGGAGGCTAGAAGAGTGTTTGCAAGTCATTAGTGGTTTGTAAATGATATTTGTTCCCATGTGACATATCATTTGAAATGGTTTTCTAATAATAACACCCACTGATAATAAAATAAGAGGGCCCTCATGTTGTGATTATGCTTTTCATAAATTTGGTCTGGAAAAATGGAGGGAGACATTTCAATATGAGTAAGTGCTCTATATATTGATATGAATGCTGCTCTCAGATGGTGAACGTTGTTCTGTTTCTGCTTCACTTTGACCAGTTTGAGCATCTCACGCTGAGCCGGAACAATTCTCCAAATACAACTTTTGTTATAATCTGCCTCGGCTTTGTTGTAAATAAAAAGCATCTTTCCTCTAAAGCTCATTGTGCTGCGTGCTACATGCAAAAAAGCTTGAACTGTCGCCTCCTTCCTTAATGACTCCTGACAAATACCCTGTCTTCCTGTGGTGCGTCTCCTGTTCACCACCGCACAGCGCAGAGACAGCTTGGCACAGGCAGCAGTGTGTCTTTTGAATAGGGAGCCATACTGCTGCTCTAACACCATTTGCCTTGTATTTTATGAAATGAACCAGCGGCTCGGAGATCAATAGGCCCCTGCGGTGAATGCGAACAACGCTATTGGGCCCTTATCAGGACCCCGCTGCCAATCTGTGGCAAGCGAAGCCTGCACCTTCCCTGGATACACCATTGGTCTTTGAAATTAAAGTTGACGCCTGTAATCCAGGGAAATGGTCCCTCTCCTCTCGCTTAGCACCGGTTTAGTTTCACCCCAGCTGATGATAAAGCATGACAGAAATACAGAGCACTATCTTCTTGCTGGGGTTGATAGGTTCTGCCAGCTTATCAGGAAACAGGCAGCTAACCTTCTTGTGCCTGGCCTGTGGACAAAACTGAGGAGTCAATTTACAAAAGAAGCCATGCTGGGTGGCTTGTAAATAAAACCGTTCGTTCTCTATGGAAGACAAAAAAAAAAAAAGTAAAAGAAGAAAATAACCAATTTTATAACCCACCCAAAAGTGAGTAAATGTATAACACAGGAGGCTAAGCGCTAGTGATAGAGTGTATTCATGTAAATCCGCCCAAGCACAGCTGCAGGAAATTGACAGGGATCTACTGGAGCGCTTTGCCTGTAAAGGGTGGGATTTACATGCCTAACTAGGGCTTAACCACCCTCCCCCGAGTTTACCTGTTACTCTCTGGCCTTTGAGCACACGTCTGGATGTGCTAAGGTTGCACTGCTTATTCTTAATGCCTTTTCATCCCCCTCATATCTGTCAGTCTCAGAAATGAACTCGTAAACTCCACCGGGGCTACTCGGTATTGCAAAATTGGTTTGGCGTGACGGCACATCATGAGTTTTGTTTGTTTCCTGCTCTCGAAGGCCTCAGAACTTTTCCACGGTAGCCCCTCGGATCAGTTAGAGTGTACGGCAGGATGTGACCAAACGAGGCTGCGAGGTGCTGCAGGATTGCTTTATGGGTAATTGAGATCACATTAATGCATGTGTTCCTCCCGAGGAGAAAGTGCAAGTCTTTTCCTTTTGGACAGGATGTGGCTTTGGGCAGTTGGGGCTGGTGGGCGTCGCTCCTGGGCTCCACAGCCCTCAGCTGAATCTCAGTCCCTGCAGGCAGATTCTGCAGACCGCTGATGGCAGTTTAGACTAAGCAGAAAAACTGTTTGGCTTTCTTTTTTTTTCTTTCTCTCTGTTTTTTTTTTTTTTTTCTGGTGAAACTCACATCTGTACACGTAGAGCACGCAGCAGCAGCAGACTAATACCAAAGCAGTCTCAACAAAAACACCAAAATCTTTCCTCATTTGTTTTTTTCCTCTCCAGCTAAGATCCTCGCAAATGATTAAAAAAACACAAATAGCTCGCACCAGTTCTATTAATGCTGCCGTATTATCACACAGGAACCAAGTGCAGATGGAAAGCGTTCTCTTTGGCCCTGTGTGTTTTGTGTGTCGCCCCCCTCCCTCACTCCTACGAAACAATGATTTTCAGAACTGGAGCCGCCGCCAATAAAATTAATGGGAGACTTGCTGAGTCCATACAGGAAGTGGGCTTTTTAAATAAACACATTGTTTCCAAACTAATCCACACCCCTATTGTTTACAGACGGGGAACTGGGCTGGGTGCAGAACAGGCCAGTCCACCCCGATTAACCCTCCTCCCCCCTCTCTCCTGTCAGGGCCACTCCATTTCTAAACAGAGGAGGAAGAAGATAAAACTGTCACACAGGAGCCGACTTTGATGTTGTCCTTTATACACTCAGGCCTACCTGACTTGACATTTTATTCTATTTCATGACAGAACAGCTATTAAATGTGGATAAAAAGCATTTTTTGTTACAAGTGTTGAAATGACGTCTAAGCGCGGAGCTTCAGGGTGACTGTTTTTTCCATTTCTGCCAAAGTTGAGATCTGTCATATTAGTGGACTTCTGATCACTGCTGATCGAAAAATATTGTGTTGTAGTTTCTCACTCATCCAGATCATTGTAATCCTTCGGTAGAAAGCAACTGTAATTATTTTTTTGGTTCTTGAGGATGTTTAAGCCTCTTGGACAAGAGATGGAATGTCTTCAAGAATCAAAGACAGAAATCCGGTTGCTTTTTCCTCAAGCTCTTAGGATTCTGTTGAAAATATAACATATATGGGTCCCTAAACATGACATATTGGACACCAACACTCTCTCATAATGTCATTTGTTCAGTTTTAAAGCTGCAATCTCTGCTGTCTCTCCATCCGGCTGTGATTCTGAACTAGTTCAGACTCTTGACTTCCCCCCTGGACTCAGCTCCTCCTGATGAATCTCTCATGTTTAGCCTTCTGTGGTCAAGGGCTTATGGGAAATGGTGTTTGTAAAAGGCTGCTAAAAACAGAAATAGGAGATAAACAACAATATTAGGTCAGTTTTCTAAGAACATCATCCTTATCTGGACACACGAAGTGACCCATACAACATACTGTTTAGTGCGGCCCTGTTCCCAGACTGGCTTTTTATTTTATTTTCTTTTTTGCAATTTTAACCAATAAAAACATATTATGGGATGTTGAGCTGAGTGGTGTAATATAACTATAAAGGGCAGTGCTGGTAACTTTTGATTTGCTGCCATGAAAATCACAGACTGGACTCTTTAGTGTTTCTGTTGTATGTTAAAACTTTTTAAACCAATAGTTTCACAGTAAAGGTTTATTATCAGGTATTTAGAAATTAGGTCTGATTAGAAAAACTATACCAAATTTGTCTCAATTTGGGTCTTCAAGGCATATTTAGAAACAAACTATCAAATATTGGCACTGACTATAAAAACGGAAACCAATTACATCTTTGGCCCTCCTCCAAAATCTAAATCCAGAATCTATGTTTTGAGAGCAACACTGTGGACCAATAAATAGCATTTTTTTAATCATGTAAATATACAAACAGCCACAGGAAGCAAAACTGAAGCAAAGATATTAATATGTTTATCTTCAGAACCTTCTATTTTTCAGCTGTAAGATTTATTTGAGCAATGCTGAAATGCTGCTCAGAATCTTTACTTCTGGAATAGAGGCCAGAAGTTCTGAAGCCCAATACTCACCAAATCAGTACACAAGTGAAAAGAGCGATGATGTCTTATCAAAAAAAGACTTGAATTTAACTTTTAAAACAAGCAAAAACATCCAATGAATAGAACAACTAGCCTTAACTGCTTTTCCTCTCCTGTAAATATGAACTTTCTAAAACGCAGGATGTCTTCTATTAGCATGCAGGGCCCCTTATGTAATGAATATACTTTGCATGATCAAATTATCAGCTCTGAATTCAAAATATCTGCGAATTACTGGAACCACTCTGTCAACCACTCTCACTTATCGCCTCCTGCATCGATTTTTGTTTCAAATCCTACCAGTCACTTATACTTCCATTTACATAATGTCCGATGAGAAAAATTTGTCAGACAGATTGTAATTCATATCTCCACTCTGCGCGCTCGCTGGCCCTAGTACTTCAGTTAGCTACCTCACATTTACATTTCAATCAGTGATTATAGCCTCTCCTCCTCTCAACCCGCTGAAAGTAAATACAGGACTCCACTATCTCGGACTAAACTGCATTGGAGGGACGGCCATGAATATTCTGTTTGGTACATATTTGCTGCTAAGTGTCACATGCTGCAAGTGCATCCTTTAATAGCTCGCTGCTCTGTGTACCGCACAGCGTGGCTCTAAAACCGCCAGGAGCCTCAGACGTGCTAAAAATGTCTCATTTGGGCTTAAAGTGTCCACCAAATGCCATGTGACATGTCCTCCCAGGCAGCTGTTTAGTGTCCGGTACACTCACTCTATCAGAGCTGATCATTTAGTTGTGTTTGTTTAGACTCACATTCAGCTGCCTGTTGTCTTCACACTTGGCTTCGTCTCGTTTCTAATATATCAGTGGGCAGAAAGTGAAACTCCATCACACGAGCTCACATCTAGCATGCTTTCACACAGCAGTAATGATTAAACACATTGTCAGGGAAAAGGTCAAGCGAGTGGAAAATGTTGTGTATTGTTGGTTTACTGTCGACCGCAACTGTGAAACGAACGTTTGACATGTTTGCGCCTCGGTGTTTTCTCGCGTAGATGGCTCGGAGCATAATAAAGGAACAAAGTGCTGTATGTTTTATAAAGCTGACACCCACACAGGCAGCTGCTGATGACAAATGTTGGGCTGCCTGTAGTCGCAGCGCAGAGAGCAGGTTATAGCTTCACTGTGTTGGAAGCTTCTGTAGGAAAGTCTGCTGCGTTTGGAAAAGCTCACTTCCATGTCCTCCACCGCTGGACGCCTGCTGTCTGTTGACTCCTCTGTCAGTGGTAACCCAATATCCAGCTTAATGGGGAAAAGTCTGTCAGTTGATGAGTCATCGCGAAGCTTACAATCGTTACTTTTTAATTGCCGTCCGAGTGGAATGTTCTTTGTGTCGAAGCCTGGCACTGTAAGGTGAGCCGGAAGCCGTAAAGCTCAGAGGAGAACTGTTTGCATGTTTTCTTGTTTGCTTGTTTTGGAGCTGCTCTGCAACTCATCTATCATGCAGCAAGGAGAAGAAGACGAAGAAAAAACACGATCACATCATAATAATCACACTTTGCCACAAACTGCTCTCCCTGGCCTTCTGTTTTCCAAGTCTGGTTACACACATGTTGGCTCCGCAGAATATTCAATAGACATTTATAGGAAATAAATTAAGAGATGAATGCAAACCATATGGCATTCAGAGGTTTATTTGTAAAGCCCCTGCATCAAAGCTTTTTCCAGATCACACCATATTAGCTATGTTTTTCCAGTCCAGCAAAATCAGGAAGGTAACCACAGACTTCCCTGATGGGAAACACATGAGCGGCAGTCCGCCGAGACGAGGAGCCTCATACATGGACGAGGCATCATCAGGGAGCATCAGTAAAAACAATTATTCCCTGCATATCTGGATGTCATATGTCACCCCGGGTTGACTTTAATAGGAGGGGAGAGCGAAGGAGCTGCGTCACTTCTTGGAGAAAAGCTTTCTAGCCTCTCAGTGACCCCCCCCACTACATTCACACTTCTTTGCATGTGAGGCGGCCTGGATGCCTGTGTGGGGTGTGGGCTCGAAGACAGACTGGGAAGCGAGCCAAGAGGAAACGGCAGTGCCCAGGGTCTACACTTCCACCCCTGCATAAGCACGAGACCCCCTCCTCTTTCTCCTGCTTCCCTCCCAAGCATTTCATATAGGCCAGACAAGTTTACGGTTTCGTGCATTTTAGTGTGACAGCAGCAGCCCTCCTGCATGTGACGGGCCCAACAGCAGCGGTCTGCTGACACCCGGGGTGGTTTCTCCTTCTTCGCTGTTGATCTTGGGCTCGCGCTGCACACAGACACACACACACACACACACACACACACACACACACACACACACACACACCGGGCCTGCCAATGTCAGATGTGGAGCTCCACACCGCCGAGAGTCCACAACTCTTTACCAGCAAGGTATTATTTTTTGCTGCGGAGACGCACATTTTCTGCACGACGTCAAGCGCCAGCTCGGGCTGCGGTCGCTTTTCCAGAGCTTCAAAGTCTAGAATCTGCATACGATGGAGGCTGCGGTAGTGTTCAGTTCTCGTGCCATTTCACAATGCAGTCAACGTGGTATGGGGTCAGCTCGCTCTCAGTCTCAGTCTCTCTGCATTACACACACAGATAAACACACTATATGCTCGGAATGATCGCAGCCTGCTGTGCGCCATCGGGCAGTTTACCTCAGGACTGACAGAAAAGCACTTCCAGGAAAAGAAAAGCCAGGGATTCCTGCTGAGGGAAAATGCATCAAAGCGCCTGACTTAAGGCTATAATTAGCCGCCATGGTGTTTGAAATGTGGAAGAATGAAGTCTTTGGAGAAACTGAATTGTTTATTTATTTGTTGTTTTAATTTTCCCCTCCAAATGAGCAAATTTTTCACAAGCGTTGAGCGTGCTCGGGCGCACTTAATTTGCTGTGTGTCAGTGGTATTGTGTGCGGCTTAGTTTTATGAGATGATTAAAACACACGTGAGATGCCATGTTACAATAACAGACTTTATTTTATGCTCATAGCAGAGAAACTGCTTCATTTTTCACTGTCTTTCTGGTTGTGTGACAGAGGGGGGCGTCCTTTTGGCAGAGCTGAGGACCAGCTGTGGATACATACAGTCAGTCCATTCTCTAATGATGTATAAAATCCTAAACTAATACAAATGTTCGACCTGCCCTCCCACTGTCTCTTGTCTGGTAATCCAGCCAAACCAGTGCCCATGCTGCTGGCTTACAGCACGCTGCTGATGAAAACCACGGCCTTCAGAAGAACTTCAGCGTTGTCTTCCCCCGGAGAAGAGAGAAAAGCTCTTGTATTCTCCACCAGCTTTTCTTGAATAAAACGCTTTATAGATATTTTAAATTTACTGATGTTTTCATGCACCGTGTGTGAGGAGCTTTTATATGAGGCACATTCAACAACCTGTTTGAAAAAAGTCCCGATTGTAAAATAACCTTTGGTGCCACGGATTTCATAAAAAAGGAAAACATTACGAACAGCATGAACGTTTTTATATGTATGAATGATATTTGCGCAAGTCAAACTGTTTCACAGCTCCGGTTTAATGTGGAACCAGGCTTTAACTAAACACTGCTGTCAGAGTGCACGGGGACCGCTGATCAGCTCAGATGGAAGTGTTTCAGCTCCGAGCAATCACGGCTCAGTTTACTCTGGCTACTCTACGCGTTGCACCTTTGCAGCACCCCATCAACACAATGAGAAACAGAGAAAGTCATTTGTGTTTGTTGGCAGCCGAGGAACTGTCTCTCAGTCTGGCTCAGGCTGGAAGCACGACTGTCATCGGCGTTCTGGCAAACATGCAACACCCCTGTCCAATTGCTATCTGTGGCTTCATCAGATCTTCACACCGCCGACACTGGATCAAATAACTTCCAGCTGTAATTCTTTCTAGCACATGAAGTCAGTGTGGACTCTGTGGAATGCTCAAGAAAAGCCACCTCACCACATCTGAAAAACTAAAGATAACTGTCACTGTTACAGCCTTAATTTGAAACAGGTATGTGCAAGCTGTTGAACAGGAAGAAGTGTTTATAAATTGCTTCGCTCGATAAGTCCAAGTGATTGGATCCATAAGGAGGGTAAACTTGTTTCTGTTTTTTCATCTACAAAGGCAGAAGGCAGTAGCAACTGGTTGCCTGGAGAGGCCTGCCAAGTCAAATGATATTCTTGGGTTTAGACCAACTGTCCCTAAATATGGACAACAGATTCTTGGTTTCAAAAAATAACACGTTTATTTTATGCCACAGTGGAAGGGAAGATATGTGGAGATGATAAGAAGTTTTACATACATTAACATTGAAAATCCACAAAAGCTCTCCAGATGACAAGAAATACCAGGTGCAGTGCAGCTTTCTGGTGTCCAGCTGGATGCATGTTATCACAGTTTCAGATTTTCATAAGAGTCTGAATGATCTGCAGGAGAATTTGTTTTAACAAGGAGACGTGCCAGCAATTTAGCGCTCATTTATTTAGCATTTGTAACACCTAAACAATAGTGTCATGTCAGCTACATGACAAATTCATGAATACTGATTCAATCCTCATGTCAGCTTTCATTAACTGCTCAAGTGAGCCTGCTATCACTCCTGGTAAAGCAATGACATTGTGTAGCTATCCAAAGAACCAAATTTGCACAGCATTAAAGTCTAATGGCAAAAAAAAGCAAGATTAATGAAGATTGAGAGATTATGTGCTTACAAATGTTTTTAAACTCAGGCATAAAGACTTTATTGTGTTCCCCCTTACAACTTATTGACTGACTTAAGACACTGCTGAATGTCTCTTTGGAAAAAGAAAAAAAACATTTTTTTCTCCCATGAAACACAATCTGTTACGTTACATCATGGCAGCTCCTTCTGCTGAGGAATTGGGATAATGTAGCTATGGAATTCATGTAGGGAGGAGATCGGGGTGGATGGATCGGTCGACAAAACGTTGGACACTGCAGATTCTTCTTTTCCTAGTAATCATGACCAACTCATTACCTTAACTACATGTTGATCTTTGTAACAATGACAACAAAAGCCCTCTGTTTTCATTTTTGCATCAATGGCAGCCAGTGGAACTGACACAGCAGCACGTTGTGATGATTTCACTGCTGGAAGCAAAGTTTTGCCGCATTCTCTCTAAACAGATTCAACCAAATACTTACAAACTTTCCAGACAACATTTCATCATTCAGCAGGACGAGTCTAAACATACAGCCAGAGCAAGACGTGGAATATCCTCAACTGGCTGAGTCAACGAGGTGATCTCAACCCAACTGAGCTGCATTCCCCCTGAAAACCAGACTGAAAGCAAGAAAGCACAAATATCTGTGGTGAAGGTGTGGGAGAGCATCACCAGGGAAAATACAAAGCATCTGCTGAAGTTCAAGACTTAAACCAGTCACTGACTGCAAAGGATTTTCCACAAAAAAATAAAATTTTAGGATTTTATTTAACTTTGCGTGCATCTTTTGAATCTCTAAACAGCGAGTACAATGTGTTAAAAGGATTATATCGCCCTTCAATCTTGATGTACTCAAACTGAAACAATGTGCTTTAATGTAGTATCCTTGAAGTTGTTTTGAATTGAATTTGCTGCAGTACAGAACCTGAAGAACAAACTGTTCTACAATTCAAATATGAATACTATTACTGAGGTGCTGCACAGAGACTTTATAGATATTGCTCATTTCCAGCTGTTTTCCCTAATTTCCCTGCCTGTTGCTTTCATTGTCCTAAAACTACACAGGGAAATACACTGATGGTATGGAACAAAATACAGCATTTGTGATGCATAATGGAAAAAACAATTACCTAAAAATGGATGCAGTTCTGGTATACTTAAAGCCAGCTCTTAACCTCTGCTCTGAAGGATTGTTTAAGAACAATTAATTTGATTTCAGTTGGTAATTAGTTGACAGAGTTGACAGCCCTTTCTGTAGAAAGCTGACTGTCCAAATTTAGATCTACAGTATGATATTTTACAGTCATCATTCAACATGCTCCTACTTACATGAAGGGAAGCTTTGGAGCTAAAATGCAGATACATTTTAAGACTAATTTGATAAAACAAAAATGAGTGAATCTAAGTAGATCACATGTTTCAGAATGTGACAGCGAAGCCACCAGACAGAGGATGTAAAGTGTCTAATTGTTGACAGTGATGCTTGAGTCCATACAATAATAAAAAACAGAGAAAATCATAGAGTACATAAATAACTAGGCTGCCTGAGTAGGTATTTAGAGATGTATCACCTGATTAACTTGAAAAACTAAGGTTGAGCTTAACCGTTTTTTTCATGTTTGTCAAGTTTGAGTTAAAATTACTCCTAAGAACTGGACATGGTTTCTTTCCTCTCTTTCTTCTGTCTGTATCTTTATTTTCAAATCTTCCAGTGGACCTTTTTGTCTAGTAGAGAAACCCATAGAAACTGCTTTTTTATTCAAATCAAAAACAATATAATTATGTTGCAGCCAGACTTAAGGTCCGGACAATGACTGAATGACGAGATGCCCTTGGCCATAAAAATGAATTATTTAATCAAGTAGCATTCTTTCTTTAATTATTTTTTTCAGTTTGGATAAAACATCATATTGTGTATAATAATTGTCATTTACCTCAGTGTCTTTATACACATATTGTCCAGCACTTCATTCCTTTCATTTGAATATGGAAATATTTAAACTAGCATTTTCTTTTTTTTTTCTGTTTCCAGTGAATAATGTGACACTGAGTGCTCCTTGAGTTTCACTTGATATTGTCTCTTATTTGTTCTTTCATTTGACTCCACTTGAACATCATTTTTAAAAAAAACAAGCGCAGAGACAGTTGATCCTCATCCTTACTTAAAACCCTCTCACATTAATCATCAGTTCATCAGATCACTTGTCTTTGTATTCGCCTGCTCCAGTATCTCTTAGAACAGATGAGAGTCACCTCCAAACAATGTCTTCATCATACAAGTGCCGGAGCCCCGAAATCCTCACAATTTCCCATTTCTTTATCCAATGTCAACAGCTGACAGTCTTTCAAAGTCAAATGTGGTGTCAGTTTTAATAATTAAAGCTGTTTGTATTTCAAATAGAATATTACATTTACAAGAAAAAGTCATATGTGCAGCAACACCATTGGATGGACAGCTTTACATCAATGATAGAAAAGAATAGCTGCGGCAGGCCCACCCCCCACCTTTGAAACTGATTACATTTTATGATTAAAAGAAAAAAATAACAGAAAAGCTCCACTTAATATTGACATTTTTACCACAGTGGAGTTCGGCTGCAAACAACACAGATGATTCTGTTATTGTTGTATTCTTTAGATCAAAGGAGGCTTTAATAAGGCCATTATAAATACATCTGAAAATTCACTCTGATATTCGGCAAACAAATCAATACAGGATGTGCACCGTTCATTGGTCTTTTATTGCAGCACTGTAGGCCGTCGCTGAGGTACTGCAGCATAATGAACAAAAACCGTGCAGGGCTTCTGTGCACCCGCTGTGTTCAAAGTCTGTTATATCCATACTTTATAATTGAAATAAAGGTAATTTCTCCAACCATTTGAGTTTCGGCTTATATTCTTATGGTGTTGTGTCGACAAACGAGCAGCGATCAGGCGGTGCTATGACTTTGTTAAGAATGAAGGGGGATCTACGGTCATCACAAGAGAAGCTTAAGTGTCGCTCGTTGCTCTGCTGCTGACTCAAACTGTTCAGGATCCACCAAGCAGCGGCATTCCTCACCGACTGACTGACATTTCAGGCATAAAGGCCAGCACTGTATTTTTTTCTCCACTGGTAGATTTCTGTATGATGTGCAGAAAGCCATATATTTCCTCATCACTTATTAAACAGCTGTGGCAAAGTGTATCGCTAAAATCTATATCCCTGTTACCGTCCTCGTTTGGAGCACAGTGACGGTTGATTAGGCCTCAACACCCCTTTCCTTCGCCACCGGATTACTTTATTTCTTTGCAAAATTGATGAGCTGGTTCCTCAGTGGAGGAGCCTGGCCTAAAAGCCCCCCACCTTCCCCTGCCGGACCCCAGGCTGGAGTGAGAGGGGAGGGGGACTCTAGTGGACCACATGGATGACTGAGGGCAGAGAGGAGGGTCAACATGTGATACAAGAGGACTGAATATTTCTCAAACACCTACAATGCATTGAAGTCAAAACTGCAGAATTGTTTGTTGTCCAAAGAATCCAAAGAAACTGAACCAAGGCAGTTAGGGTTTGGTGATTTAAGTATTTCACTCTCCGTTTTAATACAGAATAGTGTTGCACTGTTGGTTAGCAGGACTGTTTTATGGCAGTATTGGATTTTGGCATCACGTTGACGAAGTGCAGATACTTGTCACGTATTTAATTCACTGCATTAACCAGAAATGCCCTTCTTTCTGTGTGGTCTTGTGCATTAGTAGCTTCCCAAGTGATGTTCCAGAAACCACAATATACTGTGCTGTGCTTTTTTAGCTCTACTAGAAAAAAAATCTTGGCTCGTTTCTGAAAGATCTCAGCAGGGACATAGCTAATGTTAAGGACACAAAGTTATGCCCTCCAAAGTTTTCAATTTGGCAGCAGTTTACAGTTAAAAATATTATTCTAAGGCAGTCTAAATCAGACAACTTGTAGTTCAACCAAAAAATAAAGTACTCAACATTTCTCCTCCAGAATGTAAACCCTGGTTGTATAGAGAGAGCTTTGAAATAGAATTTAGACCTTCATGTCCACCTCCAAAGCACACTTGCTAGAGGAGTAGGTTAGAGCATCTTAAACAACATAATCTTCTGGGGTGTTCCCAATATGCAGTTGGTGCCTCTCAAAGGTGGTCCAGTGAAGGACAACAAAAACCTCCAAATTCCCCGGATCTCAATCCAATCATGTATCTGTGGGATGTGCTGCAAAAACAGGTTCCAGCCATGAAGGCAACACCTCGTAACTTCCAGGACTTAAAGGATCTGCTGATAATGTCTTGGTGCGTGATACTATGAGGCACCTTCAGGTCTGTGAAGTCCACACCTGGATGAGCTGGAGTTGTGTTGGGCCAAGAAGGAGACCTACACAATATTAGATAGGTGGTTTTAATGTTGTGGCTAACAGGTGTATGCACATTTAGATACAAAATGATAACAATTGATTTCTTAAGAACGCTACAAAGTGCATAATAGAAACAAAAATAATACTAAAGCCTCATAACATCAATAAAAGATCATAAAAGCAGCTAGAGAATATAAAAAATTGAAAAACAATCAGAATATAAAAAATAAAGGAGCTAAAAAGATCAGAAAACACAGCCATATATCATACATTCATTAAGACCTTTAAATAAAGGCTAATAAAATAATATTGTAAGAAGAGGTATTTAAAGGGCACTAATGACGTTGCCATTTTGAGATCAACAGGCAGACTTGTCCACAGTTGGGTGCTGAAACTTTTGCAGTTCTGCTTCTTTCAGTTGAAAGAAGTTGGGCTGGACAACACTTTTCATTTTGAACATCAAAAGTGAGATGAGCATCAAAAACAGCTCTGAGTTTTCTAGTAAACTGTCTAATGTTTTGGGTTAAGAGACCGAACCTACTGTGAGAGTACGCTAGCAGAGGCACTGTGACCAATGTCTAAAACATCAGGCTTAAAATCACAGAATTTAAAAAAGTTAAAGGATAGCCAACATTTTACATCACTGAAACAGGTAAACAAATTGTCAAGGCTGCTGAGATTGTTGATTTGAAGGAGAACAAATGACTGCATATCATATGCAGTGATGGGAGATAATATGATTATAAATTTGCTATTGCAAATAGCAGTGGACCAAAGAGAGCATTGAGGAACATCACAATTAAATGTAATAGTGGAGAAACAAGCATGATATGGCAACAAAGAAGGCTTTTTAAGGCCACTACCATTATCATAAGATTAACCCAAGTTTGAATGGGATCTATACTACAGGTAGAATATTTTATCTGAGATATTATTTTGACCAGTCCTACATTTTTGAAGGTTCGACACTGATAGCTTGAAGCAGCATTGCCATTGAGGGGTGCTAGATATGGTGAATCAGGTGCAATTTGAGACTGAATGTTTTTTTTTTCCAATAAATCAAGCAGTACATTTCGTTGTCAGGTGCAATGTCTCTACCATGTGGAACACTGGGAGCAGAATTTATTACACTAACTAAACTGGGAGGTTATGACACAAAAAATAGACTGTCCTTGCATCTTTTACTCCTTTTTTAAGCTTTTCATGCAGTCCTTAAGGGGATTGTGAGTAGTTGTGTTCCTTGTTTATTTCGTTAATTTTCTGTATTGTCATTTAGGTGACTGAGTGTGATCAGTTAGCCAGTGGAGGGTGTTGGATCCATGCTTTCTGAGTCGAGCAATATGGTCAAGACTAGAGAGACAGTAACTGTTGAAAGAAACTGTCCATCTGGATTCTGTGGAGATGTTGTAATGGGAAAAGACCAACTGGAAAAAGCATAGCTGAATCTGGCTGCAGAGTTAGCAGTAAAAGTGCGAGACCATGTGATGGTATGAGGTTTTAAAGCACAAGAGGGAAGAGGTGCTTTAAAAATAATGGCTTTGTGGTCTGATACATGAACATCAACTAACCCAAGGTTCTGTGGGCAGAAACCAGAAGAAAGTCTCGGATGTGACTTGAATGAGCAGCTGCTGTAACAGACTGCATGACGTTGAATGATTGAACTAGATGAAGACATGTGGCATGCAGGACAACAGACATGAATGTTGAAATCACTCAGGATAAGTACTCTGTCATACTTGGATATAACCAGAAACAATCGTTCAGGAAAATCTGCAATGGAATGATTGTACTTTGGGGGCCTGTAGACTACAATAAGGAAATAGGACCTGTAATAAAAAAGCTGAGTATTTCAAATGATTTAAAACCACCAAATGAAACAGGGCTGCACTTAAAACACTTACCATAAAAAACAGTTCAACCGCCAACCAAAGGGTTGAGGAAGATGGAAATGTTTAATATCTGGAAGGGCAGCTTCTACTAAGGCGGCCATGTCTGTTGAGGTTAACCATGTCTCAATTATGAGAAAATCCAAACTATTTGAGACAATTAAACTATTAAGTATAAATTTGTTACAGAATGACCTTGCATTCAGAAGGCCAATATATCTTGGTGTGTAATTTAAATATGTCAGCATAGGGCAGATTAGGGAGATGCATACATGAGTTACAAATGTAAGAACCCTGCTGAGAGATAACATGGGCTATTGTTACATATGGGTGGGATAGTTGAGGTGAGAGACGACTGATAGAGCAGTGCACGGATGTAGGTGGTATGGATGGCAGAATGGAGCTGTCTGTGTTGCAGCTGAACTTAGTGGCCTTTACAGGGTATTGTGATTTCACACAATACGCTAATAAAAATAATAATTGAATTGATAATAAAAGAATGTATCTGGTGCTGAAAATCTGCTGACATCAGTGGTATTGGGATTGATCAGACTGAGTGGACTTTGAGGAATTGCTTTGGCTAACTGAGATTGTACCATACAGAATGTTGAAGATAATGTTGTTTCTCCAGATAAGCCGGATAAGATGTATGCTGTAATTTCTCAATACCTATGCCAGAAGAGGTTGAAATTGTTGATATAGGAACTGCTGAGTAGAGATAGTGTGGACAGTACTCTACTAAAATGTCTGGTTGCGTTAGCAAGTTCTCGACACCTTTGTTCTTAGTATCACGGACAGTGGAGGACAGGAAACAATACATTAGTGCAGAACTCCTTTTCACATTCCTAGTAATGTCTTGTAGAGAAGGAGCTGGTCAGACTGAATCAGGGACCTGAAGCTGCCAGTCCAGGGGCTTCAGGGGCTTAGTGGGCAATGGTGGTTGGGGTTAGGCCAGCCATGGGTTCCAGTTCAACATTGTACTGATTTTCCAGCTTCCCTAATACACTGAACATGATAGCTAGCTTCGTAGATCCCAGTGGTGGAGTATGAAAGGAACCACTACCTTGTTTCTTGCCACCCTGGATGACAGTCTTGGGTTTAGAAGGAGTGGATGCAGAGAAGATTCAAGCCTGCAAGCCTCGGGCAGGGGTCATCCTAAATAGTCTGATGATCGATGACTCTGTCTCAAGTGAAAGTAGGAGCGATGTTAATATTGGGAATACATGAGGCTTCTGTGGCCAGCGAGTCGAGGAAATGTTCTCTCACATCTATTAGACCTAATTTTTTCACTGAGCCAGAAGCATCCAAAGCAGCCCAGAGGAGAGGTGAGTGAGGGTGTTGATATAAAATATAGCTGCTACATACACAATCATCAACTTGAACATATCAGACCAAGCATATGCAAAGATGTAAATACAAGAAGGTGCATATTTCTGATCTGTGCTTCCTGACCTAACCAACCTCCCCAGTGTTAGCTGGAATCTTATCTATTTTCTCCGTTTCTTTTTTTGGTTTGTTTTGTTTTGGGTTTTTTGCATCTGTTATCCTTTTTTCTCTCTCCTTTAACCCCACTCCAACCAGTTGAGGCAGATGTCCACCCTCCCTGAGCCTGGTTCTGTCATAGCTTTCTTTCTGTTGAAAGGGAGGTTTTCTTATCATTGTAACCGAAGAGCTGCTCAGAGGGAATCTTTCTGGATTGGCACAATATAAAGTAAACTGAATTAAACAGAATAAAACTGAAATGAATACGTCGCATATCATACAAACTTCACAACTAAATATAAAAGCAGAGTTTTTCTACAAATTACCCAACAATTTTGCCTTTTTCATAATTGAAAATTCTTATCTGTCATATCTGTTCTGTAGCTGTTGTTAAATCAACTGATGTTTACCTGGCTGCAAAAAAGTTCGTGCAGGGTCAGTGAGTAATTCTGGGAAATGTGAAAAACAATAAACAGTGACAGCTTAAATAGAGTTGGATGAAATAATATGTGTCATTTTATGGAAGCTTGATGGCTATGATCCGACCCTCATAAATCTGGGAGATTTATGAGATAACTACAGATTTCTGCTGGCCAAGAAACGTAGCAACAAAGCAACAACGCTGCTTTCAAGTTATGAGAGGTGGCAATTTCATTCAGTCTCCTTTACTGTATATTCACCATAACAAGATCACAGTGTTAGTATTTCTTGCACGTCAACAATAATGATTCGCACAAACAGATATTTTGTTCTGTAGCATGCATGAGTCATTACTCTCCACACCTACTCAGACACCACTGAGAGAAGTGATCATCTCCCTGCCTCACCTACAGCACATGACCACTACACTCCTCACCTCACCATTGTGCACTGCAGTATATAATAAACCTTGTTTGAAGTACATTAACCTGGCTCACAACAATGGTAATGTGCACCCTGAGGGGGATACCGGCATTATTGACTTCCTGGTCCAGGAATGTTTTTCTCCTGACAGTTAGCTGAGTACGTTTTAAGTTTGCAGGCAGGTCTGTAAAGTAGATCTATTAAGGATATATTCTATTCTTTAAATGTATGAATAGGGATTAGATTGCTGATTGCAGCTAGTGCTGGAGTACATCTGGGCTGTAGATGAGACATTAAACAGCCTCATTCCACTCACTAAAGACTGCAGTGCTGGAGTTTTGAATAACTTTAGGTCACAATGTAGGCAAATCTTTAACAGAAAATGTAATTTTAGTGTTGAAATGTTTCAGTTTAAATAAAATATAAAAACCTGGTCACTGTTAATTCCAGCTTTGACTGATTAAATGACTGAATACACTAAGGATTTAGAGTACTTCATACAAAATATGGGCAGATCAACCAAACATTTACGTTGTCTTCACAGTGGCACCATTTCTACGCAGTCACACAAATCACACAGCATGAGTTATACAAAATCAATGACGCAGCATCGATCAAGCGTTCTTGTCTTTACAATCAATTTAAATTGTCCAAGAGGGAGCTGGGTTATGAGCTGAAGCTCCTTTTGCATGGAGACTGTTTGAAGTGGATGATGCAGCTGTTACCTGATGACTTTTTATGATTTTTTCCCAATTTAACAATAAAACAAGACCCAAAAAAATCTGTAGGCAGTGTTTGAGCAGTCGGAATGAAGTGAGAGATTTTTTGTGCAGCATGAGGTCACACAGACTGACTGTTATCCAGGAGACAAAACTTGTTCATTTGATTAAGTCTTTAATGAGTAACATGAACTTTGGTTCCCGCTCAGCAGGCTGCTGATTTTTTAGTGAAAATGCACTAAATCCCACATTGCACTATTGCTTAGGAGTCAAACTTCAGATTAACAGTTTGAGTTTAGCTGGTGAATCTAATAAAGTGTTCAGCAGCTAAAGAGGCAGTTATTTTCTCCTGGAGTTGGTAGAGACCAAAAACAGAGCTAAAAGGGACTGATGGTTAAATTTGCATTTGCCTGGTGGCCAGAACTCTAAATAAATGATAGTAGAGTAAAAGACCAACTCTGCAGCAACTTCACATAGTTAGACTGTGTTCACGACTTGTTTTAAAAGTTAAAAAAAGAAGCTATTTCAGGGTCAAATATCAAGTTTGTGTTAATTTGTTGTTTCATTTTCTATCATTGTATTTCATTATAGCTAGTATTTCCACCATTTAAATATGAATTTACCCTTCTTGCAAAAATGTAGTGTTGTTCCTCATGAATACTTCCTAATATGATTATTTTTAAAATATTGCCCTCTAACACTTCAACCAAACAAAAGCTAAAACCTTGGCAGCTTTTTTTCCTGCCATTGGACTTTTATGATGAAAACAGTGTGCAGCACATAGTGATTAAACAAGTCATAGTGATGACAGAAAAGACGGGGAACAGTTTTAATTTGTGTGCATGCTTATAAAGTAAGGAACTATTTCTGCTGCTGCTGCTGTTGTTGTTGCTGTGGAAACATCTAATACATTAAAATGATTTACACAATTTGAGTCATGAGGCTTTCAAACGATGTGTAATTTGGGGCTGATGCCGTTTAAATACAGTGTCAGAATTTTCACTTAGCCCATATTCCGCATGGCGAGTGCTAATTGGTTGGTAATTCCGACTATCAGCAAGAAGTGGCTACAAAACATAATAGAATTCATGGTTACACAGCATTGCTTGGGTTTTACTATTTATCTGCCAGTAATACTAGCACAGTTTAAAGTATAGATGAACTTTTTCCTCTAAATTTGAACTGCCCAAACATGTTTAGTTTGCTTGTTTATGACTCTATTAACACTGCATTATCGTCTGTCTGCTGTCCACAACTATTCACTGCACACTGCTACTGAACAGACACAAAAGCCTCTATAATGTCACCAACATTACATCACATCACAGTAAAACTGACTGTTATCATCATCAACTTTTTGTCATCAGCCTTTTTTCTTTGACTTCTGGATGTCGTTTAAATTCAAACCGTCTTCATTTTCCAGATGTTTGAAAATGATTTCCATAAATTCTTCACAAAGTTATATCATTTCTAACAGCTTCTCTAGACATTTCCTTAAAGTGAGACATCCAAACCTGCATTGCATTAGTCACCGCTTTTCCTTTTGATGAATGTTTCTGTTTTCACTGTTTTTCTATAATTGGATTCAAGTTACCCAAAGGAAAAAGCATTTATTTATCTTTTTCAATTTAAGTGACTATATCAAAAACCCAACACTGTTATGTTGTTAATATGTCATATTATGTTCTGAAACGCACTGAATATTCATGAACCTTGCAGCGATAAAGGGTAAATTTGTGGAAAACTTGTGGAAAACAGCCCAGTTGCACCGCTGTGGAAAGTAAACTTTTGCATTAATTCACGCTTTGAGAGCAAACGCATGAGCAGACAAGCTTCTGGGCAGGTTACATCCACAGAGCTGTTTATCAAAATAAGCAGCCAGTCCAGAGTGGTCAGCCTATTGATTTTCCTGCCAAATATAATCTGTTTCACCATCATAAATCTGTGTCTGACATCTGCACAAAGCCCCATTTTAGCCAAACACTGCCAAGTGAGGCTGTTTATTCATCGATGGCCTGATAGTCTCCATGACAACGCTCACTACAATTAGACAACTGTAATCCCGCCTTCAAACATGCACACAGTTAATTATTTCAGCACAAAGTGAGAGGCGAAACGCGTAGAGGGGAGATAGAGAGGCAACTGTGGAATCCTGGCCGGCTGCTGTCACTCTGCAGTGTGTGTGCGTGTGTGTGTGTGTGTGTGTGTGTGTGTGTGTGTGTGTGTGTGTGTGTCTGTGTGTCTGTGTGTGTGTCTGTGTGTGTGTCTGTGTGTGTGTCCGTGTGTGTATCTGTGTGTGTCTGTGTGTGTGCGTGTGGACTGTGAATGCAGCACAGCCAGCCTTTAATGAGGCCTGAACCAAAACTAAATAATAGGAAATGAAGGATGAGATTGAGGAATAAAAACAAAAGTGCACAGAGAAGTCTTTGTTTTCGGTGCTTGTCTACTGAATACATAAAATACCAAAGGGTCAGGTAACACAAATCACACACACACACACAAGAAAACATTGTTAATCACTTGCATCTATCAACCATGAAGTTAGTTTTGGTTTTACGTCTTTTAAGAGTTCTGCCTTTGGTCAGAACTCTTAAAAGACCCTTCAACCCTAATAAGGGGATTTTTTGGTTCTCCAGGAACTGAAAGTTACAATCAGCCCAACAATAGCACTTTTTTTCTTTGGAAACTCTGCATCCGTTGCTCTGGATGATGCACGAAAAAACTGTAAACTCTTCTCAGAGGGAGTTTGAGGTAGGAATTATGA